>NC_064640.1:1081420449-1082820145 GCF_023864345.2 Schistocerca serialis cubense | reverse complement strand
TCTTATTGACGATGAAACACAGAAATTGCATCGGAAAAAAAAACAAAAGCCACAATGCCGATTTAAGTACAAGAAGACTGACTCTTCTTACTGTCTATGTTTTGAACCAATCCTGTGACACTAGTTTTAGATTCCGATGCTTCACTTCAGGTTTACTGTATCCCTTGGACCTTCTTATTGACGATGAAACACAGAAATTGCATCGGAATTAACTACAAAAGCACAATGCCGACTTAAGTACGAGAACACTGACTCTTCTTACTGTCTATGTTTTGAACCATTCCTGTGACACTAGTTATAGATTCCGATGCTTCACTCCAGGTTTACTATATCCCTTGGACCTTCTTATTGACGATGAAACACAGAAATTGCATCGGAATTAAATACAAAAGGCACAATGCCGACATAAGGACAAGAAGACTGACTCTTCTTACTGACTATGCTTTGAACCATTCCTGTGACATTAGTTATAGATTCCGAAGCTTCACTTCACGTTTACTGTATCCCTCTGACCTTCTTATTGACGATGAAACTCAGAAATTGCATTGGAATTAAATACAAGTGGAAAAATACCGACTTCAATACACGAAGACTGACTCTTCTTAATGTCTATGTTTGAACCATTCCTGTGACACTCCTTATAGATTCCGATGCTACACTCCAGGTTTACTGTTTCCCTTGGACCTTCTTATTGACGATGAAACACAGAAATTGCATCAGAATTAAATACAAAATGCACAATGCCGACTTAAGGACAGGAAGACTGAATCTTCTTACTGACTATGTTTTGAACCATTCCTGTGACACTAGTTATAGATTCCGATGCTTCACTCCAGGTTTACTGTACCCCTTGGACCTTCTTATTGACGATGAAACACAGAAATTGCATCGGAATTAAATACAAAAGGCACAATGCCGACTTAAGTACAAGAAGACCGACTCTTCCTACTGTATATGTTTTGAACTATTACTGTGATTATAGTTATAGATTCCGGTGCTTCACTCCAGGTTTACTGTATCCCTTAGACCTACTTATGACGATGAAACACAGAAATTGCATCGGAATTAAATACAAAAGGCACAATGCCGACTTTAGGACAAGAAGACTGACTCTTCTTACTGTCTATGTTTTGAACCTTTCCTGTGACACTTGTTATAGATTCCGATATTTCACTTCAGGTTTATTGTATCCCTCTGACCTTCGTATTGACGATGAAACACAGAAATTGCATCGGAATTAAATAGAAAAGGCACAATGTCGACTTAAGTACAAGAGGACTGACTCTTCTTACTGTCTATGATTTGAACCATTCCTGTGACTCTAGTGATAGATTCCGATGCTTCACTCCAGGTTTACTGTATCCCTTGGACCTTCTTATTGACGATGAAACACAGAAATTGCATCGGAATTAAATAGAAAAGGCACAATGCCGACTAAAGTACAAGAAGACTGACTCGTCTTACTGACTATGCTTTTGACCATTCCTGTGACTTTAGTTGTAGATTGCGATGCTTCACTTCAGGTTTGCTGTATACCTTGGACCTTCTTATTGACGATGAAACACAGAAATTGCATCAGAATTAAATACAAAAGGCACAATGCCGACTTACGTACAAGAAGACTGACTCTTCCTACTGTCTATGTTTTGAACCGTTCCTGTGACACTAGTTTTGGATTCCGATGCTTCACTTCAGGTTTACTGTATCCCTCTGACGTTCTTATTGACTATGAAACACAGAAATTGCATCAGAATTAAATACAAAAGCCACCATGCCGACTTAAGTACAACAAGACTGACTCTTGTTACTGTCTATGTGTGGAACCATTCCTGTGATACTAGTTATAGATTCCGATGCTTCACTTCAGGTTTACTGTTTCCCTTGGACCTTCTTATTGACGATGAAACACAGAAATTGCATCGGAATTAAATACAAAAGGCACAATGCCGACTTAAGTATGAGATGACTGACTCTTCCTACTGTCTATGTTTTGAACCATTTCTGTGACACTAGCTATAGAGTCCGATGCTTCACATCAGGTTTACTCTATCCCTTGGACCTTCTTATTGACGATGAACCACAGAAATTGCATCGGAAATAAATACAAAAGGCACAATGCCGACTTAAGTACAAGAAGACTGACTCTTCTTACTGTCTATATTTTGAACTATTCCAGTGACACTAGTTATAGATTCCGATGCTTCACTTCATGTGTACTGTATCCCTTGGACCTTCTTATTGACGATGAAACACAGAAATTGCATCGGAATTAAATACAAAAGGCACAATGCCGACTTAAGTACAAGAAGACCGACTCTTCTTACTGTCTATGTTTCGATCCATTATTGTGACTCTAGTTATAGATTCCGGTGCTTCAATCCAAGTTCACTGTATCCCTTGGACCTACTTATTGACGATGAAACACAGAAATTGCATCGGAATTAAATAAAAAGGGCACAATGCCGACTTAAGGAGAAGAAGACTGAATCTTCTTACTGTCTACGTTTTGAACCATTCCTGTGACACTAGTTATAGTTTCCGATGCTTCACTTCATGTTTACTGTATCCCTCTGACCCTCTTATTGACGATGAAACACAGAAATTGCATCGGAATTAAATACAAAAGGCACAATGACGATTTAAGTACAAGAAGACTGACTATTCTTACTGTATATTTTGGAACCATTCCTGTGACACTAGTTATAGATTCCGATGCTTCACTTCAGGTTTACTGTATCCCTCTGACCTTCTTATTGACAGTGAAACACAGAAATTGCATCGGAATTATATACGAAAGGCACAATGCCGACTTAAGTACAAGAAGACGGTCTCTTCTTACTGACTATGCTTTGAACCATTCCTGTGACACTAGTTATAGTTTCCGATGCTTGACTTGAGGTTTACTGTATCCCTCTCACCCTCTTATTGACGATGAAACACAGAAATTGCGTCGGAATTAAGTACAAATGGCACAATGCCGACTTAAGTACAAGAAGACTGACTCTTCTTACTGACTATGTTTTGAACCGTTCCTGTGACACTAGTTTTGGATTCCGATGCTTCACTTCAGGTTTACTGTATCCCTCTGACGTTCTTATTGTCTATGAAACACAGAAATTGCATCGGAATTAAATACAAAAGCCACCATGCCGACGTAAGTACAAGAAGACTGACTCTTCGTACTGTCTATGTGTGGAACCATTCCTGTGACACTAGTTATAGATTCCGATGCTTCACTTCAGGTTTACTGTTCCCCTTGGACCTTCTTATTGACGATGAAACACAGAAATTGCATCGGAATTAAATAGAAAAGGCACAATGCCGACTGAAGTATGAGATTACTGACTCTTCCAACTGTCTATGTTTTGAACCGTTTCTGTGACACTAGTTATAGAGTCCGATGCTTCACTTCAGGTTTACTGTATCCCTTGGACCTTCTTATTGACGATGAACCACAGAAATTGCATCGGAATTAAATACAAAAGGCACAATGCCGACTTAAGTACAAGAAGACTTACTCTTCTTACTGTCTATATTTTGAACTATTCCAGTAACACTAGTTATAGATTCCGATGCTTCACTTCATGTGTACTGTATCCCTTATACCTTCTTATTGACGATGAAACACAGAAATTGCATCGGAAGTAAATACAAAAGGCAAAATGCCGACTTAAGTACAAGAAGACCGACCCTTCTTACTGTCTATGTTTTGATCCATTACTGTGACTCTAGTTATAGATTCCGGTGCTTCACTCTAGGTTCACTGTATCCCTTGGACCTACTTATTGACGATGAAACACAGAAATTGCATCGGAATTAAATACAAAGGGCACAATGCCGACTTAAGTACAAGAAGACGGTCTCTTCTTACTGACTATGCTTTGAACCATTCCTGTGACACTAGTTATAGATTCCGATGCTTCACTTCAGGTTTACTGTATCCCTCTCACCCTCTTATTGACGATGAAACAAAGAAATTTCATCGGAATTAAATACAAAAGGCTCAATGCCGACTTAAGTACAAGGAGACTGAATCTTCTTACTGACTATGTTTTGAACCATTCCTGTGACACTAGTTATAGATTCCGATGCTTCACTTCAGGTTTGCTGTATACCTTGGACCTTTTTATTGACGATTAAACACAGAAATTGCATCGGAATTAAATAGAAAAGGCAGAATGCCGAATTAAGTACAAGCACATTGACTCTTCTTACTGTCTATGTTTTGAACCAATCCTGTGAAACTAGTTGTATATTCCGATGCTTCACTTCAGGTTTACTGTATTCCTTGGACCTACTTATTGACGAAGAAACGCAGAAATTGCATCGGATTTAAATACAAAAGGCACAATACCGATTTAAGTACAAGAATACTGACTCTTCCTACTGTCTATGTTTTTAACCATTCCTGTGGCACTAGTTATAGATTCCGACGCTTCACTTCAGGTTAACTGCATCCCTTGTACCTTCTTACTGACGATGAAACACAGAAATTGCATCGGAATTAAATACAAAGGACACAATGCCGACATAAGTACAAGAAGACTGACTCTTCTTACTGTCTATATTTTGAACCATTCCAGTGACACTAGTTATAGATTCCGATGCTTCACTTCATGTTTACTGTATCCCTTGGACCTTCTTATTGACAATGAAACACAGAAATTGCATCGGAATTAAATAGAAAAGGCATCTTGCCGACTTAAGTACAAGAAGACCGACTCTTCCTACTGTCTATGTTATGAACCATTCCTGTGACACTAGTTACAGATTCCGATGCTTCACTCCAGGTTTACTGTATCTCTTGGACCTTCTTATTGACGATGAAACACAGAAATTTAATCGGAATTAAATAGAAAAGGCACAATGCCGACTTACGTACAAGAAGACTGACTCTTCTTACTGATTATAGTTTCAACCATTTCTGTGACACTAGTTATAGATTCCGAAGCTTTGCTTTAGGTTTACTGTATACCTTAGACCATCTTACTGACGATGAAACACAGATATTGCATCGGAATTAAATACAAAAGGCACAATGCCGACTTAAGTACAAGAAGACTGACTCTTCCTACTGTCTATGCTTTGAACCATTCCTGTGACACTAGTTGTGGATTCCGATGCTTCACTTCAGGTTTACTGTATACCTCTGACCTTCTTATTGACGATGAAACACAGAAATTGCATCGGAATTAAATACAAAAGGCACAATGCGAATTTAAGGACAAGAAGGCTGACTCATCTTACTGACTATGTTTTGAACCAATCCTGTGACACTAGTGATAGATTCCGATGCTTCACTCCAGGTTAACTGTATCCCTTGGACCTTGTTATTGACGATGAAACACAGAAATTGCATCGGAATTAAATAGAAAAGGAACAATGCCGACTTAAGTACAAGAAGACCGACTCTTCGTACTGTCTATGTTTTGAACCATTCCTGTGACACAAGTTATAGATTCCGATGTTTCCCTTCAGGTTTACTGTTTCCCTTGGAACTTCTTATTGACGATGAATCACAGATATTGCATCGGAATTAAACACAAAAGCCACAATGCCGACTTAAGTACAGGAAGACTGACTCTTCTTACTGTCTATATTTAGAACCATTCCAGTGACACTAGTTATAGATTCCGATGCTTCACTTCAGGTTTACTGAATCCCTCTGACCTTCTTATTGACGGTGAAACACAGAAATTGCTTCGGAATTAAATACGAAAGGCACAATGCCGACTTATGTACAAGAAGACTGACTCTTCTTACTGACTCTGTTTTGAACTATTCCTGTGAGACTAGTTATAGATTCCGTTGCTTCACTTCATGTTTACTGTATCCCTCTGACCTTCTTATTGACGATGAAACACAGAAATTGCATCGGAATTAAATAGAAAAGGCACAATGCCGACTTAAGTACAAGAAGACCGACTCTTCTTACTGTCTATGTTATGAACCATTCCTGTGACACTAGTTATAGATTCCGATGCTTCACTCCAGGTTTACTGTATCTCTTGGACCATCTTATTGACGATGAAACACAGAAATTTAATCGGAATTAAATAGAAAAGGCACAATGCCGACTTACGTACAAGAAGACTGACTCTTGTTACTGATTATAGTTTCAACCATTCCTGTGACACTAGTTATAGATTCCGACGCTTTGCTTTAGGTTTACTGTATACCTTGGACCATCTTATTGACGATGAAACACAGATATTGCATCGGAATTAAATACAAAAGGCACAATGCCGACTTAAGTACAAGAAGACTGACTCTTCCTACTGTCTATGTTTTGAACCTATCCTGTGACACTAGTTGTGGATTCCGATGCTTCACTTCAGGTTTACTGTATACCTCTGACCTTCTTATTGACGATGAAACACAGAAATTGCATCGGAATTAAATACAAAAGGCACAATGCGAATTTAAGGACAAGAAGGCTGACTCTTCTTACTGACTATGTTTTGAACCAATCCTGTGACACTAGTGATAGATTCCGATGCTTCACTCCAGGTTAACTGTATCCCTTGAACCTTGTTATTGACGATGAAACACAGAAATTGCATCGGAATTAAATAGAAAAGGAACAATGCCGACTTAAGTTATAAGAAGACTGACTCTTCGTACTGTCTATGTTTTGAACCATTCCTGTGACACAAGTTATAGATTCCGATGTTTCACTTTAGGTTTACTGTTTCCCTTGGATCTTCTTATTGACGATGAATCACAGAAATTGCATCGGAATTAAACACAAAAGCCACAATGCCTACTTAAGTACAGGAAGACTGACTCTTCTTACTGTCTATATTTAGAACCATTCCAGTGACACTAGTTATAGATTCCGATGCTTCACTTCAGGTTTACTGTATCCCTCTGACCTCCTTATTGACGGTGAAACACAGAAATTGTTTCAGAATTAAATACGAAAGGCACAGTGCCGACTTAAGTACAAGAAGACTGACTCTTCTTACTGACTATGTTTTGAACCATTCTTGTGACACTAGTTATAGTTTCCGATGCTTCACTTCAGGTTTACTGTATCCCTTATACCTTATTATTGACGATGAAACACAGAAATTGCATCGGAATTAAATACAAAAGGCACAATGCCAACATAAGTACATGAACACTGACTCTTCCTACTGTCTATGTTTTGAACCATTCCTGTGACACTAGTTATAGATTCCGACGCTTCACTTCAGGTTTACTGTATCCCTTGGATCTTCTTATTGGCGATGAAACACAGAAATTGCATCGGAATTAAATACAAAAGGCACAATGCCGACTTAAGTACAAGTTGACTGACTCTTCTTACTGTCTATGTTTTGAACCATTCCTGTGGCACTAGTTGTGGATTCCGATGCTTCACTTCAGGTTTACTGTATACCTCTGACCTTCTTATTGACGATGAAACACAGAAATTGCATCGGAATTAAATAGAAAAGGCGCAATGTCGACTTAAGTACAAGAGGACTGACTCTTCTTACTGTCTATGATTTGAACCATTCCTGTGACTCTAGTGATAGATTCCGATGCTTCACTCCAGGTTTACTGTATCCCTTGGACCTTCTTATTGACGATGAAACACAGAAATTGCATCGGAATTAAATAGAAAAGGCACAATGCCGACTAAAGTAAAAGAAGACTGACTCGTCTTACTGACTATGTTTTTGACCATTCCTGTGACTTTAGTTGTAGATTGCGATGCTTCACTTCAGGTTTGCTGTATACCTTGGACCTTCTTATTGACGATGAAACACAGAAATTGCATCAGAATTAAATACAAAAGGCACAATGCCGACTTACGTACAAGAAGACTGACTCTTCCTACTGTCTATGTTTTGAACCGTTCCTGTGACACTAGTTTTGGATTCCGATGCTTCACTTCAGGTTTACTGTATCCCTCTGACGTTCTTATTGACTATGAAACACAGAAATTGCATCGGAATTAAATACAAAAGCCACCATGCCGACTTAAGTACAACAAGACTGACTCTTGTTACTGTCTATGTGTGGAACCATTCCTGTGATACTAGTTATAGATTCCGATGCTTCACTTCAGGTTTACTGTTTCCCTTGGACCTTCTTATTGACGATGAAACACATAAATTGCATCGGAATTAAATACAAAAGGCACAATGCCGACTTAAGTATGAGATGACTGACTCTTCCTACTGTCTATGTTTTGAACCATTTCTGTGACACTAGCTATTGAGTCCGATGCTTCACATCAGGTTTACTCTATCCCTTGGACCTTCTTATTGACGATGAACCACAGAAATTGCATCGGAAATAAATACAAAAGGCACAATGCCGACTTAAGTACAAGAAGACTGACTCTTCTTACTGTCTATAGTTTGAACTATTCCAGAGACACTAGTTATAGATTCCGATGCTTCACTTCATGTGTACTGTATCCCTTGTACCTTCTTATTGACGATGAAACACAGAAATTGCATCGGAATTAAATACAAAAGGCACAATGCCGACTTAAGTACAAGAAGACCGACTCTTCTTACTGTCTATGTTTCGATCCATTATTGTGACTCTAGTTATAGATTCCGGTGCTTCAATCCAGGTTCACTGTATCCCTTGGACCTACTTATTGACGATGAAACACAGAAATTGCATCGGAATTAAATAAAAAGGGCACAATGCCGACTTAAGGAGAAGAAGACTGAATCTTCTTACTGACTATGTTTTGAACCATTCCTGTGACACTAGTTATAGTTTCCGATGCTTCACTTCATGTTTACTGTATCCCTCTGACCCTCTTATTGACGATGAAACACAGAAATTGCATCGGAATTAAATACAAAAGGCACAATGACGATTTAAGTACAAGAAGACTGACTATTCTTACTGTATATTTTGGAACCATTCCTGTGACACTAGTTATAGATTCCGATGCTTCACTTCAGGTTTACTGTATCCCTCTGACCTTCTTATTGACAGTGAAACACAGAATTTGCATCGGAATTATATACGAAAGGCACAATGCCGACTTAAGTACAAGAAGACGGTCTCTTCTTACTGACTATGCTTTGAACCATTCCTGTGACACTAGTTATAGTTTCCGATGCTTGACTTGAGGTTTACTGTATCCCTCTCACCCTCTTATTGACGATGAAACACAGAAATTGCGTCGGAATTAAGTACAAATGGCACAATGCCGACTTAAGTACAAGAAGACTGACTCTTCCTACTGACTATGTTTTGAACCGTTCCTGTGACACTAGTTTTGGATTCCGATGCTTCACTTCAGGTTTACTGTATCCCTCTGACGTTCTTATTGTCTATGAAACACAGAAATTGCATCGGAATTAAATACAAAAGCCACCATGCCGACGTAAGTACAAGAAGACTGACTCTTCGTACTGTCAATGTGTGGAACCATTCCTGTGACACTAGTTATAGATTCCGATGCTTCACTTCATGTGTACTGTATCCCTTATACCTTCTTATTGACGATGAAACACAGAAATTGCATCGGAAGTAAATACAAAAGGCAAAATGCCGACTTAAGTACAAGAAGACCGACCCTTCTTACTGTCTATGTTTTGATCCATTACTGTGACTCTAGTTATAGATTCCGGTGCTTCACTCTAGGTTCACTGTATCCCTTGGACCTACTTATTGACGATGAAACACAGAAATTGCATCGGAATTAAATACAAAGGGCACAATGCCGACTTAAGTACAAGAAGACGGTCTCTTCTTACTGACTATGCTTTGAACCATTCCTGTGACACTAGTTATAGATTCCGATGCTTCACTTCAGGTTTACTGTATCCCTCTCACCCTCTTATTGACGATGAAACAAAGAAATTTCATCGGAATTAAATACAAAAGGCTCAATGCCGACTTAAGTACAAGGGGACTGAATCTTCTTACTGACTATGTTTTGAACCATTCCTGTGACACTAGTTATAGATTCCGATGCTTCACTTCAGGTTTGCTGTATACCTTGGACCTTTTTATTGACGATTAAACACAGAAATTGCATCGGAATTAAATAGAAAAGGCAGAATGCCGAATTAAGTACAAGCACATTGACTCTTCTTACTGTCTATGTTTTGAACCAATCCTGTGAAACTAGTTGTAGATTCCGATGCTTCACTTCAGGTTTATTGTATTCCTTGGACCTACTTATTGACGAAGAAACGCAGAAATTGCATCGGATTTAAATACAAAAGGCACAATACCGATTTAAGTACAAGAATACTGACTCTTCCTACTGTCTATGTTTTTAACCATTCCTGTGGCACTAGTTATAGATTCCGACGCTTCACTTCAGGTTAACTGTATCCCTTGTACCTTCTTACTGACGATGAAACACAGAAATTGCATCGGAATTAAATACAAAAGACACAATGCCGACATAAGTACAAGAAGACTGACTCTTCTTACTGTCTATATTTTGAACCATTCCAGTGACACTAGTTATAGATTCCGATGCTTCACTTCATGTTTACTGTATCCCTTGGACCTTCTTATTGACAATGAAACACAGAAATTGCATCGGAATTAAATAGAAAAGGCATCTTGCCGACTTAAGTACAAGAAGACCGACTCTTCCTACTGTCTATGTTATGAACCATTCCTGTGACACTAGTTATAGATTCCGATGCTTCACTCCAGGTTTACTGTATCTCTTGGACCTTCTTATTGACGATGAAACACAGAAATTTAATCGGAATTAAATAGAAAAGGCACAATGCCGACTTACGTACAAGAAGACTGACTCTTCTTACTGATTATAGTTTCAACCATTTCTGTGACACTAGTTATAGATTCCGACGCTTTGCTTTAGGTTTACTGTATACCTTAGACCACCTTATTGACGATGAAACACAGATATTGCATCGGAATTAAATACAAAAGGCACAATGCCGACTTAAGTACAAGAAGACTGACTCTTCCTACTGTCTATGCTTTGAACCATTCCTGTGACACTAGTTGTGGATTCCGATGCTTCACTTCAGGTTTACTGTATACCTCTGACCTTCTTATTGACGATGAAACACAGAAATTGCATCGGAATTAAATACAAAAGGCACAATGCGAATTTAAGGACAAGAAGGCTGACTCATCTTACTGACTATGTTTTGAACCAATCCTGTGACACTAGTGATAGATTCCGATGCTTATCTCCAGGTTAACTGTATCCCTTGGACCTTGTTATTGACGATGAAACACAGAAATTGCATCGGAATTAAATAGAAAAGGAACAATGCCGACTTAAGTACAAGAAAACCGACTCTTCGTACTGTCTATGTTTTGAACCATTCCTGTGACACAAGTTATAGATTCCGATGTTTCCCTTCAGGTTTACTGTTTCCCTTGGAACTTCTTATTGACGATGAATCACAGATATTGCATCGGAATTAAACACAAAAGCCACAATGCCGACTTAAGTACAGGAAGACTGACTCTTCTTACTGTCTATATTTAGAACCATTCCAGTGACACTAGTTATAGATTTCGATGTTTCACTTCAGGTTTACTGAATCCCTCTGACCTTCTTATTGACGGTGAAACACAGAAATTGCTTCGGAATTAAATACGAAAGGCACAATGCCGACTTATGTACAAGAAGACTGACTCTTCTTACTGACTCTGTTTTGAACTATTCCTGTGAGACTAGTTATAGATTCCGTTGCTTCACTTCATGTTTACTGTATCCCTCTGACCTTCTTATTGACGATGAAACACAGAAATTGCATCGGAATGAAATAGAAAAGGCACAATGCCGACTTAAGTACAAGAAGACCGACTCTTCTTACTGTCTATGTTATGAACCATTCCTGTGACACTAGTTATAGATTCCGATGCTTCACTCCAGGTTTACTGTATCTCTTGGACCATCTTATTGACGATGAAACACAGAAATTTAATCGGAATTAAATAGAAAAGGCACAATGCCGACTTACGTACAAGAAGACTGACTCTTGTTACTGATTATAGTTTCAACCATTCCTGTGACACTAGTTATAGATTCCGACGCTTTGCTTTAGGTTTACTGTATACCTTGGACCATCTTATTGACGATGAAACACAGATATTGCATCGGAATTAAATACAAAAGGCACAATGCCGACTTAAGTACAAGAAGACTGACTCTTCCTACTGTCTATGTTTTGAACCTATCCTGTGACACTAGTTGTGGATTCCGATGCTTCACATCAGGTTTACTGTATACCTCTGACCTTCTTATTGACGATGAAACACAGAAATTGCATCGGAATTAAATACAAAAGGCACAATGCGAATTTAAGGACAAGAAGGCTGACTCTTCTTACTGACTATGTTTTGAACCAATCCTGTGACACTAGTGATAGATTCCGATGCTTCACTCCAGGTTAACTGTATCCCTTGAACCTTGTTATTGACGATGAAACACAGAAATTGCATCGGAATTAAATAGAAAAGGAACAATGCTGACTTAAGTACAAGAAGACTGACTCTTCGTACTGTCTATGTTTTGAACCATTCCTGTGACACAAGTTATAGATTCCGATGTTTCACTTTAGGTTTACTGTTTCCCTTGGATCTTCTTATTGACGATGAATCACAGAAATTGCATCGGAATTAAACACAAAAGCCACAATGCCGACTTAAGTACAGGAAGACTGACTCTTCTTACTGTCTATATTTAGAACCATTCCAGTGACACTAGTTATAGATTCCGAAGCTTCACTTCAGGTTTACTGTATCCCTCTGACCTCCTTATTGACGGTGAAACACAGAAATTGTTTCGGAATTAAATACGAAAGGCACAGTGCCGACTTAAGTACAAGAAGACTGACTCTTCTTACTGACTATGTTTTGAACCATTCTTGTGACACTAGTTATAGTTTCCGATGCTTCACTTCAGGTTTACTGTATCCCTTATACCTTATTATTGACGATGAAACACAGAAATTGCATCGGAATTAAATACAAAAGGCACAATGCCGACATAAGTACATGAACACTGACTCTTCCTACTGTCTATGTTTTGAACCATTCCTGTGACACTAGTTATAGATTCCGACGCTTCACTTCAGGTTTACTGTATCCCTTGGATCTTCTTATTGGCGATGAAACACAGAAATTGCATCGGAATTAAATACAAAAGGCACAATGCCGACTTAAGTACAAGTTGACTGACTCTTCTTACTGTCTATGTTTTGAACCATTCCTGTGACACTAGTTGTGGATTCCGATGCTTCACTTCAGGTTTACTGTATACCTCTGACCTTCTTATTGACGATGAAACACAGAAATTGCATCGGAATTAAATAGAAAAGGCACAATGTCGACTTAAGTACAAGAGGACTGACTCTTCTTACTGTCTATGATTTGAACCATTCCTGTGACTCTAGTGATAGATTCCGATGCTTCACTCCAGGTTTACTGTATCCCTTGGACCTTCTTATTGACGATGAAACACAGAAATTGCATCGGAATTAAATAGAAAAGGCACAATGCCGACTAAAGTAAAAGAAGACTGACTCGTCTTACTGACTATGTTTTTGACCATTCCTGTGACTTTAGTTGTAGATTGCGATGCTTCACTTCAGGTTTGCTGTATACCTTGGACCTTCTTATTGACGATGAAACACAGAAATTGCATCAGAATTAAATACAAAAGGCACAATGCCGACTTACGTACAAGAAAACTGACTCTTCCTACTGTCTATGTTTTGAACCGTTCCTGTGACACTAGTTTTGGATTCCGATGCTTCACTTCAGATTTACTGTATCCCTCTGACGTTCTTATTGACTATGAAACACAGAAATTGCATCGGAATTAAATACAAAAGCCACCATGCCGACTTAAGTACAACAAGACTGACTCTTGTTACTGTCTATGTGTGGAACCATTCCTGTGATACTAGTTATAGATTCCGATGCTTCACTTCAGGTTTACTGTTTCCCTTGGACCTTCTTATTGACGATGAAACACAGAAATTGCATCGGAATTAAATACAAAAGGCACAATGCCGACTTAAGTATGAGATGACTGACTCTTCCTACTGTCTATGTTTTGAACCATTTCTGTGACACTAGCTATAGAGTCCGATGCTTCACATCAGGTTTACTCTATCCCTTGGACCTTCTTATTGACGATGAACCACAGAAATTGCATCGGAAATAAATACAAAAGGCACAATGCCGACTTAAGTACAAGAAGACTGACTCTTCTTACTGTCTATAGTTTGAACTATTCCAGTGACACTAGTTATAGATTCCGATGCTTCACTTCATGTGTACTGTATCCCTTGGACCTTCTTATTGACGATGAAACACAGAAATTGCATCGGAATTAAATACAAAAGGCACAATGCCGACTTAAGTACAAGAAGACCGACTCTTCTTACTGTCTATGTTTCGATCCATTATTGTGACTCTAGTTATAGATTCCGGTGCTTCAATCGAGGTTCACTGTATCCCTTGGACCTACTTATTGACGATGAAACACAGAAATTGCATCGGAATTAAATAAAAAGTGCACAATGCCGACTTAAGGAGAAGAAGACTGAATCTTCTTACTGACTATGTTTTGAACCATTCCTGTGACACTAGTTATAGTTTCCGATGCTTCACTTCATGTTTACTGTATCCCTCTGACCCTCTTATTGACGATGAAACACAGAAATTGCATCGGAATTAAATACAAAAGGCACAATGACGATTTAAGTACAAGAAGACTGACTATTCTTACTGTATATTTTGGAACCATTCCTGTGACACTAGTTATAGATTCCGATGCTTCACTTCAGGTTTACTGTATCCCTCTGACCTTCTTATTGACAGTGAAACACAGAAATTGCATCGGAATTATATACGAAAGGCACAATGCCGACTTAAGTACAAGAAGACGGTCTCTTCTTACTGACTATGCTTTGAACCATTCCTGTGACACTAGTTATAGTTTCCGATGCTTGACTTGAGGTTTACTGTATCCCTCTCACCCTCTTATTGACGATGAAACACAGAAATTGCGTCGGAATTAAGTACAAATGGCACAATGCCGACTTAAGTACAAGAAGACTGACTCTTCTTACTGACTATGTTTTGAACCGTTCCTGTGACACTAGTTTTGGATTCCGATGCTTCACTTCAGGTTTACTGTATCCCTCTGACGTTCTTATTGTCTATGAAACACAGAAATTGCATCGGAATTAAATACAAAAGCCACCATGCCGACGTAAGTACAAGAAGACTGACTCTTCGTACTGTCTATGTGTGGAACCATTCCTGTGACACTAGTTATAGATTCCGATGCTTCACTTCAGGTTTACTGTTCCCCTTGGACCTTCTTATTGACGATGAAACACAGAAATTGCATCGGAATTAAATAGAAAAGGCACAATGCCGACTTAAGTATGAGATTACTGACTCTTCCAACTGTCTATGTTTTGAACCGTTTCTGTGACACTAGTTATAGAGTCCGATGCTTCACTTCAGGTTTACTGTATCCCTTGGACCTTCTTATTGACGATGAACCACAGAAATTGCATCGGAATTAAATACAAAAGGCACAATGCCGAATTAAGTACAAGAAGACTTACTCTTCTTACTGTCTATATTTTGAACTATTCCAGTGACACTAGTTATAGATTCCGATGCTTCACTTCATGTGTACTGTATCCCTTATACCTTCTTATTGACGATGAAACACAGAAATTGCATCGGAAGTAAATACAAATGGCAAAATGCCGACTTAAGTACAAGAAGACCGACCCTTCTTACTGTCTATGTTTTGATCCATTACTGTGACTCTAGTTATAGATTCCGGTGCTTCACTCTAGGTTCACTGTATCCCTTGGACCTACTTATTGACGATGAAACACAGAAATTGCATCGGAATTAAATACAAAGGGCACAATGCCGACTTAAGTACAAGAAGACGGTCTCTTCTTACTGACTATGCTTTGAACCATTCCTGTGACACTAGTTATAGATTCCGATGCTTCACTTCAGGTTTACTGTATCCCTCTCACCCTCTTATTGACGATGAAACAAAGAAATTTCATCGGAATTAAATACAAATGGCTCAATGCCGACTTAAGTACAAGGAGACTGACTCTTCTTACTGACTATGTTTTGAACCATTCCTGTGACACTAGTTATAGATTCCGATGCTTCACTTCAGGTTTGCTGTATACCTTGGACCTTTTTATTGACGATTAAACACAGAAATTGCATCGGAATTAAATAGAAAAGGCAGAATGCCGAATTAAGTACAAGCACATTGACTCTTCTTACTGTCTATGTTTTGAACCAATCCTGTGGAACTAGTTGTAGATTCCGATGCTTCACTTCAGGTTTACTGTATTCCTTGGACCTACTTATTGACGAAGAAACGCAGAAATTGCATCGGATTTAAATACAAAAGGCACAATACCGATTTAAGTACAAGAACACTGACTCTTCCTACTGTCTATGTTTTTAACCATTCCTGTGGCACTAGTTATAGATTCCGACGCTTCACTTCAGGTTAACTGTATCCCTTGTACCTTCTTACTGACGATGAAACACAGAAATTGCATCGGAATTAAATACAAAAGACACAATGCCGACTTAAGTACAAGAAGACTGACTCTTCTTACTGTCTATACTTTGAACCATTCCAGTGACACTAGTTATAGATTCCGATGCTTCACTTCATGTTTACTGTATCCCTTGGACCTTCTTATTGACAATGAAACACAGAAATTGCATCGGAAGTAAATAGAAAAGGCACAATGCCGACTTAAGTACAAGAAGACCGACTCTTCCTACTGTCTATGTTATGAACCATTCCTGTGACACTAGTTATAGATTCCGATGCTTCACTCCAGGTTTACTGTATCTCTTGGACCTTCTTATTGACGATGAAACACAGAAATTTAATCGGAATTAAATAGAAAAGGCACAATGCCGACTTACGTACAAGAAGACTGACTCTTCTTACTGATTATAGTTTCAACCATTTCTGTGACACTAGTTATAGATTCCGACGCTTCACTTCAGGTTTACTGTATACCTCTCACCCTCTTATTGACGATGAAACAAAGAAATTTCATCGGAATTAAATACAAATGGCTCAATGCCGACTTAAGTACAAGGAGACTGACTCTTCTTACTGACTATGTTTTGAACCATTCCTGTGACACTAGTTATAGATTCCGACGCTTCACTTGAGGTTTACTGTATACCTCTGACCTTCTTATTGACGATGAAACACAGAAATTGCATCGGAATTAAATACAAAAGGCACAATGCGAATTTAAGGACAAGAAGGCTGACTCTTCTTACTGACTATGTTTTGAACCAATCCTGTAACACTAGTGATAGATTCCGATGCTTCACTCCAGGTTAACTGTATCCCTTGGAACTTGTTATTGACGATGAAACACAGAAATTGCATCGGAATTAAATAGAAAAGGAACAATGCCGACTTAAGTACAAGAAGACCGACTCTTCGTACTGTCTATGTTTTGAACCATTCCTGTGACACAAGTTATAGATTCCGATGTTTCCCTTCAGGTTTACTGTTTCCCTTGGAACTTCTTATTGACGATGAATCACAGAAATTGCATCGGAATTAAACACAAAAGCCACAATGCCGACTTAAGTACAGGAAGACTGACTCTTCTTACTGTCTATATTTAGAACCATTCCAGTGACACTAGTTATAGATTCCGATGCTTCACTTCAGGTTTACTGAATCCCTCTGACCTTCTTATTGACGGTGAAACACAGAAATTGCTTCGGAATTAAATACGAAAGGCACAATGCCGACTTATGTACAAGAAGACTGACTCTTCTTACTGACTCTGTTTTGAACTATTCCTGTGAGACTAGTTATAGATTCCGTTGCTTCACTTCATGTTTACTGTATCCCTCTGACCTTCTTATTGACGATGAAACACAGAAATTGCATCGGAATTAAATAGAAAAGGCACAATGCCGACTTAAGTACAAGAAGACCGACTCTTCTTACTGTCTATGTTATGAACCATTCCTGTGACACTAGTTATAGATTCCGATGCTTCACTCCAGGTTTACTGTATCTCTTGGACCATCTTATTGACGATGAAACACAGAAATTTAATCGGAATTAAATAGAAAAGGCACAATGCCGACTTACGTACAAGAAGACTGACTCTTGTTACTGATTATAGTTTCAACCATTCCTGTGACACTAGTTATAGATTCCGACGCTTTGCTTTAGGTTTACTGTATACCTTGGACCATCTTATTGACGATGAAACACAGATATTGCATCGGAATTAAATACAAAAGGCACAATGCCGACTTAAGTACAAGAAGACTGACTCTTCCTACTGTCTAAGTTTTGAACCATTCCTGTGACACTAGTTGTGGATTCCGATGCTTCACTTCAGGTTTACTGTATACCTCTGACCTTCTTATTGACGATGAAACACAGAAATTGCATCGGAATTAAATACAAAAGGCACAATGCGAATTTAAGGACAAGAAGGCTGACTCTTCTTACTGACTATGTTTTGAACCAATCCTGTGACACTAGTGATAGATTCCGATGCTTCACTCCAGGTTAACTGTATCCCTTGAACCTTGTTATTGACGATGAAACACAGAAATTGCATCGGAATTAAATAGAAAAGGAACAATGCCGACTTAAGTACAAGAAGACTGACTCTTCGTACTGTCTATGTTTTGAACCATTCCTGTGACACAAGTTATAGATTCCGATGTTTCACTTTAGGTTTACTGTTTCCCTTGGATCTTCTTATTGACGATGAATCACAGAAATTGCATCGGAATTAAACACAAAAGCCACAATGCCGACTTAAGTACAGGAAGACTGACTCTTCTTACTGTCTATATTTAGAACCATTCCAGTGACACTAGTTATAGATTCCGATGCCTCACTTCAGGTTTACTGTATCCCTCTGACCTCCTTATTGACGGTGAAACACAGAAATTGTTTCGGAATTAAATACGAAAGGCACAGTGCCGACTTAAGTACAAGAAGACTGACTCTTCTTACTGACTATGTTTTGAACCATTCTTGTGACACTAGTTATAGTTTCCGATGCTTCACTTCAGGTTTACTGTATCCCTTATACCTTATTATTGACGATGAAACACAGAAATTGCATCGGAATTAAATACAAAATGCACAATGCCGACATAAGTACATGAACACTGACTCTTCCTACTGTCTATGTTTTGAACCATTCCTGTGACACTAGTTATAGATTCCGACGCTTCACTTCAGGTTTACTGTATCCCTTGGATCTTCTTATTGGCGATGAAACACAGAAATTGCATCGGAATTAAATACAAAAGGCACAATGCCGACTTAAGTACAAGTTGACTGACTCTTCTTACTGTCTATGTTTTGAACCATTCCTGTGACACTAGTTGTGGATTCCGATGCTTCACTTCAGGTTTACTGTATACCTCTGACCTTCTTATTGACGATGAAACACACAAATTGCATCGGAATTAAATACAAAAGGCACAATGCCAATTTAAGGACAAGAAGGCTGACACTTCTTACTGACTATGTTTTGTACCAATCTTGTGACACTAGTTATAGATTCCGATGCTTCACTCCATGTTTACTGTATCCCTTGGACCTTGTTATTGACGATGAAACACAGAAATTGCATCGGAATTAAATAGAAAAGGAACAATGCCGACTTAAGTACAAGAAGACTGACTCTTTGTACTGTCTATGTTTTGAACCATTCCTGTGACACTAGTTATAGATTCCAATGTTTCACTTCAGGTTTACTGTTTCCCTTGGACCTTCTTATTGACGATGAATCACAGAAATTGCATCGGAATGAAACACAAGAGCCACAATGCCGGCTTAAGTACAGGAAAACTGACTCTTCTTACTGTCTATATTTAGAACCATTCCAGTGACACAAGTTATAGATTCCGATGCTTCACTTCAGGTTTACTGTATCCCTTGGACCTCCGTATTGACGATGAAACACAGAAATTGCATCGGAATCAAATACAAAAGGCACAATGCCGACTTAAGTACAAGAAGACTGACTCTTTATACTGACTATGTTTTGAACCATTCTTGTGACACTAGTTATAGTTTCCGATGCTTCACTTCAGGTTTACTGTATCCCTCTGCCCTTCTTATTGACGATGAAACACAGAAACTGCATCGGATTTAAATACAAAAGGCACAATGCCGACTTAAGTACAAGAAGACTGACTCTTCTTACTGTCTATGTTTTGAACCAATCCTGTGACACTAGTTGTAGATTCCGATGCTTTACTTCAGGTTTACTGAATCCCTTATACCTTCTTATTGACGATGAAACACAGAAATTGCATCGGAATTAAATACAAAAGGCACAATGCCGACTTAAGTACAAGTTGACTGACTCTTCTTACTGTCTATGTTTGAACCTATCCTGTCAGACTAGTTATAGATTCCGATGCTTCACTCCAGGTTTACTATATCCATTGGACCTTCTTATTGACGATGAAACACAGAAATTGCATCGGAATTAAATACAAAAGGGACAATGCCGGCTTACGGACATGAAGACTGACTCTTCTTACTGACTATATTTTGAACTATTCCTGTGACACTAGTTATAGATTTCGATGCTTCCCTTCAGGTTTACTGTATCCCTCTGACCTTCTTATTGACGATGAAACTCAGAAATAACATCGGAATTAAATACAAAAGGCACAATGCTAACTTAAGTACAAGAAGACTGGCTCTTCTTACTGTCTATGTTTTGAACCATTCCATTGACACTAGATGTGGATTCCGATGCTTCACTTCAGGTTCACTGTATACCTCTGACCTTCTCATTGACGATGAAACACAGAAATTGCTTCGGAATTAAATACAAAAGGCAAAATGCCAACTTAAGGACAAGAAGGCTGACTCTTCTTACTGACTATGTTTTGAACCAATCCTGTGACACTAGTTATAGATTCCGATGCTTATCTCCAGGTTTACTGTATCCCTTGGACCTTGTTATTGACGATGAAACACAGAAATAGCAACGGAATTAAATAGAAAAGGAACAATGCCGACTTAAGTACAAGTAGACTGACTCCTCGTACTGTCTATGTTTTGAACCATTCCTGTGACACTAGTTATAGATTCCGATGTTTCACTTCAGGTTTACTGTTTCCCTTGGACCTTCTCATTGACGATGAATCACAGAAATTGCATCGGAATTAAACACAAAAGCCACAATGCCGACTTAAGTACAGGAAGACTGACTCTTCTTACTGTCTATATTTAGAACCGTTCCAGTGACACTAGTTATAGATTCCGATGCTTCACTTCAGGTTTACTGTATCCCTTGGACCTACTTATTGACGATGAAACAAAGAAATTGCATCGGAATTAAATACAAAGGGCACAATGCCGACTTAAGGACAAGAAGACTGAATCTTCTTACTGACTATATTTTGAACCATTCCTGTGACACTAGTTATAGATTCCGATGCTTCACTTCATGTTTACTGTATCCCTCTGACCCTCTTATTGACGATGAAACACAGAAATTGCATCGGAATTAAATACGAAAGGCACAATGCCGACTTAAGTACAAGAAGACTGGCTGTTCTTACTGTCTATGTTTTGAACCATTCCATTGACACTAGTTGTGGATTCCGATGCTTCACTTCAGGTTCACTGTATACCTCTGACCTTCTCATTGACGATGAAACACAGAAATTGCTTCGGAATTAAATACAAAAGGCACAATGCCAACTTAAGGACAAGAAGGCTGACTCTTCTTACTGACTATGTTTTGAACCAATCCTGTGACACTAGTTATAGATTCCGATGCTTATCTCCAGGTTTACTGTATCCCTTGGACCTTGTTATTCACGATGAAACACAGAAATAGCAACGAAATTAAATAAAAAAGGAACAATGCCGACTTAAGTACAAGTAGACTGACTCTTCGTACTGTCTATGTTTTGAACCATTCCTGTGACACTAGTTATAGATTCCGATGCTTCACTTCAGGTTTACTGTTTCCCTTGGACCTTCTTATTGACGATGAATCACAGAAATTGCATCGGAATTAAACACAAAAGCCACAATGCCGACTTAAGTACAGGAAGACTGACTCTTCTTACTGTCTATATTTAGAACCGTTCCAGTGACACTAGTTATAGATTCCGATGCTTCACTTCAGGTTTACTGTATCCCTTGGACCTTCTTATTGACGATGAAACACAGAAATTGCATCGGAATTAAATACAAAAGCACAATGCCGACTTAAGTACAAGAAGACTGACTCTTCTTACTGTCCATAATTTGAACTATTCCAGTAAAACTAGTTATAGTTTCCGATGCTTCACTTCATGTGTACTGTATCCCTTGGACCTTCTTGTTGGCAATGAAACACCGAAATTGCATTGGAATTAAATACAAAAGGCACAATGAAGACTTAAGTACAAGAACACCGACTCTTCTTACTGTCTATGTTTTGATCCATTACTGTGACTCTAGTTATAGATTCCGGTGCTTCAGTCCAGGTTCACTGTATCCCTTGGACCTACTTATTGACGATGAAACAAAGAAATTGCATCGGAATTAAATACAAAGGGCACAATGCCGACTTAAGGACAAGAAGACTGAATCTTCTTACTGACTATATTTTGAACCATTCCTGTGACACTAGTTATAGATTCCGATGCTTCACTTCATGTTTACTGTATCCCTCTGACCCTCTTATTGACGATGAGACACAGAAATTGCATCGGAATTAAATACGAAAGGCACAATGCCGACTTAAGTACAAGAAGACTGACTCTTATTACTGTATATGTTTGAACCATTCCTGTGACACTAGTTATAGATTCCGATGCTTCACTTCAGGTTTACTGTATCCCTCGGACCTTCTTATTGACGATGAAACACAGAAATTGCATCGGAATTAAATACAAAAGGCACAATGCGCGTTAAGTACAAGAACACTGACTCTTCTTACTGATTATAGTTTTAACCATTCCTGTGACACTAGTTATAGATTGCGATGCTTCACCTCAGGTTTACTGTATCCCTCTGACCTTCCTATTGACGATGAAACACAGAAATTGCATCGGAATTAAATAGAAAAGGCACAATGCCGACTTAAGTACAAGAAGACCGACTGTTCTTACTGTCTATGTTATGAACCATTCCTGTGACACAAGTTATAGATTCCGATGCTTCACTCCAGGATTACTGTATCCCTTGGACCTTCTTATTGACGATGAAAGACAGAAATTGCATCGGAATTAAATAGAAGAGACACAATGCCGACTTAAGTACAAGAAGACTGACTCCTCTTACTGATTATAGTTTCAGCCATTCCTGTGACACTAGTTATAGATTCCGACGCTTTACTTTAGGTTTACTGTATACCTTGGACCATCTTATTGACGATGAAACACAGATATTGCATCGGAATTAAATACATAAGGCACAATGCCAATTTAAGGACAAGAAGGCTGACTCTTCTTACTGACTATGTTTTGAACCAATCCTGTGACACTAGTTATAGATTCCGATGCTTCACTCCATGTTTACTGTATCCCTTGGACCTTGTTATTGACGATGAAACACAGAAATTGCATCGGAATTAAATAGAAAAGGAACAATGCCGACTTAAGTACAAGAAGACTGACTCTTCGTACTGTCTATGTTTTGACCCATTACTGTGACACTAGTTATAGATTCCAATGTTTCACTTCAGGTTTACTGTTTCCCTTGGACCTTCTTATTAACGATGAATCACAGAAATTGCATCGGAATTAAACACAAAAGCCACAATGCCGACTTAAGTACAGGAAGACTGACTCTTCTTACTGTCTATATTTAGAACCATTCCAGTGACACTAGTTATAGATTCCGATGCTTCACTTCAGGTTTACTGTATCCCTTGGACCTTCGTATTGACGATGAAACACAGAAATTGTATCGGAATCAAATACAAAAGGCACAATGCCGACTTAAGTACAAGAAGACTGACTCTTCTTACTGACTATGTTTTGAACCAATCTTGTGACACTAGTTATAGATTCCGATGCTTCACTTCAGGTTTACTGTATCCCTCTGCCCTTCTTATTGACGATGAAACAGAGAAATTGCATCGGAATTAAATAGAAAAGGCACAATGCCGATTTAAGGACAAGAAGGTTGACTCTTCTTACTGACTATGTTTTGAACCGATCCTGTGACACTAGTTATAGATTCCGATGCTTCACTCCATGTTTACTATATCCCTTGGACCTTGTTATTGACGATGAAACACAGAAATTGCATCGGAATTAAATAGAAAAGAAACAATGCCGACTTAAGTACAAGAAGACTGACTCTTCGTACTGTCTATGTTTTGAACCATTCCAGTGACACTAGTTATAGATTCCGATGCTTCACTTCAGATTTACTGTATCCCTCTGACGTTCTTATTGACGTTGAAACACAGAAATTGCATCGTAATTAAATACAAAATGCAAAATGTCGACTTAAGTACAAGAGGACTGACTCTTCTTACTGACTATGTTTTGAACCATTTCTGTGACACTAGTTATAGATTCCGATGCTTCACTACAGTGTTACTGAATCCCTCGGACCATCTTATTGATGATGAAACACAGAAATCGCATCGGAATCAAATACAAAAGGCACAATGCCGACTTAAGTTAAAGAAGACTGACTCTTCTTGCTGACTATGCTTTGAACCATTCTTGTGACACTAGTTATAGATTCCGATGCTTCACTTCAGGTTTACTGTATCCCTCTGCCCTTCTTATTGACGATGAAACACAGAAATTTCATCGGAATTAAATAGAAAAGTCACAATGCCGACTTAAGTACAAGAAGACTGACTCTTCTTACTGTCTATGTTGTGAACCAATCCTGTGACACTAGTTGTAGATTCCGATGCTTTACTTCAGGTTTACTGTATCCCTTATACCTTCTTATTGACGATGAAACACAGAAATTGCATCGGAATTAAATACAAAAGGCACAATGCCGACTTAAGTACATGAACACTGACTCTTCCTACTGTCTATGTTTTGAACCATTCCTGTAACACTAGTTATAGATTCCGACGCTTCGCTTCAGGTTTACTGTATCCCTTGGACCTTCTTGTTGGCGATGAAACACAGAAATTGCATCGGAATTAAATACAAAAGGCACAATGCCGGCTTAAGTACAAGTTGACTGACTCTTCTTACTGTCTATATTTGAACCATTCCTTTGACACTAGTTATAGATTCCGATGCTTCCCTTCAGGTTTACTCTATCCCTCTGACCTTCTTATTGACGATGAATCCCAGAAATAACATCGGAATTAAATACAAAAGGCACAATGCCGACTTAAGTACAAGAAGACTGGCCCTTCTTACTATCTATGTTTTGAACCATTCCATTGACACTAGTTGTGGATTCCGATGCTTCACTTCAGGTTCACTGTATACCTCTGACCTTCTCATTGACGATGAAACACAGAAATTGCATCGGAATTAAATACAAAAGGCACAATGCCAACTTAAGGACAAGAAGGCTGACTCTTCTTACTGACTATGTTTTGAACCAATCCTGTGACACTAGTTATAGATTCCGATGCTTCACTCCAGGTTTACTGTATCCCTTGGACCTTGTTATTGACGATGAAACACAGAAATAGCATCGGAATTAAATAGATAAGGAACAATGCCTTCTTAAGTACAAGTAGACTGACTCTTCGTACTGTCTATGTTTTGAACCATTCCTGTGACACTAGTTATAGATTCCGATGCTTCACTTCAGGTTTACTGTTTCCCTTGGACCTTCTTATTGACGATGAGTCACAGAAATTGCATCGGAATTAAACACAAAAGCCACAATGCCGACTTAAGTACAGGATAACTGACTCTTCTTACTGTCTATATTTTGAACCATTCCAGTGACACTAGTTATAGATTCCGATGCTTCACTTCAGGTTTACTGTATCCCTTGGACTTTCTTATTGACGATGAAACACAGAAATTGCATCGGAATTAAATACAAAAGGTACAACGCCAACTTAAGGACAAGAAGACTGATTCTTCTTACTGTCTATGTTTTGAACCATTCCTGTGACACTAATATTAGATTCCGATGCTTCACTCCAGGTTTACTGTATCCCTTTTACCTTGTTTTTGACGATGAAACACAGAAATTGCATCGGAATTAAATAGTACAGGCACAATGCCGACTTATGTACAAGAAGTCTGACTCCTCTTACTGGCTATGTTTTGAACCATTACTGTGACATTAGTTGTAGATTCCGATGCTTCACTTCAGGTTTACTGTATCCCTTGGACCTTCTTATTGGCGATGAAACACAGAAATTCAATCGGAAATAAATACAAAAGGCACAATGCCGACTTAAGTACAAGAAGACTGACTCTTCTTACTGTCTATGTTTTGAACCATTCCTGTGACACTAGTTATAGATTCCGATGCTTCACTCCAGGTTTACTACATCCCATGGACCTACTTATTGACGATGAAACACAGAAATTGCATCGGAGTTAAATACAAAAGGCACAATGCCGACTTAAGGACAAGAAGACTGACTCTTCTTACTGACTATGCTTTGAACCATTCCTGTGACACTATTTATAGATTCCGATGCTTCACTTCAGGTTTACTGTATCCCTCTGACCTTCTTAATGACGGTGAAACTCAGAAATAGCATAGGAGTTCTATAGAAATGGCACAATGCCGACTTAAGTGCAAGAAGACTGACTCTTCTTACTGACTATGTTTTGTACCATTACTGTGACATTAGTTGTAGATTCCGATGCTTCACTTCAGGTTTACTGTATCCCTTGGCACTTCTTATTGGCGATGAAACACAGAAATTGCATCGGAATTAAATAAAAAAGGCACAATGCCGACTTAAGTGCAAGAAGACTGACTCTTCTTACTGACTATGTTTTGAACCATTCCTGTGACACTAGTAATAGTTTCCGATGCTTCACTTCAGGTTTACTGTATTCCTTGGACCTTCTTATTGACGAAGAAACACAGAAATTGCATCGGAATGAAATACAAATGGCAAATTGCCGACTTCAGTACACGAAGACTGACTCTTCTTACTGTCTATGTTTTGAACCATTCCTGGGACACTCTTTATAGATTCCGATGCTACACTCCAGGTTTCCTGTTTCCCTTGGACCTTCTTATTGACGATGAAACCCAGATATTGCATCGGAATTAAATACAAAAGGCACAATGCCGACTTAAGTACAAGAAGACTGACTCTTCTTATTGTCTATGTTTTGAACCAATCCTGTGACACTAGTTGTAGATTCCGATGTTCACTTCAGGTTTACTGTATCCCTTGGACCTTCTTATTGACGATGAAACACTGATATTGCATCGGAATTAAATACAAAAGGCACAATGCCGACTTAAGGACAAGAAGACCGACTCTTCTTACTGACTATGTTTGAACCATTCCTGTGACACTAGTTATAGATTCCGATGCTTCACTTCAGGTTCACTGTATCCCTTGGACCTTCTTATTGACGATGAAACACAGAAATTGCATCGGAATTAAATACAAACGGCACAATGCCATCTTAAGGACAAGAAGACTGACTCTTCTTACTGTCTATGTTTTGAACCATTCCTGTGACACTAATAATAGATTCCGATGCTTCACTCCAGGTTTACTGTATCCATTGGACCTTGTTTTTGACGATGAAACACAGAAATTGCATCGGAATTAAATACAAATGGCAAAATGCTGACTTCAGTACACGAAGACTGACTCTTCTTACTGTCTATGTTTTGAACCATTCCTGTGACACTCGTTATAGATTCCGATGCTACACTCCAGGTTTACTGTTTCCCTTGGACTTTCTTATTGACGATGAAACACAGATATCGCATCGGAATTAAATAGATAAGGCACAATGCCGACTTAAGTGCAAGAAGACTGACTCTTCTTACTGACTATGTTTTGAAACATTCCATTGAGACGAGTTACAGATTCCGATGCTTCACTCCAGTTTTACTGTATCCCTTGGACCTTCTTATTGACGATAGAACACAGAAATTGCATCGGAATTCTATAGAATAGGCACAATGCCGACTTAAGTGCAAGAAGACTGACTCTTCTTATTGACTATGTTTTGAACCATTCCTGTGACACTAGTTATAGATTCCGATGCTACACTCCAGGTTTACTGTTTCCCTTGGTCCTTCTTATTGACGATGTAGCACAGAAATTGCATCGGAATTAAATACAAATGGCAAAATGCTGACTTCAGTACACGAAGACTGACTCTTCTTACTGTCTATATTTTGAACCATTCCTGTGACACTCGTTATAGATTCCGATGCTACACTCCAGGTTTACTGTTTCCCTTGGACCTTCTTATTGACGATGAAACACAGATATTGCATTGGAATAAAATACAAAAGGCACAATGCCGACTTAAGTACAAGAAGACTGACTCTTCTTACTGTCAATGTTTTGAACCTTTCCTGTGACACTAGATATAGATTCCGATGCTTCACTCGAGGTTTACTGTATCCCCTGGACATTCTTATTGACGATGAAACACAGAAATTGCAACGGAATTAAATAGAAAAGGCACAATGTCGACTTAAGAACAAGAAGACTGACTCTTCTAACTGATTATAGTTTGAACCATTCCTGTGACACTAGTTACAGATTCCGATGCTTTACTTCAGGTTTACTGTATACCTTGGACCTTCTTATTGACGATGAAACACAGAAATTGCATCGGAATTAAATACAAAAGGCACAATGAAGACGTAAGTACAAGAAGACTGTCTCTTCCTACCGTCTATGATTTGAACCATTGCTGTGACACTAGTAGTGGATTCCGATGCTTCACTTCAGGTTTACTGTATCCCTCTGACCTTCTTATTGACGATGAAACACAGAAATTGCATCGGAATTAAATACAAAAGGCAGAATGCCAACTTAAGGACAAGAAGACTGACTCTTCTTACTGACTATGGTTTGAACCATTCCTGTGAATCTAGTTATAGATTCCGATGCGTCACTCCAGGTTTACTGCATTCCTTGTACCTTCTTATTGACGATGAAACACAGAAATTGCATCGGAATTAAATACAAAATGCACAATGCCGACTTAAGGACAAGAAGTCTGACTCTTCTTACTGACTATGCTTTGAACCATTCCTGTGACCCTAGTTATAGATTCCGATGCTTCACTTCAGGTTAACTGTATCCCTCTGACCTTCTTATTGACGATGAAACTCAGAAATTGCATCGGAATTAAATACAAAAGGCACAATGCCATCTTAAGGACAAGAAGACTGACTCTTCTTACTGTCTATGTTTTGAACCATTCCTGTGACACTAATAATAGATTCCGATGCTTCACTCCAGGTTTACTGTATCCATTGGACCTTGTTTTTGACGATGAAACACAGAAATTGCATCGGAATTAAATACAAATGGCAAAATGCTGACTTCAGTACACGAAGACTGACTCTTCTTACTGTCTATATTTTGAACCATTCCTGTGACACTCGTTATAGATTCCGATGCTACACTCCAGGTTTACTATTTCCCTTGGACCTTCTTATTGACGATGAAACACAGATATTGCATTGGAATAAAATACAAAAGGCACAATGCCGACTTAAGTACAAGAAGACTGACTCTTCTTACTGTCAATGTTTTGAACCTTTCCTGTGACACTAGATATAGATTCCGATGCTTCACTCGAGGTTTACTGTATCCCCTGGACATTCTTATTGACGATGAAACACAGAAATTGCAACGGAATTAAATAGAAAAGGCACAATGTCGACTTAAGAACAAGAAGACTGACTCTTCTAACTGATTATAGTTTGAACGTTTCCTGTGACACTAGTTATAGATTCCGATGCTTTACTTCAGGTTTACTGTATACCTTGGACCTTCTTATTGACGATGAAACACAGAAATTGCATCGGAATTAAATACAAAAGGCACAATGAAGACGTAAGTACAAGAAGACTGTCTCTTCCTACCGTCTATGATTTGAACCATTGCTGTGACACTAGTTGTGGATTCCGATGCTTCACTTCAGGTTTACTGTATCCCTCTGACCTTCTTATTGACGATGAAACACAGAAATTGCATCGGAATTAAATACAAAAGGCAGAATGCCAACTTAAGGACAAGAAGACTGACTCTTCTTACTGACTATGTTTTGAACCATTCCTGTGAATCTAGTTATAGATTCCGATGCGTCACTCCAGGTTTACTGCATTCCTTGTACCTTCTTATTGACGATGAAACACAGAAATTGCATCGGAATTAAATACAAAATGCACAATGCCGACTTAAGGACAAGAAGACTGACTCTTCTTACTGACTATGCTTTGAACCATTCCTGTGACCCTAGTTATAGATTCCGATGCTTCACTTCAGGTTAACTGTATCCCTCTGACCTTCTTATTGACGATGAAACTCAGAAATAGCATCGGAATTAAATACAAAAGGCACAATGCCGACTTAAGTACAAGAAGACTGTCTCTTCTTACTGTCTATGTTTTGAACCATTCCATTGACACTAGTTACAGCTTCCGATGCTTCACTCCAGGTTTACTGTATCCCTTGGACCTTCTTATAGACGATGAAACACAGGAATTGCATCGGAATTAAATAGAAAAAGCACAATGCCGTCTTAAGAACAAGAAGACTGACTCTTCTTACTGACTATGTTTTGAACCATTCCTGTGACACTAGTTATAGATTCCGATGCTTCACTTCAGGTTTACTGTATCCCCCTGACCTTCTTATTGACGATGAAACACAGAAAGTGCATCGGAATTAAATATAAAAGGCAGAATGCCGACTTAAGTACGAGAAGACTGACTCTTCTTACTGTCTATGATTTGGAACTTTCCTGTGTACTAGTTATAGATTCCGATGCTTCACTCCATTATTACTGTATCCCTTGGACCTTCTTATTGACGATGAAACGCAGAAATTAAATCGGAATTAAATAGAAAAGGCACAACGCCGATTTAAGTACAAGAAGACTGACCCTTCTTACTGATTATAGTTTGAACCATTCCTGTGACAATAGTTATGGATTCCGATGCTTTACCTCAGGTTTACTGTATACCTTGGACCTTCTTATTGACGATGAAACACAGAAATTGCATCGAAATTAAATACAAAAGGCACAATGCCGACTTAAGTAGAAGAAGACTGACTCTTCCTACTGTCTATGTTTTGAACCATTCCTGTGACACTAGATGTGCATTCCGATGCTTCACTTCAGGTTTACTGTATCCCTCTGACCTTCTTATTGCGATGAAGCACAGAAATTGCATCGGAATTTAATACAAAAGGCACAATGCCAACTTAAGTACAAGAAGACTGACTCTTCTAACTGACTATGTTTCAACCATTCCTGTGACACTAGTTATAGATTCCGATGCTTCACTCCAGGTTTACTGTATCCCTTGGACCTTGTTAATGACGATGAAACACAGAAATTGCATCGCAGTTAAATAGAAAAGGCACAATTCCGACTTAAGTACAAGAACACTGACTCTTCCTACTGTCTATGATTTGAACCATTCCTGTGACACTAGTTATAGATTCCGACGCTTCACTTCAGGTTTACTGTATCCCTTGTACCTTCTTATTGACGATGAATCACAGAAATTGCATCGGAATTAAATACAAAAGGCACAATGCCGACTTAAGTACAAGAAGAATAACTCTTCATACTTTCTATGTTTTGAACCATTCCATTGACACTAGTTATAGCTTCCGATGCTTCACTCCAGGTGTACTGTATCCCTTGGACCTTCTTATTGGCCATGAAACACAGAAATTGCATCGGAATTAAATAGAAAAAGCACAATGCCGACCTAAGTACAAGAAGGCTGACTCATCTTACTATGTTTTGAACCATTCCTGTGACACTAGTTATAGATTCCGATGCTTCACTTCAGGTATACTGTATCCCTTGGACCTTCTTATTGTCGATAAAGCACAGAAACTGGATCGGAAGTAAATACAAAGGGCAAAATGCCGACTTAAGTACATGAAGACTGACCCTTCTTACTGTCTATGTTTTGAACCATTCCTGTGACACTAGTTATAGATTCCGATGCTACACTCCTGGTACACTGTATCCCTTGTACCTTCTTATTGACGATGAAACACAGAAATTGCATCGGAATTAAATAAAAAATGCACAATGTCGACTTAAGTACAAGAAGACTGACTCTTCTTACTGGGTATAGTTTGAACCATTCCTGTGACACTAGTTATAGATTCGGATGCTTCACTCCAGCTTTACTGTATAACTTGGACCTTGTTATTGACGATCAAACACAGAAATTGCATCGGAATTAAATAGAAAATACACAATGCCGACTTAAGTACAAGAAGACTGACTCTTCTTACTATGTTTTGAACCATTCCTGTGACACTAGTTATAGATTCCGATGCTTCACTCCAGGTTTACTGTATCCCTTGGACCTTCTTATTGGCCATGAAACACAGATATTGCATCGGAATTAAATAGAAAAGGCACAATGCCAACTTAAGTACATGAAGACCGACTCTTCTTATTGACAATGATTTGAACCATTCCTGTGACACTAATTATAGATTCCGATGCTTCACTTCAGGTTTACTGTATCCCTCTGACCTTCTTATTGACGATGAAACTCAGAAATAGCATTGGAATTAAATACAAATGGCACAATGCCGACTTAAGTACAAGAAGACTGACTCTTCTTACTGTCTATGATTTGGAACTTTCCTGTGTACTAGTTATGGATTCCGATGCTTCACTCCATTATTACTGTATCCCTTGGACCTTCTTATTGACGATGAAACACAGAAATTAAATCGGAATTAAATAGAAGAGGCACAATGCCGACTTAAGTACAAGAAGACTGACCCTTCTTACTGATTATAGTTTGAACCATTCCTGTGACAATAGTTATGGATTCCGATGCTTTACTTCAGGTTTACTGAATACCTTGGACCTTCTTATTGACGATGAAACACAGAAATTGCATCGGAATTAAATACAAAAGGCACAATGCCGACTTAAGTACAAGAAGACTGACTCTTCCTACTGTCTATGTTTTGAACCATTCCTGTGACACTAGTTGTGCATTCCGATGCTTCACTTCAGGTTTACTGTATCCCTCTGACCTTCTTATTGCGATGAAGCACAGAAATTGCATCGGAATTTAATACAAAAGGCACAATGCCAACTTAAGTACAAGAAGACTGACTCTTCTAACTGACTATGTTTCAACCATTCCTGTGACACTAGTTATAGATTCCGATGCTTCACTCCAGGTTTACTGTATCCCTTGGACCTTGTTATTGACGATGAAACACAGAAATTGCATCGCAGTTAAATAGAAAAGGCACAATTCCGACTTAAGTACAAGAACACTGACTCTTCCTACTGTCTATGATTTGAACCATTCCTGTGACACTAGTTATAGATTCCGACGCTTCACTTCAGGTTTACTGTATCCCTTGTACCTTCTTATTGACGATGAATCACAGAAATTGCATCGGAATTAAATACAAAAGGCACAATGCCGACTTAAGTACAAGAAGACTAACTCTTCATACTTTCTATGTTTTGAACCATTCCATTGACACTAGTTATAGTTTCCGATGCTTCACTCCAGGTTTACTGTATCCCTTGGACCTTCTTATTGGCCATGAAACACAGAAATTGCATCGGAATTAAAAAGAAAAAGCACAATGCCGACCTAAGTACAAGAAGGCTGACTCATCTTACTGACTATGTTTTGAACCATTCCTGTGACACTAGTTATAGATTCCGATGCTTCACTTCAGGTATACTGTATCCCTTGGACCTTCTTATTGTCGATAAAGCACAGAAACTGCATCGGAAGTAAATACAAAGGGCAAAATGCCGACTTAAGTACACGAAGACTGACCCTTCTTACTGTCTATGTTTTGAACCATTCCTGTGACACTTGTTATAGATTCCGATGCTACACTCCAGGTACACTGTATCCCTTGTACCTTCTTATTGACGATGAAACACAGAAATTGCATCGGAATTAAATACAAAATGCACAATGTCGACTTAAGTACAAGAAGACTGACTCTTCTTACTGGGTATAGTGTGAACCATTCCTGTGACACTAGTTATAGATTCGGATGCTTCACTCCAGCTTTACTGTATAACTTGGACCTTGTTTTTGACGATGAAACACAGAAATTGCATCGGAATTAAATAGAAAATACACAATGCCGACTTAAGAACAAGAAGACTGACTCTTCTTACTATGTTTTGAACCATTCCTGTGACACTAGTTATAGATTCCGACGCTTCACTTCAGGTTTACTGTATCCCTTGTACCTTCTTATTGACGATGAATCACAGAAATTGCATCGGAATAAAATACAAAAGGCACAATACAGACTTAAGTACAAGAAGACTAACTCTTCATACTGTCTATGTTTTGAACCATTCCATTGACACTAGTTATAGATTCCGATGCTTCACTCCAGGTTTACTGTATCCCTTGGACCTTCTTATTGGCCATGAAACACAGATATTGCATCGGAATTAAATAGAAAAGGCACAATGCCAACTTAAGTACATGAAGACAGACTCTTCTTATTGACAATGATTTGAACCATTCCTGTGACACTAATTATAGATTCCGATGCTTCACTTCAAGTTTACTGTATCCCTCTGACCTTCTTATTGACGATGAAACTCGGAAATAGCATCGGAATTAAATAGAAAAGGCACAATGCCGACTTAAGTACATGAAGACTGAATCTTCCTAATTTCTATGTTTTGAACCATTCCTGTGACACCAGTTGTGGATTCCGATGCTTCACTTCAGGTTTTCCGTAACCGTCTGACCTTCTTATTGACGATGAAACACAGAAATTGCATCGGAATTAAATACAAAAAGCACAATGCCAACTTAAGGACAAGAGGACTGACTCTTCTTACTGACCATGTTTTGAACCATTCCTGTGACACTAGTTATAGATTCCAATGCTTCACTCCAGGTTTACTGTATGCCTTGGACCTTGTTATTGACGATGAAACACAGAAATTGCATCGGAATGAAATAGAAAAGGCACAATTCCGACTTAAGTACAAGAAGACTGACTCTTCTTACTGACTGTGTTTTGAACCATTCCTGTGACACTAGTCATAGATTCCGATGCTTCACTTCAGGTTTACTGTATCCCTTGGACCTTCTATTTGACGATGAAACACAGAAATTGCATCGGAATTAAATACAAAAGGCAAATACCGACTTATGTACATGAAGACTGACTCTTCTTACTGTCTATGTTTTGAACCATTCCTGTGACACTAGTTATAGATTCCGATGCTACACTCCAGGCTTATTGTATCCCTTGGACCTTCTTATTGACGATGAAACACAGAAATTGCATCGGAATTAAATACAAAAGGCACAATGCCGACTTAAGGTCAAGAAGACTGACTCATCTTACTGACTTTGTTTTGAACCATTCCTGTGACACTAATTATAGATTCCGATGCTTCACTTCAGATTTATTGTATCCCTCTGACCTTCTTATTGACGATGAAACACAGAATTGCATCCGAATGAAATAGAAAAGGCACAATGCCAACTTAAGGACAAGAGGACTGACTCTTCTTACTGACCATGTTTTGAACCATTCCTGTGACACTAGTTATAGATTCCAATGCTTCACTCCAGGTTTACTGTATGCCTTGGACCTTGTTATTGACGATGAAACACAGAAATTGCATCGGAATGCAATAGAAAAGGCACAATTCCGACTTAAGTACAAGAAGAGTGACTCTTCTTACTGACTGTGTTTTGAACCATTCCTGTGACACTAGTCATAGATTCCGATGCTTCACTTCAGGTTTACTGTATCCCATGGACCTTCTTATTGACGATGAAGCACAGAAATTGCATCGGAATTAAATACAAAAGGCACAATACCGACTTAAGTACAAGAAGACTGACTCTTCTAACTGACTATGTTTTGAACCATTCCTATGACACTAGTTATATATTCCGATCCTTCACTTCAGGTTTATTGTATACCTTGGACCATCTTATTGACGATGAAACACAGAAATTCATCGGAATTAAATACAAAAGGCAGAATGCCGACTTAAGTACAAGAAGACTGACTCTTCCTACTGTCTATGTTTTGAACCATTCCTGTGACACTAGTTATAGATTCCGATGCTTCACTTCAGGTTTACTGTATCCGTCTGACCTTATTGCCGATGAAACACAGAAATTGCATCGGAAATAAATAAAAAACGGACAATGCCGACTTCAGTATAAGAAGACTGACTCTTCTCACTGTCTATGATTTGAACCATTACTGTGACACTACTAATGGATTCCGATTCTTCACTCCAGGTTTACTGTATCCCTTGGACCTTCCTATTGACGATGAAACACAGAAATTGCATCGGAATTAAATACAAATTTCACAATGCCGACTTAAGGACAAGAAGTCTGACTCTGGTTACTCACTGTGATTTGAACCATTCATGTGACACTAGTTATAGATTCCGATGCTTCACTTCAGGTTTACTGTACCCCTCTGACCGTCTTATTGACGATGAAACACCGATATTGCATCGGAATTAAATAGAAAAGACACAATGCCGACTTAAGTACAAGAGGACTGACTCTTCTTACTGTCTATGTTTTGAACCGTTCCTGTGACACTAGTTATAGATTCCGATGCATCACTCCAGGTTTACTGTACCCCTTGAACTTTCCTATTGACGATGAAACACAGATATTGCATCCTAATTAAATAGAAAATGCACAATGTCGACATAAGTACAAGAAGAGTGACTCTTCTTACTGATTATAGTTTGAACCATTCCTGTGACACTAGTTATAGATTCCGATGCTTTACTTCAGGTTTACTGTAAACCTTGGAACTTCTTATTGACGATGAAACACAGAAATTGCATCGGAACTAAATACAAAAGACACAATGCCGACTTAAGTACAAGAAGACTGACTCTTCCTACTGTCTATGTTTTGAACCATTCCTGTGAAACTAGTTGTGGATTCTGTTGCTTCACTTCAGGTTTACTGTGTCCCTCTGACCTTCTTATTGACGATGAAACACAGAAATTGCATCGGAATTAAATACCAAAGGAACAATGCAGACTTAAGGACAAGAAGACTGACTCTTCTTACTGACTATGCTTTGAACCATTCCTGTGAAACTAACTATTGATACCGATGCTTCACTTCAGGTTTACTGTATCCCTTGGACCTTCTTATTGACGATGAAACACAGAAATTGCATCGGAATTAAATACCAAAGGAACAATGCAGACTTAAGTACAAGAAGACTGACTCTTCCTACTGTCTATGTTTTGAACCATTCCTGTGAAACTAGTTGTGGATTCTGTTGCTTCACATCAGGTTTACTATACCCCTCTGACCTTCTTATTTACGATGAAACACAGAAATTGCATCGGAAATAAATACAAAAGCCACAATGCCAACATAAGTACAAGGAGAATGACTCATCTTACTGTCTATGTTTTGAACCATTCCTGTGGCACCAGTTATACATTCCGATGCTTCACTTCAGGTTTACTGTTTCCCTTGGACCTACTGATTGATGATGAAACACAGAAATTTCATCGGAATTAAATACAAAAGGCACAATGCCGACTTAAGTACAAGAACACTGACTCTTCCTACTGTCTATTTTTTGAACCGTTCCTGTGACACTAGTTATAGATTCCGATGCTTCACTTCAGGTTTACTGTATCCCTCTGACCTTCTTATTGACGATGAAACACAGAAATTGCATCGGAATAAAATACAAAAGGCACAATGCCGACTTAAGTCCAAAAGACTGATTCCTCTTACTGTCTATGGTTTGAACCATTCCATTGACAGTAGTTATAGATTCCGATGTTTCACTTCAGGTTTACTGTATCCCTTGGACTTTCTTATTGACGATGAAACACAGAAATTGCATCGGAATTAAATACAAAAGGCACAATGCCGACTTAAGTACAAGAAGACTGACTCTTCTTACTGACTATATTTTGAACCATTCCTGTGACACTAGTTATAGATTCCGATGATTCACTCCAGGTTTTCTGTACCCCTTGAAACTTCCTATTGACGATGAATCACAGAAATTGCATCGGAATTAAATAGAAAATGCACAATGCCGACTTAAGTACAAGAAGAGTGACTCTTCTTACTGATTATAGTTTGAACCATTCCTGTGACACTAGTTATAGATTCCGATGCCTTACTTCAGGTTTACTGTATACCTTGGACCTTCTTATTGACGATGAAACACAAAAATTGCAATGGAACTAAATACAAAAGGCACAATGCCGACTTAAGTACAAGAAGACTGACTCTTCCTACTGTCTATGTTTTGAACCATTCCTGTGACACTAGTTGTGGATTCTGATGCTTCACTTCAGGTTTTCTGTATCCCTCTGACCTTCTTATTGTCGATGAAACACAGAAATTGCATCGGAATTAAATACAAAAGGAACAATGCATACTTAAGGACAAGAAGACTGACTCTTCTTACTGACTATGTTTTGAACCATTCCTGTGAAACTAGTTATAGATTCCGATGCTTCACTTCAGGTTTTCTGTATCCCTTGGACCTTCTTATTGACGATGAATCACAGAAATTGCATCGGAATTAAATACAAAAGGCACAATGCCGACTAAAGTACAAGAAGAGTGTCACTTCTTACTGTGTATATTTTGAACCATTCCAGTGACACTAGTTATAGATTCCGATGCTTCACTTCAGGTTTACTGTACCCTTGGACCTTCTTGCTGACGATGAAACACAGAAATTGCATTGGAATTAAATAGAAAAGGGACAATGCCGATTTAAGTACTAGAAACTGACTCTTCTTACTGTCTATGTTTTGAACCATTCCTGTGACACTAGTTATAGATTCGGATGCTTCACTTCAGGTTTACTGTATCCCTCTGACCTTCTTATTGACGATGAAACACAGAAATTGCATCGGAATTAAATACGAAAGGCACAATATCGACTTAAGTACAAGAAGACTGACTCTTCTTACTGACTATGTTTTGAACCGTTTCTGTGACACTAGTTATAGAGTGCGATGCTTCACTTCAGGTTTACTGTATCCCTTGGACCTTCTTATTGACAACGAAACACAGATATTGCAACGGACTTAAATACACAAGGCACAATGCCGACTTAAGGACAAGAAGACTGACTCTTCTTACTGACTATGTTTTGAACCATTCCTGTGAAACTAGTTATAGATTCCGATGCTTCACTTCAGGTTTACTGTATCCCTCTGACCTTCTTATTTACGATGAAACACAGAAATTGCATCGGAAATAAATACAAAAGCCACAATGCCAACATAAGTATAAGAAGACGGACTCTTCTTACTGTCTATGTTTTGAACCATTCCTGTGGCACTAGTTATAGTTTCCGATGCTTCACTTCAGGTTTACTGCTTCCCTTTGACCTTCTAATTGACGATGAAACACAGAAATTGCATAGGAATTAAATACAAAAGGCACAATGCCAACTTAAGTACAAGAAGACTGACTCTTGTTACTGACTATGTTTTGAACCATTCCTGTGACACTAGTTATAGAGTCCGATGCTTCACCTCAGGTTTACTGTATTCCTTGGACCTTCTTATTGACGATGAATCACAGAAATTGCATCGGAATTAAATACAAAAGGCACAATGCCGACTTAAGTACAAGAAGACTGACTCTTCTTACTGTCTATGTTTTGAAATATTCCAGTGACACTAGTTATAGATATCGATGCTTCACTTCAGGTTTACTGTATCCCTTGGACCTACCTATTGACGATGATACACAGAAATTGCATCGGAATTAAATACAAAAGGCACAATGCCGTCTTAAGTACAAGAAGACTGACTCTTCTTACTAACTATGATTAGAACCATTCCTGTGACACAAGTTATTGATTCCGATGCTTCACTTCAGGTTTACTGTATCGCTCTGACCTTCTCATTGACGATGAAACACAGAAATTGCATCGGAATTAAATAGAAAAGGCACAAAGCCAACATAAGTACAAGAAGACTGACTCTTCTTACTGTCAATGCTTTGAACCATTCCAGTGACACAAGTTGTTGATTCCGATGCTTCACTTCAGGTTTACTGTATCACTTGGACCTTCTTATTGACGATGAAACACAGAAATTGCATCGGAATTAAATACAAAAGGCAGAATGCCGACTTAAGTACAAGAACACTGACTCTTCCTACTGTCTATGTTTTGAACCATTCCGGTGACACTAGTTATAGATTCCGATGCTTCACTCCAGGTTTACAGTATCCCGTGAACCTTCCTATTGACGATGAAACACAGAAATTGCATCGGAATTAAATAGAAAATGCACAATGCCGACTTAAGTACAAGAAGACTGACTCTTCTTACTGACTATGTTTTGAACCATTCCTGTGACACTAGTTATAGATTCCGATGCTTCACTTCAGGTTTACTGTATCCCTTGGACCTTGTTATTGACGATGAAACACAGGAATTGCATCGGAATTAAATAGAAAATGCACTATGCCGCCTTAAGTACAAGAAGAGTGACTCTTCTTACTGATTATAGTTTGAACCATTCCTGTGACACTAGTTATAGATTCCGATGCTTTACTTCAGGTTTACTGTATACCTTGGACCTTCTTATTGACGATGAAGCACAGAAATTGCATCGGAATTAAATACAAAAGGCACAACGCCGACTTAAGTACAAGAAGACTGACTCTTCCTACTGTCTATGTTTTGAACCATTCCTGAGACACTAGTTGTGGATTCCGATGCTTCACTTCAGGTTTACTGTATCCCTCTGACCTTCTTATTGACGAGGAAACACAGAAATTGCATCGGAATTAAATACAAAAGAACAATGCCGACTTAAGTACAAGGAGACTGACTCTTTCTACTGTCTATGTTTTGAACCATTCCTGTGACACTAGTTATAGATTCCGATGCTTCAATTCAGGTTTACTTAATCCCTCTGACCTATTTGCCGATGAAACACAGAAATTGCATCGGAATTAAATACAGAAGGCACAATGCCGACTTAAGCACAAGAAGACTGACTCTTCTTACTGACTATGTTTTGAACCTTTCCTGTGAAACTAGTTATAGATTCCGATGCTTCACTTCAGGTTCACTGTATCCCTTGGACCTTCTTATTGACGATGAATCACAGAAATTGCATCGGAATTAAATAGAAAAGGGACAATGCTGACTTAAGTACAAGAAACTGACTCTTCCTACTGTCTATGTTTTGAACCATTCCTGTGACACTAGTTATAAATTCCGATGCTTCACTTCAGGTTTACTGTATCCCTCTGACCTTCATATTGACGATGAAAGACAGAAATTGCATCGGAATTAAATACAAAAGGCACAATGTCGACTTAAGTACAAGAAGACGGACTCTTCTTACTGACTATGTTTGAACCATTCCTGTGACCCTAGTTATAGATTCCGATGCTTCACTTCAGATTTACTGGATCCCTCTGACCTTCTTATTGACGATGAAACACAGAAATTGCATCGGAATTAAATATAAAAGGCACAATGCCCCCTTAAGTACAAGAACACTGTCTCTTCCTACTGTCTATGATTTGAACCATTCCTGTGACACTAGTTATGGATTCCGATGCTTCACTTCCGGTTTACTGTATCCCTTGGACCTTCTTATTGACGATGAAACACAGAAATTGCATCGGAATTAAATAGAAAAGGCACAATGCCGACTTAAGTACAAGAAGACTGACTAATCTTACTGACTATGTTTTGAACCACTTCTGTGACACTAGTTATAGAGTCCGACGTTTCACTTCAGGTTTACTGTATCCCTTGGACCTTCTTATTGACAATGAAACACCGAAGTCGCAACGGAATTAAATACACAAGGCATAATGCCGACTTCAGTACAAGAAGACTGACTCTTCCTGCTGTCTATGTTTTGAACCAATCCTGTGACACTAGATATGGATTCCGATGATTCACTTCAGGTTTACTGTATCCCTTGGACCTTCGTATTGACGATGATACACAGAAATAGCATCGGAATTAAATACAAAAGGCACACTGCCGACTTATGGACAAGAAGACTGACTCTTCTTACAGACTATGTTTTGCACCATTCCTGTGACACTAGTTATAGATTCCGATGCTTCACTTCAGGTTTACTGTATCCCTCTGACCTTCTTATTGACGATGAAACACAGAAATTGCATCGGAATTAAATAGAAAAGACACAATGCCGACTTATGTACAAGAAGATTGACTCTTCTTACTGGCTTTGTTTTGAACCATTCCTGTGCCACTAGTTAAAGATTCCGATGCTGCACTTCAGGTTTACTGTATCCCTTGGACCTTCTTATTGACGATGAAACACAGAAATTGCATCGGAATTAAATAGAAAAGGCACAATGCCGACTTAAGTACAAGAAGACTGACTAATCTTACTGACTATGTTTTGAACCACTTCTGTGACACTAGTTATAGAGTCCGACGTTTCACTTCAGGTTTACTGTATCCCTTGGACCTTCTTATTGACAATGAAACACCGAAGTCGCAACGGAATTAAATACACAAGGCATAATGCCGACTTCAGTACAAGAAGACTGACTCTTCCTGCTGTCTATGTTTTGAACCAATCCTGTGACACTAGATATGGATTCCGATGATTCACTTCAGGTTTACTGTATCCCTTGGACCTTCGTATTGACGATGATACACAGAAATAGCATCGGAATTAAATACAAAAGGCACACTGCCGACTTATGGACAAGAAGACTGACTCTTCTTACAGACTATGTTTTGCACCATTCCTGTGACACTAGTTATAGATTCCGATGCTTCACTTCAGGTTTACTGTATCCCTCTGACCTTCTTATTGACGATGAAACACAGAAATTGCATCGGAATTAAATAGAAAAGACACAATGCCGACTTATGTACAAGAAGATTGACTCTTCTTACTGGCTTTGTTTTGAACCATTCCTGTGCCACTAGTTAAAGATTCCGATGCTGCACTTCAGGTTTACTGTATCCCTTGGACCTTCTTATTGACGATGAAACACAGAAAATGCAACGTAATTAAATACACTACGCACAATGCCGACTTAAGTACTAGAAGACTGACTCTTCCAGCTGTCTATGTTTTGAACCATTCCTGTGGCACTGGTTTTAGATTCCGGTGCTTCACATCAGGTTTACTGTATCCCTCTGACCTTCTTATTGACGATGAAACACAGAAATTGCATCGGAATTAAATACAAATTGCGCAATGCCGACTTAAGTACAAGAAGACTGACTCTTCACACTATCTATGTTTGAACCATTCCTGAGACACTAGTTATAGATTCCGATGCTTCACTTCAGGTTTACTGTATCCCTCTGACCTTATTGACGATGAAACAGAGAAATTGCATCGGAATTAAATACAAAAGGCACAATACCGACTTAAGGACAAGAAGACTGACTCTTCTTACTGACTATGTTTTGAACCATTCCTGTAAAACTAGTTATAGATTCCAGTGCTTCACTTCAGGTTTACTGTATCCCTCTGACCTTCTTATTGACGATGAAAGACAGAAATTTCATTGGAGTTAAATACAAAAGTCACTATGCCGACTTAAGTACAAGCAGACTGACTCTTCTTACTGACTATGATTTGAACCATTCCTGTGACACTAGTTATAGATTCCGATGCTTCACTTCAGGTTTACTGTATCCCTCCGACATTCTTATTGACGATGAAACACAGAAATTGCATCGGAATTAAATACGAAAGGCACAATGCCGACTTAAGTACAAGAAGACTGACTCTTCTTACTGACTATGTTTTGAACCATTCCTGTGACACTAATTGTAGTTTCCAATGCTTCACTTCAGGTTTACTGTATCCCTTGGACCTTCTTATTGACGATGAAACACAGAAATTGCATCGGAATTAAATACAAAAGGCACAATGCCGCCTTAAGTACAAGAACACTGTCTCTTCCTACTGTCTATGATTTGAACCATTCCTGTGACACTAATTATAGATTCCGATGCTTCACTTCAGGTTTACTGTATCCCTTGTACCTTCTTATTGACGATGAAACACACAAATTGCATTGGAATTAAATAGAAAAGGCACAATCCCGACTTAAGTACAGGAAGACTGACTCTTCTTACTGACTATGTTTTGAACCATTCGTGTGACATTAGTTATAGATTCCGATGCTTCAACTTCAGGTTTACTGTATCCCGTGGACCTTCGTATTGACGATGAAACACAGAAATTGCATCGGAATTAAATAAAGAAGGCACAATGCCGGCTTAATTACATGAAGACCGACTCTTCTTACTGTCTATGTTTTGAACCATTCTCTGTGACACTAGTTATAGATTCCGATGCTACACTCCAGGTTTGCTGTATCCCTTGGGCCTTCTTATTGACGATGAAACACTAAAATGGTTCGGAATTAAATACACTAGTCCCAATGCCGACTTAAGTACAAGAAGACTGACTCTTCCTGCTGTCTATTTTTTTAACCATTCCTGCGGCACTGGTTTTGGATTCCGGTGCTTCACTTCAGGTTTACTGTATCCCTCTGACCTTCTTATTGACTATGAAACACAGAAATTGCATCGGAATTAAATACAAATGGCACAATGCCGACTTAAGTACAAGAAGACTGACTCTTCACACTATCTATGTTTTGAACCATTCCTGTGACACTAGTTATAGATTCCAATGCTTCACTTCAGGTTTGCTGTATCCCTCTGACCTTATTGACGATGAAACAGAGAAATTGCATCGGAATTATATACAAAAGGCACAAAACCGACTTAAGTACAAGAAGACTGACTCTTCTTACTGTCTGTGTTTTGAACCATTCTTGTGACACTAGTTATATATTCCGATGCTTCACTTTAGGTTACTGTATCACTTGGACCTTTTATTGACGATGAAACACAGAAATTGCATCGGAATTAAATACAAAAGGCACAATGCCGACTTAAGTACACGAAGACCGACTATTCTTACTATGTTTTGAACCATTCTCTGTGACACTAGTTATAGATTCCGATGCTACACTCCAGGTTTGCTGTATCCTTTGGACCTTATTATTGTCGGTGAAACACTGAAATTGCATCGGAATGAAATACAAAAGGCACAATGCCGACTTATGGACAAGAAGACTGACTCTTGTTACTGACTATGTTTTGAACCATTCCTGTGACACTGGTTATAGAGTCCGATGCTTCGCTTCAGGTTTACTGTATTCCTTGGACCTTCTTATTGACGATGAATCACAGATATTACATCGGAATGAAATACAAAAGGCACAATGCCGAATAAAGTACAAGAAGACTGACACTTTTTTCTGTCTATATTTTGAACCATTCCAGTGACACTAGTTATCGATTCCGATGCTTCACTTCAGGTTTACTGTATCCCTAGGACCTTCTTATTGACGATGAAACACAAAAATTGCATCGGAATTAAATACAAAAGGCTCAATGCCGACCTAAGTACAAGAAGACTGACTCTTCCTACTGACTATGTTTTGAACCATTCCTGTGACACTAGATATAGATTCCGATGCTTCACTTCAGGTCTACTGTATCCCTCTGACATTCTTATTGACGATGAAACACAGATATAGCATCGGAATTAAACAGAAATGGCACAATACCGACTTAAGTACAAGAGGAATGACTCTTCTTACTGTCTACGTTTGGAACCATTCCTGTGACACTAATTGTAGTATCTGATGCTTCACTTCAGGTTTACTGTATCCCTTGGACCTACTTATTGACGATGAAACACAGAAATTGCATCGGAATTAAATACAAAAAGCACAATGCCGACTTAAGTACAAGAACACTGTCTCTTCCTACTGTCTATGATTTGAACCATTCCTGTGACACTAGTTATAGATTCCGATGCTTCACTTCAGGTTTACTGTATCCCTTGTACCTTCTTATTGACGATGAAACACAGAAATTGCATCGGAATTAAATAAAAAAGACACAATGCCGACTTAAGTACAGGAAGACTGACTGTTCTTACTGCCTATGTTTTGAACCATTCCTGTGACACTAGTTATAGATTCCGATGCTTCACTTAAGGTTTACTGTTTCCCTTGGACCTTCGTATTGACGATGAAACACAGAAATTGCATCGGAATTAAATACAAAAGGCACAATGCCGGCTTAAGTACATGAAGACCGACTCTTCTTACTGTCTATGTTTTGAACCATTCTCTGTGACACTAGTTATAGATTCCGATGCTACACTCCAGATTTGCTGTATCCCTTGGACCTTCTTATTGACGATGAAACACTGAAATTGCATCGGAATGAAATACAAAAGGCACAATGCCGACTTATGGACAAGAAGACTGACTCTTCTTACAGACTGTTTTGCACCATTCCTGTGACCCTAGTTATAGATTCCGATGCTTCACTTCAGGTTTACTGTATCCCTTGGACCTCCTTATTGACAATGAAACACAGAAATTGCAACGGAAATAAATACACTAGGCACAATGCCGACTTAAGTACAAGAAGACTGACTCTTCCTGGTGTCTATGTTTTGAACCATTCCTGTCGCACTAGTTTTGGATTCCGGTGCTTCACTTCAGGTTTACTGTATCCCTCTGACTTCTTATTGACGATGAAACACTGAAATTGCATCGGAATTAAATACAAATGGCACAATGCCGACTTAAGTACAAGAAGACTGACTCTTCCTACTATCTATGTTTTGAACCATTCCTGTGACACTAGTTATAGATTCCGATGCTTCACTTCAGGTTTACTGTATCCTTCTGACGTATTGACGATGAAACAGAGAAATTGCATCAGAATTAAATACAAAAGGCACAATACCGACTTAAGTACAAGAAGACTGACTCTTCTTACTGTCTATGTTTTGAACCATTGCTGTGACACTAGTTATATATTCCGATGCTTCACTTTAGGTTACTGTATCCCTTGGACCTTCTTATTGACGATGAAACTCCGATATTGCATCGGAATTAAATACAAAAGGCACAATGCCGACTTAAGGACAAGAAGACTGACTCTTCTTACTGACTATGTTTTGAACCATTCCTGTAACACTAGTTATAGATTCCGATGCTTCACATCAGGTTTACTGTATCCCTTTGACCTTCTTATTGACGATGAAACACAGAAATTGCATCGGAATTAAATACAAAAGTCACTATGCCGACTTAAGTACAAGCAGACTGACTCTTCTTACTGACTATGTCTTGAACCATTCCTGTGACACTAGTTATAGATTCCGATGCTTCACTTCAGGTTTACTGTATCCCTCTGACCTTCTTATTGACGATGAAACACAGAAATTGCTTCGGAATGAAATACGAAAGGCACAATGCCGACTTAAGTACAAGAAGACTGACTCTTCTTACTGTCTATGTTTTGAACCATTCCTGCGACACTAGTTATAGATTCCGATGCTTGACTTCAGTTTTACTGTATCCCTTGGACCCTCTTATTGACGATGAAACACAGAAATTGCATCGGAATTAAATACAAAAGGCACAATGCCGACTTAAGTACAAGAGACTGGCTCTTCTTACTGTCTATGTTGGAACCGCTCCTGAGACACTAGTTGTAGATTCCGATGCTTCAGCTCAGGTGTAATGTATCCCCTGGACCTTCTTATTGACGATGAAACACAGAAATTGCATCGGAATAAAATATAAGAGGCACAATGCCGACTTAAGTACAAGAAGACTGACTCTTCTTACTCTCTATGCTTTGCACCAATCCTGTGACACTAGTTATAGAATCCTATGCTTCACTTCTGGTTTACTGCATCCCTTGGACCTTCTTATTGACGATGAAACACAGAAATAGCATCGGAATTAAATACAAAAGGCAAAATGCCGACTTAAGTACAAGAGACTGACTCTTCTTACTGACTATGCTTTGAACAATTCCTGTGACACTAGTTATAGATTCTGATGCTTCACTTCAGGTTTACTGTATCCCTCTGACCTTCTTATTGACGATGAAACACAGAAATATCATTGGAGTTAAATACAAAAGTCACTATGCCGACTTAAGTACAAAAAGACTGACTCTTCTAACAGACTATGTTTTGAACCATTCCTGTGACCCTAGTTATAGATTCCGATGCTTGACATCAGTTTTACTGTGTCCCTTGGACCTTCTTATTGACGATGAAACACAGAAATTGCATCGGAATTAAATACAAAAGGCACAATGCCGACTTAAGTACAAGAGACTGACTCTTCTTACTGACTATGCTTTGAACAATTCCTGTGACACTAGTTATAGATTCCGGTGCTTCACATCAGGTTTACTGTATCCCTCTGACCTTCCTATTGACGATGAAACACAGAAATTGCATCGGAATTAAATACAAATTGCACAATGCCGACTTCAGTACAAGAAGACTGACTCTTCACACTATCTATGTTTGAACCATTCCTGTGACACTAGTTATAGATTCCGATGCTTCACTTCAGGTTTACTGTATCCCTCTGACCTTATTGACGATGAAACAGAGAAATTGCATCGGAATTAAATACAAAAGGCACAATACCGACTTAAGGACAAGAAGACTGACTCTTCTTACTGACTATGTTTTGAACTATTCCTGTAAAACTAGTTATAGATTCCAGTGCTTCACTTCAGGTTTACTGTATCACTCTGACCTTCTTATTGACGATGAAACACAGAAATTTCATTGGAGTTAAATACAAAAGTCACTATGCCGACTTAAGTACAAGCAGACTGACTCTTCTTACTGACTATGCTTTGAACCACTCCTGTGACACTAGTTATAGATTCCGATGCTTCACTTCAGGTTTACTGTATCCCTCTGACCTTCTTATTGACGATGAAACACAGAAATTGCATCGGAATTAAATACGAAAGGCACAATGCCGACTTAAGTACAAGAAGACTGACTCTTCTTACTGACTATGTTTTGAACCATTCCTGTGACACTAATTGTAGTTTCCAATGCTTCACTTCAGGTTTACTGTATCCCTTGGACCTTCTTATTGACGATGAAACACAGAAATTGCATCGGAATTAAATACAAAAGACACAATGCCGCCTTAAGTACAAGAACACTGTCTCTTCCTACTGTCTATGATTTGAACCATTCCTGTGACACTAGCTATAGATTCCGATGCTTCACTTCAGGATTACTGTATCCCTTGTACCTTCTTATTGACGATGAAACACACAAATTGCATTGGAATTAAATAGAAAAGGCACAATGCCGACTTAAGTACAGGACGACTGACTATGTTTTGAACCATTCGTGTGACATTAGTTATAGATTCCGATGCTTCACTTCAGGTTTACTGTATCCCTTGGACCTTCGTATTGACAATGAAACACAGAAATTGCATCGGAATTAAATAAAAAAGGCACAATGCCGGCTTAATTACATGAAGACCGACTCTTCTTACTGTCTATGTTTTGAACCATTCTCTGTGACACTAGTTATAGATTCCGATGCTACACTCCAGGTTTGCCGTATCCCTTGGACCTTCTTATTGACGATGAAACACTAAAATGGTTCGGAATTAAATACACTAGGCCCAATGCCGACTTAAGTACAAGAAGACTGACTCTTCCTGCTGTCTATGTTTTTAACCATTCCTGCGGCACTGGTTTTGGATTCCGGTGCTTCACTTCAGGTTTACTGTATCCCTCTGACCTTCTTATTGACTATGAAACACAGAAATTGCATCGGAATTAAATACAAATGGCACAATGCCGACTTAAGTACAAGAAGACTGACTCTTCACACTATCTATGTTTTGAACCATTCCTGTGACACTAGTTATAGATTCCAATGCTTCACTTCAGGTTTGCTGTATCCCTCTGACCTTATTGACGATGAAACAGAGAAATTGCATCGGAATTATATACAAAAGGCACAAAACCGACTTAAGTACAAGAAGACTGACTCTTCTTACTGTCTGTGTTTTGAACCATTCTTGTGACACTAGTTATATATTCCGATGCTTCACTTTAGGTTACTGTATCACTTGGACCTTCTTATTGACGATGAAACACAGAAATTGCATCGGAATTAAATACAAAAGGCACAATGCCGACTTAAGTACACGAAGACCGACTATTCTTACTATGTTTTGAACCATTCTCTGTGACACTAGTTATAGATTCCGATGCTACACTCCAGGTTTGCTGTATCCTTTGGACCTCATTATTGACGGTGAAACACTGAAATTGCATCGGAATGAAATACAAAAGGCACAATGCCGACTTATGGACAAGAAGACTGACTCTGGTTACTGACTATGGTTTGAACCATTCCTGTGACACTGGTTATAGAGTCCGATACTTCGCTTCAGGTTTACTGTATTCCTTGGACCTTCTTATTGACGATGAATCACAGATATTACATCGGAATGAAATACAAAAGGCACAATGCCGACTTAAGTACAAGAAGACTGACACTTTTTTCTGTCTATATTTTGAACCATTCCAGTGACACTAGTTATCGATTCCGAAGCTTCACTTCAGGTTTACTGTATCCCTAGGACCTTCTTATTGACGATGAAACACAAAAATTGCATCGGATTTAAATACAAAAGGCTCAATGTCGACCTAAGTACAAGAAGACTGACTCTTCTTACTGACTATGTTTTGAACCATTCCTGTGACACTAGTTATAGATTCCGATGCTTCACTTCAGGTTTACTGTATCCCTCTGACATTCTTATTGACGATGAAACACAGATATAGCATCGGAATTAAACAGAAATGGCACAATACCGACTTAAGTACAAGAGGACTGACTCTTCTTACTGTCTACGTTTGGAACCATTCCTGTGACACTAATTGTAGTATCTGATGCTTCACTTCAGGTTTGCTGTATCCCTTGGACCTACTTATTGACGATGAAACACAGAAATTGCATCGGAATTATATACAAAAAGCACAATGCCGACTTAAGTACAAGAACACTGTCTCTTCCTACTGTCTATGATTTGAACCATTCCTGTGACACTAGTTATAGATTCCGATGCTTCACTTCAGGTTTACTGTATCCCTTGTACCTTCTTATTGACGATGAAACACAGAAATTGCATCGGAATTAAATAGAAAAGGCACAATGCCGACTTAAGTACAGGAAGACTGACTCTTCTTACTGACTATGTTTTGAACCATTCCTGTGACACTAGTTATAGATTCCGATGCTTCACTTAAGGTTTACTGTATCCCTTGGACCTTCGTATTAACGATGAAACCCAGAAATTGCATCGGAATTAAATACAAAAGGCACAATGCTGGCTTAAGTACATGAAGACCGACTCTTCTTACTGTCTATGTTTTGAACCATTCTCTGTGACACTAGTTATAGATTCCGATGCTACACTCCAGATTTGCTGTATCACTTGGACCTTCTTATTGACGATGAAACACTGAAATTGCATCGGAATGAAATACAAAAGGCACAATGCCGACTTATGGACAAGAAGACTGACTCTTCTTACAGACTGTTTTGCACCATTCCTGTGACCCTAGTTATAGATTCCGATGCTTCACTTCAGGTTTACTGTATCCCTTGGACCTCCTTATTGACAATGAAACACAGAAATTGCAACGGAAATAAATACACTAGGCACAATGCCGACTTAAGTACAAGAAGACTGACTCTTCCTGGTGTCTATGTTTTGAACCATTCCTGTGGCACTAGTTTTGGATTCCGGTGCTTCACTTCAGGTTTACTGTATCCCTCTGACTTCTTATTGACGATGAAACACTGAAATTGCATCGGAATTAAATACAAATGGCACAATGACGACTTAAGTACAAGAAGACTGACTCTTCCTACTATCTATGTTTTGAACCATTCCTGTGACACTAGTTATAGATTCCGATGCTTCACTTCAGGTTTACTGTATCCCTCTGACGTATTGACGATGAAACAGAGAAATTGCATCAGAATTAAATACAAAAGGCACAATACCGACTTAAGTACAAGAAGACTGACTCTTCTTACTGTCTATGTTTTGAACCATTGCTGTGACACTAGTTCTATATTCCGATGCTTCACTTTAGGTTACTGTATCCCTTGGACCTTCTTATTGACGATGAAACTCCGATATTGCATCGGAATTAAATACAAAAGGCACAATGCCGACTTAAGGACAAGAAGACTGACTCTTCTTACTGACTATGTTTTGAACCATTCCTGTAACACTAGTTATAGATTCCGATGCTTCACATCAGGTTTACTGTATCCCTTTGACCTTCTTATTGACGATGAAACACAGAAATTGCATCGGAATTAAATACAAAAGGCACAATGCCGACTTAAGTACAAGAGACTGACTCTTCTTACTGACTATGCTTTGAACAATTCCTGTGACACTAGTTATAGATTCCGGTGCTTCACATCAGGTTTACTGTATCCCTCTGACCTTCCTATTGACGATGAAACACAGAAATTGCATCGGAATTAAATACAAATTGCACAATGCCGACTTCAGTACAAGAAGACTGACTCTTCACACTATCTATGTTTGAACCATTCCTGTGACACTAGTTATAGATTCCGATGCTTCACTTCAGGTTTACTGTATCCCTCTGACCTTATTGACGATGAAACAGAGAAATTGCATCGGAATTAAATACAAAAGGCACAATACCGACTTAAGGACAAGAAGACTGACTCTTCTTACTGACTATGTTTTGAACTATTCCTGTAAAACTAGTTATAGATTCCAGTGCTTCACTTCAGGTTTACTGTATCACTCTGACCTTCTTATTGACGATGAAACACAGAAATTTCATTGGAGTTAAATACAAAAGTCACTATGCCGACTTAAGTACAAGCAGACTGACTCTTCTTACTGACTATGCTTTGAACCACTCCTGTGACACTAGTTATAGATTCCGATGCTTCACTTCAGGTTTACTGTATCCCTCTGACCTTCTTATTGACGATGAAACACAGAAATTGCATCGGAATTAAATACGAAAGGCACAATGCCGACTTAAGTACAAGAAGACTGACTCTTCTTACTGACTATGTTTTGAACCATTCCTGTGACACTAATTGTAGTTTCCAATGCTTCACTTCAGGTTTACTGTATCCCTTGGACCTTCTTATTGACGATGAAACACAGAAATTGCATCGGAATTAAATACAAAAGACACAATGCCGCCTTAAGTACAAGAACACTGTCTCTTCCTACTGTCTATGATTTGAACCATTCCTGTGACACTAGCTATAGATTCCGATGCTTCACTTCAGGATTACTGTATCCCTTGTACCTTCTTATTGACGATGAAACACACAAATTGCATTGGAATTAAATAGAAAAGGCACAATGCCGACTTAAGTACAGGACGACTGACTATGTTTTGAACCATTCGTGTGACATTAGTTATAGATTCCGATGCTTCACTTCAGGTTTACTGTATCCCTTGGACCTTCGTATTGACAATGAAACACAGAAATTGCATCGGAATTAAATAAAAAAGGCACAATGCCGGCTTAATTACATGAAGACCGACTCTTCTTACTGTCTATGTTTTGAACCATTCTCTGTGACCCTAGTTATAGATTCCGATGCTACACTCCAGGTTTGCCGTATCCCTTGGACCTTCTTATTGACGATGAAACACTAAAATGGTTCGGAATTAAATACACTAGGCCCAATGCCGACTTAAGTACAAGAAGACTGACTCTTCCTGCTGTCTATGTTTTTAACCATTCCTGCGGCACTGGTTTTGGATTCCGGTGCTTCACTTCAGGTTTACTGTATCCCTCTGACCTTCTTATTGACTATGAAACACAGAAATTGCATCGGAATTAAATACAAATGGCACAATGCCGACTTAAGTACAAGAAGACTGACTCTTCACACTATCTATGTTTTGAACCATTCCTGTGACACTAGTTATAGATTCCAATGCTTCACTTCAGGTTTGCTGTATCCCTCTGACCTTATTGACGATGAAACAGAGAAATTGCATCGGAATTATATACAAAAGGCACAAAACCGACTTAAGTACAAGAAGACTGACTCTTCTTACTGTCTGTGTTTTGAACCATTCTTGTGACACTAGTTATATATTCCGATGCTTCACTTTAGGTTACTGTATCACTTGGACCTTCTTATTGACGATGAAACACAGAAATTGCATCGGAATTAAATACAAAAGGCACAATGCCGACTTAAGTACACGAAGACCGACTATTCTTACTATGTTTTGAACCATTCTCTGTGACACTAGTTATAGATTCCGATGCTACACTCCAGGTTTGCTGTATCCTTTGGACCTCATTATTGACGGTGAAACACTGAAATTGCATCGGAATGAAATACAAAAGGCACAATGCCGACTTATGGACAAGAAGACTGACTCTGGTTACTGACTATGGTTTGAACCATTCCTGTGACACTGGTTATAGAGTCCGATACTTCGCTTCAGGTTTACTGTATTCCTTGGACCTTCTTATTGACGATGAATCACAGATATTACATCGGAATGAAATACAAAAGGCACAATGCCGACTTAAGTACAAGAAGACTGACACTTTTTTCTGTCTATATTTTGAACCATTCCAGTGACACTAGTTATCGATTCCGAAGCTTCACTTCAGGTTTACTGTATCCCTAGGACCTTCTTATTGACGATGAAACACAAAAATTGCATCGGATTTAAATACAAAAGGCTCAATGTCGACCTAAGTACAAGAAGACTGACTCTTCTTACTGACTATGTTTTGAACCATTCCTGTGACACTAGTTATAGATTCCGATGCTTCACTTCAGGTTTACTGTATCCCTCTGACATTCTTATTGACGATGAAACACAGATATAGCATCGGAATTAAACAGAAATGGCACAATACCGACTTAAGTACAAGAGGACTGACTCTTCTTACTGTCTACGTTTGGAACCATTCCTGTGACACTAATTGTAGTATCTGATGCTTCACTTCAGGTTTGCTGTATCCCTTGGACCTACTTATTGACGATGAAACACAGAAATTGCATCGGAATTATATACAAAAAGCACAATGCCGACTTAAGTACAAGAACACTGTCTCTTCCTACTGTCTATGATTTGAACCATTCCTGTGACACTAGTTATAGATTCCGATGCTTCACTTCAGGTTTACTGTATCCCTTGTACCTTCTTATTGACGATGAAACACAGAAATTGCATCGGAATTAAATAGAAAAGGCACAATGCCGACTTAAGTACAGGAAGACTGACTCTTCTTACTGACTATGTTTTGAACCATTCCTGTGACACTAGTTATAGATTCCGATGCTTCACTTAAGGTTTACTGTATCTCTTGGACCTTCGTATTAACGATGAAACACAGAATTTGCATCGGAATTAAATACAAAAGGCACAATGCTGGCTTAAGTACATGAAGACCGACTCTTCTTACTGTCTATGTTTTGAACCATTCTCTGTGACACTAGTTATAGATTCCGATGCTACACTCCAGATTTGCTGTATCACTTGGACCTTCTTATTGACGATGAAACACTGAAATTGCATCGGAATGAAATACAAAAGGCACAATGCCGACTTATGGACAAGAAGACTGACTCTTCTTACAGACTGTTTTGCACCATTCCTGTGACCCTAGTTATAGATTCCGATGCTTCACTTCAGGTTTACTGTATCCCTTGGACCTCCTTATTGACAATGAAACACAGAAATTGCAACGGAAATAAATACACTAGGCACAATGCCGACTTAAGTACAAGAAGACTGACTCTTCCTGGTGTCTATGTTTTGAACCATTCCTGTGGCACTAGTTTTGGATTCCGGTGCTTCACTTCAGGTTTACTGTATCCCTCTGACTTCTTATTGACGATGAAACACTGAAATTGCATCGGAATTAAATACAAATGGCACAATGACGACTTAAGTACAAGAAGACTGACTCTTCCTACTATCTATGTTTTGAACCATTCCTGTGACACTAGTTATAGATTCCGATGCTTCACTTCAGGTTTACTGTATCCCTTTGACCTTCTTATTGACGATGAAACACAGAAATTGCATCGGAATTAAATACAAAAGTCACTATGCTGACTTAAGTACAAGCAGACTGACTCTTCTTACTGACTATGTTTTGAACCATTCCTGTGACACTAGTTATAGATTCCGATGCTTCACTTCAGGTTTACTGTATCCCTCTGACCTTCTTATTGACGATGAAACACAGAAATTGCTTCGGAATGAAATACGAAAGGCACAATGCCGACTTAAGTACAAGAAGACTGACTCTTCTTACGGTCTATGCTTTGAACCATTCCTGCGACACTAGTTTTAGATTCCGATGCTTGACTTCAGTTTTACTGTATCCCTTGGACCTTCTTATTGACGATGAAACACAGAAATGGCATCGTAATTAAATACAAAAGGCACAATGCCGACTTAAGTACAAGAGACTGGCTCTTCTTACTGTCTATGTTTGAACCGCTCCTGAGACACTAGTTGTAGATTCCGATGCTTCAGTTCAGGTGTAATGTATCCCATGGACCTTCTTATTGACGATGAAACACAGAAATTGCATCGGAATAAAATATAAGAGGCACAATGCCGACTTAAGTACAAGAAGACTGACTCTTCTTACTCTCTATGCTTTGCACCAATCCTGTGACACTAGTTATAGATTCCGATGCTTCACTTCAGGTTTACTGCATCCCTTGGACCTTCTTATTGACGATGAAACACAGAAATAGCATCGGAATTAAATACAAAAGGCACAATGCCGGCTTAAGTACAAAAAGACTGACTCTTCTAACTGACTATGTTTTGCACCATTCCTGTGACACTAGTTATAGATTCCGATGCTTGACATCAGTTTTACTGTCTCCCTTGGACCCTCTTATTGACGATGAAACACAGAAATTGCATCGGAATTAAATACAAAAGGCACAATGCCGACTTAAGTACAAGAGACTGACTCTTCTTACTGACTATGCTTTGAACAATTCCTGTGACTCTAGTTATAGATTCCGATGCTTCACTTCAGGTTTACTGGTCCCTCTGACCTTCTTATTGACGACGAAACACAGAAATTGCATCGGAATTAAATAGGAAAGGCACAATGCCGACATAAGTACAAGAAGACTGACTCTTTTTACTGACTATGATTTGAACCATTCCTGTGTCACTAGTTATAGATTCCGATGCTTCACTTCTGGTTTACTGCATCCCTCTGACCTTCTTATTGACGATGAATCACAGAAATTGCATCGGAATTAAATACAAAAGGCACAATGGCGACTTAAGTACAAGAAGACTGACTCTTCTTACTGTCTATATTTTGAACCATTCCAGTGACACTAGTTATAGATTCCGATGCTTCACTTCAGGTTTACTCTACCCCTTGGACCTTCTTATTGACGATGAAACACAGAAATTGCATCGGAATGAAATAGAAAAGGGACAATGCCGACTTAAGTACAAGAAACTGACTCTTCTTACTGTCTATGTTTTCAACCATTCCTGTGACACTAGTTATAAATTCCGATGCTTCACTTCAGGTTTACTGTATCCCTCTGACCTTCATATTGACGATGAAAAACAGAAATTGCATCGGAATTAAATACAAAAGCACAATGTCGACTTAAGTACAAGAAGACTGACTCTTCTTACTGTCTATGTTTGAACCATTCCTGTGACACTAGTTATAGATTCCGATGCTTCACTTCAGGTTTACTGTATCCCTCTGACCTTCTTATCGACGATGAAACACAGAAATTGCAACGGACTTAAATACGAAAGGCACAATGCCGAATGAAGTACAAGAAGACTGACTCTTCTTACTGACTATGTTTTGAACCATTCCTGTGACACTAATTGTAGTTTCCAATGCTTCACTTCAGGTTTACTGTATCCCTTGGACCTTCTTATTGACGATGAAACACAGAAATTGCATCGGAATTAAATACAAAAGGCACAATGCCGCCTTAAGTACAAGAACACTGTCTCTTCCTACTGTCTATGATTTGAACCATTCCTGTGACACTAGTTATAGATTCCGATGCTTCACTTCCGGTTTACTGTATCCCTTGGACCTTCTTATTGACGATGAAAAACAGAAATTGCATCGGAATTAAATAGAAAAGGCACAATGCAGACTTAAGTACAAGAAGACTGACTAATCTTACTGACTATGTTTTGAACCACTTCTGTGACACTAGTTAATGAGTCCGACGCTTCACTTCAGGTTTACTGTATCCCTTGGACCTTCTTATTGACAATGAAACACCGAAGTCGCAACGGAATTAAATACACAAGGCACAATGCCGACTTCAGTACAAGAAGACTGACTCTTCCTGCTGTCTATGTTTTGAACCAATCCTGTGACACTAGATATGGATTCCGATGATTCGCTTCAGGTTTACTGTATCCCTTGGACCTTCGTATTGACGATGAAACACAGCAATAGCATCGGAATTAAATACAAAAGGCACACTGCCGGCATAAGTACATGAAGACTGACTCTTCTTACTGTCTATGTTCTGAACCATTCTCTGTGACACTAGTTATAGATTCCGATGCTACACTCCAGGTTTGCTGTATCCCGTGGACCTTCTTATTGACGCTGAAACACTGAAATTGCATCGGAATTAAATACAAAAGGCACAATGCCGACTTATGGACAAGAAGCCTGACTCTTCTTAAAGACTATGTTTTGCACCAATCCTGTAACACTAGTTATAGATTCCGATGCTTCACTTCAGGTTTACTGTATCCCTCTGACATTCTTATTGACGATGAAACACAGAAATTACATCGGAATTAAATAGAAAAGACACAATGCCGACTTAAGTACAAGAAGACTGACTCTTCTTACTGGCTTTGTTTTGAACCATTCCTGTGCCACGAGTAATAGATTCCGATGCTTCACTTCAGGTTTACTGTATCCCTTGGACCTTCTTATTGACGATGAAACACAGAAAATGCAACGGAATTAAATACACTACGCACAATGCCGACTTAAGTACTAGAAGACTGACTCTTCCAGCTGTCTATGTTTTGAACCATTCCTGTGGCACTGGTTTTGGATTCCGGTGCTTCACATCAGGTTTACTGTATCCCTCTGACCTTCTTATTGACGATGAAACACAGAAATTGCATCGGAATTAAATACAAATTGCACAATGCCGACTTAAGTACAAGATGACTGACTCTTCACACTATCTATGTTTGAACCATTCCTGTGACACTAGTTATAGATTCCGATGCTTCACTTCAGTTTTACTGTATCCCTCTGACCTTATTGACGATGAAACAGAGAAATTGCATCGGAATTAAATACAAAAGGCACAATACCGACTTAAGGACAAGAAGACTGACTCTTCTTACTGACTATGTTTTGAACCATTCCTGTAACACTAGTTATAGATTCCGGTGCTTCACTTCAGGTTTACTGTATCCCTCTGACATTCTTATTGACGATGAAACACAGAAATTTCATAGGAGTTAAATACAAAAGTCACTATGCCGACTTAAGTACAAGCAGACTGACTCTCCTTACTGACTATGATTTGAACCACTCCTGTGACACTAGTTATAGATTCCGATGCTTCACTTCAGGTTTCATGTATCCCTCTGACCTTTGTATTGACGATGAGACACAGAATTTGCATCGGAATTAAATAGAAATGGCACAGTGCCGACTTAAGTACAAGAACACTGTCTCCTCCCACTGTCTATGATTTGAACCATGCCTGTAACACTAGTTATAGTTTCCGATGCTTCACTTCAGTCTTACTGTATCCCTTGGACCTTCTTATTGACGATGAAACACAGAAATTGCTTCGGAATTAAATACAAAAGTCACAATGCCGACTTAAGTACAAGAGACTGACTCTTCTTACTGTCTATGTTTGAACCACTCCTGTGACACTAGTTATAGATTCCGATGCTTCACTTCAGGTGTACTGTATCCCCTGGACCTTCTTATTGACGATGAAACTCAGAAATGGCATCGGAATTAAATACAAAAGGAACAATGCCGACATAAGTACAAGAAGACTGACTCTTCTTACTCTCTATGTTTTGAACCAATCCTGTGACACTAGTTATAGATTCCGATGCTTCACTTCAGGTTTACTGCATATCTTGGACCTTCTTATTGACGATGAAACACAGAAATTGCATCGGAATTAAATACAAAAAGCAAATGCCGACTTAAGTACAAAAAGACTGACTCTTCTAACTGACTATGTTTTGAACCATTCCTGTGACACTAGTTATAGATTCCGATGCTTGACTTCAGTTTTACTGTATCCCTTGGACCTTCTTATTGACGATGAAACACAGAAATAGCATCGGAATTAAATACAAAAGGCACAATGCCTACTTAAGTTCAAGAGACTGACTCTTCTTAGTGACTATGCTTTGAACCATTCCTGTGACACTAGTTACAGATTCCGATGCTTCACATCAGGTTTACTGGTCCCTCTGGCCTACTTATTGACGATGAAACACCGAAATTGCATCGGAATGACATACGAAAGGCACAATGCCGACTTAAGTACAAGAAGACTGACTCTTCTTACTGACTATGATTACAACCATTCCTGTGACACTAGTAATAGATTCCGATGCTTCACTTCTTTTTTCTGCATCCCTCTGACCTTCGTATTGACGATGAAACACAGAAATTACATCGGAATTAAATACAAAAGGCACTATGCCGACTTAAGTACAAGAAGACTGACCCCTCTTAGTGTCTATGTTTTGAACCAATCCTGTGAAACTAATTGTGGCTTCCGATGCTTCACTTCAGGTTTACTGTATCCCTTGGACCTTCTTGTTGACGATGAAACACAGAAATTGCACCGGAATTAAATACAAAAGGCACAATGCCGACGTAAGTACAAGAACACTGTCTCTTCCTACTGTCTATGATTTGAACCATTCCTGTGACACTAGTTATAGATTCCGATGCTTCACTTCAGGATTACTGTATCCCTTGTACCTTCTTATTGACGATGAAACACAGAAATTTCATTGGAGTTAAATACAAAAGTCACTATGCCGACTTAAGTACAAGCAGACTGACTCTTCTTACTGGGTATGTTTTGAACCATTCCTGTGCCACTAGTTATAGATTCCGATGCTTCACTTCAGGTTTACTGTATCCCTTGGACCTTCTTATTGACGATGAAACACAGAAAATGCAACGGAATTAAATACACTACGCACAATGCCGACTTAAGTACTAGAAGACTGACTCTTCCAGCTGTCTATGTTTTGAACCATTCCTGTGGCACTGGTTTTGGATTCCGGTGCTTCACATCAGGTTTACTGTATCCCTCTGACCTTCTTATTGACGATGAAACACAGAAATTGCATCGGAATTAAATACAAATTGCACAATGCCGACTTAAGTACAAGAAGACTGACTCTTCACACTATCTATGTTTGAACCATTCCTGTGACACTAGTTACAGATTCCGATGCTTCACTTCAGGTTTACTGTATCCCTCTGACCTTATTGACGATGAAACAGAGAAATTGCATAGGAATTAAATACAAAAGGCACAATACCGACTTAAGGACAAGAAGACTGACTCTTCTTACTGACTATGTTTTGAACCATTCCTGTAACACTAGTTATAGATTCCGGTGCTTCACTTCAGGTTTACTGTATCCCTCTGGCCTTCTTATTGACGATGAAACACAGAAATTTCATTGGAGTTAAATACAAAAGTCACTATGCCGACTTAAGTACAAGCAGACTGACTCTTCTTACTGACTATGATTTGAACCATTCCTGTGACTATAGTTATAGATTCCGATGCTTCACTTCAGGTTTAATGTATCCCTCTGACCTTTGTATTGACGATGAGCCACAGAAATTGCATCGGAATTAAATAGAAAAGGCACAGTGCCGACTTAAGTACAAGAACACTGACTCCTCCGACTGTCTATGATTTGAACCATTCCTGTAACACTAGTTATAGTTTCCGGTGCTTCACTTCAGTTTTACTGTATCCCTTGGACCTTCTTATTGACGATGAAACACAGAAATTGCATCGGAATTAAATACAAAAGTCACAATGCCGACTTAAGTACAAGAGACTGACTCTTCTTACTGTCTATGTTTGAACCACTCCTGTGACACTAGTTATAGATTCCGATGCTTCACTTCAGGAGTACTGTATCCCCTGGACCTTCTTATTGACTATGAAACACAGAAATGGCATCGGAATTAAATACAAAAGGAACAATGCCGACATAAGTACAAGAAGACTGACTTTTCTTACTGACTATGATTACAACCATTCCTGGGACAGTAGTAATAGATTCCGATGCTTCACTTCTTTTTTCTGCATCCCTCTGACCTTCGTATTGACGATGAAACATAGAAATTGCATCGGAATTAAATACAAAAGGCACTATGCCGACTTAAGTACAAGAAGACTGACTCCTCTTAGTGTCTATGTTTTGAACCATTCCTGTGACACTAATTGTAGCTTCCGATGCTTCACTTCAGGTTTACTGAATCCCTTGGACCTTCTTGTTGACGATGAAACACAGAAATTGCATCGGAATTAAATACAAAAGGCACAATGCCGACGTAAGTACAAGAACACTGTCTCTTCCTACTGTCTATGATTTGAACCATTCCTGTGACACTAGTTATAGATTCCGATGCTTCACTTCAGGTTTACTGTATCCCTTGTACCTTCTTATTGACGATGAAACACACAAATTGCATTGGAATAAAATAGAAAAGGCACAATCCCGACTTAAGTACAGGAAGACTGACTCTTCTTACTGACTATGTTTTGAACCATTCGTGTGACACTAGTTATAGATTCCAATGCTTCACTTCAGGTTTGTTGTATCCCTCTGACCTTATTGACGATGAAACAGAGAAATTGCATCGGAATTAAATACAAAAGGCACAAAACCGACTTAAGTACAAGAAGACTGACTCTTCTTACTGTCTGTGTTTTGAACCATTCTTGTGACACTAGTTATATATTCCGATGCTTCACTTTAGGTTACTGTATCACTTGGACCTTCTTATTGACGATGAAACACAGAAATTGCATCGGAATTAAATACAAAAGGCACAATGCCGACTTAAGTACACGAAGACCGACTATTCTTACTATGTTTTGAACCATTCTCTGTGACACTAGTTATAGATTCCGATGCTACACTCCAGGTTTGCTGTATCCTTTGGACCTTATTATTGACGGTGAAACACTGAAATTGCATCGGAATTAAATACAAAAGGCACAATGCCGACTTATGGACAAGAAGACTGACTCTTGTTAGTGACTATGTTTTGAACCATTCCTGTGACACTGGTTATAGAGTCCGATGCTTCGCTTCAGGTTTACTGTATTCCTTGGACCTTCTTATTGACGATGAATCACAGATATTACATCGGAATGAAATACAAAAGGCACAATGCCGACTTAAGTACAAGAAGACTGACACTTTTTACTGTCTATATTTTGAACCATTCCAGTGACACTAGTATCGATTCCGATGCTTCACTTCAGGTTTACTGGATCCCTAGGACCTTCTTATTGACGATGAAACATAAAAATTGCATCGGAATTAAATACAAAAAGCACAATGCCGACTTAAGTACAAGAACACTGTCTCTTCCTACTGTCTATGATTTGAACCATTCCTGTGACACTAGTTATAGATTCCGATGCTTCACTTCAGGTTTACTGTATCCCTTGTACCTTCTTATTGACGATGAAACACAGAAATTGCATCGGATTTAAATAGAAAAGGCACAATGCCGACTTAAGTACAGGAAGACTGACTCTTCTTACTGACTATGTTTGAACCATTCCTGTGACACTAGTTATAGACTCCGATGCTTCACTTCAGGTTTACTGTATCCCTTGGACCTTCTTATTGACGATGAAACACAGAAATTGCATCGGAATTAAATACAAAAGGCAATAATGCCGGCTTAAGTACATGAAGACCGACTCTTCTTACTGTCTACGTTTTGAACCATTCTCTGTGACACTAGTTATAGATTCCGATGCTACACTCCAGGTTTGCTGTATCCCTTGGACCTTCTTATTGACGACGAAACACTGAAATTTCATCGGAATGAAATACAAAAGGCACAATGCCTACTTATGTACAAGAAGACTGACTCTTCTTACAGACTATGTTTTGCACCATTCCTGTGACCCTAGTTATAGATTCCGATGCTTCACTTCAGGTTTACTGTATCCCTTGGACCTCCTTATTGACAATGAAACACAGAAATTGCAACGGAAATAAATACACTAGGCACAATGCCGACTTAAGTACAAGAAGACTGACTCTTCCTGGTGTCTATGTTTTGAACCATTCCTGTGGCACTAGTTTTGGATTCCGGTGCTTCACTTCAGGTTTACTGTATCCCTCTGACTTCTTATTGACGATGAAACACTGAAAGTGCATCGGAATTAAATACAAATGGCACAATGCCGACTTAAGTACAAGAAAACTGACTCTTCCTACTATCTATGTTTTGAACCATTCCTGTGACACTAGTTATAGATTCCGATGCTTCACTTCAGGTTTACTGTATCCCTCTGACGTTATTGATGATGAAACAGAGAAATTGCATCAGAATTAAATACAAAAGGCACAATACCGACTTAAGTATAAGAAGACTGACTCTTCTTACTGTCAATGTTTTGAACCATTGCTGTGACACTAGTTATATATTCCGGTGCTTCACTTTAGGTTACTGTATCCCTTGGACCTTCTTATTGACGATGAAACTCAGATATTGCATCGGAATTAAATACAAAAGGCACAATGCCGACTTAAGGACAAGAAGACTGACTCTTCTTACTGACTATGTTTTGAACCATTCCTGTAACACTAGTTATAGATTCCGATGCTTCACGTCAAGTTTACTGTATCCCTTTGACCTTCTTATTGACGATGAAACACAGAAATTGCAACGGAATTAAATACAAAAGTCACTATGCCGACTTAAGTACAAGCAGACTGACTCTTCTTACTGACTATGTTTTGAACCATTCCTGTGACACTAGTTATAGATTCCGATGCTTCACTTCAGGTTTACTGTATCCCTCTGACCTTCTTATTGACGATGAAACACAGAAATTGCTTCGGAATGAAATACGAAAGGCACAATGCCGACTTAAGTACAAGAAGACTGACTCTTCTTACTGTCTATATTTTGAACCACTCCTGCGACACTAGTTATAGATTCCGATGCTTGACTTCAGTTTTACTGTATCCCTTGGACCTTCTTATTGACGATGAAACACAGAAATTGCATCGGAATTAAATACAAAAGGCACAATGCCGACTTAAGTACAAGAGACTGGCTCTTCTTACTGTCTATGTTTGAACCGCTCCTGTGACACTAGTTGTAGATTCCGATGCTTCAGTTCAGGTGTAATGTGTCCCCTGGACCTTCTTATTGACGATGAAACACAGAAATTGCATCGGAATAAAATACAAGAGGCACAATGCCGACTTAAGTACAAGAAGACTGATTCTTCTTACTCTCTATGCTTTGCACCAAACCTGTGACACTAGTTATAGATTCCGATGCTTCACTTCAGGTTTACTGCATCCCTTGGACCTTCTTATTGACGATGAAACACAGAAATAGCATCGGAATTAAATACAAAAGCCACAATGCCGGCTTAAGTACAAAAAGACTGACTCTTCTAACTGACTATGTTTTGAACCATTCCTGTGACACTAGTTATAGATTCCGATGCTTGACATCAGTTTTACTGTGTCCCTTGGACCTTCTTATTGACGATGAAACACAGAAATTGCATCGGAATTAAATACAAAAGGCACAATGCCGACTTAAGTACAAGAGACTGACCCTTCTTACTGACTATGCTTTGAACCATTCCTGTGACACTAGTTATAGATTCCGATGCTTCACTTCAGGTTTACTGCATCCCTCTGACTTTCTTATTGACGATGAAACAAAGAAATTGCATCGGAATTAAATACAAAAGGCACATTGGCGACTTAAGTACAAGAAGACTGACTCTTCTTACTGTCTATGTTTGAACCATTCCTGTGACACTAGTTATAGATTCCGATGCTTCACTTCAGGTTTACTGCATCCCTCTGACCTTCTTATTGACGATGAAACACAGAAATTGCATCGGAATTAAATACAAAAGGCACAATGCCGACTTAAGTACAAGAAGACTGACTCTTCCTACTCTCTATGTTTTCAACCATTCCTGTGACACTAGTTATAGATACCGATGCTTCACTTCAGGTTTACTGTATCCCTCTGACCTTATTGACTATGAAAAACAGAAATTTCATCGGAATTATATAGAAAATGCACAATGCCGACTTGAGTACAAGAAGACTGGCTCTTCCTACTGTCTATGTTTGAACTATTCCTGTGACACTAGCTATAGAGTCCGATGCTTCACTTCAGGTTTATTGTATCCCTTGGACCTTCTTATTGATGATGAAACACAGAAATTGCATCGGAATTAAATACAAAACGCACAATGCCGACTTAAGTACAAGAAGGCTGACTCTTCTTACTGTCTATGTTTTGAACCATTCCCGCAACACTAGTTATAGATTCCGATCCTTGACGTTAGTTTTACTGTATCCCATGTTTCTTCTTATTGACGATGAAACACAGAAATTGCATAAGACTTGATTAGAAAAGGCACAATTCCGACTTAAGTACAAGACGACTGACTCTTCTTACTGTCTATGTTTTGAACCATTCCTGTGACACTAGTTATAGATTCCGATGCTTCACTTCACGTTTACTGTATCCCTTGGACCTTCGTATTGACGATGAAACACAGAAATTATATCGGAATTAAATACAAAAGGAACAATGCCGACTTAAGTACAAGAGACTGACTCTTCTTACTGTCTATGTTTGAACCACTCCTGTGACACTAGTTATAGATTCCGATGCTTCACTTCAGGTTTACTGTATCCCTCTGACCTTCTTATTGACGATGAAACACAGAAATTGCATCGGAATTAAATACAAAAGGCACAATGCCGACTTAAATACATGAAGACCGACTCTTCTTACTGTCTATGTTTTGAACCATTCTCTGTGACACTAGTTATAGATTCCGATGCTACACTCCAGGTTTACTGTATTCCTTGGACCTTCTTATTGACGATGAAACACAGAAATTGCATCGGAATTAAATACAAAAGGCACAATGCCGACTTAAGTACAAGAGACTGACACTTCTTACTGTCTATGTTTGAAACACTCCTGCGACACTAGTTATAGATTACGATGCTTCACTTCAGGGGTGTTGTATCCCTCGGACCTTCTTATTGACGATGAAACACAGAAATTGCATCGGACTTAAATAGAAAAGCCACAATGCCGACTTAAGTACAAGAAGACTGACGTTTATTACTGTCTATGTTTGAACCATTCCTGTGACACTAGTTATAGATTCCAATGCTTCACTTCAGGTTTACTGTGTCCCTCTGACCTTCTTATTGACGATGAAACACAGAAATTGCATCGGAATTAAATAGAAAATGCACAATGCCGACTTAAGTACAAGAAGACTGACTCTTCTTACTGTCTATGTTTTGAACCATTCCTGCGACACTAGTTATAGACTCCGATGCTTGACTTTAGTTTTACTCTATCCCTTGTACTTTCTTATTGACGATGAAACACAGGAATTGCATCGGAATTAAATACAAAAGGCACAATGCCGACTTAAGTACATGAGACCGACTCTTCTTACTGTCTATGTTTGAACCACTCCTGTGACACTAGTTATAGATTCCGATGCTTCACTTCAGGTTTACTGTATCCCTCTGACCTTATTGACGATGAAAAACAGAAATTTCATCGGAATTATATAGAAAATGCACAATGCCGACTTGAGTACAAGAAGACTGGCTCTTCCTACTGTCTATGTTTGAACTATTCCTGTGACACTAGCTAAAGAATCCGATGCTTCACTTCAGGTTTATTGTATCGCTTGGACCTTCTTATTGACGATGAAACACAGAAATTGCATCGGAATTAAATACAAAACGCACAATGCCGACTTAAGTACAAGAAGACTGACTCTTCTTACTGTCTATGTTTTGAACCATTCCTGTGACACTAGTTATAGATTCCGATGCTTCACTTCAGGTTTACTATATACCTTGTACCTTCTTATTGACGATGAAACACAGAAATTGCATCGGAATTAAATACAAAAGGCACAATGCCGACTTAAGTACAAGACACTGACTTTTCTTACTGTCTATGTTTGAACCACTCCTGTGACACTAGTTATAGATTCCGATGCTTCACTTCAGGTTTACTGTATCCCTTGTACCTTCTCATTGACGATGAAACACAGAAATTGCATCGGAATTAAATAGAAAAGGCACAATGCCGACTTAAGAACAGGAAGACTGACTCTTCTTACTGACTATGTTTTGAACCATTCCTGTGACACTAGTTACAGATTCCGATGCTTCACTTCAGGTTTACTGTATCCCTTGGACCTTCGTATTGACGATGAAACACAGAAATTGCATCGGAATTAAATACAAAAGGCACAATGCCGGCTTAAGTACATGAAGACCGACTCTTCTTACTGTCTATGTTTTGAACCATTCTCTGTGACACTAGTTATAGATTCCGATGCTACACTCCAGGTTTGCTGTGTCCCTTGGACCTTCTGATTGACGATGAAACACTGAAATTGCATCGGAATGAAATACAAAAGGCACAATGCCGACTTATGGACAAGAAGACTGACTCTTCTTACAGACTATGCTTTGCACCATTCCTGTGACCCTAGTTATGGATTCCGATGCTTCACATCAGGTTTACTGTATCCCTTTGACCTTCTTATTGACGATGAAACACAGAAATTGCATCGGAATTAAATACAAAAGTCACTATGCCGACTTAAGTACAAGCAGACTGACTCTTCTTACTGACTATGTTTTGAACCATTCCTGTGACACTAGTTATAGATTCCGATGCTTGACTTCAGTTTTACTGTATCCCTTGGACCTTCTTATTGACGATGAAACACAGAAATGGCATCGGAATTAAATACAAAAGGCACAATGCCGGCTTAAGTACAAGAGACTGACTCTTCTTACTGTCTATGTTTGAACCGCTCTTGTGACACTAGTTGTAGATTCCGATGCTTCAGTTCAGGTGTACTGTATCCCCTGGACCTTCTTATTGACGATGAAACACAGAAATTGCATCGGAATAAAATATAAGATGCACAATGCCGGCTTAAGTACAAAAAGACTGACTCTTCTAACTGACTATGTTTTGAACCATTTCTGAGACACTAGTTATTGATTCCGATGCTTGACATCAGTATTACTGTGTCCCTTGGACCTTCTTATTGACGATGAAACACAGAAATTGCATCGGAATTAAATACAAAAGGCACTATGCCGACTTAAGTACAAGAAGACTGACTCTTCTTAGTGTCTATGTTTTGAACCATTCCTGTGACACTAATTGTAGATTCCGATGATTCACTTCAGGTTTACTGTATCCCTTGGACCTTCTTGTTGACGATGAAACACAGAAATTGCATCGGAATTAAATACAAAAGGCACAATGTAGACTTAAGTACAAGAACACTGTCTCTTCCTACTGTCTATGATTTGAACCATTCCTGTGACACTAGTTATAGATTCCGATGCTTCACTTCAGGTTTACTGTATCCCTTGTACATTCCTATTGACGATGAAACACAAAAATAGCATCGGAATTAAATAGAAAACGCACAATGCCGACTTAAGTACAAGAAGACTGACTCTTCTTACTGTCTATGTTTTGAACCATTCCCGCGACACTAGTTATAGATTCCGATCCTTGTCGTTAGTTTTACTGTATCCCATGTTTCTTCTTATTGAGGATGAAACACAGAAATTGCATAAGACTTAATTAGAAAAGGCACAATGCCGACTTAAGTACAAGAAGACTGACTCTTCTTACTGTCTATGTTTTGAACCATTCCTGTGACACTAGTTATAGATTCCGATGCTTCACTTCAGGTTTACTGTTTCCCTCTGACCTTATTGACGATGAAAAACAGAAATTTCATCGGAATTATATAGAAAATGCACAATGCCGACTTGAGTACAAGAAGACTGGCTCTTCCTACTGTCTATTTTTGAACTATTCCTGTGACACTAGCTATAGAGTCCGATGCTTCACTTCAGGTTTATTGTATTTCTTGGACCTTCTTATTGACGATGAAACACAGAAATTGCATCGGAATTAAATACAAAACGCACAATGCCGACTTAAGTACAAGAAGACTGACTCTTCTTACTGTCTATGTTTTGAACCATTCCTGTGACACTATTTATAGATTCCGATGCTTTACTTCAGGTGTACTGTATCCCTTGGACTTTCTTGTTGACGATGATACAAAGAAATTGCATCGGACTTAAATAGAAAAGGCACAATGCCGACTTAAGTACAAGAAGACTGACTCTTCTTACTGTCTATGTTTTGAACCATTCCTGTGACACTAGTTATAGATTCCGATGCTTCACGTCAGGTTTACTGCATCCCTTGGACCTTCTTATTCACGATGAAACACAGAAATTGCATCGGAATGAAATACGAAAGGCACAATGCCGACTTAAGTACAAGAAGACTGACTCTTCATACTGACTATGCATTGAACCATTCCTATGACACTAGTTATAGATTCCGATGCTTCACTTCAGGTTTACTGTATCCCTCTGACCTTCTTATTGACGATGAAACACAGAAATTGCATCGGAATTAAATACAAAAGGCACAATGCCGACTTAAGTACATGAAGACCGACTCTTCTTACTGTCTATGTTTTGAGCCATTCTCTGTGACACTAGTTATAGATTCCGATGATACACTCCAGGTTTACTGTATTCCTTGGACCTTCTTATTGACGATGAAACACAGAAATTGCATCGGAATTAAATACAAAAGGCACAATGCCAACTTAAGTACAAGAGACTGACACTTCTTACTGTCTATGTTTGAAACACTCCTGTGACACTAGTTATAGATTACGATGCTTCACTTCAGGTGTGCTGTATCCCTCGGACCTTCTTATTGACGATGAAACACAGAAATTGCATCGGACTTAAATAGAAAAGCCACAATGCCGACTTAAGTACAAGAAGACTGACGTTTCTTACTGCCTATGTATGAACCACTCCTATGACACTAGTTATTGATTCCGATGCCTCACTTCAGGTTTACTGTATCCCTTGGATTTTCTTATTGACGATGAAACACAGAAATTGCATCTGAATTTAATACAAAAGGTACAATTCCGACTTAAGTACAAAAAGACTGACTCTTCTTACTCTCTATGTTTGAACCATTCCTGTGACACTAGTTATAGATTCCGATGCTTCACTTCAGGTTTACTGTATCCCTATGACATTCTTATTGACGATGAAACACAGAAATTGCATCGGAATTAAATACAAAAGGCACAAGGCCGAGTTAAGTACAAGAAGACTGACTCTTCTTACTGACTATGTTTTGAACCATTCCTGTGACACTAGTTATAGATTCCAATGCTTCACTTCAGGTTTACTGTATCCCTCTGACCTTCTTATTGACGATGAAACACAGAAATTGCATCGGAATTAAATACAAAAGGCACAATGCCGACATAAGTACTAGACACTGACTTTTCTTACTGTCTATGTTTGAACCACTCCTGTGACACTAGTTATAGATTCCGATGCTTTACTTCAGGTGTACTGTATCCCTTGGACTTTCTTGTTGACGATGATACAAAGAAATTGCATCGGACTTAAATAGAAAAATCACAATGCCGACTTAAGTACAAGAAGACTGACTCTTCTTACTGTCTATTTTTTGAACCATTCCTGTGACACTAGTTTTAGATTCCGATGCTTCACGTCAGGTTTAATGTATCCCTTGGACCTTCTTATTGACGATGAAACACAGAAATTGCATCGGAATGAAATACGAAAGTCACAATGCCGACTTAAGTACAAGAAGACTGACTCTTCATACTGACTATGCATTGAACCATTCCTATGACAGTACTTATAGATTCCGATGCTTCACTTCAGGTTTGCTGTATCCCTCTGACCCTCTTATTGACGATGAAACACAGAAATTGCATCGGAATTAAATACAAAAGGCACAATGCCGACTTAAGTACATGAAGACCGACTCTTCTTACTGTCTATGTTTGAACCATTCTCTGTGACACTAGTTATAGATTCCGATGCTACACTCTAGGTTTACTGTATTCCTAGTACCTTCTTATTGACGATGAAACACAGAAATTGCATCGGAATTAAATACAAAAGGCACAATGCCGGCTTAAGTACATGAAGACCGACTCTTCTTACTGTCTATGTTTTGAACCATTCTCTGTGACACTAGTTATAGATTCCGATGCTACACTCCAGGTTTGCTGTGTCCCTTGGACCTTCTTATTGACGATGAAACACTGAAATTGCATCGGAATGAAATACAAAAGGCACAATGCCGACTTATGGACAAGAAGACTGACTCTTCTTACAGACTATGCTTTGCACCATTCCTGTGACCCTAGTTATGGATTCCGATGCTTCACATCAGGTTTACTGTATCCCTTTGACCTTCTTATTGACGATGAAACACAGAAATTGCATCGGAATTAAATACAAAAGTCACTATGCCGGCTTAAGTACAAGAGACTGACTCTTCTTACTGTCTATGTTTGAACCGCTCTTGTGACACTAGTTGTAGATTCCGATGCTTCAGTTCAGGTGTACTGTATCCCCTGGACCTTCTTATTGACGATGAAACACAGAAATTGCATCGGAATAAAATATAAGAAGCACAATGCCGGCTTTAGTACAAAAAGACTGACTCTTCTAACTGACTATGTTTTGAACCATTTCTGAGACACTAGTTATAGATTCCGATGCTTGACATCAGTATTACTGTGTCCCTTGGACCTTCTTATTGACGATGAAACACAGAAATTGCATCGGAATTAAATACAAAAGGCACTATGCCGACTTAAGTACAAGAAGACTGACTCTTCTTAGTGTCTATGTTTTGAACCATTCCTGTGACACTAATTGTAGATTCCGATGATTCACTTCAGGTTTACTGTATCCCTTGGACCTTCTTGTTGACGATGAAACACAGAAATTGCATCGGAATTAAATACAAAAGGCACAATGTAGACTTAAGTACAAGAACACTGTCTCTTCCTACTGTCTATGATTTGAACCATTCCTGTGACACTAGTTATAGATTCCGATGCTTCACTTCAGGTTTACTGTATCCCTTGTACATTCCTATTGACGATGAAACACAAAAATAGCATCGGAATTAAATAGAAAATGCACAATGCCGACTTAAGTACAAGAAGACTGACTCTTCTTACTGTCTATGTTTTGAACCATTCCCGCGACACTAGTTATAGATTCCGATCCTTGTCGTTAGTTTTACTGTATCCCATGTTTCTTCTTATTGAGGATGAAACACAGAAATTGCATAAGACTTAATTAGAAAAGGCACAATGCCGACTTAAGTACAAGAAGACTGACTCTTCTTACTGTCTATGTTTTGAACCATTCATATGACAGTACTTATAGATTCCGATGCTTCACTTCAGGTTTGCTGTATCCCTCTGACCCTCTTATTGACGATGAAACACAGAAATTGCATCGGAATTAAATACAAAAGGCACAATGCCGACTTAAGTACATGAAGACCGACTCTTCTTACTGTCTATGTTTGAACCATTCTCTGTGACACTAGTTATAGATTCCGATGCTACACTCTAGGTTTACTGTATTCCTTGGACCTTCTTATTGACGATGAAACACAGAAATTGCATCGGAATTAAATACAAAAGGCACAATGCCGACTTAAGTACAAGAGACTGATATTTCTTACTGTCTATGTTTGAAACACTCCTGTGACACTAGTTATAGATTACGATGCTTCACTTCAGGTGTGCTGTATCCCTCGGACCTTCTTATTGACGATGAAACACAGAAATTGCATCGGACTTAAATAGAAAAGCCACAATGCCGACTTAAGTACAAGAAGCCTGACGTTTCTTACTGTCTATGTTTGAACCACTCCTATGACACTAGTTATAGATTCCGTTGCCTGACTTCAGGTTTACTGTATCCCTTGGATTTTCTTATTGACGATGAAACACAGAAATTGAATCGGAATTAAATACAAAAGGCACAGTGCTAACTTAAGTACAAGAAGACTGACTCTTCCTACTGACTATGATTTCAACATTTCCTGTGAGACCTGCTTTGGATTCCGATGCTTCACTATATGTTTACTGTATCCCTTGGCCCTTCTTATTGACGATGAACACAGAAATTGCATCGGAATTAAATTGAAAAGGCACAATGCCGACATAAGTACAAGAAACTGACTCTTCTTATTGTCTATGTTTTGAACCATTCCTGTGACACTAGTTACACGTTCCGATGCTTCGCATCAAGTTTACTGTATCCCTCCGACCTTCTTATTGACGATGAAACACAGAAATTGCAGCGGAATTAAATTCAATTGGCAAAATGCCGACTTACGTACAAGAAAACTGACTTTTCTTACCGTCTATGTTTTGAACTATTCCTATGACACTAGTTATGGATTCCGATGCTTCACTTCAGGTTTACTGTATCCCTCTGACCGTCTTATTGACGATGAAACACAGGAATTGCATCGGAATTAAATACAAAAGGCACAATGCCGAATCAACTACAAGACGACTGGCATTTCCTACTGTCTATGTTTTGAACCATTCCTGTGACACTAGTTATAGATTTCGATGCTTCACTTCAGGTTTATTGTATCCCTCTGACCTTCTTATTGACCATGAAACACAGAAATTGCATCGGGATTAAATGCAAAAGGCTCAATGCCGCCTTCAGTAGAAGAAATCTGGCACTTCTAACTGTCTATGTTTTGAACCATTCCTGTGACACTAGTTATCGATTCCGATGCTTCACTTCAGGTTTACTGTATTCCTCTGACCTTCTTATTGACGATGATACACAGAAATTGCATCGGAATTAAATACAAAAGGCACAATGCCGACTTAAGTACAAGAAGACTGACTCTTCTTACCGTCTATGTTTTGAACTATTCCTATGACACTAGTTATGGATTCCGATGCTTCACTTCAGGTTTACTGTATCCCTCTGACCTTCTTATTGACGATGAAACACAGGAATTGCATCGGAATTAAATACAAAAGGCACAATGCCGAATCAACTACAAGACGACTGGCATTTCCTACTGTCTATGTTTTGAACCATTCCTGTGACACTAGTTATAGATTCCGATGCTTTACTTCAGGTTTACTGTATCCCTCTGACCGTCTTATTGACGTTGCAACACAGAAATTGCATCGGAATTAAATACAAAAGCACAATGCAGACTTGAGTACAAGAGAACTGACCCTTCCTACTGTCTATGTTTTGAACCATTCTAAGACACTAGTTATAGATTCCGATGCTTCACTTCGGGTTTACTGTATCCCACTGACCATCTTATTGACGATGAAACACAGAAATTGCATCGGAATTAAATAGAAAAGGCACAATGCCGACTCAAGTACAAGAAGACTGGCTCTTCTTACTGTCTATGCTTTGAACCATTCCTGTGACACTAGTTATAATTCCGATGCTTCACTTCAGGTTTACTGTATCCCTCTGACCTTTTTATTGACGATGAAACACAGAAATTGCATCGGAATTAATTACAAAAGGGACAATGCCGACTCAAGTACTAGAAGACTAGCTCTTCTTACTGTCTATGTTTTGAACCATTCCTGTGACACTAGTTATAGATTCCGATGCTTCACATCAGGTTTGCTGTGTCCCTCTGACCTTCTTATTGACGATGAAACACAGGAATTGCATCGGAATCAATTATAAAAGCAAAATGCCGACTTAAGTACAAGAAAACTGATTCTTCTTACTGTCTATGTTTTGAAACATTCCTGTGACACTCGTTACACATTCCGATGCTTCACTTCAGGTTTACTGTATCCCTATGATCTTCTTATTGACGATGACACACAGAAATTGCATCGGAATTAAATACATAGGCACAATGCCGACTCAAGTACAAGAAGACTGGCTCTTCTTACTGACTATGTTTTGAGCCATTCCTTTGACACTAGTTATAGATTCCGATGCTTCACTTCAGGTTTACTGTATCCCTCCGACCTTCTTATTGACGATGAAACACAGAAATTGCATCAGAATTAAAGAGAAAAGGCACAATGCCGAATAAAGTACAAGAAAAGTGACTCTTCTTACTGTCTATGTTTTGAAGCATTCCCATGACACTAGTTATAGATTCCGATGCTTCACTTCCGTTTTACTGTATCCCTCTGCCCTTCTTATTGACGATGAAACACAGAAATTGCATCGGAATTAAATTCAAAAGCACAATGCCGTCTCAAGTACAAGAAGACTGGCTCTTCTTACTGTCTATGTTTTGAACCATTCCTGTGACACTAGTTATAGATTCCGACGCTACACTTCAGGTTTACTGTATCCCTCTGACCGTCTTATTGACGATGAAACACAGAAATTGCATCGGAATTAAATAGAAAAGGCACAATGCCGACTTAAGTACATGAAAACAGATTCTTCTTACTATCTATGTTTTGATCCATTCGTGTGACACTAGTTATAGATTCCGATGCTTCATTTCAGGTTTACTGTATCCCTCTGACCTTCTTATTGACGATGAGACACAGATATTGTATCGGAATTAAATATAAAAGGCACAATGCCGACGTAAGTACAAGAATATTGACTCTTCCTACTGACTATGATTTAAACACTTCCTGTGAGACCAGTTTTAGATTCCGATGCTTCACTACATGTTTACTGTATTCCTTGGACCTTCTTATTGACGATGAAACACAGAAATTGCATCGGAATTAAATAAGAAAGGCACAATGCCGACTAAAGTACAAGAAGACTGGCTGTTCATACTGTCTATGTTTTGACCCATTCCCGTGACACTAGTTATAGATTCCGATGCTTCACTTCAGGTTTACTGTATCGCTCTGACCTTCTTATTGACGATGAAACACAGAAATTGCATCGGAATTAAATACAAAAGGCACAATGCCGACTTAAGTATAAAAAAACCGACTCTTCTTACTGTCTATGGTTTGAACCATTCCTGTGACACTAGTTATAGATTCCGATGCTTCATTTCAGGTTTACTGTATCCCTCTGACCTTCTTATTGACGATGAAACACAGATATTGTATCGGAATTTAGTAGAAAAGGCACAATGCGGACTTAAGTACTAGAAAACTGACTCTTCTTACTGTGTATGTTTTGGACCATTCCTGTGACACTAGTTATAGATTCCGATGCTTCACTTCAGGTATACTGTATCTCTCTGACCTTCTTATTGACGATGAAACACAGAAATTGCAGCGGAATTAAATTCAAAAGGCAAAATGCCGACTTACGTACAAGAAAACTGACTCTTCTTGCTGTCTTTGTTTTGAACCATTCCTGTGACACTAGTTATAGATTTCGATGCTTCACTTCAGGTTTATTGTATCCCTCTGACCTTCTTATTGACGATGAAACACAGAAATTGCATCGGGATTAAATACAAAAGGCTCAATGCCGCCTTAAGTACAAGAAATCTGACACTTCTTACTGTCTATGTTTTGAACCATTCCTGTGACACTAGTTATCGATTCCGATGCTTCACTTCAGGTTTACTGTATTCCTCTGACCTTCTTATTGACGATGATACACAGAAATTGCATCGGAATTAAATACAAAAGGCACAATGCCGAATCAACTACAAGGCAACTGGCTTTTCCTACTGTCTATGTTTTGAACAATTCCTGTGACACTAGTTATAGATTCCGATGCTTTACTTCAGGTTTACTGTATCCCTCTGACCGTCTTATTGACGTTGCAACACAGAAATTGCGTCGGAATTAAATACATAGGCACAATGCCGACTCAAGTACAAGAAGACTGTCTATTCTTACTGTCTATGGTTTGAACCATTCCTGTGACACTAGTTATAGATTCCGATGCTTCACTTCAGGTTTACTGTATTCCTCCGACCTTCTTATTGACGATGAAACACAGAAATTGCATCAGAATTAAATAGAAAAGGCACAATGCCGACTTAGGTACAAGAAAACTGACTCTTCTTACTGTCTATGTTTTGAAGCATTCCCGTGACACTAGTTATAGATTCCGATGCTTCACTTCAGGTTTACTGTATCCCTCTGACCTTCTTATTGACGATGAAACACAGAAAATGCATCGGAATTAAATACAAAAGCACAATGCCGACTTGAGTACAAGAGAACTGACTCTTCTTACTGTCTATGTTTTGAACCATTCTATGACACTAGTTATAGATTCCGTTGCTTCACTTCGGGTTTACTGTATCCCACTGACCATCTTATTGACGATGAAACACAGAAATTGCATCGGAATTAAATACAAAAGGCACAATGCCGACTCAAGTACAAGAAGACTGGCTCTTCTTACTGTCTATGCTTTGAACCATTCCTGTGACACTAGTTATAGATTCCGATGCTTCACTTCAGGTTTACTGTATCCCTCTGACCTTTTTATTGACGATGAAACACAGAAATTGCATCGGAATTAATTACAAAAGGGACAATGCCGACTCAAGTACAAGAAGACTAGCTCTTCTTACTGTCTATGTTTTGAACCATTCCTGTGACACTAGTTATAGATTCTGATGCTCCACTTCAGGTTTACTGTATCCCTCTGACCTTCTTATTGACGATGAAACACAGAAATTGCATCGGAATTAAATACAAAAAGCACAATGCCGAATCAACTACAAGGCAACTGGCTTTTCCTACTGTCTATGTTTTGAACAATTCCTGTGACACTAGTTATAGATTCCGATGCTTTACTTCAGGTTTACTGTATCCCTCTGACCGTCTTATTGACGTTGCAACACAGAAATTGCATCGGAATTAAATACATAGGCACAATGCCGACTCAAGTACAAGAAGACTGACTCTTCTTACTGTCTATGTTTTGAACTATTCCTATGACACTAGTTATAGATTCCGATGCTTCACTTCAGGTTTACTGTATCCCTGTGACCTTCTTATTGACGATGAAACACAGGAATTGCATCGGAATTAAATAAAAAAGGCACAATGCCGAATCAAGTACAAGACGACTGGCTTTTCCTACTGTCTATGATTTGAACCATTCCTGTGACACTAGTTATGGATTCCGATGCTTTACTTCAGGTTTACTGTATCCCTCTGACCGTCTTATTGACGTTGCAACACAGAAATTGCATCGGAATTAAATACATAGGTACAATGCCGACTCAAGTACAAGAAGACTGTCTCTTCTTACTGTCTATGTTTTGAACCATTTCTGTGACACTAGTTATAGATTCCGATGCTTCACTTCAGGTTTACTGTATCCCTCCGACCTTCTTATTGACGATGAAACACAGAAATTGCATCAGAATTAAATAGAAAAGGCACAATGCCGACTTAGGTACAAGACAACTGACTCTTCTTACTGTCTGTGTTTTGAAGCATTCCCGTGACACTAGTTATAGATTCCGATGCTTTACTTCAGGTTTACTGTATCCCTCTGACCTTACTGACGATGAAACACAGAAAATGCATCGGAATTAAATACAAAAGCACAATGCCGACTTGAGTACAAGAGAACTGACTCTTCCTACTGTCTATGTTTTGAACGATTCTATGACACTAGTTATAGATGCCGATGCTTCACTTCGGGTTTACTGTATCTCACTGACCATCTTATTGACGATGAAACACAGAAATTGCATCGGAATTAAATACAAAAGGCACAATGCCGACTCAAGTACAAGAAGACTGGCTCTTCTTACTGTCTATGCTTTAAACCATTCCTGTGACACTAGTTATAGATTCCGATGCTTCACTTCAGGTTTGCTGTATCCCTCTGACCTTTTTATTGACGATGAAACACAGAAATTGCATCGGAATTAATTACAAAAGGGACAATGCCGACTCAAGTACAAGAAGACTATCTCTTCTTACTGTCTATGTTTTGAAACTTTCCTGTGAGACCGGTTTTAGATTCCGATGCTTCACTTCAGGTTTACTGTATCCCTTGGATCTTCTTATTGACGACGAAACACAGAAATTGCATCGGAATTAAATAGAAAAGGCACAATGCAGACTTACGTACAAGAAAACTGACTCTTCTTACTGTCTTTGTTTTGAACCACTCCTGTGACACTAGTTATAGACTTCGATGCTTCACTTCGGGTCGATTGTGTCCGTCTGACCTTCTTATTGACGATGATACACCGAAATTGCACTGAATTAAATACAAAAGGCACAATGCCGACTTAAGTACAAGAAATCTGACACTTCTTACTGTCTATGATTTGAACCATTCCTGTGACACTAGTTATCGATTCTGATGCTTCAGTTCAGGTTTACTGTATCGCGCTGACCTTATAATTGACTATGAAACACAGAAATTGCATCGGAATTAAATACAAAAGGCACAATGCAGACTTAAGTATAAAAAAACTGACTCTTCTTACTGTCTATGGTTTGAACCATTCCTGTGACACTAGTTATAGATTCCGATGCTTCATTTCAGGTTTACTGTATCCCTCTGACCTTCTTATTGACGATGAAACACAGATATTGTAGCGGAATTGAACACAAAAGGCACAATGCCTACTTAAGTACAAGAAGACTGACTCTTCTTACTGACTATGTTTTGAACATTTGCTGTGAGACCTGTATTGGATTCCGATGCTTGACTATATGTTTACTGTATCCCTTGGACCTTCTTATTGACGATGAAACACAGAAATTGCATCAGAATTAAATACAAAAGACACAATGCTAACTTAAGTACAAGAAGACTGACTCTTCCTACTGACTATGATTTCAACATATCCTGTGAGACCAGCTTTGGATTCCGATGCTTCACTATATGTTTACTGTATCCCTTGGCCCTTCTTATTGACGATGAACACAGAAATTGCATCGGAATTAAATAGAAAAGGCACAATGCGGACTTAAGTACTAGAAAACTGACTCTTCTTACTGTGTATGTTTTGGACCATTCCTGTGACACTAGTTATAGATTCCGATGCTTCACATCAGGTATACTGTATCGCTCTGACCTTCTTATTGACGATGAAACACAGAAATTGCATCGGAATTAAATACAAAAGGCACAATGCCTACTCAAGTACAAGAGGACTGGCTCTTCTTACTGTCTATGTTTTGAAACTCTCCTGTGATACCGGTTTTAGATTCCGACGCTTCACTTCAGGTTTACTGTATCCCTTGGATCTTCTTATTGACGACGAAACACAGAAATTGCATCGGAATTAAATTGAAAAGGCACAATGCCGACTTAAGTACAAGAAACTGACTCTTCTTACTGTCTATGTTTTGAACCATTCCTGTGACACTAGTTACACATTCCGATGCTTCACATCAAGTTTACTGTATCCCTCTGACCTTCTTATTGACGATGAAACACAGAAATTGCAGCGGAATTAAATTCAATAGGCAAAATGCCGACTTACGTACAAGAAAACTGACTCTTCTTGCTGTCTTTGCTTTGAACCATTCCTGTGACACTAGTTATAGATTTCGATGCTTCACTTCAGGTATATTGTATCCCTCTGACCTTCTTATTGACGATGAAACACAGAAATTGCATCGGGATTAAATACAAAAGGCTCAATGCCGCCTTAAATACTAGAAATCTGACACTTCTTACTGTCTATGTTTTGAACCATTCCTGTGACACTAGTTATCGATTCCGATGCTTCACTTCAGGTTTACTGTATCCCTCTGACCTTCTTATTGACGATGAAACACAGGAATTGCATAGGAATTAAATACAAAAGGCACAATGCCGAATCAAGTACAAGACGACTGGCTTTTCCTACTGTCTATGTTTTGAACCATTCCTGTGACACTAGTTATAGATTCCGATGCTTTACTTCAGGTTTACTGTATCCCTCTGACCGTCTTATTGACGTTGCAACACAGAAATTGCATCGGAATTAAATACATAGGCACAATGCCGACTCAAGTACAGGAAGACTGTCTCTTCTTACTGTCTATGTTTTGAACCATTCCTGTGACACTAGTTATAGATTCCGATGCTTCACTTCAGGTTTACTGTATTCCTCCGACCTTCTTATTGACGATGAAACACAGAAATTGCATCAGAATTATATAGAAAAGGCACAATGCCTACTTAGGTACAAGAAAACTGACTCTTCTTACTGTCTATGTTTTGAAGCATTCCCGTGACACTAGTTATAGATTCCGATGCTTCACTTCAGGGTTAGTGTATCCCTCTGACCTTCTTATTGACGATGAAACACAGAAAATGCATCGGAATTAAATACAAAAGCACCATGCCGACTTGAGTACAAGAGAACTGACTCTTCCTACTGTCTATGTTCTGAACCATTCTATGACACTAGTTATAGATTCCGATGCTTCACTTCAGGTTTACTGTATTCCTCCGACCTTCTTATTGACGATGAAACACAGAAATTGCATCAGAATTATATAGAAAAGGCACAATGCCTACTTAGGTACAAGAAAACTGACTCTTCTTACTGTCTATGTTTTGAAGCATTCCCGTGACACTAGTTATAGATTCCGATGCTTCACTTCAGGGTTAGTGTATCCCTCTGACCTTTTTGTTGACGATGAAACACAGAAATTGCATCGGAATTAATTACAAAAGGGACAATGCCGACTCAAGTACAAGAAGACTAGCTCTTCTTACTGTCTATGTTTTGAACCATTCCTGTGACACTAGTTATAGATTCCGATGCTCAACTTCAGGTTTACTGTATCCCTCTGACCTTCTTATTGACGATGAAACACAGAAATTGCATCGGAATTAAATACAAAAGGCACAATGCCGAATTAAGTACAAGAAGACTGACTCTTCTTACCGTCTATGTTTTGAACTATTCATATGACACTAGTTATAGATTCCGATGCTTCACATCAGGTTTATTGTATCCCTCTGACCTTCTTGTTGACGATGAAACACAGGAATAGCATCGGAATTAAATACAAAAGGCACAATGCCGAATCAAGTACAAGACGACTGGCTTTTCCTACTGTCTATGTTTTGAACCATTCCTGTGACACTAGTTATAGATTCCGATGCTTTACTTCAGGTTTACTGTATCCCTCTGACCGTCTTATTGTCGTTGCAACACAGAAATTGCATCGGAATTAAATACATAGGCACAATGCCGACTCAAGTACAAGAAGACTGCCTCTTCTTACTGTCTATGTTTTGAACGATTCCTGTGACACTAGTTATAGATTCCGATGCTTCACTTCAGGTTTACTGTATCCCTCCGACCTTCTTATTGACGATGAAACACAGAAATTGCATCAGAATTAAATAGAAAAGGCACAATGCCAACTTAGGTACAAGAAAACTGACTCTTCTTACTGTTTATGTTTTGAAGCATTCCCGTGACACTAGTTATAGATTCCGATGCTTCACTTCGGGTTTACTGTATCCCACTGACCATCTTATTGACAATGAAACACAGAAGTTGCATCGGAAATAAATACAAAAGGCACAATGCCGACTCAAGTACAAGAAGACTAGCTCTTCTTACTGTCTATGTTTTGAACCATTCCTGTGACTCTAGTTATAGATTCCGATGCTTCACTTCAGGTTTACTGTATCCCTCTGACCCTCTTATTGACGATGGAACACAGAAATTGAATCAAAATTAATTAGAAAATTCACAATGCTGACTTAAGTACAAGAAAACTAACTCTTCTTACTGTCGATGATTTAAACCTTTCCTGTGAGACCAGTTTTAGATTGCGATGCTTCACTTCAGGTTTACTGTATCCCTTGGACCTTCTTATTGACGATGAAACACAGAAATTGCATCGGAATTACATACAAAATGCACAATGCCCACTTAAGTACAAGAAGACTGACTCATCTTACTTACTATGCTTTGAACATTTCCTGTGAGACCAGTTTTAGATTCCGATGCTTCACTGTATGTTTTCTGTATCCCTTGGACCTTCTTATTGACGATGAAACACAGAAATTGCATCAGAATTTAATACAAAAGGCACAATGCTGACTTAAGTACAAGAAGACTGACTCTTCCTACTGACTATGATTTCAACATTTCCTGTGAAACCAGTTTTAGTTTCCGATGCTTCACTATATGTTTACTGTATCCCTTGGACCTTCTTATTGACGATGAAACACAGAAATTGCATCGGAATTAAATAGAAAAGGCACAATGCGCACTTAAGTACTAAAAAACTGACTCTTCTTACTGTGTATGTTTTGAACCATTCCTGTGACACTAGTTATAGATTCCGATGCTTCACTTCAGGTATACTGCATCTCTCTGACCTTCTTATTGACGATGAAACACAGAAATTGCATCGGATTTAAATACAAAAGGCACAATGCCGACTCAAGTACAAGAAGACTGGCTCTTCTTACTGTCTATGTTTTGAAACTTTCCTGTGAGACCGGTTTTAGATTCCGATGCTTCACTTCAGGTTTACTGTATCCCTTGGATCTTCTTATTGACGACGAAACACAGAAATTGCATCGGAATTAAATAGAAAAGGCACAATGCCGACTTAAGTACAAGTAAACTGACTCTTCTTACTGTCTATGTTTCGAACCATTCCTGTGACACTAGTTACACAATCCGATGCTTCACTTCAGGTTTACTGTATCCCTCTGACCTTCTTATTGACGATGAAAGACAGAAATTGCAGCGGAATTAAATACAAAAAGCAAAATGCAGACTTACGTACAAGAAAACTGACTCTTCTTACTGTCTTTGTTTTGAACCATTCCTGTGACATTAGTTATAGACTTCGATGCTTCACTTCGGGTCGATTGTGTCCGTCTGACCTTCTTATTGACGATGATACACCGAAATTGCACTGAATTAAATACAAAAGGCACAATGCCGACTTAAGTACAAGAAATCTGACACTTCTTACTGTCTATGATTTGAACCATTCCTGTGACACTAGTTATCGATTCTGATGCTTCAGTTCAGGTTTACTGTATCGCGCTGACCTTATAATTGACTATGAAACACAGAAATTGCATCGGAATTAAATACAAAAGGCACAATGCAGACTTAAGTATAAAAAAACTGACTCTTCTTACTGTCTATGGTTTGAACCATTCCTGTGACACTAGTTATAGATTCCGATGCTTCATTTCAGGTTTACTGTATCCCTCTGACCTTCTTATTGACGATGAAACACAGATATTGTAGCGGAATTGAACACAAAAGGCACAATGCCTACTTAAGTACAAGAAGACTGACTCTTCTTACTGACTATGTTTTGAACATTTGCTGTGAGACCTGTATTGGATTCCGATGCTTCACTATATGTTTACTGTATCCCTTGGACCTTCTTATTGACGATGAAACACAGAAATTGCATCAGAATTAAATACAAAAGACACAATGCTAACTTAAGTACAAGAAGACTGACTCTTCCTACTGACTATGATTTCAACATATCCTGTGAGACCAGCTGTGGATTCCGATGCTTCACTATATGTTTACTGTATCCCTTGGCCCTTCTTATTGACGATGAACACAGAAATTGCATCGGAATTAAATAGAAAAGGCACAATGCGGACTTAAGTACTAGAAAACTGACTCTTCTTACTGTGTATGTTTTGGACCATTCCTGTGACACTAGTTATAGATTCCGATGCTTCACATCAGGTATACTGTATCGCTCTGACCTTCTTATTGACGATGAAACACAGAAATTGCATCGGAATTAAATACAAAAGGCACAATGCCTACTCAAGTACAAGAGGACTGGCTCTTCTTACTGTCTATGTTTTGAAACTCTCCTGTGATACCGGTTTTAGATTCCGACGCTTCACTTCAGGTTTACTGTATCCCTTGGATCTTCTTATTGACGACGAAACACAGAAATTGCATCGGAATTAAATTGAAAAGGCACAATGCCGACTTAAGTACAAGAAACTGACTCTTCTTACTGTCTATGTTTTGAACCATTCCTGTGACACTAGTTACACATTCCGATGCTTCACATCAAGTTTACTGTATCCCTCTGACCTTCTTATTGACGATGAAACACAGAAATTGCAGCGGAATTAAATTCAATAGGCAAAATGCCGACTTACGTACAAGAAAACTGACTCTTCTTGCTGTCTTTGCTTTGAACCATTCCTGTGACACTAGTTATAGATTTCGATGCTTCACTTCAGGTATATTGTATCCCTCTGACCTTCTTATTGACGATGAAACACAGAAATTGCATCGGGATTAAATACAAAAGGCTCAATGCCGCCTTAAATACTAGAAATCTGACACTTCTTACTGTCTATGTTTTGAACCATTCCTGTGACACTAGTTATCGATTCCGATGCTTCACTTCAGGTTTACTGTATCCCTCTGACCTTCTTATTGACGATGAAACACAGGAATTGCATAGGAATTAAATACAAAAGGCACAATGCCGAATCAAGTACAAGACGACTGGCTTTTCCTACTGTCTATGTTTTGAACCATTCCTGTGACACTAGTTATAGATTCCGATGCTTTACTTCAGGTTTACTGTATCCCTCTGACCGTCTTATTGACGTTGCAACACAGAAATTGCATCGGAATTAAATACATAGGCACAATGCCGACTCAAGTACAGGAAGACTGTCTCTTCTTACTGTCTATGTTTTGAACCATTCCTGTGACACTAGTTATAGATTCCGATGCTTCACTTCAGGTTTACTGTATTCCTCCGACCTTCTTATTGACGATGAAACACAGAAATTGCATCAGAATTATATAGAAAAGGCACAATGCCTACTTAGGTACAAGAAAACTGACTCTTCTTACTGTCTATGTTTTGAAGCATTCCCGTGACACTAGTTATAGATTCCGATGCTTCACTTCAGGGTTAGTGTATCCCTCTGACCTTCTTATTGACGATGAAACACAGAAAATGCATCGGAATTAAATACAAAAGCACCATGCCGACTTGAGTACAAGAGAACTGACTCTTCCTACTGTCTATGTTCTGAACCATTCTATGACACTAGTTATAGATTCCGATGCTTCACTTCAGGTTTACTGTATTCCTCCGACCTTCTTATTGACGATGAAACACAGAAATTGCATCAGAATTATATAGAAAAGGCACAATGCCTACTTAGGTACAAGAAAACTGACTCTTCTTACTGTCTATGTTTTGAAGCATTCCCGTGACACTAGTTATAGATTCCGATGCTTCACTTCAGGGTTAGTGTATCCCTCTGCCCTTTTTGTTGACGATGAAACACAGAAATTGCATCGGAATTAATTACAAAAGGGACAATGCCGACTCAAGTACAAGAAGACTAGCTCTTCTTACTGTCTATGTTTTGAACCATTCCTGTGACACTAGTTATAGATTCCGATGCTCAACTTCAGGTTTACTGTATCCCTCTGACCTTCTTATTGACGATGAAACACAGAAATTGCATCGGAATTAAATACAAAAGGCACAATGCCGAATTAAGTACAAGAAGACTGACTCTTCTTACCGTCTATGTTTTGAACTATTCATATGACACTAGTTATAGATTCCGATGCTTCACTTCAGGTTTATTGTATCCCTCTGACCTTCTTGTTGACGATGAAACACAGGAATAGCATCGGAATTAAATACAAAAGGCACAATGCCGAATCAAGTACAAGACGACTGGCTTTTCCTACTGTCTATGTTTTGAACCATTCCTGTGACACTAGTTATAGATTCCGATGCTTTACTTCAGGTTTACTGTATCCCTCTGACCGTCTTATTGTCGTTGCAACACAGAAATTGCATCGGAATTAAATACATAGGCACAATGCCGACTCAAGTACAAGAAGACTGCCTCTTCTTACTGTCTATGTTTTGAACGATTCCTGTGACACTAGTTATAGATTCCGATGCTTCACTTCAGGTTTACTGTATCCCTCCGACCTTCTTATTGACGATGAAACACAGAAATTGCATCAGAATTAAATAGAAAAGGCACAATGCCAACTTAGGTACAAGAAAACTGACTCTTCTTACTGTTTATGTTTTGAAGCATTCCCGTGACACTAGTTATAGATTCCGATGCTTCACTTCGGGTTTACTGTATCCCACTGACCATCTTATTGACAATGAAACACAGAAGTTGCATCGGAAATAAATACAAAAGGCACAATGCCGACTCAAGTACAAGAAGACTGGCTCTTCTTACTGTCTATGCTTTGAACCATTCCTGTCACACTAGTTATAGATTCCAATGCTTCACTTCAGGTTTACTGTATCCCTCTGACCTTTTTATTGACGATGAAACACAGAAATTGCATCGGAATTAATTGCAAAAGGGACAATGCCGACTCAAGTACAAGAAGACTAGCTCTTCTTACTGTCTATGTTTTGAACCATTCCTGTGACTCTAGTTATAGATTCCGATGCTTCACTTCAGGTTTACTGTATCCCTCTGACCCTCTTATTGACGATGGAACACAGAAATTGAATCAAAATTAATTAGAAAATTCACAATGCTGACTTAAGTACAAGAAAACTAACTCTTCTTACTGTCGATGATTTAAACCTTTCCTGTGAGACCAGTTTTAGATTGCGATGCTTCACTTCAGGTTTACTGTATCCCTTGGACCTTCTTATTGACGATGAAACACAGAAATTGCATCGGAATTACATACAAAATGCACAATGCCCACTTAAGTACAAGAAGACTGACTCATCTTACTTACTATGCTTTGAACATTTCCTGTGAGACCAGTTTTAGATTCCGATGCTTCACTGTATGTTTTCTGTATCCCTTGGACCTTCTTATTGACGATGAAACACAGAAATTGCATCAGAATTTAATACAAAAGGCACAATGCTGACTTAAGTACAAGAAGACTGACTCTTCCTACTGACTATGATTTCAACATTTCCTGTGAAACCAGTTTTAGTTTCCGATGCTTCACTATATGTTTACTGTATCCCTTGGACCTTCTTATTGACGATGAAACACAGAAATTGCATCGGAATTAAATAGAAAAGGCACAATGCGCACTTAAGTACTAAAAAACTGACTCTTCTTACTGTGTATGTTTTGAACCATTCCTGTGACACTAGTTATAGATTCCGATGCTTCACTTCAGGTATACTGCATCTCTCTGACCTTCTTATTGACGATGAAACACAGAAATTGCATCGGATTTAAATACAAAAGGCACAATGCCGACTCAAGTACAAGAAGACTGGCTCTTCTTACTGTCTATGTTTTGAAACTTTCCTGTGAGACCGGTTTTAGATTCCGATGCTTCACTTCAGGTTTACTGTATCCCTTGGATCTTCTTATTGACGACGAAACACAGAAATTGCATCGGAATTAAATAGAAAAGGCACAATGCCGACTTAAGTACAAGTAAACTGACTCTTCTTACTGTCTATGTTTCGAACCATTCCTGTGACACTAGTTACACAATCCGATGCTTCACTTCAGGTTTACTGTATCCCTCTGACCTTCTTATTGACGATGAAAGACAGAAATTGCAGCGGAATTAAATACAAAAAGCAAAATGCAGACTTACGTACAAGAAAACTGACTCTTCTTACTGTCTTTGTTTTGAACCATTCCTGTGACACTAGTTATAGACTTCGATGCTTCACTTCGGGTCGATTGTGTCCGTCTGACCTTCTTATTGACGATGATACACCGAAATTGCACTGAATTAAATACAAAAGGCACAATGCCGACTTAAGTACAAGAAATCTGACACTTCTTACTGTCTATGATTTGAACCATTCCTGTGACACTAGTTATCGATTCTGATGCTTCAGTTCAGGTTTACTGTATCGCGCTGACCTTCTTATTGACGATGAAACACAGAAATTGCATCGGAATTAAATACAAAAAGCGCAATGCCGAATTAAGTACAAGAAAACTGACTCTTCTTTCTGTCTATGATTTGAACCATTCCTGTGACACTAGTTCTAGATTCCGATGCTTCACTTCAGGTTTACTGTACCCTCTGACCATCTTATTGACGATGAAACACAGAAATTGCATCGGAATTAAATACAAAAGGCACAATGCCGACTCAAGTACAATAAGACTGGCTCTTCTTACTGTCTATGTTTTGAACCATTCCTGTGACACTAGTTATAGATTCCGAAGATTCACTTTAGGTTTACTGTATCCCTCTGACCTTCTTATTGACGATGAAACACAGGAATTGCATCGGAATTAAATACAAAAGGCACAATGCCGAATCAAGTACAAGAAGACTGGCTTTTTCTTCTGTCTATGTTTTGAACCATTCCTGTGACACTAGTTATAGATTCCGATGCTTTACTTCAGGATTACTGTATCCCTCTGACCGTCTTATTGACGATGAAACACAGAAATTGCATCGGAATTAAATACATAGGCACAATGCCGACTCAAGTACAAGAAGACTGGCTCTTCTTACTGTCTATGTTTTGAACCATTCCTGCGACACTAGCTATAGATTCCGATGCTTCACTTCAGGTTTACTGTATCCCTCCGGCCTTCTTATTGACGATGAAACACACAAATTGCATCAGAACTAAATAGAAAAGTCACAATGTCGACTTAAGTACAAGTGAACTGACTCTTCTTACTGTCCATGTTTTGAAGCATTCAAGTGACACTAGTTATAGTTTCCGATGCTTCACTTCAGGTTTACTGTATCCCTCTGACGTTCTTATTGACGATGAAACACAGAAATTGCATCGGAATTAAATACAAAAGCACAATGCCGACTTCAGTACAAGAGAACTGACTCTTCCTACTGTCTATGTTTTGAACCATTCCTGTGACACTAGTTATAGATGCCGATGCTTCACTTCGGGTTTACTGAATCCCACTGACCTTCATATTGACGATGAAACACAGAAATTGCATCGGAATTAAATACAAAAGGCACAATGCCGACTCAAGTACAAGAAGACTGTCTCTTCTTACTGTCTATGCTTTGAACCATTCCTGTGACACTAGTTATAGATTCCGGTGCTTCACTTCAGGTTTACAGTATCCCTCTGACCTTCTTGTTGACGATGAAACACAGAAATTGCATCGGAATTAAATACAAAAGGCACAATGCCGACTCAAGTACAAGAAGACTGGCTCTTCTTAATGTCTATGTTTTGAACCATTCCTGTGACATTACTTATAGATTCCGAAGCTTCACTACAGGTTTACTGTTTCCCTCTGACCTTCTTATTGGCGATGTAACACAGAAATTGAATCAGAATTAAATAGAAAATGCACAATGCTGACTTAAGTACAAGAATACTGACTCTTCTTACTGACTATGTTTTGAACATTCCCCGTGAGACCAGTTTTAGATTCTGATGCTTCACTATGTGTTTACTGTATCCCTTGGACTTCTTATTGACGTTGGAACACAGAAATTGCATCGGAATTAAATACAAAAGCACAAAGCCGACTTAAGTACAAGAAAACTGACTCTTCTTAATGTCTATGATTTCAACATTTCCTGTGAGACCAGTTTTAGATTCCGATGCTTCACTATATGTTTACTGTATCCTTTGGACCTTCTTATTGACGATGAAACACAGAAATTGCATCGGCATTAAATAGAAAAGGCACAATGCGGACTTAAGTACAAGAAAACTGACTCTTCTTACTGTGTATGTTTTGAATTATTCCTGTGACACTAGTTATAGATTCCGATGCTTCACTTCAGGTATACTGTATTTCTCTGACCTTCTTATTGACAATGAAACACAGAAATTGCATCGGAATTAAATACAAAAGGCACAATGCCGACTCAAGTACAAGAAGATGGGTCTTCTTACTGTGTATGTTTTGAACCGTTCCTGTGACACTAGTTATAGATTCCGATGCCTCACTTCAGGTATACTGTATCTCTCTGACCTTCTTATTGACAATGAAACACAGAAATTGCTTCGGAATTAAATACAAAAGGCACAATGCCGACTCAAGTACAAGAAGATGGCTCTTCTTACTGTCTATGATTTGAAACATTCCTGTGAGACCGGTTTTAGATTCCAATGCTTTACTTCAGGTTTACTGTATCCCTTGGATCTTCTTTTTGACCAAGAAACACAGAGATTGCATCGGAATGAAATAGAAAAGGCACAATGCCGACTTAAGTATAAGTAAACTGACTCTTCTTACTGTCTATGTTTTGACACATTCCCGTGACACTAGTTATAGATTCCGATGCTTCACATCGGGTTTACTGAATCCCACTGACCTTCATATTGACGATGAAACACAGACATTGCATCGGAATTAAAAAACAAAAGGCACAATGCCGACTCAAGTACACGAAGACTGGCTCTTATTACTGTCTATGTTTTGAACCATTCCTGTGACACTAGTTATAGATTCGGATGCTTCACTTCAGGTTTACTGTATGCCTCTGACCTTCTTATTGACGATGGAACACATAATTTGCATCGGATTTAAATACAAATGGCACAATGCCGACTTAAGTACAAGGAAACTGACTCTTCTTACTGTCTATGTTTTGAACCATTACTGTTACACTAGTTATAGATTCCGATGCCTCATTTCAGATTTACTGGATCCCTCTGACCTTTTTATTGACGATGAAACACAGAAATTGCATCGGAATTAAATACGAAAGGCACAATGCCGACTTAAGTACAAGAAAACTGACTCTTCTTACTGTCTATGTTTTGAACCATTCCTGTGACACTAGTTATAGATTCCGATTCCTCACTTCAGGTTTACTGTATCCCTCTGACCTTCTAATTGACTATGAAAGACAGAAATTGCATCGGAATTAAATACAAAAGGCACAATGCCGACTAAAGTACAAGAAGACTGACTCTTATTACTGTCTATGTTTTGAACCATTCCTGTGACACTAGTTATAGATTCCGATGCTTCACTTCAGGTTCACTGTATCCCTCTGACCTTCTTATTGACGATGAAACACTGAAATTCCATCGGAATTAAACACAAAAGGCACAATGCCGACTTAAGTACAAGAAAACTGACTCTTCTCACTGTCTATGTTTTGAACCATTTCTGTGACACTAGTTATAGATTCCGATGCTTCACTTCAGGTATACTGTATCTCTCTGACCTTCTTATTGACAATGAAACACAGAAATTGCATCGGAATTAAATACAAAAGGCACAATGCCGACTCAAGTACAAGAAGATGGCTCTTCTTACTGTCTATGTTTGGAAACATTCCTGTGAGACCGGTTTTAGATTCCAATGCTTTACTTCAGGTTAACTGTATCCCTTGGATCTTCTGTTTGACCAAGAAACACAGAAATTGCATCGGAATGAAATAGAAAAGGCACAATGCCGACTTAAGTACAAGTAAACTGACTCCTCTTACTGTCTATGTTTTGACACATTCCAGTGACACTAGTTATAGATTCCGATGCTTCACATCGGGTTTACTGAATCCCACTGACCTTCATATTGACGATGAAACACAGACATTGCATCGGAATTAAATACAAAAGGCACAATGCCGACTCAAGTACACGAAGACTGGCTCTTCTTACTGTCTATGTTTTGAAACTTTCCTGTGCGATCAGTTTTAGATTCCGATGCTTCACTTCAGGTATACTGTATCCCTCTGACCTTCTTATTGACGATGAAACATAGAAATTGCATCGGAATTAAATACAAAAGGCACAATGCCAATTTAAGTACAAGAAAACTGACTCTTCTTACTGTCTATGTTTTGAACCATTCCTGTGACACTAGTTATAGATACCGATGCTTCACTTCAGGTTCACTGTATCCCTCTGACCTTCTTATTGACGATGAAACACAGAAATTGCATCGGCATTAAATAGAAAAGGCACAATGCGGACTTAAGTACAAGAAAACTGACTCTTCTTACTGTGTATGTTTTGATTTATTCCTGTGACACTAGTTATAGATTCCGATGCTTCACTTCAGGTATACTGTATCTCTCTGACCTTCTTATTGACAATGAAACACAGAAATTGCATCGGAATTAAATACAAAAGGCACAATGCCGACTCAAGTACAAGAAGATGGCTCTTCTTACTGTGTATGTTTTGAACCATTCCTGTGACACTAGTTATAGATTCCGATGCTTCACTTCAGGTATACTGTATCTCTCTGACCTTCTTATTGACAATGAAACACAGAAATTGCTTCGGAATTAAATACAAAAGGCACAATGCCGACTCAAGTACAAGAAGATGGCTCTTCTTACTGTCTATGTTTTGAAACATTCCTGTGAGACCGGTTTTAGATTCCAATGCTTTACTTCAGGTTTACTGTATCCCTTGGATCTTCTTTTTGACCAAGAAACACAGAGATTGCATCGGAATGAAATAGAAAAGGCACAATGCCGACTTAAGTACAAGTAAACTGACTCTTCTTACTGTCTATGTTTTGACACATTCCCGTGACACTAGTTATAGATTCCGATGCTTCACATCGGGTTTACTGAATCCCACTGACCTTCATATTGACGATGAAATACAGACATTGCATCGGAATTAAATACAAAAGGCACAATGCCGACTCAAGTACACGAAGACTGGCTCTTATTACTGTCTATGTTTTGAACCATTCCTGTGACACTAGTTATAGATTCGGATGCTTCACTTCAGGTTTACTGTATGCCTCTGACCTTCTTATCGACGATGGAACACATAATTTGCATCGGATTTAAATACAAATGGCACAATGCCGACTTAAGTACAAGGAAACTGACTCTTCTTACTGTCTACGTTTTGAACCATTACTGTTACACTAGTTATAGATTCCGATGCCTCATTTCAGATTTACTGGATCCCTCTGACCTTTTTATTGACGATGAAACACAGAAATTGCATCGGAATTAAATACGAAAGGCACAATGCCGACTTAAGTACAAGAAGACTGACACTTATTACTGTCTATGTTTTGAACCATTCCTGTGACACTAGTTATAGATTCCGATGCTTCACTTCAGGTTTACTGTATGCCCCTGACCTTCTTATTGACGATGAAACACAGAATTTGCATCGGAATTAAATACAAAAAGCACAATGCCGACTTAAGTACAAGAAAACTGACTCTTCTTACTGTCTATGTTTTGAACCATTCCTGTGACACTAGTTATAGATTCCGATTCCTCACTTCAGGTTTACTGTATCCCTCTGACCTTCTAATTGACTATGAAAGACAGAAATTGCATCGGAATTAAATACAAAAGGCACAATGCCGACTAAAGTACAAGAAGACTGACTCTTATTACTGTCTATGTTTTGAACCATTCCTGTGACACTAGTTATAGATTCCGATGCTTCACTTCAGGTTCACTGTATCCCTCTGACCTTCTTATTGACGATGAAACACTGAAATTCCATCGGAATTAAACACAAAAGGCACAATGCCGACTTAAGAACAAGAAAACAGACTCTTCTCACTGTCTATGTTTTGAACCATTCCTGTGACACTAGTTATAGATTCCGATGCTTCACTTCAGGTATACTGTATCTCTCTGACCTTCTTATTGACAATGAATCACAGAAATTGCATCGGAATTAAATACAAAAGGCACAATGCCGACTCAAGTACAAGAAGATGGCTCTTCTTACTGTCTATGTTTTGAAACATTCCTGTGAGACCGGTTTTAGATTCCAATGCTTTACTTCAGGTTTACTGTATCCCTTGGATCTTCTGTTTGACCAAGAAACACAGAAATTGCATCGGAATGAAATAGAAAAGGCACAATGCCGACTTAAGTGCAAGTAAACTGACTCCTCTTACTGTCTATGTTTTGACACATTCCAGTGACACTAGTTATAGATTCCGATGCTTCACATCGGGTTTACTGAATCCCACTGACCTTCATATTGACGATGAAACACAGACATTGCATCGGAATTAAATACAATAGGCACAATGCCGACTCAAGTACACGAAGACTGGCTCTTCTTACTGTCTATGTTTTGAAACTTTCCTGTGCGATCAGTTTTAGATTCCGATGCTTCACTTCAGGTATACTGTATCCCTCTGACCTTCTTATTGACGATGAAACATAGAAATTGCATCGGAATTAAATACAAAAGGCACAATGCCAATTTAAGTACAAGAAAACTGACTCTTCTTACTGTCTATGTTTTGAACCATTCCTGTGACACTAGTTATAGATACCGATGCTTCACTTCAGGTTCACTGTATCCCTCTGACCTTCTTATTGACGATGAAACACAGAAGTTGCAGCGGAATTATATACAAAAGGTAAAATGCCGACTTACGTACAAGATAACTGACTCTTCTTACTGTCTTTGTTGTGAACCATTCCTGTGACACTAGTTATAGATTTCGATGCTTCACTTCAGGTTTATTGTATCCCTCTGACCTTCTTATCGACGATGAAACACAGAAATTGCATCGGAATTTAATACAAAAGGCATAATGCCGACTTAAGTACAAGAAATCTGACACTTCTTACTGTCTATGTTTTGGTCATTCCTGTGACACTAGTTATCGATTTCGATGCTTCACTTCAGGTTTACTGAATCCCTTGGATCTTCTTATTGGCGACGAAACACAGAAATTGCATCGGAATTGAATACAAAAGGCACAATGCCGACTCAAGTACAAGAAGACAGAATCTTCTTACTGTCTATTCTTTGAAACATTCCTGTGAGACCGGTTTTTGATTCCGATGCTTCACTTCAGGTTTACTGTATCCCTTGGATCTTCTTATTGACGACGAAACACAGAAATTGCATCGGAATTAAATAGAAAAGGCACAATGCCGACTTAAGTAGAAGAAAACTGACTAATCTTTCTGTCTTTGTTATGTACCATTCCTGTGACACTAGTTACACATTCCGATGCTTCACTTCAGGTTTACTGAATCCCTCTGACCTTCTTATTCACGATCAAACACAGAAATTGCATCGGAATTAAATAGAAAAGGCACAATGCCGACTTAAGTACAAGAAAACTGACTCTTCTTACTGTCTATGTTTTGAACCATTCCTGTGACACTAGTTATAGATTCCGATGCTTCACTTTAGGATTACTCTATCCCTCAGACCTTCTTATTGACGATGAAACACAGAGATTGCATCGGAATTAAATACTAAAGGCACAATGCCGACTTAAGTACAAGAGAACTGACTCTTCTTACGGTCTATGTTTTGTACCATTCCTGTGACACTAGTTATAGATTCCGATGCTTCACTTCAGGTTTACAGTAACCCTCTAACCTTCTTATTGACGATGAAACACAGAATTTGCATCGGAATTAAATTCAAAAGGCACAATGCCGACTTAAGTACAAGAAAACAGACACTTCTTACTGTCTATGATTTGAACCATTCCTGTGACACAAGTTATAGATTCCGATGCTTCACTTCATGTTCACTGTATCCCTCTGACCTTCTTATTGGGGATGAAACACAGAAATTCCATCGGAATTAAATACAAAAGCCACAATGCCGACTTAAGTACAAGAAAACTGACTCTTCTTACTGTCTATGTTTTGAACCATTCCTGTGACACTAGTTATAGATTCCGATGCCTCACTTCAGGTTTACTGTATCCCTCTGACCTTCTAATTGACTATGAAAGACAGAAATTGCATCGGAATTAAATACAAAAGGCACAATGCCCACTAAAGTACAAGAAGACTGACTCTTATTACTGTCTATGTTTTGAACCATTACTGTTACACTAGTTATAGATTCCGATGCCTCATTTCAGATTTACTGTATCCCTCTGACCTTTTTATTGACGATGAAACACAGAAATTGCATCGGAATTAAATACGAAAGGCACAATGCCGACTTAAGTACAAGAAGACTGACACTTATTACTGTCTATGTTTTGAACCATTCCTGTGACACTAGTTATAGATTCCGATGCTTCACTTCAGGTTTACTGTATGCCCCTGACCTTCTTATTGACGATGAATCACAGAATTGGCATCGGAATTAAATACAAAAAGCACAATGCCGACTTAAGTACAAGAAAACTGACTCTTCTTACTGTCTATGTTTTGAACCATTCCTGTGACACTAGTTATAGATTCCGATGCCTCACTTCAGGTTTACTGTATCCCTCTGACCTTCTAATTGACTATGAAAGACAGAAATTGCATCGGAATTAAATACAAAAGGCACAATGCCCACTAAAGTACAAGAAGACTGACTCTTATTACTGTCTATGTTTTGAACCATTCCTGTGACACTAGTTATAGATTCCGATGCTTCACTTCAGGTTCACTGTATCCCTCTGACCTTCTTATTGACGATGAAACACTGAAATTCCATCGGAATTAAACACAAAAGGCACAATGCCGACTTAAGTACATGAAAACTGACTCTTCTTACTGTCTATGTTTTGAACCATTCCTGTGACACTAGTCATAGATTCCGATGCTTCACTTCAGGTTCACTGTATCCCTCTGACCTTCTTATTGACGATGAAACACAGAAGTTGCAGCGGAATTATATACAAAAGGCAAAATGCTGACTTACGTACAAGATAACTGACTCTTCTTACTGTCTTTGTTGTGAACCATTCCTGTGACACTAGTTATAGATTTCGATGCTTCACTTCAGGTTTATTGTATCCCTCTGACCTTCTTATTGACGATGAAACACTGAAATTCCATCGGAATTAAACACATAAGGCACAATGCCGACTTAAGTACAAGAAAACTGACTCTTCTTACTGTCTATGTTTTGAACCATTCCTGTGACACTAGTTATAGATTCCGATGCTTCACTTCAGGTTTACTGTATACCTCTGACCTTCTTATTGACGATGAAACACAGAAATTGAATCAGAATTAAATAGAAAAGGCACAATGCTGACTTTAGTACAAGAAAACTAACTCTTCTTACCTTCTATGTTTTAACCTTTCCTGTGAGACCAGTTTCAGATTCCGATGCTTCACTTCAGGTTTACTGTATCCCTGTGACCTTCTTATTGACGATGAAACACAGAAATACCATCGGAATTAAATACTAAAAGCACAATGCCGACTTAAGTACAAGAATACTGACTCTTCTTACTGACTATGTTTTGAACATGCCCTGTGAGACCAGTTTTAGATTCTGATGCTTCACTATGTGTTTACTGTATCCCTTGGACCTTCTTATTGACGTTGGAACACAGAAATTGCATCGGAATTAAATACAAAAGGCACAACGCCGACTTAAGTACAAGATAACTGACTCTTCTTACTGTCTATGATTTGTACATTTCCTGTGAGACCAGTTTTAGATTCCGATGCTTCACTATATGATTACTGTATCCCTTGGACCTTCTTATTGACGTTGAAACACAGAAATTGCATCGGAAGTAAATACAAAAGGCACAATGCCGACCTATGTACAAGAAATCTGACTCTTCATACTGTCTATGTTTGAACCATTCCGGTGACACTAGTTATCGATTCCGATGCTTCACTTTAGGTTAACTGTATCGCTCTGACCTTCTTATTGCCGATGAAACACAGAAATTGCATCGGAAGTAAATAGAAAAGGCTAATGCCGACTTAAGTACAAGAAAATTGACTCTTCTTACTGTCTAAGTTTTGAACCATTCCTGTGACACTAGTTATAGATTCCGATGCTTCACCTCAGGTTTACTGTATCCCTCTGACCTTCTTATTGACGATGAAACACAGAGATTGCATCGGAATTAAATACAAAAGGTACAATGCCGACTTAAGTACAAGAAAACTGACACTTCTTACTGTCTATGATTTGAACCATTCCTGTGACACTAGTTATAGTTTCTGATGCTTCACTTCAGGTTTACTGTATGCCTCTGCCCTTCTTATTGACGATGAAACACAGAATTTGCATCGGAATTAAATACAAAAGGCACAATGCCGACTTAAGTACAAGAAAACTGACTCTTCTTACTGTCTATGTTTTGAACCATTCCTGTGACACTAGTTATAGATTCCGATGCATCACTTCAGTATCCCTCTGACCTTCCTATTGACGATGAAACACAGAAATTGCATGGGAATTAAATACAAAAGGCACAATGCCGACTTAAGTACAAGAAGACTGACTCTTCGTACTGTCTATGCTTTGAACCATTCCTGTGACACTAGTTACACATTCCGATGCTTCACTTCAGGTTTACTTTATTCCTTGGACCTTCTTATAGACGATGAAACACAGAAATTGCATCGGAATTAAATACAAAAGGCACAATGCCGACTTAAGTACAAGAATACTGACTCTTCTTACTGACTATGCTTTGAACATTCCCTGTGAGACCAGTTTTAGATTCTGATGCTTCACTATGTGTTTACTGTATCTCTTGGACCTTCTTATTGACGTTGGAACACAGAAATTGCATCGGAATTAAATACAAAAGGCACAACGCCGACTTAAGTACAAGAAAACTGACTCTTCTTACTGTCTATGATTTCAACATTTCCTGTGAGACCAGTTTTAGATTCCGATGCTTCACTATATGTTTACTGTATCCTTTGGATCTTCTTATTGATGTTGAAACACAGAAATTGCATCGGAATTAAATAGAAAAGGCACAATGCGGACTTAAGTACTAGAAAACTGACTCTTCTTACTGTGTATGTTTTGAACCATTCCTGTGACACTAGTTATAGATTCCGATGCTTCACTTCAGGTATACTGTATCTCTCTGACCTTCTTATTGACGATGAAACACAGAAATTGCATCGGAATTAAATACGAAAGGCACAATGCCGGCTCAAGTACAAGAAGTTGGCTCTTCTTACTGTCTATGTTTTGAAACATTCCTGTGAGACCGGTTTTAGATTCCAATGCTTCACTTCAGGTTTACTGTATCCCTTGGATCTTCTTATTGACCAAGAAACACAGAAATTGCATCGGAATTTAATAGAAAAGGCACAATGCCGACTTAAGTACAAGAAAACTGACTCTTATTACTGTCTATGTTTTGAACCATTCCTGTGACACTAGTTATAGATACCGATGCTTCTCTACAGGTACACTGTATCCCTGTTGCCTTCCTATTGACGATGAAACACTGAAATTCCATCGGAATTAAATACAAAAGGCACAATGCCGACTTAAGTACAAGAAAACTGACTCTTCTTACTGTCTATGTTTTGAACCATTCCTGTGACACTAGTTATAGATTCCGATGCTCCACTTCAGGTTTACTATATCCCTCTGACCTTCTAATTGACGATGAAACACAGAAATTGAATCAGAATTAAATAGAAAAGGCACAATGCTGACATAAGTAGAAGAAAACTAACTCTTCTTAGTGTCTATGTTTTGAACATTTCCTGTGAGACCAGTTTCAAATACCGATGCTTCACTTCAGGTTAACTGTATCCCTTGGATCTTCTTATTGACGACGAAACACAGAAATTGCATCGGAATGAAATAGAAAGGCACAATGCCGACTTAAGTACAAGAAAACTGACTCTTCTTACTGTCTATGTTTTGAACCATTCCTGTGACACTAGTTACACATTCCGATGCTTTACTTCAGGTTTACTGTATTCCTTGGACCTTCTTATTGACGATGAAACACAGAAATTGCATCGGAATTAAATACAAAAGGAACAATGCCGACTTAAGTACAAGAAGACTGACTCTTGTTACTGACTATGCTTTGAACATTTCCTGTGAGACCAGTTTTAGATTCTGATGCTTCACTATGTGTTTACTGTATCCCTTGGACGTTCTTATTGACGATGAAACACCGAATTTTCATCGGAATAAAATACAAAAGGCACAATGCCGACTTAAGTACAAGAAAACTGACTCTTCTTACTGTCTATGTTTTGAACCATTCCTGTGACACTAGTTATAGATTCGGATGCCTCACTTCAGGTTTACTGTATCCCTCTGACCTTCTTATTGACGATGAAACACAGAAATTGCATCGGAATTAAATACAAAAGGCACAATGCCGACTTAAATACAAGAAAACTGACTCATCTTACTGTCTATGATTTGAACCATTCCTGTGACACTAGTTATAGATTCCGATGCTTCACTTCAGGTTTACTGTATGCCTCTGACGTTCTTATTGACGATGAAACACATAATTTGCATCGGATTTAAATACAAATGGCACAATGCCCACGTAAGTACAAGAAATCTGTCTCTTCTTACTGTCTATGTTTGAACCATACCTGTGACACTAGTTATCGATTCCGATGCTTCACTTTAGGTTTACTGTATCCCTCTGACCTTCTTATTGACGACGAAACACAAAGATTGCATCGGAATTAAATACAAAAGGTACAATGCCGACTTAAGTACAAGAAAACTGACACTCCTTACTGTCTATGATTTGAACCATTCCTGTGACACTAGTTATAGATTCTGATGCTTCACTTCAGGTTTACTGTATGCCTCTGCCCTTCTTATTGACGATGAAACACAGAATTTGCATCGGAATTAAATACAAAAGGCACAATGCCGACTTAAGTACAAGAAAACTGACTCTTTTTACTGTCTATGTTTTGAACCATTCCTGTGACACTAGTTATAGATTCCGATGCATCACTTCAGTATCCCTCTGACCTTCCTATTGACGATGAAACACAGAAATTGCATGGGAATTAAATACAAAAGGCACAATGCCGACTTAAGTACAAGAAGACTGACTCTTCTTACTGTCTATGCTTTGAACCATTGCTGTGACACTAGTTACACATTCCGATGCTTCACTTCAGGTTTACTTTATTCCTTGGACCTTCTTATAGACGATGAAACACAGAAATTGCATCGGAATTAAATACAAAAGGCACAATGCCGACTTAAGTACAAGAATACTAACTCTTCTTACTGACTATGCTTTGAACATTCCCTGTGAGACCAGTTTTAGATTATGATGCTTCACTATGTGTTTACTGTATCTCTTGGACCTTCTTATTGACGTTGGAACACAGAAATTGCATCGAAATTAAATACAAAAGGCACAACGCCGACTTAAGTACAAGAAAACTGACTCTTCTTACTGTCTATGATTTCAACATTTCCTGTGAGACCAGTTTTAGATTCCGATGCTTCACTATATGTTTACTGTATCCCTCGGATCTTCTTATTGATGTTGAAACACAGAAATTGCATCGGAATTAAATAGAAAAGGCACAATGCGGTCTTAAGTACTAGAAAACTGACTCTTCTTACTGTGTATGTTTTGAACCATTCCTGTGACACTAGTTATAGATTCCGATGCTTCACTTCAGGTATACTGTATCTCTCTGACCTTCTTATTGACGATGAAACACAGAAATTGCATCGGAATTAAATACAAAAGGCACAATGCCGGCTCAAGTACAAGAAGTTGGCTCTTCTTACTGTCTATGTTTTGAAACATTCCTGTGAGACCGGTTTTAGATTCCAATGCTTCACTTCAGGTTTACTGTATCCCTTGGATCTTCTTATTGACCAAGAAACACAGAAATTGCATCGGAATTTAATAGAAAAGGCACAATGCCGACTTAAGTACAAGAAAACTGACTCTTATTACTGTCTATGTTTTGAACCATTCCTGTGACACTAGTTATAGATACCGATGCTTCACTTCAGGTACACTGTATCCCTCTTGCCTTCCTATTGACGATGAAACACTGAAATTCCATCGGCATTAAATACAAAAGGCACAATGCCGACTTAAGTACAAGAAAACTGACTCTTCTTACTGTCTATGTTTTGAACCATTCCTGTGACACTAGTTATAGATTCCGATGCTCCACTTCAGGTTTACTATATCCCTCTGACCTTCTTATTGACGATGAAACACAGAAATTGAATCAGAATTAAATAGAAAAGGCACAATGCTGACATAAGTAGAAGAAAACTAACTCTTCTTAGTGTCTATGTTTTGAACATTTCCTGTGAGACCAGTTTCAGATACCGATGCTTCACTTCAGGTTAACTGTATCCCTTGGATCTTCTTATTGACGACGAAACACAGAAATTGCATCGGAATAAAATAGAAAGGCACAATGCCGACTTAAGTACAAGAAAACTGACTCTTCTTACTGTCTATGATTTCAACATTTCCTGTGAGACCAGTTGTAGATTCCGATGCTTCACTATATGTTTACTGTATCCCTTGGACCTTCTTATTGACGTTGAAACACAGAAATTGCATCGGAATTAAATACAAAAGGCACAATGCCGACTTAAGTACAAGAAGACTGACTCTTCTTACTGTCTATGCTTTGAACCATTCCTGTGACACTAGTTACACATTCCGATGCTTCACTTCAGGTTTACTTTATTCCTTGGACCTTCTTATAGACGATGAAACACAGAAATTGCATCGGAATTAAATACAAAAGGCACAATGCCGACTTAAGTACAAGAATACTGACTCTTCTTACTGACTATGCTTTGAACATTCCCTGTGAGACCAGTTTTAGATTCTGATGGTTCACTATGTGTTTACTGTATCTCTTGGACCTTCTTATTGACGTTGGAACACAGAAATTGCATCGGAAATAAATACAAAAGGCACAACGCCGACTTAAGTACAAGAAAACTGACTCTTCTTACTGTCTATGATTTCAACATTTCCTGAGAGACCAGTTTTAGATTCCGATGCTTCACTATATGTTTACTGTATCCCTTGGATCTTCTTATTGATGTTGAAACACAGAAATTGCATCGGAATTAAATAGAAAAGGCACAATGCGGACTTAAGTACTAGAAAACTGACTCTTCTTACTGTGTATGTTTTGAACCATTCCTGTGACACTAGTTATAGATTCCGATGCTTCACTTCAGGTATACTGTATCTCTCTGACCTTCTTATTGACGACAAAACACAGAAATTGCATCGGAATAAAATAGAAAGGCACAATGCCGACTTAAGTACAAGAAAACTGACTCTTCTTACTGTCTATGTTTTGAACCATTCCTGTGACTCTAGTTACACATTCCGATGCTTTACTTCAGGTTTACTGTATTCCTTGGACCTTCTTATTGACGATGAAACACAGAAATTGCATCGGAATTAAATACAAAAGGCACAATGCCGACTTAAGTACAAGAAGACTGACTCTTGTTACTGACTATGCTTTGAACATTTCCTGTGAGACCAGTTTTAGATTCTGATGCTTCACTATGTGTTTACTGTATCCCTTGGACGTTCTTATTGACGATGAAACACCGAATTTGCATCGGAATAAAATACAAAAGGCACAATGCGGACTTAAGTACTAGAAAACTGACTCTTCTTACTGTGTATGTTTTGAACCATCCCTGTGACACTAGTTATAGATTCCGATGCTTCACTTCAGGTATACTGTATCTCTCTGACCTTCTTATTGACGATGAAACACAGAAATTGCATCGGAATTAAATACAAAAGGCACAATGCCGGCTCAAGTACAAGAAGTTGGCTCTTCTTACTGTCTATGTTTTGAAACATTCCTGTGAGACCGGTTTTAGATTCCAATGCTTCACTTCAGGTTTACTGTATCCCTTGGATCTTCTTATTGACCAAGAATCACAGAAATTGCATCGGAATTTAATAGAAAAGGCACAATGTCGACTTAAGTACAAGAAAACTGACTCTTATTACTGTCTATGTTTTGAACCATTCCTGTGACACTAGTTATAGATTCCGATGCTCCACTTCAGGTTTACTATATCCCTCTGACCTTCTCATTGACGATGAAACACAGAAATTGAATCAGAATTAAATAGAAAAGGCACAATGCTGACATAAGTAGAAGAAAACTAACTCTTCTTAGTGTCTATGTTTTGAACATTTCCTGTGAGACCAGTTTCAGATACCGATGCTTCACTTCAGGTTAACTGTATCCCTTGGATCGTCTTATTGACGACGAAACACAGAAATTGCATCGGAATGAAATAGAAAGGCACAATGCCGACTTAAGTACAAGAAAACTGACTCTTCTTACTGTCTATGTTTTGAACCATTCCTGTGACACTAGTTACACATTCCGATGCTTTACTTCAGGTTTACTGTATTCCTTGGACCTTCTTATTGACGATGAAACACAGAAATTGCATCGGAATTAAATACAAAAGGCACAATGCCGACTTAAGTACAAGAAGACTGACTCTTGTTACTGACTATGCTTTGAACATTTCCTGTGAGACCAGTTTTAGATTCTGATGCTTCACTATGTGTTTACTGTATCCCTTGGACGTTCTTATTGACGATGAAACACCGAATTTTCATCGGAATAAAATACAAAAGGCACAATGCCGACTTAAGTACAAGAAAACTGACTCTTCTTACTGTCTATGTTTTGAACCATTCCTGTGACACTAGTTACAGATTCCGATGCCTCACTTCAGGTTTACTGTATCCCTCTGACCTTCTTATTGACGATGAAACACAGAAATTGCATCGGAATTAAATACAAAAGGCACAATGCCGACTTAAATACAAGAAAACTGACTCATCTTACTGTCTATGATTTGAACCATTCCTGTGACACTAGTTATAGATTCCGATGCTTCACTTCAGGTTTACTGTATGCCTCTGACGTTCTTATTCACGATGAAACACATAATTTGCATCGGATTTAAATACAAATGGCACAATGCCCACGTAAGTACAAGAAATCTGTCTCTTCTTACTGTCTATGTTTGAACCATACCTGTGACACTAGTTATCGATTCCGATGCTTCACTTTAGGTTTACTGTATCCCTCTGACCTTCTTATTGACGACGAAACACAAAGATTGCATCGGAATTAAATACAAAAGGTACAATGCCGACTTAAGTACAAGAAAACTGACACTTCCAACTGTCTATGATTTGAACCATTCCTGTGACACTAGTTATAGATTCTGATGCTTCACTTCAGGTTTACTGTATGCCTCTGCCCTTCTTATTGACGATGAAACACAGAATTTGCATCGGAATTAAATACAAAAGGCACAATGCCGACTTAAGTACCAGAAAACTGACTCTTTTTACTGTCTATGTTTTGAACCATTCCTGTGACACTAGTTACACATTCCGATGCTTTACTTCAGGTTTACTGTATTCCTTGGACCTTCTTATTGACGATGAAACACAGAAATTGCATCGGAATTAAATACAAAAGGCACAATGCCGACTTAAGTACAAGAAGACTGACTCTTGTTACTGACTATGCTTTGAACATTTCCTGTGAGACCAGTTTTAGATTCTGATGCTTCACTATGTGTTTACTGTATCCCTTGGACGTTCTTATTGACGATGAAACACCGAATTTTCATCGGAATAAAATACAAAAGGCACAATGCCGACTTAAGTACAAGAATACTAACTCTTCTTACTGACTATGCTTTGAACATTCCCTGTGAGACCAGTTTTAGATTATGATGCTTCACTATGTGTTTACTGTATCTCTTGGACCTTCTTAGTGACGTTAGAACACAGAAATTTCATTGGAATTAAATACAAAATGCACAACGCCGACTTAAGTACAAGAAAACTGACTCTTCTTACTGTCTATGATTTCAACATTTCCTGTGAGACCAGTTTTAGATTCCGATGCTTCACTATATGTTTACTGTATCCCTCGGATCTTCTTATTGATGTTGAAACACAGAAATTGCATCGGAATTAAATAGAAAAGGCACAATGCGGTCTTAAGTACTAGAAAACTGACTCTTCTTACTGTGTATGTTTTGAACCATTCCTGTGACACTAGTTATAGATTCCAATGCTTCACTTCAGGTATACTGTATCTCTCTGACCTTCTTATTGACGATGAAACACAGAAATTGCATCGGAATTAAATACAAAAGGCACAATGCCGGCTCAAGTACAAGAAGTTGGCTCTTCTTACTGTCTATGTTTTGAAACATTCCTGTGAGACCGGTTTTAGATTCCAATGCTTCACTTCAGGTTTACTGTATCCCTTGGATCATCTTATTGACCAAGAAACACAGAAATTGCATCGGAATTTAATAGAAAAGGCACAATGCCGACTTAAGTACAAGAAAACTGACTCTTATTACTGTCTATGTTTTGAACCATTCCTGTGACACTAGTTATAGATACCGATGCTTCACTTCAGGTACACTGTATCCCTCTTGCCTTCCTATTGACGATGAAACACTGAAATTCCATCGGCATTAAATACAAAAGGCACAATGCCGACTTAAGTACAAGAAAACTGACTCTTCTTACTGTCTATGTTTTGAACCATTCCTGTGACACTAGTTATAGATTCCGATGCTCCACTTCAGGTTTACTATATCCCTCTGACCTTCTTATTGACGATGAAACACAGAAATTGAATCAGAATTAAATAGAAAAGGCACAATGCTGACATAGGTAGAAGAAAACTAACTCTTCTTAGTGTCTATGTTTTGAACATTTCCTGTGAGACCAGTTTCAGATACCGATGCTTCACTTCAGGTTAACTGTATCCCTTGGATCTTCTTATTGACGACGAAACACAGAAATTGCATCGGAATAAAATAGAAAGGCACAATGCCGACTTAAGTACAAGAAAACTGACTCTTCTTACTGTCTATGATTTCAACATTTCCTGTGAGACCAGTTTTAGATTCCGATGCTTCACTATATGTTTACTGTATCCCTTGGACCTTCTTATTGACGTTGAAACACAGAAATTGCATCGGAAAAAAATACAAAAGGCACAATGCCGACTTAAGTACAAGAAAACTGACTCTTCTTACTGTCTATGCTTTGAACCATTCCTGTGACACTAGTTACACATTCCGATGCCTCACTTCAGGTTTACTTTATTCCTTGGACCTTCTTATAGACGATGAAACACAGAAATTGCATCGGAATTAAATACAAAAGGCACAATGCCGACTTAAGTACAAGAATACTGACTCTTCTTACTGACTATGCTTTGAACATTCCCTGTGAGACCAGTTTTAGATTCTGATGCTTCACTATGTGTTTACTGTATCTCTTGGACCTTCTTATTGACGTTGGAACACAGAAATTGCATCGGAATTAAATACAAAAGGCACAACGCCGACTTAAGTACAAGAAAACTGACTCTTCTTACTGTCTATGATTTCAACATTTCCTGTGAGACCAGTTTTAGATTCCGATGCTTCTCTATATGTTTACTGTATCCCTTGGATGTTCTTATTGATGTTGAAACACAGAAATTGCATCGGAATTAAATAGAAAAGGCACAATGCGGACTTAAGTACTAGAAAACTGACTCTTCTTACTGTGTATGTTTTGAACCATTCCTGTGACACTAGTTATAGATTCCGATGCTTCACTTCAGGTATACTGTATCTCTCTGACCTTCTTATTGACGACGAAACACAGAAATTGCATCGGAATAAAATAGAAAGGCACAATGCCGACTTAAGTACAAGAAAACTGACTCTTCTTACTGTCTATGTTTTGAACCATTCCTGTGACTCTAGTTACACATTGCGATGCTTTACTTCAGGTTTACTGTATTCCTTGGACCTTCTTATTGACGATGAAACACAGAAATTGCATCGGAATTAAATACAAAAGGCACAATGCCGACTTAAATACAAGAAAACTGACTCATCTTACTGTCTATGATTTGAACCATTCCTGTGACATTAGTTATAGATTCCGATGCTTCACTTCAGGTTTACTGTATGCCTCTGACGTTCTTATTGACGATGAAACACAGAGTTTGCATCGGAATTAAATACAAAAGGCACAATGCCCACGTAAGTACAAGAAATCTGTCTCTTCTTACTGTCTATGTTTGAACCATACCTGTGACACTAGTTATCGATTCCGATGCTTCACTTTAGGTTTACTGTATCCCTCTGACCTTCTTATTGACGACGAAACACAGAAATTGCATCGGAATTAAATAGAAAAGGCACAATGCCGACTTAAGTACAAGAAAACTGACTCTTCTTACTGTCTATGATTTGAACCTCTCCTGTGACACTAGTTATAGATTCCGATGCTTCACTTCAGGTTTACAGTATCCCTCTGACCTTCTTATTGACTATGAAACACAGGAACTGCATCGGGATTTAATACAAAAGGCACAATGCCGACTTAAGTACCAGAAAACTGACTCTTCATACTGTCTATGTTTTGAACCATTCCTGTGACACTAGTTATAGATTCCGATGCTTCACTTCAGGTTCACTGTATCCCTCTGACCTTCTTATTGACGATGAAACACAGAAATTATATCGGAATTAAATACAAAAGGCACAATGCCGACTTAAGTACAAGAAAACTGACTCTTCTTACTGACTATGATTTGTACCATTCCTGTGACACTAGTTATAGATTCCGATGCTTCACTTCAGGTTTACTGTATCCCTCTGTCCCTCTTATTTACGATGAAACACAGAAATTTAATCAGAATTAAATACAAAATGCACAATGCAGACCTAAGTACAAGAAATCTGACTCTTCTTACTGTCTATGTTTGAACCATTCCGGTGACACTAGTTATCGATTCCGATGCATCACTTTAGGTTTACTGTATCGGACTGACCTTCTTATTGCCGATGAAACACAGAAATTGCATCGGAAGTAAATACAAAAGGCACAATGCCGACTTAAGTACAAGAAAACTGACTCTTCTTACTGTCTATGTTTTGAACCATTCCTGTGACACTAGTTATAGATTCCGATGCTTCACTTCAGGTTTACTATATCCCTCTGACCTTCCTATTGACGATGAAACACAGAAATTGCATCGGAATTAAATACAAAAGGCACAATGCCGACTTAAGTACAAGAAGACTGACTCTTATTACTGTCTATGATTTGAACCATTCCTGTGACACTAGTTATAGATACCGATGCTTCACTTCAGGTTCACTGTATCCCTCTTGCCTTCGTATTGACGATGAAACACTGAAATTCCATCGGAATTAAATACAAAAGGCACAATGCCGAGTTAAGTACAAGAAAACTGACTCTACTTACTGGCTATGCTTTGAACCATTCCTGTGACACTAGTTATAGATTCCGATGCTTCACTTCAGGTTTACTATATCCCGCTGACCTTCTTATTGACGATGAAACACAGAAATTCAATCAGAATTAAATAGAAAAGGCACAATGCTGACATAAGTAGATGAAAACTAACTCTTCTTAGTGTCTATGCTTTGAACATTTCCTGTGAGACCAGTTTCAGATACCGATGCTTCACTTCAGGTTAACTGTATCCCTTGGATCTTCTTATTGACGACGAAACACAGAAATTGCATCGGAAATAAATAGAAAGGCACAATGCCGACTTAAGAACAAGAAAACTGACTCTTCTTACTGTCTATGTTTTGAACCATTCCTGTGACACTAGTTACACATTCCGATGCTTCACTTCAGGTTTACTGTATTTCTTGGACCTTCTTATTGACGATGAAACACAGAAATTGCATCGGAATTAAATACAAAAGGCACACTGCCGACTTAAGTACAAGAAAACTGACTCAACTTACTGTCTATGATTTGAACCATTCCTGTGACACTAGTTATAGATTCCAATGCTTCACTTCAGACTTACTGTATGCCTCTGACCTTCTTATTGACGATGAAACACAGAATTTGCATCGGAATATAATACAAAGGCACAATGCCCACTTAAGTACAAGAAATCTGTCTCTTCTTAATGTCTACGTTTGAACCATTCCTGTGACACTAGTTATAGATTCCGATGCTTCACTTTAGGTTTACTGTATCCCTCTGACCTTCGTATTGACGATGAAACACAGAAATTGAATCGGAATTAAATACAAAAGGCACAATGCCGACTTAAGTAAAAGAAAACTGACTCTTCTTACTGTCTATGATTTGAACCACTCCTGTGACACTAGTTATAGATTCCGATGCTTCACTTCAGGTTTACTGTATCCCTCTGACCTTCTTATTGACGATGAAACACAGAAATTGCATCGGAATTAAATGCAAAAGGCACAATGCCGACTTAAGTACAAGAAAACTGACTCTTGATACTGTCTATGTTTTGAACTATTCCTGTGACACTAGTTATAGATTCCGATGCTTCACTTCTGCTTCACTGTATCCCTCTGACCTTCTTATTGACGATGAAACACAAAAATTCCATCGGAATTAAGTACAAAAGGCACAATGCCGACTTAAGTACAAGAAAACTGACTCTTCTTACTGACTATGATTTGAACCATTCCTGTGACACTAGTTTTAGATTCCGATGCTTCACTTCAGGTTTACTGTATGCCTCTGACCTTCTTATTGACGATGAAACACAGAATTTGCATTTGAATTAAATACAAAAGGCACAATTCCGACTTAAGTACAAGAAAACTGACTCTTCTTACTGTCTATGTTTTGAACCAATCCTGAGACACTAGTTATAGATTCCGATGCTTCACTTCAGGTTTACTGTTTCCCTCTGACCTTCCTATTGACGATGAAACACAGAAATTTCATCGGAATTAAATACAAAAGGCACAATGCCGACTTAAGTACAAGAAGACTGACTCTTATTACTGTCTATGTTTTGAACCATTCCTGTGACACTAGTTATAGGTTCCGATGCTTCACTTCAGGTTCACTGTATCCCACTGACCTTATTATTGACGATGAAACTTTGAAAATACATCGGAATTAAATACAAAAGGCACATTGCCGACATAAGTACAAGAAAACTGACTCTTCTTTCAATTCATGTTTGGAACCATTCCTGTGACACTAGTTATAGATTCCGATGCTTCACTTCAGGTTTACTGTATCCCTCTGACCTTCTTATTGACGATGAAACACAGAAATTGCATCGGAATTAAATACAAAATGCACAATGCCGACTTAAGTACAAGAAGACTGACTCTTGTTACTGACTATGTTTTGAACATTTCCTGTGAGACCAGTTTTAGATTCTTATGCTTCGCTATGTGTTTAGTGTATCCCTTGGACCTTCTTATTGACGATGAAACACAGAATTTGCATACGAATTAAAAAAAAAGCACAATGCCGACTTAAGTACAAGAATACTGACTCTTCTTACTGTCTATGTTTTGAACCATTCCTGTGACACTAATTATAGATTCCGATGCCTCACTTCAGGTTTACTGTATCCCTCTGACCTTCTTATTAACGATGAAACACAGAAATTGCATCGGAATTAAGAACAAAAGGCACAATGCCGACTTAAGTTCAAGAAAACTGACTCTTGTTACTATCTATGATTTGAACCATTCCTGTGACACTAGTTATGGATTCCGATGCTTCACTTCAGGTTCACTGTATGCCTCTGACCTTCTTATTGACGATGAAACACAGAATTTGCATCGGAATTAAATACGAAAGGCACAATGCCGACTTAAGTACAAGAAAACTGACTCTTCTTACTGTCTATGTTTTGAGCCATTCCTGTGACACTAGTTACAGATTCCGATGCTTCACTTCAGGTTTACTGTATCCCTCTGACCTTCCTATTGACGATGAAACACAGAAATTGCATCGGAATTAAATACAAAAGGCACAATGCCGACTTAAGTAAAAGAAGACTGACTCTTAGAACTGTCTATGATTTGAACACTTCCTGTGACTCTAGTTATAGATTCCGATGCTTCACTTCAGGTTCACTGTATCCCTCTGATCTTCTTATTGACGATGAAACACTGAAATTCCATCGGAATTAAATACGAAAGGCACAATGCCGACTTAAGTACAAGAAAACTGACCCTTCTTAATGTCTTTGTTTTGAACCATTCCTGTGACACTAGTTATAGATTTCGATGCTTCACTTCAGGTTTACTGTATCCCTCTGACCTTGTTATTGACGACGAAACACGGAAATTGCATCGGAATTAAATACAAAAGGCACAATGCCGACTTAAGTAGAACATATCTGACACTTCTTATTGTCTATATTTTGAACTATTCCTGTGACACTAGTTATAGATTCCGATGCTTCACTTCTGGTTTACTGTATCCCTCTGACCTTCTTATTGACGATGAATCACAGATATTGCAACGGAATTCAATACAAATGGCACAATGCCGACTTAAGTACAAGAAAACTGACTCTTCTTACTGTCTATGTTTTGAACCATTCGTGTGACACTAGTTATAGATTCCGATGCTTCATTTCAGGTCCACTGTATCCCTCTGACCTTCTTATTGACGATGAAACACAGACATTGCATCGGAGTTACATACAAAGGCATAATGAAGACTTAAGTACAAGAAAACTGACTCTTCTTACAGTATATGTTTTGAACCATTCGTGTGACACTAGTTATAGATTCTGATGCTTCATTTCAGGTCCACTGTATCCCTCTGACCTTCTTATTGACGATGAAACACAGAAATTGCGTCGGAATTAAATACAAAAGGCACAATGCCGACTTAAGTACAAGAAAACTGACTCTTCTTACTGTCTATGTTTTGAACCATTCCTGTGACACTAGATATAGATTCTGCTGCTTCACTTCAGGTTTACTGTATCCCTCTGACCTTCTTATTGACGATGAATCACAGATATTGCATCCGAATTCAATACAAATGGCACAATGCCGACTTAAGTACAAGAAAACTGACTCTTCTTACTGTCTATGTTTTGAACCATTCGTGTGACACTAGTTATAGATTCCGATGCTTCATTTCAGGTCCACTGTATCCCTCTGACCTTCTTATTGACGATGAAACACAGAAATTGCATCGGAATTAAATACAAAAGGCACAATGCCGACTTAAGTACAAGAAAACTGACTCTTCTTACTGTCTAAGTTCTGAACCAATCCTGTGACACTAGTTATAGATTCCGAACCTTCACCTCAGGTTTACTGTATCCCTCTGACCTACGTATTGACGATGAAACACAAAAGTTGCATCGGAATTAAATACAAAAGGCAAAATGCCAACTTAAGTACTAAATAAATGACTCTTCTTACTGTCTATGTTTTAAACCATTCCTGTGAGACTAGTTATAGATTCCGATGCTTCACTTCAGGTTCACTGTATCCCTCTGACCATCTTATTGACGATGAAACACCGAAATTGCATCGGAATTAAATACAAAAGGCAAAACGCCGACTTAAGTACAAGGAAACTGACTCTTCTCACTGTCTATGTTTTGAACCATTCCTGTGACACTAGTTATAGATTCCGATGCTTCACTTCAGCTTTACTGTATCCCTCTGACCTTCTTATTGACGATGAAACACAGAAATTTAATCAGAATTAAATAGAAAAGGCACAATGCTGACATAAGTACAAGAAAACTAACTCTTCTTACTGTCTATGTTTTGAACATTTCCTGTGAGACCAGTTTCAGATTCCGATGCTTCACTTCAGGTTTACTGTATCCTTTGGATCCTCTTATTGACGACGAAACACAGAAATTGCATCGGAATTAGATAGAAAGGCACAATGCCGACTTAAGTACAAGAAAACTGACTCTTCTTACTGTCTATGTTTTGAACCATTCCTGTGACACTAGTTACACATTCCGATGCTTCACTTCAGGTTTACTGTATCCCTTGGACCTTCTTATTGACGATGAAACACAGAAATTGCATCCGAATTAAATACAAAAGGCACAATGCCGACTTAAGTACAAGAAGACTGCCTCTTGTTACTGACTTTATTTTAAACATTTCCTATGAGACCAGTTTTAGATTCTGATGCTTCACTATGTGTTTACTGAATCCCTTGGACCTTCTTATTGACGTTGAAACTCAGAAATTGCATCGGAATTATATACATAAGGCACAACGCCGACTTAAGTACATGAAAACTGACTCTTCTTACTGTGTATGATTTGAACCATTCCTGTGACACTAGTTATAGATTCCGATGCTTCACTTCAGGTATACTGTATCTCTCTGACCTTCTTATTGACGACGAAACACAGAAATTGCATCGGAATAAAATAGAAAGGCACAATGCCGACTTAAGTACAAGAAAACTGACTCTTCTTACTGTCTATGTTTTGAACCATTCCTGTGACTCTAGTTACACATTCCGATGTTTTACTTCAGGATTACTGTATTCCTTGGACCATCTTATTGACGATGAAACACAGAAATTGCATCGGAATTAAATACAAAAGGCACAATGCCGACTTAAATACAAGAAAACTGACTCATCTTACTGTCTATGATTTGAACCATTCCTGTGACATTAGTTATAGATTCCGATGCTTCACTTCAGGTTTACTGTATGCCTCTGACGTTCTTATTGACGATGAAACACAGAGTTTGCATCGGAATTAAATACAAAAGGCACAATGCCCACGTAAGTACAAGAAATCTGTCTCTTCTTACTGTCTATGTTTGAACCATACCTGTGACACAAGTTATCGATTCCGATGCTTCACTTTAGGTTTACTGTATCCCTCTGACCTTCTTATTGACGACGAAACACAGAAATTGCATCGGAATTAAATAGAAAAGGCACAATGCCGACTTAAGTACAAGAAAACTGACTCTTCTTACTGTCTATGATTTGAACCTCTCCTGTGACACTAGTTATAGATTCCGATGCTTCACTTCAGGTTTACTGTATCCCTCTGACCTTCTTATTGACTATGAAACACAGGAACTGCATCGGGATTTAATACAAAAGGCACAATGCCGACTTAAGTACCAGAAAACTGACTCTTCATACTGTCTATGTTTTGAACCATTCCTGTGACACTAGTTATAGATTCCGATGCTTCACTTCAGGTTCACTGTATCCCTCTGACCTTCTTATTGACGATGAAACACAGAAATTATATCGGAATTAAATACAAAAGGCACAATGCCGACTTAAGTACAAGAAAACTGACTCTTCTTACTGACTATGATTTGTACCATTCCTGTGACACTAGTTATAGATTCCGATGCTTCACTTCAGGTTTACTGTATCCCTCTGTCCCTCTTATTTACGATGAAACACAGAAATTTAATCAGAATTAAATACAAAATGCACAATGCAGACCTAAGTACAAGAAATCTGACTCTTCTTACTGTCTATGTTTGAACCATTCCGGTGACACTAGTTATCGATTCCGATGCATCACTTTAGGTTTACTGCATCGGACTGACCTTCTTATTGCCGATGAAACACAGAAATTGCATCGGAAGTAAATACAAAAGGCACAATGCCGACTTAAGTACAAGAAAACTGACTCTTCTTACTGTCTATGTTTTGAACCATTCCTGTGACACTTGTTATAGATTCCGATGCTTCACTTCAGGTTTACTATATCCCTCTGACCTTCCTATTGACGATGAAACACAGAAATTGCATCGGAATTAAATACAAAAGGCACAATGCCGACTTAAGTACAAGAAGACTGACTCTTATTACTGTCTATGTTTTGAACCATTCCTGTGACACTAGTTATAGATACCGATGCTTCACTTCAGGTTCACTGTATCCCTCTTGCCTTCCTATTGACGATGAAACACTGAAATTCCATCGGAATTAAATACAAAAGGCACAATGCCGAGTTAAGTACAAGAAAACTGACTCTACTTACTGGCTATGCTTTGAACCATTCCTGTGACACTAGTTATAGATTCCGATGCTTCACTTCAGGTTTACTATATCCCTCTGACCTTCTTATTGACGATGAAACACAGAAATTCAATCAGAATTAAATAGAAAAGGCACAATGCTGACATAAGTAGATGAAAACTAACTCTTCTTAGTGTCTATGCTTTGAACATTTCCTGTGAGACCAGTTTCAGATACCGATGCTTCACTTCAGGTTAACTGTATCCCTTGGATCTTCTTATTGACGACGAAACACAGAAATTGCATCGGAATTAAATAGAAAGGCACAATGCCGACTTAAGAACAAGAAAACTGACTCTTCTTACTGTCTATGTTTTGAACCATTCCTGTGACACTAGTTACACATTCCGATGCTTCACTTCAGGTTTACTGTATTTCTTGGACCTTCTTATTGACGATGAAACACAGAAATTGCATCGGAATTAAATACAAAAGGCACAATGCCGACTTAAGTACAAGAAAACTGACTCAACTTACTGTCTATGATTTGAACCATTCCTGTGACACTAGTTATAGATTCCAATGCTTCACTTCAGACTTACTGTATGCCTCTGACCTTCTTATTGACGATGAAACACAGAATTTGCATCGGAATATATTACAAAGGCACAATGCCCACTTAAGTACAAGAAATCTGTCTCTTCTTAATGTCTACGTTTGAACCATTCCTGTGACACTAGTTATAGATTCCGATGCTTCACTTTAGGTTTACTGTATCCCTCTGACCTTCGTATTGACGATGAAACACAGAAATTGAATCGGAATTAAATACAAAAGGCACAATGCCGACTTAAGTAAAAGAAAACTGACTCTTCTTACTGTCTATGATTTGAACCACTCCTGTGACACTAGTTATAGATTCCGATGCTTCACTTCAGGTTTACTGTATCCCTCTGACCTTCTTATTGACGATGAAACACAGAAATTGCATCGGAATTAAATGCAAAAGGCACAATGCCGACTTAAGTACAAGAAAACTGACTCTTGATACTGTCTATGTTTTGAACTATTCCTGTGACACTAGTTATAGATTCCGATGCTTCACTTCTGCTTCACTGTATCCCTCTGACCTTCTTATTGACGATGAAACACAAAAATTCCATCGGAATTAAGTACAAAAGGCACAATGCCGACTTAAGTACAAGAAAACTGACTCTTCTTACTGACTATGATTTGAACCATTCCTGTGACACTAGTTTTAGATTCCGATGCTTCACTTCAGGTTTACTGTATGCCTCTGACCTTCTTATTGACGATGAAACACAGAATTTGCATTTGAATTAAATACAAAAGGCACAATTCCGACTTAAGTACAAGAAAACTGACTCTTCTTACTGTCTATGTTTTGAACCAATCCTGAGACACTAGTTATAGATTCCGATGCTTCACTTCAGGTTTACTGTTTCCCTCTGACCTTCCTATTGACGATGAAACACAGAAATTTCATCGGAATTAAATACAAAAGGCACAATGCCGACTTAAGTACAAGAAGACTGACTCTTATTACTGTCTATGTTTTGAACCATTCCTGTGACACTAGTTATAGGTTCCGATGCTTCACTTCAGGTTCACTGTATCCCACTGACCTTCTTATTGACGATGAAACTTTGAAAATACATCGGAATTAAATACAAAAGGCACATTGCCGACATAAGTACAAGAAAACTGACTCTTCTTTCAATTCATGTTTGGAACCATTCCTGTGACACTAGTTATAGATTCCGATGCTTCACTTCAGGTTTACTGTATCCCTCTGACCTTCTTATTGACGATGAAACACAGAAATTGCATCGGAATTAAATACAAAATGCACAATGCCGACTTAAGTACAAGAAGACTGACTCTTGTTACTGACTATGTTTTGAACATTTCCTGTGAGACCAGTTTTAGATTCTTATGCTTCGCTATGTGTTTAGTGTATCCCTTGGACCTTCTTATTGACGATGAAACACAGAATTTGCATACGAATTAAAAAAAAAGCACAATGCCGACTTAAGTACAAGAATACTGACTCTTCTTACTGTCTATGTTTTGAACCATTCCTGTGACACTAATTATAGATTCCGATGCCTCACTTCAGGTTTACTGTATCCCTCTGACCTTCTTATTAACGATGAAACACAGAAATTGCATCAGAATTAAGAACAAAAGGCACAATGCCGACTTAAGTTCAAGAAAACTGACTCTTGTTACTATCTATGATTTGAACCATTCCTGTGACACTAGTTATGGATTCCGATGCTTCACTTCAGGTTCACTGTATGCCTCTGACCTTCTTATTGACGATGAAACACAGAATTTGCATCGGAATTAAATACGAAAGGCACAATGCCGACTTAAGTACAAGAAAACTGACTCTTCTTACTGTCTATGTTTTGAGCCATTCCTGTGACACTAGTTACAGATTCCGATGCTTCACTTCAGGTTAACTGTATCCCTCTGACCTTCCTATTGACGATGAAACACAGAAATTGCATCGGAATTAAATACAAAAGGCACAATGCCGACTTAAGTAAAAGAAGACTGACTCTTAGAACTGTCTATGATTTGAACACTTCCTGTGACTCTAGTTATAGATTCCGATGCTTCACTTCAGGTTCACTGTATCCCTCTGTACTTCTTATTGACGATGAAACACTGAAATTCCATCGGAATTAAATACGAAAGGCACAATGCCGACTTAAGTACAAGAAAACTGACTCTTCTTAATGTCTTTGTTTTGAACCATTCCTGTGACACTAGTTATAGATTTCGATGCTTCACTTCAGGTTTACTGTATCCCTCTGACCTTGTTATTGACGACGAAACACGGAAATTGCATCGGAATTAAATACAAAAGGCACAATGCCGACTTAAGTAGAACATATCTGACACTTCTTATTGTCTATATTTTGAACTATTCCTGTGACACTAGTTATAGATTCCGATGCTTCACTTCTGGTTTACTGTATCCCTCTGACCTTCTTATTGACGATGAATCACAGATATTGCAACGGAATTCAATACAAATGGCACAATGCCGACTTAAGTACAAGAAAACTGACTCTTCTTACTGTCTATGTTTTGAACCATTCGTGTGACACTAGTTATAGATTCCGATGCTTCATTTCAGGTCCACTGTATCCCTCTGACCTTCTTATTGACGATGAAACACAGACATTGCATCGGAGTTACATACAAAGGCACAATGAAGACTTAAGTACAAGAAAACTGACTCTTCTTACAGTATATGTTTTGAACCATTCGTGTGACACTAGTTATAGATTCTGATGCTTCATTTCAGGTCCACTGTATCCCTCTGACCTTCTTATTGACGATGAAACACAGAAATTGCGTCGGAATTAAATACAAAAGGCACAATGCCGACTTAAGTACAAGAAAACTGACTCTTCTTACTGTCTATGTTTTGAACCATTCCTGTGACACTAGTTATAGATTCTGCTGCTTCACTTCAGGTTTACTGTATCCCTCTGACCTTCTTATTGACGATGAATCACAGATATTGCATCCGAATTCAATATAAATGGCACAATGCCGACTTAAGTACAAGAAAACTGACTCTTCTTACTGTCTATGTTTTGAACCATTCGTGTGACACTAGTTATAGATTCCGATGCTTCATTTCAGGTCCACTGTATCCCTCTGACCTTCTTATTGACGATGAAACACAGAAATTGCATCGGAGTTAAATACAAAAGGCACAATGCCGACTTAAGTACAAGAAAACTGACTCTTCTTACTGTCTAAGTTCTGAACCAATCCTGTGACACTAGTTATAGATTCCGATCCTTCACCTCAGGTTTACTGTATCCCTCTGACCTACGTATTGACGATGAAACACAAAAGTTGCATCGGAATTAAATACAAAAGGCAAAATGCCAACTTAAGTACTAAATAAATGACTCTTCTTACTGTCTATGTTTTAAACCATTCCTGTGAGACTAGTTATAGATTCCGATGCTTCACTTCAGGTTCACTGTATCCCTCTGACCATCTTATTGACGATGAAACACCGAAATTGCATCGGAATTAAATACAAAAGGCAAAACGCCGACTTAAGTACAAGGAAACTGACTCTTCTCACTGTCTATGTTTTGAACCATTCCTGTGACACTAGTTATAGATTCCGATGCTTCACTTCAGCTTTACTGTATCCCTCTGACCTTCTTATTGACGATGAAACACAGAAATTTAATCAGAATTAAATAGAAAAGGCACAATGCTGACATAAGTACAAGAAAACTAACTCTTCTTACTGTCTATGTTTTGAACATTTCCTGTGGGACCAGTTTCAGATTCCGATGCTTCACTTCAGGTTTACTGTATCCTTTGGATCCTCTTATTGACGACGAAACACAGAAATTGCATCGGAATTAGATAGAAAGGCACAATGCCGACTTAAGTACAAGAAAACTGACTCTTCTTACTGTCTATGTTTTGAACCATTCCTGTGACACTAGTTACACATTGCGATGCTTCACTTCAGGTTTACTGTATCCCTTGCACCTTCTTATTGACGATGAAACACAGAAATTGCATCCGAATTAAATACAAAAGGCACAATGCCGACTTAAGTACAAGAAGACTGCCTCTTGTTACTGACTTTATTTTAAACATTTCCTATGAGACCAGTTTTAGATTCTGATGCTTCACTATGTGTTTACTGTATCCCTTGGACCTTCTTATTGACGTTGAAACTCAGAAATTGCATCGGAATTATATACATAAGGCACAACGCCGACTTAAGTACATGAAAACTGACCCTTCTTACTGTCTATGATTTCAACATTTCCTGTGAGACCAGTTTTAGATTCCGATGCTTCACTATATGTTTACTGTATCCCTTGTACCTTCTTATTGACGATGAAACACAGAAATTGCATCCGAATTAAATACAAAAGGCACAATGCCGACTTAAGTACAAGAAGACTGCCTCTTGTTACTGACTTTATTTTAAACATTTCCTATGAGACCAGTTTTAGATTCTGATGCTTCACTATGTGTTTACTGTATCCCTTGGACCTTCTTATTGACGTTGAAACTCAGAAATTGCATCGGAATTATATACATAAGGCACAACGCCGACTTAAGTACATGAAAACTGACCCTTCTTACTGTCTATGATTTCAACATTTCCTGTGAGACCAGTTTTAGATTCCGATGCTTCACTATATGTTTACTGTATCCCTTGTACCTTCTCATTGACGATGAAACACAGAAATTGCATCGGAATTGAATTGAAAAGGCACAATGCGGACTTAAGTACAAGAAAACTGACTCTTCTTACTGTGTATGATTTGAACCATTCCTGTGACACTAGTTATAGATTCCGATGCTTCACTTCAGGTATACTGTATCCCTCTGACCGTCTTATTGACGATGAAACACAAAAATTGCATCGGAATTAAGTACAAAAGGCACAATGCCGACTCAAATACAAGAAGAGCGGCTCTTCTTACTGTCTGTGTTTTGAAACTTTCCTGTGAGACCGGTTTTAGATTCCAATGCTTCACTTCAGGATTACTGTATCCCTTGGATCTTCTTATTGACGACGAAACACAGAAATTGCATCAGAATTAAATAGAAAAGGCACAATGCCGACTTATGTACAAGAAAACTGACTCTTCTTACTGTCTATGTTTTGAACCACTCCTGTGACAATAGTTACACATTCCGATGCTTCACTTCATGTTTACTGTATCCCTCTGACCTTCTTAATGACGATGAAACACAGAACTTGCAGCGGAATTAAATAGAAAAGGCACAATGCCGACTTAAGTACAGGAAAACTGACTCTTCTTACTGTCTTTGATTTGAACCATTCCTGTGACACTAGTTACAGATTTCGATGCTTCACTTCAGGTTTACTGCATCCCTCTGTCCTTCGTATTGACGATGAAACACGGAAATTGCATCGGAATTAAATACAAAAGGCACAATGCCGACTTAAGTACAAGATATCTGACTCGTCTTACTGTCTATGTTTTGAACCATTCCTGTGACACTCGTTATCGATACCGAAACTTCACTTCAGGTTTACTGTATCGCTCTGACCTTCTTATTGACGATGAAACACAGAAATTGCATCGGAATTAAATACAAAAGGCACAATGGCGAATTAAGTACAGGAAAACTGACTCTTTTTACTGTCTATGTTTTGAACTACTCCTGTGACACTAGTTATAGATTTCGATGCTTCACTTCAGGTTTACTGTATGCCTGTGACCCTCTCATTAACGATAAAACAGAGAAATTGCATCGGAATTATATACAAAGGGCACAATGCCGACTTAAGTACAAGAAGACTGACTCTTCTTACTGTCTATGTTTGAACTATTCCTGTGACATTAGTTATAGATACCGATGCTTCACTTCAGGTTTACTGTATCCCTCTGCCCTTCTTATTGACGATGAAACAAAGAAATTGCATCGGAATTAAATACAAAAGCCACAATGCCGATTCAAGTACAAGAAGACTGACTCTTCCTACTGTCTATGTATTGAACCGTTCCTGTGACACTAGTTATAGATTCCGATGCTTCACTTCGGGTTTACTGTATCCCACTGACCTTCCTATTGACGATGAAACACAGAAATTGCATCGGAATTTAATACAAAAAGCACAATGCCGACTCAAGTTCAAGAAGACTGGCTCTTCTTACTGTCTATGCTTTGAACCATTCCTGTGACACTAGTTATAGATTCCGATGCTTCACTTCAGGTTTACTGTATCCCTCTGACCTTCTTATTGACGATGAAACACAGAAATTGCATCGGAATTAAATACATGGGCACAATGCCGACTCAATTACAAGAAGACTGGTTCTTCTTACTGTCTATGTTTTGAACCATTCCTGTGACACTAGTTATAGATTCCGATGCTTCACATCAGGTTTACTGTATCCCTCTGACCTTCTTATTGACGATGAAACAGAGAAATTGCATCGGAATTAAATAGAAAAGGCACAATGCCGACTTAAGTACAAGAAAACTGACTCTTCTTACTGTCTATGTTTTGACCCATTCCCGTGACACTAGTTATAGATTCCGATGCTTCACTTCAGGTGTACTGTATCCCTCTGTGCTTCTTATTGACGATGAAACATAGAAATTGCATCGGAATGAAATACAAGAGGCAGAATGCCGACTTAAGTACAGAAAAACTGACTCTTCCTACTGTGTATGTTTTGAACCATTCCTGAGACACTAGTTATAGATTCCTATGCTTCACTTCAGGTTTACTGTATGCCTCAGACCTTCTTAGTGACGATGAAATACAGAATTTGCATCGGAATTAAATACAAAAGGCACAATGCCGACTTAATTACAAGAAAACTGACTCTTCTTACTGTCTATGATTTCAACCATTCCTGTGACACTAGTTATAGATTCCGATGCTTCACTTAAGGTTTACTGTATCCCTCTGACCTTCTTATTGACGATGAAACACAGAAATTGCTTCGGAATTAAATACAAAAAGCACAATGCCGACTAAAGTTCAAGAAAACTGACTCTTCTTACTGTCTATGCGTTGAACCATTCCTGTGACACTACTTATAGATTCAGATGCTTCACTTCAGGTTTACTGTATCCCTCTGACCTTCTTATTGACGATGAAACACAGATATTGCATCGGAATTAAATACAAACCCACAATGCTGACTTAAGTACAAGTGAACTGACTCTTCTTACTGTCTATGTTTTGAACCATTCCTGTGACACTAGTTATAGATTCCGATGCTTCACTTCAGGTTTACTGTATCCCTCTGACCTTCTTATTGACGATGAAACACAGAAATTGCATCGAAATGAAATACAAGAGGCAGAATGCCGACTTAAGTACAGGAAAACTGACTCTTCCTACTGTGTTTGTTTTGAACCATTCCTGAGACACTAATTATAGATTCCGAAGCTTCACTTTAGGTTTACTGTATCCCTCTGACCTTCTAATTGACGATGAAACAGAGAAATTGCATCAGAATTAAATAGAAAAGGTACAATGCCGACTTAAGTACAAGAAAACTGACTCTTCTTACTGTCTATGTTTTGAACCATTCCTGTGACACTACTTATAGATTAATTAGCTTCACTTCAGGTTTACTGTATTCCTGTGACTTTCTTATTGACGATGAAACACAGAAATTGCATCGGAATTAAATACAAAAGGCAAAATGCCGACTCATGTACAAGAAGACTGGCTCTTCTAACTGTCTATATTTTGAAACTTTCCTGTGAGACCGGTTTTAGATTCATATGCTTCACTTCAGGTTTACTGTATCCCTCTGACCTTCTTGTTGAAGATGAAACACAGAAATTGTATCGGAATTAAATACAAAAGGCACAATGCCGATTTAAGTACAAGAAAACTGACTCTTCTTACTGACTATGATTTGAACCATTCCTGTGACTCTAGTTATAGATTCCGATGCTTCACTTCCGGTTTACTGTGTCCCTCTGACCTTCTTATTGACGATGAAACACAGATATTGTATCGGAATTATATACAAAAGGCACAATGCCGTCTTAAGTACAAGAAAACTGACTCTTCTTACTGTCTATGTTTGGAACCATTCCTGTGACACTACTTATAGATTCCGAAGCTTCACTTTAGGTTTACTGTATCCCACTGACCTTCTTGTTGACGATGAAACACAGAAATTGCATCGGAATTAAATACAAAAGGCAAAATGCCGACTCAAGTACAAGAAGACTGGCTCTTCTAACTGTCTATGTTTTGAAACTTTCCTGTGAGACCGGTTTTAGATTCCTATGCTTCACTTCAGGTTTACTGTATCACTCTGACCTTCTTATTGACGATGAAACACAGAAATTGCATCGGAATTAAATACAAAAGGCACAATGCCGACTTAAGTACAAGAAAACTGACTCTTCTTACTGTCTATGTTTTGTATAATTCCTGTGACACTAGTTATAGATTCTTATGCTTCACTCCCGGTTTACTGTATCCCTATCACCTTCTTATTGACGATGAAACACAGAAATTGCATCGGAATTAAATAGAAAAGGCACAATACCGACTTTAGTACAAGAAAACTGACTCCTCTTACTGTCTATGTTTTAAACCATTCCTGTGACACTAGTTATAGATTCCGATGCTTCACCTCAGGTTTACTGTATCCCTCTGACCTTCTTATTGACGATGAAACACAGAAATTGCATCGGAATTAAATACAAAAGGCACAATGCCTATTTAAGTACAAGAAAATTGACTCTTCCTACTGTCTATGATTTGAACCATGCCTGTGACTCTAGTTATAGATTCCGATGCTTCACTTCCGGTTTACTGTATCCCTCTGATCTTCTTATTGACGATGAAACACAGATATTGTATCGGAATTATATACAGAAGGCACAATGCCGACTTAAGTACAAGAAAACTGACTCTTCTTACTGTCTATGTTTTGAACCATTCCTGTGACACTAGTTATAGATTCCGATGCTTCACATCAGGTTTACTGTATCCCTCTGACCTTCTTATTGACGACGAAACACAGAAATTGCATCGGAATTAAATGGATAAGGCACAATGCCGACTTAAGTACAAGAAAACTGACTCTTCTTACTGTCTATGATTTGACCCATTCCCGTGACACTAGTTACAGATTCCGATGCTTCACTTCAGGTGTACTGTAACCCTCTGACCTTCTTATTGACGATGAAACACAGATATTGCATCGGAATTAAATACAAAACCACAATGCTGACTTAAGTACAAGTGAACTGACTCTTCTTACTCTCTATGTTTTGAACCATTCCTGTGACACTAGTTATAGATTCCGATGCTTCACTTCAGGTTTACTGTATCCCACTGACCTTCTTGTTGACGATGAAACACAGAAATTGCATCGGAATTAAATACAAAAGGCAAAATGCCGACTCAAGTACAAGAAGACTGGCTCTTCTAACTGTCTATGCTTTGAAACTTTCCTGTGAGACCGGTTTTAGATTCCAATGCTTCACTTCAGGTTTACTGTATACCTCTGACCTTCTTATTGACGATGAAACACAGAAATTGCATCGGAATTAAATACAAAAGGCACAATGCCGACTTAAGTACAAGAAAACTGACTCTTCTTACTGTCTATGTTTTGTATAATTCCTGTGACACTAGTTATAGGAACCGATGCTTCACTTCAGGTTTACTGTATCCCTCTGACCTTCATATTGACGATGAAACACAGAAATTGCATCAGAATGAAATACCAGAGGCAGAATGCCGACTTAAGTACAGGAAAACTGACTCTTCCTACTGTGTTTGTTTTGAACCATTCCTGAGACACTAGTTACAGATTCCGAAGCTTCACTTTAGGTTTACTGTATCCCTCTGACCTTCTTATTGACGATGAAACAGGGAAATTGCATCAGAATTAAATAGAAAAGGTACAATGCCGACTTAAGTACAAGAAAACTGACTCTTCTTACTGTCTATGTTTTGAACCATTCCTGTGACACTACTTATAGATTAATTAGCTTCACTTCAGGTTTACTGTATTCCTGTGACTTTCTTATTGACGATGAAACACAGAAATTGCATCGGAATTAAATACAAAAGGCAAAATGCCGACTCAAGTACAAGAAGACTGGCTCTTCTAACTATCTATATTTTGAAACTTTCCTGTGAGACCGGTTTTGGATTCATATGCTTCACTTCAGGTTTACTGTATTACTCTGACCTTCTTGTTCACGATGAAACACAGAAATTGCATCGGAATTAAATACAAAAGGCACAATGCCGATTTAAGTACAAGAAAACTGACTCTTCTTACTGTCTATAATTTGAACCATTCCTGTGACACTAGTTATAGATTCCGATGCTTCACTTCCGGTTTACTGTATCCCTCTGACCTTCTTATTGACGATGAAACACAGATATTGTATCGGAATTATATACAAAAGGCACAATGCCGTCTTAAGTACAAGAAAACTGACTCTTCTTACTGTCTATGTTTTGAACCATTCCAGTGACACTACTTATAGATTCCGATGCTTCACTTCAGGTTTACTGTATCCCTGTGACCTTCTTATTGACGACGAAACACAGAAATTGCATCGGAATTAAATACAAAAGGCAAAATGCCGACTCAAGTACAAGAAGACTGGCCCTTCTAACTGTCTATGTTTTGAAACTTTCCTTTGAGACCGGTTTTAGATTCCTATGCTTCACTTCAGGTTTACTGTATCACTCTGACCTTCTTATTGACGATGAAACACAGAAATTGCATCGGAATTAAATATAAAAGGCACAATGCCGACTTAAGTACAAGAAAACTGACTCTTCTTACTGTCTATGTTTTGTATAATTCCTGTGACACTAGTTATAGATTCTTATGCTTCACTCCCGGTTTAATGTATCCCTCTCACCTTCTTATTGACGATGAAACACAGAAATTGCATCGGAATTAAATAGAAAAGGCACAATACCGACTTTAGTACAAGAGAACTGACTCCTCTTACTGTCTATGTTTTGAACCATTCCTGTGACACTAGTTATAGATTCCGATGCTTCACCTCAGGTTTACTGTATCCCTCTGACCTTCTTATTGACGATGAAACACAGAAATTGCATCGGAATTAAATACAAAAGGCACAATGCCGACTTAAGTACAAGAAAACTGACTCTTCTTACTGTCTATGTTTTGAACCATTCATGTGACCTAGTTATAGATTCCGATGCTTCACTTCAAGTTTACTGTATCCCTCTTACCTTCTTATTGACGATGAAACACAGAAATTGCATCGGAATTAAATACAAGAGGCAGAATGCCGTCTTAAGTACAGGAAAACTGACTCTTCTCCCTGTGTATGTTTTGAACCATTCCTGAGACACTAGTTATAGATTCCGATGCCTCACTTCAGGTTTACTGTATGCCTCAGACCTTCTTAGTGACGATGAAATACAGAATTTGCATCGGAATTAAATACAAAAGGCACAATGCCGACTTAAGTACAAGAAAACTGACTCTTCTTCCTGTCTATGATTTCAACCATTCCTGTGACACTAGTTATAAATTCCGATGCTTCACTTCAGGTTTACTGTATCCCTCTGACCTTCTTATTGACGACGAAACACAGAAATTGCATCAGAATTAAATACAAAAGGCACAATTCTGACTTAAGTACAAGAAAACTGACTCTTCTTAATGTCTATGTTTTGAACCATTCATGTGACACTAGTTATAAATTCCGATGCTTCACTTAAGGTTTACTGTATCCCTCTGACCTTCTTATTGACGATGAAACACAGAAATTGCATCGGAATTAAATACAAAAGGCACAATGCCGACTTAAGTACAAGAAAACTGACTCTTCTTACTGTCTATGTTTTGAACCATTCCTGTGACACTACTTATAGATTCTGATGCTTGACTTCAGGTTTACTGTATCCCTCTGACCTTCTTATTGACGATGAAACAGAGAAATTGCATCAGAATTAAATAGAAAAGGTACAATGCCGACTTAAGTACAAGAAAACTGACTCTTCTTACTGTCTATGTTTTGAACCATTCCTGTGACACTACTTATAGATTCCGATGCTTCACTTCAGGTTTACTGTATCCCTGTGACCTTCTTATTGACGACGAAACACAGAAATTGCATCGCAATTAAATACAAAAGGCACAATGCCGACTCAAGTACAAGAAGACTGGCTCTTTTAACTGTCTATGTTTTGAAACTTTCCTGTGAGACCGGTTTTAGATTCCTATGCTTCACTTCAGGTTTACTGTATCCCTCTGACCTTCTTATTGACGATGAAACACAGAAATTGCATCGGAATTAAATACAAAAGGCACAATGCCGACTTAAGTACAAGAAAACTGACTCTTCTTACTGGCTATGTTTTGAACCATTCCTGTGACACTAGTTATAGATTCCGATGCTTCACTTTCGGTTTACTGTATGCCTCAGACCCTCTTAGTGACGATGAAATACAGAGTTTGCATCGGAATTAAATACAAAAAGCACAATACCGACTTAAGTACAAGAAAACTGAATCTTCTTACTGTCTATGTTTTGAACCATTCATGTGACACTAGTTATAGATTCCGATGCTTCACTTCAGGTTTACTGTATCCCTCTGACCTTCTTATTGACGATGAAACACAGATATTGCATCGGATTTAAATACAAAAAGCACAATGCCGACTTAAGTACAAGAAAACTGACTCTTCTTACTGCCTATGTTTTCAACCATTCCTGCGACACTAGTTATAGATTCCGATGCTTCACTTCAGGTTTACTGTATCGCTCTGACCTTCTTATTGACGATGAAACACAGAAATTGCATCGGAATTAAATACAAAAGGCACAATGCCGACTTAAGTACAAGAAAACTGACTCTTCTTACTGTCTATGTTTTGAACCATTCATGTGACACTCGTTATAGATTCCAATGCTTTGCTTCAGGTTTACTGTATCCCTCTGACCTTCTTATTGACGGCTAAACAATGAAATTGCTTCGGAATTAAATACAAAAGGCACAATGCCGACTCAAGTACAAGATAACTGACTCTTCTTACTGTCTATGTTTTGAACCATTCCTGTGACACTAGTTATAGATTCCGATGCTTCACTTCAGGTTTACTGTATCCCTCTGACCTTCTTATTGACGATGAAACACAGAAATTGCATCGGATTTAATAATAAAAGGTACAATGCCGACTTAAGTACAAGGAAATTGACACTTCTTACTGTCTCTGTTTTGAACAATTCCTGTGACACTAGTTATGGATTCCGATGCTTCTCTTCAGGTTTACTGTACCCCTCTGACCTTTCTTATTGACGATGAAACACAGAAATTGCATCGGAACTAAATACAAAAGCACAATGTCGACTCCAGTACAAGAAAACTGACTCTTCTTACTGTCTATGTTTTGAACCATTCCTGTGACACTAGTTATAGATTCCGATGCCTCACATCAGGTTTACTGTATCCCTCTGACCTTCCTATTGACGATGAAACACAGAAATTGCATCGGAATTAAATACAAAAGGCACAATGCCGCCTTAAGTACATGAAAACTGACTCTTCTTACTGTCTATGTTTGAACCATTCCTGTGACACTAGTTATAGATTCCGATGCTTCACTTCAGGTTTACTGTATCCGTCTGACCTTCGTATTGAGGATGAAACACAGAAATTGCATCGGAATTAAATACAAAATGTACAATCCCGACTTAAGTACAAGAAAACTGACTCTTCTTACTGTCTATATTTTGAACCATTCATGTGACACTCGTTATAGATTCCGATTTTTTACTTCAGGTTTACTGTATCCCTCTGACCTTCTTATTGACGATGAAACACAGAAATTGCTTCGGAATTAAATACAAAAGGCACAATGCCGACTTAAGTACAAGAAAACTGACTCTTCTTACTGTCTATGTTTGAACCATTCCTGTGACACTCCTTATAGATTCCGATGCTTCACTTCAGGTTTACTGTATCCCTCTGACCTTGTTATTGACGATGAAACACAGATATTGCATCGGAATTTAATACAAAAGGCACAATGCCGACTTAAGTACAAGAAAACTGACTCTTCTTACTGTCTATGTTTTGAACCATTCCTGTGACACTAGTTATAGATTCCGATGCTTCACTTCGTGTTTACTGTATCCCTCTGACTTTGTTATTGACGATGAAACACAGAAATTGCATCGGAATTAAATACAAAAGGCACAATGCCGACTTAAGTACAGGAAAACTGACTCTTCTTACTGTCTATGTTTTGAACCATTCCTGTGACACTAGGTATAGATTCTGATGCTTCACTTAAGGTTTACTGTATCCCTCTGACCTTCGTATTGACGATGAAACACAGAAAATGCATCGGAATTAAATACAAAAGGCACAATGCCGACTTAAGTACAAGAAAATTGACTCTTCTTACTGTCTATGTTTTGAACCATTCCTGTGACACTAGTTATAGATTCCGATGCTGCAATTCAGGTTTACTGTATCCCTCTGACCTTCTTATTGACGATGAAACACAGAAATTGCATCGGAATTAAGTACAAAAGGCACAATGCGACTTAATTACAAGAAAACTGACTCTTCTTACTGTCTATGTTTTGAACCATTCATGTGACACTCGTTATATATTCCGATGCTTTACTTAAGGTTTACTGTCTCCCTCTGACCTTCTTATTGACGATTAAACACTGAAATTGCTTCGGAATTAAATACAAAAGGCACAATGCCGCCTCAAGTACAAGATAACTTACTCTTCTTACTGTCTATGTTTTGAACCATTCCTGTGACACTAGTTATAGATTCCGATGCTTCACTTCATGTTTACTGTATCCCTCTGACCTTCTTAATGACGATGAAACACAGAACTTGCAGCGGAATTAAATAGAAAAGGCACAATGCCGACTTAAGTACAGGAAAACTGACTCTTCTTACTGTCTTTGATTTGAACCATTCCTGTGACACTAGTTACAGATTTCGATGCTTCACTTCAGGTTTACTGCATCCCTCTGTCCTTCGTATTGACGATGAAACACGGAAATTGCATCGGAATTAAATACAAAAGGCACAATGCCGACTTAAGTACAAGATATCTGACTCGTCTTACTGTCTATGTTTTGAACCATTCCTGTGACACTCGTTATCGATACCGAAACTTCACTTCAGGTTTACTGTATCGCTCTGACCTTCTTATTGACGATGAAACACAGAAATTGCATCGGAATTAAATACAAAAGGCACAATGGCGAATTAAGTACAGGAAAACTGACTCTTTTTACTGTCTATGTTTTGAACTACTCCTGTGACACTAGTTATAGATTTCGATGCTTCACTTCAGGTTTACTGTATGCCTGTGACCCTCTCATTAACGATAAAACAGAGAAATTGCATCGGAATTATATACAAAGGGCACAATGCCGACTTAAGTACAAGAAGACTGACTCTTCTTACTGTCTATGTTTGAACTATTCCTGTGACATTAGTTATAGATACCGATGCTTCACTTCAGGTTTACTGTATCCCTCTGCCCTTCTTATTGACGATGAAACAAAGAAATTGCATCGGAATTAAATACAAAAGCCACAATGCCGATTCAAGTACAAGAAGACTGACTCTTCCTACTGTCTATGTATTGAACCGTTCCTGTGACACTAGTTATAGATTCCGATGCTTCACTTCGGGTTTACTGTATCCCACTGACCTTCCTATTGACGATGAAACACAGAAATTGCATCGGAATTTAATACAAAAAGCACAATGCCGACTCAAGTTCAAGAAGACTGGCTCTTCTTACTGTCTATGCTTTGAACCATTCCTGTGACACTAGTTATAGATTCCGATGCTTCACTTCAGGTTTACTGTATCCCTCTGACCTTCTTATTGACGATGAAACACAGAAATTGCATCGGAATTAAATACATGGGCACAATGCCGACTCAATTACAAGAAGACTGGTTCTTCTTACTGTCTATGTTTTGAACCATTCCTGTGACACTAGTTATAGATTCCGATGCTTCACATCAGGTTTACTGTATCCCTCTGACCTTCTTATTGACCATGAAACAGAGAAATTGCATCGGAATTAAATAGAAAAGGCACAATGCCGACTTAAGTACAAGAAAACTGACTCTTCTTACTGTCTATGTTTTGACCCATTCCCGTGACACTAGTTATAGATTCCGATGCTTCACTTCAGGTGTACTGTATCCCTCTGTGCTTCTTATTGACGATGAAACATAGAAATTGCATCGGAATGAAATACAAGAGGCAGAATGCCGACTTAAGTACAGAAAAACTGACTCTTCCTACTGTGTATGTTTTGAACCATTCCTGAGACACTAGTTATAGATTCCTATGCTTCACTTCAGGTTTACTGTATGCCTCAGACCTTCTTAGTGACGATGAAATACAGAATTTGCATCGGAATTAAATACAAAAGGCACAATGCCGACTTAATTACAAGAAAACTGACTCTTCTTACTGTCTATGATTTCAACCATTCCTGTGACACTAGTTATAGATTCCGATGCTTCACTTAAGGTTTACTGTATCCCTCTGACCTTCTTATTGACGATGAAACACAGAAATTGCTTCGGAATTAAATACAAAAAGCACAATGCCGACTAAAGTTCAAGAAAACTGACTCTTCTTACTGTCTATGCGTTGAACCATTCCTGTGACACTACTTATAGATTCAGATGCTTCACTTCAGGTTTACTGTATCCCTCTGACCTTCTTATTGACGATGAAACACAGATATTGCATCGGAATTAAATACAAACCCACAATGCTGACTTAAGTACAAGTGAACTGACTCTTCTTACTGTCTATGTTTTGAACCATTCCTGTGACACTAGTTATAGATTCCGATGCTTCACTTCAGGTTTACTGTATCCCTCTGACCTTCTTATTGACGATGAAACACAGAAATTGCATCGAAATGAAATACAAGAGGCAGAATGCCGACTTAAGTACAGGAAAACTGACTCTTCCTACTGTGTTTGTTTTGAACCATTCCTGAGACACTAATTATAGATTCCGAAGCTTCACTTTAGGTTTACTGTATCCCTCTGACCTTCTAATTGACGATGAAACAGAGAAATTGCATCAGAATTAAATAGAAAAGGTACAATGCCGACTTAAGTACAAGAAAACTGACTCTTCTTACTGTCTATGTTTTGAACCATTCCTGTGACACTACTTATAGATTAATTAGCTTCACTTCAGGTTTACTGTATTCCTGTGACTTTCTTATTGACGATGAAACACAGAAATTGCATCGGAATTAAATACAAAAGGCAAAATGCCGACTCATGTACAAGAAGACTGGCTCTTCTAACTGTCTATATTTTGAAACTTTCCTGTGAGACCGGTTTTAGATTCATATGCTTCACTTCAGGTTTACTGTATCCCTCTGACCTTCTTGTTGAAGATGAAACACAGAAATTGTATCGGAATTAAATACAAAAGGCACAATGCCGATTTAAGTACAAGAAAACTGACTCTTCTTACTGACTATGATTTGAACCATTCCTGTGACTCTAGTTATAGATTCCGATGCTTCACTTCCGGTTTACTGTGTCCCTCTGACCTTCTTATTGACGATGAAACACAGATATTGTATCGGAATTATATACAAAAGGCACAATGCCGTCTTAAGTACAAGAAAACTGACTCTTCTTACTGTCTATGTTTGGAACCATTCCTGTGACACTACTTATAGATTCCGAAGCTTCACTTTAGGTTTACTGTATCCCACTGACCTTCTTGTTGACGATGAAACACAGAAATTGCATCGGAATTAAATACAAAAGGCAAAATGCCGACTCAAGTACAAGAAGACTGGCTCTTCTAACTGTCTATGTTTTGAAACTTTCCTGTGAGACCGGTTTTAGATTCCTATGCTTCACTTCAGGTTTACTGTATCACTCTGACCTTCTTATTGACGATGAAACACAGAAATTGCATCGGAATTAAATACAAAAGGCACAATGCCGACTTAAGTACAAGAAAACTGACTCTTCTTACTGTCTATGTTTTGTATAATTCCTGTGACACTAGTTATAGATTCTTATGCTTCACTCCCGGTTTACTGTATCCCTATCACCTTCTTATTGACGATGAAACACAGAAATTGCATCGGAATTAAATAGAAAAGGCACAATACCGACTTTAGTACAAGAAAACTGACTCCTCTTACTGTCTATGTTTTAAACCATTCCTGTGACACTAGTTATAGATTCCGATGCTTCACCTCAGGTTTACTGTATCCCTCTGACCTTCTTATTGACGATGAAACACAGAAATTGCATCGGAATTAAATACAAAAGGTACAATGCCTATTTAAGTACAAGAAAATTGACTCTTCCTACTGTCTATGATTTGAACCATGCCTGTGACTCTAGTTATAGATTCCGATGCTTCACTTCCGGTTTACTGTATCCCTCTGATCTTCTTATTGACGATGAAACACAGATATTGTATCGGAATTATATACAAAAGGCACAATGCCGACTTAAGTACAAGAAAACTGACTCTTCTTACTGTCTATGTTTTGAACCATTCCTGTGACACTAGTTATAGATTCCGATGCTTCACATCAGGTTTACTGTATCCCTCTGACCTTCTTATTGACGACGAAACACAGAAATTGCATCGGAATTAAATGGATAAGGCACAATGCCGACTTAAGTACAAGAAAACTGACTCTTCTTACTGTCTATGATTTGACCCATTCCCGTGACACTAGTTACAGATTCCGATGCTTCACTTCAGGTGTACTGTAACCCTCTGACCTTCTTATTGACGATGAAACACAGATATTGCATCGGAATTAAATACAAAACCACAATGCTGACTTAAGTACAAGTGAACTGACTCTTCTTACTGTCTATGTTTTGAACCATTCCTGTGACACTAGTTATAGATTCCGATGCTTCACTTCAGGTTTACTGTATCCCACTGACCTTCTTGTTGACGATGAAACACAGAAATTGCATCGGAATTAAATACAAAAGGCAAAATGCCGACTCAAGTACAAGAAGACTGGCTCTTCTAACTGTCTATGCTTTGAAACTTTCCTGTGAGACCGGTTTTAGATTCCAATGCTTCACTTCAGGTTTACTGTATACCTCTGACCTTCTTATTGACGATGAAACACAGAAATTGCATCGGAATTAAATACAAAAGGCACAATGCCGACTTAAGTACAAGAAAACTGACTCTTCTTACTGTCTATGTTTTGTATAATTCCTGTGACACTAGTTATAGGAACCGATGCTTCACTTCAGGTTTACTGTATCCCTCTGACCTTCATATTGACGATGAAACACAGAAATTGCATCAGAATGAAATACCAGAGGCAGAATGCCGACTTAAGTACAGGAAAACTGACTCTTCCTACTGTGTTTGTTTTGAACCATTCCTGAGACACTAGTTACAGATTCCGAAGCTTCACTTTAGGTTTACTGTATCCCTCTGACCTTCTTATTGACGATGAAACAGGGAAATTGCATCAGAATTAAATAGAAAAGGTACAATGCCGACTTAAGTACAAGAAAACTGACTCTTCTTACTGTCTATGTTTTGAACCATTCCTGTGACACTACTTATAGATTAATTAGCTTCACTTCAGGTTTACTGTATTCCTGTGACTTTCTTATTGACGATGAAACACAGAAATTGCATCGGAATTAAATACAAAAGGCAAAATGCCGACTCAAGTACAAGAAGACTGGCTCTTCTAACTATCTATATTTTGAAACTTTCCTGTGAGACCGGTTTTGGATTCATATGCTTCACTTCAGGTTTACTGTATTACTCTGACCTTCTTGTTCACGATGAAACACAGAAATTGCATCGGAATTAAATACAAAAGGCACAATGCCGATTTAAGTACAAGAAAACTGACTCTTCTTACTGTCTATAATTTGAACCATTCCTGTGACACTAGTTATAGATTCCGATGCTTCACTTCCGGTTTACTGTATCCCTCTGACCTTCTTATTGACGATGAAACACAGATATTGTATCGGAATTATATACAAAAGGCACAATGCCGTCTTAAGTACAAGAAAACTGACTCTTCTTACTGTCTATGTTTTGAACCATTCCAGTGACACTACTTATAGATTCCGATGCTTCACTTCAGGTTTACTGTATCCCTGTGACCTTCTTATTGACGACGAAACACAGAAATTGCATCGGAATTAAATACAAAAGGCAAAATGCCGACTCAAGTACAAGAAGACTGGCCCTTCTAACTGTCTATGTTTTGAAACTTTCCTTTGAGACCGGTTTTAGATTCCTATGCTTCACTTCAGGTTTACTGTATCACTCTGACCTTCTTATTGACGATGAAACACAGAAATTGCATCGGAATTAAATATAAAAGGCACAATGCCGACTTAAGTACAAGAAAACTGACTCTTCTTACTGTCTATGTTTTGTATAATTCCTGTGACACTAGTTATAGATTCTTATGCTTCACTCCCGGTTTAATGTATCCCTCTCACCTTCTTATTGAAGATGAAACACAGAAATTGCATCGGAATTAAATAGAAAAGGCACAATACCGACTTTAGTACAAGAGAACTGACTCCTCTTACTGTCTATGTTTTGAACCATTCCTGTGACACTAGTTATAGATTCCGATGCTTCACCTCAGGTTTACTGTATCCCTCTGACCTTCTTATTGACGATGAAACACAGAAATTGCATCGGAATTAAATACAAAAGGCACAATGCCGACTTAAGTACAAGAAAACTGACTCTTCTTACTGTCTATGTTTTGAACCATTCATGTGACCTAGTTATAGATTCCGATGCTTCACTTCAAGTTTACTGTATCCCTCTTACCTTCTTATTGACGATGAAACACAGAAATTGCATCGGAATTAAATACAAGAGGCAGAATGCCGTCTTAAGTACAGGAAAACTGACTCTTCTCCCTGTGTATGTTTTGAACCATTCCTGAGACACTAGTTATAGATTCCGATGCCTCACTTCAGGTTTACTGTATGCCTCAGACCTTCTTAGTGACGATGAAATACAGAATTTGCATCGGAATTAAATACAAAAGGCACAATGCCGACTTAAGTACAAGAAAACTGACTCTTCTTCCTGTCTATGATTTCAACCATTCCTGTGACACTAGTTATAAATTCCGATGCTTCACTTCAGGTTTACTGTATCCCTCTGACCTTCTTATTGACGACGAAACACAGAAATTGCATCAGAATTAAATACAAAAGGCACAATTCTGACTTAAGTACAAGAAAACTGACTCTTCTTAATGTCTATGTTTTGAACCATTCATGTGACACTAGTTATAAATTCCGATGTTTCACTTAAGGTTTACTGTATCCCTCTGACCTTCTTATTGACGATGAAACACAGAAATTGCATCGGAATTAAATACAAAAGGCACAATGCCGACTTAAGTACAAGAAAACTGACTCTTCTTACTGTCTATGTTTTGAACCATTCCTGTGACACTACTTATAGATTCTGATGCTTGACTTCAGGTTTACTGTATCCCTCTGACCTTCTTATTGACGATGAAACAGAGAAATTGCATCAGAATTAAATAGAAAAGGTACAATGCCGACTTAAGTACAAGAAAACTGACTCTTCTTACTGTCTATGTTTTGAACCATTCCTGTGACACTACTTATAGATTCCGATGCTTCACTTCAGGTTTACTGTATCCCTGTGACCTTCTTATTGACGACGAAACACAGAAATTGCATCGCAATTAAATACAAAAGGCACAATGCCGACTCAAGTACAAGAAGACTGGCTCTTTTAACTGTCTATGTTTTGAAACTTTCCTGTGAGACCGGTTTTAGATTCCTATGCTTCACTTCAGGTTTACTGTATCCCTCTGACCTTCTTATTGACGATGAAACACAGAAATTGCATCGGAATTAAATACAAAAGGCACAATGCCGACTTAAGTACAAGAAAACTGACTCTTCTTACTGGCTATGTTTTGAACCATTCCTGTGACACTAGTTATAGATTCCGATGCTTCACTTTCGGTTTACTGTATGCCTCAGACCCTCTTAGTGACGATGAAATACAGAGTTTGCATCGGAATTAAATACAAAAAGCACAATACCGACTTAAGTACAAGAAAACTGAATCTTCTTACTGTCTATGTTTTGAACCATTCATGTGACACTAGTTATAGATTCCGATGCTTCACTTCAGGTTTACTGTATCCCTCTGACCTTCTTATTGACGATGAAACACAGATATTGCATCGGATTTAAATACAAAAAGCACAATGCCGACTTAAGTACAAGAAAACTGACTCTTCTTACTGCCTATGTTTTCAACCATTCCTGCGACACTAGTTATAGATTCCGATGCTTCACTTCAGGTTTACTGTATCGCTCTGACCTTCTTATTGACGATGAAACACAGAAATTGCATCGGAATTAAATACAAAAGGCACAATGCCGACTTAAGTACAAGAAAACTGACTCTTCTTACTGTCTATGTTTTGAACCATTCATGTGACACTCGTTATAGATTCCAATGCTTTGCTTCAGGTTTACTGTATCCCTCTGACCTTCTTATTGACGGCTAAACAATGAAATTGCTTCGGAATTAAATACAAAAGGCACAATGCCGACTCAAGTACAAGATAACTGACTCTTCTTACTGTCTATGTTTTGAACCATTCCTGTGACACTAGTTATAGATTCCGATGCTTCACTTCAGGTTTACTGTATCCCTCTGACCTTCTTATTGACGATGAAACACAGAAATTGCATCGGATTTAATAATAAAAGGTACAATGCCGACTTAAGTACAAGGAAATTGACACTTCTTACTGTCTCTGTTTTGAACAATTCCTGTGACACTAGTTATGGATTCCGATGCTTCTCTTCAGGTTTACTGTACCCCTCTGACCTTTCTTATTGACGATGAAACACAGAAATTGCATCGGAACTAAATACAAAAGCACAATGTCGACTCCAGTACAAGAAAACTGACTCTTCTTACTGTCTATGTTTTGAACCATTCCTGTGACACTAGTTATAGATTCCGATGCCTCACATCAGGTTTACTGTATCCCTCTGACCTTCCTATTGACGATGAAACACAGAAATTGCATCGGAATTAAATACAAAAGGCACAATGCCGCCTTAAGTACATGAAAACTGACTCTTCTTACTGTCTATGTTTGAACCATTCCTGTGACACTAGTTATAGATTCCGATGCTTCACTTCAGGTTTACTGTATCCGTCTGACCTTCGTATTGAGGATGAAACACAGAAATTGCATCGGAATTAAATACAAAATGTACAATCCCGACTTAAGTACAAGAAAACTGACTCTTCTTACTGTCTATATTTTGAACCATTCATGTGACACTCGTTATAGATTCCGATTTTTTACTTCAGGTTTACTGTATCCCTCTGACCTTCTTATTGACGATGAAACACAGAAATTGCTTCGGAATTAAATACAAAAGGCACAATGCCGACTTAAGTACAAGAAAACTGACTCTTCTTACTGTCTATGTTTGAACCATTCCTGTGACACTCCTTATAGATTCCGATGCTTCACTTCAGGTTTACTGTATCCCTCTGACCTTGTTATTGACGATGAAACACAGATATTGCATCGGAATTTAATACAAAAGGCACAATGCCGACTTAAGTACAAGAAAACTGACTCTTCTTACTGTCTATGTTTTGAACCATTCCTGTGACACTAGTTATAGATTCCGATGCTTCACTTCGTGTTTACTGTATCCCTCTGACTTTGTTATTGACGATGAAACACAGAAATTGCATCGGAATTAAATACAAAAGGCACAATGCCGACTTAAGTACAGGAAAACTGACTCTCCTTACTGTCTATGTTTTGAACCATTCCTGTGACACTAGGTATAGATTCTGATGCTTCACTTAAGGTTTACTGTATCCCTCTGACCTTCGTATTGACGATGAAACACAGAAAATGCATCGGAATTAAATACAAAAGGCACAATGCCGACTTAAGTACAAGAAAATTGACTCTTCTTACTGTCTATGTTTTGAACCATTCCTGTGACACTAGTTATAGATTCCGATGCTGCAATTCAGGTTTACTGTATCCCTCTGACCTTCTTATTGACGATGAAACACAGAAATTGCATCGGAATTAAGTACAAAAGGCACAATGCGACTTAATTACAAGAAAACTGACTCTTCTTACTGTCTATGTTTTGAACCATTCATGTGACACTCGTTATATATTCCGATGCTTTACTTAAGGTTTACTGTCTCCCTCTGACCTTCTTATTGACGATTAAACACTGAAATTGCTTCGGAATTAAATACAAAAGGCACAATGCCGCCTCAAGTACAAGATAACTTACTCTTCTTACTGTCTATGTTTTGAACCATTCCTGTGACACTAGTTATAGATTCCGATGCTTCACTTCAGGTTTACTGTATCCCACTGACCTTCTTATTGACGATGAAACACAGAAATAGCATCGGATTTAATAATAAAAGGTACAATGCCAACTTAAGTACAAGAAAATTGACTCTTCTTACTGTCTCGGTTTTGAACCATTCCTGTGACACTAGTTATGGATTCCGATGCTTCACTTCAGGTTTAATGTACCCCTCTGACCTTTCTTATTGACGAAGAAACACAGAAATTGCATCGGAATTAAATACAAAAGCACAATGCCGACTTAAGTAAAAGAAAACTGACTCTTCTTACTGTCTATGTTTTCAACCATTCCTGTGACACTAGTTATAGATTACGGTGCCTCACTTCAGGTTTACTGTATCCCTCTGACCTTCCTATTGACGATGAAACACAGAAATTGCATCGGAATTAAATACAAAATGCACAATGCCGACTTAAGTACAGGAAAACTAACTCTTCTTACAGTCTCTGTTTTGAACCATTCCTGTGACACTAGGTATAGATTCTGATGCTTCACTTAAGGTTTACTGTATCCCTCTGACCGTCGTATTGACGATGAAACACAGAAATTGCATCGGAATTAAATACAAAAGGCACAATGCCGACTTAAGTACAAGAAAATTGACTCTTCTTACTGTCTATGTTTTGAACCACTCCTGTGAAGCTAGTTATATATTCTGATGCTTCACTTCAGGTTTACTGTATCCCACTGACCTTATTTTTGACGATGAAACACAGAAATTGCTTAGGAATTAAATACAAAATGCACAATGCCGACTTAAGTACAAGATAACTTACTCTTCTTACTGTCTATGTTTTGAACCATTCCTGTGACACTAGTTATAGATTCCTATGCTTCTCTTCAGGTTTACTGTATCCCTCTGACCTTCTTATTGACGATGAAACACAGATATTGCATCGGAATTAAATACAAAAGGCACAATACCAACTTAAGTACAAGAAAACTGACTCTTCTTACTGTCTATACTTTGAACCATTCCTGTGACACTAGTTATAGATTCCGATGCTTCACTTCAGGTTTACTGTATCCCTCTGACCTTGTTATTGACGATGAAGCACAGAAATTGCATCTTAATTAAATACAAAAGGCATAATGCCGACTTAAGTACAAGAAAATTGACTCTTCTTACTGTCTATGATTTGAACCATTCCTGTGACACTAGGTATAGATATCGATGCTTCACTTAAGGTTTACTGTATCCCTCTGACCTTCGTATTGACGATGAAACACAGAAATTGCATCGGAATGAAATACAAATGGCACAATGCCAACTTAAGTACAAGAAAATTGACTCTTCGTACTGTCTATGTTTTGAACCATTCCTGTGACACTAGTTATAGATTCCGATGCTTCACTTCAGGTTTACTGTATGCTTCTGACCTTCTTATTGACGATGAAACACAGAAATTGCATCGGAATTAAATACAAAAGGTACAATGCAGACTTAATTACAAGAAAACTGACTCTTCTTACTGTCTAAGTTTTGAACCAATCCTGTGACACTAGTTATAGTTTCCTATGCTTCACTTCAGGTTTACTGTATCCCTCTGACCTTCTTATTGACGATGAAACACAGAAATTGCATCGGAGTTAAGTACAAAGCACAATGCCGACTTAAGTACAAGAAAACTAACTCTTCTTACAGTCTGTGCTTTGAACCATTCGTGTGACACTAGTTATAGATACGGATGCTTCACTTCAGGTTTACTGTATCCCTCTGACCTTCTTATTGACGATGAAACACAGATAATGTATCGGAATTAAATACAAATGGCACAATGCCGACTTAAGTACAAGAAAACTGACTCTTCTTACTGTCTATGTTTTGAACGATTCCTGTGACACTAGTTATGGATTCCGATGCTTCACTTCAGGTTTACTGTATCCCTCTGACCTTCGTATTGACGATGATGAAACACAGAAGTTGCATCGGAATTAAATACAAAAGGCACAATGCCGACTTAAGTACAAGAAAACTGACTCTTCTTACTGTCTATGTTTTGAACCATTCCTGTGACACTAGGTATAGATTCCGATGCTTCACTTCAGGTTCACTGTATCCCTCTGACCTTCTTATTAACGATGAAACACAGAAATTGCATCGGAATTAAATACAAAGGGCTCAATGCCGACTTAAGTACAAGAAAACTGACTCTTCATACTGTCTATGTTTGAACCATTCCTGTGACACTAGTTATAGATTAAGATGCTTCACTTCAGGTTTACTGTATCCCTCTGACCTTCGTATTGAGGATGAAACACAGAAACTGCATCGGAATTAAATACAAAAGGTACAATGCCGACTTAAGTACAAGAAAACTGACTCTTCTTACTGTCTATATTTTGAACCATTCATGTGACACTCGTTATGGATTCCGATGCTGTACTTCAGGTTTACTGTATCCCTCTGACCTTCTTATTGACGATGAAACACAGAAATTTCTTCGGAATTAAATAGAAAAGGCACAATGCCGACCTAAGTACAAGAAATCTGACTCTTCTTACTGTCAATGTTTTGAACCATTCCTGCGACACTCGTTATAGATTCCAATGCTTCAGTTCAGGTTTACTGTATCCCACTGACCTTGTTTTTGACGATGAAACACAGAAATTGCATTGGAATTAAGTACAAAAGGCACAATGCCGACTTAAGTACAAGAAAACTGACTCTTCTCACAGTCTATGTTTTGAATCGTTCCTGTGACACTCCTTATAGTTTCCGATGCTTCAGTTCAGGTTTACTGTATTCTCTGACCTTCTTATTGACGATGAAACACAGGAATTGCATCGGAATTAAATACAAAGGGCACAATGCCGACTTAAGTACAAGAAAACTGACTCTTCTTACTCTCTATGTTTGAACCATTCCTGTGACACTAGTTATAGATTCAGATGCTTAACTTCAGGTTTACTGTATCCCTCTGACTTTCGTATTGAGGATGAAACACAGAAATTACTTCGGAATTAAATACAAAAGGTACAATGCCGACTTAAGTACAAGAAAACTGACTCTTCTGACAGTCTATGATTTGAATCATTCCTGTGACACTCCTTATAGATTCCGATGCTTCACTTCAGGTTTACTGTATCCCTCTGACCTTGTTATTGACGATGAAACACAGATATTGCATCGGAATTAAATACAAAAGGCACAATGCCGACTTAAGTACAAGAAAACTGACTCTTCTTACTGTCGATGTTTTGAACCATTCCTGTGACACTAGTTATAGATTCCGATGCTTCACTTCAGGTTTACTGTATCCCTCAGACGTTGTTATTGACGATGAAACACAGAAATTGCATCGGAATTAAATACAAAATGGACAATGCCGACTTAAGTACAGGAAAACTAACTCTTCTTACTGTCTCTGTTTTGAACCATTCCTGTGACACTAGGTATAGATTCTGATGCTTCACTTAATGTTTACTGTATCCCTCTGACCTTCGGATCGACGATGAAACACAGAAATTGCATCGGAATTAAATACAAAGGCACAATCCCGACTTAAGTACAAGAAAATTGACTCTTCTTACTGTCTATGTTTTGAACCACTCCTGTGAAGCTAGTTATATATTCTGATGCTTCACTTCAGGTTTACTGTATCCCACTGACCTTGTTTTTGACGATGAAACACAGAAATTGCTTAGGAATTAAAAACAAAATGCACAATGCCGACTTAAGTACAAGAAAACTGACTCTTCTTACAGTCTATGTTTTGAATCATTCCTGTGACACTCCTTATAGATTCCGATGCTTCACTTCAGGTTTACTGTATCCCTCTGACCTTCTTATTGACGATGAAACACAGATATTGCATCGGAATTAAATACAAAAGGCACAATACCAACTTAAGTACAAGAAAACTGACTCTTCTTACTGTCTATATTTGGAACCATTCCTGTGACACTAGTTATAGATTCCGATGCTTCACTTCAGATTTACTGTATCCCTCTGACCTTGTTATTGACGGTGAAGCACAGAAATTGCATCGGAATTAAATACAAAAGGCATAATGCCGATTTAAGTACAAGAAAACTGACTCTTCTTACTGTCTATGTTTTAATCCATTCCTGTGACACTAGGTATAGATATCGATGCTTCACTTAAGGTTTACTGTATCCCTCTGACCTTCGTATTGACGATGAAACACAGAAATTGCATCGGAATGAAATACAAAAGGCACAATGCCAACTTAAGTACAAGAAAATTGACTCTTCTTACTGTCTATGTTGTGAACCATTCCTGTGACACTAGTTACAGATTCCGATGCTTCACTTGAGGTTTACTGTATCCCTCTGACCTTCTTATTGACGATGAAACACAGAAATTGCATCGGAATTAAATACAAAAGGCACAATGCCGACTTAATTACAAGAAAACTGACTCTTCTTACTGTCTAAGTTTTGAACCAATCCTGTGACACTAGTTATAGTTTACTATGCTTCACTTCAGGTTTACTGTATCCCTCTGACCTTCTTATTGACGATGAAACACAGAAATTGCATCGGAGTTAAGTACAAAGCACAATGCCGACTTAAGTACAAGGAAACTAACTCTTCTTACAGTCTATGCTTTGAACCATTCGTGTGACACTAGTTATAGATTCCGATGCTTCACTTCAGGTTTACTGTATCCCTCTGAGCTTCTTATTGACGATGAAACACAGATATTGTATCGGAATTAAATACAAATGGCACTATGCCGACTTAAGTCCAAGAAAACTGACTCTTCTTACTGTCTATGTTTTGAACGATTCCTGTGACACTAGTTATAGATTCCGATGCTTCACTTCAGGTTTACTGTATCCCTCTGACCTTCGTATTGACGATGATGAAACACAGAAGTTGCATCGGAATTAAATACAAAAGGCACAATGCCGACTTAAGTACAAGAAAACTGACTCTTCTTACTGTCTATGTTTTGAACCATTCCTGTGACACTAGTTATAGATTCCGATGCTTCACTTCAGGTTTACTGTATCCCTCTGACCTTCTTATTAACGATGAAACACAGAAATTGCATCGGAATTAAATACAAAGGGCACAATGCCGACTTAAGTACAAGAAAACTGACTCTTCATACTGTCTATGTTTGAACCATTCCTGCGACACTAGTTATAGATTCAGATGCTTCACTTCAGGTTTACTGTATCCCTCTGACCTTCGTATTGAGGTTGGTTGGTTTTGGGGAAGGAGACCAGACAGCGTGGTCATCGGTCTCATCGGATTAGGGAAGGATGGGGAAGGAAGTCGGCCGTGCCCTTTCAGAGGAACCATCCCGGCATTTGCCTGGAGCGATTTAGGGAAATCACGGAAAACCTAAATCAGGATGGCCGCTTCGTATTGAGGATGAAACACAGAAATTGCATCGGAATTAAATACAAAAGGTACAATGCCGACTTAAGTACCAGAAAACTGACTCTTCTTACTGTCTATAATTTGTACCATTCATGTGACACTCGTTATGGTTTCCGATGCCTTACTTCAGGTTTACTGTATCCCTCTGACCTTCTTATTGACGATGAAACACAGAAATCGCTTCGGAATTAAATAGAAAAGGCACAATGCCGACTTAAGTACAAGAAAACTGACTCTTCTTACTGTCAATGTTTTGAACCATTCCTGCGACACTCGTTATAGATTCCAATGCTTCACTTAAGGTTTACTGTATCCCACTGACCTTGTTATTGACGATGAAACACAGAAATTGCATTGGAATTAAGTACAAAAGGCACAATGCCGACTTAAGTACATGAAAACTGACTCATCTCACAGTCTATGTTTTGAATCATTCCTGTGACACTCCTTATAGATTCCGATGCTTCACTTCAGGTTTACTGTATCCCTCTGACCTTCTTATTGACGATGAAGCACGGAAATTGCTTCGGAATTAAATACAAAAGGCACAATGCCGACTTAAGTACAAGAAAACTGACTCTTCTTATTGTCTATGATTTAAACCATTCCTGTGACACTAGGTATAGATTCCGATGCTTCACTTGAGGTTTACTGTATCCCTCTGACCTTCTTATTGACGATGAAACACAGAAATTGCATCGGAATTAAATACAAAGGGCACAATGCCGACTTAAGTACAAGAAAACTGACTCTTCTTACTGTCTATTTTTGAACCATTCCTTTGACACTAGTTATAGATTCAGATGCTTCACTTCAGGTTTACTGTATCCCTCTGACCTTCGTATTGAGGATGAAACACAGAAATTGCATCGGAATTAAATACAAAAGGTACAATGCCGACTTTTGTACAAGAAAACTGACTCTTCTTACTGTCTATATTTTGAACCATTCATGTGACACTCGTTATGGATTCCGATGCTTTACTTCAGGTTTACTGTATCCCTCTGACCTTCTTATTGACGATGAAACACAGAAATTGCTTCGGAATTAAATAGAAAAGGCACAATGCCGACTTAAGTTCAAGAAAACTGACTCTTCTTACTGTCAATGTTTTGAACCATTCCTGCGACACTCGTTATAGATTCCAATGCTTCACTTCAGGTTTACTGTATCCCACTGACCTTGTTATTGACGATGAAACACAGAAATTGCATTGGAATTAAGTACAAAAGGCACAATGCCGACTTAAGTACAAGAAAACTGACTCTTCTCACAGTCTATGTTTTGAATCATTCCTGTGACACACCTTATAGATTCTGACGCTTCACTTCAGGTTTACTGTATCCCTCTGACCTTCTTATTGACGATGAAACACAGAAATTGCGTCGGAATTAAATACTAAAGGCACAATGCCGACTAAAGTACAAGAAAACTGACTCTTCTTATTGTCTATGGTTTGAACCATTCCTGTGACACTAGGTATAGATTCCGATGCTTCACTTAAGGTTTACTGTATCCCTCTGACCTTCGTATTGACGATGAGACACAGAAATTGCATCGGAATTAAATACAAATGGCACAATGCCGACTTAAGTACAAGAGAATTGGCTCTTCTTACTGTCTATGTTTTGAACCATTCCAGTGACACTAGTTATAGATTCCGATGCTTCACTTCAGGTTTACTGTATCCCTCTGACCTTCTTATTGACGATGAAACACAGAAATTGCGTCGGATTTAAATACAAAAGGCACAATGCCGACTTAATTACAAGAAAACTGACTCTTCTTACAGTCTAAGTTTTGAACCATTCCTGTGACACTAGTTATAGTTTCCTATGCTTCACTTCAGGTTTACTGTATCCCTCTGACCTTCTTATTGACGATGTAACACAGAAATTACATCGGAGTTAAATACAAAGCACAATGCCGACTTAAGTACAAGAAAACTAACTCTTGTTACAGTCTATGCTTTGAATCATTCGTGTGACACTAGTTATAGATTCCGATGCTTCACTTCAGGTTTACTGTATCCCTCTGACCTTCTTATTGACGATGAAACACAGATATTGCATCGGAATTAAATACAAATGGCACAATGCTGACTTAAGTACAAGAAAACTGACTCTTCTTACTGTCTGTGTTTTGAACCATTCCTGTGACACTAGTTATAAATTCCGATGCTTTATTTCAGGTCCACTGTATCCCTCTGACCTTCTTATTGACGATGAAACACAGAAATTGCATCGGAATTAAATACAAAAGGCACAATCCCGACTTAAGTACAAGAAAACTGACTCTTCTTACTGTCTATGTTTTGAACCATTCCTGTGACGCTAGTTATAAATTCTGCTGCTTCACTTCAGGTTTACTGTATCCCTATGACCTTTTTATTGACCATGATACACACAAATTGCATCGGAGTTAAATGCAAAGGCACAATGTAGACTTAAGTACAAGAAAACTGACTCTTCTTACAGTATATGCTTTGAACCATTCGTGTGTCACTAGTTATAGATTCCGATGCTTCACTTCAGGTTTACTGTATCCCTCTGACCTTCTTATTGACGATGAAACACAAATATTACATCGGAATTAAATACAAAAGGCACAATGCCGACTTAAGTACAAGAAAACTGACTCTTCTTACTGTCTATGTTTTGAACGATTCCTGTGACACTAGTTATAGATTCCGATGCTTCACTTCAGGTTTACTGTATCCCTCTGACCTTCGTATTGACGATGATGAAACACAGAAGTTGCATCGGAATTAAATACAAAAGGCACAATGCCGACTTAAGTACAAGAAAACTGACTCTTCTTACTGTCTATGTTTTGAACCATTCCTGTGACACTAGTTATAGATTCCGATGCTTCACTTCAGGTTTACTGTATCCCTCTGACCTTCTTATTAACGATGAAACACAGAAATTGCATCGGAATTAAATACAAAGGGCACAATGCCGACTTAAGTACAAGAAAACTGACTCTTCATACTGTCTATGTTTGAACCATTCCTGCGACACTAGTTATAGATTCAGATGCTTCACTTCAGGTATACTGTATCCCTCTGACCTTCGTATTGAGGATGAAACACAGAAATTGCCTCGGAATTAAATACAAAAGGTACAATGCCGACTTAAGTACCAGAAAACTGACTCTTCTTACTGTCTATAATTTGTACCATTCATGTGACACTCGTTATGGATTCCGATGCCTTACTTCAGGTTTACTGTATCCCTCTGACCTTCTTATTGACGATGAAACACAGAAATTGCTTCGGAATTAAATAGAAAAGGCACAATGCCGACTTAAGTACAAGAAAACTGACTCTTCTTACTGTCAATGTTTTGAACCATTCCTGCGACACTCGTTATAGATTCCAATGCTTCACTTCAGGTTTACTGTATCCCACTGACCTTGTTATTGACGATGAAACACAGAAATTGCATTGGAATTAAGTACAAAAGGCACAATGCCGACTTAAGTACAAGAAAACTGACTCATCTCACAGTCTATGTTTTGAATCATTCCTGTGACACTCCTTATAGATTCCGATGCTTCACTTCAGGTTTACTGTATCCCTCTGACCTTCTTATTGACGATGAAGCACGGAAATTGCTTCGGAATTAAATACAAAAGGCACAATGCCGACTTAAGTACAAGAAAACTGACTCTTCTTATTGTCTATGATTTAAACCATTCCTGTGAAACTAGGTATAGATTCCGATGCTTCACTTGAGGTTTACTGTATCCCTCTGACCTTCTTATTGACGATGAAACACAGAAATTGCATCGGAATTAAATACAAAGGGCACAATGCCGACTTAAGTACAAGAAAACTGACTCTTCTTACTGTCTATGTTTGAACCATTCCTTTGACACTAGTTATAGATTCAGATGCTTCACTTCAGGTTTACTGTATCCCTCTGACCTTCGTATTGAGGATGAAACACAGAAATTGCATCGGAATTAAATACAAAAGGTACAATGCCGACTTTTGTACAAGAAAACTGACTCTTCTTACTGTCTATATTTTGAACCATTCATGTGACACTCGTTATGGATTCCGATGCTTTACTTCAGGTTTACTGTATCCCTCTGACCTTCTTATTGACGATGAAACACAGAAATTGCTTCGGAATTAAATAGAAAAGGCACAATGCCGACTTAAGTTCAAGAAAACTGACTCTTCTTACTGTCAATGTTTTGAACCATTCCTGCGACACTCGTTATAGATTCCAATGCTTCACTTCAGGTTTACTGTATCCCAATGACCTTGTTATTGACGATGAAACACAGAAATTGCATTGGAATTAAGTACAAAAGGCACAATGCCGACTTAAGTACAAGAAAACGGACTCTTCTCACAGTCTATGTTTTGAATCATTCCTGTGACACACCTTATAGATTCTGACGCTTCACTTCAGGTTTACTGTATCCCTCTGACCTTCTTATTGACGATGAAACACAGATATTGCGTGGGAATTAAATACAAAAGGCACAATGCCGTCTTAAGTACAAGAAAACTGACTCTTCTTATTGTCTATGGTTTGAACCATTCCTGTGACACTAGGTATAGATTCCGATGCTTCACTTAAGGTTTACTGTATCCCTCTGACCTTCGTATTGACGATGAGACACAGAAATTGCATCGGAATGAAATACAAATGGCACAATGCCGACTTAAGTACAAGAGAATTGGCTCTTCTTACTGTCTATGTTTTGAACCATTCCAGTGACACTAGTTATAGATTCCGATGCTTCACTTCAGGTTTACTGTATCCCTCTGACCTTCTTATTGACGATGAAACACAGAAATTGCGTCGGATTTAAATACCAAAGGCACAATGCCGACTTAATTACAAGAAAACTGACTCTTCTTACAGTCTAAGTTTTGAACCATTCCTGTGACACTAGTTATAGTTTCCTATGCTTCACTTCAGGTTTACTGTATCCCTCTGACCTTCTTATTGACGATGTAACACAGAAATTACATCGGAGTTAAATACAAAGCACTATGCCGACTTAAGTACAAGATAACTAACTCTTGTTACAGTCTATGCTTTGAATCATTCGTGTGACACTAGTTATAGATTCCGATGCTTCACTTCAGGTTTACTGTATCCCTCTGACCTTCTTATTGACGATGAAACACAGATATTGCATCGGAATTAAATACAAATGGCACAATGCAGACTTAAGTACAAGAAAACTGACTCTTCTTACTGTCTGTGTTTTGAACCATTCCTGTGACACTAGTTATAGATTCCGATGCTTTATTTCAGGTCCACTGTATCCCTCTGACCTTCTTATTGACGATGAACCACAGAAATTGCATCGGAATTAAATACAAAAGGCACAATCCCGACTTAAGTACAAGAAAACTGACTCTTCTTACTGTCTATGTTTTGAACCATTCCTGTGACACTAGTTATAGATTCTGCTGCTTCACTTCAGGTTTACTGTATCCCTATGACCTTCTTATTGACCATGATACACAGAAATTGCATCGGAGTTAAATGCAAAGGCACAATGAAGACTTAAGTACAAGAAAACTGACTCTTCTTACTGTCTAAGTTCTGAACCATTCCTGTGACACTAGTTATAGATTCCGATCCTTCACTTCAGGTTTACTGTATCCCTCTGGCCTACGTATTGACGATGAAACACAAAAGTTGCATCGGAATTAAATACAAAAGGCACAATGCCGACTTAAGTACAAAAAAACTGACTCTTCTTACTGTCTATGTTTTGAACCATTCCTTTGACACTAGTTATCGATTCCGATCTTTTATTTCAGGTTCACTGTATCCCTCTGACCTTCTTATTGACGATGAAACACTGAAATTGCATCGGAATTAAATACAAAAGGCACAATGCCGACTTAAGTACAAGAAAACTGACTTTTCTTACTGTCTATGTTTTAAACCATTCCTGTGACACTAGTTATAGATTCCGATGCTTCACTTCAGGTTCACTGTATCCCTCTGACCATCTTATTGACGATGAAACACCGAAATTGCATCGGAATTAAATACAAAAGGCACAACGCCGACTTAAGTACAAGAAAACTGACTCTTCTCACTGTCTATGTTTTGAACCATTCCTGTGACACTAGTTATAGATTCCGATGCTTCACTTCAGCTTTACTGTATCCCTTTGACCTTCTTATTGACGATGAAACACAGAAATTGCATCGGAATTAAATACAAAAGGCACAATGCCGATTTGAGTACAAGAAAACTGACTCTTATAACTGTCTATGCTTTGAACCATTCATGTGACAGTAGTTATAGATTCCGATGCCTTAATCCAGGTTTACTGTATCCCTCTGACCTTCTTATTGACGATGAAACACAGAAATTGCTTCGGAATTAAATACAAATGGCACAATGCCTACTTAAGTAGACGAAAACTGACTGTTCTTACCGTCTAAGTTCTGAACCATTCCTGTGACACTAGTTATAGATAACGATGCGTCACTTCAGGTTTACTGTATCCCTCAGACGTTGTTATTGATGATGAAACACAGAAATAGCATCGGAACTAAATACAAAAGGCACAACGCCGACTTAAGTACACGAAAACTGACTCTTCTTACTGTCTCTGTTTTGAACCATTCCTGTGACACTAGATATAGATTCCGATGCTTCACTTCAGGTTTACTGTATTACTGTGCCCTTCTTAATGACGATGAAACGCAGAAAATGCATCGGAATCAAATACAAAAAGCACAATGCCGACTTAAGTACTAGAAAACTAACTCTTCCTACTGTCTATGTTTTGAACCATTCCTGTGACACTAGTTATAGATTCCGATGCTTCACTTCAGGTTTACTGTATCCCTCTGAACTTCTTATTGACGATGGAACACAGAAATTTCATCGGAATTAAATACAAAGTCACAACGCCGACATAAGTACAAGAAAACTGACTCTTTTTATTTTGTCTGTGTTTGAACCATTCATGTGACACTAGTTATAGATTCCGATGCATCACTACAGGTTAACTGTATCCCTCTGACATTCTTATTGTTGATGAAACACAGATATTGCATCGGAATTAAATACAAAAGGCACAATGCCTACTTAAGTACAAGAAAACTGACTCTCCTTACTGACTATGTTTTGAACCATTCCTGTGACAGTAGTAATAGATTCCGATGCATCACTTCAGGTTTACTGTTTCCCACTGACCTTCTTATTGACGATGAAACACAGAAATTGCATCGGAATTAAATACAAAAGGCACAAGGCCGACTTAAGTACAAGAAAACTGACTCTTCTTACTGTCTATGTTTTGAACCATTCATGTGACACTAGTTATAGCTTCCGATTCTTCTCTTCAGGTTGACTGTATCCATCTGACTTTCTTATTGACGACGAAACACAGAAATTGCATCGGAATTAAATACAAAAGGCACAATGCCGAGTTATGTACAAGAAAACTGGCTCTTCTTACTGTCTATGGTTGAACCATTCATGTGACACTAGTTATAGATTCCGATGCCTCACTTGAGGTTTACTGTATCCCTCTGACCTTCTTATTGACGATGAAACACAGAAATTGCATCGGAATTAAATACAACAGGCACAATGCACACTTAAGTACAAGAAAATTGACTCTTCTTACTGTCTATGATTGAACCATTCCTGTGACACTAGTTATAGATTCCGATGCTTCACTTCAGGTTTACTGTATCCCTCTGACCTTCTCATTGACGATGAAACACAGAAATTGCATCGGAACTAAATGGAAAAGGCACAATGCCGACTTAAGTACAAGAAAACTGACTCTTCTTACTGTATATGCTTTGAACCATTCCTGTGACACTAGTTATAGATTCGATGCTTCACTTCAGGTTTACTGTATCCCTCTGACCTTCTTATTGACGATGAAACACAGAAATTTCATTGGAATTAAATACAAAAGGCACAATGCCGACTTTAGTACAAGAAAACTGACTCTTGTTACTGCCTATGCTTTGAACCATTCCTGTGACACTAGTTATAGATACCGATGCTTCACCTCAGGTTTACTGTATCCCTCTGACCTTCTTATTGACGATGAAACTCTGTAATTGCAACGGAATTAAATACAAAAGGCACAATGTCGACTTAAGTACAAGAAAACTGACTCTTCTGACTGTCTTTGTTTTGAACCATTCCTGAGACACTTGTTATAGATTCCGATGCTTCACTTCAGGTTTACTGTATCCCTCTGACCTTCTTATTGACGATGAAACACAGAAATTGCATCGTATTTAATACAAAAGGCACAATGCCGACTTAAGTACAAGAAAACTGACTCTTCTCACTGTCTATGTTTTGAACCATTCGTGTGACACTAGTTATAGATTCCGATGCTTCACTTCAGGTTTATTGTATCCCTCTGACCTTCTTATTGACGATGAAACACAGAAATTGCATCGGAATTAAATACAAAAGGCACAATGCCGACTTGAGTACAAGAAAACTGACTCGTATAACTGTCTATGTCTGAACCATTCATGTGACACTAGTTATAGATTCCGATGCTTTACTCCAGGTTTACTGTATCCCTCTGACCTTCTTATTGACGATGAAACACAGATATTGCATCGGAATTAAATACAAAAGGCACAATGCCTACTTAAGTACTAGAAAACTGACTCTCCTTACTGACTATGTTTTGAACCATTCCTGTGACAGTAGTAATAGATTCCGATGATTCACTTCAGGTTTACTATTTCCCTCTGACCTTCTTATTGACGATGAAACACAGAAATTGCATCGGAATTAAATACAAAAGATCACAATACCGACTTAAGTACAAGAAAACAGACTCTTCTTACTGTCTATGTTTTGGACCATTCATGTGACACTAGTTATAGCTTCCGATTCTTCTCTTCAGGTTTACTGTATCCATCTGACCTTCTTATTGACGACGAAACACAGAAATTGCATCGGAAGTAAATACAAAAGGCACAATGCCGACTTATGTACAAGAAAACTGACTCTTCTTACTGTCTATGTTTGAACCATTCATGTGACACTAGTTATAGATTCCGATGCTTCACTTCAGGTTTACTGTATCCCTCTGACCTTCTTATTGACGATGAAACACAGAAATTGCATCGGAATTAAATACAAAAGGCACAATGCCGACTTAAGTACAAGTAAACTGACTCTTCTTACTGTCTATGATTGAACCATTCCTGTGACACTAGTTATAGATTCCGATGCTTCACTTCAGGTTTACTGTATCCCTCTGACCTTCTCATTGACCATGAAACATAGAAATTGCATCGGAACTAAATGGAAAAGGCACAATGCCGACTAAAGTACAAGAAAACTGACTCTTCTTACTGTATATGTTTTGAACCATTCCTGTGACACTAGTTATAGATTCGATGCTTCACTTCAGGTTTACTGTATCCCTCTGACCTTCTTATTGACGATGAAACACAGAAATTTCATTGGCATTAAATACAAAAGGCACAATGCCGACTTTAGTACAAGAAAACTGACTCTTGTTACTGCCTATGCTTTGAACCATTCCTGTGACACTAGTTATAGATACCGATGCTTCACCTCAGGTTTACTGTATCCCTCTGACCTTCTTATTGACGAAGAAACTCTGTAATTGCAACGGAATTAAATACAAATGGCACAATGTCGACTTAAGTACAAAAAAACTGACTCTTCTTACTGTCTTTGTTTTGAACCATTCCTGAGACACTTGTTATAGATTCCGATGCTTCACTTCAGGTTTACTGTATCCCTCTGACCTTCTTATTGACGATGAAACACAGAAATTGCATCGGATTTAATACAAAAGGCACAATGCCGACTTAAGTACAAGAAAACTGACTCTTCTCACTGTCTATGTTTTGAACCATTCGTGTGACACTAGTTATAGATTTCGATGCTTCACTTCAGGTTTATTGTATCCCTCTGACCTTCTTATTGACGATGAAACACAGAAATTGCATCGGAATTAAATACAAAAGGCACAATGCCGACTTGAGTACAAGAAAACTGACTCTAATAACTGTCTATGTCTGAACCATTCATGTGACACTAGTTATAGATTCCGATGCTTTACTCCAGGTTTACTGTATCCCTCTGACCTTCTTATTGACGATGAAACACAGATATTGCATCGGAATTAAATACAAAAGATCACAATGCCGACTTAAGTACAAGAAAACAGACTCTTCTTACTGTCTATGTTTTGAACCATTCATGTGACACTAGTTATAGCTTCCGATTCTTCTCTTCAGGTTTACTGTATCCATCTGACCTTCTTATTGACGACGAAACACAGAAATTGCATCGGAAGTAAATACAAAAGGCACAATGGCGACTTATGTAGAAGAAAACTGACTCTTCTTACTGTCTATGTTTGAACCATTCATGTGACACTAGTTATAGATTCCGATGCTTCACTTCAGGTTTACTGTATCCCTCCGACCTTCTTATTGACGATGAAACACAGAAATTACATCGGAATTAAATACAAAAGGCACAATGCCGACTTAAGTACAAGTAAACTGACTCTTCTTACTGTCTATGATTGAACCATTCCTGTAACACTAGTTATAGATTCCGATGCTTCACTTCAGGTTTACTGTATCCCTCTGACCTTCTCATTGACCATGAAACATAGAAATTGCATCGGAACTAAATGGAAAAGGCACAATGCCGACTAAAGTACAAGAAAACTGACTCTTCTAACTGTATATGTTTTGAACCATTCCTGTGACACTAGTTATAGATTCGATGCTTCACTTCAGGTTTACTGTATCCCTCTGACATTCATATTGACGATGAAACACAGAAATTTCATCGGAATTAAATACAAAAGGCACAATGCCGACTTAAGTACAAGAAAACTGACTCTTCTTACTGTCTATGCTTTGAACCATTCCTGTGACACTAGTTATAGATACCGATGCTTCACGTCAGGTATACTGTATCCCTCTGACCTTCTTATTGACGATGAAACTCTGTAATTGCAACGGATTTAAATACAAAAGGCACAATGTCGACTTAAGTACAAGAAAACTGACCCTTCTTACTGTCTTTGTTTTGAACCATTCCTGAGACACTTGTTATAGATTCCGATGTTTCACTTCAGGTTTACTGTATCCCTCTGACCTTCTTATTGACGATGAAACACAGAAATTGCATCGGAATTAAATACAAAAGGCACGATGCCGACTTAAGTACAAGAAAACTGATTCTTCTTACTGTCTATGATTTGAACCATTCCTGTGACACTATTTATAGATTCCGATGCTTCATTTCAGCTTTACTGTATATCTCTGACCTTCTTATTGACGATGAAACACAAAAATGGCATCGGAATTCAATACAAAAAGCACAATGCCGACTAAAGTACAAGAAAACTGACTCTTCTTACTGTCTATGATTGAACCATTCCTGTAACACTAGTTATAGATTCCGATGCTTCACTTCAGGTTTACTGTATCCCTCTGACCTTCTCATTGACCATGAAACATAGAAATTGCATCGGAACTAAATGGAAAAGGCACAATGCCGACTAAAGTACAAGAAAACTGACTCTTCTTACTGTATATGTTTTGAACCATTCCTGTGACACTAGTTATAGATTCGATGCTTCACTTCAGGTTTACTGTATCCCTCTGACCTTCTTATTGACGATGAAACACAGAAATTTCATTGGAATTAAATACAAAAGGCACAATGCCGACTTTAGTACAAGTAAACTGACTCTTCTTACTGTCTATGATTGAACCATTCCTGTAACACTAGTTATAGATTCCGATGCTTCACTTCAGGTTTACTGTATCCCTCTGACCTTCTCATTGACCATGAAACATAGAAATTGCATCGGAACTAAATGGAAAAGGCACAATGCCGACTAAAGTACAAGAAAACTGACTCTTCTTACTGTATATGTTTTGAACCATTCCTGTGACACTAGTTATAGATTCGATGCTTCACTTCAGGTTTACTGTATCCCTCTGACATTCATATTGACGATGAAACACAGAAATTTCATCGGAATTAAATACAAAAGGCACAATGCCGACTTAAGTACAAGAAAACTGACTCTTCTTACTGTCTATGCTTTGAACCATTCCTGTGACACTAGTTATAGATACCGATGCTTCACGTCAGGTTTACTGTATCCCTCTGACCTTCTTATTGACGATGAAACTCTGTAATTGCAACGGATTTAAATACAAAAGGCACAATGTCGACTTAAGTACAAGAAAACTGACCCTTCTTACTGTCTTTGTTTTGAACCATTCCTGAGACACTTGTTATAGATTCCGATGTTTCACTTCAGGTTTACTGTATCCCTCTGACCTTCTTATTGACGATGAAACACAGAAATTGCATCGGAATTAAATACAAAAGGCACGATGCCGACTTAAGTACAAGAAAACTGATTCTTCTTACTGTCTATGATTTGAACCATTCCTGTGACACTATTTATAGATTCCGATGCTTCATTTCAGCTTTACTGTACATCTCTGACCTTCTTATTGACGATGAAACACAAAAATGGCATCGGAATTCAATACAAAAAGCACAATGCCGACTAAAGTACAAGAAAACTGACTCTTCTTACTGTCTATGATTGAACCATTCCTGTAACACTAGTTATAGATTTCGATGCTTCACTTCAGGTTTATTGTATCCCTCTGACCTTCTTATTGACGATGAAACACAGAAATTGCATCGGAATTAAATACATAAGACACAATGCCGACTTGAGTACAAGAAAACTGACTCTAATAACTGTCTATGTCTGAACCATTCATGTGACACTAGTTATAGATTCCGATGCTTTACTCCAGGTTTACTGTATCCCTCTGACCTTCTTATTGACGATGAAACACAGATATTGCATCGGAATTAAATACAAAAGATCACAATGCCGACTTAAGTACAAGAAAACAGACTCTTCTTACTGTCTATGTTTTGAACCATTCATGTGACACTAGTTATAGCTTCCGATTCTTCTCTTCAGGTTTACTGTATCCATCTGACCTTCTTATTGACGACGAAACACAGAAATTGCATCGGAAGTAAATACAAAAGGCACAATGCCGACTTATGTACAAGAAAACTGACTCTTCTTACTGTCTATGTTTGAACCATTCATGTGACACTAGTTATAGATTCCGATGCTTCACTTCAGGTTTACTGTATCCCTCCGACCTTCTTATTGACGATGAAACACAGAAATTACATCGGAATTAAATACAAAAGGCACAATGCCGACTTAAGTACAAGTAAACTGACTCTTCTTACTGTCTATGATTGAACCATTCCTGTAACACTAGTTATAGATTCCGATGCTTCACTTCAGGTTTACTGTATCCCTCTGACCTTCTCATTGACCATGAAACATAGAAATTGCATCGGAACTAAATGGAAAAGGCAAAATGCCGACCAAAGTACAAGAAAACTGACTCTTCTCACTGTCTATGTTTTGAACCATTCCTGAGACACTTGTTATAGATTCCGATGCTTCACTTCAGGTTTACTGTATCCCTCTGACCTTCTTATTGACGATGAAACACAGAAATTGCATCGGAATTAAATACAAAAGGCACAATGCCGACTTAAGTACAAGAAAACTGATTCTTCTTACTGTCTATGATTTGAACCATTCCTGTGACACTATTTATAGATTCCGATGCTTCATTTCAGCTTTACTGTATATCTCTGACCTTCTTATTGACGATGAAACACAAAAATGACATCGGAATTAAATACAAAAAGCACAATGCCGACTAAAGTACAAGAAAACTGACTCTTCTTACTGACTATGTTTTGAACCATTCCTGTGACACTAGTTGTAGATTCCGATGCTTCACTTCAGGTTTACTGTATCCCTCTGACCTTCTTATTGACGATGACACACAGAAATTTCATCGGAATTAAAAACAGAAGGCACAATGCCGACTTAAGTACAAGAAAACTGACTCTTCTTACTGTATATGCTTTGAACCATTCCTGTGACACTAGTTATTGATTCGATGCTTCACTTCAGGTTTACTGTATCCCTCTGACCTTCTTATTGACGATGATACACAGAAATTTCATCCGAATTAAATACAAAATGCACAATGCCGACTTAAGTACAAGAAAACTGACTCTTCTTACTGTCTATGCTTTGAACCATTCCTGTGGCACTAGTTATAGATACCGATGCTTCACCTCAGGTTTACTGTATCCCTCTGACCTTCTTATTGACGATGAAAATCCGTAATTGCAACGGAATTTAATACAAAAGGCACAATGTCGACTTAAGTACAAGAAAACTGACTTTTCTTACTGTCTTTGTTTTGAGCCATTCCTGAGACACTTGTTATAGTTTCCGATGCTTCACTTCAGGTTTACTGTATCCCTCTGACCTTCTTATTGACGATGAAACACAGAAATTGCATCGGATTTAATACAAAAGGCACAATGCCGACTTAAGTACAAGAAAACTGACTCTTCTCACTGTCTATGTTTGAACCATTCCTGTCACACTAGTCATAGATTCCGATGCTTCACTTCAGGTTTACTGTATCCCTCTGACCTTCTTATTGACGATGAAACACAGAAATTGCATCGGAATTAAATACAAAAGGCACAATGCCGACTTGAGTACAAGAAAACTGACTCTTATAACTGTCTATGTTTTGAACCATTCATGTGACACTAGTTATAGATTCCGATGCTTTACTCCAGGTGTACTGTATCCCTCTGACCTTCTTATTGACGATGAAACACAGAAATTGCTTCGGAATTAAATACAAAAGGCACAATGCCGACTTAAGTACAAGAAAACTGACTCTTCTTACTGTCTATGTTTTGAACCATTCATGTGACACTAGTTATAGCTTCCGATTCTTCTCTTCAGGTTTACTGTATCCATCTGACCTTCTTATTGACGACGAAACACAGAAATTGCATCGGAAGTAAATACAAAAGGCACAATGCCGACTTATGTACAAGAAAACTGACTCTTCTTACTGTCTATGTTTGAACCATTCATGTGACACTAGTTATAGATTCCGATGCTTCACTTCAGGTTTACTGTATCCCTCCGACCTTCTTATTGACGATGAAACACAGAAATTACATCGGAATTAAATACAAAAGGCACAATGCCGACTTAAGTACAAGTAAACTGACTCTTCTTACTGTCTATGATTGAACCATTCCTGTAACACTAGTTATAGATTCCGATGCTTCACTTCAGGTTTACTGTATCCCTCTGACCTTCTCATTGACCATGAAACATAGAAATTGCATCGGAACTAAATGGAAAAGGCAAAATGCCGACTAAAGTACAAGAAAACTGACTCTTCTCACTGTCTATGTTTTGAACCATTCCTGAGACACTTGTTATAGATTCCGATGCTTCACTTCAGGTTTACTGTATCCCTCTGACCTTCTTATTGACGATGAAACACAGAAATTGCATCGGAATTAAATACAAAAGGCACAATGCCGACTTAAGTACAAGAAAACTGATTCTTCTTACTGTCTATGATTTGAACCATTCCTGTGACACTATTTATAGATTCCGATGCTTCATTTCAGCTTTACTGTATATCTCTGACCTTCTTATTGACGATGAAACACAAAAATGTCATCGGAATTAAATACAAAAAGCACAATGCCGACTAAAGTACAAGAAAACTGACTCTTCTTACTGACTATGTTTTGAACCATTCCTGTGACACTAGTTGTAGATTCCGATGCTTCCCTTCAGGTTTACTGTATCCCTCTGACCTTCTTATTGACGATGAAACACAGAAATTTCATCGGAATTAAAAACAGAAGGCACAATGCCGACTTAAGTACAAGAAAACTGACTCTTCTTACTGTATATGCTTTGAACCATTCCTGTGACACTAGTTATTGATTCGATGCTTCACTTCAGGTTTACTGTATCCCTCTGACCTTCTTATTGACGATGATACACAGAAATTTCATCCGAATTAAATACAAAATGCACAATGCCGACTTAAGTACAAGAAAACTGACTCTTCTTACTGTCTATGCTTTGAACCATTCCTGTGGCACTAGTTATAGATACCGATGCTTCACCTCAGGTTTACTGTATCCCTCTGACCTTCTTATTGACGATGAAAATCCGTAATTGCAACGGAATTTAATACAAAAGGCACAATGTCGACTTAAGTACAAGAAAACTGACTTTTCTTACTGTCTTTGTTTTGAGCCATTCCTGAGACACTTGTTATAGTTTCCGATGCTTCACTTCAGGTTTACTGTATCCCTCTGACCTTCTTATTGACGATGAAACACAGAAATTGCATCGGATTTAATACAAAAGGCACAATGCCGACTTAAGTACAAGAAAACTGACTCTTCTCACTGTCTATGTTTGAACCATTCCTGTCACACTAGTCATAGATTCCGATGATTCACTTCAGGTTTACTGTATCCCTCTGACCTTCTTATTGACGATGAAACACAGAAATTGCATCGGAATTAAATACAAAAGGCACAATGCCGACTTGAGTACAAGAAAACTGACTCTTATAACTGTCTATGTTTTGAACCATTCATGTGACACTAGTTATAGATTCCGATGCTTTACTCCAGGTGTACTGTATCCCTCTGACCTTCTTATTGACGATGAAACACAGAAATTGCTTCGGAATTAAATACAAAAGGCACTATGCCGACTTAAGTACAAGAAAACTGACTCTTCTTACTGTCTACGTTTTGATCCATTCCTGTGACACTAGTTATAGATTCCGATGCTTCACTTCAGGTTTACTGTATGCCTCTGACCTTCTAATTGACGATGAAACATAGTAATTGCAGAGGAATTAAATAGAAAAGGAACAATGCCGACTTAAGTACAAGAAAACTGACTCTTCTTACTGTCTATGTTTTAAACCATTCCTGTGACACTAGTTATAGATTCCAATGCTTCACTTCAGGTTTACTGTATCCCTCTGATCTTCTTACTGAAGATGAAACCCAGATATTGCATCGGAATTAAATACAAAAGGCACAATGCCGACTTAAGTAAAAGAAAACTGACTCTTCTTACTGTCTATGTTTTGAACCATTCCTGTGACACTAGGTATAGATTCCGATGCGTCACTTCAGGTTTACTGTATCCCTCAGACGTTCTTATTGACGATGAAACAGAAATTGCATCGGAATTAAATACAAAAGGCACAACACCGACTCAAGTACAAAAAAACTGACTCTTCTTACTGTCTACGTTTTGAACCATTCCTGTGACACTAGTTATAGATTCCGATGCTTCACTTCAGATTTACTGTATCCCTCTGACCTTCTTATTGACGATGAAACACGGAAATTGCATCGGAATTAAATATAAAAGGCACAATGCCGATATAAGTACAAGAAAACTGACTCTTCTTACTGTCTATGTTTGAACCATTCATGTGACACTAGTTATAGATTCCGATGCTTCACTGCAGGTTAACTGTATCCCTCTGACATTCTTACTGTTGATGAAACACAGATATTCATCGGAATTAAATACAATAGGCACAATGCCTACTTAAGTACAAAAAAAACTGACTCTCCTTACTGACGATGTTTTGTACCATTCCTGTGACTGTAGTAATAGATTCCGATGCTTCACTTCAGTTTTACTGTTTCCCTCTGACCTTCTTATTGACGATGAAACACAGAAATTGCATCGGAATTAAATACAAAAGGGACAATGCCGAATTAAGAACAAGAAAACAGACTCTTCTTACTGTCTATGTTTTGATCCATTCATGTGACACTAGTTATAGCTTCCGATTCTTCTCTTCAGGTTTACTGTATCCATCTGACCTTCTTATTGACGACGAAACACAGAAATTGCATCGGAATTAAATACAAAAGGCACAATGCCTACTTAAGTACTAGAAAACTGACTCTCATTACTGACTATGTTTTGAACTATTCCTGTGACAGTAGTAATAGATTCCGATGATTCACTTCAGGTTTACTATTTCCCTCTGACCTTCTTATTGACGATGAAACACAGAAATTGCATCGGAATTTAATACAAAAGGCACAATGCCGACTTAAGTACAAGAAAACAGACACTTCTTACTGTCTATGTTTTGAACCATTCATGTGACACTAGTTATAGCTTCCGATTCTTCTCTTCAGGTTTACTGTATCCATCTGACCTTCTTATTGACGACGAAACACAGAAATTGCATCGGAAGTAGATACAAAAGGCTCAATGCCGACTTATGTACAAGAAAACTGACTCTTCTTACTGTCTATGTTTGAACCATTCATGTGACACTAGTTATAGATTCCGATGCTTCACTTCAGGTTTACTGTATCCCTCTGACCTTCTTATTGACGATGAAACACAGAAATTGCATCGGAATTAAATACAAAAGGCACAATGCCGTCTTAAGTACAAGAAACTGACTCTTCTTACTGTCTATGATTAAACCATTCCTGCGACACTAGTTATAGATTCCGATGCTTCACTTCAGGTTTACTGTATCCCTCTGACCTTCTCATTGACCATGAAACACAGTAATTGCATCGGAACTAAATGGAAAAGGCACAATGCCGACTTAGGTACAAGAAAACTGACTCTTCTTACTGTATATGCTTTGAACCATTCCTGTGACACTAGTTATAGATTCGATGCTTCACTTCAGGTTTACTGTATCCCTCTGACATTCTTATTGACGATGAAACACAGAAATTGTATCGGAATTTAATACAAAAGGCACAATGCCGACTTAAGTACAAGAATACTGACTCTTCTTACTGTCTATGTTTAAACCATTCCTGTGACACTAGTTATAGATTCGGGTGCTTCACTTCTGGTTTACTGTATCCCTGTGACGTTCTTATTGACGATGAAACACAGTAATTGTGTCGGAATTAAATACAAAATGCACAATGCCGACTTAAATACAAGAAAACTGACTCTTCTTACTGTCTATGTTTTGAACCATTCCTGTGACACTAGTTATCGATTCCGATGCTTCACTTCAGGTTTACTGTATCCCTCTGACCTTCTTATTGACGATGAAACACAGAAATTGCATCGGATTTAATACAAAAGGCACAATGCCGACTTAAGTACAGGAAAACTGACTCTTCTTACTGTCTATGATTTGAACCATTCCTGTGACACTAGTTATAGATTCCGATGCTTCATTTCAGCTTTACTGTATATCTCTGACCTTCTTATTGACGATGAAACACAAAAATGACATCGGAATTAAATACAAAAAGCACAATGCCGACTAAAGTACAAGAAAACTGACTCTTCTTACTGACTATGTTTTGAACCATTCCTGTGACACTAGTTGTAGATTCCGATGCTTCACTTCAGGTTTACTGTATCCCTCTGACCTTCTTATTGACGATGAAACACAGAAATTTCATCGGAATTAAAAACAGAAGGCACAATGCCGACTTAAGTACAAGAAAACTGACTTTTCTTACTGTATATGCTTTGAACCATTCCTGTGACACTAGTTATAGATTCGATGCTTCACTTCAGGTTTACTGTATCCCTCTGACCTTCTTACTGACGATGATACACAGAAATTTCATCCGAATTAAATACAAAATGCACAATGCCGACTTAAGTACAAGAAAACTGACTCTTCTTACTGTCTATGCTTTGAACCATTCCTGTGGCACTAGTAATAGATACCGATGCTTCACCTCAGGTTTACTGTATCCCTCTGACCTTCTTATTGACGATGAAACTATGTAATTGCAACGGAATTTAATACAAAAGACACAATGTCGACTTAAGTACAAGAAAACTGACTTTTCTTACTGTCTTTGTTTTGAGCCATTCCTGAGACACTTGTTATAGTTTCCGATGCTTCACTTCAGGTTTACTGTATCCCTCTGACCTTCTTATTGACGATGAAACACAGAAATTGCATCGGATTTAATACAAAAGGCACAATGCCGACTTAAGTACAAGAAAACTGACTCTTCTCACTGTCTATGTTTGAACCATTCCTGTCACACTAGTCATAGATTCCGATGCTTCACTTCAGGTTTACTGTATCCCTCTGACCTTCTTATTGACGATGAAACACAGAAATTGCATCGGAATTAAATACAAAAGGCACAATGCCGACTTGAGTACAAGAAAACTGACTCTTATAACTGTCTATGTTTTGAACCATTCATGTGACACTAGTTATAGATTCCGATGCTTTACTCCAGGTGTACTGTATCCCTTGGACCTTCTTATTGACGAAGAAACACAGAAATTGCTTCGGAATTAAATACAAAAGGCACAATGCCGACTTAAGTACAAGAAAACTGACTCTTCTTACTGTCTACGTTTTGATCCATTCCTGTGACACTAGTTATAGATTCCGATGCTTCACTTCAGGTTTACTGTATGCCTCTGACCTTCTAATTGACGATGAAACATAGTAATTGCAGAGGAATTAAATAGAAAAGGAACAATGCCGACTTAAGTACAAGAAAACTGACTCTTCTTACTGTCTATGTTTTAAACCATTCCTGTGACACTAGTTATAGATTCCAATGCTTCACTTCAGGTTTACTGTATCCCTCTGATCTTCTTACTGAAGATGAAACCCAGATATTGCATCGGAATTAAATACAAAAGGCACAATGCCGACTTAAGTAAAAGAAAACTGACTCTTCTTACTGTCTATGTTTTGAACCATTCCTGTGACACTAGGTATAGATTCCGATGCGTCACTTCAGGTTTACTGTATCCCTCAGACGTTCTTATTGACGATGAAACAGAAATTGCATCGGAATTAAATACAAAAGGCACAACACCGACTCAAGTACAAAAAAACTGACTCTTCTTACTGTCTACGTTTTGAACCATTCCTGTGACACTAGTTATAGATTCCGATGCTTCACTTCAGATTTACTGTATCCCTCTGACCTTCTTATTGACGATGAAACACAGAAATTGCATCGGAATTAAATATAAAAGGCACAATGCCGATATAAGTACAAGAAAACTGACTCTTCTTACTGTCTATGTTTGAACCATTCATGTGACACTAGTTATAGATTCCGATGCTTCACTGCAGGTTAACTGTATCCCTCTGACATTCTTACTGTTGATGAAACACAGACATTCATCGGAATTAAATACAATAGGCACAATGCCTACTTAAGTACAAAAAAAACTGACTCTCCTTACTGACTATGTTTTGTACCATTCCTGTGACTGTAGTAATAGATTCCGATGCTTCACTTCAGTTTTACTGTTTCCCTCTGACCTTCTTATTGACGATGAAACACAGAAATTGCATCGGAATTAAATACAAAAGGCACAATGCCGAATTAAGAACAAGAAAACAGACTCTTCTTACTGTCTATGTTTTGATCCATTCATGTGACACTAGTTATAGCTTCCGATTCTTCTCTTCAGGTTTACTGTATCCATCTGACCTTCTTATTGACGACGAAACACAGAAATTGCATCGGAATTAAATACAAAAGGCACAATGCCTACTTAAGTACTAGAAAACTGACTCTCCTTACTGACTATGTTTTGAACTATTCCTGTGACAGTAGTAATAGATTCCGATGATTCACTTCAGGTTTACTATTTCCCTCTGACCTTCTTATTGACGATGAAACACAGAAATTGCATCGGAATTTAATACAAAAGGCACAATGCCGATTTAAGTACAAGAAAACAGACACTTCTTACTGTCTATGTTTTGAACCATTCATGTGACACTAGTTATAGCTTCCGATTCTTCTCTTCAGGTTTACTGTATCCATCTGACCTTCTTATTGACGACGAAACACAGAAATTGCATCGGAAGTAGATACAAAAGGCTCAATGCCGACTTAAGTACAAGAAAACTGACTTTTCTCACTGTCTTTGTTTTGAGCCATTCCTGAGACACTTGTTATAGTTTCCGATGCTTCACTTCAGGTTTACTGTATCCCTCTGACCTTCTTATTGACGATGAAACACAGAAATTGCATCGGATTTAATACAAAAGGCACAATGCCGACTTAAGTACAAGAAAACTGACTCTTCTAACTGTCTACGTTTTGAACCATTCCTGTGACACTAGTTATAGATTCCGATGCTTCACTTCAGGTTTACTGTATCCCTCTGACCTTCTTATTGACGATGAAACACAGAAATTGCATCGGAATTAAATACAAAAGGCACAATGCCGACTTGAGTACAAGAAAACTGACTCTTATAACTGTCTATGTTTTGAACCATTCATGTGACACTAGTTATGGATTCCGATGCTTTACTCCAGGTGTACTGTATCCCTCTGACCTTCTTATTGACGATGAAACACAGAAATTGCTTCGGAATTAAATACAAAAGGCACAATGCCGACTTAAGTACAAGAAAACTGACTCTTCTTACTGTCTACGTTTTGATCCATTCCTGTGACACTAGTTATAGATTCCGATGCTTCACTTCAGGTTTACTGTATCCCTCTGACCTTCTAATTGACGATGAAACATAGTAATTGCAGAGGAATTAAATAGAAAAGGAACAATGCCGACTTAAGTACAAGAAAACTGACTCTTCTTACTGTCTTTGTTTTAAACCATTCCTGTGACACTAGTTATAGATTCCAATGCTTCACTTCAGGTTTACTGTATCCCTCTGATCTTCTTACTGAAGATGAAACCCAGATATTGCATCGGAATTAAATACAAAAGGCACAATGCCGACTTAAGTAAAAGAAAACTGACTCTTCTTACTGTCTATGTTTTGAACCATTCCTGTGACACTAGGTATAGATTCCGATGCGTCACTTCAGGTTTACTGTATCCCTCAGACGTTCTTATTGACGATGAAACAGAAATTGCATCGGAATTAAATACAAAAGGCACAACACCGACTCAAGTACAAAAAAACTGACTCTTCTTACTGTCTACGTTTTGAACCATTCCTGTGACACTAGTTATAGATTCCGATGCTTCACTTCAGATTTACTGTATCCCTCTGACCTTCTTATTGACGATGAAACACAGAAATTGCATCGGAATTAAATATAAAAGGCACAATGCCGATATAAGTACAAGAAAACTGACTCTTCTTACTGTCTATGTTTGAACCATTCATGTGACACTAGTTATAGATTCCGATGCTTCACTGCAGGTTAACTGTATCCCTCTGACATTCTTACTGTTGATGAAACACAGATATTGCATCGGAATTAAATACAAAAGGCACAATGCCTACTTAAGTAGAAGAAAACTGACTCTCCTTACTGACTATGTTTTGTACCATTCCTGTGACTGTAGTAATAGATTCCGATGCTTCACTTCAGTTTTACTGTTTCCCTCTGGCCTTCTTATTGACGATGAAACACAGAAATTGCATCGGAATTAAATACAAAAGGCACAATGCCGAATTAAGTACAAGAAAACAGACTCTTCTTACTGTCTATGTTTTGATCCATTCATGTGACACTAGTTATAGCTTCCGATTCTTCTCTTCAGGTTTACTGTATCCATCTGACCTTCTTATTGACGACGAAACACAGAAATTGCATCGGAATTAAATACAAAAGGCACAATGTCTACTTAAGTACTAGAAAACTGACTCTCCTTACTGACTATGTTTTGAACCATTCCTGTGACACTAGTTATAGATTCCGATGATTCACTTCAGGTTTACTATTTCCCTCTGACCTTCTTATTGACGATGAAACACAGAAATTGCATCGGAATTTAATACAAAAGGCACAATGCCGACTTAAGTACAAGAAAACAGACACTTCTTACCGTCTATGTTTTGAACCATTCATGTGACACTAGTTATAGCTTCCGATTCTTCTCTTCAGGTTTACTGTATCCATCTGACCTTCTTATTGACGACGAAACACAGAAATTGCATCGGAAGTAGATACAAAAGGCTCAATGCCGACTTATGTACAAGAAAACTGACTCTTCTTACTGTCTATGTTTGAACCATTCATGTGACACTAGTTATAGATTCCGATGCTTCACTTCAGGTTTACTGTATCCCTATGACCTTCTTATTGACGATGAAACACAGAAATTGCATCGGAATTAAATACAAAAGGCACAATGCCGACTTAAGTACAAGAAACTGACTCTTCTTACTGTCTACGATTAAACCATTCCTGCGACACTAGTTATAGATTCCGATGCTTCACTTCAGGTTTACTGTATCCCTCTGACCTTCTCATTGACCATGAAACACAGTAATTGCATCGGAACTAAATGGAAAAGGCACAATGCCGACTTAGGTACAAGAAAACTGACTCTTCTTACTGTATATGTTTTGAACCATTCCTGTGACACTAGTTATAGATTCGATGCTTCACTTCGGTTTACTGTATCCCTCTGACCTTCTTATTGACGATGAAACACAGAAATTGCATCGGATTTAATACAAAAGGCACAATGCCGACTTAAGTACAGGAAAACTGACTCTTCTTACTGTCTATGATTTGAACCATTCCTGTGACACTTGTTATAGATTCCGATGCTTCATTTCAGCTTTACTGTATACCTCTGAGCTTCTTATTGACGATGAAACACAAAAAAGGCATCGGAATAAAAATACAAAAAGCACAATGCCGACTTAAGTACAAGAAAACTGACTCTTCTTACTGTCTATGCTTTGTACCATTCCTGTGGCACTAGTAATAGATACCGATGCTTCACCTCAGGTTTACTGTATCCCTCTGACCTTCTTATTGACGATGAAACTATGTAATTGCAACGGAATTTAATACAAAAGACACAATGTCGACTTAAGTACAAGAAAACTGACTTTTCTTACTGTCTTTGTTTTGAGCCATTCCTGAGACACTTGTTATAGTTTCCGATGCTTCACTTCAGGTTTACTGTATCCCTCTGACCTTCTTATTGACGATGAAACACAGAAATTGCATCGGATTTAATACAAAAGGCACAATGCCGACTTAAGTACAAGAAAACTGACTCTTCTAACTGTCTACGTTTTGAACCATTCCTGTGACACTAGTTATAGATTCCGATGCTTCACTTCAGGTTTACTGTATCCCTCTGACCTTCTTATTGACGATGAAACACAGAAATTGCATCGGAATTAAATACAAAAGGCACAATGCCGACTTGAGTACAAGAAAACTGACTCTTATAACTGTCTATGTTTTGAACCATTCATGTGACACTAGTTATGGATTCCGATGCTTTACTCCAGGTGTACTGTATCCCTCTGACCTTCTTATTGACGATGAAACACAGAAATTGCTTCGGAATTAAATACAAAAGGCACAATGCCGACTTAAGTACAAGAAAACTGACTCTTCTTACTGTCTACGTTTTGATCCATTCCTGTGACACTAGTTATAGATTCCGATGCTTCACTTCAGGTTTACTGTATCCCTCTGACATTCTTACTGTTGATGAAACACAGATATTGCATCGGAATTAAATACAAAAGGCACAATGCCTACTTAAGTAGAAGAAAACTGACTCTCCTTACTGACTATGTTTTGTACCATTCCTGTGACTGTAGTAATAGATTCCGATGCTTCACTTCAGTTTTACTGTTTCCCTCTGGCCTTCTTATTGACGATGAAACACAGAAATTGCATCGGAATTAAATACAAAAGGCACAATGCCGAATTAAGTACAAGAAAACAGACTCTTCTTACTGTCTATGTTTTGATCCATTCATGTGACACTAGTTATAGCTTCCGATTCTTCTCTTCAGGTTTACTGTATCCATCTGACCTTCTTATTGACGACGAAACACAGAAATTGCATCGGAATTAAATACAAAAGGCACAATGTCTACTTAAGTACTAGAAAACTGACTCTCCTTACTGACTATGTTTTGAACCATTCCTGTGACACTAGTTATAGATTCCGATGATTCACTTCAGGTTTACTATTTCCCTCTGACCTTCTTATTGACGATGAAACACAGAAATTGCATCGGAATTTAATACAAAAGGCACAATGCCGACTTAAGTACAAGAAAACAGACACTTCTTACCGTCTATGTTTTGAACCATTCATGTGACACTAGTTATAGCTTCCGATTCTTCTCTTCAGGTTTACTGTATCCATCTGACCTTCTTATTGACGACGAAACACAGAAATTGCATCGGAAGTAGATACAAAAGGCTCAATGCCGACTTATGTACAAGAAAACTGACTCTTCTTACTGTCTATGTTTGAACCATTCATGTGACACTAGTTATAGATTCCGATGCTTCACTTCAGGTTTACTGTATCCCTATGACCTTCTTATTGACGATGAAACACAGAAATTGCATCGGAATTAAATACAAAAGGCACAATGCCGACTTAAGTACAAGAAACTGACTCTTCTTACTGTCTACGATTAAACCATTCCTGCGACACTAGTTATAGATTCCGATGCTTCACTTCAGGTTTACTGTATCCCTCTGACCTTCTCATTGACCATGAAACACAGTAATTGCATCGGAACTAAATGGAAAAGGCACAATGCCGACTTAGGTACAAGAAAACTGACTCTTCTTACTGTATATGTTTTGAACCATTCCTGTGACACTAGTTATAGATTCGATGCTTCACTTCGGTTTACTGTATCCCTCTGACCTTCTTATTGACGATGAAACACAGAAATTGCATCGGATTTAATACAAAAGGCACAATGCCGACTTAAGTACAGGAAAACTGACTCTTCTTACTGTCTATGATTTGAACCATTCCTGTGACACTTGTTATAGATTCCGATGCTTCATTTCAGCTTTACTGTATACCTCTGAGCTTCTTATTGACGATGAAACACAAAAAAGGCATCGGAATAAAAATACAAAAAGCACAATGCCGACTTAAGTACAAGAAAACTGACTCTTCTTACTGTCTATGCTTTGTACCATTCCTGTGGCACTAGTAATAGATACCGATGCTTCACCTCAGGTTTACTGTATCCCTCTGACCTTCTTATTGACGATGAAACTATGTAATTGCAACGGAATTTAATACAAAAGACACAATGTCGACTTAAGTACAAGAAAACTGACTTTTCTTACTGTCTTTGTTTTGAGCCATTCCTGAGACACTTGTTATAGTTTCCGATGCTTCACTTCAGGTTTACTGTATCCCTCTGACCTTCTTATTGACGATGAAACACAGAAATTGCATCGGATTTAATACAAAAGGCACAATGCCGACTTAAGTACAAGAAAACTGACTCTTCTAACTGTCTACGTTTTGAACCATTCCTGTGACACTAGTTATAGATTCCGATGCTTCACTTCAGGTTTACTGTATCCCTCTGACCTTCTTATTGACGATGAAACACAGAAATTGCATCGGAATTAAATACAAAAGGCACAATGCCGACTTGAGTACAAGAAAACTGACTCTTATAACTGTCTATGTTTTGAACCATTCATGTGACACTAGTTATGGATTCCGATGCTTTACTCCAGGTGTACTGTATCCCTCTGACCTTCTTATTGACGATGAAACACAGAAATTGCTTCGGAATTAAATACAAAAGGCACAATGCCGACTTAAGTACAAGAAAACTGACTCTTCTTACTGTCTACGTTTTGATCCATTCCTGTGACACTAGTTATAGATTCCGATGCTTCACTTCAGGTTTACTGTATCCCTCTGACCTTCTAATTGACGATGAAACATAGTAATTGCAGAGGAATTAAATAGAAAAGGAACAATGCCGACTTAAGTACAAGAAAACTGACTCTTCTTACTGTCTATGTTTTAAACCATTCCTGTGACACTAGTTATAGATTCCAATGCTTCACTTCAGGTTTACTGTATCCCTCTGATCTTCTTACTGAAGATGAAACCCAGATATTGCATCGGAATTAAATACAAAAGGCACAATGCCGACTTAAGTAAAAGAAAACTGACTCTTCTTACTGTCTATGTTTTGAACCATTCCTGTGACACTAGGTATAGATTCCGATGCGTCACTTCAGGTTTACTGTATCCATCAGACGTTCTTATTGACGATGAAACAGAAATTGCATCGGAATTAAATACAAAAGGCACAACACCGACTCAAGTACAAAAAAATCTGACTCTTCTTACTGTCTACGTTTTGAACCATTCCTGTGACAGTAGTTGTAGATTCCGATGCTTCACTTCAGATTTACTGTATCCCACTGACCTTCTTATTGACGATGAAACACAGAAATTGCATCGGAATTAAATATAAAAGGCACAATGCCGATATAAGTACAAGAAAACTGACTCTTCTTACTGTCTATGTTTGAACCATTCATGTGACACTAGTTATAGATTCCGATGCTTCACTGCAGGTTAACTGTATCCCTCTGACATTCTTACTGTTGATGAAACACAGATATTGCATCGGAATTAAATACAAAAGGCACAATGCCTACTTAAGTAGAAGAAAACTGACTCTCCTTACTGACTATGTTTTGTACCATTCCTGTGACTGTAGTAATAGATTCCGATGCTTCTCTTCAGTTTTACTGTTTCCCTCTGACCTTCTTATTGACGATGAAACACAGAAATTGCATCGGAATTAAATACAAAAGGCACAATGCCGAATTAAGTACAAGAAAACAGACTCTTCTTACTGTCTATGTTTTGATCCATTCATGTGACACTAGTTATAGCTTCCGATTCTTCTCTTCAGGTTTACTGTATCCATCTGACCTTCTTATTGACGACGAAACACAGAAATTGCATCGGAAGTAAATACAAAAGGCACAATGTCTACTTAAGTACTAGAAAACTGACTCTCCTTACTGACTATGTTTTGAACCATTCCTGTGACAGTAGTAATAGATTCCGATGATTCACTTCAGGTTTACTATTTCCCTCTGACCTTCTTATTGACGATGAAACACAGAAATTGCATCGGAATTTAATACAAAAGGCACAATGCCGACTTAAGTACAAGAAAACAGACACTTCTTACTGTCTATGTTTTGAACCATTCATGTGACACTAGTTATAGCTTCCGATTCTTCTCTTCAGGTTTACTCTATCCATCTGACCTTCTTATTGACGACGAAACACAGAAATTGCATCGGAAGTAGATACAAAAGGCTCAATGCCGACTTATGTATAAGAAAACTGACTCTTCTTACTGTCTATGTTTGAACCATTCATGTGACACTAGTTATAGATTCCGATGCTTCACTTCAGGTTTACTGTATCCCTATGACCTTCTTATTGACGATGAAACACAGAAATTGCATCGGAATTAAATACAAAAGGCACAATGCCGACTTTAGTACAAGAAACTGACTCTTCTTACTGTCTATGATTAAACCATTCCTGCGACACTAGTTATAGATTCCGATGCTTCACTTCAGGTTTACTGTATCCCTCTGACCTTCTCATTGACCATGAAACACAGTAATTGCATCGGAACTAAATGGAAAAGGCACAATGCCGACTTAGGTACAAGAAAACTGACTCTTCTTACTGTATATGCTTTGAACCATTCCTGTGACACTAGTTATATATTCGATGCTTCACTTCGGTTTACTGTATCCCTCTGACATTCTTAATGACGATGAAACACAGAAATTGCATCGGAATTTAATACAAAAGGCACAATGCCGACTTAAGTACAAGAAAACTGACTTTTCTTACTGTCTTTGTTTTGAGCCATTCCTGAGACACTTGTTATAGTTTCCGATGCTTCACTTCAGGTTTACTGTATCCCTCTGACCTTCTTATTGACGATGAAACACAGAAATTGCATCGGATTTAATACAAAAGGCACAATGCCGACTTAAGTACAAGAAAACTGACTCTTCTAACTGTCTACGTTTTGAACCATTCCTGTGACACTAGTTATAGATTCCGATGCTTCACTTCAGGTTTACTGTATCCCTCTGACCTTCTTATTGACGATGAAACACAGAAATTGCATTGGAATTAAATACAAAAGGCACAATGCCGACTTGAGTACAAGAAAACTGACACTTATAACTGTCTATGTTTTGAACCATTCATGTGACACTAGTTATGGATTCCGATGCTTTACTCCAGGTGTACTGTATCCCTCCGACCTTCTTATTGACGATGAAACACAGAAATTGCTTCGGAATTAAATACAAAAGGCACAATGCCGACTTAAGTACAAGAAAACTGACTCTTCTTACTGTCTACGTTTTGATCCATTCCTGTGACACTAGTTATAGATTCCGATGCTTCACTTCAGGTTTACTGTATCCCTCTGACCTTCTAATTGACGATGAAACATAGTAATTGCAGAGGAATTAAATAGAAAAGGAACAATGCCGACTTAAGTACAAGAAAACTGACTCTTCTTACTGTCTATGTTTTAAACCATTCCTGTGACACTAGTTATAGATTCCAATGCTTCACTTCAGGTTTACTGTATCCCTCTGATCTTCTTACTGAAGATGAAACCCAGATATTGCATCGGAATTAAATACAAAAGGCACAATGCGGACTTAAGTAAAAGAAAACTGACTCTTCTTACTGTCTATGTTTTGAACCATTCCTGTGACACTAGGTATAGATTCCGATGCGTCACTTCAGGTTTATTGTATCCCTCAGACGTTCTTATTGACGATGAAACAGAAATTGCATCGGAATTAAATACAAAAGGCACAACACCGACTCAAGTACAAAAAAACTGACTCTTCTTACTGTCTACGTTTTGAACCATTCCTGTGACACTAGTTGTAGATTCCGATGCTTCACTTCAGATTTACTGTATCCCTCTGACCTTCTTATTGACGATGAAACACAGAAATTGCATCGGAATTAAATACAAAAGGCACAATGCCGAATTAAGTACAAGAAAACAGACTCTTCTTACTGTCTATGTTTTGATCCATTCATGTGACACTAGTTATAGCTTCCGATTCTTCTCTTCAGGTTTACTGTATCCATCTGACCTTCTTATTGACGACGAAACACAGAAATTGCATCGGAATTAAATACAAAAGGCACAATGTCTACTTAAGTACTAGAAAACTGACTCTCCTTACTGACTATGTTTTGAACCATTCCTGTGACAGTAGTAATAGATTCCGATGATTCACTTCAGGTTTACTATTTCCCTCTGACCTTCTTATTGACGATGAAACACAGAAATTGCATCGGAATTTAATACAAAAGGCACAATGCCGACTTAAGTACAAGAAAACAGACACTTCTTACTGTCTATGTTTTGAACCATTCATGTGACACTAGTTATAGCTTCCGATTCTTCTCTTCAGGTTTACTGTATCCATCTGACATTCTTATTGACGACGAAACACAGAAATTGCATCGGAAGTAGATACAAAAGGCTCAATGCCGACTTATGTATAAGAAAACTGACTCTTCTTACTGTCTATGTTTGAACCATTCATGTGACACTAGTTATAGATTCCGATGCTTCACTTCAGGTTTACTGTATCCCTATGACCTTCTTATTGACGATGAAACACAGAAATTGCATCGGAATTAAATACAAAAGGCACAATGCCGACTTAAGTACAAGAAACTGACTCTTCTTACTGTCTATGATTAAACCATTCCTGCGACACTAGTTATAGATTCCGATGCTTCACTTCAGGTTTACTGTATCCCTCTGACCTTCTCATTGACCATGAAACACAGTAATTGCATCGGAACTAAATGGAAAAGGCACAATGCCGACTTAGGTACAAGAAAACTGACTCTTCTTACTGTATATGCTTTGAACCATTCCTGTGACACTAGTTATATATTCGATGCTTCACTTCGGTTTACTGTATCCCTCTGACATTCTTATTGACGATGAAACACAGAAATTGCATCGGAATTTAATACAAAAGGCACAATGCCGACTTAAGTACAAGAAGCCTGACTCTTCTTACTGTCTATGTTTGAACCATTCCTGTGACACTAGTTATAGATTCGGGTGCTTCACTTCTGGTTTACTGTATCCCTGTGACGTTCTTATTGACGATGAAACACAGTAATTGTGTCGGAATTAAATACAAAATGCACAATGCCGACTTAAATACAAGAAAACTGACTCTTCTTACTGTCTATGATTTGAACCATTCCTGTGACACTAGTTATCGATTCCGATGCTTCACTTCAGGTTTACTGTATCCCTCTGACCTTCTTATTGACGATGAAACACAGAAATTGCATCGGATTTAATACAAAAGGCACAATGCCGACTTAAGTACAGGAAAACTGACTCTGCTTACTGTCTATGATTTGAACCATTCCTGTGACACTTGTTATAGATTCCGATGCTTCATTTCAGCTTTACTGTATACCTCTGAGCTTCTTATTGACGATGAAACACAAAAAAGGCATCGGAATAAAAATACAAAAAGCACAATGCCGACTTAAGTACAAGAAAACTGACTCTTCTTACTGTCTATGTTTTGAACCATTCCTGTGACACTAGTTATAGATTCCGATGCTTCACTTCAGGTTTACTGTATCCCTCAGACGTTCTTACTGACGATGAAACACAGAAATTGCATCGGAATTAAATACAAAAGGCACAACGCCGACTCAAATAAAAAAAAACTGACTCTTCTTACTGTCTACGTTTTGAACCATTCCTGTGACACTAGATATAGATTCCGATGCTTCCCTTCAGGTTTACTGTATTACTCTGACCTTCTTAATGACGATGAAACACAGAAATCGCATCGGAATTAAATACAAAAAGCACAATGCCGACTTAAGTACAAGTAAACTAACTCTTCTTACTGTCTATGGTTTGAACCATTCCTGTGTCACTAGTTATAGATTTCGATGCTTCACTTCAGGTTCACTGTATCCCTCTGACCTTCTTATTGACGATGAAACACAGAAATTGCATCGGAATTAAATACAAAAGGCACAATGCCGATATAAGTACAAGAAAACTGACTCTTCTTACTGTCTATGTTTGAACCATTCATGTGACACAAGTTATAGATTCCGATGCTTCACTTCAGGTTAACTGTATCCCTCTGACGTTCTTACTGTTGATGAAACACAGATATTGCATCGGAATTAAATACAAAAGGCACAATGCCTACTTAAGTACAAGAAAACTGACTCTCCTTACTGACTATGATTTGTACCATTCCTGTGACAGTAGTAATAGATTCCGATGCTTCACTTCAGGTTTACTGTATCCCTCTGACCTTCTTATTGACGATGAAACACAGAAATTGCATCGGAATTAAATACAAAAGGCACAATGCCGCCTTAAGTACAAGAAAACTGACTCTTCTTACTGTCTAAGTTCTGAACCATTCCTGTGACACTAGTTATAGATTCCGATGGTTCACTTCAGGTTTACTGTATCCCTCTTACCATCTTATTGACGATGAAACACCGAAATTGCATCGGAATTAAATACAAAAGGCACAACGCCGACTTAAGTACAAGAAAACTGACTCTTCTCGCCGTCTATGTTTTGAACCATTCCTGTGACACTTGTTATAGATTCGATGCTTCACTTCAGGTTAACTGTATCCCTCTGACCTTCTTATTGACGATGAAACACAGAAATTTCATCGGAATTAAATACAAAAGGCACAATGCCGACTAAAGTACAAGGAAACTGACTCTTCTTACTGTCTATGCTTTGAACCATTCCTGTGACACTAGTTATAGATACCGATGCTTCACCTCAGGTTTACTGTATCCCTCTGACCGTCTTATTGACGATGAAACTCTGTAATTGGAACGGAATTAAATACAAAAGGCACAATGTCGACTTAAGTACAAGAAAACTGACTCTTCATACTGTCTTTGTTTTGAACCATTCCTGTGACACTAGTTATAGATTCCGATGCTTCACTTCAGGTTTACTGTATCCCTCTGACCTTCTTATTGACGATGAAACACAGATATTGCATCGGAGTTAAATACAAAAGGCACAATGCAGACTTAAGTACAAGAAAACTGAGTCTTCATACAGTCTATGTTTTGAACAATTCGTGTGACACTAGGTATAGATTCCGATGCTTCACTTCAGATTTACTGTATCCCTCTGACCTTCTTATTGACGATGAAACACAGTTATTGCATCGGAATTAAATACAAATGGCACAATGACGACTTAAGTACAAGAAAACTGACTCTTCTTACTGTCTACGTTTTTGAACCATTCCTGTGACATTAGTTATAGATTCCGATGCTTCACTTCAGGTTTACTGTATTCCTCTGACCTCCTTATTGACGATGAAACACAGAAATTGCATCGGAATTAAATACAAAAGGCACAATGCCGACTTAAGTACAAGAAAACTGACTCTCCTTACTGTCTATGATTTCAACCATTCCTGTGACACTAGTTATAGATTCACATGCTTCACTTCAGGTTTACTGTAACCCTCTGACCTTCTTATTGACGATGAAACACAGAAATTGCTTCGGAATTAAATACAAAAGGCACAATGCCGCCTTTAGTACAAGAAAACTGACTCTTCTTACTGTCTTTGTTTTGAACCATTCCTGTGACACTAGTTATAGATTCCGATGCTTCACTTCAGGTTTACTGTATCCCTCTGACCTTCTTATTGACGATGAAACACAGATATTGCATCGGAGTTAAATACAAAAGGCACAATGCAGACTTAAGTACAAGAAAACTGACTCTTCATACAGTCTATGTTTTGAACAATTCGTGTGACACTAGTTATAGATTCCGATGCTTCACTTCAGGTTTACTGTATCCCTCTGACCTTCTTACTGAAAATGAAACCCAGATATTGCATTGGAATTAAACACAAAAGGCACAATGCCGACTTAAGTAAAAGAAAACTGACTCTTCTTACTGTCTAAGTTTTGAACCATTCCTGTGACACTAGTTATAGATTCCGACGCTTCACTTCAGGTTTACTGTATCCCACAGACCTTCTTATTCACGACGAAACACAGAAATTGCATCGGAAGTAAATACAAAAGGCTCAATGCCGACTTATGTACAAGAAAACTGACTCTTCTTACTGTCTATGTTTGAACCATTCATGTGACACTAGTTATAGATTCCGATGCTTCACTTCAGGTTTACTGTATCCCTCTGACCTTCTTGTTGACGATGAAACACAGAAATAGCATCGGAATTAAATACAAAAGGCACAATGCCGACTTAAGTACAAGAAACTGACTCTTCTTACTGTCTATGATTAAACCATTCCTGCGACACTAGTTATAGATTCCGATGCTTCACTTCAGGTTTACTGTATCCCTCTGACCTTCTCATTGACCATGAAACACAGTAATTGCATCGGAACTAAATGGAAAAGGCACAATGCCGACTTAAGTACAAGAAAACTGACTCTTCTTACTGTATATGCTTTGAACCATTCCTGTGACACTAGTTATAGATTCGATGCTTCACTTCAGGTTTACTGTATCCCTCTGACATTCTTATTGACGATGAAACACAGAAATTGCATCGGAATTTAATACAAAAGGCACAATGCCGACTTAAGTACAAGAAGACTGACTCTTCTTACTGTCTATGTTTGAACCATTCCTGTGACACTAGTTATAGATTCGGGTGCTTCACTTCTGGTTTACTGTATCCCTGTGACGTTCTTATTGACGATGAAACACAGTAATTGTGTCGGAATTAAATACAAAATGCACAATGCCGACTTAAATACAAAAAAACTGACTCTTCATACAGTCTATGTTTTGAACAATTCGTGTGACACTAGTTATAGATTCCGATGCTTCACTTCAGGTTTACTGTATCCCTCTGACCTTCTTACTGAAAATGAAACCCAGATATTGCATTGGAATTAAACACAAAAGGCACAATGCCGACTTAAGTAAAAGAAAACTGACTCTTCTTACTGTCTAAGTTTTGAACCATTCCTGTGACACTAGTTATAGATTCCGACGCTTCACTTCAGGTTTACTGTATCCCTGTGACGTTCTTATTGACGATGAAACACAGTAATTGTGTCGGAATTAAATACAAAATGCACAATGCCGACTTAAATACAAGAAAACTGACTCTTCTTACTGTCTATGTTTTGAACCATTCCTGTGACACTAGTTATCGATTCCGATGCTTCACTTCAGGTTTACTGTATCCCTCTGACCTTCTTATTGACGATGAAACACAGAAATTGCATCGGATTTAATACAAAAGGTACAATGCCGACTTAAGTACAGGAAAACTGACTCTTCTTACTGTCTATGATTTGAACCATTCCTGTGACACTAGTTATAGATTCCGATGCTTCATTTCAGCTTTACTGTATCCCTCTGACCTACTTATTGACGATGAAACACAAAAATGGCGTCGGAATAAAAATACAAAAAGCACAATGCCGACTTAAGTACAAGAAAACTGACTCTTCTTACTGTCTATGTTTTGAACCATTCCTGTGACACTAGTTATAGATTCCGATGCTTCACTTCAGGTTTACTGTATCCCTCAGACGTTCTTATTGACGATGAAACACAGAAATTGCATCGGAATTAAATACAAAAGGCACAACGCCGACTCAAGTACAAAAAAACTGACTCTTCTTACTGTCTACGATTTTGAACCATTCCTGTGACACTAGATATAGATTCCGATGCTTCCCTTCAGGTTTACTGTATTACTCTGACCTTCTTAATGACGATGAAACACAGAAATCGCATCGGAATTAAATACAAAAAGCACAATGCCGACTTAAGTACAAGTAAACTAACTCTTCTTACTGTCTACGTTTTGAACCATTCCTGTGTCACTAGTTATAGATTTCGATGCTTCACTTCAGGTTTACTGTATCCCTCTGACCTTCTTATTGACGATGAAACACAGAAATTGCATCGGAATTAAATACAAAAGGCACAATGCCGATATAAGTACAAGAAAACTGACTCTTCTTACTGTCTATGTTTGAACCATTCATGTGACACAAGTTATAGATTCCGATGCTTCACTTCAGGTTAACTGTATCCCTCTGACATTCTTACTGTTGATGAAACACAGATATTGCATCGGAATTAAATACAAAAGGCACAATGCCTACTTAAGACAAGAAAACTGACTCTCCTTACTGACTATGATTTGAACCATTCCTGTGACAGTAGTAATAGATTCCGATGCTTCCCTTCAGGTTTACTGTATCCCTCTGACCTTCTTATTGACGATGAAATACAGAAATTTCATCGGAATTAAAAACAAAAGGCACAATGCCGACTTAAGTACAAGAAAACTGACTCTTCTTACTGGTTATGCTTTGAACCATTCCTGTGACACTAGTTATAGATTCGATGCTTCACTTCAGGTTTACTGTATCCCTCAGACCTTCTTATTGACGATGAAACACAGAAATTGCATCGGAATTAAATACAAAAGGCACAATGCCGACTTATGTACAATAAAACTGACTCTTCTGACTGTCTATCTTTGAAACATTCATGTGACACTAGTTATAGATTCCGATGCTTCACTTCAGGTTTACTGTATCCCTCTGACCTTCTTATTGACGATGAAACACAGAAATTGCATCGGAATTAAATACAAAATGCACAATGCCGCCTTAAGTACAAGAAAACTGACTCTTCTTACTGTCTAAGTTCTGAACCATTCCTGTGACACTAGTTATAGATACCGATGCTTCACCTCAGGTTTACTGTATCCCTCTGACCGTCTTACTGAAAATGAAACCCAGATATTGCATTGGAATTAAACACAAAAGGCACAATGCCGACTTAAGTACAAGAAAACTGAGTCTTCATACAGTCTAAGTTTTGAACAATTCGTGTGACACTAGTTATAGATTCCGATGCTTCACTTCAGATTTACTGTATCCCTCTGACCTTCTTATTGACGATGAAACACAGGTATTGTATCGGAATTAAATACAAATGGCACAATGACGACTTAAGTACAAGAAAACTGACTCTTCTTACTGTCTATGCTTTGAACCATTCCTGTGACACTAGTTATAGATACCGATGATACACCTCAGGTTTGCAGTATCCCTCTGACCTTCTTATTGACGATGAAACTCTGTAATTGCAACGGAATTAAATACAGAAGGCTCAATGTCGACTTAAGTAAAAGAAAAATGACTCTTCTTACTGTCTATGTTTTGAACCATTCCTGAGACACTTGTTATAAATTCCGATGCTTCACTTCTGGTTTACTGTATCCCTCTGACCTTCTTATTGACGATGAAACACAGAAATTGCATCGGATTTAATACAAAAGGCACAATGCCGACTTAAGGACAAGAAAATTGACTTTTTCTTACTGTCTATGTTTTGAACCATACCTGTGACAATAGTTATAGATTCCGATGCTTCACTTCAGCTTTACTGTATCCCTATGACCTTCTTATTGACGATGAATCACAGAAATTGCATCGGAATTAAATACAAAGAGCACAATGCCGACTTAAGTACAAGAAGCTGACTCTTCTTACTCTCAATGTTTTGAAAAAAACATGTGACACAAATTATTGAGTCCGATTCTTCACTTCAGGTTTACTGTAACCCTCTGACCTTCTTATTGACGATGAAACACAGAAATTGCATCGGAATTAAATACAAATGGCACAATGCCGACTTATGTACAAGAAAACTGACTCTTCTCACTGTTTATGTATGAACCATTCATGTGACACTAGTTATTGATTCCGATGCTTCACTTCAGGTTTACTGTATCGCTCTGACCTTCTTATTGACGATGAAACACAGAAATTACATCTGAATTAAATACAAAGGGCACAATGCCGACTTAAGTACAAGAATACTGACTCTTCTTACTGTCTATGTTTGAACCATTCCTGTAACTCTAGTTATAGATTCAGATGCTTCACTTCCGGTTTACTGTATCCCTCTGACCTTCTTATTGACGATGAAACACAGTAATTGCTTCGGAATTAAATACAAAAGGCACAATGCCGACTTAAGTACAAGAAAACTGACTCTTCATACAGTCTATGTTTTGAACAATTCGTGTGACACTGGTTATAGATTCCGATGCTTCACTTCAGGTTTACTGTATCCCTCTGACCTTCTTACTGAAAATGAAACCCAGATATTGCATTGGAATTAAACACAAAAGGCACAATGCCGACTTAAGTAAAAGAAAACTGACTCTTCTTACTGTCTAAGTTTTGAACCATTCCTGTGACACTAGTTATAGATTCCGACGCTTCACTTCAGGTTTACTGTATCCCACAGACCTTCTTATTGACGATGAAACACAGAAATTGCATCGGAATTAAATACAAAAGGCACAACGCCGACTTAAGTACAAGAAAACTGACTCTTCTTACTGTCTATGTTTTGTACCTTTCCTGTGACACTAGATATAGTTTCCGATGCTTCACTTCAGGTTTACTATATTACTCTGACCATCTTATTGACGATGAAACGCAGAAATCGCATCGCAAATAAATACTAAAAGCACAATGCCGACTTAAGTACAAGAAAACTAACTCTTCTTACTGCCTATGTTTTGAACCATTCCTGTGACACTAGTTATAGATTCCGATGCTTCACTTCAGGTTTACTGTATCCCTCTGACCTTCTTATTGACGATGAAACACAGAAATTGCATCGGAATTAAATACAAAAGGCACAATGCCGACTTAAGTACAAGAAAACTGACTATTCTTACTGTCTATGTTTGAACCATTCATGTGACACTAGTTATAGGTTCCGATGCTTCACTTCAGGTTTACTGTATCCCTCTGACATTCTTACTGTTGATGAAACACAGATATAGCATCGGAATTAAATACAAAAGGCACAACGCCTACTTAAATACAAGAAAACTGACTCTTCTTACTGACTATGTTTTGAACCATTCCTGTGACACTAGTTATAGATTCGGGTGCTTCACTTCAGGTTTACTGTATCCCTGTGACGTTCTTATTGACGATGAAACACAGTAATTGCATCGGAATTAAATACAAAATGCACAATGCCGGCTTAAATACAAGAAAACTGACTCTTCTTACTGTCTATGTTTTGAACCATTCCTGTGACACTAGTTATCGATTCCGATGCTTCACTTCAGGTTTACTGTATCCCTCTGACCTTCTTATTGACGAAGAAACACAGATATTGCATCGGAGTTAAATACAAAAGGCACAATGCCGACTTAAGTACAAGAAAACTAGCTCTTCATACAGTCTATGTTTTGAACCATTCGTGTGACACTAGATATAGATTCCGATGCTTCACTTCAGTTCTACTGTATCCCTCTGACCTTCTTATTGACGATGAAACACAGAAATTGCATCGGAATTAAATACAAAAGGCACAATGCCGACTTAAGTACAAGAAAACTGACTCTTTTTACTGTCTATGTTTTGAACCATTCCTGTAACTCTAGTTATAGATTCAGATGCTTCACTTCCGGTTTACTGTATCCCTCTGACCTTCTTATTGACGATGAAACACAGTAATTGCTTCGGAATTAAATACAAAAGGCACAATGCCGACTTAAGTACAAGAAAACTGACTCTTCTTACTGTCTAAGTTCTGAACAATTCCTGAGACACTAGTTATAGATTCCGATGCTTCACTTCAGGTTTACTGTATCCCTCTGTCCTACTTAAAGTTGATGAAACAAAGAAATTGCATCGGAATTAAATACAAAAGGCACAATGCAGACTTAAGTACAAGAAAACTGACTCTTCTTACTGTCTATGTTTGAACCATTCCTGTGACACTAGTTATAGATTCCGATGCTTCACTTCAGTTCTACTGTATCCCTCTGACCTTCTTATTGACGATGAAACACAGAAATTGCATCGGAATTACATACAAAAGGTACAACGCCGACTTAAGTACACAAAAACTGACAATTGTTATTGTCTATGTTTTGAACCATTCCTGTGACACTAGTTATAGATTCCAATGCTCCACCTCAGGTTTACTGTATCCCTCTGACCTTCTTATTGACGATGAAACACAGAAATTGCAACGGAATTAAATACAAAAGGCGAAATGCCGACTTAAGTACAAGAAAAATGACTTTTCTTACTGTCTATGTTTTGAACCATTTCTGTGACACTAGTTATAGATTCCGATGCTTCACCTCAGGTTTACTGTATCCCTCTGACCTTCTTATTGACGATGAAACAATGAAATTGCATCGGAATTAAATACAAAAGGCACAATGCCGACTTAAGTACAAGAAAACTGACTCTTCTTACTGTCTATATTTTGAGCAATTCATGTGACACTAGTTATAGATTCCAATGATTCACTTCAGGTTTACTGTATCCCTCTGACCTTCTTATTGACGATGAAACATAGAAGTTGCATCGGAAATTAATACAAAAGGCACAATGCCGACTTAAGTACAAGAAAACAGACTCTTCTTACAGTCTAAGTTTTGAACCATTCCTGTGACACTAGTTATAGATTCCGATGCTTCACTTCAGGTTTACTGTATCCCTCTGAACTTCCTATTGATGATGAATCACAGAAATTGCATCGGAATTAAATAATAAAGGTACAACGCCGACTTAAGTACAAGAAAACTGACTCTTCTTACTGTCTATGTTTTGAACCATTCCTGTGACACTAGTTATAGATTCCGATGCTTCACTTCAGGTTTACTGTATCCCTTTGACCTTCTTGCTGACGATGAAACCCAGAAATTGCATAGTAATTAAATAGAAAAGGCACAATGCCGACTTAAGTACACGAAAACTGACCCTTCTTACTCTCTATGTTTTGAACCACTCCTGTGACACTAGTTATAGATTCCGATGCTTCACCTCAGGTTTACTGGATCCCTCTGACCTTCTTACTGACGATGAAACACAGAAATTGCAACGGAATTAAATACAAAAGGCGCAATGCCGACTTAAGTACAAGAAAACTGACTCTTCTTACTGTCGATGTTTTGAACCATTCCTGAGACACTAGTTATAGATTCCGATGCTTCACTTCAGGTTTACTGTATCCCTCTGACCTTCTTAATGACGATGAAACACAGAAATTGCATCGGAATTAAATACAAAAGGTACAACGCCGACTTAAGTACAAGAAAACTGACTCTTCTTACTGTCTATGTTTTGAACCATTCCTGTGAGACTAGTTATAGATTCCGATGCTTCACTTCAGGTTTACTGTATCCCTCTGACCTTCTTATTGACGATGAAACCCAGAAATTGCATCGGAGTTAAATAGAAAAGGCACAATGCCGACATAAGTACACGAAAACTGACTCTTCTCACTGTCTATGCTTTGAACCATTCCTGTGACACTAGTTATAGATTCCGATGCTTCACCTCAGGTTTACTGTATCCCTCTGACCTTCTTATTGACGATGAAACACAGAAATCGCAACGGAATTAAATACCAAAGGCGAAATGCCGACTTAAGTACAAGAAAACTGACTCTTCTTACTGTCTATGTTTTGAACCATTCCTGAGACACTAGTTATAGATTCCGATGCTTCACTTCCGGTTTACTGTATCCGTCTGACCTACTTAAAGTTGATCAAACAAAGAAATTGCATCGGAATTAAATACAAAAGGCACAATGCCGACTTAAGTACAAGAAAGCTGACTCTTCTTACTGTCTATGTTTGAACCATTCCTGTGACACTAGTTATAGATTCCGATGCTTCACTTCATGTCTACTGTATCCCTCTGACCTTCTTATAGACGATGAAACAATGAAACTGCATCGGAATTAAATATAAAAGGCACAATGCCGACTTAAGTACAAGAAAACTGACTCTTCTAACTGTCTATATTTTGAGCAATTCATGTGACACAAGTTATAGATTCCAATGATTCACTTCAGGTTTACTGTATCCCTCTGACCTTATTGACGATGAAACACAGAAATTGCTTTGGAATTAAATACAAAATGCACAATGCCGACTTAAGTACAAGAAAACTAACCCTTCTTACTGTCTATGTTTTGAACCATTCCTGTGACACTAGTTATAGATTCCGATGCTTCACTTCAGGTTTACTGTAAGCCTCTGACCTTCGTATTGACGATGAAACACAGAAGTTGCATCTTAAATTAATACAAAAGGCACAATGCCGACTTAAGTACAAGAAAACTGACTCTTCTTACTGTCTATGTTTTGAACCATTCCTGTGACACTAGTTATAGATTCCGATGCTTCACTTCAGGTTTACTGTATCCCTCTGACCCTCTTCTTGACGATGAAACACAGAAATTGCATCGGAATTAAATACAAAAGGTACAACGCCGACTTAAGTACAAGAAAACTGACTCTTCTTACTGTCTATGTTTTGAACCATTCGTGGGACACTAATGATAGATTCCGATGCTTCACTTCAGGTTTACTGTATCCCTCCGACCTTCTTATTGACGATTAAACCCAGAAATTGCATCGGAATTAAATAGAAAAGGCACAATGCCGGCTTAAGTACACGAAAACTGACAATTCTTACTGTCTATATTTGAACCATTCCTGTGACACTAGTTATAGATTCCGATGCTTCACCTCAGGTTTACTGTATCCCTCTGACGTTCTTATTGACGATGAAACCCAGAAATTGCAACGGAATTAAATACAAAAGGCGAAATGCCGACTTAAGTACAAGAAAACTGACTCTTCTTACTGTCTATGTTTTGAACCATTCCTGAGACACTAGTTATAGATTCCGATGCTTCACTTCAGGTTTACTGTATCCCTCTGACCTACTTAAAGTTGATGAAACAAAGAAATTGCATCGGAATTAAATACAAAAGGCACAATGCCGAATTAAGTACAAGAAAACTGACTCTTCTTACTGTCTATGTTTGAACCATTCCTGTGACACTAGTTATAGATTCCGATGCTTCACTTCAGGTCTACTGTATCCCTCAAACCTTCTTATTGACGATGAAACAATGAAATTGCCACGGAATTAAATACAAAAGGCACAATGCCGACTTAAGTACAAGAAAACTGACTCTTCTTACTGTCTATATTTTGAGCAATTCATGTGACACTAGTTATAGATTCCAATGATTCACTTCAGGTTTACTGTATCCCTCTGACATTCTTATTGACGATGAAACAAAGAAATTGCTTCGGAATTAAATACAAAATGCACAATGCCGACTTAATTACAAGAAAACTAACTCTTCTTACTGTCTATGATTTGAACCATTCCTGTGACACTAGTTATAGATTCCGATGCTTCACTTCAGGTTTACTGTAACCCTCTGACCTTCGTATTGACGATGAAACACAGAAGTTGCATCGGAAATTAATACAAAAGGCACAATGCCGACTTAAGTACAAGAAAACTGACTCTTCTTACTGTCTATGTTATGAACCATTCCTGTGACACTAGTTATAGATTCCGATGCTTCACTTCAGGTTTACTGTATCCCTCTGAACTTCCTATTGATGATGAAACACAGAAATTGAATCGGAATTAAATACAAAAGGTACAACGCCGACTTAAGTACAAGAAAACTGACTCCTCTTACTGTCTATGCTTTGAACAATTCCTGTGACACTAGTTATAGATTCCGATGCCTCACTTCAGGTTTACTGTATCCCTCTGACCTTCTTGCTGACGATGAAACCCAGAAATTGCATAGGAATTAAATAGAAAAGGCACAATGCCGACTTAAGTACACGAAAACTGACCCTTCTTACTGTCTATGATTTGAACCATTCCTGTGACACTAGTTATAGATTCCGATGCTTCACCTCAGGTTTACTGTATCCCTCTGACCTTCTTACTGACGATGAAACACAGAAATTGCAACGGAATTAAATACAAAAGGCGAAATGCCGACTTAAGTACAAGAAAACTGACTCTTCTTACTGTCTATGTTTTAACCATTCCTGAGACACTAGTTATAGATTCCGATGCATCACTTCAGGTTTACTGTATCCCTCTGACATTCTTATTGACGATGAAACACAGAAATTGCATCGTTATTTAATACAATAGGTACAACGCCGACTTAAGTACAAGAAAACTGACTCTTCTTACTGTCTATGTTTTGAACCATTCCTGTGACACTAGTTATAGATTCCGATGCTTCACTTCAGGTTTACTGTATCCCTCTGACCTTCTTATTGACGATGAAACACAGTAATTGCATCGGAATTAAATACAAAAGGTACAACGCCGACTTAAGTACAAGAAAACTGACTCTTCTTACTGTCTATGTTTTGAACCACTCCTGTGACACTAGTTATAGATTCCGATGCTTCACTTCAGGTTTACTGTATCCCTCAAACCTTCTTATTGACGATGAAACCCAGAAATTGCATCGGAAATAAATAGAAAGGCACAATGCCAACTTAAGTACACGAAAACTGACTCTTCTTACTGTCTATGTTTTGAACCATTCCTGAGACACTAGTTATAGATTCCGATGCTTCACTTCAGGTTTACTGTATCCCTCTGTCCTACTTAAAGTTGATGAAACAAAGAAATTGCATCGGAATTAAATACAAAAGGCACAATGCCGACTTAAGTACAAGAAAACTGACTCTTCTTACTGTCTATGTTTTGAACCATTCCTGTGACACTATTTATAGATTCCGATGCTTCACTTCAGGTCTACTGTATCCCTCTGACCTTCTTATTGACGATGAAACAATGAAATTGCATCGGAATTAAATACAAAAGGCACAATGCCGACTTAAGTACAAGAAAACTGACTCTTCTTACTGTCTATATTTTGAGCAATTCATGTGACACTAGTTATAGATTCCAATGATTCACTTCAGGTTTACTGTATCCCTCTGACCTTCTTATTGGCGATGAAACACAGAAATTGCTTCGGAATTAAATACAAAAGGCACAATGCCGACTTAAGTACAAGAAAACTGACTCTTCTTACTGTCTATGTTTTGAACCATTCCTGTGACACTAGTTATAGATTCCGATGCTTCACTTCAGGTTTACTGTATCCCTCTGAACTTCCTATTGATGATGAAACACAGAAATCGCATCGGAATTAAATACAAAAGGTACAACGCCGACTTAAGTACAAGAATACTGACTCTTCTAACTGTCTATGTTTTGAACCGTTCCTGTGACACTAGTTATAGATTCCGATGCTTCACTTCAGGTTTACTGTATCCCTTTGACCTTCTTGCTGACGATGAAACCCAGAAATTGCATAGGAATTAAATAGAAAAGGCGCAATGCCGATTTAAGTACACGAAAACTGACCCTTCTTACTGTCTATGTTTTGAACCATTCCTGTGACACTAGTTATAGATTCCGATGCTTCACCTCAGGTTTACTATATCCCTCTGACCTTCTTACTGTCGATGAAACACAGAAATTGCAACGGAATTAAATACAAAACTCGAAATGCCGACTTAAGTACAAGAAAACTGACTCTTCTTACTGTCAATGTTTTGAACCATTCCTGAGACACTAGTTATAGATTCCGATGCTACACTTCAGGTTTACTGTATCCCTCTGACCTTCTTATTGACGATGAAACACAGAAATTGCATCGGAATTATATACAAAAGGTACAACGCCGACTTAAGTACAAGACAACTGACTCTCCTCACTGTCTATGTTTTGAACCATTCCTGTGACACTAATTATGGATTCCGATGCTTCACTTCAGGTTTACTGTATCCCTCTGACCTTCTTATTGACGATGAAACTCAGAAATTGCATCGGAATTAAATACAAAATGTACAAAGCCGACTTAAGTACAAGAAAACTGACTCTTCTTACTGTCTATGTTTTGAACCATTCCTGTGACACTAGTGATTGATTCCGATGCTTCACTTCAGGTTTACTGTATCCCTCTGACCTTCTTATTGACGATGAAACACAGAAATTGCAACGGAATTAAATACAAAAGGCGAAATGCCGACTTAAGTACAAGAAAACTGCCTCTTCTTACTGTCTATGTATTGAACCATTCCTGAGACACTAGTTATAGATTCCGATGCTTCACTTCAGGTTTACTGTATCCCTCTGACCTACTTAAAGTTGATGAAACAAAGAAATAGCATCGGAATTAAATAGAAAACGAACAATGCCGACTTAAGTACACGAAAACTGACAATTCTTACTGTCTATGTTTTGAACCATTCCTGTGACACTAGTTATAGATTCCGATGCTTCACCTCAGGTTTACTGTATCCCTCTGACCTTCTTATTGACGATGAAACACAGAAATTGCAACGGAATTAAATACAAAAGTCGAAATGCCGACTTAAGTACAAGAAAACTGACTCTTCTTACTGTCTATGTTTTGAACCATTCCTGAGACACTAGTTATAGATTCCGATGCTTCACTTCAGGTTTACTGTATCCCTCTGACCTTCTTATTGACGATGTAACACAGAAATTGCAACGGAATTAAATACAAAAGGCGAAATGCAGACTTAAGTACAAGAAAACTGACTCTTCTTACTGTCTATGTTTTGAACCATTCCTGTGACACTAGTTGTAGATTCCGATGCTTCACTTCAGGTTTACTGAATCCCTCTGACCCTCTTATTGACGATGAAACACAGATATTGCATCGGAATTGAATACAAAAGGTACAACGCAGACTTAAGTACAAGAAAACTGACTCTTCTTACTGTCTATGATTTGAACCATTCCTGTGACACTAGTTATAGATTCCGATGCTTCACTTCAGGTTTACTGTATCCCTCTGACCTTCTTGTTGACAATGAAACCCAGAAATTGCATAGGAATTAAATAGAAAAGACTCAATGCCGACGTATGTACTCGAAAACTGACCCTTCTTACTGTCTATGTTTTGAACCATTCCTGTGACACTAGTTATAGATTCCGATGCTTCACCTCAGGTTTACTGTGTCCCTCTGACCTTCTTATTGACGATTAAACCTAGAAATTGCATCGGAATTAAATAGAAAAGGCACAATGCCGGCTTAAGTACACGAAAACTGACAATTCTTACTGTCTATATTTGAACCATTCCTGTGACACTAGTTATAGATTCTGATGCTTCACCTCAGGTTTACTGTATCCCTCTGACGTTCTTATTGACGATGAAACCCAGAAATTGCAACGGAATTAAATACAAAAGGCGAAATGCCGACTTAAGTACAAGAAAACTGACTCTTCTTACTGTCTATGTTTTGAACCATTCCTGAGACACTAGTTATAGATTCCGATGCTTCACTTCAGGTTTACTGTATCCCTCTGACCTACTTAAAGTTGATGAAACAAAGAAATTGCATCGGAATTAAATACAAAAGGCACAATGCCGAATTAAGTACAAGAAAACTGACTCTTCTTACTGTCTATGTTTGAACCATTCCTGTGACACTAGTTATAGATTCCGATGCTTCACTTCAGGTCTACTGTATCCCTCAAACCTTCTTATTGACGATGAAACAATGAAATTGCCACGGAATTAAATACAAAAGGCACAATGCCGACTTAAGTACAAGAAAACTGACTCTTCTTACTGTCTATATTTTGAGCAATTCATGTGACACTAGTTATAGATTCCAATGATTCACTTCAGGTTTACTGTATCCCTCTGACATTCTTATTGACGATGAAACAAAGAAATTGCTTCGGAATTAAATACAAAATGCACAATGCCGACTTAATTACAAGAAAACTAACTCTTCTTACTGTCTATGATTTGAACCATTCCTGTGACACTAGTTATAGATTCCGATGCTTCACTTCAGGTTTACTGTAACCCTCTGACCTTCGTATTGACGATGAAACACAGAAGTTGCATCGGAAATTAATACAAAAGGCACAATGCCGACTTAAGTACAAGAAAACTGACTCTTCTTACTGTCTATGTTATGAACCATTCCTGTGACACTAGTTATAGATTCCGATGCTTCACTTCAGGTTTACTGTATCCCTCTGAACTTCCTATTGATGATGAAACACAGAAATTGAATCGGAATTAAATACAAAAGGTACAACGCCGACTTAAGTACAAGAAAACTGACTCCTCTTACTGTCTATGCTTTGAACAATTCCTGTGACACTAGTTATAGATTCCGATGCCTCACTTCAGGTTTACTGTATCCCTCTGACCTTCTTGCTGACGATGAAACCCAGAAATTGCATAGGAATTAAATAGAAAAGGCACAATGCCGACTTAAGTACACGAAAACTGACCCTTCTTACTGTCTATGATTTGAACCATTCCTGTGACACTAGTTATAGATTCCGATGCTTCACCTCAGGTTTACTGTATCCCTCTGACCTTCTTACTGACGATGAAACACAGAAATTGCAACGGAATTAAATACAAAAGGCGAAATGCCGACTTAAGTACAAGAAAACTGACTCTTCTTACTGTCTATGTTTTAACCATTCCTGAGACACTAGTTATAGATTCCGATGCATCACTTCAGGTTTACTGTATCCCTCTGACATTCTTATTGACGATGAAACACAGAAATTGCATCGTTATTTAATACAATAGGTACAACGCCGACTTAAGTACAAGAAAACTGACTCTTCTTACTGTCTATGTTTTGAACCATTCCTGTGACACTAGTTATAGATTCCGATGCTTCACTTCAGGTTTACTGTATCCCTCTGACCTTCTTATTGACGATGAAACACAGTAATTGCATCGGAATTAAATACAAAAGGTACAACGCCGACTTAAGTACAAGAAAACTGACTCTTCTTACTGTCTATGTTTTGAACCACTCCTGTGACACTAGTTATAGATTCCGATGCTTCACTTCAGGTTTACTGTATCCCTCAAACCTTCTTATTGACGATGAAACCCAGAAATTGCATCGGAAATAAATAGAAAGGCACAATGCCAACTTAAGTACACGAAAACTGACTCTTCTTACTGTCTATGTTTTGAACCATTCCTGAGACACTAGTTATAGATTCCGATGCTTCACTTCAGGTTTACTGTATCCCTCTGTCCTACTTAAAGTTGATGAAACAAAGAAATTGCATCGGAATTAAATACAAAAGGCACAATGCCGACTTAAGTACAAGAAAACTGACTCTTCTTACTGTCTATGTTTTGAACCATTCCTGTGACACTATTTATAGATTCCGATGCTTCACTTCAGGTCTACTGTATCCCTCTGACCTTCTTATTGACGATGAAACAATGAAATTGCATCGGAATTAAATACAAAAGGCACAATGCCGACTTAAGTACAAGAAAACTGACTCTTCTTACTGTCTATATTTTGAGCAATTCATGTGACACTAGTTATAGATTCCAATGATTCACTTCGGTTTACTGTATCCCTCTGACCTTCTTATTGGCGATGAAACACAGAAATTGCTTCGGAATTAAATACAAAAGGCACAATGCCGACTTAAGTACAAGAAAACTGACTCTTCTTACTGTCTATGTTTTGAACCATTCCTGTGACACTAGTTATAGATTCCGATGCTTCACTTCAGGTTTACTGTATCCCTCTGAACTTCCTATTGATGATGAAACACAGAAATCGCATCGGAATTAAATACAAAAGGTACAACGCCGACTTAAGTACAAGAAAACTGACTCTTCTAACTGTCTATGTTTTGAACCGTTCCTGTGACACTAGTTATAGATTCCGATGCTTCACTTCAGGTTTACTGTATCCCTTTGACCTTCTTGCTGACGATGAAACCCAGAAATTGCATAGGAATTAAATAGAAAAGGCGCAATGCCGATTTAAGTACACGAAAACTGACCCTTCTTACTGTCTATGTTTTGAACCATTCCTGTGACACTAGTTATAGATTCCGATGCTTCACCTCAGGTTTACTATATCCCTCTGACCTTCTTACTGTCGATGAAACACAGAAATTGCAACGGAATTAAATACAAAACTCGAAATGCCGACTTAAGTACAAGAAAACTGACTCTTCTTACTGTCAATGTTTTGAACCATTCCTGAGACACTAGTTATAGATTCCGATGCTACACTTCAGGTTTACTGTATCCCTCTGACCTTCTTATTGACGATGAAACACAGAAATTGCATCGGAATTATATACAAAAGGTACAACGCCGACTTAAGTACAAGACAACTGACTCTCCTCACTGTCTATGTTTTGAACCATTCCTGTGACACTAATTATGGATTCCGATGCTTCACTTCAGGTTTACTGTATCCCTCTGACCTTCTTATTGACGATGAAACTCAGAAATTGCATCGGAATTAAATACAACATGTACAAAGCCGACTTAAGTACAAGAAAACTGACTCTTCTTACTGTCTATGTTTTGAACCATTCCTGTGACACTAGTGATTGATTCCGATGCTTCACTTCAGGTTTACTGTATCCCTCTGACCTTCTTATTGACGATGAAACACAGAAATTGCAACGGAATTAAATACAAAAGGCGAAATGCCGACTTAAGTACAAGAAAACTGCCTCTTCTTACTGTCTATGTATTGAACCATTCCTGAGACACTAGTTATAGATTCCGATGCTTCACTTCAGGTTTACTGTATCCCTCTGACCTACTTAAAGTTGATGAAACATAGAAATAGCATCGGAATTAAATAGAAAACGAACAATGCCGACTTAAGTACACGAAAACTGACAATTCTTACTGTCTATGTTTTGAACCATTCCTGTGACACTAGTTATAGATTCCGATGCTTCACCTCAGGTTTACTGTATCCCTCTGACCTTCTTATTGACGATGAAACACAGAAATTGCAACGGAATTAAATACAAAAGTCGAAATGCCGACTTAAGTACAAGAAAACTGACTCTTCTTACTGTCTATGTTTTGAACCATTCCTGAGACACTAGTTATAGATTCCGATGCTTCACTTCAGGTTTACTGTATCCCTCTGACCTTCTTATTGACGATGTAACACAGAAATTGCAACGGAATTAAATACAAAAGGCGAAATGCAGACTTAAGTACAAGAAAACTGACTCTTCTTACTGTCTATGTTTTGAACCATTCCTGTGACACTAGTTGTAGATTCCGATGCTTCACTTCAGGTTTACTGAATCCCTCTGACCCTCTTATTGACGATGAAACACAGATATTGCATCGGAATTGAATACAAAAGGTACAACGCAGACTTAAGTACAAGAAAACTGACTCTTCTTACTGTCTATGATTTGAACCATTCCTGTGACACTAGTTATAGATTCCGATGCTTCACTTCAGGTTTACTGTATCCCTCTGACCTTCTTGTTGACAATGAAACCCAGAAAATGCATAGGAATTAAATAGAAAAGACTCAATGCCGACTTATGTACTCGAAAACTGACCCTTCTTACTGTCTATGTTTTGAACCATTCCTGTGACACTAGTTATAGATTCCGATGCTTCACCTCAGGTTTACTGTGTCCCTCTGACCTTCTTATTGACGATGAAACACAGAAATTGCAACGGAATTAAATACAAAAGGCGAAATGCCGACTTAAGTACAAGAAAACTGACTCTTCTTACTGTCTATGTTTGAACCATTCCTGTGACACTAGTTATAGATTCCGATGCTTCACTGCAGGTCTACTGTATCCCTCTGACCTTCTTATTGACGATGGAACAATGAAATTGCATCTGAATTAAATATAAAAGGCACAATGCCGACTTAAGTACAAGAAAACTGACTCTTCTAACTGTCTATATTTTGAGCAATTCATGTGACACTAGTTATAGATTCCAATGATTCACTTCAGGTTTACTGTATCCCTCTGACCTTCTTATTGGCGATGAAACACAGAAATTGCTTCGGAATTAAATACAAAATTCACAAAGCTGACTTAAGTACAAGAAAACTAACTCTTCTTACTGTATATGTTTTGAACCATTCCTGTGACACTAGTTATAGATTCCGATGCTTCACTTCAGGTTTACTGTAACCCTCTGACCTTCGTATTGACGATGAAACACAGAAGTTGCATCGGAAATTAATACAAAAGGCACAATGCCGACTTAAGTACAAGAAAACTGACTCTTATTACTGTCTATGTTTTGAACCATTCCTGTGACACTAGTTGTAGATTCCGATGCTTCACTTCAGGTTTACTGTATCCCTCTGACCCTCTTATTGACGATGAAACACAGATATTGCATCGGAATTAAATACAATAGGTACAACGCAGACTTAAGTACAAGAAAACTGACTCTTCTTACTGTCTATGTTTTGAACCATTCCTGTGACACTATTTATAGATTCCGATGCTTCACTTCAGGTCTACTGTATCCCTCTGACCTTCTTATTGACGATGAAACAATGAAATTGCATCGGAATTAAATACAAAAGGCACAATGCCGACTTAAGTACAAGAAAACTGACTCTTCTTACTGTCTATATTTTGAGCAATTCATGTGACACTAGTTATAGATTCCAATGATTCACTTCAGGTTTACTGTATCCCTCTGACCTTCTTATTGGCGATGAAACACAGAAATTGCTTCGGAATTAAATACAAAAGGCACAATGCCGACTTAAGTACAAGAAAACTGACTCTTCTTACTGTCTATGTTTTGAACCATTCCTGTGACACTAGTTATAGATTCCGATGCTTCACTTCAGGTTTACTGTATCCCTCTGAACTTCCTATTGATGATGAAACACAGAAATCGCATCGGAATTAAATACAAAAGGTACAACGCCGACTTAAGTACAAGAAAACTGACTCTTCTAACTGTCTATGTTTTGAACCGTTCCTGTGACACTAGTTATAGATTCCGATGCTTCACTTCAGGTTTACTGTATCCCTTTGACCTTCTTGCTGACGATGAAACCCAGAAATTGCATAGGAATTAAATAGAAAAGGCGCAATGCCGATTTAAGTACACGAAAACTGACCCTTCTTACTGTCTATGTTTTGAACCATTCCTGTGACACTAGTTATAGATTCCGATGCTTCACCTCAGGTTTACTATATCCCTCTGACCTTCTTACTGTCGATGAAACACAGAAATTGCAACGGAATTAAATACAAAACTCGAAATGCCGACTTAAGTACAAGAAAACTGACTCTTCTTACTGTCAATGTTTTGAACCATTCCTGAGACACTAGTTATAGATTCCGATGCTACACTTCAGGTTTACTGTATCCCTCTGACCTTCTTATTGACGATGAAACACAGAAATTGCATCGGAATTATATACAAAAGGTACAACGCCGACTTAAGTACAAGACAACTGACTCTCCTCACTGTCTATGTTTTGAACCATTCCTGTGACACTAATTATGGATTCCGATGCTTCACTTCAGGTTTACTGTATCCCTCTGACCTTCTTATTGACGATGAAACTCAGAAATTGCATCGGAATTAAATACAAAATGTACAAAGCCGACTTAAGTACAAGAAAACTGACTCTTCTTACTGTCTATGTTTTGAACCATTCCTGTGACACTAGTGATTGATTCCGATGCTTCACTTCAGGTTTACTGTATCCCTCTGACCTTCTTATTGACGATGAAACACAGAAATTGCAACGGAATTAAATACAAAAGGCGAAATGCCGACTTAAGTACAAGAAAACTGCCTCTTCTTACTGTCTATGTATTGAACCATTCCTGAGACACTAGTTATAGATTCCGATGCTTCACTTCAGGTTTACTGTATCCCTCTGACCTACTTAAAGTTGATGAAACATAGAAATAGCATCGGAATTAAATAGAAAACGAACAATGCCGACTTAAGTACACGAAAACTGACAATTCTTACTGTCTATGTTTTGAACCATTCCTGTGACACTAGTTATAGATTCCGATGCTTCACCTCAGGTTTACTGTATCCCTCTGACCTTCTTATTGACGATGAAACACAGAAATTGCAACGGAATTAAATACAAAAGTCGAAATGCCGACTTAAGTACAAGAAAACTGACTCTTCTTACTGTCTATGTTTTGAACCATTCCTGAGACACTAGTTATAGATTCCGATGCTTCACTTCAGGTTTACTGTATCCCTCTGACCTTCTTATTGACGATGTAACACAGAAATTGCAACGGAATTAAATACAAAAGGCGAAATGCAGACTTAAGTACAAGAAAACTGACTCTTCTTACTGTCTATGTTTTGAACCATTCCTGTGACACTAGTTGTAGATTCCGATGCTTCACTTCAGGTTTACTGAATCCCTCTGACCCTCTTATTGACGATGAAACACAGATATTGCATCGGAATTGAATACAAAAGGTACAACGCAGACTTAAGTACAAGAAAACTGACTCTTCTTACTGTCTATGATTTGAACCATTCCTGTGACACTAGTTATAGATTCCGATGCTTCACTTCAGGTTTACTGTATCCCTCTGACCTTCTTGTTGACAATGAAACCCAGAAAATGCATAGGAATTAAATAGAAAAGACTCAATGCCGACTTATGTACTCGAAAACTGACCCTTCTTACTGTCTATGTTTTGAACCATTCCTGTGACACTAGTTATAGATTCCGATGCTTCACCTCAGGTTTACTGTGTCCCTCTGACCTTCTTATTGACGATGAAACACAGAAATTGCAACGGAATTAAATACAAAAGGCGAAATGCCGACTTAAGTACAAGAAAACTGACTCTTCTTACTGTCTATGTTTGAACCATTCCTGTGACACTAGTTATAGATTCCGATGCTTCACTGCAGGTCTACTGTATCCCTCTGACCTTCTTATTGACGATGGAACAATGAAATTGCATCTGAATTAAATATAAAAGGCACAATGCCGACTTAAGTACAAGAAAACTGACTCTTCTAACTGTCTATATTTTGAGCAATTCATGTGACACTAGTTATAGATTCCAATGATTCACTTCAGGTTTACTGTATCCCTCTGACCTTCTTATTGGCGATGAAACACAGAAATTGCTTCGGAATTAAATACAAAATTCACAAAGCTGACTTAAGTACAAGAAAACTAACTCTTCTTACTGTATATGTTTTGAACCATTCCTGTGACACTAGTTATAGATTCCGATGCTTCACTTCAGGTTTACTGTAACCCTCTGACCTTCGTATTGACGATGAAACACAGAAGTTGCATCGGAAATTAATACAAAAGGCACAATGCCGACTTAAGTACAAGAAAACTGACTCTTATTACTGTCTATGTTTTGAACCATTCCTGTGACACTAGTTGTAGATTCCGATGCTTCACTTCAGGTTTACTGTATCCCTCTGACCCTCTTATTGACGATGAAACACAGATATTGCATCGGAATTAAATACAATAGGTACAACGCAGACTTAAGTACAAGAAAACTGACTCTTCTTACTGTCTATGTTTTGAACCATTCCTGTGACACTAGTTATAGATTCCGATGCTTGACTTCAGGTTTACTGTATCCCTCTGACCTTCTTGTTGACGATGAAACCCAGATATTGCATAGGAATTAAATAGAAAAGGCTCAATGCCGACTTAAGTACACGAAAACTGACCCTTCTTACAGTCTATGTTTTGAACCATTCCTGTGACATTAGTTATAGATTCCGATGCTTCACCTCAGGTTTACTGTGTCCCTCTGACCTTCTTATTGACGATGAAACACAGAAATTGCATCGGAATTAAATACAAAAGGTACAACGGCGACTTAAGTAAGGAAAACTGACTCTTCTTAGTGTCTATGTTTTGAACCATTCCGTTGACACTAGTGATAGATTCCGATGCTTCACTTCAGGTTTACTGTATCCCTCTGACCTTCTTATTGACGATGAAACACAGAAATTGCAACGGAATTAAATACAAAAGGCGAAATGCCGACTTAAGTACAAGAAAACTGACTCTTCTTACTGTCTATGTTTTGAACCATTCCTGAGACACTAGTTATAGATTCCGATGCTTCACTTCAGGTTTACTGTATCCCTCTGACCTACTTAAGGTTGATGAAACAAAGAAATAGCATCGGAATTAAATAGAAAAGGCACAATGCAGACTTAAGTACACGAAAACTGACAATTCTTACTGTCTATGTTTTGAACCATTCCTGTGACACTAGTTATAGATTCCGATTCTTCACCTCAGGTTTACTGTATCCCTCTGACCTTCCTATTGACGATGAAACACAGAAATTGCAACGGAATTAAATACAAAATGCGAAATGCCGACTAAAGTACAAGAAAACTGACTCTTCTTACTATCTATGTTTTGAACCATTCCTGAGACACTAGTTATAGATTCCGATGCTTCACTTCAGGTTTACTGTATCCCTCTGACCTTCTTATTGACGATGAAACACAGAAATTGCAACGGAAATAAATACAAAAGGCGAAATGCAGACTTAAGTACAAGAAAACTGACTCTTCTTACTGTCTATGTTTTGAACCATTCCTGTGACACTAGTTGTAGATTCCGATGCTTCACTTCAGGTTTACTGTATCCCTCTGACCCTCTTATTGACGATGAAACACAGATATTGCATCGGAATTAAATACAAAAGGTACAACGCAGACTTAAGTACAAGAAAACTGACTCTTCTTACTGTCTATGTTTTGAACCATTCCTGTGAGACTAGTTATAGATTCCGATGCTTCACTTCAGGTTTACTGTATCCCTCTGACCTTCTTGTTGACGATGAAACCCAGAAATTGCATAGGAATTAAATAGAAAAGGCTCAATGCCGACTTAAGTACACGAAAACTGACCCTTCTTACTGTCTATGTTTTGAACCATTCCTGTGACACTAGTTATAGATTCCGATGCTTCACCTCAGGTTTACTGTGTCCCTCTGACCTTCTTATTGACGATGAAACACAGAAATTGCAACGGAATTAAATACAAAAGGCGAAATGCCGACTTAAGTACAAGAAAATGACTCTTCTTACTGTCTATGTTTGAACCATTCCTGTGACACTAGTTATAGATTCCGATGCTTCACTGCAGGTCTACTGTATCCCTCTGACCTTCTTATTGACGATGGAACAATGAAGTTGCATCGGAATTAAATATAAAAGGCACAATGCCGACTTAAGTACAAGAAAACTGACTCTTCTAACTGTCTATATTTTGAGCAATTCATGTGACACTAGTTATAGATTCCAATGATTCACTTCAGGTTTACTGTATCCCTCTGACCTTCTTATTGATGATGAAACACAGAAATTGCTTCGGAATTAAATACAAAATTCACAAAGCCGACTTAAGTACAAGAAAACTAACTCTTCTTACTGTCTATGTTTTGAACCATTCCGGTGACACTAGTTATAGATTCCGATGCTTCACTTCAGGTTTACTGTAACCCTCTGACCCTCTTATTGACGATGAAACCCAGAAATTGCATCGGAGTTATATAGAAAAGGCACAATGCCAACATAAGTACACGAAAACTGACTCTTCTTACTGTCTATGTTTTGAACCATTCCTGTGACACTAGTTATAGATTCCGATGCTTCACTTCAGGTTTACTGTATCCCTCTGACCCTCTTATTGACGATGAAACCCAGAAATTGCATCGGAGTTATATAGAAAAGGCACAATGCCAACATAAGTACACGAAAACTGACTCTTCTTACTGTCTATGCTTTGAACCATTCCTGTGACACTAGTTATAGATTCTGATGCTTCACTTCAGGTTTACTGTATCCGTCTGACCTACTTAAAGTTGATCAAACAAAGAAATTGCATCGGAATTAAATACAAAAGGCACAATGCCGACTTAAGTACAAGAAAACTGACTCTTCTAACTGTCTATATTTTGAGCAATTCATGTGACACTAGTTATAGATTCCAATGATTCACTTCAGGTTTACTGTATCCCTCTGACCTTCTTATTGGCGATGAAACACAGAAATTGCTTCGGAATTAAATACAAAATTCACAAAGCTGACTTAAGTACAAGAAAACTAACTCTTCTTACTGTCTATGTTTTGAACCATTCCTGTGACACTAGTTATAGATTCCGATGCTTCACTTCAGGTTTACTGTAACCCTCTGACCTTCGTATTGACGATGAAACACAGAAGTTGCATCGGAAATTAATACAAAAGGCACAATGCCGACTTAAGTACAAGAAAACTGACTCTTATTACTGTCTATGTTTTGAACCATTCCTGTGACACTAGTTGTAGATTCCGATGCTTCACTTCAGGTTTACTGTATCCCTCTGACCCTCTTATTGACGATGAAACACAGATATTGCATCGGAATTAAATACAATAGGTACAACGCAGACTTAAGTACAAGAAAACTGACTCTTCTTACTGTCTATGTTTTGAACCATTCCTGTGACACTAGTTATAGATTCCGATGCTTGACTTCAGGTTTACTGTATCCCTCTGACCTTCTTGTTGACGATGAAACCCAGATATTGCATAGGAATTAAATAGAAAAGGCTCAATGCCGACTTAAGTACACGAAAACTGACCCTTCTTACTGTCTATGTTTTGAACCATTCCTGTGACACTAGTTATAGATTCCGATGCTTCACCTCAGGTTTACTGTGTCCCTCTGACCTTCTTATTGACGATGAAACACAGAAATTGCAACGGAATTAAATACAAAAGGCGAAATGCCGACTTAAGTACAAGAAAACTGACTCTTCTTACTGTCTATGTTTTGAACCATTCCTGAGACACTAGTTATAGATTCCGATATTTCACTTCAGGTTTACTGTATCCCTCTGACCTACTTAAAGTTGATGAAACAAAGAAATAGCATTGGAATTAAATAGAAAAGGCACAATGCAGACTTAAGTACACGAAAACTGACAATTCTTACTGTCTATGTTTTGAACCATTCCTGTGACACTAGTTATAGATTCCGATTCTTCACCTCAGGTTTACTGTATCCCTCTGACCTTCTTATTGACGATGAAACACAGAAATTGCAACGGAATTAAATACAAAATGCGAAATGCCGACTAAAGTACAAGAAAACTGACTCTTCTTACTATCTATGTTTTGAACCATTCCTGAGACACTAGTTATAGATTCCGATGCTTCACTTCAGGTTTACTGTATCCCTCTGACCTTCTTATTGACGATGAAACACAGAAATTGCAACGGAAATAAATACAAAAGGCGAAATGCAGACTTAAGTACAAGAAAACTGACTCTTCTTACTGTCTATGTTTTGAACCATTCCTGTGACACTAGTTGTAGATTCCGATGCTTCACTTCAGGTTTACTGTATCCCTCTGACCCTCTTATTGACGATGAAACACAGATATTGCATCGGAATTAAATACAAAAGGTACAACGCAGACTTAAGTACAAGAAAACTGACTCTTCTTACTGTCTATGTTTTGAACCATTCCTGTGAGACTAGTTATAGATTCCGATGCTTCACTTCAGGTTTACTGTATCCCTCTGACCTTCTTGTTGACGATGAAACCCAGAAATTGCATAGGAATTAAATAGAAAAGGCTCAATGCCGACTTAAGTACACGAAAACTGACCCTTCTTACTGTCTATGTTTTGAACCATTCCTGTGACACTAGTTATAGATTCCGATGCTTCACCTCAGGTTTACTGTGTTCCTCTGACCTTCTTATTGACGATGAAACACAGAAATTGCAACGGAATTAAATACAAAAGGCGAAATGCCGACTTAAGTACAAGAAAACTGACTCTTCTTACTGTCTATGTTTGAACCATTCCTGTGACACTAGTTATAGATTCCGATGCTTCACTGCAGGTCTACTGTATCCCTCTGACCTTCTTATTGACGATGGAACAATGAAATTGCATCGGAATTAAATATAAAAGGCACAATGCCGACTTAAGTACAAGAAAACTGACTCTTCTAACTGTCTATATTTTGAGCAATTCATGTGACACTAGTTATAGATTCCAATGATTCACTTCAGGTTTACTGTATCCCTCTGACCTTCTTATTGATGATGAAACACAGAAATTGCTTCGGAATTAAATACAAAATTCACAAAGCCGACTTAAGTACAAGAAAACTAACTCTTCTTACTGTCAATGTTTTGAACCATTCCGGTGCCACTAGTTATAGATTCCGATGCTTCACTTCAGGTTTACTGTAACCCTCTGACCTTCGTATTGACGATGAAACACAGAAGTTGCATCGGAAATTAATACAAAAGGCACAATGCCGACTTAAGTACAAGAAAACTGACTCTTCTTACTGTCTATGTTTTGAACCATTCCTGTGACACTAGTCGTAGATTCCGATGCTTCACTTCAGGTTTACTGTATCCCTCTGACCCTCTTATTGACGATGAAACACAGATATTGCATCGGAATTAAATACAAAAGGTACAACGCAGACTTAAGTACAAGAAAACTGACTCTTCTTACTGTCTATGTTTTGAACCATTCCTGTGACACTAGTTATAGATTCCGATGGTTCACTTCAGGTTTACTGTATCTCTCTGACCTTCTTGTTGACGATGAAACCCAGAAATTGCATAGGAATTAAATAGAAAAGGCTCAATGCCGACTTAAGTACACGAAAACTGACCCTTCTTACTGTCTATGTTTTGAACCATTCCTGTGACACTAGTTATAGATTCCGATGCTTCACCTCAGGTTTACTGTGTCCCTCTGACCTTCTTATTGACGATGAAACCCAGAAATTGCAACGGAATTAAATACAAAAGGCGAAATGCCGACTTAAGTACAAGAAGACTGACTGTTCTTACTGTCTATGTTTTGAACCATTCCTGAGACACTAGTTATAGATTCCGATGCTTCACTTCAGGTTTACTGTATCCCTCTGAACTTCTTATTGACGATGAAACACAGAAATTGCATCGGAATTAAATACAAAAGGTACAACGCCGACTTAAGTACAAGAAAACTGACTCTTCTTACTGTCTATGTTTTGAACCATTCCTGTGACACTAGTTATAGATTCCGATGCTTCACTTCAGGTTTACTGTATCCCTCTGACCCTCTTATTGACGATGAAACCCAAAAATTGCATCGGAGTTATATAGAAAAGTCACAATGCCAACATAAGTACACGAAAACTGACTCTTCTTACTGTCTATGCTTTGAACCATTCCTGTGACACTAGTTATAGATTCCGATGCTTCACCTCAGGTTTACTGTATCCCTCTGACCTTCTTATTGACGATGAAACACAGAAATTGAAACGGAATTAAATACAAAAGGCGAAATGCCGACTTAAGTACAAGAAAACTGACTCTTCTTACTGTCTATGTTTTGAACCATTCCTGAGACACTAGTTATAGATTCCGATGCTTCACTTCAGGTTTACTGTATCCGTCTGACCTACTTAAAGTTGATCAAACAAAGAAATTGCATCGGAATTAAATACAAAAGGCACAATGCCGACTTAAGTACAAGAAAACTGACTCTTCTTACTGTCTATGTTTGAACCATTCCTGTGACACTAGTTATAGATTCCGATGCTTCATTTCATGTCTACTGTATCCCTCTGACCTTCTTATAGACGATGAAACAATGAAATTGCATCGGAATTAAATATAAAAGGCACAATGCCGACTTAAGTACAAGAAAACTGACTCTTCTAACTGTCTATATTTTGAGCAATTCATGTGACACAAGTTATAGATTCCAACGATTCACTTCAGGTTTACTGTATCCCTCTGACCTTATTGACGATGAAACACAGAAATTGCTTCGGAATTAAATACAAAATGCACAATGCCGACTTAATTACAAGAAAACTAACTCTTCTTACTGTCTATGTTTTGAACCATTCCTATGACACTAGTTATAGATTCCGATGCTTCACTTCAGGTTTACTGTAACCCTCTGACCTTCGTATTGACGATGAAACACAGAAGTTGCATCGGAAATTAATACAAAAGGCACAATGCCGACTTAAGTACAAGAAAACTGACTCTTCTTACTGTCTATGTTTTGAACCATTCCTGTGACACTAGTTGTAGATTCCGATGCTTCACTTCAGGTTTACTGTATCCCTCTGACCCTCTTATTGACGATGAAACACAGATATTGCATCGGAATTAAATACAAAAGGTACAATGCAGACTTCAGTACAAGAAAACTGACTCTTCTTACTGTCAATGTTTTGAACCATTCCTGTGACACCAGTTATAGATTCCGATGGCTCACTTCAGGTTTACTGTATCTCTCTGACCTTCTTGTTGACGATGAAACCCAGAAATTGCATAGGAATTAAATAGAAAGGGCTCAATGCCGACTTAAGTACACGTAAACTGACCCTTCTTACTGTCTATGTTTTGAACCATTCCTGTGACACTAGTTATAGATTCCGATGCTTCACCTCAGGTTTACTGTGTTCCTCTGACCTTCTTATTGACGATGAAACACAGAAATTGCAACGGAATTAAATACAAAAGGCGAAATGCCGACTTAAGTACAAGAGGACTGACTCTTCTTACTGTCTATGTTTTGAACCATTCCTGAGACACTAGTTATAGATTCCGATGCTTCACTTCAGGTTTACTGTATCCCTCTGACCTTCTTATTGACGATGAAACACAGAAATTGCATCGGAATTAAATACAAAAGGTACAACGCCGACTTAAGTACAAGAAAACTGACTCTTCTTACTGTCTATGTTTTGAACCATTCCTGTGACACTAGTTATAGATTCCGATGCTTCACTTCAGGTTTACTGTATCCCTCTGACCCTCTTATTGACGATGAAACCCAGAAATTGCATCGGAGTTAAATAGAAAAGGCACAATGCCGACATAAGTACACGAAAACTGACTCTTCTTACTGTCTATGCTTTGAACCATTCCTGTGACACTAGTTATAGATTCCGATGCTTCACCTCAGGTTTACTGTATCCCTCTGACCTTCTTATTGACGATGAAATACAGAAATTGCAACGGAATTAAATACAAAAGGCGAAATGCCGACTTAAGTAGAAGAAAACTGACTCTTCTTACTGTCTATGTTTTGAACCATTCCGTAGACACTAGTTATAGATTCCGATGCTTCACTTCAGGTTTACTGTATCTGTCTGACCTACTTAAAGTTGATCAAACAAAGAAATTGCATCGGAATTAAATACAAAAGGCACAATGCCGACTTAAGTACAAGAAAACTGACTCTTCTTACTGTCTATGTTTGAACCATTCCTGTGACACTAGTTATAGATTCCGATGCTTCACTTCATGTCTACTGTATCCCTCTGACCTTCTTATAGACGATGAAACAATGAAATTGCATCGGAATTAAATATAAAAGGCACAATGCCGACTTAAGTACAAGAAAACTGACTCTTCTAACTGTCTATATTTTGAGCAATTCATGTGACACAATTTATAGATTCCAACGATTCACTTCAGGTTTACTGTATCCCTCTGACCTTATTGACGATGAAACACAGAAATTGCTTCGGAATTAAATACAAAATGCACAATGCCGACTTAATTACAAGAAAACTAACTCTTCTTACTGTCTATGTTTTGAACCATTCCTGTGACACTAGTTATAGATTCCGATGCTACACTTCAGGTTTACTGTAACCTTCTGACCTTCGTATTGACGATGAAACACAGAAGTTGCATCGGAAATTAATACAAAAGGCACAATGCCGACTTAAGTACAAGAAAACTGACTCTTCTTACTGTCTATGTTTTGAACCATTCCTGTGACACTAGTTATAGATTCCGATGCTTCACTTCAGGTTTACTGTATCCCTCTGAACTTCCTATTGATGATGAAACACAGAAATTGCATCGGAATTAATTACAAAAGGTACAACGCCGACTTAAGTACAAGAAAACTGACTCTTCTTACTGTCTATGCTTTGAACCATTCCTGTGACACTAGTTATAGATTCCGATGCTTCACTTCAGGTTTACTGTATCCCTCTGACCTTCTTGCTGACGATGAAACCCAGAAATTGCATAGGAATTAAATAGAAAAGTCACAATGCCGACTTAAGTACACGAAAACTGACCCTTCTTACTGTCTATGATTTGAACCATTCCTGTGACACTAGTTATAGATTCCGATGCTTCACCTCAGGTTTACTGTGTCCCTCTGACCTTCTTATTGACGATGAAACACAGAAATTGCAACGGAATTAAATACAAAATGCGAAATGCCGACTTAAGTACAAGAAAACTCACTCTTCTTACTGTCTATGTTTGAACCATTCCTGTGACACTAGTTATAGATTCCGATGCTTCACTGCAGGTCTACTGTATCCATCTGACCTTCTTATTGACGATGGAACAATGAAATTGCATCGGAATTAAATATAAAAGGCACAATGCCGACTTAAGTACAAGAAAACTGACTCTTCTTACTGTCTATGTTTTGAACCATTCCTGAGACACTAGTTATAGATTCCGATGCTTCACTTCAGGTTTACTGTATCCCTCTGACCTACTTAAAGTTGATGAAACAAAGAAATAGCATCGGAATTAAATAGAAAAGGCACAATGCCGACTTAAGTACGCGAAAACTGACAATTCTTACTGTCTATGTTTTGAACCATTCCTGTGACACTAGTTATAGATTCCGATGCTTCACCTCAGGTTTACTGTATCCCTCTGACCTTCTTATTGACGATGAAACACAGAAATTGCAACGGAATTAAATACAAAAGGCGAAATGCCGACTTAAGTACAAGAAAACTGACTCTTCTTACTATCTATGTTTTGAACCATTCCTGAGACACTCGTTATAGATTCCGATGCTTCACTTCAGGTTTACTGTATCCCTCTGACCTTCTTATTGACGATGAAACACAGAAATTGCAACGGAATTAAATACAAAAGGCGAAATGCAGACTTAAGTACAAGAAAACTGACTCTTCTTACTGTTTATGTTTTGAACCATTCCTGTGAGACTAGTTGTAGATTCCGATGCTTCACTTCAGGTTTACTGTATCCCTCTGACCCTCTTATTGGCGATGAAACACAGATATTGCATCGGAATTAAATACAAAAGGTACAACGCAGACTTAAGTACAAGAAAACTGACTCTTCTTACTGTCTATGTTTTGAACCATTCCTGTGACACTAGTTATAGATTCCGATGCTTCACTTCAGGTTAACTGTATCCCTCTGACCTTCTTGTTGACGATGAAACCCAGAAATTGCATAGGAATTAAATAGAAAAGGCTCAATGCCGACTTAAGTACACGAAAACTGACCCTTCTTACTGTCTATGTTTTGAACCATTCCTGTGACACTAGTTATAGATTCCGATGCTTCACCTCAGGTTTACTGTGTCCCTCTGACCTTCTTATTGACGATGAAACACAGAAATTGCAACGGAATTAAATACAAAAGGCGAAATGCCGACTTAAGTACAAGAAAACTAACCCTTCTTACTGTCTATGTTTGAACCATTCCTGTGACACTAGTTATAGATTCCGATGCTTCACTGCAGGTCTACTGTATCCCTCTGACCATCTTATTGACGATGGAACAATGAAATTGCATCGGAATTAAATATAAAAGGCACAATGCCGACTTAAGTACAAGAAAACTGACTCTTCTAACTGTCTATATTTTGAGCAATTCATGTGACACTAGTTATAGATTCCAATGATTCACTTCAGGTTTACTGTATCCCTCAGACCTTCTTATTGACGATGAAACACAGAAATTGCTTCGGAATTAAATACAAAATTCACAAGGCCGACTTAAGTACAAGAAAACTAACTCTTATTACTGTCTATGTTTTGAACCATTCCTGTGACACTAGTTATAGATTCCGATGCTTGACTTCAGGTTTACTGTAACCCTCTGACCTTCGTATTGACAATGAAACACAGAAGTTGCATCGGAAATTAATACAAAAGGCACAATGCCGACTTAAGTACAAGGAAACTGACTCTTCTTACTGTCTATGTTTTGAACCATTCCTGTGACACTACTTGTAGATTCCGATGCTTCACTTCAGGTTTACTGTATCCCTCTGACCCTCTTATTGACGATGAAACACAGATATTGCATCGGAATTAAATACAAAAGGTACAACGCAGACTTAAGTACAAGAAAACTGACTCTTCTTACTGTCTATGTTTTGAACCATTCCTGTGACACTAGTTATAGATTCCGATGCTTCACTTCAGGTTTACTGTATCCCTCTGACCTTCTTGTTGACGATGAAACCCAGAAATTGCATAGGAATTAAATAGAAAAGGCTCAATGCCGACTTAAGTACACGAAAACTGACCCTTCTTACTGTCTATGTTTTGAACCATTCCTGTGACACTAGTTATAGATTCCGATGCTTCACCTCAGGTTTACTGTGTCCCTCTGACCTTCTTATTGACGATGAAACACAGAAATTGCAACGGAATTAAATACAAAAGGCGAAATGCCGACTTAAGTACAAGAAGACTGACTCTTCTTACCGTCTATGTTTTGAACCATTCCTGAGACACTAGTTACAGATTCCGATGCTTCACTTCAGGTTTACTGTATCCCTCTGACCTCCTTATGGACGATGAAACACAGAAATTGCAACGGAATTAAATACAAAAGGTACAACGCCGACTTAAGTACAAGAAAACTGACTCTTCTTAATGTCTATGTTTTGAACCATTCCTGTGACACTAGTTATAGATTCCGATGCTTCACTTCAGGTTTACTGTATCCCTCTGACCCTCTTATTGACGATGAAACCCAGAAATTGCATCGGAGTTAAATAGAAAAGGCACAATGCCGACATAAGTACACGAAAACTGACTCTTCTTATTGTCTATGCTTTGAACCATTCCTGTGACACTAGTTATAGATTCCGATGCTTCACCTCAGGTATACTGTATCCCTCTGACCTTCTTATTGACGATGAAACACAGAAATTGCAACGGAATTAAATACAAAAGGCGAAATGCCGACTTAAGTACAAGAAAACTGACTCTTCTTACTGTCTATGTTTTGAACCATTCCTGAGACACTAGTTATAGATTCCGATGCTTCACTTCAGGTTTACTGTATCCGTCTGACCTACTTAAAGTTGATCAAACAAAGAAATTGCATCGGAATTAAATACAAAAGGCACAATGCCGACTTAAGTACAAGAAAACTGACTCTTCTTACTGTCTATGTTTGAACCATTCCTATGACACTAGTTATAGATTCCGATGCTTCACTTCAGGTTTACTGTATCCCTCTGACCTTATTGACGATGAAACACAGAAATTGCTTCGGAATTAAATACAAAATGCACAATGCCGACTTAAGTACAAAAAAACTAACTCTTCTTACTGTCTATGTTTTGAACCATTCCTGTGACACTAGTTATAGATTCCGATGCTTCACTTCAGGTTTACTGTAAGCCTCTGACCTTCGTATTGATGATGAAACACAGAAGTTGCATCGGAAACTAATACAAAAGGCACAATGCCGACTTAAGTACAAGAAAACTGACTCTTCTTACTGTCTATGTTTTGAACCATTCCTGTGACACTAGTTATAGATTCCGATGCTTCACTTCAGGTTTACTGTATCCCTCTGACCCTCTTATTGACGATGAAACACAGAAATTGCATCGGAATTAAATACAAAAGGTACAACGCCGACTTAAGTACAAGAAAACTGACTCTTCTTACTGTCTATGTTTTGAACCATTCCTGGGACACTAATGATAGATTCCGATGCTTCACTTCAGGTTTACTGTATCCCTCTGACCTTCTTATTGACGATGAAACCCAGAAATTGCATCGGAATTAAATAGAAAAGGCACAATGCCGACTTAAGTACACGAAAACTGACAATTCTTACTGTCTATATTTGAACCATTCCTGTGACACTAGTTATAGATTCCGATGCTTCACCTCAGGTTTACTGTATCCCTCTGACGTTCTTATTGACGATGAAACCCAGAAATTGCAACGGAATTAAATACAAAAGGTGAAATGCCGACTTAAGTACAAGAAAACTGACTCTTCTTACTGTCTATGTTTTGAACCATTCCTGAGACACTAGTTATTGATTCCGATGCTTCACTTCAGGTTTACTGTATCCCTCTGACCTACTTAAAGTTGATGAAACAAAGAAATTGCATCGGAATTAAATACAAAAGGCACAATGCCGACTTAAGTACAAGAAAACTGACTCTTCTTACTGTCTATGTTTGAACCATTCCTGTGACACTAGTTATAGATTCCGATGCTTCACTACAGGTCTACTGTATCCCTCTGACCTTCTTATTGACGATGAAACAATGAAATTGTATCGGAATTAAATACAAAAGGCACAATGCCGACTTAAGTACAAGAAAACTGACTCTTCTTACTGTCTATATTTTGAACAATTCATGTGACACTAGTTATAGATTCCGATGATTCACTTAAGGGTTACTGTATCCCTCTGACCTTCTTATTGACGATGAAACACAGAAATTGCAACGGAATTAAATACAAAAGGCGAAATGCAGACTTAAGTACAAGAAAACTGACTCTTCTTTCTGTCTATGTTTTGAACCATTCCTGTGACACTAGTTGTAGATTCCGATGCTTCACTTCAGGTTTACTGTATCCCTCTGACCCTCTTATTGACGATGAAACACAGATATTGCATCGGAATTAAATACAAAAGGTACAACGCAGACTTAAGTACAAGAAAACTGACTCTTCTTACTGTCTATGTTTTGAACCATTCCTGTGACACTAGTTATAGATTCCGATGCTTCACTTCAGGTTTACTGTATCCCTCTGACCTTCTTGTTGACGATGAAACCCAGAAATTGCATAGGAATTAAATAGAAAAGGCTCAATGCCGACTTAAGTACACGAAAACTGACCCTTCTTACTGTCTATGTTTTGAACCATTCCTGTGACACTAGTTATAGATTCCGATGCTTCACCTCAGGTTTACTGTGTCCCTCTGACCTTCTTATTGACGATGAAACACAGAAATTGCAACGGAATTAAATACAAAAGGCGAATTGCCGACTTAAGTACAAGAAAACTGACTCTTCTTACTGTCTATGTTTGAACCATTCCTGTGACACTAGTTATAGATTCCGATGCTTCACTGCAGGTCTACTGTATCCCTCTGACCTTCTTATTGACGATGGAACAATGAAATTGCATCGGAATTAAATATAAAAGGCACAATGCCGACTTAAGTACAAGAAAACTGACTCTTCTAACTGTCTATATTTTGAGCAATTCATGTGACACTAGTTATAGATTCCAATGATTCACTTCAGGTTTACTGTATCCCTCTGACCTTCTTATTGACGATGAAACACAGAAATTGCTTCGGAATTAAATACAAAATTCACAAAGTCGACTTAAGTACAAGAAAACTAACTCTTCTTACTGTCTATGTTTTGAACCATTCCTGTGACACTAGTTATAGATTCCGATGCTTGACTTCAGGTTTACTGTAACCCTCTGACCTTCGTATTGACGATGAAACACAGAAATTGCATCGGAAATTAATACAAAAGGCACAATGCCGACTTAAGTACAAGTAAAAATGACTCTTCTTACTGTCTATGTTTTGAACCATTCCTGTGACACTAGTTATAGATTCCGATGCTTGACTTCAGGTTTACTGTAACCCTCTGACCTTCGTATTGCCGATGAAACACAGAAGTTGCATCGGAAATTAATACAAAAGGCACAATGCCGACTTAAGTACAAGAAAACTGACCTTTCTTACTGTCTATGTTTTGAACCATTCCTGTGACACTAGTTATAGATTCCGATGCTTCACCTCAGGTTTACTGTGTCCCTCTGACCTTCTTATTGACGATGAAACACAGAAATTGCAACGGAATTAAATACAAAAGGCGAAATGCCGACTTAAGTACAAGAAGACTGACTCTTCTTACTGTCTATGTTTTGAACCATTCCTGAGACACTAGTTATAGATTCCGATGCTTCACTTCAGGTTTACTGTATCCCTCTGACCTTCTTATTGACGATGAAACACAGAAATTGCATCGGAATTAAATACAAAAGGTACAACGCCGACTTAAGTACAAGAAAACTGACTCTTCTTAATGTCTATGTTTTGAACCATTCCTGTGACACTAGTTATAGATTCCGAAGCTTCACTTCAGGTTTACTGTATCCCTCTGACCCTCTTATTGACGATGAAACCCAGAAATTGCATCGGAGTTAAATAGAAAAGGCACAATGCCGACATAAGTACACGAAAACTGACTCTTCTTATTGTCTATGCTTTGAACCATTCCTGTGACACTAGTTATAGATTCCGATGCTTCACCTCAGGTATACTGTATCCCTCTGACCTTCTTATTGACGATGAAACACAGAAATTGCAACGGAATTAAATACAAAAGGCGAAATGCCGACTTAAGTACAAGAAAACTGACTCTTCTTACTGTCTATGTTTTGAACCATTCCTGAGACACTAGTTATAGATTCCGATGCTTCACTTCAGGTTTACTGTATCCGTCTGACCTACTTAAAGTTGATCAAACAAAGAAATTGCATCGGAATTAAATACAAAAGGCACAATGCCGACTTAAGTACAAGAAAACTGACTCTTCTTACTGTCTATGTTTGAACCATTCCTATGACACTAGTTATAGATTCCGATGCTTCACTTCAGGTTTACTGTATCCCTCTGACCTTATTGACGATGAAACACAGAAATTGCTTCGGAATTAAATACAAAATGCACAATGCCGACTTAAGTACAAAAAAACTAACTCTTCTTACTGTCTATGTTTTGAACCATTCCTGTGACACTAGTTATAGATTCCGATGCTTCACTTCAGGTTTACTGTAAGCCTCTGACCTTCGTATTGATGATGAAACACAGAAGTTGCATCGGAAACTAATACAAAAGGCACAATGCCGACTTAAGTACAAGAAAACTGACTCTTCTTACTGTCTATGTTTTGAACCATTCCTGTGACACTAGTTATAGATTCCGATGCTTCACTTCAGGTTTACTGTATCCCTCTGACCCTCTTATTGACGATGAAACACAGAAATTGCATCGGAATTAAATACAAAAGGTACAACGCCGACTTAAGTACAAGAAAACTGACTCTTCTTACTGTCTATGTTTTGAACCATTCCTGGGACACTAATGATAGATTCCGATGCTTCACTTCAGGTTTACTGTATCCCTCTGACCTTCTTATTGACGATGAAACCCAGAAATTGCATCGGAATTAAATAGAAAAGGCACAATGCCGACTTAAGTACACGAAAACTGACAATTCTTACTGTCTATATTTGAACCATTCCTGTGACACTAGTTATAGATTCCGATGCTTCACCTCAGGTTTACTGTATCCCTCTGACGTTCTTATTGACGATGAAACCCAGAAATTGCAACGGAATTAAATACAAAAGGTGAAATGCCGACTTAAGTACAAGAAAACTGACTCTTCTTACTGTCTATGTTTTGAACCATTCCTGAGACACTAGTTATTGATTCCGATGCTTCACTTCAGGTTTACTGTATCCCTCTGACCTACTTAAAGTTGATGAAACAAAGAAATTGCATCGGAATTAAATACAAAAGGCACAATGCCGACTTAAGTACAAGAAAACTGACTCTTCTTACTGTCTATGTTTGAACCATTCCTGTGACACTAGTTATAGATTCCGATGCTTCACTACAGGTCTACTGTATCCCTCTGACCTTCTTATTGACGATGAAACAATGAAATTGTATCGGAATTAAATACAAAAGGCACAATGCCGACTTAAGTACAAGAAAACTGACCTTTCTTACTGTCTATGTTTTGAACCATTCCTGTGACACTAGTTATAGATTCCGATGCTTCACCTCAGGTTTACTGTGTCCCTCTGACCTTCTTATTGACGATGAAACACAGAAATTGCAACGGAATTAAATACAAAAGGCGAAATGCCGACTTAAGTACAAGAAGACTGACTCTTCTTACTGTCTATGTTTTGAACCATTCCTGAGACACTAGTTATAGATTCCGATGCTTCACTTCAGGTTTACTGTATCCCTCTGACCTTCTTATTGACGATGAAACACAGAAATTGCATCGGAATTAAATACAAAAGGTACAACGCCGACTTAAGTACAAGAAAACTGACTCTTCTTAATGTCTATGTTTTGAACCATTCCTGTGACACTAGTTATAGATTCCGAAGCTTCACTTCAGGTTTACTGTATCCCTCTGACCCTCTTATTGACGATGAAACCCAGAAATTGCATCGGAGTTAAATAGAAAAGGCACAATGCCGACATAAGTACACGAAAACTGACTCTTCTTATTGTCTATGCTTTGAACCATTCCTGTGACACTAGTTATAGATTCCGATGCTTCACCTCAGGTATACTGTATCCCTCTGACCTTCTTATTGACGATGAAACACAGAAATTGCAACGGAATTAAATACAAAAGGCGAAATGCCGACTTAAGTACAAGAAAACTGACTCTTCTTACTGTCTATGTTTTGAACCATTCCTGAGACACTAGTTATAGATTCCGATGCTTCACTTCAGGTTTACTGTATCCGTCTGACCTACTTAAAGTTGATCAAACAAAGAAATTGCATCGGAATTAAATACAAAAGGCACAATGCCGACTTAAGTACAAGAAAACTGACTCTTCTTACTGTCTATGTTTGAACCATTCCTATGACACTAGTTATAGATTCCGATGCTTCACTTCAGGTTTACTGTATCCCTCTGACCTTATTGACGATGAAACACAGAAATTGCTTCGGAATTAAATACAAAATGCACAATGCCGACTTAAGTACAAAAAAACTAACTCTTCTTACTGTCTATGTTTTGAACCATTCCTGTGACACTAGTTATAGATTCCGATGCTTCACTTCAGGTTTACTGTAAGCCTCTGACCTTCGTATTGATGATGAAACACAGAAGTTGCATCGGAAACTAATACAAAAGGCACAATGCCGACTTAAGTACAAGAAAACTGACTCTTCTTACTGTCTATGTTTTGAACCATTCCTGTGACACTAGTTATAGATTCCGATGCTTCACTTCAGGTTTACTGTATCCCTCTGACCCTCTTATTGACGATGAAACACAGAAATTGCATCGGAATTAAATACAAAAGGTACAACGCCGACTTAAGTACAAGAAAACTGACTCTTCTTACTGTCTATGTTTTGAACCATTCCTGGGACACTAATGATAGATTCCGATGCTTCACTTCAGGTTTACTGTATCCCTCTGACCTTCTTATTGACGATGAAACCCAGAAATTGCATCGGAATTAAATAGAAAAGGCACAATGCCGACTTAAGTACACGAAAACTGACAATTCTTACTGTCTATATTTGAACCATTCCTGTGACACTAGTTATAGATTCCGATGCTTCACCTCAGGTTTACTGTATCCCTCTGACGTTCTTATTGACGATGAAACCCAGAAATTGCAACGGAATTAAATACAAAAGGTGAAATGCCGACTTAAGTACAAGAAAACTGACTCTTCTTACTGTCTATGTTTTGAACCATTCCTGAGACACTAGTTATTGATTCCGATGCTTCACTTCAGGTTTACTGTATCCCTCTGACCTACTTAAAGTTGATGAAACAAAGAAATTGCATCGGAATTAAATACAAAAGGCACAATGCCGACTTAAGTACAAGAAAACTGACTCTTCTTACTGTCTATGTTTGAACCATTCCTGTGACACTAGTTATAGATTCCGATGCTTCACTACAGGTCTACTGTATCCCTCTGACCTTCTTATTGACGATGAAACAATGAAATTGTATCGGAATTAAATACAAAAGGCACAATGCCGACTTAAGTACAAGAAAACTGACTCTTCTTACTGTCTATATTTTGAACAATTCATGTGACACTAGTTATAGATTCCGATGATTCACTTAAGGGTTACTGTATCCCTCTGACCTTCTTATTGACGATGAAACACAGAAATTGCAACGGAATTAAATACAAAAGGCGAAATGCAGACTTAAGTACAAGAAAACTGACTCTTCTTTCTGTCTATGTTTTGAACCATTCCTGTGACACTAGTTGTAGATTCCGATGCTTCACTTCAGGTTTACTGTATCCCTCTGACCCTCTTATTGACGATGAAACACAGATATTGCATCGGAATTAAATACAAAAGGTACAACGCAGACTTAAGTACAAGAAAACTGACTCTTCTTACTGTCTATGTTTTGAACCATTCCTGTGACACTAGTTATAGATTCCGATGCTTCACTTCAGGTTTACTGTATCCCTCTGACCTTCTTGTTGACGATGAAACCCAGAAATTGCATAGGAATTAAATAGAAAAGGCTCAATGCCGACTTAAGTACACGAAAACTGACCCTTCTTACTGTCTATGTTTTGAACCATTCCTGTGACACTAGTTATAGATTCCGATGCTTCACCTCAGGTTTACTGTGTCCCTCTGACCTTCTTATTGACGATGAAACACAGAAATTGCAACGGAATTAAATACAAAAGGCGAATTGCCGACTTAAGTACAAGAAAACTGACTCTTCTTACTGTCTATGTTTGAACCATTCCTGTGACACTAGTTATAGATTCCGATGCTTCACTGCAGGTCTACTGTATCCCTCTGACCTTCTTATTGACGATGGAACAATGAAATTGCATCGGAATTAAATATAAAAGGCACAATGCCGACTTAAGTACAAGAAAACTGACTCTTCTAACTGTCTATATTTTGAGCAATTCATGTGACACTAGTTATAGATTCCAATGATTCACTTCAGGTTTTCTGTATCCCTCTGACCTTCTTATTGACGATGAAACACAGAAATTGCTTCGGAATTAAATACAAAATTCACAAAGTCGACTTAAGTACAAGAAAACTAACTCTTCTTACTGTCTATGTTTTGAACCATTCCTGTGACACTAGTTATAGATTCCGATGCTTGACTTCAGGTTTACTGTAACCCTCTGACCTTCGTATTGACGATGAAACACAGAAATTGCATCGGAAATTAATACAAAAGGCACAATGCCGACTTAAGTACAAGTAAAAATGACTCTTCTTACTGTCTATGTTTTGAACCATTCCTGTGACACTAGTTATAGATTCCGATGCTTGACTTCAGGTTTACTATAACCCTCTGACCTTCGTATTGCCGATGAAACACAGAAGTTGCATCGGAAATTAATACAAAAGGCACAATGCCGACTTAAGTACAAGAAAACTGACCTTTCTTACTGTCTATGTTTTGAACCATTCCTGTGACACTAGTTATAGATTCCGATGCTTCACCTCAGGTTTACTGTGTCCCTCTGACCTTCTTATTGACGATGAAACACAGAAATTGCAACGGAATTAAATACAAAAGGCGAAATGCCGACTTAAGTACAAGAAGACTGACTCTTCTTACTGTCTATGTTTTGAACCATTCCTGAGACACTAGTTATAGATTCCGATGCTTCACTTCAGGTTTACTGTATCCCTCTGACCTTCTTATTGACGATGAAACACAGAAATTGCATCGGAATTAAATACAAAAGGTACAACGCCGACTTAAGTACAAGAAAACTGACTCTTCTTAATGTCTATGTTTTGAACCATTCCTGTGACACTAGTTATAGATTCCGAAGCTTCACTTCAGGTTTACTGTATCCCTCTGACCCTCTTATTGACGATGAAACCCAGAAATTGCATCGGAGTTAAATAGAAAAGGCACAATGCCGACATAAGTACACGAAAACTGACTCTTCTTACTGTCTATGCTTTGAACCATTCCTGTGACACTAGTTATAGATTCCGATGCTTCACCTCAGGTATACTGTATCCCTCTGACCTTCTTATTGACGATCAAACACAGAAATTGCAACGGAATTAAATACAAAAGGCGAAATGCCGACTTAAGTACAAGAAAACTGACTCTTCTTACTGTCTATGTTTTGAACCATTCCTGAGACACTAGTTATAGATTCCGATGCTTCACTTCAGGTTTACTGTATCCGTCTGACCTACTTAAAGTTGATCAAACAAAGAAATTGCATCGGAATTAAATACAAAAAGCACAATGCCGACTTAAGTACAAGAATACTGACTCTTCTTACTGTCTATGTTTGAACCATTCCTGTGACACTAGTTATAGATTCCGATGCTTCACTTCAGGTTTACTGTATCCCTCTGACCTTATTGACGATGAAACACAGAAATTGCTTCGGAATTAAATACAAAATGCACAATGCCGACTTAAGTACAAGAAAACTGACTCTTCTTACTGTCTATATTTTGAACAATTCATGTGACACTAGTTATAGATTCCGATGATTCACTTAAGGGTTACTGTATCCCTCTGACCTTCTTATTGACGATGAAACACAGAAATTGCAACGGAATTAAATACAAAAGGCGAAATGCAGACTTAAGTACAAGAAAACTGACTCTTCTTTCTGTCTATGTTTTGAACCATTCCTGTGACACTAGTTGTAGATTCCGATGCTTCACTTCAGGTTTACTGTATCCCTCTGACCCTCTTATTGACGATGAAACACAGATATTGCATCGGAATTAAATACAAAAGGTACAACGCAGACTTAAGTACAAGAAAACTGACTCTTCTTACTGTCTATGTTTTGAACCATTCCTGTGACACTAGTTATAGATTCCGATGCTTCACTTCAGGTTTACTGTATCCCTCTGACCTTCTTGTTGACGATGAAACCCAGAAATTGCATAGGAATTAAATAGAAAAGGCTCAATGCCGACTTAAGTACACGAAAACTGACCCTTCTTACTGTCTATGTTTTGAACCATTCCTGTGACACTAGTTATAGATTCCGATGCTTCACCTCAGGTTTACTGTGTCCCTCTGACCTTCTTATTGACGATGAAACACAGAAATTGCAACGGAATTAAATACAAAAGGCGAATTGCCGACTTAAGTACAAGAAAACTGACTCTTCTTACTGTCTATGTTTGAACCATTCCTGTGACACTAGTTATAGATTCCGATGCTTCACTGCAGGTCTACTGTATCCCTCTGACCTTCTTATTGACGATGGAACAATGAAATTGCATCGGAATTAAATATAAAAGGCACAATGCCGACTTAAGTACAAGAAAACTGACTCTTCTAACTGTCTATATTTTGAGCAATTCATGTGACACTAGTTATAGATTCCAATGATTCACTTCAGGTTTACTGTATCCCTCTGACCTTCTTATTGACGATGAAACACAGAAATTGCTTCGGAATTAAATACAAAATTCACAAAGTCGACTTAAGTACAAGAAAACTAACTCTTCTTACTGTCTATGTTTTGAACCATTCCTGTGACACTAGTTATAGATTCCGATGCTTGACTTCAGGTTTACTGTAACCCTCTGACCTTCGTATTGACGATGAAACACAGAAATTGCATCGGAAATTAATACAAAAGGCACAATGCCGACTTAAGTACAAGTAAAAATGACTCTTCTTACTGTCTATGTTTTGAACCATTCCTGTGACACTAGTTATAGATTCCGATGCTTGACTTCAGGTTTACTGTAACCCTCTGACCTTCGTATTGCCGATGAAACACAGAAGTTGCATCGGAAATTAATACAAAAGGCACAATGCCGACTTAAGTACAAGAAAACTGACCTTTCTTACTGTCTATGTTTTGAACCATTCCTGTGACACTAGTTATAGATTCCGATGCTTCACCTCAGGTTTACTGTGTCCCTCTGACCTTCTTATTGACGATGAAACACAGAAATTGCAACGGAATTAAATACAAAAGGCGAAATGCCGACTTAAGTACAAGAAGACTGACTCTTCTTACTGTCTATGTTTTGAACCATTCCTGAGACACTAGTTATAGATTCCGATGCTTCACTTCAGGTTTACTGTATCCCTCTGACCTTCTTATTGACGATGAAACACAGAAATTGCATCGGAATTAAATACAAAAGGTACAACGCCGACTTAAGTACAAGAAAACTGACTCTTCTTAATGTCTATGTTTTGAACCATTCCTGTGACACTAGTTATAGATTCCGAAGCTTCACTTCAGGTTTACTGTATCCCTCTGACCCTCTTATTGACGATGAAACCCAGAAATTGCATCGGAGTTAAATAGAAAAGGCACAATGCCGACATAAGTACACGAAAACTGACTCTTCTTACTGTCTATGCTTTGAACCATTCCTGTGACACTAGTTATAGATTCCGATGCTTCACCTCAGGTATACTGTATCCCTCTGACCTTCTTATTGACGATCAAACACAGAAATTGCAACGGAATTAAATACAAAAGGCGAAATGCCGACTTAAGTACAAGAAAACTGACTCTTCTTACTGTCTATGTTTTGAACCATTCCTGAGACACTAGTTATAGATTCCGATGCTTCACTTCAGGTTTACTGTATCCGTCTGACCTACTTAAAGTTGATCAAACAAAGAAATTGCATCGGAATTAAATACAAAAAGCACAATGCCGACTTAAGTACAAGAATACTGACTCTTCTTACTGTCTATGTTTGAACCATTCCTGTGACACTAGTTATAGATTCCGATGCTTCACTTCAGGTTTACTGTATCCCTCTGACCTTATTGACGATGAAACACAGAAATTGCTTCGGAATTAAATACAAAATGCACAATGCCGACTTAAGTACAAGAAAACTAACTCTTCTTACTGTCTATGTTTTGAACCATTCCTGTGACACTAGTTATAGATTCCGATGCTTCACTTCAGGTTTACTGTAAGCCTCTGACCTTCGTATTGATGATGAAACACAGAAGTTGCATCGGAAACTAATACAAAAGGCACAATGCCGACTTAAGTACAAGAAAACTGACTCTTCTTACTGTCTATGTTTTGAACCATTCCTGTGACACTAGTTATAGATTCCGATGCTTCACTTCAGGTTTACTGTATCCCTCTGACCCTCTTATTGACGATGAAACACAGAAATTGCATCGGAATTAAATACAAAAGGTACAACGCCGACTTAAGTACAAGAAAACTGACTCTTCTTACTGTCTATGTTTTGAACCATTCCTGGGACACTAATGATAGATTCCGATTCTTCACTTCAGGTTTACTGTATCCCTCTGACCTTCTTATTGACGATGAAACCCAGAAATTGCATCGGAATTAAATAGAAAAGGCACAATGCCGACTTAAGTACACGAAAACTGACAATTCTTACTGTCTATATTTGAACCATTCCTGTGACACTAGTTATGGATTCCGATGCTTCACCTCAGGTTTACTGTATCCCTCTGACGTTCTTATTGACGATGAAACCCAGAAATTGGAACGGAATTAAATACAAAAGGCGAAATGCCGACTTAAGTACAAGAAAACTGACTCTTGTTACTGTCTATGTTTTGAACCATTCCTGAGACACTATTTATAGATTCCGATGCTTCACTTCAGGTTTACTGTATCCCTCTGACATACTTAAAGTTGATGAAACAAAGAAATTGCATCGGAATTAAATACAAAAGGCACAATGCCGACTTAAGTACAAGAAAACTGACTCTTCTTACTGTCTATGTTTGAACCATTCCTTTGACACTAGTTATAGATTCCGATGCTTCACTACAGGTCTACTGTATCCCTCTGACCTTCTTATTGACAATGAAACAATGAAATTGTATCGGAATTAAATACAAAAGGCACAATGCCGACTTAAGTACAAGAAAACTGACTCTTCTTACTGTCTATATTTTGAACAAATCATGTGACACTAGTTATAGATTCCGATGATTCACTTAAGGGTTACTGTATCCCTCTGACCTTCTTATTGACGATGAAACACAGAAATTGCTTCGGAATTAAATACAAAAGGCACAATGCCGACTTAAGTACAAGAAAACTAACTCTTCTTACTGTCTATGATTTGAACCATTCCTGTGACACTACTTATAGATTCCGATGCTTCACTTCAGGTTTACTGTATCCCTCTGAACTTCCTATTGATGATGAAACACAGAAATTGCATCGGAATTAAATACAAAAGGTACAACGTCGACTTAAGTACAAGAAAACTGACTCTTCTTACTGTCTATGCTTTGAACCATTCCTGTGACACTAGTTATAGTTTCCGATGCTTCACTTCAGGTTTACTGTATCCCTCTGACCTTCTTGCTGACGATGAAACCCAGAAATTGCATAGGAATTAAATAGAAAAGTCACAATGCCGACTTTAGTACACGAAAACTGACCCTTCTTACTGTCTATGATTTGAACCATACCTGTGACACTAGTTATAGATTCCGATGCTTCACCTCAGGTTTACTGTATCCCTCTGACCTTCTTACTGACGATGAAACACAGAAATTGCAACGGAATTAAATACAAAAGGCGAAATGCCGACTTAAGTACAAGAAAACTGACTCTTCTTACTGTCTATGTTTTGAACCATTCCTGAGACACTAGTTATAGATTCCGATGCTTCACTTCAGGTTTACTGTATCCCTGTGACCTTCTTATTGACGATGAAACACAGTAATTGCATCGGAATTAAGTACAAAAGGTACAACGCCGACTTAAGTACAAGAAAACTGACTCTTCTTACTGTCTATGTTCTGAACCACTCCTGTGACACTAGTTATAGATTCCGATGCTTCACTTCAGGTTTACTGTATCCCTCAAACCTTCTTATTGACGATGAAACCCAGAAATTGCATCGGAAATAAATAGAAAGGCACAATGCCAACTTAAGTACACGAAAACTGACTCTTCTTACTGTCTATGTTTTGAACCATTCCTGAGACACTAGTTATAGATTCCGATGCTTCACTTCAGGTTTACTGTATCCCTCTGTCCTACTTAATGTTGATGAAACAAAGAAATTGCATCGGAATTAAATACAAAAGGCACAATGCCGACTTAAGTACAAGAAAACTGACTCTTCTTACTGTCTATGTTTTGAACCATTCCTGTGACACTATTTATAGATTCCGATGCTTCACTTCAGGTCTACTGTATCCCTCTGACCTTCTTATTGACGATGAAACAATGAAATTGCATCGGAATTAAATACAAAAGGCACAATGCCGACTTAAGTACAAGAAAACTGACTCTTCTTACTGTCTATATTTTGAGCAATTCATGTGACACTAGTAATAGATTCCAATGATTCACTTCAGGTTTACTGTATCCCTCTGACCTTCTTATTGACGATGAAACACAGAAATTGCATCGGAATTAAATACAAAAGGCACAATGCCGACCTAAGTACAAGAAAACTAACTCTTCTTACTGTCTATGTTTTGAACCATTCCTGTGACACTAGTTATAGATGCCGATGCTTCACTTCAGGTTTACTGTAACCCTCTGACCTTCGTATTGACGATGAATCACAGATGTTGCATCGGAAATTAATACAAAAGGAACAATGCCGACTTAAGTACAAGAAAACTGACTCTTCTTACTGTCTATGTTTTGAACCATTCCTGTGACACTAGTTATAGATTCCGATGCTTCACTTCAGGTTTACTGTATCCCTTTGACCTTCTTGCTGACGATGAAACCCAGAAATTGCATAGGAATTAAATAGAAAAGGCGCAATGCCGATTTAAGTACACGAAAACTGACCCTTCTTACTGTCTATGTTTTGAACCATTCCTGTGACACTAGTTATAGATTCCGATGCTTCACCTAAGGTTTACTATATCCCTCTGACCTTCTTACTGACGATGAAACACAGAAATAGCAACGGAATTAAATACAAAAGGCGAAATGCCGTCTTAAGTACAAGAAAACTGACTCTTCTTACTGTCAATGTTTTGAACCATTCCTGAGACACTAGTTATAGATTCCGATGCTACACTTCAGGTTTACTGTATCCCTCTGACCTTCTTATTGACGATGAAACACAGAAATTGCATCGGAATTATATACAAAGGTACAACGCCGACTTAAGTACAAGAAAACTGACTCTTCTTACTGTCAATGCTTTGAACCATTCCTGAGACACTAGTGATAGATTCCGATGCTTCACTTCAGGTTTCCTGTATCCCTCTGACCTTCTTATTGACGATGAAACACAGAAATTGCAACGGAATTAAATACAAAAGGCGAAATGCCGACTTAAGTACAAGAAAACTGATTCTTCTTACTGTCTATGTTTTGAACCATTCCTGAGACACTAGTTATAGATTCCGATGCTTCACTTCAGGTTTACTGTATCCCTCTGACCTACTTAAAGTTGATGAAACAATGAAATAGCATCGGAATTAAATAGAAAAGGCACTATGCCGACTTAAGTACACGAAAACTGACAATTCTTACTGTCTATGTTTTGAACCATTCCTGTGACACTAGTTATAGATTCCGATGCTTCACCTCGGGTTTACTGTATCCCTCTGACCTTCTTATTGACGATGAAACATAGAAATTGCAACGGAATTAAATACAAAAGGCGAAATGCCGACTTAAGTACAAGAAAACTGACTCTTCTTACTGTCTATGATTTGAACCATTCCTGAGACACTAGTTATAGATTCCGATGCTTCACTTCAGGTTTACTGTATCCCTCTGACCTTCTTATTGACGATGAAACACAGAAATTGCAACGGAATTAAATACAAAAGGCGAAATGCCGACTTAAGTACAAGAAAACTGACTCTTCTTACTGTCTATGTTTTGAACCATTCCTGTGACACTAGTTGTAGATTCCGATGCTTCACTTCAGGTTTACTGTATCCCTCTGACCCTCTTATTGACGATGAAACACAGATATTGCATCGGAATTAAATACAAAAGGTACAACGCAGACTTAAGTACAAGAAAACTGACTCTTCTTACTGTCTATGTTTTGAACCATTCCTGTGACACTAGTTATAGATTCCGATGCTTCACTTCAGGTTTACTGTATCCCTCTGACCTTCTTGTTGACGATGAAACACAGAAATTGCATAGGAATTAAATAGAAAAGGCTCAATGCCGACTTAAGTACACGAAAACTGACCCTTCTTACTGTCTATGTTTTGAACCATTCCTGTGACACTAGTTATAGATTCCGATGCTTCACCTCAGGTTTACTGTGTCCCTCTGACCTTCTTATTGACGATGAAACACAGAAATTGCAACGGAATTAAATACAAAAGGCGAAATGCCGACTTAAGTACAAGAAAACTGACTCTTCTTACTGTCTATGTTTGAACCATTCCTGTGACACTAGTTATAGATTTCGATGCTTCACTACAGGTCTACTGTATCCCTCTGACCTTCTTATTGACGATGAAACAATGAAATTGTATCGGAATTAAATACAAAAGGCACAATGCCGACTTAAGTACAAGAAAACTGACTCTTCTTACTGTCTATATTTTGAACAATTCATGTGACACTAGTTATAGATTCCGATGATTCACTTAAGGGTTACTGTATCCCTCTGACCTACTTAAAGATGATGAAACAAAGAAATTGCATCGGAATTAAATACAAAAGGCACAATGCCGACTTAAGTACAAGAAAACTGACTCTTCTTACTGTCTATGTTTGAACCATTCCTGTGACACTAGTTATAGATTCCGATGCTTCACTACAGGTCTACTGTATCCCTCTGACCTTCTTATTGACGATGAAACAATGAAATTGTATCGGAATTAAATACAAAAGGCACAATGCCGACTTAAGTACAAGAAAACTGACTCTTCTTACTGTCTATATTTTGAACAATTCATGTGACACTAGTTATAGATTCCGATGATTCACTTAAGGGTTACTGTATCCCTCTGACCTTCTTATTGACGATGAAACACAGAAATTGTTTCGGAATTAAATACAAAATGCACAATGCCGACTTAAGTACAAGAAAACTGACTCTTCTTACTGTCTATATTTTGAACATTTCATGTGACACTAGTTATAGATTCCGATGATTCACTTCAGCTTTACTGTATCCCTCTGACCTTCTTATTTGCGATGAAACACAGACATTGCTTCGGAATTAAATACAAAATGCACAATGCCGACTTAAGTACAAGAAAACTAACTCTTCTTACTGTCTATGCTTTGAACCATTCCTGTGACACTAGTTATAGATTCCGATGCTTCACTTCAGGTTTACTGTAACCCTCTGACCTTCGTATTGACGATGAAACACAGAAGTTGCATCTGAAATTGATACAAAAGGCACAATGCCGACTTAAGTACAAGAAAACTGACTCTTCTTTCTGTCCATGTTTTGAACCATTCCTGTGACACTAGTTATAGATTCCGATGCTTCACTTCAGGTTTACTGTATCCCTCTGACCTTCTTATTGACGATGAAACACAGTAATTGCATCGGAATTAAATACAAAAGGTACAACGCCGACTTAAGTACAAGAAAACTGTCTCTTCTTACTGTCTATGTTTTGAACCACTCCTGTGACACTAGTTATAGATTCCGATGCTTCACTTCAGGTTTTCTGTATCCCTCTGAACTTCTTATTGACGATGAAACCCAGAAATTGCATCGGAAATAAATAGAAAAGGCACAATGCCGACTTAAGTACACGAAAACTGACTCTTCTTACTGTCTATGTTTTGAACCATTCCTGTGACACTAGTTATAGATTCCGATGCTTCACCTCAGGTTTACTGTATCCCTCTGACCTACTTAAAGTTGATGAAACAAAGAAATTGCATCGGAATTAAATACAAAAGGCACAATGCCGACTTAAGTACAAGAAAACTGACTCTTCTTACTGTCTATGTTTGAACCATTCCTGTGACACTAGTTATAGATTCCGATGCTTCACTACAGGTCTACTGTATCCCTCTGACCTTCTTATTGACGATGAAACAATGAAATTGTATCGGAATTAAATACAAAAGGCACAATGCCGACTTAAGTACAAGAAAACTGACTCTTCTTACTGTCTATATTTTGAACAATTCATGTGACACTAGTTATAGATTCCGATGATTCACTTCAGGTTTACAGTATCCCTCTGACCATCTTATTGACGATGAAACACAGAAATTGTTTCGGAATTAAATACAAAATGCACTATGCCGACTTAAGTACAAGAAAACTGACTCTTCTTACTGTCTATATTTTGAACAATTCATGTGACACTAGTTATAGATTCCGATGATTCACTTCAGCTTTACTGTATCCCTCTGACCTTCTTATTTGCGATGAAACACAGAAATTGCTTCGGAATTAAATATAAAATGCACAATGCCGACTTAAGTACAAGAAAACTAACTCTTCTTACTGTCTATGTTTTGAACCATTCCTGTGACACTAGTTATAGATTCCGATGCTTCACTTAAGGGTTTACTGTAACCCTCTGACCTTCGTATTGACGATGAAACACAGAAGTTGCATCTGAAATTGATACAAAAGGCACAATGCCGACTTAAGTACAAGAAAACTGACTCTTCTTACTGTCCATGTTTTGAACCATTCCTGTGACACTAGTTATAGATTTCGATGCTTCACTTCAGGTTCTGAACCATTCCTGTGACACTAGTTGTAGATTCCGATGCTTCACTTCAGGTTTACTGTATCCCTCTGACCTTCTTATTGACGATGAAACACAGTAATTGCATCGGAATTAAATACAAAAGGTACAACGTCGACTTAAGTACAAGAAAACTGACTCTTCTTACTGTCTATGTTTTGAACCACTCCTGTGACACTTGTTATAGATTCCGATGCTTCACTTCAGGTTTTCTGTATCCCTCTGAGCTTCTTATTGACGATGAAACACAGAAATTGCATCGGAAATAAATAGAAAAGGCACAATGCCGACTTAAGTACAAGAAAACTGACTCTTCTTACTGTCTTTGATTTGAACCATTCCTGTGACACTAGTTATAGATTCCGATGCTTCACTTCAGGTTTACTGTATCCCTCTGACCTTCTTATTGACGATGAAACACAGTAATTGCATCGGAATCAAATACAAAAGGTACAACGCCAACTTAAGTACAAGAAAACTGACTATTCTTACTGTCTATGTTTTGAACTACTCCTGTGACACTAGTTATAGATTCCGATGCTTCACTTCAGGTTTACTGTATCCCTCTGACCTTCTTATTGACGATGAAACCCAGAAATTGCATCGGAAATAAATAGAAAAGGCACAATGCCGACTTAAGTACACGAAAACTGACTCTTCTTACTGTCTATGTTTTGAGCAATTCATGTGACACTAGTTATAGATTCCAATGATTCACTTCAGGTTTACTGTATCCCTCTGACTTTCTTATTGACGATGAAACACAGAAATTGCTTCGGAATTAAATACAAAAGGCACAATGCCGACTTAAGTACAAGAAAACTAACTCTTCTTACTGTCTATGTTTTGAACCATTCCTGTGACACTAGTTATAGATGCCGATGCTTCACTTCAGGTTTACTGTAACCCTCTGACCTTCGTATTGACGATGAAACACAGATGTTGCATCGGAAATTAATACAAAAGGCACAATGCCGACTTAAGTACAAGAAAACTGACTCTTCTTACTGTCTATGTTTTGAACCATTCCTGTGACACTAGTTATAGATTCCGATGCTTCACTTCAGGTTTACTGTATCCCTTTGACCTTCTTGCTGACGATGAAACCCAGAAATTGCATAGGAATTAAATAGAAGAGGCGCAATGCCCATTTAAGTACAAGAAAACTGACTCTTCTTACTGTCAATGTTTTGAACCATTCCTGAGACACTAGTTATAGATTCCGATGCAACACTTCAGGTTTACTGTATCCCTCTGACCTTCTTATTGACGATGAAACACAGAAATTGCATCGGAATTATATACAAAAGGTACAACGCCGACTTAAGTACAAGAAAACTGACTCTTCTTACTGTCTATGTTTTCAACCATTCCTGTGACACTAGTTATAGATTCCGATGCTTCACTTCAGGTTTACTGTATCCCTCTGACCTTCTTTTTGACGATGAAACACAGAAATTGCATCGGAATTAAATACAAAAGGTACAACGCAGACTTAAGTACAAGAAAACTGACTCTTCTTACTGTCTATGTTTTGAACCATTCCTGAGACACTAGTTATAGATTCCGATGCTTCACTTCAGGTTTACTGTATCCCTCTGACCTACTTAAAGTTGATGAAACAAAGATATAGCATCGGTATTAAATAGAAAAGGCACAATGCCGACTTAAGTACACGAAAACTGACAATTCTTACTGTCTATGTTTTGAACCATTCCTGTGACACTAGTTATAGATTCCGATGCTTCACCTCAGGTTTACTGTATCCCTCTGACCTTCTTATTGACGATGAAACACAGAAATTGCAACGGAATTAAATACAAAAGGCGAAATGCCGACTTAAGTACAAGAAAACTGACTCTTCTTACTGTCTATGTTTTGAACCATTCCTGAGACACTAGTTATAGATTCCGATGCTTCACTTCAGGTTTACTGTATCCCTCTGACCTTCTTATTGACGATGAAACACAGAAATTGAAACGGAATTAAATACAAAAGGCGAAATGCCGACTTAAGTACAAGAAAACTGACTCTTCTTACTGTCTATGTTTTGAACCATTCCTGTGACACTAGTTGTAGATTCCGATGCTTCACTTCAGGTTTACTGTATCCCTCTGACCCACTTATTGACGATGAAACACAGATATTGCATCGGAATTAAATACAAAAGGTACAACGCTGACTTAAGTACAAGAAAACTGACTCTTCTTACTGTCTATGTTTTGAACCATTCCTGTGACACTAGTTATAGATTCCGATGCTTCACTTCAGGTTTACTGTATCCCTCTGACCTTCTTGTTGACGATGAAACCCAGAAATTGCATAGGAATTAAATAGAAAAGGCTCAATGCAGACTTAAGTACGCGAAAACTGACCCTTCTTACTGTCTATGTTTTGAACCATTCCTGTGACACTATTTATAGATTCCGATGCTTCACCTCAGCTTTACTGTGTCCCTCTGACCTTCTTATTGACGATGAAACACAGAAATTGCAACGGAATTAAATACAAAAGGCGAAATGCCGACTTAAGTACAAGAAAACTGACTCTTCTTACTGTCTATGTTTGAACCATTCCTGTGACACTAGTTATAGATTCCGATGCTTCACTGCTGGTCTACTGTATCCCTCTGACCTTCTTATTGACGATGGAACAATGAAATTGCATCGGAATTAAATATAAAAGGCACAATGCCGACTTAAGTACAAGAAAACTGACTCTTCTAACTGTCTATATTTTGAGCAATTCATGTGACACTAGTTATAGATTCCAATGATTCACTTCAGGTTTACTGTATCCCTCTGACCTTCTTATTGACGATGAAACACAGAAATTGCTTCGGAATTAAATACAAAATTCACAAAGCCGACTTAAGTACAAGAAAACTAACTCTTCTTACTGTCTATGTTTTGAACCATTCCTGTGACACTAGTTATAGATTCCGATGCTTCACTTCAGGTTTACTGTATCCCTCTGACCTTCTTGTTGACGGTGAAACCCAGAAATTGCATAGGAATTAAATAGAAAAGGCTCAATGCCGACTTAAGTACACGAAAACTGACCCTTCTTACTGTCTATGTTTTGAACCATTCCTGTGACACTAGTTATAGATTCCGATGCTTCATCTCAGGTTTTCTGTGTCCCTCTGACCTTCTTATTGACGATGAAACACAGAAATTGCAACGGAATTAAATACAAAAGGCGAAATGCCGACTTAAGTACAAGAAGACTGACTCTTCTTACTGTCTATGTTTTGAACCATTCCTGAGACACTAGTTATAGATTCCGATGCTTCACTTCAGGTTTACTGTAACCCTCTGACCTTCGTATTGACGATGAAACACAGAAGTTGCATCTGAAATTGATACAAAAGGCACAATGCCGACTTAAGTACAAGAAAACTGACTCTTCTTTCAGTCCATGTTTTGAACCATTCCTGTGACACTAGTTGTAGATTCCGATGTTTCACTTCAGGTTTACTGTATCCCTCTGACCTTCTTATTGACGATGAAACACAGTAATTGCATCGGAATTAAATACAAAAGGTACAACGCTGACTTAAGTACAAGAAAACTGACTCTTCTTACTGTCTATGTTTTGAACCACTCCTGTGACACTAGTTATAGATTCCGATGCTTCACTTCAGGTTTTCTGTATCCCTCTGAACTTCTTATTGACGATGAAACCCAGAAATTGCATCGGAAATAAATAGAAAAGGCACAATGCCGACTTAAGTACACGAAAACTGACTCTTCTTACTGTCTATGTTTTGAACCATTCCTGTGACACTAGTTATAGATTCCGATGCTTCACCTCAGGTTTATTGTATCCCTCTGACCTACTTAAAGTTGATGAAACAAAGAAATTGCATCGGAATTAAATACAAAAGGCACAATGCCGACTTAAGTACAAGAAAACTGACTCTTCTTACTGTCTATGTTTGAACCATTCCTGTGACACTAGTTATAGATTCCGATGCTTCACTACAGGTCTACTGTATCCCTCTGACCTTCTTATTGACGATGAAACAATGAAATTGTATCGGAATTAAATACAAAAGGCACAATGCCGACTTAAGTACAAGAAAACTGATTCTTCTTACTGTCTATATTTTGAACAATTCATGTGACACTAGTTATAGATTCCGATGATTCACTTCAGGTTTACTGTATCCCTCTGACCTTCTTATTGACGATGAAACACAGAAATTGTTTCGGAATTAAATACAAAATGCACAATGCCGACTTAAGTACAAGAAAACTGACTCTTCTTACTGTCTATATTTTGAACAATTCATGTGACACTAGTTATAGTTTCCGATGATTCACTTCAGCTTTACTGTATTCCTCTGACCTTCTTATTTGCGATGAAACACAGAAATTGCTTCGGAATTAAATACAAAATGCACAATGCCGACTTAAGTACAAGAAAACTAACTCTTCTTACTGTCAATGTTTTGAACCATTCCTGTGACACTAGTTATAGATTCCGATGCTTCACTTCAGGTTTACTGTAACCCTCTGACCTTCGTATTGACGATGAAACACAGAAGTTGCATCTGAAATTGATACAAAAGGCACAATGCCGACTTAAGTACAAGAAAACTGACTCTTCTTACTGTCTATGTTTGAACCATTCCTGTGACACTAGTTATAGATTCCGATGCTTCACTGCAGTTCTACTGTATCCCTCTGACCTTCTTATTGACGATGGAACAATGAAATTGCATCGGAATTAAATATAAAAGGCACAATGCCGACTTAAGTACAAGAAAACTGACTCTTCTAACTGTCTATATTTTGAGCAATTCATGTGACACTAGTTATAGATTCCAATGATTCACTTCAGGTTTACTGTATCCCACTGACCTTCTTATTGACGATGAAACAAAGAAATTGCATCGGAATTAAATACAAAAGGCACAATGCCGACTTAAGTACAAGAAAACTGACTCTTCTTTCTGTCTATGTTTGAACCATTCCTGTGACACTAGTTATAGATTCCGATGGTTCACTACAGGTCTACTGTATCCCTCTGACCTTCTTATTGACGATGAAACAATGAAATTGTATCGGAATTAAATACAAAAGGCACAATGCCGACTTAAGTACAAGAAAACTGACTCTTCTTACTGTCTATATTTTGAACAATTCATGTGACACTAGTTATAGATTCCGATGATTCACTTAAGGGTTACTGTATCCCTCTGACCTTCTTATTGACGATGAAACACAGAAATTGTTTCGGAATTAAATACAAAATGCACAATGCCGACTTAAGTACAAGAAAACTGACTCTTCTTACTGTCTATATTTTGAGCAATTCATGTGACACTAGTTATAGATTCCAATGATTCACTTCAGGTTTACTGTATCCCTCTGACCTTCTTATTGACGATGAAACACAGAAATTGCTTCCGAATTAAATACAAAAGGCACAATGCCGACTTAAGTACAAGAAAACTAACTCTTCTTACTGTCTATGTTTTGAACCATTCCTGTGACACTAGTTATAGATGCCGATGCTCACTTCAGGTTTACTGTAACCCTCTGACCTTCGTATTGACGATGAAACACAGATGTTGCATCGGAAATTAATACAAAAGGCACAATGCCGACTTAAGTACAAGAAAACTGACTCTTCTTACTGTCTATGTTTTGAACCATTCCTGTGACACTAGTTATAGATTCCGATGCTTCACTTCAGGTTTACTGTATCCCTTTGACCTTCTTGCTGACGATGAAAAACAAGAATTGCATAGGAATTAAATAGAAAAGGCGCAATGCCGATTTAAGTACACGAAAACTGACCCTTCTTACTGTCTATGTTTTGAACCATTCCTGTGACACTAGTTATAGATTCCGATGCTTCACCTCAGGTTTACTATATCCCTCTGACCTTCTTACTGACGATGAAACACAGAAATTGTAACGGAATTAAATACAAAAGGCGAAATGCCGACTTAAGTACAAGAAAACTGACTCTTCTTACTGTCAATGTTTTGAACCATTCCTGAGACACTAGTTATAGATTCCGATGCTACACTTCAGGTTTACTGTATCCCTCTGACCTTCTTATTGACGATGAAACACAGAAATTGCATCGGAATTATATACAAAAGGTACAACGCCGACTTAAGTACAAGAAAACTGACTCTTCTTACTGTCTATGTTTTGAACCATTCCTGTGACACTAGTTATAGATTCCGATGCTTTACTTCAGGTTTACTGTATCCCTCTGACCTTCTTATTGACGATGAAACACAGAAATTGCATCGGAATTAAATACAAAAGGTACAACGCAGACTTAAGTACAAGAAAACTGACTCTTCTTACTGTCTATGTTTTGAACCATTCCTGTGACACTAGTTATAGATTCCGATGCTTCACTTCAGGTTTACTGTATCCCTCTGACCTTCTTGTTGACGGTGAAACCCAGAAATTGCATAGGAATTAAATAGAAAAGGCTCAATGCCGACTTAAGTACACGAAAACTGACCCTTCTTACTGTCTATGTTTTGAACCATTCCTGTGACACTAGTTATAGATTCCGATGCTTCATCTCAGGTTTTCTGTGTCCCTCTGACCTTCTTATTGACGATGAAACACAGAAATTGCAACGGAATTAAATACAAAAGCCGAAATGCTTACTTAAGTACAAGAAGACTGACTCTTCTTACTGTCTATGTTTTGAACCATTCCTGAGACACTAGTTATAGATTCCGATGCTTCACTTCAGGTTTACTGTAACCCTCTGACCTTCGTATTGACGATGAAACACAGAAGTTGCATCTGAAATTGATACAAAAGGCACAATGCCGACTTAAGTACAAGAAAACTGACTCTTCTTTCTGTCCATGTTTTGAACCATTCCTGTGACACTAGTTGTAGATTCCGATGCTTCACTTCAGGTTTACTGTATCCCTCTGACCTTCTTATTGACGATGAAACACAGTAATTGCATCGGAATTAAATACAAAAGGTACAACGCTGACTTAAGTAAAAGAAAACTGACTCTTCTTACTGTCTATGTTTTGAACCACTCCTGTGACACTAGTTATAGATTCCGATGCTTCACTTCAGGTTTTCTGTATCCCTCTGAACTTCTTATTGACGATGAAACCCAGAAATTGCATCGGAAATAAATAGAAAAGGCACAATGCCGACTTAAGTACACGAAAACTGACTCTTCTTACTGTCTATGTTTTGAACCATTCCTGTGACACTAGTTATAGATTCCGATGCTTCACCTCAGGTTTACTGTATCCCTCTGACCTACTTAAAGTTGATGAAACAAAGAAATTGCATCGGAATTAAATACAAAAGGCACAATGCCGACTTAAGTACAAGAAAACTGACTCTTCTTACTGTCTATGTTTGAACCATTCCTGTGACACTAGTTATAGATTCCGATGCTTCACTACAGGTCTACTGTATCCCTCTGACCTTCTTAATGACGATGAAACAATGAAATTGTATCGGAATTAAATACAAAAGGCACAATGCCGACTTAAGTACAAGAAAACTGACTCTTCTTACTGTCTATATTTTGAACAATTCATGTGACACTAGTTATAGATTCCGATGATTCACTTCAGGTTTACTGTATCCCTCTGACCTTCTTATTGACGATGAAACACAGAAATTGTTTCGGAATTAAATACAAAATGCACAATGCCGACTTAAGTACAAGAAAACTGACTCTTCTTACTGTCTATATTTTGAACAATTCATGTGACACTAGTTATAGATTCCGATGATTCACTTCAGCTTTACTGTATTCCACTGACCTTCTTATTTGCGATGAAACACAGAAATTGCTTCGGAATTAAATACAAAATGCACAATGCCGACTTAAGTACAAGAAAACTAACTCTTCTTACTGTCAATGTTTTGAACCATTCCTGTGACACTAGTTATAGATTCCGATGCTTCACTTCAGGTTTACTGTAACCCTCTGACCTTCGTATTGACGATGAAACACAGAAGTTGCATCTGAAATTGATACAAAAGGCACAATGCCGACTTAAGTACAAGAAAACTGACTCTTCTTACTGTCTATGTTTGAACCATTCCTGTGACACTAGTTATAGATTCCGATGCTTCACTGCAGTTCTACTGTATCCCTCTGACCTTCTTATTGACGATGGAACAATGAAATTGCATCGGAATTAAATATAAAAGGCACAATGCCGACTTAAGTACAAGAAAACTGACTCTTCTAACTGTCTATATTTTGAGCAATTCATGTGACACTAGTTATAGATTCCAATGATTCACTTCCGGTTTACTGTATCCCACTGACCTTCTTATTGACGATGGAACAAAGAAATTGCATCGGAATTAAATACAAAAGGCACAATGCCGACTTAAGTACAAGAAAACTGACTCTTCTTACTGTCTATGTTTGAACCATTCCTGTGACACTAGTTATAGATTCCGATGCTTCACTACAGGTCTACTGTATCCCTCTGACCTTCTTATTGACGATGAAACAATGAAATTGTATCGGAATTAAATACAAAAGGCACAATGCCGACTTAAGTACAAGAAAACTGACTCTTCTTACTGTCTATATTTTGAACAATTCATGTGACACTAGTTATAGATTCCGATGATTCACTTAAGGGTTACTGTATCCCTCTGACCTTCTTATTGACGATGAAACACAGAAATTGTTTCGGAATTAAATACAAAATGCACAATGCCGACTTAAGTACAAGAAAACTGACTCTTCTTACTGTCTATGTTTTGAACCATTCCTGTGACACTAGTTATAGATTCCGATGCTTCACTTCAGGTTTACTGTATCCCTTTGACCTTCTTGCTGACGATGAAAAACAGAAATTGCATAGGAATTAAATAGGAAAGGCGCAATGCCGATTTAAGTACACGAAAACTGACCCTTCTTACTGTCTATGTTTTGAACCATTCCTGTGACACTAGTTATAGATTCCGATGCTTCACCTCAGGTTTACTATATCCCTTTGACCTTCTTACTGACGATGAAACACAGAAATTGCAACGGAATTAAATACAAAAGGCGAAATGCCGACTTAAGTACAAGAAAACTGACTCTTCTTACTGTCAATGTTTTGAACCATTCCTGAGACACTAGTTATAGATTCCGATGCTACACTTCAGGTTTACTGTATCCCTCTGACCTTCTTATTGACGATGAAACACAGAAATTGCATCGGAATTATATACAAAAGGTACAACGCCGACTTAAGTACAAGAAAACTGACTCTTCTTACTGTCTATGTTTTGAACCATTCCTGTGACACTAGTTATAGATTCCGATGCTTCACTTCAGGTTTACTGTATCTCTCTGACCTTCTTATTGACGATGAAACACAGAAATTGCATCGGAATTAAATACAAAAGGTACAACGCCGACTTAAGTACAAGAAAACTGACTCTTCTTACTGTCTATGTTTTGAACCATTCCTGTGACACTAGTGATAGATTCCGATGCTTCACTTCAGGTTTCCTGTATCCCTCTGACCTTCTTATTGACGATGAAACACAGAAATTGCAACGGAATTAAATACAAAAGGCGAAAAGCCGCCTTAAGTACAAGAAAACTGACTCTTCTTACTGTCTATGCTTTGAACCATTCCTGAGACACTAGTTATAGATTCCGATGCTTCACTTCAGGTTTACTGTATCCCTCTGACCTACTTAAAGTTGATGAAACAAAGAAATAGCATCGAAATTAAATAGAAAAGGCACAATGCCGACTTAAGTACACGAAAACTGACAATTCTTACTGTCTATGTTTTGAACCATTCCTGTGACACTAGTTATAGATTCCGATGCTTCACCTCAGGTTTACTGTATCCCTCTGACCTTCTTATTGACGATGAAACACAGAAATTGCAACGGAATTAAATACAAAAGACGAAATGCCGACTTAAGTACAAGAAATTTGACTCTTCTTACTCTGTCTATGTTTTGAACCATTCCTGAGACACTAGTTATAGATTCCGATGCTTCACTTCAGGTTTACTGTATCCCTCTGACCTTCTTATTGACGATGAAACACAGAAATTGCAACGGAATTAAATACAAAAGGCGAAATGCCGACTTAAGTACAAGAAAACTGACTCTTCTTACTGTCTATGTTTTGAACCATTCCTGTGACACTAGTTGTAGATTCCGATGCTTCACTTCAGGTTTACTGTATCCCTCTGACCCACTTATTGACGATGAAACACAGATATTGCATCGGAATTAAATACAAAAGGTACAACGCAGACTTAAGTACAAGAAAACTGGCTCTTCTTACTGTCTATGATTTGAACCATTCCTGTGACACTAGTTATAGATTCCGATGCTTCACTTCAGGTTTACTGTATCCCTCTGACCTTCTTGTTGACGATGAAACCCAGAAATTGCATAGGAATTAAATAGAAAAGGCTCAATGCCGACTTAAGTACACGAAAACTGACCCTTCTTACTGTCTATGTTTTGAACCATTCCTGTGACACTATTTATAGATTCCGATGCTTCACCTCAGCTTTACTGTGTCCCTCTGACCTTCTTATTGACGATGAAACACAGAAATTGCAACGGAATTAAATACAAAAGGCGAAATGCCGACTTAAGTACAAGAAAACTGACACTACTTACTGTCTATGTTTGAACCATTCCTGTGACACTAGTTATAGATTCCGATGCTTCACTGCAGGTAAACTGTATCCCTCTGACCTTCTTATTGACGATGGAACAATGAAATTGCATCGGAATTAAATATAAAAGGCACAATGCCGACTTAAGTACAAGAAAACTGATTCTTCTAACTGTCTATATTTAGAGCAATTCATGTGACACTAGTTATAGATTCCAATAATTCACTTCAGGTTTACTGTATCCCTCTGACCTTCTTATTGACGATGAAACACAGAAATTGCTTCGGAATTAAATACAAAATTCACAAAGCCGACTTAAGTACAAGAAAACTAACTCTTCTTACTGTCTATGTTTTGAACCATTCCTGTGACACTAGTTATAGATTCCGATGCTTCACTTCAGGTTTACTGTAACCCTCTGACCTTCGTATTGACGATGAAACACAGAAGTTGCATCGGAAATTAATACAAAAGGCACAATGCCGACTTAAGTACAAGAAAACTGACTCTTCTTACTGTCTATGTTTTGAACCATTCTTGTGACACTAGTTGTAGATTCCGATGCTTCACTTCAGGTTTACTGTATCCCTCTGACCCTCTTATTGACGATGAAACACAGATGTTGCATCGGAATTAAATACAAAAGGTACAACGCAGACTTAAGTACAAGAAAACTGACTCTTCTTACTGTCTATGTTTTGAACCAATCCTGTGACACTAGTTATAGATTCCGAAGCTTCACTTCAGGTTTACTGTATCCCTCTGACCTTCTTGTTGACGATGAAACCCAGAAATTGCATAGGAATTAAATAGAAAAGGCTCAATGCCGACTTAAGTACACGAAAACTGACCCTTCTTACTGTCTATGTTTTGAACCATTCCTGTGACACTAGTTATAGATTCCGATGCTTCATCTCAGGTTTACTGTGTCCCTCTGACCTTCTTATTGACGATGAAACACAGAAATTACAACGGAATTAAATACAAAAGGCGAAATGCCGACTTAAGTACAAGAAGACAGACTCTTCTTACTGTCTATGTTTTGAACCATTCCTGAGACACTAGTTACAGATTCCGATGCTTCACTTCAGGTTTACTGTAACACTCTGACCTTCGTATTGACGATGAAACACAGAAGTTGCATCTGAAATTGATACAAAAGGCACAATGCCGACTTAAGTACAAGAAAACTGACTCTTCTTTCTGTCCATGTTTTGAACCATTCCTGTGACACTAGTTGTAGATTCCGATGCTTCACTTCAGGTTTACTGTATCCCTCTGACCTTCTTATTGACGATGAAACACAGTAATTGCATCGGAATTAAATACAAAAGGTACAACGCCGACTTAAGTACAAGAAAACTGACTCTTTTTACTGTCTATGTTTTGAACCACTCCTGTGACACTAGTTATAGATTCCGATGCTTCACTTCAGGTTTTCTGTATCCCTCTGAACTTCATATTGACGATGAAACCCAGAAATTGCATCGGAAATAAATAGAAAAGGCACAATGCTGACTTAAGTACACGAAAACTGACTCTTCTTACTGTCTATGTTTTGAACCATTCCTGTGACACTAGTTATAGATTCCGATGCTTCACCTCAGGTTTACTGTATCCCTCTGACCTACTTAAACTTGATGAAACAAAGAAATTGCATCGGAATTAAATACAAAAGGCACAATGCCGACTTAGGTACAAGAAAACTGACTCTTCTTACTGTCTATGTTTGAACCATTCCTGTGACACTAGTTATAGATTCCGATGCTTCACTACAGGTCTACTGTATCCCTCTGACCTTCTTATTGACGATGAAACAATGAAATTGTATCGGAATTAAATACAAAAGGCACAATGCCGACTTAAGTACAAGAAAACTGACTCTTCTTACTGTCTATATTTTGAACAATTCATGTGACACTAGTTATAGATTCCGATGATTCACTTCAGGCTTACTGTATCCCTCTGACCTTCTTATTGACGATGAAACACAGAAATTGTTTCGGAATTAAATACAAAATGCACAATGCCGACTTAAGTACAAGAAAACTGACTCTTCTTACTCTCTATATTTTGAACAATTCATGTGACACTAGTTATAGATTCCGATGATTCACTTCAGCTTTACTGTATCCCTCTGACATTCTTATTTGCGATGAAACACAGAAATTGCTTCGGAATTAAATACAAAATGCACAATGCCGACTTAAGTACAAGAAAACTAACTCTTCTTACTGTCTATGTTTTGAACCATTCCTGTGACACTAGTTATAGATTCCGATGCTTCACTTCAGGTTTACTGTAACCCTCTGACCTTCGTATTGACGATGAAACACAGAAGTTGCATCTGAAATTGATACAAAAGGTACAACGCCGACTTAAGTACAAGAAAACTGACTCTTCTTACTGTCTATGTTTTGAACCACTCCTGTGACACTAGTTACAGATTCCGATGCTTCACTTCAGGTTTTCTGTATCCCTCTGAACTTCTTATTGACGATGAAACCCAGAAATTGCATCGGAAATAAATAGAAAACGCACAATGCCGACTTAAGTACACGAAAACTGACTCTTCTTACTGTCTATGTTTTGAACCATTCCTGTGACACTAGTTATAGATTCCGATGCTTCACCTCAGGTTTACTGTATCCATCTGACCTTCTTATTGACGATGAAACACAGAAATTGCAACGGAATTAAAAACAATAGGCGAAATGCCGACTTAAGTACAAGAAAACTGACTCTTCTTACTGTCTATGATTTGAACCATTCCTGTGACACATGTTATAGATTCCGATGCTTCACTTCAGGTTTGCAGTATCCCTCTGACCTTCTTATTGACGCTGAAACACAGTAATTGCATCGGAATTAAATACAAAAGGTACAACGCCGACTTAAGTACAAGAAAACTGACTCTTCTTACTGTCTATGTTTTGAACTACTCCTGTGACACTAGTTATAGATTCCGATGCTTCACTTCAGGTTTACTGTATCCCTCTGACCTTCTTATTGACGATGAAACCCAGAAATTGCATCGGAAATAAATAGAAAAGGCACAATGCCGACTTAAGTACACGAAAACTGACTCTTCTTACTGTCTATGTTTTGAACCATTCCTGTGACACTGGTTATAGATTCCGATGCTTCACCTCAGGTTTACTGTATCCATCTGACCTTCTTAATGACGATGAAACACAGAAATTGCAACGGAATTAAATACAAAAGGCGAAATGCCGACTTAAGTACAAGAAAACTGACTCTTCTTACTGTCTATGTTCTGAACCATTCCTGAGACACTAGTTATAGATTCCGATGCTTCACTTCAGGTTTACTGTATCCCTCTGACCTACTTAAAGTTGATGAAACAAAGAAATTGCATCGTAATTAAATACAAAAGGCACAATGCCGACTTAAGTACATGAAAACTGACTCTTCTTACTGTCTATGTTTGAACCATTCCTGTGACACTAGTTATAGATTCCGATGCTTCACTTCAGGTCTACTGTATCCCTCTGACTTTCTTATTGATGATGAAACAATGACATTGCATCTGAATTAAATACAAAAGGCACAATGCCGACTTAAGTACACGGAAACTGACTCCTCTTACTGTCTATATTTTGAGCAATTGATGTGACACTAGTTATAGATTCCAATGATTCACTTCCGGTTGACTGTATCCCTCTGACCTTCTTATTGACGATGAAACACAGAAATTGCTTCGGAATTAAATACAAAATGCACAATGCCGACTTAATTACAAGAAAACTAATTCTTCTTACTGTCTATGGTTTGAACCATTCCTGTGAGACTAGTTACAGATTCCGATGCTTCACTTCAGGATTACTGTAACCCTCTGACCTTCGTATTGACGATGAAACACAGAAGTTGCATCGGTAATTAATACAAAAGGCACAATGCCGACTTAAGTACAAGAAAACTGACACTTCTTACTGTCTATGTTTTGAACCATTCCTGTGACACTAGTTATAGATTCCGATGCTTCACAACAGGTCTACTGTGTCCCTCTGACCTTCTTATTGACGATGAAACCATGAAATTGTATCGGAATTAAATACAAAAGGCACAATGCCGACTTAAGTACAAGAAAACTGACTCTTCTTTCTGTCTATATTTTGAACAATTCATGTGACACTAGTTATAGATTCCGATGATTCACTTCAGGTTTACTGTATCCCTCAGACCTTCTTATTGACGATTAAACACAGAAATTGTTTCGGAATTAAATACAAAAGGCACAATTCCGACTTAAGTACAAGAAAACTGACTCTTCTTACTGTTTATATTTTGAACAATTCATGTGACACTAGTATAGATTCCGATGATTCACTTCAGGGTTACTGTAACCCTCTGACCTTCGTATTGACGATGAAACACAGAAGTGGCATCTGAAATTGATACAAAAGGCACAATGCCGACTTAAGTACAAGAAAACTGACTCTTCTTACTGTCCATGTTTTGAACCATTCCTGTGACACTAGTTATAGATTCCGATGCTTCTCTTCAGGTTTACTGTATCCCTCTGACCTTCTTATTGACGATGAAACACAGTAATTGCATCGGAATTAAATACAAAAGGTACAACGCCGACTTAAGTACAAGAAAACTGACTCTTCTTACTGTCTATGTTTTGAACCACTCCTGTGACACTAGTTATAGATTCCGATGCTTCACTTCAGGTTTTCTGTATCCCTCTGAACTTCTTATTGACGATGAAACCCAGAAATTGCATCGGAAATAAATAGAAAAGGCACAATGCCGACTTAAGTACACGAAAACTGACTCTTCTTACTGTCTATGTTTTGAACCATTCCTGTGACACTAGTTACAGATTCCGATGCTTCACCTCAGGTTTACTGTATCCATCTGACCTTCTTATTGACGATGAAACACAGAAATTGCAACGGAATTAAATACAAAAGGCGAAATGCCGACTTAAGTACAAGAAAACTGACTCTTCTTACTGTCTATGTTTTGAACCATTCCTGAGACACTTGTTATGGATTCCGATGCTTCACTTCAGGTTTACTGTATCCCTCTGAACTACTTAAAGTTGATGAAACAAAGAAATTGTATCGTAATTAAATAGAAAAGGCACAATGCCGACTTAAGTACAAGAAAACTGACTCTTCTTACTGTCTATGTTTGAACCATTCCTGTGACACTAGTTATAGATTCCGATGCTTCACTTCAGGTCTACTGTATCCCTCTGACTTTCTTATTGACGATGAAACAATGACATTGCATCTGAATTAAATACAAAAGGCACAATGCCGACTTAAGTACAAGAAAACTGACTCTTCTTACTGTCTATATTTTGAGCAATTCATGTGACACTAGTTATAGATTCCAATGATTCACTACCGGTTGACTGTATCCCTCTGACCTTCTTATTGACGATGAAACACAGAAATTGCTTCGGAATTAAATACAAAATGCACAATGCCGACTTAAGTACAAGAAAACTAACTCTTCTTACTGTCTATGGTTTGAACAATTCCTGTGAGACTAGTTACTGATTCCGATGCTTCACTTCAGGTTTACTGTAAGCCTCTGACCTTCGTATTGACGATGAAACACAGAAGTTGCATCGCTAATTAATACAAAAGGCACAATGCCGACTTAAGTACAAGAAAATTGACTCTTCTTACTGACTATGTTTTGAACCATTCCTGTGACACTAGTTATAGATTCCGATGCTTCACTTCAGGTTTACTTTATCCCTCTGACCTCCTTATTGACGATGGAACACAGAAATTGCATCGGAATTAAATACAAAAGGTACAACGCCGACTTAAGTACAAGAAAACTGACTCTTCTTACTGTCTATGTTTTGAACCATTCCTGTGACACTAGTTATAGATTCCGATGCTTCACTTCAGGTTTACTGTATCCCTCTGACCCTCTTATTGACGATGAAACACAGAAATTGCATCGGAATTAAATACAAAAGGTACAACGCAGACTTAAGTACAAGAAAACTGACTCTTCTTACTGTCTACGTTTTGAACCGTTCCTGTGACACTAGTTATAGATTCCGATGCTTCACCTCAGGTTTACTGTATCCCTCTGACCTTCTTATTGACGATGAAACACAGAAATTGCAACGGAATTAAATACAAAAGGCGAAATGCCGACTTAAGTACAAGAAGACTGACTCTTCTTACTGTCTATGTTTTGAACCTTTCCTGAGACACTAGTTATAGATTCCGATGCTTCACTTCAGGTTTACCGTATCCCTGTGACCTACTTAAAGTTGATGAAACAAAGAAGTTGCATCGGAATTAAATACAAAAGGCACAATGCCGACTTAAGTACAAGAAAACTGACTCTTCTTACTGTCTATGTTTGAACCATTCCTGTGACACTAGTTATAGATTCCGATGCTTCACTACAGGTCTACTGTATCCCTCCGTCCTTCTTATTGACGATGAAACAATGAAATTGTTTCGGAATTAAATACAAAAGGCACAATGCCGACTTAAGTACAAGAAAACTGACTCTTCTTACTGTCCATATTTTGAACAATTCATGTGACACTAGTTATAGATTCCGATGATTCACTTCAGGTTTACTGTATCCCTCTGACCTAGTTATTGACGATGAAACACATAAATTGCTTCGGAATTAAATACAAAAGGCACAATGCCGACTTAAGTACAAGAAAACTGACTCTTCTTACTGTCTATATTTTGAACAATTCATGTGACACTAGTTATAGATTCCGATGATTCACTTCAGGTTTACTGTATCCCTCTGACCTTCTTATTTGCGATGAAACACAGAAATTGCTTCGGAATTAAATACAAAATGCACAATGCCGACTTAAGTACAAGAAAACTAACTCTTCTTACTGTCTATGTTTTGAACCATTCCTGTGACACTAGTTATAGATTCCGATGCTTCACTTCAGGTTTACTGTAACCCTCTGACGTTCGTATTGACGATGAAACACAGAAGTTGCATCAGAAATTGATACAAAAGGCACATTGCCGACTTAAGTACAAGAAAACTGACTCTTCTTACTGTCTATGTTTTGAACCATTCCTGTGACACTAGTTATAGATTCCGATGCTTCACTTCAGGTTTATTGTATCCCTCTGACCTTCTTATTGACGATGAAACACAGTAATTGCATCGGATTTAAATACAAAAGGTACAACGCCGACTTAAGTACAAGAAAACTGACTCTTCTTACTGTCTATGTTTTGAACCACTCCTGTGACACTAGTTATAGATTCCGATGCTTCACTTCAGGTTTACTGCATCCCTCTGACCTTCTTATTGACGATGAAACCCAGAAATAGCATCGGAAATAAATAGAAAAGGCACAATGCCGACTTAAGTACACGAAAACTGACTCTTCTGACTGTCTATGTTTTGAACCATTCCTGTGACACTAGTTATAGATTCCGATGCTTCACTTCAGGTTTATTGTATCCCTCTGACCTTCTTATTGACGATGAAACACAGTAATTGCATCGGATTTAAATACAAAAGGTACAACGCCGACTTAAGTACAAGAAAACTGACTCTTCTTACTGTCTATGTTTTGAACCACTCCTGTGACACTAGTTATAGATTCCGATGCTTCACTTCAGGTTTACTGCATCCCTCTGACCTTCTTATTGACGATGAAACCCAGAAATAGCATCGGAAATAAATAGAAAAGGCACAATGCCGACTTAAGTACACGAAAACTGACTCTTCTGACTGTCTATGTTTTGAACCATTCCTGTGACACTAGTTATAGATTCCGATGCTTCACCTCAGGTTTACTGTATCCCTCTGACCTTCTTATTGACGATGAAACACAGAAATTGCAACGGAATTAAATACAAAAGGCGAAATGCCGACTTAAGTACAAGAAAACTGACTCTTCTTACTGTCTATGTTTTGAACCATTCCTGAGACACTAGTTACAGATTCCGATGCTTCACTTCAGGTTTACTGTAACACTCTGACCTTCGTATTGACGATGAAACACAGAAGTTGCATCTGAAATTGATACAAAAGGCACAATGCCGACTTAAGTACAAGAAAACTGACTCTTCTTTCTGTCCATGTTTTGAACCATTCCTGTGACACTAGTTGTAGATTCCGATGCTTCACTTCAGGTTTACTGTATCCCTCTGACCTTCTTATTGACGATGAAACACAGTAATTGCATCGGAATTAAATACAAAAGGTACAACGCCGACTTAAGTACAAGAAAACTGACTCTTTTTACTGTCTATGTTTTGAACCACTCCTGTGACACTAGTTATAGATTCCGATGCTTCACTTCAGGTTTTCTGTATCCCTCTGAACTTCATATTGACGATGAAACCCAGAAATTGCATCGGAAATAAATAGAAAAGGCACAATGCTGACTTAAGTACACGAAAACTGACTCTTCTTACTGTCTATGTTTTGAACCATTCCTGTGACACTAGTTATAGATTCCGATGCTTCACCTCAGGTTTACTGTATCCCTCTGACCTACTTAAACTTGATGAAACAAAGAAATTGCATCGGAATTAAATACAAAAGGCACAATGCCGACTTAGGTACAAGAAAACTGACTCTTCTTACTGTCTATGTTTGAACCATTCCTGTGACACTAGTTATAGATTCCGATGCTTCACTACAGGTCTACTGTATCCCTCTGACCTTCTTATTGACGATGAAACAATGAAATTGTATCGGAATTAAATACAAAAGGCACAATGCCGACTTAAGTACAAGAAAACTGACTCTTCTTACTGTCTATATTTTGAACAATTCATGTGACACTAGTTATAGATTCCGATGATTCACTTCAGGCTTACTGTATCCCTCTGACCTTCTTATTGACGATGAAACACAGAAATTGTTTCGGAATTAAATACAAAATGCACAATGCCGACTTAAGTACAAGAAAACTGACTCTTCTTACTCTCTATATTTTGAACAATTCATGTGACACTAGTTATAGATTCCGATGATTCACTTCAGCTTTACTGTATCCCTCTGACATTCTTATTTGCGATGAAACACAGAAATTGCTTCGGAATTAAATACAAAATGCACAATGCCGACTTAAGTACAAGAAAACTAACTCTTCTTACTGTCTATGTTTTGAACCATTCCTGTGACACTAGTTATAGATTCCGATGCTTCACTTCAGGTTTACTGTAACCCTCTGACCTTCGTATTGACGATGAAACACAGAAGTTGCATCTGAAATTGATACAAAAGGTACAACGCCGACTTAAGTACAAGAAAACTGACTCTTCTTACTGTCTATGTTTTGAACCACTCCTGTGACACTAGTTACAGATTCCGATGCTTCACTTCAGGTTTTCTGTATCCCTCTGAACTTCTTATTGACGATGAAACCCAGAAATTGCATCGGAAATAAATAGAAAACGCACAATGCCGACTTAAGTACACGAAAACTGACTCTTCTTACTGTCTATGTTTTGAACCATTCCTGTGACACTAGTTATAGATTCCGATGCTTCACCTCAGGTTTACTGTATCCATCTGACCTTCTTATTGACGATGAAACACAGAAATTGCAACGGAATTAAAAACAATAGGCGAAATGCCGACTTAAGTACAAGAAAACTGACTCTTCTTACTGTCTATGATTTGAACCATTCCTGTGACACATGTTATAGATTCCGATGCTTCACTTCAGGTTTGCAGTATCCCTCTGACCTTCTTATTGACGCTGAAACACAGTAATTGCATCGGAATTAAATACAAAAGGTACAACGCCGACTTAAGTACAAGAAAACTGACTCTTCTTACTGTCTATGTTTTGAACTACTCCTGTGACACTAGTTATAGATTCCGATGCTTCACTTCAGGTTTACTGTATCCCTCTGACCTTCTTATTGACGATGAAACCCAGAAATTGCATCGGAAATAAATAGAAAAGGCACAATGCCGACTTAAGTACACGAAAACTGACTCTTCTTACTGTCTATGTTTTGAACCATTCCTGTGACACTGGTTATAGATTCCGATGCTTCACCTCAGGTTTACTGTATCCATCTGACCTTCTTAATGACGATGAAACACAGAAATTGCAACGGAATTAAATACAAAAGGCGAAATGCCGACTTAAGTACAAGAAAACTGACTCTTCTTACTGTCTATGTTCTGAACCATTCCTGAGACACTAGTTATAGATTCCGATGCTTCACTTCAGGTTTACTGTATCCCTCTGACCTACTTAAAGTTGATGAAACAAAGAAATTGCATCGTAATTAAATACAAAAGGCACAATGCCGACTTAAGTACATGAAAACTGACTCTTCTTACTGTCTATGTTTGAACCATTCCTGTGACACTAGTTATAGATTCCGATGCTTCACTTCAGGTCTACTGTATCCCTCTGACTTTCTTATTGATGATGAAACAATGACATTGCATCTGAATTAAATACAAAAGGCACAATGCCGACTTAAGTACACGGAAACTGACTCCTCTTACTGTCTATATTTTGAGCAATTGATGTGACACTAGTTATAGATTCCAATGATTCACTTCCGGTTGACTGTATCCCTCTGACCTTCTTATTGACGATGAAACACAGAAATTGCTTCGGAATTAAATACAAAATGCACAATGCCGACTTAATTACAAGAAAACTAATTCTTCTTACTGTCTATGGTTTGAACCATTCCTGTGAGACTAGTTACAGATTCCGATGCTTCACTTCAGGATTACTGTAACCCTCTGACCTTCGTATTGACGATGAAACACAGAAGTTGCATCGGTAATTAATACAAAAGGCACAATGCCGACTTAAGTACAAGAAAACTGACACTTCTTACTGTCTATGTTTTGAACCATTCCTGTGACACTAGTTATAGATTCCGATGCTTCACAACAGGTCTACTGTGTCCCTCTGACCTTCTTATTGACGATGAAACCATGAAATTGTATCGGAATTAAATACAAAAGGCACAATGCCGACTTAAGTACAAGAAAACTGACTCTTCTTTCTGTCTATATTTTGAACAATTCATGTGACACTAGTTATAGATTCCGATGATTCACTTCAGGTTTACTGTATCCCTCAGACCTTCTTATTGACGATTAAACACAGAAATTGTTTCGGAATTAAATACAAAAGGCACAATTCCGACTTAAGTACAAGAAAACTGACTCTTCTTACTGTTTATATTTTGAACAATTCATGTGACACTAGTATAGATTCCGATGATTCACTTCAGGGTTACTGTAACCCTCTGACCTTCGTATTGACGATGAAACACAGAAGTGGCATCTGAAATTGATACAAAAGGCACAATGCCGACTTAAGTACAAGAAAACTGACTCTTCTTACTGTCCATGTTTTGAACCATTCCTGTGACACTAGTTATAGATTCCGATGCTTCTCTTCAGGTTTACTGTATCCCTCTGACCTTCTTATTGACGATGAAACACAGTAATTGCATCGGAATTAAATACAAAAGGTACAACGCCGACTTAAGTACAAGAAAACTGACTCTTCTTACTGTCTATGTTTTGAACCACTCCTGTGACACTAGTTATAGATTCCGATGCTTCACTTCAGGTTTTCTGTATCCCTCTGAACTTCTTATTGACGATGAAACCCAGAAATTGCATCGGAAATAAATAGAAAAGGCACAATGCCGACTTAAGTACACGAAAACTGACTCTTCTTACTGTCTATGTTTTGAACCATTCCTGTGACACTAGTTACAGATTCCGATGCTTCACCTCAGGTTTACTGTATCCATCTGACCTTCTTATTGACGATGAAACACAGAAATTGCAACGGAATTAAATACAAAAGGCGAAATGCCGACTTAAGTACAAGAAAACTGACTCTTCTTACTGTCTATGTTTTGAACCATTCCTGAGACACTTGTTATGGATTCCGATGCTTCACTTCAGGTTTACTGTATCCCTCTGAACTACTTAAAGTTGATGAAACAAAGAAATTGTATCGTAATTAAATAGAAAAGGCACAATGCCGACTTAAGTACAAGAAAACTGACTCTTCTTACTGTCTATGTTTGAACCATTCCTGTGACACTAGTTATAGATTCCGATGCTTCACTTCAGGTCTACTGTATCCCTCTGACTTTCTTATTGACGATGAAACAATGACATTGCATCTGAATTAAATACAAAAGGCACAATGCCGACTTAAGTACAAGAAAACTGACTCTTCTTACTGTCTATATTTTGAGCAATTCATGTGACACTAGTTATAGATTCCAATGATTCACTACCGGTTGACTGTATCCCTCTGACCTTCTTATTGACGATGAAACACAGAAATTGCTTCGGAATTAAATACAAAATGCACAATGCCGACTTAAGTACAAGAAAACTAACTCTTCTTACTGTCTATGGTTTGAACAATTCCTGTGAGACTAGTTACTGATTCCGATGCTTCACTTCAGGTTTACTGTAAGCCTCTGACCTTCGTATTGACGATGAAACACAGAAGTTGCATCGCTAATTAATACAAAAGGCACAATGCCGACTTAAGTACAAGAAAACTGACTCTTCTTACTGTCCATATTTTGAACAATTCATGTGACACTAGTTATAGATTCCGATGATTCACTTCAGGTTTACTGTATCCCTCTGACCTAGTTATTGACGATGAAACACATAAATTGCTTCGGAATTAAATACAAAAGGCACAATGCCGACTTAAGTACAAGAAAACTGACTCTTCTTACTGTCTATATTTTGAACAATTCATGTGACACTAGTTATAGATTCCGATGATTCACTTCAGGTTTACTGTATCCCTCTGACCTTCTTATTTGCGATGAAACACAGAAATTGCTTCGGAATTAAATACAAAATGCACAATGCCGACTTAAGTACAAGAAAACTAACTCTTCTTACTGTCTATGTTTTGAACCATTCCTGTGACACTAGTTATAGATTCCGATGCTTCACTTCAGGTTTACTGTAACCCTCTGACGTTCGTATTGACGATGAAACACAGAAGTTGCATCAGAAATTGATACAAAAGGCACATTGCCGACTTAAGTACAAGAAAACTGACTCTTCTTACTGTCTATGTTTTGAACCATTCCTGTGACACTAGTTATAGATTCCGATGCTTCACTTCAGGTTTATTGTATCCCTCTGACCTTCTTATTGACGATGAAACACAGTAATTGCATCGGATTTAAATACAAAAGGTACAACGCCGACTTAAGTACAAGAAAACTGACTCTTCTTACTGTCTATGTTTTGAACCACTCCTGTGACACTAGTTATAGATTCCGATGCTTCACTTCAGGTTTACTGCATCCCTCTGACCTTCTTATTGACGATGAAACCCAGAAATAGCATCGGAAATAAATAGAAAAGGCACAATGCCGACTTAAGTACACGAAAACTGACTCTTCTGACTGTCTATGTTTTGAACCATTCCTGTGACACTAGTTATAGATTCCGATGCTTCACCTCAGGTTTACTGTATCCCTCTGACCTTCTTATTGACGATGAAACACAGAAATTGCAACGGAATTAAATACAAAAGGCGAAATGCCGACTTAAGTACAAGAAAACTGACTCTTCTTACTGTCTATGTTTTGAACCATTCCTGAGACACTAGTTATAGATTCCGATGCTTCACTTCAGGTTTACTGTATCCCTCTGACCTACTTAAAGTTGATGAAACAAAGAAATTGCATCGTAATTAAATACAAAGGCACAATGCCGACTTAAGTACAAGAAAACTGACTCTCCTTACTGTCTATGTTTGAACCATTCCTGTGACACTAGTTATAGATTTCGATGCTTCACTTCAGGTCTACTGTATCCCTCTGACCTCCTTATTGACGTTGAAACAATGACATTGCATCTGAATTAAATACAAAAGGCACAATGCCGACTTAAGTACAAGAAAACTGACTCTTCTTACTGTCTATGTTTTGAACCACTTCTGTGACACTAGCTATAGATATCGATGCTTCACTTAAGGTTTACTGTCTCCCTCTGACCTTCGTATTGACGATGAAACACAGAAATTGCATCGGAATGAAATACAAAAGGCACAATGCCAACTTAAGTACAAGAAAATTGACTCTTCTTACTGTCTATGTTTTGAACCATTCCTGTGACACTAGTTATAGATTCCGATGCTTACCTTCAGGTTTACTGTATCCCTCTGACCTTCTTATTGACGATGAAACACAGAAATTGCATCGGAATTAAATACAAAAGGCACAATGCCGACTTAATTACAAGAAAACTGACTCTTCTTACTGTCTAAGTTTTGAACCAATCCTGTGACACTAGTTATAGTTTCCTATGCTTCACTTCAGGTTTACTGTATCCCTCTGACATTCTTATTGACGATGAAACACTGAAATTGCTTCGGAATTAAATACAAAATGCACAATGCCGACTTAAGTACAAGAAAACTAACTCTTCTTACTGTCTATGGTTTGAACCATTCCTGTGACACTAGTTACAGATTCCGATGCTTCACTTCAGGTTTACTGTAACCCTCTGACCTTCGTATTGACGATGAAACACAATAGTTGCATCGGTTATTAATACAAAAGGCACAATGCCGACTTAAGTACAAGAAAACTGATTCTTCTTACTGTCTATGTTTTGAACCATTCCTGTGACACTAGTTATAGATTCCGATGCTTCACTTCAGGTTTACTGTATCCCTCTGACCTCCTTATTGACGATGAAACACAGAAATTGCATCGGAATTAAATACAAAAGGTACAACGCCGACTTAAGTACAAGAAAACTGACTCTTCTTACTGTCTATGTTTTGAACCATTCCTGTGACACTAGTTATAGATTCCGATGCTTCACATCAGGTTTAATGTATCCCTCTGACCTACTTAAAGTTGATGAAACAAAGAAATTGCATCGGAATTAAATAGAAAAGGCTCAATGCCGACTTAAGTACACGAAAACTGACCCTTCTTACTGTCTATGTTTTGAACCATTCCTGTGACTCTAGTTATAGATTCCGATGCTTCATCTCAGGTTTACTGTGTCCCTCTGACCTTCTTATTGACGATGAAACACAGAAATTGCAACGGAATTAAATACAAAAGGCGAAATGCCGACTTAAGTACAAGAAGACTGACTCTTCTTACTGTCTACGCTTTTAACAATTCCTGAGACACTAGTTATAGATTCCGATGCTTCACTTCAGGTTTACTGTATCCCTCTGACCTACTTAAAGTTGATGAAACAAAGAAATTGCATCGGAATTAAATACAAAAGGCACAATGCCGACTTAAGTACAAGAAAACTGACTCTTCTTACTGTCTATGTTTGAACCATTCCTGTGACACTAGTTATAGATTCCGATGCTTCACTACAGGTCAACTGTATCCCTCTGACCTTCTTATTGACAATGAAACAATGAAATTGTATCGGAATTAAATACAAAAGGCACAATGCCGACTTAAGTACAAGAAAACTGACTCTTCTTACTGTCTATATTTTGAACAATTCATGTGACACTAGTTATAGATTCCGATGATTCACTTCAGCTTTACTGTATCCCTCTGACCTTCTTATTTGCGATGAAACACAGAAATTGCTTCGGAATTAAATACAAAATGCACAATGCCGACTTAAGTACAAGAAAACTGACTCTTCTTACTGTCTATATTTTGAACAATTCATGTGACACTAGTTATAGATTCCGATGCTTCACTTCAGGTTTACTGTAACCCTCTGACCTTCGTATTGACGATGAAACACAGAAGTTGCATCTGAAATTGATACAAAGGGCACAATGCCGACTTAAGTACAAGAAAACTGACTCTTCTATCTGTCCATGTTTTGAACCATTCCTGTGTCACTAGTTGTAGATTCCGATGCCTCAATTCAGGTTTACTGTATCCCTCTGACCTTCTTATTGACGATGAAACACAGTAATTGCATCGCAATTAAATACAATAGGTACAACGCCGACTTAAGTACAAGAAAACTGACTCTTCTTACTATCTATGTTTTGAACCACTCCTGTGACACTAGTTATAGATTCCGATGCTTCACTTCAGGTTTTCTGTATCCCTCTGAACTTCTTATTGACGATGAAACCCAGAAATTGCATCGGAAATAAATAGAAAAGGCACAATGCCGACTTAAGTACACGAAAACTGACTCTTCTTACTGTCTATGTTTTGAACCATTCCTGTGACACTAGTTATAGATTCCGATGCTTCACCTCAGGTTTACTGTATCCCTCTGACCTACTTAAAGTTGATGAAACAAAGAAATTGCATCGGAATTAAATACAAAAGGCACAATGCCGACTTAAGTACAAGAAAACTGACTCTTCTTACTGTCTATGTTTGAACCATTCCTGTGACACTAGTTATAGATTCCGATGCTTCACTACAGGTCTACTGTATCCCTCTGACCTTCTTATTGACGATGAAACAATGAAATTGTATCGGAATTAAATACAAAAGGCACAATGCCGACTTAAGTACAAGAAAACTGACTCTTCTTACTGTCTATATTTTGAACAATTCATGTGACACTAGTTATAGATTCCGATGATTCACTTCAGGTTTACTGTATCCCTCTGACCTTCTTATTGACGATGAAACACAGAAATTGTTTCGGAATTAAATACAAAATGCACAATGCCGACTTAAGTACAAGAAAACTGACTCTTCTTACTGTCTATAATTTGAACAATTCATGTGACACTAGTTATAGATTCCGATGATTCACTTCAGCTTTACTGTATCCCTCTGACCTTCTTATTTGCGATGAAACACAGAAATTGCTTCGGAATTAAATACAAAATGCACAATGCCGACTTAAGTACAAGAAAACTAACTCTTCTTACTGTCTATGTTTTGAACCACTCCTGTGACACTAGTTATAGATTCCGATGCTTCACTTCAGGTTTTCTGTATCCCTCTGAACTTCTTATTGACGATGAAACCCAGAAATTGCATCGAAATAAATAAAAACGCACAATGCCGACTTCAGTACACGAAAACTGACTCTTCTTACTGTCTATGCTTTGAACCATTCCTGTGACACTAGTTATAGATTCCGATGCTTCACCTCAGGTTTACTGTATCCCTCTGACCTTCTTATTGACGATGAAACACAGAAATTGCAACGGAATTAAATCCAATAGGCGAAATGCCGACTTAAGTACAAGAAAACTGACTCTTCTTACTGTCTATGATTTGAACCATTCCTGTGACACATGTTATAGATTCCGATGCTTCACTTCAGGTTTACTGTATCCCTCTGACCTACTTAAAGTTGATGAAACAAAGAAATTGCATCGTATTTAAATACAAAAGGCACAATGCCGACTTAAGTACAAGAAAACTGACTCTCCTTACTGTCTATGTTTGAACCATTCCTGTGACACTAGTTATAGATTTCGATGCTTCACTTCAGGTCTACTGTATCCCTCTGACCTCCTTATTGACGTTGAAACAATGACATTGCATCTGAATTAAATACAAAAGGCACAATGCCGACTTAAGTACAAGAAAACTGACTCTTCTTACTGTCTATGTTTTGAACCACTTCTGTGACACTAGCTATAGATATCGATGCTTCACTTAAGGTTTACTGTCTCCCTCTGACCTTCGTATTGACGATGAAACACAGAAATTGCATCGGAATGAAATACAAAAGGCACAATGCCAACTTAAGTACAAGAAAATTGACTCTTCTTACTGTCTATGTTTTGAACCATTCCTGTGACACTAGTTATAGATTCCGATGCTTACCTTCAGGTTTACTGTATCCCTCTGACCTTCTTATTGACGATGAAACACAGAAATTGCATCGGAATTAAATACAAAAGGCACAATGCCGACTTAATTACAAGAAAACTGACTCTTCTTACTGTCTAAGTTTTGAACCAATCCTGTGACACTAGTTATAGTTTCCTATGCTTCACTTCAGGTTTACTGTATCCCTCTGACATTCTTATTGACGATGAAACACTGAAATTGCTTCGGAATTAAATACAAAATGCACAATGCCGACTTAAGTACAAGAAAACTAACTCTTCTTACTGTCTATGGTTTGAACCATTCCTGTGACACTAGTTACAGATTCCGATGCTTCACTTCAGGTTTACTGTAACCCTCTGACCTTCGTATTGACGATGAAACACAATAGTTGCATCGGTTATTAATACAAAAGGCACAATGCCGACTTAAGTACAAGAAAACTGATTCTTCTTACTGTCTATGTTTTGAACCATTCCTGTGACACTAGTTATAGATTCCGATGCTTCACTTCAGGTTTACTGTATCCCTCTGACCTCCTTATTGACGATGAAACACAGAAATTGCATCGGAATTAAATACAAAAGGTACAACGCCGACTTAAGTACAAGAAAACTGACTCTTCTTACTGTCTATGTTTTGAACCATTCCTGTGACACTAGTTATAGATTCCGATGCTTCACATCAGGTTTAATGTATCCCTCTGACCTACTTAAAGTTGATGAAACAAAGAAATTGCATCGGAATTAAATAGAAAAGGCTCAATGCCGACTTAAGTACACGAAAACTGACCCTTCTTACTGTCTATGTTTTGAACCATTCCTGTGACTCTAGTTATAGATTCCGATGCTTCATCTCAGGTTTACTGTGTCCCTCTGACCTTCTTATTGACGATGAAACACAGAAATTGCAACGGAATTAAATACAAAAGGCGAAATGCCGACTTAAGTACAAGAAGACTGACTCTTCTTACTGTCTATGCTTTTGACAATTCCTGAGACACTAGTTATAGATTCCGATGCTTCACTTCAGGTTTACTGTATCCCTCTGACCTACTTAAAGTTGATGAAACAAAGAAATTGCATCGGAATTAAATACAAAAGGCACAATGCCGACTTAAGTACAAGAAAACTGACTCTTCTTACTGTCTATGTTTGAACCATTCCTGTGACACTAGTTATAGATTCCGATGCTTCACTACAGGTCAACTGTATCCCTCTGACCTTCTTATTGACAATGAAACAATGAAATTGTATCGGAATTAAATACAAAAGGCACAATGCCGACTTAAGTACAAGAAAACTGACTCTTCTTACTGTCTATATTTTGAACAATTCATGTGACACTAGTTATAGATTCCGATGATTCACTTCAGCTTTACTGTATCCCTCTGACCTTCTTATTTGCGATGAAACACAGAAATTGCTTCGGAATTAAATACAAAATGCACAATGCCGACTTAAGTACAAGAAAACTGACTCTTCTTACTGTCTATATTTTGAACAATTCATGTGACACTAGTTATAGATTCCGATGCTTCACTTCAGGTTTACTGTAACCCTCTGACCTTCGTATTGACGATGAAACACAGAAGTTGCATCTGAAATTGATACAAAGGGCACAATGCCGACTTAAGTACAAGAAAACTGACTCTTCTATCTGTCCATGTTTTGAACCATTCCTGTGTCACTAGTTGTAGATTCCGATGCCTCAATTCAGGTTTACTGTATCCCTCTGACCTTCTTATTTGCGATGAAACACAGTAATTGCATCGGAATTAAATACAATAGGTACAACGCCGACTTAAGTACAAGAAAACTGACTCTTCTTACTATCTATGTTTTGAACCACTCCTGTGACACTAGTTATAGATTCCGATGCTTCACTTCAGGTTTTCTGTATCCCTCTGAACTTCTTATTGACGATGAAACCCAGAAATTGCATCGGAAATAAATAGAAAAGGCACAATGCCGACTTAAGTACACGAAAACTGACTCTTCTTACTGTCTATGTTTTGAACCATTCCTGTGACACTAGTTATAGATTCCGATGCTTCACCTCAGGTTTACTGTATCCCTCTGACCTACTTAAAGTTGATGAAACAAAGAAATTGCATCGGAATTAAATACAAAAGGCACAATGCCGACTTAAGTACAAGAAAACTGACTCTTCTTACTGTCTATGTTTGAACCATTCCTGTGACACTAGTTATAGATTCCGATGCTTCACTACAGGTCTACTGTATCCCTCTGACCTTCTTATTGACGATGAAACAATGAAATTGTATCGGAATTAAATACAAAAGGCACAATGCCGACTTAAGTACAAGAAAACTGACTCTTCTTACTGTCTATATTTTGAACAATTCATGTGACACTAGTTATAGATTCCGATGATTCACTTCAGGTTTACTGTATCCCTCTGACCTTCTTATTGACGATGAAACACAGAAATTGTTTCGGAATTAAATACAAAATGCACAATGCCGACTTAAGTACAAGAAAACTGACTCTTCTTACTGTCTATAATTTGAACAATTCATGTGACACTAGTTATAGATTCCGATGATTCACTTTAGCTTTACTGTATCCCTCTGACCTTCTTATTTGCGATGAAACACAGAAATTGCTTCGGAATTAAATACAAAATGCACAATGCCGACTTAAGTACAAGAAAACTAACTCTTCTTACTGTCTATGTTTTGAACCACTCCTGTGACACTAGTTATAGATTCCGATGCTTCACTTCAGGTTTTCTGTATCCCTCTGAACTTCTTATTGACGATGAAACCCAGAAATTGCATCGAAATAAATAAAAACGCACAATGCCGACTTCAGTACACGAAAACTGACTCTTCTTACTGTCTATGCTTTGAACCATTACTGTGACACTAGTTATAGATTCCGATGCTTCACCTCAGGTTTACTGTATCCCTCTGACCTTCTTATTGACGATGAAACACAGAAATTGCAACGGAATTAAATACAATAGGCGAAATGCCGACTTAAGTACAAGAAAACTGACTCTTCTTACTGTCTATGATTTGAACCATTCCTGTGACACATGTTATAGATTCCGATGCTTCACTTCAGGTTTACAGTATCCCCCTGACCTTCGTATTGACGATGAAACACAGTAATTGCATCGGAATTAAATACAAAAGGTACAACGCCGACTTAAGTACAAGAAAACTGACTCTTCTTACTGTCTATGTTTTGAACTACTCCTGTGACACTAGTTATAGATTCCGATGCTTCACTTCAGGTTTACTGTATCCCTCTGACCTTCTTATTGACGATGAAACCCAGAAATTGCATCGGAAATAAATAGAAAAGGCACAATGCCGACTTAAGTACACGAAAACTGACTCTTCTTACTGTCTATGTTTTGAACTATTCCTGTGACACTAGTTATAGATTCCGATGCTTCACCTCAGGTTTACTGTATCCATCAGACCTTCTTATTGACGATGAAACACAGAAATTGCAACGGAATTAAATACAAAAGGCGAAATGCCGACTTAAGAACAAGAAAACTGACTCTTCTTACTGTCTATGTTTTGAACCATTCCTGAGACACTAGTTATAGATCCCGATGCTTCACTTCAGGTTTACTGTATCCCTCTGACCTACTTAAAGTTGATGAAACAAAGAAATTGCATCGTAATTAAATACAAAAGGCACTATGCCGACTTAAGTACATGAAAACTGACTCTTCTTACTGTCTATGTTTGAACCATTCCTGTGACACTAGTTATAGATTCCGATGCTTCACTTCAGGTCTACTGTATCCCTCTGACTTTCTTATTGATGATGAAACAATGACATTGCATCTGAATTAAATACAAAAGGCACAATGCCGACTTAAGTACACGGAAACTGACTCCTCTTACTGTCTATATTTTGAGTAATTGATGTGACACTAGTTATAGATTCCAATGATTCACTTCCGGTTGACTGTATCCCTCTGACCTTCTTATTGACGATGAAACACAGAAATTGCTTCGGAATTAAATACAAAATGCACAATGCCGACTTAAGTACAAGAAAACTAATTCTTCTTACTGTCTATGGTTTGAACCATTCCTGTGAGACTAGCTACAGATTCCGATGCTTCACTTCAGGTTTACTGTAACCCTCTGACCTTCGTATTGACGATGAAACACAGAAGTTGCATCGGTAATTAATACAAAAGGCACAATGCCGACTTAAGTACAAGAAAACTGACACTTCTTACTGTCTATGTTTTGAACCATTCCTGTGACACTAGTTATAGATTCCGATGCTTCACTTCAGGTTATACTTTATCCCTCTGACCTCCTTATCGACGATGAAACACAGAAATTGCATCAGAATTAAATACAAGAGGTACAACGCCGACTTAAGTACAAGAAAACTGACTCTTCTTACTGTCTATGTTTTGAACCATTCCTGTGACACTAGTTATAGATTCCGATGCTTCACAACAGGTCTACTGTGTCCCTCTGACCTTCTTATTGACGATGAAACAATGAAATTGTATCGGAATTAAATACAAAAGGCACAATGCCGACTTAAGTACAAGAAAACTGACTCTTCTTTCTGTCTATATTTTGAACAATTCATGTGACACTAGTTATAGATTCCGATGATTCACTTCAGGTTTACTGTATCCCTCTGACCTTCTTATTGACGATTAAACACAAAAATTGTTTCGGAATCAAATACAAAAGGCACAATTCCGACTTAAGTACAGAAAACTGACTCTTTTTACTGCCCATGTTTTGAACCATTCCTGTGACACTAGTTATAGATTCCGATGCTTCACTTCAGGTTTACTGTATCCCTCTGACCTTCTTATTGACGATGAAACACAGTAATTGCATCGGAATTAAATACAAAAGGTACAACGCCGACTTAAGTACAAGAAAACTGACTCTTCTTACTGTCTATGTTTTGAACCACTCCTGTGACACTAGTTATAGATTCCGATGCTTCACTTCAGGTTTTCTGTATCCCTCTGAACTTCTTATTGACGATGAAACCCAGAAATTGCATCGGAAATAAATAGAAAAGGCACAATGCCGACTTAAGTACACGAAAACTGACTCTTCTTACTGTCTATGTTTTGAACCATTCCTGTGACACTAGTTACAGATTCCGATGCTTCACCTCAGGTTTACTGTATCCATCTGACCTTCTTATTGACGATGAAACACAGAAATTGCAACGGAATTAAATACAAAAGGCGAAATGCCGACTTAAGTACAAGAAAACTGACTCTTCTTACTGTCTATGTTTTGAACCATTCCTGAGACACTAGTTATAGATTCCGATGCTTCACTTCAGGTTTACTGTATCCCTCTGACCTACTTAAAGTTGATGAAACAAAGAAATTGTATCGTAATTAAATAGAAAAGGCACAATGCCGACTTAAGTACAAGAAAACTGACTCTTCTTACTGTCTATGTTTGAACCATTCCTGTGACACTAGTTATAGATTCCGATGCTTCACTTCAGGTCTACTGTATCCCTCTGACTTTCTTATTTACGATGAAACAATGACATTGCATCTGAATTAAATACAAAAGGCACAATGCCGACTTAAGTACAAGAAAACTGACTCTTCTTACTGTCTATATTTTGAGCAATTCAAGTGACACTAGTTATAGATTCCAATGATTCACTACCGGTTGACTGTATCCCTCTGACCTTCTTATTGACGATGAAACACAGAAATTGCTTCGGAATTAAATACAAAATGCACAATGCCGACTTAAGTACAAGAAAACTAACTCTTCTTACTGTCTATGGTTTGAACAATTCCTGTGAGACTAGTTACAGATTCCGATGCTTCACTTCAGGTTTACTGTAAGCCTCTGACCTTCGTATTGACGATGAAACACAGAAGTTGCATCGGTAATTAATACAAAAGGCACAATGCCGACTTAAGTACAAGAAAACTGACTCTTCTTACTGACTATGTTTTGAACCATTCCTGTGACACTAGTTATAGATTCCGATGCTTCACTTCAGGTTTACTTTATCCCTCTGACCTCCTTATTGACGATGAAACACAGAAATTGCATCGGAATTAAATACAAAAGGTACAACGCCGACTTAAGTACAAGAAAACTGACTCTTCTTACTGTCTATGTTTTGAACCATTCCTGTGACACTAGTTATAGATTCCGATGCTTCACTTCAGGTTTACTGTATCCCTCTGACCCTCTTATTGACGATGAAACACAGAAATTGCATCGGAATTAAATACAAAAGGTACAACGCAGACTTAAGTACAAGAAAACTGACTCTTCTTACTGTCTATGTTTTGAACCATTCCTGTGACACTAGTTATAGATTCCGATGCTTCACTTCAGGTTTACTGTATCCCTCTGACCATCTTGTTGACGATGAAACCCAGATATTGCATAGGAATAAAATAGAAAAAGCACAATGCCGACATAAGTACACGAAAACTGACTCTTCTTACTGTCTATGTTTTGAACCGTTCCTGTGACACTAGTTATAGATTCCGATGCTTCACCTCAGGTTTACTGTATCCCTCTGACCTTCTTATTGACGATGAAACACAGAAATTGCAACGGAATTAAATACAAAAGGCGAAATGCCGACTTAAGTACAAGAAGACTGACTCTTCTTACTGTCTATGTTTTGAACCTTTCCTGAGACACTAGTTATAGATTCCGATGCTTCACTTCAGGTTTACCGTATCCCTGTGACCTACTTAAAGTTGATGAAACAAAGAAGTTGCATCGGAATTAAATACAAAAGGCACAATGCCGACTTAAGTACAAGAAAACTGACTCTTCTTACTGTCTATGTTTGAACCATTCCTGTGACACTAGTTATAGATTCCGATGCTTCACTACAGGTCTACTGTATCCCTCCGACCTTCTTATTGACGATGAAACAATGAAATTGTTTCGGAATTAAATACAAAAGGCACAATGCCGACTTAAGTACAAGAAAACTGACTCTTCTTACTGTCTATACTTTGAACAATTCATGTGACACTAGTTATAGATTCCGATGATTCACTTCAGGTTTACTGTATCCCTCTGACCTAGTTATTGACGATGAAACACATAAATTGCTTCGGAATTAAATACAAAAGGCACAATGCCGACTTAAGTACAAGAAAACTGACTCTTCTTACTGTCTATATTTTGAACAATTCATGTGACACTAGTTATAGTTTCCGATGATTCACTTCAGGTTTACTGTATCCCTCTGACCTTCTTATTTGCGATGAAACACAGAAATTGCTTCGGAATTAAATACAAAATGCACAATGCCGACTTAAGTACAAGAAAACTAACTCTTCTTACTGTCTATGTTTTGAACCATTCCTGTGACACTAGTTATAGATTCCGATGCTTCACTTCAGGTTTACTGTAACCCTCTGACGTTCGTATTGACGATGAAACACATAAGTTGCATCAGAAATTGATACAAAAGGCACATTGCCGACTTAAGTACAAGAAAACTGACTCTTCTTACTGTCTATGTTTTGAACCATTCCTGTGACACTAGTTATAGATTCCGATGCTTCACTTCAGGTTTACTGTATCCCTCTGACCTTCTTATTGACGATGAAACACAGTAATTGCATCGGAATTAAATACAAAAGGTACAACGCCGACTTAAGTACAAGAAAACTGACTCTTCTTACTGTCTATGTTTTGAACCACTCCTGTGACACTAGTTATAGATTCCGATGCTTCACTTCAGGTTTACTGCATCCCTCTGACCTTCTTATTGACGATGAAACCCAGAAATAGCATCGGAAATTAATAGAAAAGGCACAATGCCGACTTAAGTACACGAAAACTGACTCTTCTTACTGTCTATGTTTTGAACCATTCCTGTGACACTAGTTATAGATTCCGATGCTTCACCTCAGGTTTACTGTATCCCTCTGACCTTCTTATTGACGATGAAACACAGAAATTGCAACGGAATTAAATACAAAAGGCGAAATGACGACTTAAGTACAAGAAAACTGACTCTTCTTACTGTCTATGTTTTGAACCATTCCTGAGACACTAGTTATAGATTCCGATGCTTCACTTCAGGTTTACTGTATCCCTCTGACCTACTTAAAGTTGATGAAACAAAGAAATTGCATCGTAATTAAATACAAAAGGCACAATGCCGACTTAAGTACAAGAAAACTGACTCTTCTTACTGTCTATGTTTGAACCATTCCTGTGACACTAGTTATAGATTCCGATGCTTCACTTCAGGTCTACTGTATCCCTCTGACCTCCTTATTGACGTTGAAACAATGACATTGCATCTGAATTAAATACAAAAGGCACAATGCCGACTTAAGTACAAGAAAACTGACTCTTCTTACTGTCTATGTTTTGAACCACATCTGTGACACTAGCTATAGATATCGATGCTTCACTTAAGGTTTACTGTATCCCTGTGACCTTCGTATTGACGATGAAACACAGAAATTGCATCGGAATGAAATACAAAAGGCACAATGCCAACTTAAGTACAAGAAAATTGACTCTTCTTACTGTCTATGTTTTGAACCATTCCTGTGACACTAGTTATAGATTCCGATGCTTACCTTCAGGTTTACTGTATCCCTCTGACCTTCTTATTGACGATGAAACACAGAAATTGCATCGGAATTAAATACAAAAGGCACAATGCCGACTTAATTACAAGAAAACTGACTCTTCTTACTGTCTAAGTTTTGAACAATTCCTGTGACACTAGTTATAGTTTTCTATGCTTCACTTCAGGTTTACTGTATCCCTCTGACATTCTTATTGACGATGAAACACAGAAATTGCTTCAGAATTAAATACAAAATGCACAATGCCGACTTAAGTACAAGAAAACTAACTCTTCTTACTGTCTATGGTTTGAACCATTCCTGTGACACTAGTTACAGATTCCGATGCTTCACTTCAGGTTTACTGTAACCCTCTGACCTTCGTATTGACGATGAAACACAATAGTTGCATCGGTAATTAATACTAAAGGCACAATGCCGACTTAAGTACAAGAGAACTGATTCTTCTTACTGTCTATGTTTTGAACCATTCCTGTGACACTAGTTATAGATTCCGATGCTTCACTTCAGGTTTACTGTATCCCTCTGACCTCCTTATTGACGATGAAACACAGAAATTGCATCGGAATTAAATACAAAAGGTACAACGCCGACTTAAGTACAAGAAAACTGACTCTTCTTACTGTCTATGTTTTGAACCATTCCTGTGACACTAGTTATAGATTCCGATGCTTCACATCAGGTTTAATGTATCCCTCTGACCGTCTTGTTGACGATGAAACCCAGAAATTGCATCGGAATTAAATAGAAAAGGCACAATGCCGACTTAAGTACACGAAAACTGACCATTCTTACTGTCTATGTTTTGAACCATTCCTGTGACACTAGTTATAGATTCCGATGCTTCACCTCAGGTTTACTGTATCCCTCTGACCTTCTTATTGACGATGAAACACAGAAATTGCAACGGAATTAAATACAAAAGGCGAAATGCCGACTTAAGTACAAGAAAACTGACTCTTCTTACTGTCTATGTTTTGAACAATTCCTGAGACACTAGTTATAGATTCCGATGCTTCACTTCAGGTCTACTGTATCCCTCTGACCTTCTTATTGACAATGATACAATGAAAATATATCGGAATTAAATACAAAAGGCACAATGCCGACTTACGTACAAGAAAACTGACTCTTCTTACTGTCTATATTTTGAACAATTCATGTGGCACTAGTTATAGATTCCGATGATTCACTTCAGGTTTACTGTATCCCTCTGACCTTCTTATTGACGATGAAACACAGAAATTGCTTCGGAATTAAATACAAAATGCACAATGCCGACTTAAGTACAAGAAAACTAACTCTACTTACTGTCTATGTTTTCAACCATTCCTGTGACACTAGGTATAGATTCCGATGCTTCACTTCAGGTTTACTGTAACCCTCTGACCTTCTTATTGTCGATGAAACACAGAAGTTGCATAGGAAATTAATACAAAAGGACAATGCCGACTTAAGTACAAAAAACTGACTCTTGTTACTGTCTATGTTTTGAACCATTCCTGTGACACTAGTTATAGATTCCGATGCTTCACTTCAGGTTTACTGTATCCCTCTGACCTTCTTATTTGCGATGAAACACAGAAATTGTATCGGAATTAAATACAAAAAGTACAACGGCGACTTAAGTACAAGAAAACTGACTCTTCTTACTGTCTATGTTTTGAACCATTCCTGTGACACTAGTTATAGATTCCGATGCTTCACTTCAGGTTTACTGTATCCCACTGACCTTCCTATTGACGATGAAACCATGAAATTGCAACGGAATTAAATAGAAAAGGCACAATGCCGACTTAAGTACACGAAAACTGGCTCTTCTTACTGTCTATGTTTTGATCCATTCCTGTGACACTAGTTATAGATTCCAATGCTTCACCTCAGGTTTACTGTATCCCTCTGACATTCTTATTGACGAGGAAACATAGAAATTGCAACGGAATTAAATACAAAAGGCGAAATGCCGACTTAAGTACAAGAGAAGTGACTCTTCTTACTGTCTATGTTTTGAACCATTCCTGTAACACTAGTTATAGATTCCGATGCTTAACTTCAGGTTTACTGTATCCTCTGACCTTCTTTTTGACGATGAAACTCAGAAATTGCATCGGAATTAAATACAAAAGGCACAATGCCGACTTAAGGACAGAAAAACTGAGTCTTCTTACTGTCTAAGTTTTGAACCATTCCTGTGACACTAGTTATAGATTCCGATGCTTCACTTGAGGTTTACTGAATCCCTCTGACCTTCTTATTACGATGAAACACAGAAATTGCATCGGAATAAAATACAAAGGGCACAATGCCGACTTAAGTACAAGAAAACTGACTCTTCTTACTGTCTATGTTTTGAACCATTCCTGTGACACTAGTTATAGATTCCGATGCTTCACTTCAGGTTTACTGTATCCCTCTGACCGTCTTATTGACGATGTAACACAGAAATTGCATCGGAAATAAATACTAAATGCACAATGCCGACTTAAGTACAAGAAAACTGACTCTTCTTACTGTCTATGTTTTGAACCATTCCTGTGACACTAGCTATACGTTCCGATGCTTCACTTCAGGTTTACTGTATCCCTCAGACCTTCATATTGACGATGAAACACAGTAATTGCATCGGAATTAAATACAAAGGGCACAATGCAGACTTAAGTACAAGAAAACTGACACTTCCTACTGTCTATGTATTGAACCATTCCTTTGACACTAGTTATTGATTCCGATGCTTCACTTCAGGTTTACTGTATCCCTCTGACCATCTTGTTGACGATGAAACACAGAAATTGCACCGGAATTAAATACAAGAGGCACAATGCCGACTCAAGTGCAAGAAGGCTGGCTCTTCATACTGTCTATGTTTTGAACCTTTCCTGTGAGACCGGTTTTAGATTCCGATGCTTCACTTCAGGTTTACTGTATTTCATGGATTTTCTTATTGACGACGAAACACAGAAATTGCATCGGAATTATATACAAAAGGCACAATGCCGACTTAAGTACAAGAAACCTGACTCTTCTTACTGTCTATGTTTAGAACCCATCCTGTGACACTAGTTATAGAATCCGATGCTTCACTTCAGGTTTACTGTACCCTCTGACCTTCTTATTGACGATGAAACACAGAAATTGCATCGGAATTAAATACAAAAGGGACAATGCTAACTTAAGTACAAGAAAACTGACTCTTCTTACTGTCTATGTTTTGAACCATTCATGTGACACTAGTTATAGATTTCGATGCTTCACTTCCGGTTTACTGAATCACTTGGACCTTCTTTTTTACGACGAAATACAGAATTTGCATCGGAATTAAATACATATTGCACAATGCCGAGTTAGGTACACGAAAACTGACTCTTCTTACTGTCTATGATTTGAACCATTCCTGTGACACTAGATTTAGATTCCGATGTTTCACTTCAGGTTTACTGTATCCCATGGACCTTCTTATTGACGACGAAACACAGAAATTGCATCGGAATTAAATAGAAAAGGCACAATGCCGAATTAAGTACAAGTAAACTGACTCTTCTTACTGTCTATGTTTTGAACCATCCCTGTGACACTAAATATAGATTCCCATGCTTCACTTCAGGTTTACTGTATCCCTCAGACCTTCTTATTGACGATGAAACTGAAATTGCATCGGAATTAAATACAAAAAGCACAATGCCGACTTAAGTACAAGAAAACTGACTCCTCTTACTGTCTATGTTTTGAACCATTCATGTGACACTAGTTATTGATTCCGATTCTTCACTTCAGGCTTACTGTATCCCTCTGACCCTCTTATTGACGATGAAACACAGAAATTGCTTCGTAATTAAATACAAAATGCACAATGCCGACTTAAGTACAAGAAAACTGACTCTTCTTTCTGTCTAAGTTCTGAACCATTCCTGTGACACTAGTTATAGATTCCGATGCTTCACTTCAAGTTTACTGTATCCCTCTGACCTTCTTATCTTTGATGAAACACAGAAATTGCATCTGAATTAAATACAAAAGTCACAATGCCGACATAAGTACAAGAAAACTGACTCTTCTTACTGTCTATGTTATGAACCATTCCTGTGACACTAGTTATAGATTCCGATGCTTCACTTCAGGTTTACTGTATCCCTCTGACCGTCTTATTGACGATGAAACATAGAAATTGCTTCGGAATTAAATAGAAAAGGCAAAATGCCGACTTAAGTACAAGAAAACTGACTCTTCCTACTCTCTATGTTTTGAAACATTCCTGTGACACTAGTTATAGATTCCGATGCTTCACTTCAGGCTTACTGTATCCCTCTGACCTTCGTATTGACGATGAAACACAGAAATTGCATCGAAATTAAATAGAAAAGGCACAATGCCGACTTAAGTAAAAGAAAACTGACTCTTCTTACTGTCTATGTTTTAAACAATTCCTGTGACACTAGCTATAGATTCCGATGCTTCACTTCAGGTTTACTGTATCCCTCTGACCTTCTTATTGACGATGAAACACAGTAATTGCATCGGAATTAAATACAAAGGGCACAATGCCGACTGAAGTACAAGAAAACTGACTCTTCTTACTGTCTATGTTTTGAACCATTCCTTTGACACTAGTTATAGATTCCGATGCTTGACTTCAGGTTTACTGTATCCCTCTGACCTTCTCATTGACGATGAAACACAGAAATTGCACCGGAATTAAATACAAGAGGCACAATGCCGACTCAAGTACAAGAAGACTGGCTCTTCATACTGTCTATGTTTTGAACCTTTCCTGTGAGATCGGTTTTAGATTCTGATGCTTCACTTCAGGTTTACTGTATTTCATGGATCTTCTTATTGACGACGAAACACAGAAATTGCATCGGAATTATATACAAAAGGCACAATGCCGACTTAAGTACAAGAAACCTGACTCTTACAAGAAACCTGACTCTTCTTACTGTCTATGTTTAGACCCCTTCCTGTGAGACTAGTTATAGATTCCGATGCTTCACTTCAGGTTTACTGTACCCTCTGACCTTCTTATTGACGATGAAACACAGAAATTGCTTCGGAATTAAATACAAAAGGCACAATGCCGACTCAAGTACTAGAACGCTGGCTTTTCATACTGTCTATGTTTTGAACCTTTCCTGTGAGACCGGTTTTAGATTCCGATGCTTCACTTCAGGTTTACTGTATCCCATGGACCTTCTTATTGACGACGAAACACCGAAATTGCATCGGAATTCAATAGAAAAGGCACAATGTCGACTTAAGATCAAGTAAACTGACTCTTCTTACTGTCTATGCTTTGAACCATTCCTGTGACACTAAATATAGATTCCCATGCTTCACTTCAGGTTTACTGTATCCCTCTGACCTTCTTACTGACGATGAAACAGAAATTGCATCGGAATTAAATACAAAAAGCACAATGCCGACTTAGATACAAGAAAACTGACTCCTCTTACTGTCTATGTTTTCAACCATTCATGTGACACTAGTTATTGATTCCGATGCTTCACTTCAGGTTTACTGTATCCCTCTGACCTTCTTATTGTTGATGAAACACAGAAATTGCATCGGAATTATATACAAAAGTCACAATGGCGACATAAGTACAAGAAAACTGACTCTTCTCACTGTCTATGTTATGAACCATTCCTGTGACACTAGTTATAGATTCCGATTCTTTACTTCAGGCTTACTGTATCCCTCTGATCGTCTTATTGACGATGAAACATATAAATTGCTTCGGAATTAAATAGAAACGGAACAATGCCGACTTAAGTACTAGAAAACTGACTCTTCTTACTGTCTATGTTTTGAACCATTCCTGAGACACTAGTTATAGATTACGATGCTTCACTTCAGGTATACTGCATCCCTCTGACCTAATTAATGTTGATGAAACACAGAAATTGCATCGGAATTAAATACAAAAGTCACAATGCCGACTTAAGTACAAGGAAACTGACTCTTCTTACTGTCTATGTTTAGAACCCTTCCTGTGACACTAGTTATAGAATCCGATGCTTCACTTCAGGTTTACTGTACCCTCTGACCTTCTTATTGACGATGAAACACAGAAATTGCAACGGAATTAAATAGAAAAGGGACAATGCTAACTTAAGTACAAGAAAACTGACTCTTCTTACTGTCTATGATTTGAACCATTCATGTGACACTAGTTATAGATTTCGATGCTTCACTTCAGGTTTACTGAATCCCTTGGACCTTCTTTTTGACGACGAAATACAGAATTTGCATCGGAATTAAATACAAATTGCACAATTCCGACTTAAGTACAAGAAAACTGACTCTTCTTACTGTCTATGTTTTGAACCATTCCTGTGACACTAGATATTGATTCCGATGCATCACATCAGGTTTACTGTATCCCTCTGACCTTCTTATTGACGATGAAACACAGAAATTGCTTCGTAATTAAATACAAAAGGCACAAAGCCGACTCAATGACTAGAAGGCTGGCTCTTCATACTCTCTATGTTTTGAACCATTCCTGTGAGACCGGTTTTGGATTCCAATGCTTCACTTCAGGTTTACTGTATCCCATGGACCTTCTTATTGACGACGAAACACAGAAATTGCATCGGAATTAAATAGAAAAGGCACAATGCCGACTTAAGTACAAGTAAACTGACTCTTCTTACTGTCTATGTTTTGAACCATTCCTGTGACACTAAATATAGATTCCCATGCTTCACTTCAGGTTTACTGTATCCCTCTGACCTTCTTATTGACGATGAAACAGAAATTGCATCGGAATTAAATACAAAAAGAACAATGCCGACTTAAGTACAAGAAAACTGACTCCTCTTACTGTCTATGTTTTGAACCATTCATGTGACAATAGTTTTTGATTCCGATGTTATACTTCAGGCTTACTGTATCCCTCTGACCCTCCTATTGACGATGAAACACAGAAATTGCTTCGGAATTCAATACAAAATGCACAATGCCGACTTAAGTACAAGAAAACTGACTCTTCTTACTGTCTAAGTTCTGAACCATTCCTGTGACACTAGTTATAGATTCCGATGCTTCACATCAGGTTTACTGTATCCCTCTGACCTTCTTATTGTTGATGAAACACAGAGATTGCATCTGAATTAAATACAATAGTCACAATGCCGACATAAGTACAAGAAAACTGACTCTTCTTACTGTCTATGTTATGAACCATTCCTGTGACACTAGTTATAGATTCCGATGCTTCACTTCAGGTTTACTGTATCCCTCTGACCGTCTTATTGACGATGAAACATAGAAATTGCTTCGGAATTAAGTAGAAAAGGCACAATGCCGACTTAGGTACACGAAAACTGACTCTTCTTACTCTCTATGTTTTGAACCATTCCTGTGACACTAGTTATAGATTCCGATGCTTCACTTCAGGTTTACTGTATCCCTCTGACCTTCTTATTGACGATGAAACACAGTAATTGCATCGGAATTAAATGCAAAGGGCACAATGCGTACTTAAGTACAAACAAAATGACTCTTCTTACTGTCTATGTTTTGAACCATTCATGTGACACTAGTTATAGGAACCTAAGCTTCACTTCAGTTTTACTGTATCCCTCTGACCTTCTTATTGACGATGAAACACAGAAATTGCATCGGAATTAAATACTAAAGGCACAATGCCGACTTAAGTACAAGAAAACTGACTCTTCTTTCTGTCTATGTTTTGAACAATTCCTGTGACACTAGCTATAGATTCCGATGCTTCACTTCAGGTTTACTGTATCCCTCTGACCTTCTTATTGACGATGAAACACAGTAATTGCATCGGAATTAAATACAAAGGGCACAATGCCGACTTAAGTACAAGAAAACTGACTCTTCTTACTGTCTATGTTTTGAACCATTCCTTTTTTTTTTATTGATTTGTTTAACCTGGCAAGATTAGGGCCATCAGGCCCTCTCTTACATCTAACCAGGCATTCTACTTATTTTACATTCATATGTTTTAGTAGGCATGTTAAACTACATCTAGTACAAAAAGTGAAATAAACAATTTGAAAGGTACACCTGGAAAAATACATACATATAGAGTTTATATTCTTAGGTCACAAGTACTGTTATAATTAGACATTATTGAAGAGACAGATTTTAGATAGGAGTGCCGGCAGCACGGAGTATGAGGGAGACTCATGGTGAAGGGAGGAGAAGAATAGAGACATGATGAAACATAATTAAGGAAATATAAAGGAAAAGAAGATTGCGTGGCTAATAGAGAAAGATGAAGAGGAAGGCATCTCAGGAGCAAGATAGGAGACGCTAGCTTTGCTATTTGACAGATGAGGGGATTTTCCTTGTACATTAATTTTGTGGAGAACTTAGTGAGGATGATAGTAGGAAATGCTTCAACTTCTTCTTAAAAGCAGCAGGAGATCGAATTTTGCGCAAGGTAAGGGGCAGTTTGTTCCATAGGCGGACAGCGGCAACTGAGAAGGAGTTTGCAAAAGTTTTTGTTTTGTGAGTGGGCACAGTTAGGATACCAAATAAGAGTGACCTCGTGTTTCGATTATGATGACATGACAGGTTTTTAATCTCTGAAGCAAGGTACTGGGGTGCTTGCGCGATGAGGAGTCGGTGGAGTAGACATAGAGTGTGGTAGTCACGCAATTTGTCCGGCCGCAGCCACCCTAGCTCGGAGTATGAAGCACTAACATGATCATATCGGCGAATGTTGCAGGTGTAACGCACACAGGCATTCATGGTTAGCTCTCGCCGTCTTTTGTTTTCACTACTCATGCCTTGTTGAATCACATCACAATAGTGGAGGTTCGGTAGAACGAGTGCTTGCACGAGCTGGCGTTTCAAGTCCTGTGGAAATATGTTCCGAATCTTTTTGAGAGCATAGAGACAAGCAGACGTCTTTCGGCACACTGCGACTGTATTCTCCGCCCAGTTGAGATGCTCATCCAAAGTTACACCCAAGTTCTTCACTGTTTTCTGATATGGTATTGGAGTACCGTCGAGCAGAATAGGAGGTAGCCGTTCGCGAAAATCTGAACTTATTAATTTCTGATGGGCTATTAAGATTACTTGCGTCTTTTTTGCATTTAGTTTAAGCCCCAGGTTTTTCGCCCATCTCACTACTGAAGACAGATCATCATTCATCTGAGCGATTGCAGTGTTTACATCTTCAGGTCTGACGCTTAGGTAGAGCTGGAGGTCGTCGGCATAGAAATGATATTTACAGGAGGACAGAACCGACGAAATATCGTTGACATATAAAGAAAACAAAAGTGGTCCTAAGACTGATCCTTGTGGCACTCCCGAGGAAACATGTTTCCAGGAAGATTTTTCATTTACGCAGACAACACATTGCTGTCTGTCTTTTAAGTAGCTTTCAAACCATCTCATTGCACTATCAGAGAAATTAAGCTGTTGCATTTTTCTGAGCAATATGTCAAAGTTAACAGTGTCAAAAGCTTTGCTGAAGTCCAGTAGCGTCAATATTGTTGCCTTTCGATTGTCGATGGCATATTTCAGGTCATCAGTTACTTTAATTAGAGCAGTGTTTGTGCTGTGATGTTTACGGAAACCGGATTGAAATTTGTCATATAGGCTGAATTCATGCAAGTGTTCAGTGATTTGGTCATGAACAATATATTCAAGTGCTTTGGAAACAGCAGGCAGTATGCTAATTGGTCGGTAATCACTAGGCAGTTGCGGGTTTTCGATCTTAGGGATGGGTCGAATTAGGCTTCTTTTCCATGCAGTAGGATATATTCCGTTCACGAGGGAAAAATTAAATATGTCAGTTAAGACAGGTACTAAGATATCGGCAACATTCTTAATCATGGTTATACCGATACTGTCGTTGCCTATTGCATCAGAAGAGATTCTCATTATTGCTTTTCTTGCCGTATTTGTTGTTACATGTTTTAGATGGAAGGTATCGTTGTTAGTTATCCTGTTTGGGGATTCTTGTGGACGGTAATTATCAGCTGTGCTGGTATTCAGAGGTGCAGAGAAGAATTCATTTAATTCGTTAGCAGACACATGAAAAGTAGTTTCCGATTTTGCCTTTCCGACCCCCAAGCTACGGAGATTCTTCCATAGAGTCGTGGGCGTCAGATCGCTGCATACAAGGGAGCGAGCGTGCCTGATTTTAGCATTGCGAATGCATTGTTTCACTCTGTTCCGTAGCTTTCTGTATTCTTCGAAACGCTCGGGTTTCGGATCTGCCTTGAAACGCCTGTGGGCAGCATCCCTATTAGTCATCATTTGACGTAATTCAGCTGTCAGCCATGGAGCAGGAGATTTTCTTACACGGATTGTGCGCACAGGTGCATGTTTGTCATAGAGGGCAGTGAGTTTATCACCAAGGTCATTAATTTTGCCGTCGATTGTGGGTTTTCTGATTATTTGATGCCATAGGATTTCTGAGCAATCGGCTGTTAGAGCGTCAAGGTCAATACGTTTCATGTTCCTACAAGTTATGTAACGCGATTTGATCCTTGGGGGCTGCACAGAGTAGGCCAGGAATATTACATCATGTGCTGAGAGGCCATGGGCCGATGTTTGACCAACATCTCTTACTTTGTCAGTCTGTTTCGTTGCGATTACGTCTATAAGAGTATGACTGTGCGCTGTATGGTGTGTAGGTTGTAATGGAAGAATGTTCATGCTATTGCAACTAAACAGTCTTCTTAGGTTTATTGCGGAGGGAGTGTCTCTTAGCAGGTCTATGTTCAAGTCACCCATTACGATGACATGTTCGTATTGACACTGAAGTGAATGTAATTCCGACTGGAAAGAACTCATTGAGCTTATTTTTGGCGGCTTGTACACGACGCCAGTCAAGAATTTCCGACTTTGTATATTTATTTCAATGAACATGAATTCAGCCTCTTTTTCTTCAGCAGGATTTGACGTACATAAGACTTTCGCTTTGAGATCTGTTCGTATATACGCGCCGACCCCGCCACCTCGCTTTTTTGATCTGTCTGCCCTAAGAAATGTGTACCCTGGGAGATGAAAAGATGCAGAGGATATGTGTGGTTTCAACCACGTTTCGGATAAGAGGATTACGTGGTAGTTTAGTTGGTTGAAGAGGAAGCTAAGTTCTTCGTAATGCGCAGGTAAAGACTGGACGTTGCAGTGAGCTGCTAAAAGCTCTGACGAGTTCTGCCGAGCTGCCTGGAGTAGGGTGGCAGACTGGTTTGTCCCTTTGTTAGGCACTACCTGCCGCGAGGGGCACTGGCCGCTGCTTCCGCCAAGTGACATACCACAGGGGTGTCCAAGATTTTGCACGCCCTGTTTGTGACACCGCGAGTGCCGAAAGAAAGGCGCCTGCTAAAGATTTCCTGAGGTTGCGGGAGTATAGAAAATGGATTAGTGGTATTCTGTGCAAGGAGAATATAACCAAAATAGTGACGGCTGTGTGTCACTGTGTATCCTCTGTCGTACGAGGAGAAATGTAATTAGCGTATTTGAAACAGCTTAGGGTGGAAATAAGGGAGAACGGGGTGATTTAAGAGGCCGATGCTGCCAGCAGAGAGAAGTAAGCTTAGTAATTAATAGATTATCGTAGGAAGCTAGAATTAAATTGAAATTTACTAAAGTGATACTGGTAGTGATTATCGTAGGAAGCTACAATTAGATTGAAATTTGCTAAAGTGATACTGATAGTGATTTTTGTTATGAACAATTTAAACCGAAGAGATGGGTGATTAATGAACTAAAGGAGAGACTAATAATTGCAATAGAACTATTTCAGAATCGAAGAGAATAAACTGAGAAAATGAAAAAAGAATTAGCAGTAACTAAAATTAAGTAATGGTTAGAGCTACAGACACAAAAAAATAGTGAAAAGTTAATACAGTTACAAAAACAATTAGTTGAAGGTACAAATATGGGTATAATTAAAAAATTAATACAATTACAAGACCATATCTGAGTATTGGGGCTGTTACAATTGCAAATGGTGTTAAGTTTGCACTTTTGGCTCGAGTAGCTTCACTTAATACTATTCAGTTCTGTCATGTTTGTGACTGTCTTCTTTCCAGCTGCTGTCTTAATGATTACTCTGCCATCCTGAGTCCACACATTCTGAAGACCGAAATGGGATATGGCACTGTTTAAAATCTTTAGCCGTTCATGTGTCAGATCTTCCCTTATTGTAAGCCCTGTCCTTGCTAACTTCTTCTTCTGGGTAAAGATCTCTGCCCTTTTTCGGTACGAAACAAATTTAATTATTATTGGACGAGGTTTGGTGGCACCTGGTAATTTTCGTCCCACCCGATGGCTCCTGTCAATGTCTGCCTTGGTCACTTCAACACCTAATTTTTCACGTGCAACTTGTATAAGCAGGTTGTCCGTGTCTTCTTCCTTATTTTCTACTACTCCAAACAGTCGTAGACTATTTCGCCTTTGGTACTGTTCTAGTTCGTCAGTTGCGGCAGATAGTTTGACTTCCAACTCTCGTGCCTTTTTCTCGTATTCAGACACAGACTTTTTTAGTGCTGTAATTTCGGCAGTATTGGCCTCAACAGTTTCACGCATTTTGGCCAATACTGCTGCCGTTACAGTATCTGATATAGTGCCTGCTATCAGATCGAGATTGTTTTTATCGCGAAGCGCAGCGTTTACCTCAGAGCGGACCAGCTACGCTATACCGGGAGCCGCGGCCGCACCTTCCGCCAACAGCGGGCCCGCCGCACCTGCTGCTTCCCCGCTGCTGGACGCGCTGCTGTTCACTCTTCTGTTTACCATTTTCTCGAAGATATTGGCGGAGCACAGAAAAAAAAAATAGCACTACTGCACAGAACACTGTTGTTTTCACGATTTCCACTTGTACTAGACAACACCACCTGCGAGAACACCTTCGAATTCAAGTAAATTTCGCGAGCCGAACTTAACACATGTTACACTGCAGCCGCCTTTGACACTAGTTATAGATTCCGATGCTTCACTTCAGGTTTACTGTATCCCTCTGACCTTCTTATTGACGATGAAACACAGAAATTGCACCGGAATTAAATACAAGAGGCACAATGCCGACTCAAGTACAAGAAGGCTGGCTCTTCATACTGTCTGTGTTTTGAACCTTTCCTGTGGGACCGGTTTTAGATTCCGATGCTTCACTTCAGGTTTACTGTATTTCATGGACCGTCTTATTGACGACGAAACATAGAAATTGCATCGGAATTATATACAAAAGGCACAATGCCGACTTAAGTACAAGAAACCAGACTCTTCTTACTGTCTATGTTTAGAACCCTTCCTGTGACACTAGTTATAGATTCCGATGCTTCACTTCAGGTTAACTGTACCCTCTGACCTTCTTATTGACGATGAAACACAGAAATTGCTTCGGAATTAAATACAAAAGGCACAATGCCGACTCAAATACTAGAAGGCTGGCTCTTCATACTGTCTATGTTTTGAACCTTTCCTGTGAGACCGGTTTTAGATTCCGATGCTTCACTTCAGGTTTAATGTATCCCATGGACCTTCTTATTGACGACGAAACACCGAAAATGCATCTGAATTAAATAGAAAAGGCACAATGCCGACTTAAGTACAAGAAACCTGACCCTTCTTACTGTCTATGTTTAGAACCATTCCTTTGACACTAGTTATAGATTCCGATGATTCACTTCAGGTTTACTGTATCCCTCTGACCTTCTTATTGTTGATGAAACACAGAAATTGCATCGGAATTATATACAAAAGTCACAATGCCGACATAAGTACAAGTAAACTGACTCTTCTTACTGTCTATGTTTTGAACCATTCCTGTGACACTAAATATAGATTCCCATGCTTCACTTCAGGTTTACTGTATCCCTCTGACCTTCTTATTGACGATGAAACATAGAAATTGCTTCGGAATTAAATAGAAATGGAACAATGCCGACTTAAGTACAAGAAAACTGACTCTTCTTACTGTCTATGTTTTGAACCATCCATGTGACACTAGTTATTGATTCCGATGTTTCACTTCAGGCTTACTGTATCCCTCTGACCCTCTTATTGACGATGAAACACAGAAATTGCTTCGGAATTTAATACAAAATGCACAATGCCGACTTAAGTACAAGAAAACTGACTCTTCTTTCTGTCTAAGTTCTGAACCGTTCCTGTGACACTAGTTATAGATACCGATGCTTCACTTCAGGTTTAATGTATCCCTCTGACCTTCTTATTGTTGATGAAACACAGAAATTGCATCTGAATTAAATACAAAAGTTACAATGCCGACATAAGTACAAGAAAACTGACTCTTCTTACTGTCTATGTTATGAACCATTCCTGTGACACTAGTTATAGATTCCGATGCTTCACTTCAGGTTTACTGTATCCCTCTGACCGTCTTATTGACGATGAAACACTGAAATTGCTTCGGAATTAAATAGAAAAGGCACAATGCCGTCTTAAGTACAAGAAAACTGACTCATCTTACTCTCTATGTTTTGAACAATTCCTGTGACACTAGCTATAGATTCCGATGCTTCACTTCAGGTTTACTGTACACTCTGACCTTCTTATTGACGATGAAACACAGAAATTGCTTCGGAATTAAATACAAAAGGCACAATGCCGACTTAAATAAAAGAAACCTGACTCTTCTTACTGTCTATGTTTAGAACCATTCCTTTGACACTAGTTATAGATTCCGATGCTTCACTTCAGGTTTACTGTATCCCTCTGACCTTCTTATTGACGATGAAACACAGAAATTGCTTCGGAATTAAATACAAAATGCACAATGCAGACTCAAATACTAGAAGGCTGGCTCTTCATACTGTCTATGTTTTGAACCTTTCCTGTGAGACCGGTTTTAGATTCCGATGCTTCACTTCAGGTTTACTGTATCCCATGGACCTTCTTATTGACGACGAAACACCGAAATTGCATCGGAATTAAATAGAAAAGGCACAATGCCGACTTAAGTAAAAGAAACCTGACTCTTCTTACTGTCTATGTTTAGAACCATTCCTTTGACACTAGTTATAGATTCCGATGCTTCACTTCAGGTTTACTGTATCCCTCTGACCTTCTTATTGACGATGAAACACAGAAATTGCTTCGGAATTAAATACAAAATGCACAATGCAGACTTAAGTACAAGAAATCTGACTCTACTTACAGTCTAAGTTCTGAACCATTCCTGTGACACTAGTTATGGATTCCGATGCTTCACTTCAGGTTTACTGTATCCCTCTGACCTTCTTATTGTTGATGAAACACAGAAATTGCATCGGAATTATATACAAAAGTCACAATGCCGACATAAGTACAAGAAAACTGACCCTTCTTACTGTCTATGTTATGAACCATTCCTGTGACACTAGTTATAGATTCCGATGCTTTACTTCAGGTTTACTGTTTCCCTCTGATCGTCTTATTGACGATGAAACATAGAAATTGCTTCGGAATTAAATAGAAAAGGAACAATGCCGACTTAAGTACAAGTAAACTGACTCTTCTTACTGTCTATGTTTTGAACCATTCCTGAGACACTAGTTATAGATTACGATGCTTCACTTCAGGTTTACTGTATCCCTCTGACCTACTTAATGTTGATGAAACACAGAAACTGCATCGGAATTAAATACAAAAGTCACAATGCCGACTTAAGTACAAGGAAACTGACTCTTCTTACTGTCTATGTTTAGAACCCTTCCTGTGACACTAGTTATAGAATCCGATGCTTCACTTCAGGTTTACTGTACCCTCTGACCTTCTTATTGACGATGAAACACAGAAATTGCATCGGAATTAAATACAAAAGGGACAATGCCAACTTAAGTACAAGAAAACTGACTCTTCTTACTGTCTATGTTTTGAACCATTCATGTGACACTGGTTATAGATTTCGATGCTTCACTTCAGGTTTACTGAATCCCTTGGACCTTCTTTTTGACGACGAAATACAGAATTTGCATCGGAATTAAATACAAATTGCACAATGCCGACTTAAGTACAAGAAAACTGACTCTTCTTACTGTCTATGTTTTGAACCATTCCTGTGACACTAGATATTGATTCCGATGCTTCACTTCAGGTTGACTGCATCCCTCTGACCTTCTTATTGACGATTAAACACAGAAATTGCTTCGGAATTCAATACAAAAGGCACAATGCCGACTCAAGTAATAGAAGGCTGGCTCTTCATACTCTCTATGCTTTGAACCTTTCCTGTGAGACCGGTTTTAGATTCCAATGCTTCACTTCAGGTTTACTGTATCCCATGGACCTTCTTATTGACGACGAAACACAGAAATTGCATCGGAATTAAATAGAAAAGGCACAATGCCGACTTAAGTACAAGTAAACTGACTCATCTTACTGTCTATGTTTTGAACCATTCCTGTGACACTAAATATAGATTCCCATGTTTCACTACAGGTTTACTGTATCCCTCTGACCTTCTTATTGACGATGAAACAGAAATTGCATCGGAATTAAATACAAAAAGCACAATGCCGACTTAAGTACAAGAAAACTGACTCCTCTTACTGTCTATGATTTGAACCATTCATGTGACACTAGTTATTGATTCCGCTGCTTCACTTCAGGCTTACTGTATCGCTCTGACCCTCTTATTGACGATGAAACACAGAAATTGCTTCGGAATTAAATACAAAATGCACAATGCCGACTTAAGTACAAGAAAACTGACTCTTCTTTCTGTCTAAGTTCTGAACCATTCCTGTGACACTAGTTATGGATTCCGATGCTTCACTTCAGGTTTACTGTATCCCTCTGACCGTCTTATTGACGATGAAACATAGAAATTGCTTCTGAATTAAATAGAAAAGGCACAATGCCGACTTAAGTACAATAAAACTGACTCTTCTTACTGTCTATGTTTTGAACCATTCCTGTGACACTAGTTATAGATTCCGATGCTTCACTTCAGGTTTACTGTATCCCTATGACCTTCTTATTGACGATGAAACACAGTAATTGCATCGGAATTAAATACAAAGGGCACAATGCCGACTTAAGTACAAGAAAACTGACCCTTCCTACTGTCTATCTTTTGAACCATTCATGTGACACTAGTTATAGGAACCTAAGCTTCACTTCAGTTTTACTGTATCCCTCTGACCTTCTTATTGACGATGAAACACAGAAATTGCATCGGAATTAAATACTAAAGGCACAATGCCGACTTAAGTACAAGAAAACTGACTCTTCTTACTGTCTATGTTTTGAACCATTCCTGTGACACTAGATATTGATTCCGAGGCTTCACTTCAGGTTTACTGTATCCCTCTGACCTTCTTATTGACGATGAAACACAGAAATTGCTTCGGAATAAAATACAAAAGGCACAATGCCGACTCAACTAATAGAAGGCTGGCTCTTCATACTCTCTATGTTTTGAACCTATCCTGTGAGACCGGTTTTAGATTCCAATGCTTCACTTTAGGTTTACTGTATCCCATGGACCTTCTTATTGACGACGAAACACAGAAATTGCTTCGGAATGAAATAGAAAAGGCACAATGCCGACTTAAGTACAACAAAACTGACTCTTCTTACTCTCTATGTTTTGAACCATTCCTGTGACACTAGTTATAGATTACGATGCTTCACTTCAGGTTTACTGTATCCCTCTGACATACTTAATGTTGATGAAACACAGAAATTGCATCCGAATTAAATACAAAAGTCACAATGCCGACTTAAGTACAAGGAAACTGACTCTTCTTACTGTCTATGTTTAGAACCCTTCCTGTGACACTAGTTATAGAATCCGATGCTTCACTTCAGGTTTACTGTACCCTCTGACCTTCTTATTGACGACGAAACACAGAAATTGCATCGGAATTAAATACATAAGGGACAATGCCAACTTAAGTACAAGAAAACTGACTCTTCTTACTGTCTATGTTTTGAACCATTCATGTGACACTAGTTATAGATTTCGATGCTTCACTTCAGGTTTACTGAATCCCTTGGACCTTCTTTTTGACGACGAAATACAGAATTTGCATCGGAATTAAATACAAATTGCACAATGCCGACTTAAGTACAAGAAAACTGACTCTTCTTACTGTCTATGTTTTGAACCATTCCTGTGACACTAGATATTGATTCCGATGCTTCACTTCAGGTTTACTGTATCCCTCTGACCTTCTTATTGACGATGAAACACAGAAATTGCTTCGGAATAAAATACAAAAGGCACAATGCCGACTCAAGTAATAGCAGGCTGGCTCTTCATACTCTCTATGTTTTGAACCTATCCTGTGAGACCGGTTTTAGATTCCAATGCTTCACTTCAGGTTTACTGTATCCCATGGAACTTCTTATTGACGACGAAACACAGATATTGCATCGGAATTAAATAGAAAAGGCACAATGCCGACTTAAGTACAAGTAAACTGACTCATCTTACTGTCTATGTTTTGTACCATTCCTGTGACACTAAATATAGATTCCCATGTTTTACTTCAGGTTTACTGTATCCCTCTGACCTTCTTATTGACGATGAAACAGAAATTGCATCGGAATTAAATAAAAAAAGCACAATGTCGACTCTTACTGTCTATGATTTGAACCATTCATGTGACACTAGTTATTGATTCCGCTGCTTCACTTCAGGCTTACTGTATCCCTCTGACCCTCTTATTGACGATGAAACACAGAAATTGCTTCGGAATTAAATACAAATTGCACAATGCCAACTTAAGTACAAGAAAACTGACTCTTCTTTCTGTCTAAGTTCTGAACCATTCCTGTGACACTAGTTATAGATTCCGATGCTTCACTTCAGGTTTACTGTATCCCTCTGGCCATGTTACTGACGATGAAACATAGAAATTGCTTCGGAATTAAATAGAAAAGGCACAATGCCGACTTAAGTACAAGAAAACTGACTCTTCTTACTCTCTATGCTTTGAACCATTCCTGTGACACTAGTTATAGATTCCGATGCTTCACTTCAGGCTTACTGTATCCCTCTGACCTTCTTATTGACGATGAAACCCAGAAATTGCATCGGAATTAAATAAAAAAAAGGCACAATGCCGACTTAAGTAAAAGATAACTGACTCTTCTTACTGTCTATGTTTTGAACCATTCATGTGACACTAGTTATAGGAACCGATGCTTCACTTCAGGTTTACTGTATCCCTCTCACCTTCTTATTGACGATGAAACACAGAAATTGCATCGGAATTAAATACTAAAGGCACAATGCCGACTTAAGTACAAGAAAACTTACTCTTCTTACCGTCTATGTTTTGAACCATTCCTTTGACACTAGTTATAGATTCCGATGCTTCACTTCAGGTTTACTGTATCCCTCTGACCTTCATATTGACGATGAAACACAGAAATTGCACCGGAATTAAATACAAGAGGCACAATGCCGACTCAAGTACAAGAAGGCTGGCTCTTCATACTGTCTATGTTTTGAACCTTTCCTGTGAAACCGGTTTTAGATACCGATGCTTCACTTCAGGTTTACTGTATTTCATGGACCATCTTATTGACGACGAAACACAGAAATTGCATCGGAATTATATACAAAAGGCACAATGCCGGCTTAAGTACAAGAAACCTGACTCTTCTTACTGTCTATGTTTAGAACCCTTCCTGTGACACTAGTTATAGATTCCGATGCTTCACTTCAGGTTTACTGTACCCTCTGACCTTCTTCTTGACGATGAAACACAGAAATTGCTTCGGAAATAAATATCAAAGGCACAATGCCTACTCAAGTACTAGAAGGCTGGCTCTTCATACTGTCTATGTTTTTAACCTTTCCTGTGAGACCGGTTTTAGATTCCGATGCTTCACTTCAGGTTTACTGTATTTCATGGACCTTCTTATTGACGACGAAACACAGAAATTGCATCGGAATGATATACAAAAGTCACAATGCCGATTTAAGTACAAGAAAACTGACTCTTCTTACTGTCTATGTTTTGGACCAATCATGTGACACTAGTTATAGATTCCGATGATTCACTTCAGGTTTACTGTATCCCTCTGACCTTCTTATTGACGATGAAACACAGAAATTGCATCGGAATTAAATACAAAAGGCACAATGCCGACTTAAGTACAAGAAAACTGACACTTCTTACTGTCTATGTTTTGAACCATTCCTGTAACACTAGTTATAGATTCCGATGCTTCACTTAAGGTTTACTGTATCCTTCTGACCTTCTTATTGACGATGAAACACAGAAATTGCATCGGAATTAAATACAAAAGGCACAATGCCGACCTAAGTACAAGAAAACTGACTCTTCTTACTGTCTATGTTTTGATCCATTCCTGTGACACTAGTTATAGATTCCGATGCTTCACTTCCGGTTTACTGTATCCCTCTGACCTTGTTATTGACGATGAAACACAGAAGTTGCATCGGAATTAAATACAAATGGCACAATACCGTCATAAGCACAAGAAAACTGACTCTTCTTACTGTCTATGTTTTGAACCATTCCTGTTACACTAGTTATAAATTCCGATGCTTCACTTCCGGTATACTCTATCCCTCTTACCTTCTTATTGACGATGAAAAACAGAAATTCCATCGGAATTAAATACAAAAGGTACAACGCCGACTTAAGTACAAGAAAACTGACTCTTCTTACTGTCTATGTTTTGATCCATTCCTGTGACACTAGTTATAGATTCCGATGCTTCACTTCCGGTTTACTGTATCCATTTGACCTTCTTATTGACGATGAAACCCAGAATTTGCATCGGAATTAAATAAAAAGGCACAATGCCGACTTAAGTACACGTAAACTGACTCTTCTAACTGTCTATGTTTTGAACCATTCCTGTGACACTAGTTATAGATTCCGATGCTTCACCCCAGGTTTACTGTATCCCTCTGACCTTCTTATTGACGATAAAACACAGAAATTGCAACGGAATTAAATACAAAAGGCGAAATGCCGACTTAAGTACAAGAAAACTGACACTTCTTACTGTCTATGTTTTGAACCATTCCTGTAACACTAGTTATAGATTCCGATGCTTCACTTAAGGTTTACTGTATCCTTCTGACCTTCTTATTGACGATGAAACACAGAAATTGCATCGGAATTAAATACAAAAGGCACAATGCCGACCTAAGTACAAGAAAACTGACTCTTCTTACTGTCTAAGTTTTGAACAATTCCTGTGACACTAGTTATAGATTCCGATGCTTCACTTGTGGTTTACTGTATCCCTCTGACCTTCTTATTGAAGATGAAACACAGAAATTGCATTGGAATAAATACAAAAGGCACAATGCCGACTTAAGTACAAGGAAACTGACTCTTCTTACTGTCTATGTTTTGAACCATTCCTGTGACACTAGTTATAGATTCCGATGCTTCACTTCAGACTTACTGTATCCTTCTGACCTTCTTATTGACGATGAAACACAGAAATTGCATCGTAATTAAATACTAAAGGCACAATGCCGACTTAAGTACAAGAAAACTGACACTTCTTACTGACTATGTATTGAACCATTCCTGTGACACTAGCTATAGATTTCGATGCTTCACTTCAGGTTTACTGTATCACTCTGACCTTCTTATTGACGATGAAACAGAAATTGCATCGCAATTAAATACAAAAAGCACAATGCAGACTAAGTACAAGAAAACTGACTCCTCTTACTGTCTATGTTTTGAACCATTCATGTGACACTAGTTATTGATTCCGATGCTTCACTTCAGGCTTACTGTATCCCTCTGACCTTCTTATTGACGATGAAACACAGAAATTGCTTCGGAATTAAATACAAAATGCACAATGCAGACTTAAGTACAAGAAAACTGACACTTCTTACTGTCTAGTTCTGAACCATTCCTGTGACACTAGTTATAGATTCCGATGCTTCACTTCAGGTTTACTGTATCCCTCTGACCTTCTTATTGTTGATGAAACACAGAAATTGCATCAGAATTAAATACAAAAGTCTCAACGCCGACATAAGTACAAGAAAACTGACTCTTCTTACTGTCTATGTTATGAACCATTCCTGTGACACTAGTTATAGATTCCGATGCTTCACTTCAGGTTTACTGTATCCCTCTGACCGTCTTATTGACGATGAAACATAGAAATTGCTTCGGAATTAAATAGAAAAGGAACAATGCCGACTTAAGTACAAGAAAACTGACTCTTCTTACTGTCTATGTTTTGAACCATTCCTGAGACACTAGTTATAGATTCCGATGCTTCACTTCAGGTTCACTGTATCCCTCTGACCTACTTAATGTTGATGAAACACAGAAATTGCATCGGAATTAAATACAAAAGTCACAATGCCGACTTAAGTACAAGGAAACTGACTCTTCTTACTGTCAATGATTTGAACCATTCCTGTGACACTAGTTATAGATTCCGATGCTTCACTTCAGGTCTACTGTATCCCTCTGACCCTCTTATTGACGATGAAACACTGAAATTGCATCGGAATTAAATACAAAAGGCACAACGCCGACTTAAGTACAAGAAAACTGACTCTTCCTACTGTCTATGTTTTGAACCAATCATGTGACACTAGTTATAGATTCCGATGATTCACTTCTGGTTTACTGTATCCCTCTGACCTTCTTATTGACGACGAAACACAGAAATTGCTTCGGAATTAAATACAAAATGCACAAAGCCGACTTAAGTACAAGAAAACTGACTCTTCTTACTGTCTTTGTTTTGAACCGTTCCTGTGACACTAGTTATAGATTCCGATGCTTCACTTCAGGTTTACTGTATAACTCTGACCTTGTTATTGACGATGAAACACAGAAGTCGCATCGGAATTAAATACAAAAGCCACAATACCGACTTAAGTACAAGAAAACTGACTCTTCTTACTGTCTATGTTTTTAACCATTCCTGTGACACTAGTAATAGATTCCGATGCTTCACTTCAGGTTTACTGTATCCCCCTGACCTTCTTATTGTCGATGAAACACAGAAATTGCATGGGAATTAAATACAAAATGTACAACTCCGACTTAAGTACAAGAAAATTGACTGTTCTTACTGTCTATGTTTTGAACCATTCCTGTGACACTAGTTATAGATTCCGATGCTTCACTTCAGGTTTACTGTATCCCTCTGACCTTCTTATTGACGATGAAACCCAGAAATTCCATCGGAATTAAATAGAAAAGGCACAATGAAGACTTATGTACACGAAAACTGACTCTTCTTACTGTCTATGTTTTGAACCATTCCTGTGACCCTAGTTATAGATTCCGATGCTTCACCTCAGGTTTACTGTATCCCTCTGACCTTCATATTGACGATGAAACACAGAAATTGCACCGGAATTAAATACAAGAGGCACAATGCCGACTCAAGTACAAGAAGGCTGGCTCTTCATACTGTCTATGTTTTGAACCTTTCCTGTGAAACCGGTTTTAGATACCGATGCTTCACTTCAGGTTTACTGTATTTCATGGACCATCTTATTGACGACGAAACACAGAAATTGCATCGGAATTATATACAAAAGGCACAATGCCGGCTTAAGTACAAGAAACCTGACTCTTCTTACTGTCTATGTTTAGAACCCTTCCTGTGACACTAGTTATAGATTCCGATGCTTCACTTCAGGTTTACTGTACCCTCTGACCTTCTTCTTGACGATGAAACACAGAAATTGCTTCGGAATTAAATACCAAAGGCACAATGCCTACTCAAGTACTAGAAGGCTGGCTCTTCATACTGTCTATGTTTTTAACCTTTCCTGTGAGACCGGTTTTAGATTCCGATGCTTCACTTCAGGTTTACTGTATTTCATGGACCTTCTTATTGACGACGAAACACAGAAATTGCATCGGAATGATATACAAAAGTCACAATGCCGATTTAAGTACAAGAAAACTGACTCTTCTTACTGTCTATGTTTTGGACCAATCATGTGACACTAGTTATAGATTCCGATGATTCACTTCAGGTTTACTGTATCCCTCTGACCTTCTTATTGACGATGAAACACAGAAATTGCATCGGAATTAAATACAAAAGGCACAATGCCGACATAAGTACAAGAAAACTGACTCTTCTTATTCTCTATGTTTTGAACCGTTCCTGTGACACTGGTTATAGATTCCGATGCTTCACTTCAGGTTTACTGTATCCCTCTGACCTTGTTATTGACGATGAAACACAGAAGTTGCATCGGAATTAAATACAAATGGCACAATACCGTCATAAGCACAAGAAAACTGACTCTTCTTACTGTCTATGTTTTGAACCATTCCTGTTACACTAGTTATAAATTCCGATGCTTCACTTCCGGTATACTCTATCCCTCTTACCTTCTTATTGACGATGAAAAACAGAAATTCCATCGGAATTAAATACAAAAGGTACAACGCCGACTTAAGTACAAGAAAACTGACTCTTCTTACTGTCTATGTTTTGATCCATTCCTGTGACACTAGTTATAGATTCCGATGCTTCACTTCCGGTTTACTGTATCCATTTGACCTTCTTATTGACGATGAAACCCAGAAATTGCATCGGAATTAAATAAAAAGGCACAATGCCGACTTAAGTACACGAAAACTGACTCTTCTAACTGTCTATGCTTTGAACCATTCCTGTGACACTAGTTATAGATTCCGATGCATCACCCCAGGTTTACTGTATCCCTCTGACCTTCTTATTGACGATAAAACACAGAAATTGCAACGGAATTAAATACAAAAGGCGAAATGCCGACTTAAGTACAAGAAAACTGACACTTCTTACTGTCTATGTTTTGAACCATTCCTGTAACACTAGTTATAGATTCCGATGCTTCACTTAAGGTTTACTGTATCCTTCTGACCTTCTTATTGACGATGAAACACAGAAATTGCATCGGAATTAAATACAAAAGGCACAATGCCGACCTAAGTACAAGAAAACTTACTCTTCTTACTGTCTAAGTTTTGAACAATTCCTGTGACAATAGTTATAGATTCCGATGCTTCACTTGTGGTTTACTGTATCCCTCTGACCTTCTTATTGAAGATGAAACACAGAAATTGCATTGGAATTAAATACAAAAGGCACAATGCCGACTTAAGTACAAGGAAACTGACTCTTCTTACTGTCTATGTTTTGAACCATTCCTGTGACACTAGTTATAGATTCCGATGCTTCACTTCAGACTTACTGTATCCTTCTGACCTTCTTATTGACGATGAAACACAGAAATTGCATCGTAATTAAATACTAAAGGCACAATGCCGACTTAAGTACAAGAAAACTGACTCTTCTTACTGACTATGTATTGAACCATTCCTGTGACACTAGCTATGGATTTCGATGCTTCACTTCAGGTTTACTGTATCACTCTGACCTTCTTATTGACGATGAAACAGAAATTGCATCGCAATTAAATACAAAAAGCACAATGCAGACTAAGTACAAGAAAACTGACTCCTCTTACTGTCTATGTTTTGAACCATTCATGTGACACTAGTTATTGATTCCGATGCTTCACTTCAGGCTTACTGTATCCCTCTGACCTTCTTATTGACGATGAAACACAGAAATTGCTTCGGAATTAAATACAAAATGCACAATGCAGACTTAAGTACAAGAAAACTGACACTTCTTACTGTCTAGTTCTGAACCATTCCTGTGACACTAGTTATAGATTCCGATGCTTCACTTCAGGTTTACTGTATCCCTCTGACCTTCTTATTGTTGATGAAACACAGAAATTGCATCAGAATTAAATACAAAAGTCTCAACGCCGACATAAGTACAAGAAAACTGACTCTTCTTACTGTCTATGTTATGAACCATTCCTGTGACACTAGTTATAGATTCCGATGCTTCACTTCAGGTTTACTGTATCCCTCTGACCGTCTTATTGACGATGAAACATAGAAATTGCTTCGGAATTAAATAGAAAAGGAACAATGCCGACTTAAGTACAAGAAAACTGACTCTTCTTACTGTCTTTGTTTTGAACCATTCCTGAGACACTAGTTATAGATTCCGATGCTTCACTCCAGGTTCACTGTATCCCTCTGACCTACTTAATGTTGATGAAACACAGAAATTGCATCGGAATTAAATACAAAAGTCACAATGCCGACTTAAGTACAAGGAAACTGACTCTTCTTACTGTCAATGATTTGAACCATTCCTGTGACACTAGTTATAGATTCCGATGCTTCACTTCAGGTCTACTGTATCCCTCTGACCCTCTTATTGACGATGAAACACTGAAATTGCATCGGAATTAAATACAAAAGGCACAACGCCGACTTAAGTACAAGAAAACTGACTCTTCTTACTGTCTATGTTTTGAACCAATCATGTGACACTAGTTATAGAATCCGATGATTCACTTCTGGTTTACTGTATCCCTCTGACCTTCTTATTGACGACGAAACGCAGAAATTGCTTCGGAATTAAATACAAAATGCACAATGCCGACTTAAGTACAAGAAAACTGACTCTTCTTACTGTCTTTGTTTTGAACCGTTCCTGTGACACTAGTTATAGATTCCGATGCTTCACTTCAGGTTTACTGTATAACTCTGACCTTGTTATTGACGATGAAACACAGAAGTCGCATCGGAATTAAATACAAAAGCCACAATACCGACTTAAGTACAAGAAAACTGACTCTTCTTACTGTCTATGTTTTTAACCATTCCTGTGACACTAGTAATAGATTCCGATGCTTCACTTCAGGTTTACTGTATCCCCCTGACCTTCTTATTGACGATGAAACACAGAAATTGCATGGGAATTAAATACAAAATGTACAACTCCGACTTAAGTACAAGAAAATTGACTGTTCTTACTGTCTATGTTTTGAACCATTCCTGTGACACTAGTTATAGATTCCGATGCTTCACTTCAGGTTTACTGTATCCCTCTGACCTTCTTATTGACGATGAAACCCAGAAATTCCATCGGAATTAAATAGAAAAGGCACAATGAAGACTTATGTACACGAAAACTGACTCTTCTTACTGTCTATGTTTTGAACCATTCCTGTGACCCTAGTTATAGATTCCGATGCTTCACCTCAGGTTTACTGTATCCCTCTGAACCTCTTATTGACGATGAAACACAGAAATTGCAACGGAATTAAATACAAAAGGCGAAATGCCGACTTAAGTACAAGAAAACTGACACTTCTTACTGTCTATGTTTTGATCCATTCCTGTAACACTAGTTATAGATTCCGATGCTTCTCTTCAGGTTTACTGTATCCCTCTGAACTTCTTATTGACGATGAAACACAGTAATTGCATCGGAATTAAATACAAAAGGCACAATGCCGACTTAAGTACAAGAAGGCTGGCTCTTCATACTGTCAATGATTTTAACCTTTCCTGTGAGACCGGTTTTAGATTCCTATGCTTCACTTCAGGTTTACTGTATTTCATGGACCTTCTTATTGACGACGAAACACAGAAATTGCATCGGAATTATATACAAAAGGCACAATGCCGACTTAAGTACAAGAAACCTGACTCTTCTTACTGTCTATGTTTAGAACCCTTCCTGTGACACTAGTTACAGATTCCGATGCTCACTTCAGGTTTACTGTACCCTCTGACCTTCTTATTGACAATGAAACACAGAAATTGCATCGGAATTAAATTCAAAAGGGACAATGCCAACTTAAGTACAAGAAAAGTGACTCTTCTGACTGTCTATGTTTTGAGCCATTCATGTGACACTAGTTATAGATTTCGATGCTTCACTTCAGGTTTACTGAAGCCCTTGGACCTTCTTATTGACGACGAAACACAGAATTTGCATCGGAATTAAATACAAAAGGCACAATGCCGACTTAAGTACAAGAAAACTGACTCTTCTTACTGTCTATGTTTTGAACCATTCCTGTGACACTAGATACAGATTCCGGTGCTTCACTTCAGGTTTACTGTATCCCTCTGACCTTCTTATTGACGATGAAACACAGAAATTGCTTCGGAATTAAATACAAAAGGCACACTGACGACTCAAATACAAGATGACTGGCTCTTCTCACTCTCGATGTTTTGAACCTTTCCTGTGAGACCGGTTTTAGATTCCTATGCTTCACTTCAGGTTTACTGTATTTCATGGACCATCTTATTGACGACGACACACAGATGTTGCATCGGAATTAAATACAAAAGTCTCAATGCCGACATAAGTACAAGAAAACTGACTCTTCTTACTGTCTATGTTATGAACCATTCCTGTGACACTAAATATAGATTCCCATGCTTCACTTCAGGTTTACTGTATCCCTCTGACCTTCTTATTGACGATGAAACAGAAATTGCATCGGAAGTAAGTACAAATAGCACAATGCCGACTTAGGTACAAGAAAACTGACTCCTCTTACTTTGAACCATTCATGTGACACTAGTTATTGATTCCGATGCTTCACTTCAGGCTTACTGTATCCCTCTGACCTTCTTATTGACGATGAAACACAGAAATTGCTACGGAATTAAATACAAAATGCACAATGCAGACTTAAGTACAAGAAAACTGACTCTTCTTACTGTCTAAGTTCTGAACCATTCCTCTGACACTAGTTATAGATTCCGATGCTTCACTTCAGGTTTACTGTATCCCTCTGACCTTCTTATTGATGATGAAACACAGAAATTGCATCATAATTAAATACAAAAGTCACAATGCCGACATAAGTACAAGAAAACCGACTCTTCTTACTGTCTATGATATGAACCATTCCTGTGACACTAGTTATAGATTCAGATGCTTTACTTCAGGTTTACTGTATCCCTCTGACCGTCTTATTGACGATGAAACATAGAAATTGCTTCGGAATTAAATAGAAAAGGAACAATGCCGACTTAAGAACAAGAAAACTGACTCTTATTACTGTCTATGTTTTGAACCATTCCTGAGACACTAGTTATAGATTCCGATGCTTCACTTCAGGTTTACTGTATCCCTGTGACCTACTTAATGTTGATGAAACACAGAAATAGCATCGGGATTAAATACAAAAGTCACAATGCCGACTTAAGTACAAGGAAACTGACTCTTCTTACTGTCTATGTTTTGAACCATTCCTGTGACACTAGTTATAGATTCCGATGCTTCACTTCAGGTCTACTGTATCCCTCTGACCTTCTTATTGACGATGAAACACTGAAAAAGCATCGGAATTAAATGCAAAAGGCACAATGCCGACTTAAGTACAAGAAAACTGACCCTTCTTACTGTCTATGTTTTGAACCAATCATGTGACAGTAGTTATGGATTCCGATGATTCATTTCAGGTTTACTGTATCCCTCTGATCTTCTTATTGACGATAAAACACAGAAATTGCTTCGGAATTAAATACAAATTGCACAATGCCGACTTAAGTACAAGAAAACTGACTCTTCTTACTGTCTATGTTTTGAACCGTTCCAGTGACACTAGTTGTAGATTCCGATGCTTCACTTCAGGTTTACTGTATCCCTCTGACCTTGTTATTGACGAAGAAACACAGAAGTTGCATCGGAATTATATAGAATAGGCACAATACCGACTTAAGTACAAGAAAACTGACTCTTCTTACTGTCTATGTTTTGAACCATTCCTGTGACACTAGTTATAGATTCCGATGCTTCACTTCAGGTTTACTGTATCCCTCTGACCTTCTTATTGGCGATGAAACCCAGAAATTGCATCGGAATTAAATAGCAAAAGCACAATGCCGACTTAAGTACACGAACAGTGACTCTTCTTACTGTCTATGTTTTTAACCATTCCCGTGACACTAGTAATAGATTCCGATGCTTCACTTCAGGTTTACTGTATCCCCCTGACCTTCTTATTGTCGATGAAACACAGAAATTGCATGGGAATTAAATACAAAATGTACAACTCCGACTTAAGTACAAGAAAATTGACTGTTCTTACTGTCTATGTTTTGAACCATTCCTGTGACACTAGTTATAGATGCCGATGCTTCACTTCAGGTTTACTGTTTCCCTCTGACCTTCTTATTGACGATGAAACCCAGAAATTCCATCGGAATTAAATAGAAAAGGCACAATGAAGACTTATGTACACGAAAACTGACTCTTCTTACTGTCTATGTTTTGAACCATTCCTGTGACCCTAGTTATAGATTCCGATGCTTCACCTCAGGTTTACTGTATCCCTCTGACCTTCATATTGACGATGAAACACAGAAATTGCACCGGAATTAAATACAAGAGGCACAATGCCGACTCAAGTACAAGAAGGCTGGCTCTTCATACTGTCTATGTTTTGAACCTTTCCTGTGAAACCGGTTTTAGATACCGATGCTTCACTTCAGGTTTACTGTATTTCATGGACCATCTTATTGACGACGAAACACAGAAATTGCATCGGAATTATATACAAAAGGCACAATGCCGGCTTAAGTACAAGAAACCTGACTCTTCTTACTGTCTATGTTTAGAACCCTTCCTGTGACACTAGTTATAGATTCCGATGCTTCACTTCAGGTTTACTGTACCCTCTGACCTTCTTCTTGACGATGAAACACAGAAATTGCTTCGGAATTAAATACCAAAGGCACAATGCCTACTCAAGTACTAGAAGGCTGGCTCATCATACTGTCTATGGTTGGTTGGTTGGTTTGGGGAAGGAGACCAGACAGCGTGGTCATCGGTCTCATCGGATTAGGGAAGGATGGGGAAGGAAGTCGGCCGTGCCCTTTCAGAGGAACCATCCCGGCATTTGCCTGGAGTGATTTAGGGAAATCACGGAAAACCTAAATCAGGATGGCCGGACGCGGGATTGAACCGTCGTCCTTCCGAATGCGGGTCCAGTGTCTAACCACTGCATACTGTCTATGTTTTTAACCTTTCCTGTGAGACCGGTTTTAGATTCCGATGCTTCACTTCAGGTTTACTGTATTTCATGGACCTTCTTATTGACGACGAAACACAGAAATTGCATCGGAATGATATACAAAAGTCACAATGCCGATTTAAGTACAAGAAAACTGACTCTTCTTACTGTCTATGTTTTGGACCAATCATGTGACACTAGTTATAGATTCCGATGATTCACTTCAGGTTTACTGTATCCCTCTGACCTTCTTATTGACGATGAAACACAGAAATTGCATCGGAATTAAATACAAAAGGCACAATGCCGACATAAGTACAAGAAAACTGACTCTTCTTACTCTCTATGTTTTGAACCGTTCCTGTGACACTGGTTATAGATTCCGATGCTTCACTTCAGGTTTACTGTATCCCTCTGACCTTGTTATTGACGATGAAACACAGAAGTTGCATCGGAATTAAATACAAATGGCACAATACCGTCATAAGCACAAGAAAACTGACTCTTCTTACTGTCTATGTTTTGAACCATTCCTGTTACACTAGTTATAAATTCCGATGCTTCACTTCCGGTATACTCTATCCCTCTTACCTTCTTATTGACGATGAAAAACAGAAATTCCATCGGAATTAAATACAAAAGGTACAACGCCGACTTAAGTACAAGAAAACTGACTCTTCTTACTGTCTATGTTTTGATCCATTCCTGTGACACTAGTTATAGATTCAGATGCTTCACTTCCGGTTTACTGTATCCATTTGACCTTCTTATTGACGATGAAACCCAGAAATTGCATCGGAATTAAATAAAAAGGCACAATGCCGACTTAAGTACACGAAAACTGACTCTTCTAACTGTCTATGCTTTGAACCATTCCTGTGACACTAGTTATAGATTCCGATGCATCACCCCAGGTTTACTGTATCCCTCTGACCTTCTTATTGACGATAAAACACAGAAATTGCAACGGAATTAAATACAAAAGGCGAAATGCCGACTTAAGTACAAGAAAACTGACACTTCTTACTGTCTATGTTTTGAACCATTCCTGTAACACTAGTTATAGATTCCGATGCTTCACTTAAGGTTTACTGTATCCTTCTGACCTTCTTATTGACGATGAAACACAGAAATTGCATCGGAATTAAATACAAAAGGCACAATGCCGACCTAAGTACAAGAAAACTGACTCTTCTTACTGTCTAAGTTTTGAACAATTCCTGTGACACTAGTTATAGATTCCGATGCTTCACTTGTGGTTTACTGTATCCCTCTGACCTTCTTATTGAAGATGAAACACAGAAATTGCATTGGAATTAAATACAAAAGGCACAATGCCGACTTAAGTACAAGGAAACTGACTCTTCTTACTGTCTATGTTTTGAACCATTCCTGTGACACTAGTTATAGATTCCGATGCTTCACTTTAGACTTACTGTATCCTTCTGACCTTCTTATTGACGATGAAACACAGAAATTGCATCGTAATTAAATACTAAAGGCACAATGCCGACTTAAGTACAAGAAAACTGACTCTTCTTACTGACTATGTATTGAACCATTCCTGTGACACTAGCTATGGATTTCGATGCTTCACTTCAGGTTTACTGTATCACTCTGACCTTCTTATTGACGATGAAACAGAAATTGCATCGCAATTAAATACAAAAAGCACAATGCAGACTAAGTACAAGAAAACTGACTCCTCTTACTGTCTATGTTTTGAACCATTCATGTGACACTAGTTATTGATTCCGATGCTTCACTTCAGGCTTACTGTATCCCTCTGACCTTCTTATTGACGATGAAACACAGAAATTGCTTCGGAATTAAATACAAAATGCACAATGCAGACTTAAGTACAAGAAAACTGACACTTCTTACTGTCTAGTTCTGAACCATTCCTGTGACACTAGTTATAGATTCCGATGCTTCACTTCAGGTTTACTGTATCCCTCTGACCTTCTTATTGTTGATGAAACACAGAAATTGCATCAGAATTAAATACAAAAGTCTCAACGCCGACATAAGTACAAGAAAACTGACTCTTCTTACTGTCTATGTTATGAACCATTCCTGTGACACTAGTTATAGATTCCGATGCTTCACTTCAGGTTTACTGTATCCCTCTGACCGTCTTATTGACGATGAAACATAGAAATTGCTTCGGAATTAAATAGAAAAGGAACAATGCCGACTTAAGTACAAGAAAACTGACTCTTCTTACTGTCTATGTTTTGAACCATTCCTGAGACACTAGTTATAGATTCCGATGCTTCACTTCAGGTTCACTGTATCCCTCTGACCTACTTAATGTTGATGAAACACAGAAATTGCATCGGAATTAAATACAAAAGTCACAATGCCGACTTAAGTACAAGGAAACTGACTCTTCTTACTGTCAATGATTTGAACCATTCCTGTGACACTAGTTATAGATTCCGATGCTTCACTTCAGGTCTACTGTATCCCTCTGACCCTCTTATTGACGATGAAACACTGAAATTGCATCGGAATTAAATACAAAAGGCACAACGCCGACTTAAGTACAAGAAAACTGACTCTTCTTACTGTCTATGTTTTGAACCAATCATGTGACACTAGTTATAGATTCCGATGATTCACTTCTGGTTTACTGTATCCCTCTGACCTTCTTATTGACGACGAAACGCAGAAATTGCTTCGGAATTAAATACAAAATGCACAATGCCGACTTAAGTACAAGAAAACTGACTCTTCTTACTGTCTTTGTTTTGAACCGTTCCTGTGACACTAGTTATAGATTCCGATGCTTCACTTCAGGTTTACTGTATAACTCTGACCTTGTTATTGACGATGAAACACAGAAGTCGCATCGGAATTAAATACAAAAGCCACAATACCGACTTAAGTACAAGAAAACTGACTCTTCTTACTGTCTATGTTTTTAACCATTCCTGTGACACTAGTAATAGATTCCGATGCTTCACTTCAGGTTTACTGTATCCCCCTGACCTTCTTATTGACGATGAAACACAGAAATTGCATGGGAATTAAATACAAAATGTACAACTCCGACTTAAGTACAAGAAAATTGACTGTTCTTACTGTCTATGTTTTGAACCATTCCTGTGACACTAGTTATAGATTCCGATGCTTCACTTCAGGTTTACTGTATCCCTCTGACCTTCTTATTGACGATGAAACCCAGAAATTCCATCGGAATTAAATAGAAAAGGCACTATGAAGACTTATGTACACGAAAACTGACTCTTCTTACTGTCTATGTTTTGAACCATTCCTGTGACCCTAGTTATAGATTCCGATGCTTCACCTCAGGTTTACTGTATCCCTCTGAACCTCTTATTGACGATGAAACACAGAAATTGCAACGGAATTAAATACAAAAGGCGAAATGCCGACTTAAGTACAAGAAAACTGACACTTCTTACTGTCTATGTTTTGATCCATTCCTGTAACACTAGTTATAGATTCCGATGCTTCTCTTCAGGTTTACTGTATCCCTCTGAACTTCTTATTGACGATGAAACACAGTAATTGCATCGGAATTAAATACAAAAGGCACAATGCCGACTTAAGTACAAGAAGGCTGGCTCTTCATACTGTCAATGATTTTAACCTTTCCTGTGAGACCGGTTTTAGATTCCTATGCTTCACTTCAGGTTTACTGTATTTCATGGACCTTCTTATTGACGACGAAACACAGAAATTGCATCGGAATTATATACAAAAGGCACAATGCCGACTTAAGTACAAGAAACCTGACTCTTCTTACTGTCTATGTTTAGAACCCTTCCTGTGACACTAGTTACAGATTCCGATGCTCACTTCAGGTTTACTGTACCCTCTGACCTTCTTATTGACAATGAAACACAGAAATTGCATCGGAATTAAATTCAAAAGGGACAATGCCAACTTAAGTACAAGAAAAGTGACTCTTCTGACTGTCTATGTTTTGAGCCATTCATGTGACACTAGTTATAGATTTCGATGCTTCACTTCAGGTTTACTGAAGCCCTTGGACCTTCTTATTGACGACGAAACACAGAATTTGCATCGGAATTAAATACAAAAGGCACAATGCCGACTTAAGTACAAGAAAACTGACTCTTCTTACTGTCTATGTTTTGAACCATTCCTGTGACACTAGATACAGATTCCGATGCTTCACTTCAGGTTTACTGTATCCCTCTGACCTTCTTATTGACGATGAAACACAGAAATTGCTTCGGAATTAAATACAAAAGGCACACTGACGACTCAAATACAAGATGACTGGCTCTTCTCACTCTCGATGTTTTGAACCTTTCCTGTGAGACCGGTTTTAGATTCCTATGCTTCACTTCAGGTTTACTGTATTTCATGTACCATCTTATTGACGACGACACACAGAAGTTGCATCGGAATTAAATACAAAAGTCTCAATGCCGACATAAGTACAAGAAAACTGACTCTTCTTACTGTCTATGTTATGAACCATTCCTGTGACACTAAATATAGATTCCCATGCTTCACTTCAGGTTTACTGTATCCCTCTGACCTTCTTATTGACGATGAAACATAGAAATTGCTTCGGAATTAAATAGAAAAGGAACAATGCCGACTTAAGAACAAGAAAACTGACTCTTATTACTGTCTATGTTTTGAACCATTCCTGAGACACTAGTTATAGATTCCGATGCTTCACTTCAGGTTTACTGTATCCCTGTGACCTACTTAATGTTGATGAAACACAGAAATAGCATCGGGATTAAATACAAAAGTCACAATGCCGACTTAAGTACAAGGAAACTGACTCTTCTTACTGTCTATGTTTTGAACCATTCCTGTGACACTAGTTATAGATTCCGATGCTTCACTTCAGGTCTACTGTATCCCTCTGACCTTCTTATTGACGATGAAACACTGAAAAAGCATCGGAATTAAATGCAAAAGGCACAATGCCGACTTAAGTACAAGAAAACTGACCCTTCTTACTGTCTATGTTTTGAACCAATCATGTGACAGTAGTTATGGATTCCGATGATTCATTTCAGGTTTACTGTATCCCTCTGATCTTCTTATTGACGATAAAACACAGAAATTGCTTCGGAATTAAATACAAAATGCACAATGCCGACTTAAGTACAAGAAAACTGACTCTTCTTACTGTCTATGTTTTGAACCGTTCCAGTGACACTAGTTGTAGATTCCGATGCTTCACTTCAGGTTTACTGTATCCCTCTGACTTTGTTATTGACGAAGAAACACAGAAGTTGCATCGGAATTAAATAGAATAGGCACAATACCGACTTAAGTACAAGAAAACTGACTCTTCTTACTGTCTATGTTTTGAACCATTCCTGTGACACTAGTTATAGATTCCGATGCTTCACTTCAGGTTTACTGTATCCCTCTGACCTTCTTATTGGCGATGAAACCCAGAAATTGCATCGGAATTAAATAGCAAAAGCACAATGCCGACTTAAGTACACGAACAGTGACTCTTCTTACTGTCTATGTTTTGAACCATTCCTGTGACACTAGTTATAGATTCCGAAGCTTCACCTCAGGTTTACTGTATCCCTCTGACCTTCTTATTGACGATGAAACACAGATATTGCATCGGAAATATATACAAAAGGCACAATGCCGACTTAAGTACAAGAAACCTGACTCTTCTTACTGTCTATGTTTAGAACCCTTCCTGTGACACTAGTTATAGATTCCGATGCTTTACCTCAGGTGTACTGTATCCCTCTGACCTTCTTATTGACGATGAAACACAGAAATTGCAAAGGAATTAAATACAAAAGGCGAAATGCCGACTTAAGTACAAGAGAACTGACTCTTCTTATTGGCTATGTTTTGAACCATTCCTGTAACACTAGTTATAGATTCCGATGCTTCACTTCAGGTTTACTGTATCCCTCTGACCTTCTTATTGACGATGAAACACAGCAATTGCTTGGAATTAAATACAAAAGGCACTATGCCGACTCAAGTACTAGAAGGCTGGCTCTTCATACTGTCTATGTTTGAACCTTTCCTGTGAGACCGGTTTTAGATTCCGATGCTTGACTTCAGGTTTACTGTATCCCATGGACCTTCTTATTAACGACGAAACACAGAAATTGCATCGGAATTAAATAGAAAAGGCACAATGCCGACCTAAGTACAAGAGAACTGACTCTTCTTATTGTCTATGTTTTGAACCATTCCTGTAACACTAAATATAGATTCCGATGCCTCACTTCAGGTTTACTGTATCCCTCTGACCTTCTTATTGACGATGATACAGAAAGTGCATCGGAATTAAATACAAAAAGCACAATGCCGACTTAAGTACAAGAAATCTGACTACTCTTACAGTCTATGTTTTGAACCATTCATGTGACACTAGTTATTGATTCCGATGCTTCACTTCAGGCTAACTGTATCCCTCTGACCTTCTTATTGACGATGAAACACAGAAATTGCTTCGGAATTAAATACAAAATGCACAATTAAGACTTAAGTACAAGGAAACTGACACTTATTACTGTCTATGTTTTGAACCAATCATGTGACACTAGTTATAGATTCCGATGATTCACTTCAGGTTTACTGTATCCCTGTGACCTTCTTATTGACGATGAAACACAGAAATTGCTTCGGAATTAAATACAAAGGGCACAATGCCGACTTAAGTACAAGAAAACTCACTCTTCTTACTTTCTATGTTTTGAACCTATCCTTTGACACTAGTTATAGATTCCGATGCTTCACTTCAGATTTACTGTATCCCTCTGACCTACTTAATGTTGATGAAACACAGAAATTGCATCGGAATTAAATACAAAAGTCGCAATGCCGACTTAAGTACAAGGAAACTGACTCTTCTTACTGTCTATGTTTTGAACCATTCCTGTGACACTTGTTATAGATTCCGATGTTTCACTTCAGGTCTACTGTATCCCTCTGACCTTCTTATTGACGGTGAAACACTGAAATTGCATCGGAATTAAATACAAAAGACACAATGCCGACTTAAAGAGAAGAAAACTGACTCTTCTTACTGTCTATGTTTTGAACCAATCATGTGACCCTAGTTATAGATTCCGATGATTCACTTCAGGTTTACTGTATCCCTGTGACCTTCTTATTGACGATGAAACACAGAAATTGCTTCGGAATTAAATACAAAGGGCACAATGCCGACTTAAGTACGAGAAAACTCACTCTTCTTACTTTCTATGTTTTGAACCATTCCTTTGACACTAGTTATAGATTCCGATGCCTCACTTCAGGTTTACTGTATCCCTCTGACCTTCTTATTGACGATGAAACAGAGAAATTGCACCGGAATTAAATACAATAGACACAATGCCGACTCAAGTACAAGAAGGCTGGCTCTTCATACTGTCTATGTTTTGAACCTTTCCTGTGAGACCGGTTTTACATTCCGATGCTGCACTTCAGGTTTACTGTATTTCATGGACCTTCTTAATGACGACGAAACACAGAAATTGAATCGGAAATATATACAAAAGGCACAATGCCGACTTAAGTACAAGAAACCTGACTCTTCTTACTGTCTATGTTTAGAACCCTTCCTGTGACACTAGTTATAGATTCCGATGCTTCACCTCAGGTTTACTGTATCCCTCTGACCTTCTTATTGACAATGAAACACAGAAATTGCAACGGAAGTAAATACAAAAGGCGAAATGCCGACTTAAGTACAAGAGAACTGACTCTTCTTACTGTCTATGTTTTGAAACAATCCTGTAGACCTAGTTTTAGATTCCGATGCTTCACTTCAGGTTTACTGTATCCCTCTGACCTTCTTATTGACGATGAAACACAGAAATTGCTTCGGAATTAAATACAAGAGGCACTATGCCGACTCAAGTACTAGAAGGCTGGCTCTTCATACTGTCTATGTTTTGAACCTTTCCTGTGACACCTGTTTTAGATTCCGATGCTTCACTTCAGGTTTACTGTATCCCATTGACCTTCTTATTGACGACGAAACACAGAAATTGCATCGGAATTGAATAGTAAAGGCACAATGCCGACTTAAGTACAAGTATACTGACACTTCTTACTGCCTATGTTTTGAACCATTCCTGTGACACTAAATATAGATTCTGATGCTTCACTTCTGGTTTACTGTATCCCTCTGACCATCGTATTGACGATGAAACAGAAAGTGCATCGGAATTAAATACAAAAAGCACAATGCCGACTTAAGTACAAGAAAACTGACTCCTCTTACTGTCTATGTTTTGAACCATTCATGTGACACTAGTTATTGATTCCGATGCTTCACTTCAGGCTTACTGTATCCCTTCTGACCTTCTTATTGACGATGAAACAGCGAAATTGCTTCGGAATTAAATACAAAATGCACAATGCAGACTTAAGTACAAGAAAACGGACTCTTCTTACTGTCTAAGTTCTGAACCATTCCTGTGACACTAGTTATAGATTCCGATCCTTCACTTCAGGTTTACTGTATCCCTCTGACCTTCTTATTGTTGATGAAACAAAGAAATTGCATCGGAATTAAATACAAAAGTCACAATGCCGACATAAGTACAAGAAAACTGACTCTTCTTACTGTCTATGTTATGAACCATTCCTGTGACACTAGTTATAGATTCCGATGCTTCACTTCAGATATACTGTATCCCTCTGACCGTCTTATTGACGATGAAACATAGAAATTGCTTCGGAATTAAATAGAAAAGGGACAATGCCGACTTAAGTACCAGAAAACTGACTCTTCTTACTGTCTATGTTTTGAACAATTCCTGAGACACTAGTTATAGATTCCGATGCTTCACTTCAGGTTTTTTTGTATCCCTCTGATCTACTTAATGTTGATGAAACACAGAAATTGCATCGGAATTAAATACAAAAGTCACAATGCCGACTTAAGTACAAGGAAACTGACTCTTCTTACTGTCTATGTTTTGAACCATTCCTGTGACACTAGTTATAGATTCCGATGCTTCACTTCAGGTCTACTGTATCCCTCTGACCTTCTTAATGACGATGAAACACTGAAATTGCATCGGAATTAAATACAAAAGGCACAATGCCGACTTAAGTACAAGAAAACTGACTCTTCTTACTGTCTATGTTTTGAACCAATCATGTGACACTAGTTATAGATTCCGATGATTCACTTCTGGTTTACTGTATCCCTCTGACCTTCTTATTGACGATGAAACACAGAATTTGCTTCGGAATTAAATACAAAATGCACAATGCCGACTTAAGTACAAGAAAACTTACTCTTCTTACTGTCTTTGTTTTGAACCGTTAATGTGACACTAGTTATAGATTCCGATGCTTCACTTCAGGTTTACTGTATCCCTCTGACCTTGTTATTGACGATGAAACACAGAAGTTGCATCGGAATTAAATACAAAATGCACAATACCGACTTAAGTACAAGAAAACTGACTCATCTTACTGTCTATGCTTTGAACCATTCCTGTGACACTAGTAATAGATTCCGATGCTTCACTTCAGGTTCACTGTATCCCTCTGACATTCTTATTGACGATGAACCACAGAAATTGCATCGGAATTAAATACAAAAGGTACAACGCCGACTTAAGTACAAGAAAACAGACTCTTCTTACAGTCTATTATTTGAACCATTCCTGTGACACTGGTTATAGATTCCGATGCTTCACTTCAGGTTTACTGTATCCCTCTGACCTGCTTATTGACGATGAAACCCAGAAATTGCATCGGAATTAAATAGAAAAGGCACAATGCCGACTTATGTACACGAAAACTGACTCTTCTTACTGTCTATGTTTTGAACCATTCCTGTGACACTAGTTATAGATTCCGATGCCTCACCTCAGGTTTACTGTATCCCTCTGACCCTCTTATTGACGATGAAACACAGAAATTGCAACGGAATTAAATAGAAAAGGCGAAATGCCGACTTAAGTACAAGAAAACTGACACTTCTTACAGTCTATTTCTTGAACCATTCCTGTAACACTAGTTATAGATTCCGATGCTTCACTTCAGGTTTACTGTATCCCTCTGACCTTCTTATTGACGATGCAACACAGAAATTGCACCGGAATTAAATACAAGAGGCACAATGCCGACTCAAGTACAAGAAGGCTGGCTCTTCATACTGTATTTGTTTTGAACCTTTCCTGTGAGACCGGTTTTAGATACCTATGCTTCACTTCAGGTTTACTGTATTTCATGGACCTTCTTATTGACGACGAAACACAAAAATTGCATCGGAATTATATACAAAAAGCCCAATGCCGACTTAAGTACAAGAAACCTGACTCTTCTTACTGTCTATGTTTAGAACACTTCCTGTGACACTAGTTACAGATTCCGATGCTTCACTTCAGGTTTACTGTACCCTCTGACCTTCTTATTGACGATGAAACACAGAAATTGCATCGGAATTAAATACAAAAGGGACAATGGCAACTTAAGTACAAGAAAAGTGACTCTTCTGACTGTCTATGTTTTGAGCCATTCATGTGACACTAGTTATAGATTTCGATGCTTCACTTCAGGTTTACTGAATCCCTTGGACCTTCTTATTGACGACTAAACACATAATTTGCATCGGAATTAAATACAAAAGGCACAATGCCGACTTAAGTACAAGAAAACTGACTCGTCTTACTGTCTATGTTTTGAAACATTCCTGTGACACTAGATATAGATTCCGATGCTTCACTTCAGGTTTACTGTATCCCTCTGACCTTCTTATTGACGATGAAACACAGAAATTGCTTCAGAATTAAATACAAAAGGCACAATGCCGACTCAAGTACTAGGAGGCTGGCTCTTCATACTGTCTATGTTTTGAACCTTTCCTGTGAGACCGGTTTTAGATTCCGATGCTTCACTTCAGGTTTACTGTATCCCATGGACCTTCTTATTGACGACGAAACACCGAAATTGCATCGGAATTAAATAGAAAAGGCAGAATGCCGACTTAAGTACAAGTAAACTGACTCTTCGTACTGTCTATGTTTCGAACCATTCCTGTGACACTAGTTATAGATTCCCATGCCTCACTTCAGGTTTACTGTATCCCTCTGACCTACTTAATGTTGATGAAACACAGAAATTGCATCGAAATTAAATACAAAATTCACAATGCCGACTTAAGTACAAGGAAACTGACTCTTCTTACTGTCTATGTTTGAACCACTCCTGTGACACTAGTTATAGATTCCGATGCTTCACTTCAGGTTTACTGTATCCCTCAGACCTTCTTATTGACGATGAAACAAAGAAATTGTATCCGAATTAAATACAAAAGGCTCAATGCCGACTTAAGTATAAGAAAACTGACCCTTCTTACTGTCTATGTTTTGAACCAATCATGTGACACTAGTTATAGATTCCGATGATTCACTTCGGGTTTACTGTATCCCTGTGACCTTCTTATTGACGATGAAACACAGAAATTGCTTCGGAATTAAATACAAAGGGCACAATGCCGACATAAGTACAAGAAAACTCACTCTTCTTACTTTCTATGTTTTGAACCATTCCTTTGACACTAGTTATTGATTCCGATGCCTCACTTCAGGTTTACTGTATCCCTCTGACCTTCTTATTGACGATGAAACAGAGAAATTGCACCGGAATTAAATACAAGAGACACAATGCCGACTCAAGTACAAGAAGGCTGGCTCTTCATACTGTCTATGTTTTGAACCTTTCCTGTGAGACCGGTTTTACATTCCGATGCTTCACTTCAGGTTTACTGTATTTCATGGACCTTCTTAATGACGACGAAACACAGAAATTGAATCGGAAACATATACAAAAGGCACAATGCCGACTTAAGTACAAGAAACCTGACTCTTCTTACTGTCTATGTTTAGAACCCTTCCTGTGACACTAGTTATAGATTCCGATGCTTCACCTCAGGTTTACTGTATCCCTCTGACCTTCTTATTGACAATGAAACACAGAAATTGCAACGGAAGTAAATACAAAAGGCGAAATGCCGACTTAAGTACAAGAGAACTGACTCTTCTTACTGTCTATGTTTTGAACCATTCCTGTAACACTAGTTTTAGATTCCGTTGCTTCACTTCAGGTTTACTGTATCCCTCTGACCTTCTTATTGACGATGAAACAGAGAAATTGCACCGGAATTAAATACAAGAGACACAATGCCGACTCAAGTACTGGAAGGCTGGCTCTTCATACTGTCTATGTTTTGAACCTTTCCTGTGAGACCGGTTTTAGATTCCGATGCTTCACTTCAGGTTTACTGTATCCCATGGACCTTCTTATTGACGACGAATCACAGAAATTGCATCGGAATTAAATAGTAAAGGCACAATGCCGACTTAAGTACAAGTATACTGACACTTCTTACTGCCTATGTTTTGAACCATTCCTGTGACACTAATTATAGATTCTGATGCATCACTTCAGGTTTACTGTATCCCTCTGACCATCGTATTGACGATGAAACAGAAAGTGCATCGGAATTAAATACAAAAAGCACAATGCCGACTTAAGTACAAGAAAACTGACTCCTCTTACTGTCTATGTTTTGAACCATTCATGTGACACTAGTTATTGATTCCGATGCTTCACTTCAGGCTTACTGTATCCCTTCTGACCTTCTTATTGACGATGAAACACCGAAATTGCTTCGGAATTAAATACAAAATGCACAATGCAGACTTAAGTACAAGAAAACTGACTCTTCTTACTGTCTAAGTTCTGAACCATTCCTGTGACACTAGTTATAGATTCCGATGCTACACTTCAGGTTTACTGTATCCCTCTGACCTTCTTATTGTTGATGAAACAAAGAAATTGCATCGGAATTAAATACAAAAGTCACACTGCCGACATAAGTACAAGAAAACTGACTCTTCTTACTGTCTATGTTATGAACCATTCCTGTGACACTAGTTATAGATTCCGAAGCTTCACTTCAGATATACTGTATCCCTCTGACCGTCTTATTGACGATGAAACATAGAAATTGCTTCGGAATTAAATAGAGAAGGGACAATGCCGACTTAAGTACCAGAAAACTGACTCTTCTTACTGTCTATGTTTTGAACCATTCCTGAGACACTAGTTATAGATTCCGATGGTTCACTTCAGGTTTTTTTGTATCCCTCTGATCTACTTAATGTTGATGAAACACAGAAATTGCATCGGAATTAAATACAAAAGTCACAATGCCGACTTAAGTACAAGGAAACTGACTCTTATTACTGTCTATGTTTTGAACCAATCATGTGACACTAGTTATAGATTCCGATGATTCACTTCTGGTTTACTGTATCCCTCTGACCTTCTTATTGACGATGAAACACAGAAATTGCTTCGGAATTAAATACAAAATGCACAATGCCGACTTTAGTACAAGAAAACTGACTCTTCTTACTGTCTTTGTTTTGAACCGTAAATGTGACACTAGTTATAGATTCCGAAGCTTCACTTCAGGTTTACTGTATCCCTCTGACCTTGTTATTGACGATGAAACACAGAAGTAGCATCGGAATTAAATACAAAAGGCACAATACCGACTTAAGTACAAGAAAACTGACTCATCTTACTGTCTATGTTTTGAACCATTCCTGTGACACTAGTAATAGATTCCGATGCTTCACTTCAGGTTTACTGTATCCCCCTGACATTCTTATTGACGATGAACCACAGAAATTGCATCGGAATTAAATACAAAAGGTACAACGCCGACTTAAGTACAAGAAAACAGACTCTTCTTACAGTCTATAATTTGAACCATTCCTGTGACACTGGTTATAGATTCCGATGCTTCACTTCAGGTTTACTGTATCCCTCTGACCTGCTTATTGAAGATGATACCCAGAAATTGCATCGGAATTAAATAGAAAAGGCACAATGCCGACTTATGTACACGAAAACTGACTCTTCTTACTGTCTATGTTTTGAACCATTCCTGTGACACTAGTTATAGATTCCGATGCCTCACCTCAGGTTTACTGTATCCCTCTGACCTTCTTATTGACGATGAAACACAGAAATTGCAACGGAATTAAATACAAAATGCGAAATGCCGACTTAAGTACAAGAAAACTGACACTTCTTACAGTCTATTCCTTGAACCATTCCTGTAACACTAGTTATAGATTCCGATGCTTCACTTCAGGTTTACTGTATCCCTCTGACCTTCTTATTGACGATGCAACACAGAAATTGCACCGGAATTAAATACAAGAGGCACAATGCCGACTCAAGTACAAGAAGGCTGGCTCTTCATACTGTATTTGTTTTGAACCTTTCCTGTGAGACCGGTTTTAGATACCTATGCTTCACTTCAGGTTTACTGTATTTCATGGACCTTCTTATTGACGACGAAACACAAAAATTGCATCGGAATTATATACAAAAAGCCCAATGCCGACTTAAGTACAAGAAACCTGACTCTTCTTACTGTCTATGTTTAGAACACTTCCTGTGACACTAGTTACAGATTCCGATGCTTCACTTCAGGTTTACTGTACCCTCTGACCTTCTTATTGACGATGAAACACAGAAATTGCATCGGAATTAAATACAAAAGGGACAATGGCAACTTAAGTACAAGAAAAGTGACTCTTCTGACTGTCTATGTTTTGAGCCATTCATGTGACACTAGTTATGGATTTCGATGCTTCACTTCAGGTTTACTGAATCCCTTGGACCTTCTCATTGACGACGAAACACAGAATTTGCATCGGAATTAAATACAAAAGGCACAATGCCGACTTATGCACAAGAAAACTGACTCTTCTTACTGTCTATATTTTGAAACATTCCTGTGACTCTAGATATAGATTCCGATGCTTCACTTCAGGTTTACTGTATCCCTCTGACCTTCTTATTGACGATGAAACACAGAAATTGCTTCAGAATTAAATACAAAAGGCACAATGCCGACTCAAGTACTAGAAGGCTGGCTCTTCATCCTGTCTATGTTTTGAACCTTTCCTGTGAGACCGGTTTTAGATTCCGATGCTTCATTTCAGGTTTACTGTATCCCATGGACCTTCTTATTGACGACGAAACACCGAAATTGCATCGGAATTAAATAGAAAAGGCAGAATGCCGACTTAAGTACAAGTAAACTGACTCTTCGTACTGTCTATGTTTCGAACCATTCCTGTGACACTAGTTATAGATTCCCATGCCTCACTTCAGTTATACTGTATCCCTCTGACCTACTTAATGTTGATGAAACACAGAAATTGCATCGAAATTAAATACAAAATTCACAATGCCGACTTAAGTACAAGGAAACTGACTCTTCTTACTGTCTATGTTTTGAACCACTCCTGTGACACTAGGTATAGATTCCGATGCTTCACTTCAGGTTTACTGTATCCCTCAGACCTTCTTATTGACGATGAAACAAAGAAATTGTATCGGAATTAAATACAAAAGTCTCAATGCCGACTTAAGTACAACAAAACTGACTCTTCTTACTGTCTATGTTTTGAACCAATCATGTGACACTAGTTATAGATTCCGATGATTCACTTCAGGTTTACTGTATCCCTGTGACCTTCTTATTGACGATGAAACACAGAAATTGCTTCGGAATTAAATACAAAGGGCACAATGCCGACTTCAGTACAAGAAAACTCACTCTTCTTACTTTCTATGTTTTGAACCGTTCCTGTGACACTAGTTATAGATTCCGATGTTTCACTTCATGTTTACTGTATCTTCCTGACCTTCTTATTGACGATGAAACACAGAAATTGCATCGGAATTAAATGCAAAAGTCACAATGCCGACTTAAGTACAAGGAATCTGACTCTTCTTACTGTCTATGTTTTGAACCATTCCTGTGACACTAGTTATAGATTCCGATGCTTCACTTCAGGTCTACTGTATCTCTCTGACCTTCTTATTGACGATGAAACACTGAAAATGCATCGGAATTAAATACAAAAGGAACAATGCCGACTTAAGTACAAGAAAACTGACTCTTCTTACTGTCTATGTTTTGAACCAATCATGTGACACTAGTTATAGATTCCGATGATTCATTTCAGGTTTACTGTATCCCTCTGACCTTCTTATTGACGACAAAACACAGAAATTGCTTCGGAATTAAATACAAAATGCACAATGCCGACTTAAGTACAAGAAAACTGACTCTTCTTACTGTCTATGTTTTGAACCGTTCCAGTGACACTAGTTGTAGATTCCGATGCTTCACTTCAGGTTTACTGTATCCCTCTGACCTTCATATTGACGATGAAACACAGAAGTTGCATCGGAATTAAATAGAAAATGCACAATACCGACTAAAGTACAAGAAAAATGACTCTTCTTACTGTCTATGTTTTGAACCATTCCTGTGACACTAGTTATAGATTCCGATGCTTCACTTCAGGTTTACTGTATCCCTCTGACCTTCTTATTGGCGATGAAACCCAGAAATTGCATCGGAATTAAATTGAAAAAGACCATTGCCGACTTAAGTACACGAACACTGACTCTTCTTACTGTCTATGATTTGCACCATTCCTGTGACACTAGTTATAGATTCCGATGCTTCACCTCAGGTTTACTGTATCCCTCTGACCTTATTATTGACGATGAAACACAGAAATTGCATTGGAATTAAATAGAAAAGGCACAATGCCGACTTAAGTAAAAGATAACTGACTCTTATTACTGTCTATGTTTTCAACCATTCCTGTGACACTAGTTATAGATTCCGATGCTTCACCTCAGGTTTACTGTATCCCTCTGACCTTATTATTGACGATGAAACACAGAAATTGCTTCGGAATTGAATACAAAAGGCACAATGCCGACTTAAGTACAAGAAAACTGACGCGTCTTACTGTCTAAGTTTTGAACCATTCCTGTGACACTAGTTATAGATTCCGATGCTTCACTTCAGGTTTACTGTATCCCTCTGACCTTCTTATTGACGATGAAACAGAGACATTGCACCGGAATTAAATACAAGAGACACAATGCCGACTCAAGTACAAGAAGGCTGGCTCTTCATACTGTCTATGTTTTGAACCTTTCCTGTGAGACCGGTTTTAGATTCGGATGCTTCACTTCAGGTTTACTGTATTTCATGGACCTTCTTAATGACGACGAAACACAGAAATTGCATCGGAAATATATAGAAAAGGCACAATGCCGACTTAAGTACAAGAAACCTGATTCTTCTTACTGTCTATGTTTAGAACCCTTCCTGTGACACTAGTTACAGATTCCGATGCTTCACCTCAGGTTTACTGTATCCCTCTGACCTTCTTATTGACGATGAAACACAGAAATTGCAGCGGAATTAAATACAAAAGGCGAAATGCCGACTTAAGTACAAGAGAACTGACTCTTCTTATTGTCTATGTTTTGAACCACTCCTGTGACACTAGTTATAGATTCCGATGCTTCACTTCAGGTTTACTGTATCCCTCAGACCTTCTTATTGACGATGAAACAAAGAAATTGTATCGGAATAAAATACAAAAGGATCAATGCCGACTTAAGTACAAGAAAACTGACTCTTCTTACTGTCTATGTTTTGAACCAATCATGTGACACTAGTTATAGATTCCGATGATTCATTTCAGGTTTACTGTATCCCTCTGACCTTCTTATTGACGATGAAACACTGAAGATGCATCGGAATTAAATACAAAAGGCACAATGCCGACTTAAGTAGAAGAAAACTGACTCTTCTTACTGTCTATGTTTTGAACCAATCATGTGACACTAGTTATAGATTCCGATGATTCATTTCGGGTTTACTGTATCCCTCTGACCTTCTTATTGACGATGAAACACAGAGATTGCATCGGAATTAAATACAAAAGGCACAATGCCGACTTAAGTACAAGAAAACTGACTCTTCTTACTGTCTAAGTTTTGAACCATTCCTGTGACACTAGTTATAGATTCCGATGCTTCACTTGAGGTTTACTGTATCCCTCTGACCTTCTTATTGACGATGAAACACAGAAATTACATCGGAATTAAATACAAAAGGCACAATGCCGACTTAAGTACAAGAAAACTGACTCTTCTTACTGTCTATGTTTTGAACCATTCCTGTGACACTAGTTATAGATTTCGATGCTTCACTTCAGGCTCTGACCTTCTTATTGACGATGAAACAAAGAAATTGCATTGGAATTAAATAGAAAAGGCACAATGCCGACTTAAGTAGAAGAAAACTGACTCTTCTTACTGTCTATGTTTTGAACCAATCATGTGACACTAGTTATAGATTCCGATGATTCATTTCGGGTTTACTGTATCCCTCTGACCTTCTTATTGACGATGAGACACAGATATTGCATCGGAATGAAATACTAAAAGCACAATGCCGACTTAAGTACAAGAAAACTGACTCTTCTTACTGTCTATGTTATGAACCATTCCTGTGACACTAGCTATAGATTCCGATGCTTCACTTCAGGTTTACTGTATCCCTCTGACCTTCTTATTGACGATGAAACACAGTAATTGCATCGGAATTAAATACAAAGGGCACAATGCCGACTTAAGTACAAGAAAACTCACTCTTCTTACTGTCTATGTTTTGAACCATTCCTTTGACACTAGTTGTAGATTCCGATGCTTCACTTCAGGTTTACTGTATCCCTCTGACCTTCTTATTGACGATGAAACAGAGACATTGCACCGGAATTAAATACAAGAGACACAATGCCGACTCAAGTACAAGAAGGCTGGCTCTTCATACTGTCTATGTTTTGAAACTTTCCTATGAGACCGGTTTTCGATTCGGATGCTTCACTTCAGGTTTACTGTATTTCATGGACCTTCTTAATGACGACGAAACACAGAAATTGCTTCGGAAATATATAGAAAAGGCACAATGCCGACATAAGTACAAGAAACCTGACTCTTCTTACTGTCTATGTTTAGAACCCTTCCTGTGACACTAGTTATAGATTCCGATGCTTCACCTCAGGTTTACTGTATCCCTCTGACCTTCTTATTGACGATGAAACACAGAAATTGCAGCGGAATTAAATACAAAAGGCGAAATGCCGACTTAAGTACAAGAGAACTGACTCTTCTTACTGCCTATGTTTTGAACCATTCCTGTGACACTAAATATAGATTCCGATGCTTCACTTCAGGTTTGCTGTATCCCACTGAAATTCTTATTGACGATGATACAGAAAGTGCATCGGAATTAAATACAAAAAGCACAATGCCGACTTAAGTACAAGAAAACTGACTACTCTTACTGTCTATGTTTTGAACCATTCATGTGACACTAGTTATTGATTCCGATGCTTCACTTCAGGCTTAATGTATCCCTCTGACCTTCTTATTGACGATGAAACACAGAAATTGCTTCGGAATTAAATACAAAATGCACAATTAAGACTTAAGTACAAGAAAACTGACTCTTCTTACTGTATAAGTTCTGAACCATTCCTCTGACACTAGTTATAGATTCCGATGCTTCACTTCAGGTTTACTGTATCCCTCTGACCTTCTTATTGTTGATGAAACACAGAAATTGCATCGGCATTAAATACAAAAGTCACAATGCCGACATAAGTACAAGAAAACTGACTCTTCTTACTGTCTATGTTATGAACCATTCCTGTGACACTAGTTATAGATTCCGATGCTTCACTTCAGGTATACTGTATCCCTCTGACCGTCTTATTGACGATGAAACATAGAACTTGCTTCGGAATTAAATAGAAAAAGAACAATGCCGACTTAAGTACAAGAAAACTGACTCTTCTTACTGTCTATGTTTTGAACCATTATTGAGACACTAGTTATAGATTCCGATGCTTCACTTCAGGTTTACTGTATCCCTCTGACCTTCTTATTGACGATGAAACAGAGAAATTGCACCGGATTTAAATACAAGAGACACAATGCCGACTCAAGTACAAGAAGGCTGGCTCTTCATACTGTCTATGTTTTGAACCTTTCCTGTGAGACTGGTTTTAGATTCCGATGCTTCACTTCAGTTTTACTGTATGTCATGGACCTTCTTAATGACGACGAAACACAGAAATTGCATCGGAAATATATACAAAAGGCACAATGCCGACTTAAGTACAAGAAACCTGACTCTTCTTACTGTCTATGTTTAGAACCCTTCCTGTGACACTAGTTATAGATTCCGATGCATCACCTCAGGTTTACTGTATCCCTCTGACCTTCTTATTGACCATGAAACACAGAAATTGCTTCGGAATTAAATACAAAAGGCACTATGCCGACTCAAGTACTAGAAGGCTGGCTCTTCATACTGTCTATGTTTTGAACCTTTCCTGTGAGACCGGTTTTAGATTCCGATGCTTCACTTCAGGTTTACTGTATCCCATGGACCTTCTTATTGACGACGAAACACAGAAATTGCATCGGAATTAAATAGAAAAGGCACAATGCCGACTTAAGTACAAGTAAACTGACACTTCTAACTGCCTATGTTTTGAACCATTCCTGTGACACTAAATATAGATTCCGATGCTTCACTTCAGGTTTACTGTATCCCTCTGACCATCGTATTGACGAAGAAACAGAACGTGCATCGGAATTAAATACAAAAAGCACAATGCCGACTTAAGTACAAGAAAACTGACTGATCTTACTGTCTATGTTTTGAACCATTCATGTGACACTAGTTATTGATTCCGATGCTTCACTTCAGGCTTACTGTATCCCTCTGACCTTCTTATTGACGATGAAACGCAGAAATTGCTTCGGAATTAAATACAAAATGCACAATGCAGACTTAAGTACAAGAAAATTGACTCTTCTTACTGTCTCAGTTCTGAACCATTCCTGTGACACTAGTTATAGATTCCGATGCTTCACTTCAGGTTTACTGTATCCCTCTGACCTTCTTATTGTTGATGAAACAACGAAATTGCATCGGAATTAAATACAAAATTCACAATGCCGACATAAGTACAAGAAAACTGACTCTTCTTACTGTCTATGTTATGAACCATTCCTGTGACACTAGTTATAGATTCCGATGCTTCACTTCAGGTATACTGTATCCCTCTGACCGTCTTATTGACGATGAAACATAGAAATTGCTTCGGAATTAAATAGAAAAGGGACAATGCCGACATAAGTACAAGAAAACTGACTCCTCTTACTGTCTATGTTATGAACCATTCCTGTGACACTAGTTATAGATTCCGATGCTTCACTTCAGGTATACTGTATCCCTCTGACCGTCTTATTGACGATGAAACACAGAAATTGCTTCGGAATTAAATACAAAATGCACAATGCCGACTTAAGTACAAGAAAACTGACTCTTCTTACTGTCTATGTTTTGAACCGTTCCTGTGACACTAGTTACAGATTCAGATGCTTCACTTCAGGTTTACTGTATTCCTCTGACCCTGTTATTGACGATGAAACACAGAAAATGCATCGGAATTAAATACAAAAGGCACAATGCCGACTTAAGTACAAGAAAACTGACTCTTCTTACTGTCTATGTTATGAACCATTCCTGTGACAGTAGCTATAGATTAGGATGGTTCACTTCAGGTCTACTGTATCCCTCTGACCTTCTTATTGACGATGAAACACTGAAATTGCATCGGAATTAAATACAAAAGGCACAATGCCGACTTAAGTAGAAGAAAACTGACTCTTCTTACTGTCTATGTTTTGAACCAATCATGTGACACTAGTTATAGATTCCGATGATTCACTTCCGGTTTACTGTATCCCTCTGTCCTTCATATTGACGATGAAACACAGAAATTGCCTCCGAATTAAATACAAAATGCACAATGCCGACTTAAGTACAAGAAAACTGACTCTTCTTACTGTCTATGTTTTGAACCGTTCCTGTGACACTAGTTACAGATTCGGATGCTTCACTTCAGGTTTACTGTATTCCTCTGACCCTGTTATTGACGATGAAACACAGAAAATGCATCGGAATTAAATACAAAAGGCACAATGCCGACTTAAGTACAAGAAAACTGACTCTTCTTACTGTCTATGTTATGAACCATTCCTGTGACACTAGCTACCGATTCCGATGCTTCACTTCAGGTTTACTGTATCCCTCTGACCTTCGTATTGACGATGAAACACAGGAATTGCATCGGAATTAAATACCAAGTGCACAATGCCTACTTAAGTACTAGAAAACTCACTCTTCTTACTGTCTATGTTTTAACCATTCCTTTGACACTATTTATAGATTCCGATGCTTCACTTCAGGTTTACTGTATCCCTCTGACCTTCTTATTGACGATGAAACAGAGAAATTGCACCGGAATTAAATACAAGAGGCACAATGCCGACTCAAGTACAAGAAGGCTGGTTCTTCATACTGTCTATGATTTGAACCTTTCCTGTGAGACCGGATTTAGATTCCGATGCTTCACTTCATGTTTACTGTATTTCATGGACCTTCTTAATGACGACGAAACACAGAAATTGCATCGGAAACATATAAAAAGGCACAATGCCGACTTAAGTACAAAAAACCTGACTCTTCTTACTGTCTATGTTTTGAACCCTTCCTGTGACACTAGTTATAGATTCCGATGCTTCACCTCAGGATTACTGTATCCCTCTGACCTTCTTATTGACGATGAAACACAGAAATTGCATCGGAATTAAATACAACAGGTACAACGCCGACTTAAGTACAAGAAAACAGACACTTCTTACTGTCTATAATTTGAACCATTCCTGTGACACTGGTTATAGATGCCGATGCTTCACTTCAGGTTTACTGTATCCCTCTGCCCTTCTTATTGTCGATGAAACACAGAAATTGCTTCGGAATTAAATACAATAGGCACAATGCCGACTCAAGTACTAGAAGGCTGGCTCTTCATACTGTCTATGTTTTGAACCTTTCCTGTGAGACCGGTTTTAGATTCCGATGCTTCACTTCAGGTTTACTGTATCCCATGGACCTTCTTATTGACGACGAAACACCGAAATTGCATCGGAAATATATACAAAAGGCACAATGCCGACTTAAGTACAAGAAACCTGACTCTTCTTACTGTCTATGTTTAGAACCCTTCCTGTGACACTAGTTATAGATTCCGATGCATCACCTCAGGTTTTTCTGTATCCCTCTGACCTTCTTATTGACCATGAAACACAGAAATTGCTTCGGAATTAAATACAAAAGGCACTATGCCGACTCAAGTACTAGAAGGCTGGCTCTTCATACTGTCTATTCTTTGAACCTTTCCTGTGAGATCGGTTTTAGATTCCGATGCTTCACTTCAGGTTTACTGTATCCCATGGACCTTCTTATTGACGACGAAACACAGAAATTGCATCGGAATTAAATAGAAAAGGCACAATGCCGACTTAAGTACAAGTAAACTGACACTTCTAACTGCCTATGTTTTGAACCATTCCTGTGACACTAAATATAGATTCCGATGCTTCACTTCAGGTTTACTGTATCCCTCTGACCATCGTATTGACGAAGAAACAGAAAGTGCATCGGAATTAAATACAAAAAGCACAATGCCGACTTAAGTACAAGAAAACTGACTAATCTTACTGTCTCAGTTCTGAACCATTCCTGTGACACTATTTATAGATTCCGATGCTTCACTTCAGGTTTACTGTATCCCTCTGACCTTCTTATTGTTGATGAAACAACGAAATTGCATCGGAATTAAATACAAAATTCACAATGCCGACATAAGTACAAGAAAACTGACTCTTCTTACTGTCTATGTTATGAACCATTCCTGTGACACTAGTTATAGATTCCGATGCTTCACTTCAGGTATACTGTATCCCTCTGACCGTCTTATTGACGATGAAACATAGAAATTGCTTCGGAATTAAATAGAAAAGGGACAATGCCGACATAAGTACAAGAAAACTGACTCTTCTTACTGTCTATGTTATGAACCATTCCTGTGACACTAGTTATAGATTCCGATGCTTCACTTCAGGTATACTGTATCCCTCTGACCGTCTTATTGACGATGAAACACAGAAATTGCTTCGGAATTAAATACAAAATGCACAATGCCGACTTAAGTACAAGAAAACTGACTCTTCTTACTGTCTATGTTTTGAACCGTTCCTGTGACACTAGTTACAGATTCGGATGCTTCACTTCAGGTTTACTGTATTCCTCTGACCCTGTTATTGACGATGAAACACAGAAAATGCATCGGAATTAAATACAAAAGGCACAATGCCGACTTAAGTACAAGAAAACTGACTCTTCTTACTGTCTATGTTATGAACCATTCCTGTGACACTAGCTATAGATTAGGATGGTTCACTTCAGGTCTACTGTATCCCTCTGACCTTCTTATTGACGATGAAACACTGAAATTGCATCGGAATTAAATACAAAAGGCACAATGCCGACTTAAGTAGAAGAAAACTGACTCTTCTTACTGTCTATGTTTTGAACCAATCATGTGACACTAGTTATAGATTCCGATGATTCACTTCCGGTTTACTGTATCCCTCTGTCCTTCATATTGACGATGAAACACAGAAATTGCCTCCGAATTAAATACAAAATGCACAATGCCGACTTAAGTACAAGAAAACTGACTCTTCTTACTGTCTATGTTTTGAACCGTTCCTGTGACACTAGTTACAGATTCGGATGCTTCACTTCAGGTTTACTGTATTCCTCTGACCCTGTTATTGACGATGAAACACAGAAAATGCATCGGAATTAAATACAAAAGGCACAATGCCGACTTAAGTACAAGAAAACTGACTCTTCTTACTGTCTATGTTATGAACCATTCCTGTGACACTAGCTACCGATTCCGATGCTTCACTTCAGGTTTACTGTATCCCTCTGACCTTCGTATTGACGACGAAACACAGGAATTGCATCGGAATTAAATACAAAGTGCACAATGCCTACTTAAGTACAAGAAAACTCACTCTTCTTACTGTCTATAATTTGAACCATTCCTGTGACACTGGTTATAGATTCCGATGCTTCACTTCAGGTTTACTGTATCCCTCTGCCCTTCTTATTGACGATGAAACACAGAAATTGCTTCGGAATTAAATACAAAAGGCGAAATGCCGACTCAAGTACTAGAAGGCTGGCTCTTCATACTGTCTATGTTTTGAACCTTTCCTGTGAGACCGGTTTTAGATTCCGATGCTTCACTTCAGGTTTACTGTATCCCATGGACCTTCTTATTGACGACGAAACACCGAAATTGCATCGGAATTAAATAGAAAAGGCACAATGCCGACTTAAGTACAAGTAAACTGACTCTTCTTACTGTCTATGTTTTGAACCATTCCTGTGACACTAGTTATAGATTCCCATGCCTCACTTCAGGTTTACTGTATCCCTCTGACCTTCTTATTGACGATGAAACAGAAATTGCATCGGAATTAAATACAAAAAACACAATGCCGACTTAGGTACAAGAAAACTGACTCCTCTTACTTTGAACCATTCATGTGACACTAGTTATTGATTCCGATGCTTCACTTCAGGCTTACTGTATCCCTCTGACCTTCTTATTGACGATGAAACACAGAAATTGCTTCGGAATTAAATACAAAAAGCACAATGCAGACTTAAGTACAAGAAAACTGACTCTTTTTACTGTCTAAGTTCTGAACCATTCCTCTGACTCTAGTTATAGATTCCAATGCTTCACTTCAGGGTTACTGTATCCCTCTGACCTTCTTATTGTTGATGAGACGCAGAAATTGCATCATAATTAAATACAAAAGTCACAATGCCGACATAAGTACAAGAAAACCGACTCTTCTTACTGTCTATGTTATGAACCATTCCTGTGACACTAGTTATAGATTCCGATGCTTTACTTCAGGTTTACTGTATCCCTCTGACCGTCTTGTTGAGGATGAAACATAGAAATTGCTTCGGAATTCAATAGAAAAGGAACAATGCCGACTTAAGTACAAGAAAACTGACTCGTCTTACTGTCTATGTTTCGAACCATTCCTGAGACACTAGTTATAGATTCCGATGCTTCACTTCAGGTTTACTGTATCCCTCTGACCTACTTAATGTTGATGAAACACAGAAATTGTATCGAAATAAAATACAAAAGTCACAATGCCGACTTAAGTACAAGGAAACTGACTCTTCTTACTGTCTATGTTTTGAACCATTCCTGTGACACTAGTTATAGATTCCGATGCTTCACTTCAGGTCTACTGTATCCCTCTGACCTTCTTATTGACGATGAAACACTGAAAATGCATAGGAATTAAATACAAAAGGCACAATGCCGACTTAAGTAGAAGAAAACTGACTCTTCTTACTGTCTATGATATGAACCACTTCTGTGACACTAGTTATAGATTCCGATGCTTCACTTCAGGTTTACTGTATCCCTCTGACCGTCTTATTGACGATGAAACATAGAAATTGCTTCGGAATTAAATAGAAAAGGAACAATGCCGACTTAAGTACAAGAAAACTGACTCCTCTTACTGTCTATGTTTTGAACCATTCATGTGACGCTAGTTATTGATTCCGATGCTTCACTTCAGGTTTACTGTATCCCTCTGACCTGCTTATTGACGATGAAACCCAGAAATTGCATCGGAATTAAATAGAAAAGGCACATTGCCGACTTATGTACACGAAAACTGACTCTTCTTACTGTCTATGTTTTGAACCATTCCTGTGACACTAGTTATAGATTCCGATGCTTCTTCTCAGGTTTACTGAATCCCTCTGACCTTCTTATTGACGATGAAACACAGAAATTGCAACGGAATTAAATACAAAAGGCGAAATGCCGACTTAAGTACAAGAAAACTGACACTTCTTACAGTCTATGTCTTGAACCATTCCTGTAACACTAGTTATAGATTCCGATGCTTCACTTCAGGTTTACTGTATCCCTCTGACCTTCTTATTGACGATGAAACACAGAAATTGCACCGGAATTAAATACAAGAGGCACAATGCCGACTCAAATACAAGAAGGCTGGCTCTTCATACTGTCTATGTTTTGAACCTTTCCTGTGAGACCGGTTTTAGATACCTATGCATCACTTCAGGTTTACTGTATTTCATGGACCTTCGTATTGACGACGAAACACAGAAATGGCATCGGAATTATATACAAAAGGCACAATGCCGACTTAAGTACAAGAAACCTGACTCTTCTTACTGTCTATGTTTAGAACCCTTCCTGTGACACTAGTTACAGATTCCGATGCTTCACTTCAGGTTTACTGTACCCTCTGCCCTTCTTATTGACGATGAAACACAGAAATTGCATCGGAATTAAATACAAAAGGGACAATGCCAACTTAAGTACAAGAAAAGTGACTCTTCTGACTCTCTATGTTTTGAGCCATTCATGTGACACTAGTTATAGATTTCGATTTTTCACTTCAGGTATACAGAATCCCTTGGACCTTCTTATTGACGACGAAACACAGAATTTGCATCGGAATTAAATACAAAAGGCACAATGCCGACTTAAGTACAAGAAAACTGACTCTTCTTACTGTCTATGTATTGAAACATTCCTGTGACACTAGATATAGATTCCGATGCTTCACTTCAGGTTTACTGTATCCCTCTGACCTTCTTATTGACGATGAAAAACAGAAATTGCTTCGGAATTAAATACAAATGGCACAAAGCCGACTCTAGTACTAGAAGGCTGGCTCTTCATACTGTCTATGTTTTGAACCTTTCCTGTGAGACCGGTTTTAGATTCCGATGCTTCACTTCAGGTTTACTGTATCCCATGGACCTTCTTATTGACGACGAAATACCGAAATTGCATCGGAATTAAATAGAAAAGGCACAATGCCGACTTAAGTACAAGTAAACTGACTCTTCTTACTGTCTATGTTTTGAACCATTCCTGTGACACTAGTTATAGATTCCCATGCCTCACTTCAGGTTTACTGTATCCCTCTGACCTTCTTATTGACGATGAAACAGAAATTGCATCGGAATTAAATACAAAAAGCACAATGCCGACTTAGGTACAAGAAAACTGACTCCTCTTACTTTGAACCATTCATGTGACACTAGTTATTGATTCCGATGCTTCACTTCAGGTTTACTGTATCCCTCTGACCGTCTTATTGACGATGAAACATAGAAATTGCTTCGGAATTAAATAGAAAAGGAACAATGCCGACTTAAGTACAAGAAAACTGACTCTTCTTACTGTCTATGTTTTGAGCCATTCCTGAGACACTAGTTATAGATTCCGATGCTTCACTTCAGGTTTACTGTATCCCTCTGACATACTTAATGTTGATGAAACACAGAAATTGCATCGAAATTAAATACAAAAGTCACAATGCCGACATAAGTACAAGAAAACCGACTCTTCTTACTGACTATGTTATGAACCATTCCTGTGACACTAGTTATAGATTCCCATGCCTCACTTCAGGTTTACTGCATCCCTCTGACCTTCTTATTGACGATGAAACAAAGAAATTGCAACGGAATTAAATACAAATGGCGAAATGCCGACTTAAGTACAAGATAACTGACACTTCTTACTGTCTATGTTTTGAACCATTCCTGTAACACTAGTTATAGATTCCGATGCTTCACTTCAGGTTTACTGTATCTTTCTGACCTTCTTATTGACGATGAAACACAGAAATTGCATCGGAATTAAATACTAAAGGCACAATGCCGACTTAAGTACAAGAAAACTGACTCTTCTTACTGTCTAAGTTTTGAACCATTCCTGTGACACTAGTTATAGATTCCGATGCTTCACTTGAGGTTTACTGTATCCCTCTTACCTTCTTATTGACGATGAAACACAGACATTGCATCGGAATTAAATACAAAAGGCAGAATGCCGACTTAAGTTCAAGAAAACTGACTCTTCCTACTGCCTATGTTTTGAACCATTCCTGTGACACTAGTTATAGATTCCGATGCTTCACTTCAGGCTTACTGTATCCCTCTGACCTTCTTATTGACGATGAAACACAGAAATTGCATCGGAATTAAATACAAAAGCCACAATGCCGACTTAAGTACAAGGAAGCTGACTCTTCTTACTGTCTATGTTTTGAACCATTCCTGTAACACTAGTTATAGATTCCGATGCTTCACTTCAGGTCTACTGTATCCCTCTGACCTTCTTATTGACGATGAAACACTGAAATTGCATCGGAATTAAATACAAAAGGCACAATGCCGACTTAAGTAGAAGTAATCTGACTCTTCTAACTGTCTATGTTTTGAACCAATCATGTGACACTAGTTATTGATTCCGATGATTCACTTCAGGTTTATTGTATTCCTCTGACCTTGTTATTGACGATGTAACACAGAAATTGCTTCGGAATTAAATACAAAATGCACAATGCCGACTTAAGTACAAGAAAACTGATTCTTCTTACTGTCTATGTTTTGAACCGTTCCTGTGACACTAGTTATAGATTCGGATGCTTCACTTCAGGTTTACTGTATCCCTCTGACCCTGTTATTGACGATGAAACACAGAAGTTGCATCGGAATTAAATACAAAAGGCACAATGCCGACTTAAGTACAAGAAAACTGACTCTTCTTACTGTCTATGTTATGAACCATTCCTGTGACACTAGCTATAGATTCCGATGCTTCACTTCAGGTTTACTGTATCCCTCTGACCGTCTTATTGACGATGAAACATAGAAATTGCTTCGGAATTAAATAGAAAAGGAACAATGCCGACTTAAGTACAAGAAAACTGACTCCTCTTACTGTCTATGTTTTGAACCATTCATGTGACGCTAGTTATTGATTCCGATGCTTCACTTCAGGTTTACTGTATCCCTCTGACCTTCTTATTGACGATGAAACACAGAAATTGCATCGGAATTAAATACAAAAGGTACAACGCCGACTTAAGTACAAGAAAACCGACTCTTCTTACTGTCTATAATTTGAACCATTCCTGTGACACTGGTTATAGATTCCGATGCTTCACTTCAGGTTTACTGTATCCCTCTGACCTGCTTATTGACGATGAAACCCAGAAATTGCATCGGAATTAAATAGAAAAGGCACAATGCCGACTTATGTACACGAAAACTGACTCTTCTTACTGTCTATGTTTTGAACCATTCCTGTGACACTAGTTATAGATTCAGATGCTTCATCTCAGGTTTACTGTATCCCTCTGACCTTCTTATTGACGATGAAACACAGAAATTGCAACGGAATTAAATACAAAAGGCGAAATGCCGACTTAAGTACAAGAAAACTGACACTTCTTACAGTCTATGTCTTGAACCATTCCTGTAACACTAGTTATAGATTCCGATGCTTCACTTCAGGTTTACTGTATCCCTCTGACCTTCTTATTGACGATGAAACACAGAAATTGCACCGGAATTAAATACAAGAGGCACAATGCCGACTCAAGTACAAGAAGGCTGGCTCTTCATACTGTCTATGTTTGGAACCTTTCCTGTGATACCGGTTTTAGATACCTGTGCAACACTTCAGGTTTACTGTATTTCATGGACCTTCTTATTGATGACGAAACACAGAAATAGCATCGGAATTATATACAAAAGGCACAATGCCGACTTAAGTACAAGATACCTGACTCTTCTTACTGTCTATGTTTGGAACCCTTCCTGTGACACTAGTTACAGATTCCGATGCTTCACTTCAGGTTTACTGTACCCTCTGACCTTCTTATTGACGATGAAACACAGAAATTGCATCGGAATTAAATACAAAAGGGACAATGCCATCTTAAGTACAAGAAAAGTAACTCTTCTGACTCTCTATGTTTTGAGCCATTCATGTGACACTAGTTATAGATTTCGATGTTTCACTTCAGGTATACTGAATCCCTTGGACCTTCTTATTGACGACGAAACACAGAATTTGCATCGGAATTAAATACAAAAGGCACAATGCCGACTTAAGTACAAGAAAACTGACTCTTCTTACTGTCTATGTTTTGAAACATTCCTGTGACACTAGATATAGATTCCGATGCTTCACTTCAGGTTTACTGTATCCCTCTGACCTTCTTATTGACGATGAAACACAGAAATTGCTTCGGAATTAAATACAAATGGCACAAAGCCGACTCTAGTACTAGAAGGCTGGCTCTTCATACTGTCTATGTTTTGAACCTTTCCTGTGAGACCGGTTTTAGATTCTGATGCTTCACTTCAGGTTTACTGTATCCCATGGACCTTCTTATTGACGACGAAACACCGAAATTGCATCGGAATTAAATAGAAAAGGCACAATGCCGACTTAAGTACAAGTAAACTGACTCTTCTTACTGTCTATGTTTTGAACCATTCCTGCGACACTAGTTATAGATTCCCATGCCTCACTTCAGGTTTACTGTATCCCTCTGACCTTCTTATTGACGATGAAACAGAAATTGCATCGGAATTAAATACAAAAAGCACAATGCCGACTTAGGTACAAGAAAACTGACTCCTCTTACTTTGAACCATTCATGTGACACTAGTTATTGATTCCGATGCTTCACTTCAGGTTTACTGTATCCCTCTGACCGTCTTATTGACGATGAAACATAGAAATTGCTTCGGAATTAAATAGAAAAGGAACAATGCCGACTTAAGTACAAGAAAACTGACTCTTCTTACTGTCTATGTTTTGAGCCATTCCTGAGACACTAGTTATAGATTCCGATGCTTCACTTCAGGTTTACTGTATCCCTCTGACATACTTAATGTTGATGAAACACAGAAATTGCATCGAAATTAAATACAAAAGTCACAATGCCGACATAAGTACAAGAAAACCGACTCTTCTTACTGACTATGTTATGAACCAATCCTGTGACACTAGTTATAGATTCCCATGCCTCACTTCAGGTTTACTGTATCCCTCTGACCTTCTTATTGACGATGAAACAAAGAAATTGCAACGGAATTAAATACAAATGGCGAAATGCCGACTTAAGTACAAGAAAACTGACACTTCTTACTGTCTATGTTTTGAACCATTCCTGTAACACTAGTTATAGATTCCGATGCTTCACTTCAGGTTTACTGTATCTTTCTGACCTTCTTATTGACGAGGAAACACAGAAATTGCATCGGAATTAAATACAAAACGCACAATGCCGACTTAAGTACAAGAAAACTGACTCTTCTTACTGTCTATGTTTAGAACCCTTCCTGTGACACTAGTTATAGATTCCGATGCTTCACCTCAGGTTTACTGTATCCCTCTGACCTTCTTATTGACGATGAAACACAGAAATTTCAACGGAATTAAATACAAAAGGCGAAATGCCGACTTAAGTACAACAGACCTGACTCTTCTTACTGTCTATGTTTTGAACCATTCCTGTGACACTAGTTATAGATTCCAATGCCTCACTTCAGGTTTACTGTATCCCTCTGACCTTCTTATTGACGATGAAACAGAAATTGCATCGGAATTAAATACAAAAAGCACAATGCCGACTTAGGTACAAGAAAACTGACTCCTCTTACTTTGAACCATTCATGTGACACTAGTTATTGATTCCGATGCTTCACTTCGGGCTTACTGTATCCCTCTGACCTTCTTATTGACGATGAAACACAGAAATTGCTTCGGAATTAAATACAAAATGCACAATGCAGACTTAAGTACAAGAAAACTGACTCATTTTACTGTCTACGTTCTGAACCATTCCTCTGACTCTAGTTATAGATTCCAATGCTTCACTTCAGGGTTACTGTATCCCTCTGACCTTCTTATTGTTGATGAAACGCAGAAATTGCATCATAATTAAATACAAAAGTCACAATGCCGACATAAGTACAAGAAAACCGACTCTTCTTACTGTCTATGTTATGAACCATTCCTGTGACACTAGTTATAGATTCCGATGCTTTACTTCAGGTTTACTGTATCCCTCTGACCGTCTTATTGACGATGAAACATAGAAATTGCTTCGGAATTAAATAGAAAAAAACACAATGCCGACTTAAGTACAAGAAAACTGACTCTTCTTACTGTCTATGTTTCGAACCATTCCTGAGACACTAGTTATAGATTCCGATGCTTCACTTCAGGTTTACTGTATCCCTCTGACCTACTTATTGTTGATGAAACACAGAAATTGCATCGAAATTAAATACAAAAGTCACAATGCCGACTTAAGTACAAGGAAACTGACTCTTCTTACTGTCTATGTTTTGAACTATTCCTGTGACACTAGTTATAGATTCCGATGCTTCACTTCAGGTCTACTGTATCCCTCTGACCTTCTTATTGACGATGAAACACTGAAAATGCATCGGAATTAAATACAAAAGGCACAATGCCGACTTAAGTAGAAGAAAACTGACTCTTCTTACTGTCTATGTTATGAACCATTTCTGTGACACTAGTTATAGATTCCAATGCTTCACTTCAGGTTTACTGTATCCCTCTGACCGTCTTATTGACGATGAAACATAGAAATTGCTCCGGAATTAAATAGAAAAGGAACAATGCCGACTTAAGTACAAGAAAACAGACTCTTCTTACTGTCTATAATTTGAACCATTCCTGTGACACTGGTTATAGATTCCGATGCTTCACTTTAGGTTTACTGTATCCCTCTGACCTGCTTATTGACGATGAAACCCAGAAATTGCATCGGAATTAAATAGAAAAGGCACAATGCCGACTTATGTACACGTAAACTGACTCTTCTAACTGTCTATGATTTGAACCATTCCTGTGACACTAGTTATAGATTCCGATGCTTCACCTCAGGTTTACTTTATCCCTCCGACCTTCTTATTGACGATGAAACACAGAAATTGCACCGGAATTAAATACAAGAGGCACAATGCCGACTCAAGTACAAGAAGGCTGGCTCTTCATACTGTCTATGTTTTGAACCTTTCCTGTGAGACCGGTTTTAGATACCTATGCATCACTTCAGGTTTACTGTATTTCATGGACCTTCTTATTGATGACGAAACACAGAAATAGCATCGGAATTATATACAAAAGGCACAATGCCGACTTAAGTACAAGAAACCTGACTCTTCTTACTGTCTATGTTTAGAACCCTTCCTGTGACACTAGTTACAGATTCCGATGCTTCACTTCAGGTTTACTGTACCCTCTGACCTTCTTATTGACGATGAAACACAGAAATTGTATCGGAATTAAATACAAAAGTCACAATGCCGACATAAGTACAAGAAAACGGACTCTTCTTACTGTCTATGTTATGAACCATTCCTGTGACACTAGTTATAGATTCCGATGCTTCACTTCAGGTTTACTGTATCCCTCTGACCGTCTTATTGACGATGAAACATAGAAATTGCTTCGGAATTAAATAGAAAAGGAACAATGCCGACTTAAGTACAAGAAAACTGACTCTTCTTATTGTCTATGTTTTGAACCATTCCTGAGACACTAGTTATAGATTCCGATGCTTCATTTCAGGTTTACTGTATCCCTCTGACCTACGTAATGTTGATGAAACACAGAAATTGCATCGGAATTAAATACAAAAGTCACAATGCCGACTTAAGTACAAGGAAACTGACTCTTCTTACTGTCTATGTTTTGAACCATTCCTGTGACACTAGTTATAGATTCCGATGCTTCACTTCAGGTCTACTGTATCCCTCTGACCTTCTTATTGACGATGAAACACTGAAATTGCATCGGAATTAAATACAAAAGGCACAATGCCGACTTAAGTACAAGAAAACTGACTCTTCTTACTGTCTATGTTTTGAACCATTCCTGTGACACTAGTTATAGATTCCGATGCTTCACTTCAGGTCTACTGTATCCCTCTGACCTTCTTATTGACGATGAAACACTGAAATTGCATCGGAATTAAATACAAAAGGCACAATACCGACTTAAGTACAAGAAAACTGACTCATCTTACTGTCTATGTTTTGAGCCATTCCTGTGACACTAGTAATAGATTCCGATGCTTCACTTCAGATTTACTGTATCCCTCTGACCTTCTTATTGACGTTGAAACACAGAAATTGCATCGGAATTAAATACAAAAGGTACAACGCCGACTTAAGTACAAGAAAACAGACTCTTCTTACTGTCTATAATTTGAACCATTCCTGTGACACTGGTTATAGATTCCGATGCTTCACTTCAGGTTTACTGTATCCCTCTGACCTGCTTATTGACGATGAAACCCAGAAATTGCATCGGAATTAAATAGAAAAAGCACAATGACGACTTATGTACACGAATACTCACTCTTCTTACTGTCTATGTTTTGAACCATTCCTGTGACACTAGTTATAGATTCCGATGCTTCACCTCAGGTTTACTGTATCCCTCTGACCTTCTTATTGACGATGAAACACAGAAATTGCAACGGAATTAAATACAAAAGGTGAAATGCCGACTTAAGTACAAGAAAACTGACACTTCTTACTGTCTATGTCTTGAACCATTCCTGTAACACTAGTTATAGATTCCGATGCTTCACCTCAGGTTTACTGTATCCCTCTGACCTTCTTATTGACGATGAAACACAGAAATTGAAACGGAATTAAATACAAAAGGCGAAATGCCGACTTAAGTACAAGAAAACTGACACTTCTTACAGTCTATGTCTTGAACCAATCCTGTAACACTAGTTATAGATTCCGATGCTTCACTTCAGGTTTACTGTATCCCTCTGACCTTCTTATTGACGATGAAACACAGAAATTGCACCGGAATTAAATACAAGAGGCACAATGCCGACTCAAGTACAAGAAGGCTGGCTCTTCATACTGTCTATGTTTTGAACCTTTCCTGTGAGACCGGTTTTAGATACCTATGCATCACTTTAGGTTTACTGTATTTCATGGACCTTCTTATTGACGACGAAACACAGAAATAGCATCGGAATTATATACAAAAGGCACAATGCCGACTTAAGTACAAGAAACCTGACTCTTCTTACTGTCTATGTTTAGAACCCTTCCTGTGACACTAGTTACAGATTCCGATGCTTCACTTCAGGTTTACAGTACCCTCTGACCTTCTTATTGACGATGAAACACAGAAATTGCATCGGAATTAAATACAAAAGGGACAATGCCAACTTAAGTACAAGAAAAGTGACACTTCTGACTCTCTATGTTTTGAGCCATTCATGTGACACTAGTTATAGATTTCGATGTTTCACTTCAGGTATACTGAATCCCTTGGACCTTCTTATTGACGACGAAACACACAATTTGCATCGGAATTAAATACAAAAGGCACAATGCCGACTTAAGTACAAGAAAACTGACTCTTCTTACTGTCTATGTTTTGAAACATTCCTGTGACACTAGATATAGATTCCGATGCTTCACTTCTGGTTTACTGTATCCCTCTTACCTTCTTATTGACGATGAAACACAGAAATTGCTTCGGAATTAAATACAAATGGCACAAAGCCGACTCAAGTACTAGAAGGCTGGCTCTTCATACTGTCTATGTTTTGAACCTTTCCTGTGAGACCGGTTTTAGATTCCGATGCTTCACTTCAGGTTTACTGTATCCCATGGACCTTCTTATTGACGACGAAACACCGAAATTGCATCGGAATTAAATAGAAAAGGCACAATGCCGACTTAAGTACAAGTAAACTGACTCTTCTTACTGTCTATGTTTTGAACCATTCCTGTGACACTAGTTATAGATTCCCATGCCTCACTTCAGGTTTACTGTATCCCTCTGACCTTCTTATTGACGATGAAACAGAAATTGCATCGGAATTAAATACAAAAAGCACAATGCCGACTTAGGTACAAGAAAACTGACTCCTCTTACTTTGAACCATTCATGTGACACTAGTTATTGATTCCGATGCTTCACTTCAGGTTTACTGTATCCCTCTGACCGTCTTATTGACGATGAAACATAGAAATTGCTTCGGAATTAGATAGAAATGGAACAATGCCGACTTAAGTACAAGAAAACTGACTCTTCTTACTGTCTATGTTTTGAACCATTCCTGTGACACTAGTTATAGATTCCGATGCTTCACCTCAGGTTTACTATATCCCTCTGACCTTCTTATTGACGATGAAACACAGAAATTGCAACGGAATTAAATACAAATGGCGAAATGCCGACTTAAGTACAAGAAAACTGACACTTCTTGCTGTCTATGTTTTGAACCATTCCTGTAACACTAGTTACGGATTCCGATGCTTCACTTCAGGTTTACTGTGTCTCTCTGACCTTCTTATTGACCATGAAACACAGAAATTGCATCGGAATTAAATACAAAAGGCACAATGCCCACTTAAGTACAAGAAAACTGACTCTTCTTACTGTCTAAGTTTTGAACCATTCCTGTGACACTAGTTATAGATTCCGATGCTTGACTTGAGGTTTACTGTATCCCTCTGACCTTCTTATTGACGATGAGACACAGAAATTGCATCGGAATTAAATACAAAAGGCAGAATGCCGACTTAAGTACAAGAAAACTGACTCTTCCTACTGCCTATGTTTTGAACCATTCCTGTGACACTAGTTATAGATTCCGATGCTTCACTTCAGGCTTACTGTATCCCTCTGACCTTCTTATTGACGACTAAACACTGAAATTGCATCGGAATTAAATAGAAAAGGCACAATGCCATTTTAAGTACAAGTAAACTGACTCATCTTACTGCCTATGTTTTGAACCATTCCTGTGACACTAAATATAGATTCCGATGCTTCACTTCAGGTTTACTGTATCCCTCTGACCTCCTTATTGACGATGAAACACAGAAATTGCTTTGGAATTAAATACAAATGCACAATGAAGACTTAAGTTCAAGAAAACTGACTCTTCTTACTGTCTAAGTTCTGAACCATTCCTGTGACACTAGTTATAGATTCCGATGCTTCACTTCAGGTTTACTGTATCCCTCTACCTTCTTATTGTTGATGAAACACAGAAATTGTATCGGAATTAAATACAAAAGTCACAATGCCGACATAAGTACAAGAAAACGGACTCTTCTTACTGTCTATGTTATGAACCATTCCTGTGACACTAGTTTTAGATTCCGATGCTTCACTTCAGGTTTACTGTATCCCTCTGACCGTCTTATTGACGATGAAACATAGAAATTGCTTCGGAATTAAATAGAAAAGGAACAATGCCGACTTAAGTACAAGAAAACTGACTCTTCTTATTGTCTATGTTTTGAACCATTCCTGAGACACTAGTTATAGATTCCGATGCTTCATTTCAGGTTTACTGTATCCCTCTGACCTACGTAATGTTGATGAAACACAGAAATAGCATCGGAATTAAATACAAAAGTCACAATGCCGACTTAAGTACAAGGAAACTGACTCTTCTTACTGTCTATGTTTTGAACCATTCCTGTGACACTAGTTATAGATTCCGATGCTTCACTTCAGGTCTACTGTATCCCTCTGACCTTCTTATTGACGATGAAACACTGAAATTGAATCGGAATTAAATACAAAAGGCACAATGCCGACTTAAGTACAAGAAAACTGACTCTTCTTACTGTCTATGTTTTGAACCAATCATGTGACACTAGTTATAGATTCCGATGATTCACTTCTGGTCTACTGTATCCCTCTGACCTTCTTATTGACGATGAAACACAGAAATTGCTTCGGAATTAAATACAAAATGCACAATGACGACTTAAGTACAAGAAAACTGACTCTTCTTACTGTCTTTGTTTTGAACCGTTCCTGTGACACTAGTTACAAATTCCGATGCTTCACTTCAGGTTTACTGTATCCCTCTGACCTTGTTATTGACGATGAAACACAGAAGTTGCATCGGAATTAAATACAAAAGGCACAATACCGACTTAAGTACAAGAAAACTGACTCATCTTACTGTCTATGTTTTGAGCCATTCCTGTGACACTAGTAATAGATTCCGATGCTTCACTTCAGATTTACTGTATCCCTCTGACCTTCTTATTGACGTTGAAACACAGAAATTGCATCGGAATTAAATACAAAAGGTACAACGCCGACTTAAGTACAAGAAAACAGACTCTTCTTACTGTCTATAATTTGAACCATTCCTGTGACACTGGTTATAGATTCCGATGCTTCACTTCAGGTTTACTGTATCCCTCTGACCTGCTTATTGACGATGAAACCCAGAAATTGCATCGGAATTAAATAGAAAAACCACAATGACGACTTATGTACACGAATACTCACTCTTCTTAATGTCTATGTTTTGAACCATTCCTGTGACACTAGTTATAGATTCCGATGCTTCACCTCAGGTTTACTGTATCCCTCTGACCTTCTTATTGACGATGAAACACAGAAATTGCAACGGAATTAAATACAAAAGGCGAAATGCCGACTTAAGTACAAGAAAACTGACACTTCTTACTGTCTATGTCTTGAACCATTCCTGTAACACTAGTTATAGATTCCGATGCTTCACCTCAGGTTTACTGTATCCCTCTGACCTTCTTATTGACGATGAAACACAGAAATTGAAACGGAATTAAATACAAAAGGCGAAATGCCGACTAAGGATTAGAAAACTGACACTTCTTACAGTCTATGTCTTGAACCATTCCTGTAACACTAGTTATAGATTCCGATGCTTCACTTCAGGTTTACTGTATCCCTCTGACCTTCTTATTGACGATGAAACACAGAAATTGCACCGGAATTAAATACAAGAGGCACAATGCCGACTCAAGTACAAGAAGGCTGGCTCTTCATACTGTCTATGTTTTGAACCTTTCCTGTGAGACCGGTTATAGATACCTATGCATCACTTTAGGTTTACTGTATTTCATGGACCTTCTTATTGACGACGAAACACAGAAATAGCATCGGAATTATATACAAAAGGCACAATGCCGACTTAAGTACAAGAAACCTGACTCTTCTTACTGTCTATGTTTAGAACCCTTCCTGTGACACTAGTTACAGATTCCGATGCTTCACTTCAGGTTTACTGTACCCTCTGACCTTCTTATTGACGATGAAACACAGAAATTGCATCGGAATTAAATACAAAAGGGACAATGCCAACTTAAGTACAAGAAAAGTGACACTTCTGACTCTCTATGTTTTGAGCCATTCATGTGACACTAGTTATAGATTTCGATGTTTCACTTCAGGTATACTGAATCCCTTGGACCTTCTTATTGACGACGAAACACACAATTTGCATCGGAATTAAATACAAAAGGCACAATGCCGACTTAAGTACAAGAAAACTGACTCTTCTTACTGTCTATGTTTTTAAACATTCCTGTGACACTAGATATAGATTCCGATGCTTCACTTCAGGTTTACTGTATTCCTCTGACCTTCTTATTGACGATGAAACACAGAAATTGCTTCGGAATTAAATACAAATGGCACAAAGCCGACTCAAGTACTAGAAGGCTGGCTCTTCATACTGTCTATGTTTTGAACCTTTCCTGTGAGACCGGTTTTAGATTCCGATGCTTCACTTCAGGTTTACTGTATCCCATGGACCTTCTTATTGACGACGAAACACCGAAATTGCATCGGAATTAAATAGAAAAGGCACAATGCCGACTTAAGTACAAGTAAACTGACTCTTCTTACTGTCTATGTTTTGAACCATTCCTGTGACACTAGTTATAGATTCCCATGCCTCACTTCAGGTTTACTGTATCCCTCTGACCTTCTTATTGACGATGAAACAGAAATTGCATCGGAATTAAATACAAAAAGCACAATGCCGACTTAGGTACAAGAAAACTGACTCCTCTTACTTTGAACCATTCATGTGACACTAGTTATTGATTCCGATGCTTCACTTCAGGTTTACTGTATCCCTCTGACCGTCTTATTGACGATGAAACTTAGAAATTGCTTCGGAATTAAATAGAAAAGGAACAATGCCGACTTAAGTACAAGAAAACTGACTCTTCTTACTGTCTATGGTTTGAACCATTCCTGAGACACTAGTTATAGATTCCGATGCTTCACTTCAGGTTTACTGTATCCCTCTGACATACTTAATGTTGATGAAACACAGAAATTGCATCGAAATTAAATACAAAAGTCACAATGCCGACTTAAGTACAAGGAAACTGACTCTTCTTACTGTCTATGTTTTGAACCATTCCTGTGACACTAGTTATAGATTCCGATGCTTCACCTCGGGTTTACTGTATCCCTCTGACCTTCTTATTGACGATGAAACATAGAAATTGCAACGGAATTAAATACAAAAGGCGAAATGCCGACTTAAGTACAAGAAAACTGACTCTTCTTACTGTCTATGTTTTGAACCATTCCTGAGACACTAGTTATAGATTCCGATGCTTCACTTCAGGTTTACTGTATCCCTCTGTCCTTCTTATTGACGATGAAACACAGAAATTGCTTCGGAATTAAATACAAAATGCACAATGCCGACTTAAGTACAAGAAAACTGACTCTTCTTACTGTCTATGTTTTGAACCGTTCCAGTGAAACTAGTTGTAGATTCCGATGCTTCACTTCAGGTTTACTGTATCCCTCTGACCTTGTTATTGACGATGAAAGACAGAAGTAGCATCGGAATTAAATACAAAAGGCACGATACCGACTTAAGTACAAGAAAACTGACTCTTCTTACTGTCTATGTTTTGAACCATTCCTGTGACACTAGTTATAGATTCCGATGCTTCACTTCAGGTTTACTGTATCCCTCTGACCTTCTTGTTGGCGATGAAACCCAGAAATTGTATCTGAATTAAAGAGAAAAGGCACAATGCCGACATATGTACACGAACTCTGACTCTTCTTACTGTCTACGTTTTGAACCATTCCTGTGACACTAGTTATAGATTCCGATGCTTCACCTCAGGTTTACTTTATCCCTCCGACCTTCTTATTGACGATGAAACACAGAAATTGCAACGGAATTAAATACAAATGGCGAAATGCCGACTTAAGTACAAGAAAACTGACACTTCTTACTGTCTATGTTTTGAACCATTCCTGTAACACTAGTTATAGATTCCGATGCTTCACTTCAGGTTTACTGTATCTTTCTGACCTTCTTATTGACGATGAAACACAAAAATTGCATCGGAATTAAATACAAATGGCACAATGCCGACTTAAGTACAAGAAAACTGACTCTTCTTACTGTCTAAGTTTTGAACCATTCCTGTGACACTAGTTATAGATTCCGAAGCTTCACTTGAGGTTTACTGTATCCCTCTGACCTTCTTATTGACGATGAAACACAGAAATTGCATCGGAATTAAATACAAAAGGCATAATGCCGACTTAAGTACAAGAAAACTGACTCTTCCTACTGCCTATGTTTTGAACCATTCCTGTGACACTAGTTATAGATTCCGATGCTTCACTTCAGGCTTACTGTATCCCTCTGAACTTCTTATTGACGATGAAACACAGAAATTGCATCGGAATTAAATACAAAAGCCACAATGCCGACTTAAGTACAAGGAAGCTGACTCTTCTTACTGTCTATGTTTTGAACCATTCCTGTAACACTAGTTATAGATTCCGATGCTTCACTTCAGGTCTACTGTATCCCTCTGACCTTCTTATTGACGTTGAATCACTGAAATTGCATCGGAATTAAATACAAAAGGCACAATGCCGACTTAAGTAGAAGAAATCTGACTCTTCTTACTGTCTATGTTTTGAACCAATCATGTGACACTAGTTATTGATTCCGATGATTCACTTCCAGTTTATTGTATTCCTCTGACCTTCTTATTGACGATGAAACACAGAAATTGCTTCGGAATTAAATACAAAATGCACAATGCCGACTTAAGTACAAGAAAACTGATTCTTCTTACTGTCCATGTTTTGAACCGTTCCTGTGACACTAGTTACAGATTCGGATGCTTCACTTCAGGTTTACTGTATCCCTCTGACCCTGTTATTGACGATGAAACACAGAAGTTGCATCGGAATTAAATACAAAAGGCACAATGCCGACTTAAGTACAAGAAAACTGACTCTTCTTACTGTCTATGTTATGAACCATTCCTGTGACACTAGCTATAGATTCCGATGCTTCACTTCAGGTTTACTGTATCCCTCTGACCTTCTTATTGACGATGAAACACAGTAATTGCATCGGAATTAAATACAAAGGGCACAAGGCCGACTTAAGTACAAGAAAACTCACTCTTCTTACTGTCTACGTTTTGAACCATTCCTTTGACACTAGTTCTAGATTCCGATGCTTCACTTTAGGTTTACTGTATCCCTCTGACCTTCTTATTGACGATGAAACAGAGAAATTGCACCGGAATTAAATACAAGAGACACAATGCCGACTCAAGTACAAGAAGGCTGGCTCTTCATACTGTCTATGTTTTGAACCTTTCCTGTGAGACCGGTTTTAGATTCCGATGCTTCACTTCAGGATTACTGTATTTCATGGACCTTCTCAATGTCGACGAAACACAGAAATTGCATCGGAAATATATACAAAAGGCACAATGCCGACTTAAGTACAAGAAAGCTGACTCTTCTTACTGTCTATGTTTAGAACCCTTCCTGTGACACTAGTTATAGATTCCGATGCTTCACCACATGTTTACTGTATCCCTCTGACCTTCTTATTGACGATGAAACACAGAAATTGCAACGGAATAAAATACAAAAGGCGAAATGCCGACTTAAGTACAAGAGAACTGACTCTTCTTACTGCCTATGTTTTGAACCATTCCTGTAACACTAGTTATAGATTCCGATGCTTCACTTCAGGTTTACTGTATCCCTCTGACCATCTAATTGACGATGAAACACAGAAATTGCTTCGGAATTAAATACAAAATGCACAATGAAGACTTAAGTACAAGAAAACTGACTCTTCTTACTAACTATGCTTTGAACCATTCCTGTGACAATAGTTATAGATTCCGATGCTTCACTTCAGGTGTACTGTATCCCTCTGACCTTCTTATTGACAATGAAACAGAAAGTGCATCGGAATTAAATACAGAAAGCACAATGCCGACTTAAGTACAAGAAAACTGACTCCTCTTACTGTCTACGTTTTGAACCATCATGTGACACTAGTTATTGATTCCGATGCTTCACTTCAGGCTTACTGTATCCCTCTGACCTTCTTATTGACGATGAAACACAGAAATTGCTTCGGAATTAAATACAAAATGCACAATGAAGACTTAAGTAGAAGAAAACTGACTCTTCTTACTGTCTAAGTTCTGAACCATTCCTGTGACACTAGTTATAGATTCCGATGCTTCACTTCAGGTTTACTGTATCCCTCTGACCTTCTTATTGTTGATGAAACACAGAAATTGCATCGGAATTAAATACAAAAGTCACAATGGCGACATAAGTACAAGAAAACGGACTCTTCTTACTGTCTATGTTATGAACCATTCCTGTGACACTAGTTATAGATTCCGATGCTTCACTTCAGGTTTACTGTATCCCTCTGACCGTCTTATTGACGATGAAACATAGAAATTGCTTCGGAATTAAATAGAAAAGGAACAATGCCGACTTAAGTACAAGAAAACTGACTCTTCTTACTGTCTATGTTTTGAACCATTCCTGAGACACTAGTTATAGATTCCGATGCTTCATTTCAGGTTTACTGTATCCCTCTGACCTACTTAATGTTGATGAAACACAGAAATTGCATCGGAATTAAATACAAAAGTCACAATGCCGACTTAAGTACAAGGAAACTGACTCTTTTTACTGTCTATGTTTTGAACTATTCCTGTGACACTAGTTATAGATTCCGATGCTTCACTTCAGGTCTACTGTATCCCTCTGACCTTCTTATTGACGATGAAACACTGAAATTGCATCGGAATTAAATACAAAAGGCACAATGCCGACTTAAGTACAAGAAAACTGACTCTTCTTACTGTCTATGTTTTGAACCAATCATGTGACACTAGTTATAGATTCCGATGCTTCACTTCAGGTTTACTGTATCCCTCTGACCTTCTTATTGACGATGAAACACAGAAATTGCTTCGGAATTAAATACAAAATGCACAATGCCGACTTACGTACAAAAAGACTGACTCATCTTATTTTCTATGTTTTGAACCATTCCTGTGACACTCGCTATAGATTCCGATGCTTCACTTCAGGTTTACTGTATCCCTCTGACCTTGTTATTGACGATGAAACACAGAAGTTGCATCGGAATTAAATACAAAAGGCACAATACCGACTTAAGTACAAGAAAACTGACTCATCTTACTGTCTATAATTTGAACCATTCCTGTGACACTGGTTATAGATTCCGATGCTTCACTTCAGGTTTACTGTATCCCTCTGACCTGCTTATTGACGATGAAACCCAGAAATTGCATCGGAATTAAATAGAAAAGGCACAATGACGACTTATGTACACGAATACTCACTCTTCTTACTGTCTATGTTTTGAACCATTCCTTTGTCACTAGTTATTGATTCCGATGCTTCACTTCAGGTTTACTGTATCCCTCTGACCTTCTTATTGACGATGAAACGCAGAAATTGCACCGGAATTAAATACAAGAGGCACAATGAAAACTCAAGTACAAGGAGGCTGGCTCTTCACACTGTCTATGTTTTGAACCTTTCCTGTGAGACCGGATTTAGATTCCGATGCTTCACTTCAGGTTTACTGTATCCCATGGACCTTCTTATTGACGACGAAACACCGAAATTGCATCGGAAATAAATAGAAAAGGCACAATGCCGACTTAAGTACAAGTAAACTGACTCTTCATACTGTCTATGTTTTGAACCATTCCTGCGACACTAAATATAGATTCCCATGCCTCACTTCAGGTTTACTGTATCCCTCTGACCTTCTTATTGACGATGAAACAGAAATTGCATCGGAATTAAATACAAAAAGCACAATGCCGACTTAGGTACAAGAAAACTGACTCCTCTTACTCTGAACCATTCATGTGACACTAGTTATTGATTCCGATGCTTCACTTCAGGTTTACTGTATCCCTCTGACCTTCTTATTGACGATGAAACACAGAAATTGCTTCGGAATTAAATACAAAATGCACAATGCAGACTTAAGTACAAGAAAACTGACTCTTCTTACTGTCTAAGTTCTGAACCATTCCTCTGACACTAGTTATAGATTCCAATGCTTCACTTCAGGTTTACTGTATCCCTCTGACCTTCTTATTGTTGATGAAACACAGTAATTGCATCATAATTAAATACTAAAGTCACAATGCCGACATAAGTACAAGAAAACCGACTCTTCTTACTGTCTATGTTATGAACCATTCCTGTGACACTAGTTATAGATTCCGATGCTTTACTTCAGGTTTACTGTATCCCTCTGACCGTCTTATTGACGATGAAACATAGAAATTGCTTCGGAATTAAATAGAAAAGAAACAATGCCGACTTAAGTACAAGAAAACTGACTCTTCTTACTGTCTGTGTTTTGAACCATTCCTGTGACACTAGTTATAGATTCCGATGCTTCACTTCAGGTCTACTGTATCCCTCTGACCTTCTTATTGACGATGAAACACAGAAATTGCTTCGGAATTAAATACAAAATGCACAATGCCGACTTAAGTACAAGAAAACTGACTCTTCTTACTGTCTATGTTTTGACCCGTTCCAGTGACACTAGTTGTAGATTCCGATGCTTCACTTCAGGTTTACTGTATCCAACTGACCTTGTTATTGACGATGAAAGACAGAAGTTGCTTCGGAATTAAATACAAAAGGCACGATACCGACTTAAGTACAAGAAAACTGACTCTTCTTACTGTCTATGTTTTGAACCATTCCTGTGACACTAGTTATAGATTCCGATGCTTCACTTCAGGTTTACTGTATCCCTCTGACCTTCTTGTTGGCGATGAAACCCAGAAGTTGCATCTGAATTAAATAGAAAAGGCACAATGCCGACTTAAGTACACGAACACTGACTCTTCTTACTGTCTATGTTTTGAACCCTCCCTGTGACACTAGTTATAGATTCCGATGCTTCACCTCAGGTTTACTGTATCCCTCTGACCTTCTTATTGACGATGAAACACAGAAATTGTAACGGTATTAAATACAAATGGCGAAATGCCGACATAAGTACAAGAAAACTGACACTTCTTACTGTCTATGCTTTGAACCATTCCTGTAACACTAGTTATAGATTCCGATGCTTCACTTCAGGTTTACTGTATCTTTCTGACCTTCTTATTGACGATGAAACACAGAAATTGCATCGGAATTAAATACAAAAGGCACAATGCAGACTTAAGTACAAGAAAACTGACTCTTCTTACTGTCTAAGTTTTGAACCATTCCTGTGACACTAGTTATAGATTCCGATGCTTCACTTGAGGTTTACTGTATCCCTCTGACCTTCTTATTGACGATGAAACACAGAAATTGCATCGGAATTAAATACAAAAGGCACAATGCCGACTTAAGTACAAGAAAACTGACTCTTCTTACTGCCTATGTTTTGAACCATTCCTGTGACACTACTTATAGATTCCGATGCTGCACTTCAGGCTTACTGTATCCCTCTGACCTTCTTATTGACGATGAAACACAGAAATTGCATCGGAATTAAATACAAAAGTCACAATGCCGACTTAAGTACAAGGAAGCTGACTCTTCTTACTGTCTATGTTTTGAACCATTCCTGTGACACTAGTTATAGATTCCGATGCTTCACTTCAGGTCTACTGTATCCCTCTGACCTTCTTATTGACGATGAAACACATAAATTGCATCGGAATTAAATACAAAAGGCACAATGCCGACTTAAGTAGAAGAAATCTGACTCTTCTTACTGTCTATGTTTTGAACCAATTATGTGACACTAGTTATTGATTCCGATGATTCACTTCAGGTTTACTGCATCCCTCTGACCTTCTTATTGACGATGAAACAGAGAAATTGCACCGGAATTAAATACAAGAGACACAATGCCGACTCAAGTACAAGAAGGCTGGCTCTTCATACTGTCTATGTTTTGAACCTTTCCTATGAGACCGGTTTTAGATTCCGATGCTTCACTTCAGGTTTACTGTATTTCATGGACCTTCTTAATGACGACGAAACACAGATATTGCATCGGAAAAATATACAAAAGGCACAATGCCGACTTAAGTACAAGAAACCTGACTCTTCTTACTGTCTATGTTTAGAACCCTTCCTGTGACACTAGTTATAGATTCCGATGCTTTACCTCAGGTTTACTGTATCCCTCTGACCTTCTTATTGACGATGAAACTCAGAAATTGCAACGGAATTAAATACAAAAGGCGAAATGCCGACTTAAGTACAAGAGAACTGACTCTTCTTACTGTCTATGTTTTGAACCATTCCTGTAACACTAGTTATAGATTCCGATGCTTCACTTCAGGTTTACTGTATCCCTCTGACCTTCTTATTGACGATGAAACACAGAAATTGCTTCGGAATTAAATACAAAAGGCACTATGCCGACTCAAGTACTAGAAGGCTGGCTCTTCATACTGTCAATGTTTTGAACCTTTCCTGTGAGACCGTTTTTAGATTCCGATGCTTCACTTCAGGTTTACTGTATCCCATGGACCTTCTTATTGACGACTAAACACAGAAAATGCATCGGAATTAAATAGAAAAGGCACAATGCCGACTTAAGTACAAGTAAACGGACTCTTCTTACTGCCTATGTTTTGAACCATTCCTGTGACACTAAATATAGATTCCGATGCTTCACTTCAGGTTTACTGTATCCCTCTGACTTTCTTATTGACGATGAAACAGAAAGTGCATCGGAATTAAATACAGAAAGCACAATGCCGACTTATGTACAAGAAAACTGACTCCTCTTACTGCCTATGTTTTGAACCATTCATGTGACACTAGTTATTGATTCCGATGCTTCACTTCAGGCTTACTGTATCCCTCTGACCTTCTTATTGACGATGAAACACAGAAATTGCTTCGGAATTAAATACAAAATTCAGAATGAAGGCTTAAGTACAAGAAAACTGACTCTTCTTACTGTCTAAGTTCTGAACCATTCCTGTGCGACTAGTTATAGATTCCGATGCTTCACTTCAGGTTTACTGTATCCCTCTGACCTTCTTATTGTTGATGAAACACAGAAATTGCATCGGAATTAAATACAAAAGTCACAATGCCGACATAAGTACAAGAAAACTTACTCTTCTTACCGTCTATGTTATGAACCATAACTGTGACACTAGTTATAGATTCCGATGCTTCACTTCAGGTTTACTGTATCCCTCTGACCGTCTTACTGACGATGAAACATAGAAAATGCTTCGGAATTAAATAGAAAAGGAACAATGCCGACTTAAGTACAAGAAAACTGACTCTTCTTACTGTCTATGTTTTGAACCATACCTGAGACACTAGTTATAGATTCCGATGCTTCACTTCAGGTTTTTCTGTATCCCTCTGACCTACTTAATGTTGATGAAACACAGAAATTGCTTCGCAATTAAATACAAAAGGCACTATTCCGACTCAAGTACTAGAAGGCTGGCTCTTCATACTGTCTATGTTTTGAACCTTTCCTGTGAGACCGGTTTTAGATTCCGATGCTCACTTCAGGTTTACTGTATCCCATGGACCTTCTTATTGACGACGAAACACTGAAATTGCATCGGAATTAAATAGAAAAGGCACAAGGCCGACATAAGTACAAGTAAACTGACTCTTCCTACTTCCTATGTTTTGAACCATTCCTGTGACACTAAATATAGATTCCGATGCTTCACTTCAGGTTTACTGTATCCCTCTGACCTTCTTATTGACGATGAAACAGAAATTGCATCGGAATTAAATACAAAAAGCACAATGCCGACTTAAGTACTAGAAAACTGACTCCTCTTACTGTCTATGTTTTGAACCATTCATGTGACACTAGTTATTGATTCCGATGCTTCACTTCAGGCTCACTGTATCCGTCTGACCTTCTAATTGACGATGAAACACAGAAATTGCTTCGGAATTAAATGCAAAATGCACAATGCAGACTTAAGTACAAGAAAATTGACTCTTCTTACTGTCTAAGTTCTGAACCATTCCTGTGACACTAGTTATAGATTCCGATGCTTCACTTCAGGTTTACTGTATCCCTCTGACCTTCTTATTGTTGATGAAACACAGTAATTGCATCGGAATTAAATAGAAAAGTCACAATGCCGACATAAGTACAAGAAAACTTACTCTTCTTACCGTCTATGTTATGAACCATAACTGTGACACTAGTTATAGATTCCGATGCTTCACTTCAGGTTTACTGTATCCCTCTGACCGTCTTACTGACGATGAAACATAGAAAATGCTTCGGAATTAAATAGAAAAGGAACAATGCCGACTTAAGTACAAGAAAACTGACTCTTCTTACTGTCTAAGTTTTGAACCATTCCTGTGACACTAGTTATAGATTCCGATGCTTCACTTGAGGTTTACTGTATCCCTCTGACCTTCTTATTGACGATGAAACACAGAAATTGCATCGGAATTAAATACAAAAGGCACAATGCCGACTTAAGTACAAGAAAACTGACTCTTCTTACTGCCTATGTTTTGAACCATTCCTGTGACACTACTTATAGATTCCGATGCTGCACTTCAGGCTTACTGTATCCCTCTGACCTTCTTATTGACGATGAAACACAGAAATTGCATCGGAATTAAATACAAAAGTCACAATGCCGACTTAAGTACAAGGAAGCTGACTCTTCTTACTGCCTATGTTTTGAACCATTCCTGTGACACTAGTTATAGATTCCGATGCTTCACTTCAGGTCTACTGTATCCCTCTGACCTTCTTATTGACGATGAAACACATAAATTGCATCGGAATTAAATACAAAAGGCACAATGCCGACTTAAGTAGAAGAAATCTGACTCTTCTTACTGTCTATGTTTTGAACCAATTATGTGACACTAGTTATTGATTCCGATGATTCACTTCAGGTTTACTGCATCCCTCTGACCTTCTTATTGACGATGAAACAGAGAAATTGCACCGGAATTAAATACAAGAGACACAATGCCGACTCAAGTACAAGAAGGCTGGCTCTTCATACTGTCTATGTTTTGAACCTTTCCTATGAGACCGGTTTTAGATTCCGATGCTTCACTTCAGGTTTACTGTATTTCATGGACCTTCTTAGTGACGACGAAACACAGATATTGCATCGGAAATATATACAAAAGGCACAATGCCGACTTAAGTACAAGAAACCTGACTCTTCTTACTGTCTATGTTTAGAACCCTTCCTGTGACACTAGTTATAGATTCCGATGCTTTACCTCAGGTTTACTGTATCCCTCTGACCTTCTTATTGACGATGAAACACAGAAATTGCAACGGAATTAAATACAAAAGGCGAAATGCCGACTTAAGTACAAGAGAACTGACTCTTCTTACTGTCTATGTTTTGAACCATTCCTGTAACACTAGTTATAGATTCCGATGCTTCACTTCAGGTTTACTGTATCCCTCTGACCTTCTTATTGACGATGAAACACAGAAATTGCTTCGGAATTAAATACAAAAGGCACTATGCCGACTCAAGTACTAGAAGGCTGGCTCTTCATACTGTCAATGTTTTGAACCTATCCTGTGAGACCGGTTTTAGATTCCGATGCTTCACTTCAGGTTTACTGTATCCCATGGACCTTCTTATTGACGACTAAACACAGAAATTGCATCGGAATTAAATAGAAAAGGCACAATGCCGACTTATGTACAAGAAAACTGACTCCTCTTACTGCCTATGTTTTGAACCATTCATGTGACACTTGTAATTGATTCCGATGCTTCACTTCAGGCTTACTGTATCCCTCTGACCTTCTTATTGACGATGAAACACAGAAATTGCTTCGGATTTAAATACAAAATGCAGAATGAAGACTTAAGTACAAGAAAACTGACTCTTCTTACTGTCTAAGTTCTGAACCATTCCTGTGCCACTAGTTATAGATTCCGATGCTTCACTTCAGGTTTACTGTATCCCTCTGACCTTCTTATTGTTGATGAAACACAGAAATTGCATCGGAATTAAATACAAAAGTCACAATGCCGACATAAGTACAAGCAAACTGACTCTTTTTACTGTCTATGTTATGAACCATTCCTGTGACACTAGTTATAGATTCCGATGCTTCACTTCAGGTATACTGTATCCCTCTGACCGTCTTATTGACGATGAAACATAGAAATTGCTTAGGAATTAAATAGAAAAGGAACAATGCCGACTTAAGTACAAGAAAACTGACTCTTCTTACTGTCTATGTTTTGAACCATACCTGAGACACTAGTTATAGATTCCGATGCTTCACTTCAGGTTTTTCTGTATCCCTCTGACCTACTTATTGTTGATGAAACACAGAAATTGCTTCGCAATTAAATACAAAAGGCACTATTCCGACTCAAGTACTAGAAGGCTGGCTCTTCATACTGTCTATGTTTTGAACCTTTCCTGTGAGACCGGTTTTAGATTCCGATGCTCACTTCAGGTTTACTGAATCCCATGGACCTTCTTATTGACGACGAAACACTGAAATTGCATCGGAATTAAATAGAAAAGGCACAATGCCGACATAACTACAAGTAAACAGACTCTTCCTACTTCCTATGTTTTAAACCATTCCTGTGACACTAAATATAGATTCCGATGCTTCACTTCAGGTTTACTGTATCCCTCTGACCTTCTTATTGACGATGAAACAGAAATTGCATCGGAATTAAATACAAAAAGCACAATGCCGACTTAAGTACAAGAAAACTGACTCCTCTTACTGTCTATGTTTTGAACCATTCATGTGACACTAGTAATTGATTCCGATGCTTCACTTCAGGCTCACTGTATCCGTCTGACCTTCTAATTGACGATGAAACACAGAAATTGCTTCGGAATTAAATGCAAAATGCACAATGCAGACTTAAGTACAAGAAAATTGACTCTTCTTACTGACTAAGTTCTGAACCATTCCTGTGACACTAGTTATAGATTCCGATGCTTCACTTCAGGTTTACTGTATCCCTCTGACCTTCTTTCTGTTGATGAAACACAGTAATTGCATCGGAATTAAATAGAAAAGTCACAACGCCGACATAAGTACAAGAAAACTGACCCTTCTTACCGTCTATGTTATGAACCATAACTGTGACACTAGTTATAGATTCCGATGCTTCACTTCAGGTTTACTGTATCCCTCTGACCGTCTTACTGACGATGAAACATAGAAATTGCTTCGGAATTAAATAGAAAAGGAACAATGCCGACTTAAGTACAAGAAAACTGACTCTTCTTACTGTCTATGTTTTGAACCATTCCTGTGACACTAGTTATAGTTTCCGATGCTTCACTTCAGGTTTACTGTATCCCTCTGACCTTCTTATTGACGATGAAACACAGAAATTGCATCGGAATTAAATACAAAAGGTACCACGCCGACTTAAGTACAAGAAAACTGACTCTTCTTACTGTCTATGTTTTGAACCATTCCTGTGACACTAGTTATAGATTCCGATGTTTCACTTCAGGTTTACTGTATCCCTCTGACCTTCTTATTGACGATGAAACAGAGAAATTGCACCGGAATTAAATACAAGAGGCACAATGCCGACTCAAGAACAAGAAGGCTGGCTCTTCATACTGTCTATGTTTTGAACCTTTCCTGTGAGACCGGTTTTAGATTCCGATGCTTCTTTTCAGGTTTACTGTATTTCATGGACCTTCTTAATGACGACGAAACACAGTAATTGCATCGGAAATATAAACAAAAGGCACATTGCCGACTTAAGTACAAGAAACCTGACTCTTCTTACTGTCTATGTTTAGATCCGTTCCTGTGACACTAGTTATAGATTCCGATGCTTCACTTCAGTTTTACTGTTCCCTCTGACCTTCTTATTGACGATGAAACACAGAAATTGCATCGGAATTAAATACAAAAGGGACAATGCCAACTTAAGTACAAGAAAACTGACTCTTCTTACTGTCTATGTTTTGAACCATTCCTGTGACACTAGTTATAGATTCCGATGCTTCACTTCAGGTTTACTGTATCCCTCTGACCTTCTTATTGACGATGAAACACAGAAATTGCTACGGAATTAAATACAAAATGCACAATGCAGACTTAAGTACAAGAATACTGACTCTTCTTACTGTCTAAGTTCTGAACCATTCCTGTGACACTAGTAATAGATTCCGATGCTTCACTTCAGGTTTACTGTATCCCTCTGACCTTCTTATTGTTGATGAAACACAGAAATTGCATCGGAATTAAATACAAAAGTCACAATGCCGACATAAGTACAAGAAAACTGTCTCTTCTTAATGTCTATGTTTTGAACCATTCCTGAGACACTAGTTATAGATTCCGATGCTTCACTTCAGGTTTACTGTATCCCTCTGACCTACTTAATGTTGATGAAACACAGAAATTGCATCGGAATTAAATACGAAAGTCACAATGCCGACTTAAGTACAAGGAAACTGACTCTTCTTACTGTCTATGTTTTGAACCAATCATGTGACACTAGTTATAGATTCCGATGATTCACTTCAGGTTTACTGTATCCCTCTGACCTTCTTATTGACGATGAAACACAGAAATTCCTTCGGAAATAAATACAAAATGCACAATGCCGACTTAAGTACAAGAAAACTGACTCTTCTTACTGTCTATGTTTTGAACCGTTCCTGTGACACTAGTTATAGATTCCGATGCTTCACTTCAGGTTAACTGTATCCCTCTGACCTTGTTATTGACGATGAAACACAGAAGTTGCATCGGAATTAAATACAAAAGGCACAATACCGACTTAAGTACAAAAAAACTGACTCTACTTACTGTCTATATTTTGAACCATTCCTGTGACACTAGTAATAGATTACGATGCTTCCCTTCATGTTTACTGTATCCCTCTGACCTTCTTATTGACGATGAAACACAGAAATTGCTTCGGAATTAAATACAAAAGGTACAACGCCGACTAAAGTACAAGAAAACTGACTCTTCTTACTGTCTATGTTTTGAACCGTTCCTGTGACACTAGTTATGGATTCCGATGCTTCACTTCAGGTTTACTGTATCCCTCTGACCTTCTTATTGACGATGAAACAGAAATTGCATCGGAATTAAATACAAAAACCACAATGCCGACTTAAGTACAAGAAAACTGACACCTCTTACTGTCTATGTTTTGAACCATTCATGTGACACTAGTTATTGATTCCGATGCTTCACTTCAGGCTTACTGTATCCCTCTGACCTTCTTATTGACGATGAAACACAGAAATTGCCTTGGAATTAAATACAAAATGCACAATGCAGACGTAAGTACAAGAAAACTGACTCTTCTTACTGTCTAAGTTCTGAACCATTCCTGTGACACTAGTTATAGATTCCGATGCTTCACTTCAGGTTAACTGTATCCCTCTGACCTTCTTATTGTTGATGAACCACAGAAATTGCATCGGAATTAAATACAAAAGTCACAATGCCGACATAAGTACAAGCAAACTGACTCTTCTTACTGTCTATGTTACGAACCATTCCTGTGACACTAGTTATAGATTCCGATGCTTCACTTCAGGTTTTTCTGTATCCCTCTGACCTTCTTATTGTTGATAAAACACAGAAATTGCATCGGAATTAAATACAAAAACCACAATGCCGACTTAAGTACAAGAAAACTGACACCTCTTACTGTCTATGTTTTGAACCATTCATGTGACACTAGTTATTGATTCCGATGCTTCACTTCAGGCTCACTTTATCCGTCTGACCTTCTAATTGACGATGAAACACAGAAATTGCTTCGGAATTAAATGCAAAATGCACAATGCAGACTTAAGTACAAGAAAATTGACTCTTCTTACTGTCTAAGTTCTGAACCATTCCTGTGACACTAGTTATAGATTCCGATGCTTCACATCAGGTTTACTGTATCCCTCTGACCTTCTTATTGTTGATGAAACACAGTAATTGCATCGGAATTAAATAGAAAAGTCACAATGCCGACATAAGTACAAGAAAACTTACTCTTCTTACCGTCTATGTTATGAACCATAACTGTGACACTAGTTATAGATTCCGATGCTTCACTTCAGGTTTACTGTATCCCTCTCACCGTCTTACTGACGATGAAACATAGAAAATCCTTCGGAATTAAATAGAAAAGGAACAATGCCGACTTAAGTACAAGAAAACTGACTCTTCTTACTGTCTAAGTTTTGAACCATTCCTGTGACACTAGTTATAGATTCCGATGCTTCACTTGAGGTTTACTGTATCCCTCTGACCTTCTTATTGTTGATGAAACACAGAAATTGCATCGGAATTAAATACAAAAGTCACAATGCCGACATAAGTACAAGAAAACTGACTCTTCTTAATGTCTATGTTTTGAACCATTCCTGAGACACTAGTTATAGATTCCGATGCTTCACTTCAGGTTTACTGTATCCCTCTGACCTTATTGACGATGAAACACAGAAATTGCATCGGAATTAAATACTAAAGGCACAATGCCGACTTCAGTACAAAAAAACTGACTCTTCTTACTGTCTATGTTATGAACCATTCCAGTGACACTAGTTATAGATTCCGATGCTTCACTTCAGGTTTACTGTATCCCTCTGACCTTATTGACGATGAAACACAGAAATTGCATCGGAATTAAATACTAAAGGCACAATGCCGACTTCAGTACAAGAAATCTGACTCTTCTTACTGTCTATGTTAGGAACCATACCTGTGACACTTGCTATAGATTCCGATGCTTCACTTCAGGTTTACTGTATCCCTCTGACCTTCTTATTGACGATGAAACACAGAAATTGCTTCGGAATTAAATACAAAATGCAGAATGAAGACTTAAGTACAAGATATGTGACTCTTCTTACTGTCTAAGTTCTGAACCATTCCTGTGACACTAGTTATAGATTCCGATGCTTCACTTCAGGTTTACTGTATCCCATGGCCTTCATATTGACGACGAAACACAGAAATTGCATCGGAATTAAATAGAAAAGGCACAATGCCGACATAAGTACAAGAAAACTGACTCTTCTTAATGTCTATGTTTTGAACCATTCCTGAGACACTAGTTATAGATTCCGATGCTTCACTTCAGGTTTACTGTATCCCTCTGACCTTATTGACGATGAAACACAGAAATTGCATCGGAATTAAATACTAAAGGCACAATGCCGACTTCAGTACGAAAAACTGACTCTTCTTACTGTCTATGTTATGAACCATTCCTGTGACACTAGTTATAGATTCCGATGCTTCACTTCAGGTTTACTGTATCCCTCTGACCTTATTGACGATGAAACACAGAAATTGCATCGGAATTAAATACTAAAGGCACAATGCCGACTTCAGTACAAGAAATCTGACTCTTCTTACTGTCTATGTTAGGAACCATTCCTGTGACACTTGCTATAGATTCCGATGCTTCACTTCCGGTTTACTGTATCCCTCTGACCTTCTTATTGACGATGAAACACAGAAATTGCTTCGGAATTAAATACAAAATGCAGAATGAAGACTTAAGTACAAGAAAACTGACTCTTCTTACTGTCTAAGTTCTGAACCATTCCTGTGACACTAGTTATAGATTCCGATGCTTCACTTCAGGTTTACTGTATCCCATGGACCTTCATATTGACGACGAAACACAGAAATTGCATCGGAATTAAATAGAAAAGGCACAATGCCGACATAAGTACAAGTAAACTGACTCTTCTTACTGTCTATGTTTTGAACCATTCCTGTGACACTAAATATAGATTCCGATGCTTCACTTCAGGTTTACTGTATCCCACTGACCTTCTTATTGACGATGAAACAGAAATTGCATCGGAATTAAATACAAAAAGCACAATGCCGACTTAAGTACAAGAAAACTGACTCCTCTTACTGTCTATGTTTTGAACCATTCATGTGACACTAGTTATTGATTCCGAAGCTTCACTTCAGGCTTACTGTATCCGTCTGACCTTCTAATTGACGATGAAACACTGAAATTGCTTCGGAATTAAATACAAAATGCACAATGCAGACTTAAGTACAAGAAAACTGACTCTTCTTACTGTCTAAGTTCTGAACCATTCCTGTGACACTAGTTATAGATTCCGATGCTTCACTTCAGGTTTAATGTATCCCTCTGACCTTCTTATTGTTGAAGAAACACAGAAATTGCATCGGAATTAAATACAAAAGTCACAATGCCGACATAAGTACAAGAAAACTGACTCTTCTTACCGTCTATGTTATGAACCATAACTGTGACACTAGTTATAGATTCCGATGCTTCACTTCAGGTTTACTGTATCCCTCTGACCGTCTTACTGACGATGAGACATAGAAATTGCTTCGGAAATAAATAGAAAAGGAACAATGCCGACTGAAGTACAAGAAAACTGACTGTTCTTACTGTCTATGTTTTGAACCATTCCTGAGACACTAGTAATAGATTCCGATGCTTCACTTCAGGTTTACTGTATCCCTCTGAGCTACTTAATGTTGATGAAACACAGAAATTGCATCGGAATTAAATACAACAGTCACAATGCCGACTTAAGTACGAGGAAACTTACTCTCCTTACTGTCTATGCTTTGAACCGTTCCTGTGACACTAGTTATAGATTCCGATGCTTTACTTCAGGTTTACTGTATCCCTCTGACCTCCGTATTGACGATGAAACACAGAAATTGCTTCGGAATTAAATACAAAATGCACAATGCCGACTTAAGTACAAGAAAACTGACTCTTCAAACTGTCTATGCTTTGAACCGTTCCTGTGACACTAGTTATAGGTTCCGATGCTTCACCTCAGGTTTACTGTATCCCTCTGACCTTGTTATTGACGATGAAACATAGAAGTTGCATCGGAATTAAATACAAAAGGCACAATACCGACTTAAGTACAAGAAAACTGACTCTTCTTACTGTCTATGTTTTGAACCATTCCTGTGACACTAGTTATAGATTCCGATGCTTCACTTCAGGTTTACTGTATCCCTCTGACCTTCTTATTGACGATGAAACACAGAAATTGCATCGGAATTAAATACAAAAGGTACAACGCCGACTTAAGTACAAGAAAACTGACTCTTCTTACTGTCTATGTTTTGAACCATTCCTGTGACACTAGTTATGGATTCCAATGCTTCACTTCAGGTTTACTGTATCCCTCTGACCTTCTTATTGACGATGAAACAGAGAAATTGCACCGGAATTAAATACAAGAGGCACAATACCGACTCAAGAACAAGAAGGCTGGCTCTTCATACTGTCTATGTTTTGAACCTTTCCTGTGAGAGCGGTTTTAGATTCCGATGCTTCACTTCAGGTTTACTGTATATTCATGGACCTTCTTAATGACGACGAAACACAGTAATTGCATCGGAAATATATACAAAAGGCACATTGCCGACTTAAGTACAAGTAACCTGACTCTTCTTACTGTCTATGTTTAGAACCCTTCCTGTGACACTAGTTATAGATTCCGATGCTTCACTTCAGGTTTACTGTACCCTCTGACCTTCTTATTGACGATGAATCACAGAAATTGCATCGGAATTAAATACAAAAGGGACAATGCCAACTTAAGTACAAGAAAACTGACTCTTCTTACTGTCTATGTTATGAACCATTTCTGTGACACTAGTTATAGATTCCGATGCTTCACTTCAGGTTTACTGTATCCCTCTGACCTTCTTATTGACGATGAAACACAGAAATTGCTTCGGAATTAAATACAAAATGCACAATGCAGACTTAAGTACAAGAAAACTGACTCTTCTTACTGTCTAAGTTCTGAACCATCCCTGTGACAATAGTTATAGATTCCGATGCTTCACTTCAGGTTTACTGTATCCCTCTGACCTTCTTATTGTTGATGAAACACCGAAATTGCATCGGAATTGAATACAAAAGTCACAATGCCGACATAAGTACAAGAAAACTGACTCTTCTTAATGTCTATGTTATGAACCATAACTGTGACACTAGTTATAGATTCCGATGCTTCACTTCAGGTTTACTGTATCCCTCTGACCGTCTTATTGAAGATGAAACATAAAAATTGCTTCGGAATTAAATAGAAAAGGAACAACGCCGACTTAAGTATAAGAAAACTGACTCTTCTTACTGTCTATGTTTTGTACCATTCCTGAGACACTAGTTATAGATTCCGATGCTTCACTTCAGGTTTACTGTATCCCTTTGACCTACTTAATGTTGATGAAACACAGAAATTGCATCGGAATTAAATACAAAAGTCACAATGCCGACTTAAGTTCAAGGAAACTGACTCTTCTTACTGTCTATGTTTTGAACCAATCATGTGACTCTAGTTATAGATTCCGATGATTCACTTCAGGTTTACTGTATCCCTCTGACCTTGTTATTGACGGTGAAACACAGAAGTTGCATCGGAATTAAATACCAAAGGCACAATACCGACTTAAGTACAAAAAAACTGACTCTTCTTACTGTCTATGTTTTGAACCATTCCTGTGACACTAGTAATAGATTCCGATGTTTCCCTTCATGTTTACTGCATCCCTCTGACCTTCTTATTGACGATGAAACACAGAAATTGCATCGGAATTAAATTCAAAAGGTACAACGCCAACTTAAGTACAAGAAAACTGACTCTTCTTACTGTCTATGTTTTGAACCATTCCTGTGATACTAGTTATAGATTCCGATGCTTCACTTCAGGTTTACTGTATCCCTCTGACCTTCTTATTGACGATGAAACAGAAATTGCATCGGAATTAAATACAAAAACCACAATGCCGACTTAAGTACAAGAAAACTGACTCTTCTTACTGTCTATGTTATGAACAATTCCTGTGACACTAGTTATAGATTCCGATGCTTCACATCAGGTTTACTGAATCCCTCTGACCTACTTAATGTTGATGAAACACAGAAATTGCATCGGAATTAAATACAAAAGTCACAATGCCGACTTAAGTACAAGGAAACTAACACTTCTTACTGTCTATGTTTTGAACCATTCCTGTGACACTAGTTATAGATTCCGATGCTTCACTTCAGGTCTACTGAATCCCTCTGACCTTCTTATTGACGATGAAACACTGAAATTGCATCGGAATTAAATACAAAAGGCACAATGCCGACTTAAGTAGAAGAAAACTGACTCTTCTTACTGTCTTTGTTATGAACCATTCCTGTGACACTAGTTATAGATTCCGATGCTTCACTTGAGGTTTACTGTATCCCTCTGACCTTCTTATTGTTGATGAAACACAGAAATTGCATCGGATTTAAATACAAAAGTCACAATGCCGACATAAGTACAAGAAAACTGACTCTTCTAACTGTCTATGTTACAAACCATTCCTGTGACACTAGTTATAGATTCCGATGCTCTACTTCAGGTTTGCTGTATCCCTCTGACCGTCTTATTGACTATGAAACATAGAAATTGCTTCGGAATTAAATATAAAAGGAACAATGAAGACTTAAGTACAAGAAAACTGACTCTTCTTACTGTCTATGTTTTGAACCATTCCTGATACACTAGTTATAGATTACGATGCTTCACTTCAGGTTTACTGTATCCCTCTGACCTACATAATGTTGATGAAACACAGAAATTGCATCGCAATTAAATACAAGAGTCACAATGCCGACTTAAGTACAAGGAAACTGACTCTTCTTTAGTGTCTATGTTTTGAACCAATCATGTGACACTAGTTATAGATTCCGATGATTCACTTCAGGTTTACTGTATCCATCTGACCTTCTTATTGACGATGAAACACAGAAATTGCTTCGGAATTAAATACAAAATGCACAATGCCGACTTAAGTACAAGAATACTGACTCTTCTTACTGTCTATGTTTTGAACCGTTCCTGTGACACTAGTTGAAGATTCCGACGCTTCACCTCAGGTTTACTGTATCCCTCTGACCTTCTTATTGACGATGAAACACAGAAATTGCATCGGAATTAAATACAAAAGGTACAACGCCGACTTAAGTACAAGTAAACTGACCTCTCTTACTGTCTATGTTTTGAACCATTCCTGTGACACTAGTTATAGTTTCCGATGCTTCACTTCAGGTTTACTGTATCCCTCTGACCTTCTTATTGGCGATGAAACCCAGAAATTGCATCGGAATTAAATAGAAAAGGCACAATGCCGACTTAAGTACACGAAAACTGAATCTTCTTATTGTCTATGTTTTGAACCATTCCTGTGACACTAGTTATAGATTCCGATGCTTCACCTCAGGTTTACTGTATCCCTCTGACCTTCTTATTGACGATGAAACACAGAAATTGCAACGGAATTAAATACAAAAAGCGAAATGCCAACTTCAGTACAAGAAAACTGACACTTCTTACTGTCTATGTTTTGAACCATTCCTGTAACACTAGTTATAGATTCCGATGCTACACTTCAGCTTTACTGTATCTTTCTGACCTTCTTATTGACGATGAAACACAGAAATTGCATCGGAATTAAATACAAAAGGCACAATGCCGACTTTAGTACAAGAAAACTGACTCTTCTTACTGTCTAAGTTTTGAACCATTCCTGTGACACTAGTTATATATTCCGATACTTCACTTGTGGTTTACTGTATCCCTCTGACCTTCTTATTGACGTTGAAACACAGAAATTGCATCGGAATTAAATACAAAAGGCACAATGCCGACTTAAGTACAAGAAAACTGACCCTTCTTACTGTCTATGTTTTGAACCATTCCTGTGACACTAGTTATAGATTCCGATGCTTCACTTCAGGCTTACTGTAACCCTCTGAACTTCTTATTGACGATGAAACACAGAAATTGCATCGGAATTAAATAGAAAAGGCACAATGCCGACTTAAGTATAAGATAACTGACTCTTCTTACTGTCTATGTTTTGAACCATTCATGTGACACTAGTTATAGATTCCGAAGCTTCCCTTCAGGTTTACTGTATCCCTCTGACATTATTGACGATGAAACACAGAAATTGCATCGGATATAATACTAAAGGCAAGAAAACTGACTCTTCTTACTGACTATGTTATGAACCATTCCTGTGACACTAGCTATAGATTCCGATGCTTCACTTCAGGTTTACTGTATCCCTCTGACCTACTAATTGACGATGAAGCACAGTAATTGCATCGGAATTAAATACAAAGGCACAATGCCGACTTAAGTACAAGAAAACTGACTCTTCTTACTGTCTATGTTATGAACCATTCCTGTGACGCTAGTTATAGATTCCGATGCTTCACTTCAGGTGTACTGTATCCCTCTGACCGTCTTATTGACGATGAAACATAGAAATTGCTTCGGAATTAAATAGAAAAGGAACAATGCCGACTTAAGTACAAGAAAACTGACTCTTCTTACTGTCTATGTTTTGTTCCATTCCTGAGACACTAGTTATACATTCCGTTGCTTCACCTCAGGTTTACTGTATCCCTCTGACCTTCTTATTGACGATGAAACACAGAAATTGCATCGGAATTAACTACAAAAGGCGAAATGCCGACTTAAGTACAAGAGAACTGACTCTTCTTACTGTCTATGTTTTGAACCATTCCTGTAACACTAGTTATAGATTCCGAGGCTTCACTTCATGTTTACTGTATCCCTCTGACCTTCGTATTGACGATGAAACACAGAAATTGCCACGGAATTAACTACAAAAGGCGAAATGCCGACTTAAGTACAAGAGAACTGACTCTTCTTACTGTCTATGTTTTGAACCATTCCTGTAACACTAGTTTTAGATTCCGAGGCTTCACTTCAGGTTTACTGTATCCCTCTGACCTTCTTATTGACGATGAAACAGAAATTGCATCGGAATTAAATACAAAAAGCACAATGCCGACTTAAGTACAAGAAAACTGACTCCTCTTAGTGTCTATGATTTGATCCATTCATGTGACACTAGTTATAAATTCCGATGCTTCACTTCAGGCTTACTGTATACCTCTGACCTTCTTATTGACGATGAAACACAGAAATTGCGTCGGAATTAAATACAAAATGCACAATGCAGACTTAAGTACAAGAAAACTGACTCTTATTACTGTCTAAGTTCTGAACCATTCCTGTGACACTAGTTATAGATTCAGATGCTTCACGTCAGGTTTACTGTATCCCTCTGACCTTCGTATTATTGATGAAACACAGAAATTGCATCAAAATTAAATACAAAAGTCACAATGCCGACATAAGTACAAGAAAACTGACTCTTCTTACTGTCTTTGTTATGAACCATTCCTGTGACACTAGTTATAGATTCCGATGCTTCACTTCAGGTCTACTGTTTCCCTCTGACCGCCTTATTGACGATGAAACATAGAAATTGCTTGGGAATTAAATAAAAAAGGAACAATGCCGACTTAAGTACAAGAAAACTGACTCTTCTTACTGTCTATGTTTTGAACCATTCCTGAGACACTAGTTGTTGATTCCGATGCTTCACTTCAGGTTTACTGTATCCCTCTGATCTACTTCATGTTGATGAAACACAGAAATTGCATCGGAATTAAATACAAAAGTCACAATGCCGACTTAAGTACAAGGAAACTGACTCTTCTTACTGTCATTGCTTTGAACCATTCCTGTGACACTAGTTATAGATTCCGATGCCTCACTTCAGGTCTACTGTTTCCCACTGACCTACTTATTGACGATGAATCACTGAAATTGCTTCGGAATTAAATACAAAATGCACAATGCCGACTTAAGTACAAGAAAACTGACTCTTCTTACTGTCTATATTTTGAACCATTCCTGTGACACTAGTTATAGATTCCGATGCTTCACTTCAGGTCTACTGTTTCCCTCTGACCGCATTATTGACGATGAAACATAGAAATAGCTTCGGAATTAAATAGAAATGGAACAATGCCGACTTAAGTACAAGAAATCTGACTCTTCTTACTGTCTATGTTTTGAACCATTCCTGTAACACTAGTTATAGATTCCGATGCTACACTTCAGCTTTACTGTATCTTTCTGACCTTCTTATTGACGATGAAACATAGAAATTGCATCGGAATTAAATACAAAAGGCACAATGCCGACTTTAGTACAAGAAAACTGACTCTTCTTACTGTCTAAGTTTTGAACCATTCCTGTGACACTAGTTATAGATTCCGATACTTCACTTGTGGTTTACTGTATCCCTCTGACCTTCTTATTGACGTTGAAACACAGAAATTGCATCGGAATTAAATACAAAAGGCACAATGCCGACTTAAGTACAAGAAAACTGACTCTTCTTACTGTCTATGTTTTGAACCATTCCTGAGACACTAGTAATAGATTCCGAAGCTTCACTTCAGGTTTACTGTATCCCTCTGATATTATTGACGATGAAACACAGAAATTGCATCGGATGTAATACTAAAGGCAAGAAAACTGACTCTTCTTACTGTCTATGTTATGAACCATTCCTGTGACACTAGCTATAGATTCCGATGCTTCACTTCAGGTTTACTGTATCCCTCTGACCTTCTTATTGACGATGAAGCACAGTAATTGCATCGGAATTAAATACAAAGGCACAATGCCGACTTAAGTACAAGAAAACTGACTCTTCTTACGGTCTATGTTATGAACCATTCCTGTGACGCTAGTTATAGATTCCGATGCTTCACTTCAGGTATACTGTATCCCTCTGACCGTCTTATTGACGATGAAACATAGAAATTGCTTCGGAATTAAATAGAAAAGGAACAATGCCGACTTAAGTACAAGAAAACTGACTCTTCTTACTGTCTATGTTTTGAACAATTCCTGAGACACTAGTTATAGATTCCGATGCTTCACTTCAGGTTTACTGTATCCCTCTGACCTACTTAATGTTGATGAAACACAGAAATTGCATCGGAATTAAATACAAAAGGCACAATGCCGACTTAAGTAGAAGAAAACTGACTCTTCTTACTGTCTATGTTTTGAACCGTTCCTGTGACACTAGTTGTAGATTCCGATGCTTCACCTCAGGTTTACTGTATCCCTCTGACCTTCTTATTGGCGATGAAACCCAGAAATTGCATCGGAATTAAATAGAAAAGGCACAATGCCGACTTAAGTACACGAAAACTGAATCTTCTTAATGTCTATGTTTTGAACCATTCCTGTGACACTAGTTATAGATTCCGATGCTTCACCTCAGGTTTACTGTATCCCTCTGACCTTCTTATTGACGATGAAACACAGAAATTGCAACGGAATTAAATACAAAAAGCGAAATGCCAACTTAAGTACAAGAAAACTGACACTTCTTACTGTCTATGTTTTGAACCATTCCTGTAACACTAGTTATAGATTCCGATGCTACACTTCAGCTTTACTGTATCTTTCTGACCTTCTTATTGACGATGAAACACAGAAATTGCATCGGAATTAAATACAAAAGGCACAATGCCGACTTTAGTACAAGAAAACTGACTCTTCTTACTGTCTAAGTTTTGAACCATTCCTGTGACACTAGTTATAGATTCCGATACTTCACTTGTGGTTTACTGTATCCCTCTGACCTTCTTATTGACGTTGAAACACAGAAATTGCATCGGAATTAAATACAGAAGGCACAATGCCGACTTAAGTACAAGAAAACTGACTCTTCTTACTGTCTATGTTTTGAACCATTCCTGAGACACTAGTTATAGATTCCGAAGCTTCACTTCAGGTTTACTGTATCCCTCTGACATTATTGACGATGAAACACAGAAATTGCATCGGATGTAATACTAAAGGCAAGAAAACTGACTCTTCTTACTGTCTATGTTATGAACCATTCCTGTGACACTAGCTATAGATTCCGATGCTTCACTTCAGGTTTACTGTATCCCTCTGACCTTCTTATTGACGATGAAGCACAGTAATTGCATCGGAATTAAATACAAAGGCACAATGCCGACTTAAGTACAAGAAAACTGACTCTTCTTACGGTCTATGTTATGAACCATTCCTGTGACGCTAGTTATAGATTCCGATGCTTCACTTCAGGTATACTGTATCCCTCTGACCGTCTTATTGACGATGAAACATAGAAATTGCTTCGGAATTAAATAGAAAAGGAACAATACCGACTTAAGTACAAGAAAACTGACTCTTCTTACTGTCTATGTTTTGAACCATTCCTGAGACACTAGTTATACATTCCGATGCTTCACCTCAGGTTTACTGTATCCCTCTGACCTTCTTATTGACGATGAAACACAGAAATTGCATCGGAATTAACTACAAAAGGCGAAATGCCGACTTAAGTACAAGAGAACTGACTCTTCTTACTGTCTATGTTTTGAACCATTCCTGTAACACTAGTTATAGATTCCGAGGCTTCACTTCAGGTTTACTGTATCCCTCTGACCTTCGTTTTGACGATGAAACACAGAAATTGCATCGGAATTAACTACAAAAGGCGAAATGCCGACTTAAGTACAAGAGAACTGACTCTTCTTACTGTCTATGTTTTGAACCATTCCTGTAACACTAGTTATAGATTCCGAGGCTTCACTTCAGGTTTACTGTACCCCTCTGACCTTCTTATTGACGATGAAACAGAAATTGCATCGGAATTAAATACAAAAAGCACAATGCCGACTTAAGTACAAGAAAACTGACTCCTCTTAGTGTCTATGTTTTGATCCATTCATGTGACACTAGTTATTGATTCCGATGCTTCACTTCAGGCTTACTGTATCCCTCTGACCTTCTTATTGACGATGAAACACAGAAATTGCGTCGGAATTAAATACAAAATGCACAATGCAGACTTAAGTACAAGAAAACTGACTCTTATTACTGTCTAAGTTCTGAACCATTCCTGTGACACTAGTTATAGATTCAGATGCTTCACGTCAGGTTTACTGTATCCCTCTGACCTTCGTATTATTGATGAAACACAGAAATTGCATCAAAATAAAATACAAAAGTCACATTGCCGACATAAGTACAAGAAAACTGACTCCTCTTACTGTCTTTGTTATGAACCATTCCTGTGACACTAGTTATAGATTCCGATGCTTCACTTCAGGTCTACTGTTTCCCTCTGACCGCCTTATTGACGATGAAACATAGTAATTGCTTGGGAATTAAATAAAAAAGGAACAATGCCGACTTAAGTACAAGAAAACTGACTCTTCTTACTGTCTATGTTTTGAACCATTCCTGAGACACTAGTTATAGATTCCGATGCTTCACTTCAGGTTTACTGTATCCCTCTGATCTACTTAATGTTGATGAAACACAGAAATTGCATCGGAATTAAATACAAAATGCACAATGCCGACTTAAGTACAAGAAAACTGACTCTTCTTACTGTCTATATTTTGAACCATTCCTGTGACACTAGTTATAGATTCCGATGCTTCACTTCAGGTCTACTGTTTCCCTCTGACCGCCTTATTGACGATGAAACATAGAAATTGCTTCGGAATTAAATAGAAAAGGAACAATGCCGACTTAAGTACAAGAAATCTGACTCTTCTTACTGTCTATGTTTTGAACAATTCCTGAGACACTAGTTATATATTCCGATGCTTCACTTCAGGTTTACTGTATCCCTCTGACCTACTTAATGTTGATGAAACACAGAAATTGCATCGGAATTAAATTCAAAAGGCACAATGCCGACTTAAGTAGAAGAAAACTGACTCTTCTTACTGTCTATGTTTTGAACCAATCATGTGACACTACTTATAGATTCCGATGATTCACTTCAGGTTTACTGTATCCCTCTGACCTTCTTATTGACGATGAAACACAGAAATTGCTTCGGAATTAAATACAAAATTAACAATGCCGACTTAAGTACAAGAAAACTGACTCTTCTTACTGTCTATGTTTTGAACCATTCCTGTGACACAAGTTATAGATTCCGAAGCTTCACTTCAGGTTTACTGTCTCCCTCTGACCTTGTTATTGACGATGAAACACAGAAGTGGCATCGGAATTAAATACAAAAGGCACAATAACGACTGAAGTACAAGAAAACTGACTCTTCTTACTGTCTATGTTTTGAACCATTCCTGTGACACTAGTTATAGATTCCGATGCTTCACTTCAGGTTTACTGTATCCCTCTGACCTTCTTATTGACAATGAAACACAGAAATTGCATCGGAATTAAATACAAAATGTACAACGCCGACTTAAGTACAAGAAAGCTGACTCTTCTTACTGTCTATGTTTTGAACCATTCCTGATACACTAGTTATAGATTCCGATGCTTCACTTCAGGTTTACTGTATCCCTCTGACCTACATAATGTTGATGAAACACAGAAATTGCATCGCAATTAAATACAAGAGTCACAATGCCGACTTAAGTACAAGGAAACTGACTCTTCTTTAGTGTCTATGTTTTGAACCAATCATATGACACTAGTTATAGATTCCGATGATTCACTTCAGGTTTACTGTATCCATCTGACCTTCTTATTGACGATGTAACACAGAAATTGCTTCGGAATTAAATAAAAAATGCACAATGCCGACTTAAGTACAAGAAAACTGACTCTTCTTAGTGTCTATGTTTTGAACCGTTCCTGTGACACTAGTTGTAGATTCCGATGCTTCACCTCAAGTTTACTGTATCCCTCTGACCTTCTTATTGACGATGAAACACAGAAATTGCATCGGAATTAAATACAAAAGGTACAACGCCGACTTAAGTACAAGTAAACTGACCCCTCTTACTGTCTATGTTTTGAACCATTCCGGTGACACTAGTTATAGATTCCGATGCTTCACTTCAGGTTTACTGTATCCCTCTGACCTTCTTATTGGCGATGAAACCCAGAAATTGCATCGGAATTAAATAGAAAAGGCACAATGCCGACTTAAGTACACGAAAACTGAATCTTCTTAATGTCTATGTTTTGAACCATTCCTGTGACACTAGTTATAGATTCCGATACTTCACTTGTGGTTTACTGTATCCCTCTGACCTTCTTATTGACGTTGAAACACAGAAATTGCATCGGAATTAAATACAAAAGGCATAATGCCGACTTAAGTACAAGAAAACTGACTCTTCTTACTGTCTATGTTTTGAACCATTCCTGTGACACTAGTTATAGATTCCGATGCTTCACTTCAGGCTTACTGTAACCCTCTGACCTTCTTATTGACGATGAAACACAGAAATTGCATCGGAATTAAATAGAAAAGGCACAATGCCGACTTAAGTATAAGATAACTGACTCTTCTTACTGTCTATGTTTTGAACCATTCATGTGACACTAGTTATAGATTCCGAAGCTTCACTTCAGCTTTACTGTATCCCTCTGACATTATTGACGATGAAACACAGAAATTGCATCGGATATAATACTAAAGGCAAGAAAACTGACTCTTCTTACTGTCTATGTTATGAACCATTCCTGTGACACTAGCTATAGATTCCGATGCTTCACTTCAGGTTTACTGTATCCCTCTGACCTTCTTATTGACGATGAAGCACAGTAATTGCATCGGAATTAAATACAAAGGCACAATGCCGACTTAAGTACAAGAAAACTGACTCTTCTTACTGTCTATGTTATGAACCATTCCTGTGACGCTAGTTATAGATTCCGATGCTTCACTTCAGGTATACTGTATCCCTCTGACCGTCTTATTGACGATGAAACATAGAAATTGCTTCGGAATTAAATAGAAAAGGAACAATGCCGACTTAAGTACAAGAAAACTGACTCTTCTTACTGTCTATGTTTTGAACCATTCCTGAGACACTAGTTATACATTCCGATGCTTCACCTCAGGTTTACTGTATCCCTGTGACCTTCTTATTGACAATGAAACACAGAAATTGCATCGGAATTAAATACAAAATGTACAACGCCGACTTAAGTACAAGAAAACTGACTCTTCTTACTGTCTATGTTTTGATCCATTCCTGTGACACTAGTTATAGATTCCGATGCTTCACTTCAGGTTTACTGTATCCCTCTGACCTTCTTATTGGCGATGAAACCCAGAAACTGCATCGGAATTAAATAGAAAAGGCACAATGCCGTCTTAAGTACACGAAAACTGACTCTTCTTACTGTCTAAGTTCTGAACCATTCCTGTGACACTAGTTATAGATTCCGTTGCTTCACTTCAGGTTTACTGTATCCCTCTGACCTTCTTATTGTTGATGAAACACAGAAATTGCATCGGAATTAAATACAAAAGTCCCAATGCCGACATAAGTACTATAAAACTGACTCTTCTTACTGTCTATGTTACAAACCATTCCTGTGACACTAGTTATAGATTCCGATGCTCTACTTCAGGTTTGCTGTATCCCTCTGACCGTCTTATTGACTATGAAACATAGAAATTGCTTCGGAATTAAATATAAAAGGAACAATGCCGACTTAAGTACAAGAAAGCTGACTCTTCTTACTGTCTATGTTTTGAACCATTCCTGATACACTAGTTATAGATTCCGATGCTTCACTTCAGGTTTACTGTATCCCTCTGACCTACATAATGTTGATGAAACACAGAAATTGCATCGCAATTAAATACAAGAGTCACAATGCCGACTTAAGTACAAGGAAACTGACTCTTCTTTAGTGTCTATGTTTTGAACCAATCATATGACACTAGTTATAGATTCCGATGATTCACTTCAGGTTTACTGTATCCATCTGACCTTCTTATTGACGATGAAACACAGAAATTGCATCGGAATTAAATACAAAAGGTACAACGCCGACTTAAGTACAAGTAAACTGACCCCTCTTACTGTCTATGTTTTGAACCATTCCTGTGACACTAGTTATAGATTCCGATTCTTCACTTGTGGTTTACTGTATCCCTCTGACCTTCTTATTGACGTTGAAACACAGAAATTGCATCGGAATTAAATACAAAAGGCATTATGCCGACTTAAGTACAAGAAAACTGACTCTTCTTACTGTCTATGTCTTGAACCATTCCTGTGACACTAGTTATAGATTCCGATGCTTCATTTCAGGCTTACTGTAACCCTCTGACCTTCTTATTGACGATGAAACACAGAAATTGCATCGGAATTAAATAGAAAAGGCACAATGCCGACTTAAGTATAAGATAACTGACTCTTCTTACTGTCTATGTTTTGAACCATTCATGTGACACTAGTTATAGATTCCGAAGCTTCACTTCAGCTTTACTGTATCCCTCTGACATTATTGACGATGAAACACAGAAATTGCATCGGATATAATACTAAAGGCAAGAAAACTGACTCTTCTTACTGTCTATGTTATGAACCATTCCTGTGACACTAGCTATAGATTCCGATGCTTCACTTCAGGTTTACTGTATCCCTCTGACCTTCTTATTGACGATGAAGCACAGTAATTGCATCGGAATTAAATACAAAGGCACAATGCCGACTTAAGTACAAGAAAACTGACTCTTCTTACTGTCTATGTTATGAACCATTCCTGTGACGCTAGTTATAGATTCCGATGCTTCACTTCAGGTATACTGTATCCCTCTGACCGTCTTATTGACGATGAAACATAGAAATTGCTTCGGAATTAAATAGAAAAGGAACAATGCCGACTTAAGTACAAGAAAACTGACTCTTCTTACTGTCTATGTTTTGAACCATTCCTGAGACACTAGTTATACATTCCGATGCTTCACCTCAGGTTTACTGTATCCCTCTGACCTTCTTATTGACGATGAAACACAGAAATTGCATCGGAATTAACTACAAAAGGCGAAATGCCGACTTAAGTACCAGAGAACTGACTCTTCTTACTGTCTATGTTTTGAACCATTCCTGTAACACTAGTTATAGATTCCGAGGCTTCACTTCAGGTTTACTGTATCCCTCTGACCTTCGTATTGACGATGAAACACAGAAATTGCTTCGGAATTAAATACAAAAGGCACAATGCAGACTCAAGTACTAGAAGGCTGGCTCTTCATACTGCCTATGTTTTGAACCTTTCCTGTGAGACCGGTTTTAGATTCCGATACTTCACTTCAGGTTAACTGTATCCCATGGACCTTCTTATTGACGACGAAACACAGAAATTGCATCGGAATTAAATAGAAAAAGCACAATGCCGTCTTAAGTACATGTAAACTGACTCTTCTTACTGCCTATGTTTTGAACCATTCCTGTGACACTAAATATAGATTCCGATGCTTCACTTCAGGTTTACTGTATCCCTCTCACCTTCTTATTGACGATGAAACAGAAATTGCATCGGAATTAAATACAAAAAGCACAATGCCGACTTAAGTACAAGAAAACTGACTCCTCTTAGTGTCTATGTTTTGATCCATTCATGTGACACTAGTTATTGATTCCGATGCTTCACTTCAGGCTTACTGTATCCCTCTGACCTTCTTATTGACGATGAAACACAGAAATTGCGTCGGAATTAAATACAAAATGCACAATGCAGACTTAAGTACAAGAAAACTGACTCTTATTACTGTCTAAGTTCTGAACCATTCCTGTGACACTAGTTATAGATTCAGATGCTTCACGTCAGGTTTACTTTATCCCTCTGACCTTCGTATTGTTGATGAAACACAGAAATTGCATCAAAATTAAATACAAAAGTCACAATGCCGACATAAGTACAAGAAAACTGACTCTTCTTACTGTCATTGTTATGAACCATTCCTGTGACACTAGTTATAGATTCCGATGCTTCACTTCAGGTCTACTGTTTCCCCCTGACCGCCTTATTGACGATGAAACATAGAAATTGCTTCGGAATTAAATAAAAAAGGAACAATGCCGACTTAAGTACAAGAAAACTGACTCTTCTTACTGTCTATGTTTTGAACCATTCCTGAGACACTAGTTATAGATTCCGATGCTTCACTTCAGGTTTACTGTATCCCTCTGATCTACTTAATGTTGATGAAACACAGAAATTGCATCGGAATTAAATACAAAAGTCACAATGCCGACTTAAGTACAAGGAAACTGACTCTTCTTACTGTCATTGCTTTGAACCATTCCTGTGACACTAGTTATAGATTCCGATGCTTCACTTCAGGTCTACTGTATCCCTCTGACCTTCTTATTGACGATGAATCACTGAAATTGCTTCGGAATTAAATACAAAATGCACAATGCCGACTTAAGTACAAGAAAACTGACTCTTCTTACTGTCTATATTTTGAACCATTCCTGTGACACTAGTTATAGATTCCGATGCTTCACTTCAGGTCTACTGTTTCCCTCTGACCGCCTTATTGACGATGAAACATACAAATTGCTTCGGAATTAAATAGAAAAGGAACAATGCCGACTTAAGTACAAGAAAACTGACTCTTCTTACTGTCTATGTTTTGAACCATTCCTGAGACACTAGTTATAGATTCCGATGCTTCCCTTCAGGTTTACTGTATCCCTCTGACCTACTTAATGTTGATGAAACACAGAAATTGCATCGGAATTAAATACAAAAGGCACAATGCCGACTTAAGTAGAAGAAAACTAACTCTTCTTACTGTCTATGTTTTGAACCAATCATGTGACACTACTTATAGATTCCGATGATTCACTTCAGGTTTACTGTATCGCTCTGACCTTCTTATTGACGATGAAACACAGAAATTGCTTCGGAATTAAATACAAAATGCACAATGCCGACTTAAGTACAAGAAAACTGACTCTTCTTACTGTCTATGTTTTGAACCATTCCTGTGACACAAGTTATAGATTCCGAAGCTTCACTTCATGTTTACTGTATCCCTCTGACCTTGTTATTGACGATGAAACACAGAAGTGGCATCGGAATTAAATACAAAAGGCACAATAACGACTTAAGTACAAGAAAACTGACTCTTCTTATTGTCTATGTTTTGAACCATTCCTGTGACACTAGTTATAGATTCCGATGCTTCACTTCAGGTTTACTGTATCCCTCTGACCTTCTTAGTGACGATGAAACACAGAAATTGCATCGGAATTAAATACAAAAGGTACAACGCCGACTTAAGTACAAGAAAACTGACTCTTCTTACTGTCTATGTTTTGATCCATTCCTGTGACACTAGTTATAGATTCCGATGCTTCACTTCAGGTTTACTGTATCCCTCTGACCTTCTTATTGGCGATGAAACCCAGAAACTGCATCGGAATTAAATAGAAAAGGCACAATGCCGTCTTAAGTACACGAAAACTGACTCTTCTTACTGTCTATGTTTTGAACCATTCCTGTGACACTAGTTATAGATTACGATGCTTCACCTCAGGTTTACTGTATCCCTCTGACCATCTTATTGACGATGAAACACAGAAATTGCAACGGAATTAAATACAAAAGGCGAAATGCCGACTTAAGTACAAGAAAACTAACACTTCTTACTGTCTATGTTTTGAACCATTCCTGTAACACCAGTTATAGATTCCGATGCTACACTTCAGGTTTACTGTATCATTCTGACCTTCTTATTGACGATGAAACACAGAAATTGCATCGGAATTAAATACAAAAGGCACAATGCCAACTTAAGTACAAGAACACTGACTCTTCTTACTGTCTAAGTTTTGAACCATTCCTGTGACACTAGTTATAGATTCCGATGCTTCACTTGTGGTTTTTCTGTATCCCTCTGACCTTCTTATTGACGATGAAACACAGAAATTGCATCGGAATTAAATACAAAAGGCACAATGCCGACTTAAGTACAAGAAAACTGACTCTTCTTACTGTCTATGCTTTGAAACATTCCTGTGACACTAGTTATAGATTCCGATGCTTCACTTCAGGCTTACTGTATCCCTCTGACCTTCTTATTGACGATGAAACACAGAAATTGCATCGGAATTAAATAGAAAAGGCACAATGCCGACTTAAGTAAAAGATAACTGACTCTTCTTACTGTCTATGTTTTGAACCATTCATGTGACACTAGTTATAGATTCCGATGCTTCACTTCAGGTATACTGTATCCCTCTGACCTTCCTATTGACGATTAAACACAGAAATTGCATCGGAATTAAATACTAAAGGCACATTGCCGACTTAAGTACAAGAAAACTGACTCTTCTTACTGTCTATGTTATGAACCATTCCTGTGACACTAGCTATAGATTCCGATGCTTCACTTCAGGTTTACTGTATCCCTCTGACCTTCTTATTGACGATCAAACACAGTAATTGCATCGGAATTAAATACAAAGGGCACAATGCCGACTTAAGTACAAGAAAACTCACTCTTCTTACTGTCTATGTTTTGAACCACTCCTTTGACACTAGTTATAGATTCCAATGCTTCACTTCAGGTTGTCTGTATCCCTCTGACCTTCTTATTGACGATGAAACATAGAAATTGCTTCGGAATTAAATACAAAATGTACAACGCCGACTTAAGTACAAGAAAACTGACTCTTCTTACTGTCTATGTTTTGATCCATTCCTGTGACACTAGTTATAGATTCCGATGCTTCACTTCAGGTTTACTGTATCCCTCTGACCTTCTTATTGGCGATGAAACCCAGAAACTGCATCGGAATTAAATTGAAAAGGCACAATGCCGTCTTAAGTACACGAAAACTGACTCTTCTTACTGTCTATGTTTTCAACCATTCCTGTGACACTAGTTATAGATTCCGATGCTTCACCTCAGGTTTACTGTAAATCTCTGACCTTCTTATTGACGATGAAACACAGAAATTGCAACGGAATTAAATACAAAAGGCGAAATGCCGACTTAAGTACAAGAAAACTGACACTTCTTACTGTCTATGTTTTGAACCATTCCTGTAACACCAGTTATAGATTCCGATGCTACACTTCAGGTTTACTTCATCTTTCTGACCTTCTTATTGACGATGAAACACAGAAATTGCAACGGAATTAAATACAAAAGGCACAATGCCAACTTAAGTACAAGAACACTGACTCTTCTTACTGCCTAAGTTTTGAACCATTCCTGTGGCACTAGTTATAGATTCCGATGCTTCACTTGTGGTTTTTCTGTATCCCTCTGACCTTCTTATTGACGATGAAACACAGAAATTGCATCGAAATTAAATACAAAAGGCACAATGCCGACTTAAGTACAAGAAAACTGACTCTTCTTACTGTCTATGCTTTGAAACATTCCTGTGACACTAGTTATAGATTCCGATGCTTCACTTCAGGCTTACTGTATCCCTCTGACCTTCTTATTGACGATGAAACACAGAAATTGCATCGGAATTAAATAGAAAAGGCACAATGCCGACTTAAGTAAAAGATAACTGACTCTTCTTACTGTCTATGTTTTGAACCATTCATGTGACACTAGTTATAGATTCCGAAGCTTCACTTCAGGTATACTGTATCCCTCTGACCTTCCTATTGACGATTAAACACAGAAATTGCATCGGAATTAAATACTAAAGGCACATTGCCGACTTAAGTACAAGAAAACTGACTCTTCTTACTGTCTATGTTATTAACCATTCCTGTGACACTAGCTATAGATTCCGATGCTTCACTTCAGGTTTACTGTATCCCTCTGACCTTCTTATTGACGATCAAACACAGTAATTGCATCGGAATTAAATACAAAGGGCACAATGCCGACTTAAGTACAAGAAAACTCACTCTTCTTACTGTCTATGTTTTGAACCATTCCTTTGACACTAGTTATAGATTCCGATGTTTCACTTCAGGTTGTCTGTATCCCTCTGACCTTCTTATTGACGATGAAACATAGAAATTGCTTCGGAATTAAATACAAAATGTACAACGCCGACTTAAGTACAAGAAAACTGACTCTTCTTACTGTCTATGTTTTGATCCATTCCTGTGACACTAGTTATAGATTCCGATGCTTCACTTCAGGTTTACTGTATCCCTCTGACCTTCTTATTAGCGATGAAACCCAGAAACTGCATCGGAATTAAATTGAAAGGGCACAATGCCGTCTTAAGTACACGAAAACTGACTCTTCTTACTGTCTATGTTTTGAACCATTCCTGTGACACTAGTTATAGATTCCGATGCTTCACCTCAGGTTTACTGTATCTCTCTGACCTTCTTATTGACGATGAAACACAGAAATTGCAACGGAATTAAATACAAAAGGCGAAATGCCGACTTAAGTACAAGAAAACTGACACTTCTTACTGTCTATGTTTTGAACCATTCCTGTAACACCAGTTATAGTTTCCGATGCTACACTTCAGGTTTACTGTATCTTTCTGACCTTCTTATTGACGATGAAACACAGAAATTGCAACGGAATTAAATATAAAGGCACAATGCCAACTTAAGTACAAGAACACTGACTCTTCTTACTGTCTAAGTTTTGAACCATTCCTGTGGCACTAGTTATAGATTCCGATGCTTCACTTGTGGTTTTTCTGTATCCCTCTGACCTTCTTATTGACGATGAAACACAGAAATTGCATCGGAATTAAATACAAAAGGCACAATGCCGACTTAAGTACAAGAGAACTGACTCTTCTTACTGTCTATGCTTTGAAACATTCCTGTGACACTAGTTATAGATTCCGATGCTTCACTTCAGGCTTACTGTATCCCTCTGACCTTCTTATTGACGATGAAACACAGAAATTGCATCGGAATTAAATAGAAAAGGCACAATGCCGACTTAAGTAAAAGATAACTGACTCTTCTTACTGTCTATGTTTTGAACCATTTATGTGACACTAGTTATAGATTCCGAAGCTTCACTTCAGGTATACTGTATCCCTCTGACCTTCCTATTGACGATTAAACACAGAAATTGCATCGGAATTAAATACTAAAGGCACATTGCCGACTTAAGTACAAGAAAACTGACTCTTCTTACTGTCTATGTTATTAACCATTCCTGTGACACTAGCTATAGATTCCGATGCTTCACTTCAGGTTTACTGTATCCCTCTGACCTTCTTATTGACGATCAAACACAGTAATTGCATCGGAATTAAATACAAAGGGCACAAGGCCGACTTAAGTACAAGAAAACTCACTCTTCTTACTGTCTATGTTTTGAACCATTCCATTGACACTAGTTATAGATTCCGATGTTTCACTTCAGGTTGTCTGTATCCCTCTGACCTTCTTATTGACGATGAAACATAGAAATTGCTTCGGAACTAAATACAAAATGTACAACGCCGACTTAAGTACAAGAAAACTGACTCTTCTTACTGTCTATGTTTTGATCCATTCCTGTGACACTAGTTATAGATTCCGATGCTTCACTTCATGTTTACTGTATCCCTCTGACCTTCTTATTGGCGATGAAACCCAGAAACTGCATCGGAATTAAATTGAAAAGGCACAATGCCGTCTTAAGTACACGAAAACTGACTCTTCTTACTGTCTATGTCTTGAACCATTCCTGTGACACTAGTTATAGATTCCGATGCTTCACCTCAGGTTTACTGTATCTCTCTGACCTTCTTATTGACGATGAAACACAGAAATTGCAACGGAATTAAATACAAAAGGCGAAATGCCGACTTAAGTACAAGAAAACTGACACTTCTTACTGTCTATGTTTTGAACCATTCCTGTAACACCAGTTATAGATTCCGATGCTACACTTAAGGTTTACTGTATCTTTCTGACCTTCTTATTGACGATGAAACACAGAAATTGCATCGGAATTAAATACAAAAGGCACAATGCCAACTTAAGTACAAGAACACTGACTCTTCTTACTGTCTAAGTTTTGAACCATTCCTGTGACACTAGTTATAGATTCCGATGCTTCACTTGTGGTTTTTCTGTATCCCTCTGACCTTCTTATTGACGATGAAACACAGAAATTGCATCGGAATTAAATACAAAAGGCACAATGCCGACTTAAGTACAAGAAAACTGACTCTTCTTACTGTCTATGCTTTGAAACATTCCTGTGACACTAGTTATAGATTCCGATGCTTCACTTCAGGCTTACTGTATACCTCTGACCTTCTTATTGACGATGAAACACAGAAATTGCATCGGAATTAAATAGAAAAGCACAATGCCGACTTAAGTAAAAGATAACTGACTCTTCTTACTGTCTATGTTTTGAACCATTCATGTGACACTAGTTATAGATTCCGATGCTTCACTTCAGGTATACTGTATCCCTCTGACCTTCTTATTGACGATTAAACACAGAAATTGCATCGGAATTAAATACTAAAGGCACAATGCCGACTTAAGTACCAGAAAACTGACTCTTCTTACTGTCTATGTTATGAACCATTCCTGTGACACTAGCTATAGATTCCGATGCTTCACTTCAGGTATACGGTATCCCTCTGACCTTCTTATTGACGATGAAACACAGTAATTGCATCGGAATTAAATACATAGGGCACAATGCCGACTTAAGTACAAGAAAACTCACTCTTCTTACTGTCTATGTTTTGAACCATTCCTTTGACACTAGTTATAGATTCCAATGCTTCACTTCAGGTTGTCTGTATCCCTCTGACCTTCTTATTGACGATGAAACATAGAAATTGCTTCGGAATTAAATACAAAATGTACAACGCCGACTTAAGTACAAGAAAACTGACTCTTCTTACTGTCTATGTTTTGATCCATTCCTGTGACACTAGTTATAGATTCCGATGCTTCACTTCAGGTTTACTGTATCCCTCTGACCTTCTTATTGGCGATGAAACCCAGAAACTGCATCGGAATTAAATTGAAAAGGCACAATGCCGTCTTAAGTACACGAAAACTGACTCTTCTTACTGTCTATGTTTTCAACCATTCCTGTGACACTAGTTATAGATTCCGATGCTTCACCTCAGGTTTACTGTAAATCTCTGACCTTCTTATTGACGATGAAACACAGAAATTGCAACGGAATTAAATACAAAAGGCGAAATGCCGACTTAAGTACAAGAAAACTGACACTTCTTACTGTCTATGTTTTGAACCATTCCTGTAACACCAGTTATAGATTCCGATGCTACACTTCAGGTTTACTTCATCTTTCTGACCTTCTTATTGACGATGAAACACAGAAATTGCAACGGAATTAAATACAAAAGGCACAATGCCAACTTAAGTACAAGAACACTGACTCTTCTTACTGCCTAAGTTTTGAACCATTCCTGTGGCACTAGTTATAGATTCCGATGCTTCACTTGTGGTTTTTCTGTATCCCTCTGACCTTCTTATTGACGATGAAACACAGAAATTGCATCGGAATTAAATACAAAAGGCACAATGCCGACTTAAGTACAAGAAAACTGACTCTTCTTACTGTCTATGCTTTGAAACATTCCTGTGACACTAGTTATAGATTCCGATGCTTCACTTCAGGCTTACTGTATCCCTCTGACCTTCTTATTGACGATGAAACACAGAAATTGCATCGGAATTAAATAGAAAAGGCACAATGCCGACTTAAGTAAAAGATAACTGACTCTTCTTACTGTCTATGTTTTGAACCATTCATGTGACACTAGTTATAGATTCCGAAGCTTCACTTCAGGTATACTGTATCCCTCTGACCTTCCTATTGACGATTAAACACAGAAATTGCATCGGAATTAAATACTAAAGGCACATTGCCGACTTAAGTACAAGAAAACTGACTCTTCTTACTGTCTATGTTATTAACCATTCTTGTGACACTAGCTATAGATTCCGATGCTTCACTTCAGGTTTACTGTATCCCTCTGACCTTCTTATTGACGATCAAACACAGTAATTGCATCGGAATTAAATACAAAGGGCACAATGCCGACTTAAGTACAAGAAAACTCACTCTTCTTACTGTCTATGTTTTGAACCATTCCTTTGACACTAGTTATAGATTCCGATGTTTCACTTCAGGTTGTCTGTATCCCTCTGACCTTCTTATTGACGATGAAACATAGAAATTGCTTCGGAATTAAATACAAAATGTACAACGCCGACTTAAGTACAAGAAAACTGACTCTTCTTACTGTCTATGTTTTGATCCATTCCTGTGACACTAGTTATAGATTCCGATGCTTCACTTCAGGTTTACTGTATCCCTCTGACCTTCTTATTGGCGATGAAACCCAGAAACTGCATCGGAATTAAATTGAAAGGGCACAATGCCGTCTTAAGTACACGAAAACTGACTCTTCTTACTGTCTATGTTTTGAACCATTCCTGTGACACTAGTTATAGATTCCGATGCTTCACCTCAGGTTTACTGTATCTCTCTGACCTTCTTATTGACGATGAAACACAGAAATTGCAACGGAATTAAATACAAAAGGCGAAATGCCGACTTAAGTACAAGAAAACTGACACTTCTTACTGTCTATGTTTTGAACCATTCCTGTAACACCAGTTATAGTTTCCGATGCTACACTTCAGGTTTACTGTATCTTTCTGACCTTCTTATTGACGATGAAACACAGAAATTGCAACGGAATTAAATATAAAGGCACAATGCCAACTTAAGTACAAGAACACTGACTCTTCTTACTGTCTAAGTTTTGAACCATTCCTGTGGCACTAGTTATAGATTCCGATGCTTCACTTGTGGTTTTTCTGTATCCCTCTGACCTTCTTATTGACGATGAAACACAGAAATTGCATCGGAATTAAATACAAAAGGCACAATGCCGACTTAAGTACAAGAGAACTGACTCTTCTTACTGTCTATGCTTTGAAACATTCCTGTGACACTAGTTATAGATTCCGATGCTTCACTTCAGGCTTACTGTATCCCTCTGACCTTCTTATTGACGATGAAACACAGAAATTGCATCGGAATTAAATAGAAAAGGCACAATGCCGACTTAAGTAAAAGAAAACTGACTCTTCTTACTGTCTATGTTTTGAACCATTTATGTGACACTAGTTATAGATTCCGAAGCTTCACTTCAGGTATACTGTATCCCTCTGACCTTCCTATTGACGATTAAACACAGAAATTGCATCGGAATTAAATACTAAAGGCACATTGCCGACTTAAGTACAAGAAAACTGACTCTTCTTACTGTCTATGTTATTAACCATTCCTGTGACACTAGCTATAGATTCCGATGCTTCACTTCAGGTTTACTGTATCCCTCTGACCTTCTTATTGACGATCAAACACAGTAATTGCATCGGAATTAAATACAAAGGGCACAAGGCCGACTTAAGTACAAGAAAACTCACTCTTCTTACTGTCTATGTTTTGAACCATTCCATTGACACTAGTTATAGATTCCGATGTTTCACTTCAGGTTGTCTGTATCCCTCTGACCTTCTTATTGACGATGAAACATAGAAATTGCTTCGGAACTAAATACAAAATGTACAACGCCGACTTAAGTACAAGAAAACTGACTCTTCTTACTGTCTATGTTTTGATCCATTCCTGTGACACTAGTTATAGATTCCGATGCTTCACTTCAGGTTTACTGTATCCCTCTGACCTTCTTATTGGCGATGAAACCCAGAAACTGCATCGGAATTAAATTGAAAAGGCACAATGCCGTCTTAAGTACACGAAAACTGACTCTTCTTACTGTCTATGTTTTGAAACAGTCCTGTGACACTAGTTATAGATTCCGATGCTTCACCTCAGGTTTACTGTATCTCTCTGACCTTCTTATTGACGATGAAACACAGAAATTGCAACGGAATTAAATACAAAAGGCGAAATGCCGACTTAAGTACAAGAAAACTGACACTTCTTACTGTCTATGTTTTGAACCATTCCTGTAACACCAGTTATAGATTCCGATGCTACACTTCAGGTTTACTGTATCTTTCTGACCTTCTTATTGACGATGAAACACAGAAATTGCATCGGAATTAAATACAAAAGGCACAATGCCAACATAAGTACAAGAACACTGACTCTTCTTACTGTCTAAGTTTTGAACCATTCCTGTGACACTAGTTATAGATTCCGATGCTTCACTTGTGGTTTTTCTGTATCCCTCTGACCTTCTTATTGACGATGAAACACAGAAATTGCATCGGAATTAAATACAAAAGGCACAATGCCGACTTAAGTACAAGAAAACTGACTCTTCTTACTGTCTATGCTTTGAAACATTCCTGTGACACTAGTTATAGATTCCGATGCTTCACTTCAGGCTTACTGTATCCCTCTGACCTTCTTATTGACGATGAAACACAGAAACTGCATCGGAATTAAATAGAAAAGGCACAATGCCGACTTAAGTAAAAGATAACTGACTCTTCTTACTGTCTATGTTTTGAACCATTCATGTGACACTAGTTATAGATTCCGATGCTTCACTTCAGGTATACTGTATCCCTCTGACCTTCCTATTGACGATTAAACACAGAAATTGCATCGGAATTAAATACTAAAGGCACATTGCCGACTTAAGTACAAGAAAACTGACTCTTCTTACTGTCTATGTTATGAACCATTCCTGTGACACTAGCTATAGATTCCGATGCTTCACTTCAGGTTTACTGTATCCCTCTGACCTTCTTATTGACGATCAAACACAGTAATTGCATCGGAATTAAATACAAAGGGCACAATGCCGACTTAAGTACAAGAAAACTCACTCTTCTTACTGTCTATGTTTTGAACCATTCCTTTGACACTAGTTATAGATTCCGATGCTTCACTTCAGGTTGTCTGTATCCCTCTGACCTTCTTATTGACGATGAAACATAGAAATTGCTTCGGAATTAAATACAAAGTGTACAACGCCGACTTAAGTACAAGAAAACTGACTCTTCTTACTGTCTATGTTTTGATCCATTCCTGTGACACTAGTTATAGATTCCGATGCTTCACTTCATGTTTACTGTATCCCTCTGACCTTCTTATTGGCGATGAAACCCAGAAACTGCATCGGAATTAAATTGAAAAGGCACAATGCCGTCTTAAGTACACGAAAACTGACTCTTCTTACTGTCTATGTCTTGAACCATTCCTGTGACACTAGTTATAGATTCCGATGCTTCACCTCAGGTTTACTGTATCTCTCTGACCTTCTTATTGACGATGAAACACAGAAATTGCAACGGAATTAAATACAAAAGGCGAAATGCCGACTTAAGTACAAGAAAACTGACACTTCTTACTGTCTATGTTTTGAACCATTCCTGTAACACCAGTTATAGATTCCGATGCTACACTTAAGGTTTACTGTATCTTTCTGACCTTCTTATTGACGATGAAACACAGAAATTGCATCGGAATTAAATACAAAAGGCACAATGCCAACTTAAGTACAAGAACACTGACTCTTCTTACTGTCTAAGTTTTGAACCATTCCTGTGACACTAGTTATAGATTCCGATGCTTCACTTGTGGTTTTTCTGTATCCCTCTGACCTTCTTATTGACGATGAAACACAGAAATTGCATCGGAATTAAATACAAAAGGCACAATGCCGACTTAAGTACAAGAAAACTGACTCTTCTTACTGTCTATGCTTTGAAACATTCCTGTGACACTAGTTATAGATTCCGATGCTTCACTTCAGGCTTACTGTATACCTCTGACCTTCTTATTGACGATGAAACACAGAAATTGCATCGGAATTAAATAGAAAAGCACAATGCCGACTTAAGTAAAAGATAACTGACTCTTCTTACTGTCTATGTTTTGAACCATTCATGTGACACTAGTTATAGATTCCGATGCTTCACTTCAGGTATACTGTATCCCTCTGACCTTCTTATTGACGATTAAACACAGAAATTGCATCGGAATTAAATACTAAAGGCACAATGCCGACTTAAGTACAAGAAAACTGACTCTTCTTACTGTCTATGTTATGAACCATTCCTGTGACACTAGCTATAGATTCCGATGCTTCACTTCAGGTATACGGTATCCCTCTGACCTTCTTATTGACGATGAAACACAGTAATTGCATCGGAATTAAATACATAGGGCACAATGCCGACTTAAGTACAAGAAAACTCACTCTTCTTACTGTCTATGTTTTGAACCATTCCTTTGACACTAGTTATAGATTCCGATGCTTCACTTCAGGTTGTCTGTATATCTCTGACCTTCTTATTGACGATGAACCATAGAAATTGCTTCGGAATTAAATAGAAAAGGAACAACGCCGACTTAAGTACAAGAAAAATGACTCTTCTTACTGTCTATGTTTTGAACCATTCGTGTAACACTAGTTATAGATTCCGATGCTTCACTTCAGGTTTACTGTATCCCACTGACCTTCTTATTGACGATGAAACACAGAAATTGCATCGGAATTAAATATAAAAGGCACAATGCCGACTTAAGTACAAGAAAACTGACTCTTCTTTCTGTCTAAGTTTTGAACCATTCCCGTGACACTAGTTATAGATTCCGATGCTTCACTTGAGGTTTACTGTATCCCCCTGAGCTTCTTATTGACGATGAAAAACAGAAATTGCATCGGAATTAAATACAAAAGGCACAATGCCGACTTAAGTACAAGAAAACTGACTCTTCTTACTGTCTATGTTTTGAACCATTCCTGTGTCACTAGTTATGGATTCCGATGCTTCACTTTAGGATTACTGTATCCCTCTGACCGTCTTATTGACGATGAAACATAGAAATTGCTTCGGAATTAAATAGAAAAGGAACAACGCCGACTTAAGTACAAGAAAAATGACTCTTCTTACTGTCTATGTTTTGAACCATTCCTGAGACTCTAGTTATAGGTTCCGATGCTTCACTTCAGGTTTACTGTATCCCTCTGACCTACTTAATGTTGATGAAGCACAGAAATTGAATCGGAATTAAATACAAAAGTCACAATGCCGGCTTAAGTACAAGAAACTGACTCTTCTTACTGTCGATGTTTTGAACCATTCCTGTGACACTAGTTATAGATTCCGATGCTTCACTTCAGGTCTACTGTATCCCTCTGACCTTCTTATTGACGATGAAACACTGAAATTGCATCGGAATTAAATACAAAAGGCACAATGCCGACTTAAGTAGAAGGATACTGACTTTTCTTACTGTCTATGTTTAGAACCAATCATGTGACTCTACTTATAGATTCCGATGATTCACTTCAGGTTTACTGTATCCCTCTGACCTTCTTGTTGACGATGAAACACAGAAATTGCTTCGGAATTAAATATAAAATGCACAATGCCGACTTAAGTACAAGAAAACTGACTCTTCTTACTGCCTATGTTTTGAACCATTCCTGTGACACTAGTTATAGATTCCGATGCTTCACTTCAGGTTTACTGTATCTCTCTGACCTTGTTATTGACGATTAAACACAGAAGTTGCATCGGAATTAAATACAAAAGGCACAATACCGACTTAAGTACAAGAAAACTGACTCTTCTTACTGTCTATGTTTTGAACCATTCCTGTGACACTAGTTATAGATTCCGATGCTTCACTTCAGGTTTACTGTATCCCTCTGACCTTCTTAGTGACGATGAAACACAGAAATTGCATCGGAATTCAATACAATAGGTACAACGCCGACTTAAGTACAAGAAAACTGACTCTTCTTACTGTCTATGTTTTGAACCATTCCTGTGACACTAGTTATAGATTCCGATGCTTCACTTCAGGTTTACTGTATCCCTCTGACCTTCTTATTGACGATGAAACCCAGAAACTGCATCGGAATTAAATACAAAAGTCACAATGCCGACTTAAGTACAAGAAAACTGACTCTTCTTGCTGTGTAAGTTTTGAACCATTCCTGTGACACTAGTTATAGATTCCGATGCTTCACTTCAGGTTTACTGTATTTCATGGACCTTCTTATTGACGACGAAACACAGAAATTGCATCGGAATTATATACAAAAGGCACAATGCCGACTTAAGTACAAGAAACCTGACTCTTCTTACTGTCTATGTTTAGAACCCTTCCTGTGACACTAGTTATAGATTCCGATGCTTCACTTCAGGTTTACTGTACCCTGTGAACTTCTTATTGACGATGAAACACAGAAATTGCATCGGAATTAAATACAAAAGGGACAATGACAAGTACAATTAAACTGACTCCTCTTACTGTCTATGTTTTGAACCATTCCTGTGACACTAGTTATAGATTCCGATGCTTCACTTCAGATTTACTGTATCCCTCTGACCTTCTTATTGACGATGAAATACAAAAATTGCATCGGAATTAAATACCAAAGGCACAATGCCGACTTAAGTACATGAAAACTGACTCTTCTTACTGTCTATGTTTTGAACCATTCCTGTGACACTAGCTATAGATTCCGATGCTTCACTTCAGGTTTACAGTATCCCTCTGACCTTCTTATTGACGATGAAACACAGTAATTGCATCGGAATTAAATACAAAGGGCACAATGCCGACTTAAGTAGAAGAAAACTCACTCTTCTTACTGTCTATGTTTTGAACCATTCCTTTGACACTAGTTATAGATTCCGATGCTTCACTTCAGGTTTACTGTATCCCCCTGACCTTCTTATTGACGATGAAACAGAGAAATTGCACCGGAATTAAATACAAGAGGCACAATGCCGACTCAAGTACAAGAAGGCTGGCTCTTCATACTGTCTATGTTTTGAACCTTTCCTGTGAGACCGGTTTGAGAGTCCGATGCTTCACTTCAGGTTTACTGTATTTCATGGACCTTCTTATTGACGACGAAACACAGAAATTGCATCGGAATTATATACAAAAGGCACAATGCCGATTTAAGTACAAGAAACCTGACTCTTCTTACTGTCTATGTTTAGAACCCTTCCTGTGTTATAGATTCCGATGCTTCACTTCAGGTTTACTGTACCCTCTGAACTTCTTATTGACGATGAAACACAGAAATTGCATCGGAATTAAATACAAAAGGGACAATGCCAACTTAAGTACAAGAAAACTGACTCTTCTTACTGTCTATGTTTTGAACCATTCATGTGACACTAGTTATAGATTTCGATGCTTCACTTCAGGTTTACTGAATCCCTAGGACCTTCTTATTGACGAGGAAACACAGAATTTGCATCGGAATTAAATACAAAAGGCACAATGCCGACTTAAGTACAAGAAAACTGACTCTTCTTACTGTCTATGTTTTGAACCAATCATGTGACACTACTTATAGATTCCGATGATTCACTTCAGGTTTACTGTATCCCTCTGACCTTCTTATTGACGATGAAACACAGATATTGCTTCGGAATTAAATACAAAATGCACAATGCCGACTTAAGTACAAGAAAACTGACTCTTCTTACTGTCTATGTTTTGAACCATTCCTGTGACACAAGTTATAGATTCCGAAGCTTCACTTCATGTTTACTGTATCCCTCTGACCTTGTTATTGACGATGAAACACAGAAGTGGCATCGGAATTAAATACAAAAGGCACAATATCGACATAAGTACAAGAAAACTGACTCTTCTTACTGTCTATGTTTTGAACCATTCCTGTGACACTAGTTATAGATTCCGATGCTTCACTTCAGGTTTACTGTATCCCTCTGACCTTCTTAGTGACGATGAAACACAGAAATTGCATCGGAATTAAATACAAAAGGTACAACGCCGACTTAAGTACAAGAAAGCTGACTCTTTTTACTGTCTATGTTTTGAACCGTTCCTGTGACACTAGTTGTAGATTCCGATGCTTCACTTCAGGTTTACTGTATCCCTCTGACCTTGTTATTGACGATGAAACACAGAAGTTGCATCGGAATTAAATACAAAAGGCACAATACCGACTTATGTACAAGAAAACTGACTCTTCTTACTGTCTATGTTATGAACCATTCCTGTGACACTAGCTATAGATTCCGATGCTTCACTTCAGGTTTACTGTATCCCTCTGACCTTCTTATTGACGATCAAACACAGTAATTGCATCGGAATTAAATACAAAGAGCACAATGCCGACTTAAGTACAAGAAAACTCACGCTTCTTACTGTCTATGTTTTGAACCATTCCTTTGACACTAGTTATAGATTCCGATGCTTCACTTCAGGTTGTCTGTATCCCTCTGACCTTCTTATTGACGATGAAACATAGAAATTGCTTCGGAATTAAATACAAAATGTACAACGCCGACTTAAGTACAAGAAAACTGACTCTTCTTACTGTCTATGTTTTGATCCATTCCTGTGACACTAGTTATAGATTCCGATGCTTCACTTCAGGTTTCCTGTATCCCTCTGACCATCTTATTGGCGATGAAACCCAGAAACTGCATCGGAATTAAATTGAAAAGGCACAATGCCGTCTTAAGTACACGAAAACTGACTCTTCTTACTGTCTATGTTTTGAACCATTCCTGTGACACTAGTTATAGATTCCGATGCTTCACCTCAGGTTTACTGTATCTCTCTGACCTTCTTATTGACGATGAAACACAGAAATTGCAACGGAATTAAATACAAAACGCGAAATGCCGACTTAAGTATAAGAAAACTGACACTTCTTACTGTCTATGTTTTGAACCATTCCAGTAACACCAGTTATAGATTCCGATGCTACACTTCAGGTTTACTGTATCTTTCTGACCTTCTTATTGACGATGAAACACAGAAATTGCATCGGAATTAAATACAAAAGGCACAATGCCAACTTAAGTACAAGAACTCTGACTCTTCTTACTGTCTAAGTTTTGAACCATTCCTGTGACACTAGTTATAGATTCTGATGCTTCACTTGTGGTTTTTCTGTATCCCTCTGACCTTCTTATTGACGATGAAACACAGAAATTGCATCGGAATTAAATACAAAAGGCACAATGCCGACTTAGGTACAAGAAAACTGACTCTTCTTACTGTCTATGCTTTGAAACATTCCTGTGACACTAGTTATAGATTCCGATGCTTCACTTCAGGCTTACTGTATCCCTCTGACCTTGTTATTGACGATGAAACACAGAAATTGCATCGGAATTAAATAGAAAAGGCACAATGCCGACTTAAGTAAAAGGTAACTGACTCTTCTTACTGTCTATGTTTTGAACCATTCATGTGACACTAGTTATAGATTCCGATGCTTCACTTCAGGTATACTGTATCCCTCTGACCTTCCTATTGACGATTAAACACAGAAATTGCATCGGAATTAAATACTAAAGGCACATTGCCGACTTAAGTGCAAGAAAACTGACTCTTCTTACTGTCTATGTTATGAACCATTCCTGTGACACTAGCTATAGATTCCGATGCTTCACTTCAGGTTTACTGTATCCCTCTGACCTTCTTATTGACGATCAAACACAGTAATTGCATCGGAATTAAATACAAAGGGCACAATGCCGACTTAAGTACAAGAAAACTCACTCTTCTTACTGTCTATGTTTTGAACCATTCCTTTGACACTAGTTATAGATTCCGATGCTTCACTTCAGGTTGTCTGTATCCCTCTGACCTTCTTATTGACGATGAAACATAGAAATTGCTTCGGAATTAAATACAAAATGTACAACGCAGACTTAAGTACAAGAAAACTGACTCTTCTTACTGTCTATGTTTTGATCCATTCCTGTGACACTAGTTATAGATTCCGATGCTTCACTTCAGGTTTCCTGTATCCCTCTGACCTTCTTATTGGCGATGAAACCCAGAAACTGCATCGGAATTAAATTGAAAAGGCTCAATGCCGTCTTAAGTACACGAAAACTGACTCTTCTTACTGTCTATGTTTTGAACCATTCCTGTGACACTAGTTATAGATTCCGATGCTTCACCTCAGGTTTACTGTATCTCTCTGATCTTCTTATTGACGATGAAACACAGAAATTGCAACGGAATTAAATACAAAAGGCGAAATGCCGACTTAAGTACAAGAAAACTGACACTTCTTACTGTCTATGTTTTGAACCATTCCTGTAACACCAGTTATAGATTCCGATGCTACACTTCAGGTTTACTGTATCTTTCTGACCTTCTTATTGACGATGAAACACAGAAATTGCATCGGAATTAAATACAAAAGGCACAATGCCAACTTAAGTACAAGAACACTGACTCTTCTTACTGTCTAAGTTTTGAACCATTCCTGTGACACTAGTTATAGATTCTGATGCTTCACTTGTGGTTTTTCTGTATCCCTCTGACCTTCTAATTGACGATGAAACACAGAAATTGCATCGGAATTAAATACAAAAGGCACAATGCCGACTTAAGTACAAGAAAACTGACTCTTCTTACTGTCTATGCTTTGAAACATTCCTGTGACACTAGTTATAGATTCTGATGCTTCACTTCAGGCTTCCTGTATCCCTCTGACTTTCTTATTGACGATGAATAACAGAAATTGCATCGGAATTAAATAGAAAAGGCACAATGCCGACTTAAGTAAAAGATAACTGACTCTTCTTACTGTCTATGTTTTGAACCATTCATGTGACACTAGTTATAGATTCCGATGCTTCACTTCAGGTATACTGTATCCCTCTGACCTTCCTATTGACGATTAAACACAGAAATTGCATCGGAATTAAATACTAAAGGCACATTGCCGACGTAAGTGCAAGAAAACTGACTCTTCTTACTGTCTATGTTATGAACCATTCCTGTGACACTAGCTATAGATTCCGATGCTTCACTTCAGGTTTACTGTATCCCTCTGACCTTCTTATTGACGATCAAACACAGTAATTGCATCGGAATTAAATACAAAGGGCACAATGCCGACTTAAGTACAAGAAAACTCACTCTTCTTACTGTCTATGTTTTGAACCATTCCTTTGACACTAGTTATAGATTCCGATGCTTCACTTCAGGTTGTCTGTATCCCTCTGACCTTCTTATTGACGATGAAACATAGAAATTGCTTCGGAATTAAATACAAAATGTACAACGCAGACTTAAGTACAAGAAAACTGACTCTTCTTACTGTCTATGTTTTGATCCATTCCTGTGACACTAGTTATAGATTCCGATGCTTCACTTCAGGTTAACTGTATCCCTCTGACCTTCTTATTGGCGATGAAACCCAGAAACTGCATCGGAATTAAATTGAAAAGGCACAATGCCGTCTTAAGTACACGAAAACTGACTCTTCTAACTGTCTATGTTTTGAACCATTCCTGTGACACTAGTTATAGATTCCGATGCTTCACCTCAGGTTTACTGTATCTCTCTGACCTTCTTATTGACGATGAAACACAGAAATTGCAACGGAATTAAATACAAAAGGCGAAATGCCGACTTAAGTACAAGAAAACTGACACTTCTTACTGTCTATGTTTTGAACCATTCCTGTAACAGCAGTTATAGATTCCGATGCTACACTTCAGGTTTACTGTATCTTTCTGACCTTCTTATTGACGATGAAACACAGAAATTGCATCGGAATTAAATACAAAAGGCACAATGCCAACTTAAGTACAAGAACACTGACTCTTCTTACTGTCTAAGTTTTGAACCATTCCTGTGACACTAGTTATAGATTCCGATGCTTCACTTGTGGTTTATCTGTATTCCTCTGACCTTCTTATTGACGATGAAACACAGAAATTGCATCGGAATTAAATACAAAAGGCACAATGCCGACTTAAGTACAAGAAAACTGACTCTTCTTACTGTCTATGCTTTGAAACATTCCTGTGACACTAGTTATAGATTCCGATGCTTCACTTCAGGCTTACTGTATCCCTCTGACCTTCTTATTGACGATGAAACACAAAAATTGCATCGGAATTAAATAGAAAAGGCACAATGCCGACTTAAGTAAAAGTTAACTGACTCTTCTTACTGTCTCTGTTTTGAACCATTCATGTGGCACTAGTTATAGATTCCGATGCTTCACTTCAGGTATACTGTATCCCTCTGACCTTCCTATTGACGATTAAACACAGAAATTGCATCGGAATTAAATACTAAAGGCACATTGCCGACTTAAGTACAAGAAAACTGACTCTTCGTACTGTCTATGTTATGAACCATTCCTGTGACACTAGCTATAGATTCCGATGCTTCACTTCAGGTTTACTGTATCCCTCTGACCTTCTTATTGACGATCAAACACAGTAATTGCATCGGAATTAAATACAAAGGGCACAATGCCGACTTAAGTACAAGAAAACTCACTCTTCTTACTGTCTATGTTTTGAACCATTCCTTTGACACTAGTTATAGATTCCGATGCTTCACTTCAGGTTGTCTGTATCCCTCTGACCTTCTTATTGACGATGAAACATAGAAATTGCTTCGGAATTAAATACAAAATGTACAACGCCGACTTAAGTACAAGAAAACTGACTCTTCTTACTGTCTATGTTTTGATCCATTCCTGTGACACTAGTTATAGATTCCGATGCTTCACTTCAGGTTTACTGTATCCCTCTGACCTTCTTATTGGCGATGAAACCCAGAAACTGCATCGGAATTAAATTGAAAAGGCACAATGCCGTCTTAAGTACACGAAAACTGACTCTTCTTACTGTCTATGTTTTGAACCATTCCTGTGACACTAGTTATAGATTCCGATGCTTCACCTCAGGTTTACTGTATCTCTCTGACCTTCTTATTGACGATGAAACACAGAAATTGCAACGGAATTAAATACAAAAGGCGAAATGCCGACTTAAGTACAAGAAAACTGACACTTCTTACTGTCTATGTTTTGAACCATTCCTGTAACACCAGTTATAGATTCCGATGCTACACTTCAGGTTTACTGTATCTTTCTGACCTTCTTATTGACGATGAAACACAGAAATTGCATCGGAATTAAATACAAAAGGCACAATGCCAACTTAAGTACAAGAACACTGACTCTTCTTACTGTCTAAGTTTTGAACCATTCCTGTGACACTAGTTATAGATTCCGATGCTTTACTTGTGGTTTTTCTGTATCCCTCTGACCTTCTTATTGACGATGAAACACAGAAATTGCATCGGAATTAAATGCAAAAGGCACAATGCCGACTTAAGTACAAGAAAACTGACTCTTCTTACTGTCTATGCTTTGAAACATTCCTGTGACACTAGTTATAGATTCCGATGCTTCACTTCAGGCTTACTGTATCCCTCTGACCTTCTTATTGACGATGGAACACAGAAATTGCATCGGAATTAAATAGAAAAGGCACAATGCCGACTTAAGTAAAAGATAACTGACTCTTCTTACTGTCTATGTTTTGAACCATTCATGTGACACTAGTTATAGATTCCGATGCTTCACTTCAGGAATACTGTATCCCTCTGACCTTCTTATTGACGATTAAACACAGAAATTGCATCGGAATTAAATACTAAAGGCACAATGCCGACATAAGTACAAGAAAACTCACTCTTCTTACTGTCTATGTTTTGAACCATTCCTTTGACACTAGTTATAGATTCCGATGCTTCACTTCAGGTTGTCTGTATCCCTCTGACCTTCTTATTGACGATGAACCATAGAAATTGCTTCGGAATTAAATAGAAAAGGAACAACGCCGACTTCAGTACAAGAAAAATGACTCTTCTTACTGTCTATGTTTTGAACCATTCGTGTAACACTAGTTATAGATTCCGATGCTTCACTTCAGGTTTACTGTATCCCACTGACCTTCTTATTGACGATGAAACACAGAAATTGCATCGGAATTAAATATAAAAGGCACAATGCCGACTTAAGTACAAGAAAACTGACTCTTCTTACTGTCTAAGTTTTGAACCATTCCCGTGACACTAGTTATAGATTCCGATGCTTCACTTGAGGTTTACTGTATCCCTCTGAGCTTCTTGTTGACGATGAAAAACAGAAATTGCATCGGAATTAAATACAAAAGGCACAATGCCGACTTAAGTACAAGAAAACTGACTCTTCTTACTGTCTATGTTTTGAACCATTCCTGTGACACTAGTTATAGATTCCGATGCTTCACTTTAGGATTACTGTATCCCTCTGACCGTCTTATTGACGATAAAACATAGAAATTGCTTCGTAATTAAATAGAAAAGGAACAACGCCGACTTAAGTACAAGTAAAATGACTCTTCTTACTGTCTATGTTTTGAACCATTCCTGAGACTCTAGTCATAGGTTCCGATGCTTCACTTCAGGTTTACTGTATCCCTGTGACCTACTTAATGTTGATGAAGCAAAGAAATTGCATCGGAATTAAATACAAAAGTCACAATGCCGGCTTAAGTACAAGAAACTGACTCTTCTTACTGTCGATGTTTTGAACCATTCCTGTGACACTAGTTATAGATTCCGATGCTTCACTTCAGGTCTACTGTATCCCTCTGACCTTCTTATTGACGAAGAAACACTGAAATTGCATCGGAATTAAATACAAAAGGCACAATGCCGACTTAAGTAGAAGGATACTGACTTTTCTTACTGTCTATGTTTAGAACCAATCATGTGACACTACTTATAGATTCCGATGATTCACTTCAGGTTTACTGTATCCCTCTGACCTTCATATTGACGATGAAACACAGAAATTGCTTCGGAATTAAATATAAAATGCACAATGCCGACTTAAGTACAAGAAAACTGACTCTTCTTACTGCCTATGTTTTGAACCATTCCTGTGACACTAGTTATAGATTCCGATGCTTCACTTCAGGTTTACTGTATCTCTCTGACCTTGTTATTGACGATTAAACACAGAAGTTGCATCGGAATTAAATACAAAAGGCACAATACCGACTTAAGTACAAGAAAACTGACTCTACTTACTGTCTATGTTTTGAACCATTCCTGTGACACTAGTTATAGATTCCGATGCTTCACTTCAGGTTTACTGTATCCCTCTGACCTTCTTAGTGACGATGAAGCACAGAAATTGCATCGGAATTAAATACAAAAGGTACAACGGCTACTTAAGTACAAGAAAACTGACTCTTCTTACTGTCTATGTTTTGAACCATTCCTGTGACACTAGTTATAGATTCCGATGCTTCACTTCAGGTTTACTGTATCCCTCTGACCTTCTTATTGTCGATGAAACCCAGAAACTGCATCGGAATTAAATACAAAAGTCACAATGCCGACTTAAGTACAAGAAAACTGACTCTTCTTGCTGTCTAAGTTTTGAACCATTCCTGTGACACTAGTTATAGATTCCGATGCTTCACTTGAGGTTTACTGTGTCCCTCTGACCTTCTTATTGACGATGAAAAACAGAAATTTCATCGGAATTAAATACAAAAGGCACAATGCCGACTTAAGTACAAGAAAACTGACTCTTCGTACTGTCTATGTTTAGAACCCTTCCTGTGACACTAGTTATAGATTCCGATGCTTCACTTCAGGTTTACTGTACCCTCTGAACTTCTTATTGACGATGAAACACAGAAATTGCATCGGAATTAAATACAAAAGGGACAATGACAACTTAAGTACAAGAAAACTGACTCTTCTTACTGTCTATGTTTGAACCATTCATGTGACACTAGTTATAGATTCCGATGCTTCACTTCAGGTTTACTGTATCCCCCTGACCTTCTTATTGACGATGAAACAGAGAAATTGCACCGGAATTAAATACAAGAGGCACAATGCCGACTCAAGTACAAGAAGGCTGGCTCTTCATACTGCCTATGTTTTGAACCTTTCCTGTGAGACCGGTTTTAGATTCCGATGCTTCACTTCAGGTTTACTGTATTTCATGGACCTTCTTATTGACGACGAAACACAGAAATTGCATCGGAATTATATACAAAAGGCACAATGCCGACTTAAGTACAAGAAACCTGACTCTTCTTACTGTCTATGTTTAGAACCCTTCCTGTGACACTAGTTATAGATTCCGATGCTTCACTTCAGGTTTACTGTACCCTCTGAACTTCTTATTGACGATGAAACACAGAAATTGCATCGGAATTAAATACAAAAGGGACAATGACAACTTAAGTACAAGAAAACTGACTCTTCTTACTGTCTATGTTTTGAACCATTCATGTGACACTAGTTATAGATATCGATGCTTCACTTCAGGTTTACTGAATCCCTAGGACCTTCTTATTGACGAGGAAACACAGAATTTGCATCGGAATTAAATACAAACGGCACAATGCCGACTTAAGTATAAGAAAACTGTCTCTTCTTGCTGTCTAAGTTTTGAACCATTCCTGTGACACTAGTTATAGATTCCGATGCTTCACTTGAGGTTTACTGTATCCCTCTGACCTTCTTATTGACGATGAAAAACCGAAATTGCATCGGAATTAAATACAAAAGGCACAATGCCGACTTAAGTACAAGAAAACTGACTCTTCTTACTGTCTATGTTTTGAACCATTTCTGTGACACTAGTTATAGATTCCGATACTTCACTTCAGGCTTACTGTATCCCTCTAACCTTCTTATTGACGATGAAACACAGAAATTGCATCGGAATTAAATAGAAAAGGCACAATGCGGACTTAAGTAAAAGATAACTGACTCTTCTTACTGTCTATGTTTTGAACCATTCATGTGACACTAGTTATAGATTCCGATGCTTCACTTCAGGTTTACTGTATCCCTCTGACCTTCTTATTGACGATGAAACACAAAAATTGCATCGGAATTAAATACCAAAGGCACAATGCCGACTTAAGTACAAGAAAACTGACTCTTCTTACTGTCTATGTTTTGAACCATTCCTGTGACACTAGCTATAGATTCCGATGCTTCACTTCAGGTTTACAGTATCCCTCTGACCTTCTTATTGACGATGAAACACAGTAATTGCATCGGAATTAAATACAAAGGGCACAATGCCGACTTAAGTACAAGAAAACTCACTCTTCTTACTGTCTATGTTTTGAACCATTCCTTTGACACTAGTTATAGATTCCGATGCTTCACTTCAGGTTTACTGTATCCCCCTGACCTTCTTATTGACGATGAAACAGAGAAATTGCACCGGAATTAAATACAAGAGGCACAATGCCGACTCAAGTACAAGAAGGCTGGCTCTTCATACTGTCTATGTTTTCAACCTTTCCTGTGAGACCGGTTTTAGATTCCGATGCTTCACTTCAGGTTTACTGTACCCTCTGAACGTCTTATTGACGATGAAACACAGAAATTGCATCGGAATTAAATACAAAAGGGACAATGCCAACTTAAGTACAAGAAAACTGACTCTTCTTACTGTCTATGTTTTGAACCATTCATGTGACACTAGTTATAGATTTCGATGCTTCTCTTCAGGTCTACTGAATCCCTAGGACCTTCTTATTGACGAGGAAACACAGAATTTGCATCGGAATTAAATACAAAAGGCACAATGCCGACTTAAGTACAAGAAAAATGACTCTTCTTACTGTCTATGTTTTGAACCATTCCTGTGACACTAGATATAGATTCCGATGCTTCACTTCAGGTTTACTGTATCCCTCTGACCTTCTTATTGACGATGAAACACAGAAATTGCTTCAAAATTAAATACAAAAGGCACAATGCCGACTCAAGTACTAGAAGGCTGGCTCTTCATACTGTCTATGTTTTAACCTTTCCTGTGAGACCGGTTTTAGATTCCGATCCTTCTCTTCAGGTTTACTGTATCCCTCCGACCTTCTTATTGACGATGAAACACAGAAATTGCATCGGAATTAAATACAAAAGGTACAACGCCGACTTGTTGTTGTTGTCGTCCTCAGTCCCGAGACTGGTTTGATGCAGCTCTCCATGCTACTCTATCCTGTGCAAGCTTTTTCATCTCCCAGTACCTACTGCAACCTACATCCTTCTGAATCTGCTTAGTGTATTCATCTCATGGTCTCCCTCTACGATTTTTACCCTCCACGCTGCCCTCCAATACTAAATTGGTGATACCTTGATGCCTCAGAACATGTCCTACCAACCGATCCCGTCTTCTGGTCAAGTTGTGCCACCAACTTCTCTTCTCCCCAATCCTATTCAATACTTCCTCATTAGTTATGTGATCTACCCATCTAATCTTCAGCATTCTTCTGTAGCACCACATTTCGAAAGCTTCTATTCTCTTCTTGTCCAAACTATTTATCGTCCATGTTTCACTTCCATACATGGCTACACTCCATACGAATACTTTCAGAAATGACTTCCTGACACTTAAATCAATACTGGATGTTAACAAATTTCTCTTCTTCAGAAACGCTTTCCTTGCCATTGCCAGCCTACATTTTATATCCTCTCTACTTCGACCATCATCAGTTATTTTGCTCCCCAAATAGCAAAACTCCTTTACTACTTCAAGTGCCTCATTTCCTAATCTAATTCCCTCAGCATCAACCGACTTAATTAGATTACACTCCATTATCCTTGTCTTGCTTTTGTTGATGTTCATCTTATATCCTCCTTTCAAGACACTGTCCATTCCATTCAACTGCTCTTCCAAGTCCTTTGCTGTCTCTGACAGAATTACAATGTCATCGGCGAACCTCAAAGTTTTTATTTCTTCTCCATGAGTTTTAATACCTACTCCTAGTTTTTCTTTTGTTTCCTTTACTGCTTGCTCAATATACAGATTGAACAACATCAGGGAGAGGCTACAACCCTGTCTTACTCCCTTCCCAACCACTGCTTCCCTTTCATGTCCCTCGACTCTTATAACTGCCATCTGGTTTCTGTACAAATTGTAAATAGCCTTTCGCTCCCTGTATTTTACCCCTGCCACCTTTAGAATTTGAAAGAGACTATTCCAGTCACCATTGTCAAAAGCTTTCTCTAAGTCTACAAATGCTAGAAACGTAGGTTTGCCTTTCCTTAATCTTTCTTCTAAGATAAGTCGTAAGGTCAGTATTGCCTCACGTGTTCCAGTGTTTCTACGGAATCCAAACTGATCTTCCCCGAGGTTGGCTTCTACTAGTTTTTCCATTCGTCTGTAAAGAATTCGTGTTAGTATTTTGCAGCTGTGACTTATTAAGCTGATAGTTCAGTAATTTTCACATCTGTCAACACCTGCTTTCTTTGGGATTGGAATTATTATATTCTTCTTGAAGTCTGAGGGTATTTCGCCTGTTTCATACATCTTGCTCACCAGATGGTAGAGTTTTGTCAGGACTGGCTCTCCCAAGGCCGTCAGTAGTTCCAATGGAATATTGTCTACTCCGGGGGCTTTGTTTCGACTCAGGTCTCTCAGTGCTCTGTCAAACTCTTCACGCAGTATCATATCTCCCATTTCATCTTCATCTACAAAGTCTTCCATTTCCATAATATTGTCCTCAAGTACATCGCCCTTGTATAGACCCTCTATATACTCCTTCCACCTTTCTGCTTTCCCTTCTTTCCTTAGAACTGGGTTTCCATATGAGCTCTTGATATTCATACAAGTCATTCTCTTATCTCCAAAGGTCTCTTTAATTTTCCTGTAGGCGGTATCTATCTTACCCCTAGTGAGATAGGCCTCTACATCCTTACATTTGACCTCTAGCCATCCCTGCTTATCCATTTTGCACTTTCTGTCAATCTCATTTTTGAGACGTTTGTTTACTGTATCCCTCTGACCTTCGTATTGACGATGAAACAGAGAAATTGCACCGGAATTAAATTCAAGAGGCACAATGCCGACTCAAGTACAAGAAGGCTGGCTCTTCATACTGTCTATGTTTTGAACCTTTCCTGTGAGACCGGTTTTAGATTCCGATGCTTCACTTCAGGTTTACTGTATTTCATGGACCTTCTTATTGACGACGAAACACAGATATTGCATCGGAATTATATACAAATGGCACAATGCCTACTTAAGTACAAGAAACCTGACTCTTCTTTCTGTCTATGTTTAGAACCCTTCCTGTGACACTAGTTATAGATTCCGATGCTTCACTTCAGATTTACTGTACCCTCTGACCTTCTTATTGACGATGATACACTGAAATTGCATCGGAATTAAATACAAAAGGCACAATGCCGACTTAAGTAGAAGAAAACTGACTCTTCTTACTGTCTATGTTTTGAACCAATCATGTGACACTACTTATAGATTCCGATGATACACTTCAGGTTTACTGTATCCCTCTGACCTTCTTATTGACGATGAAACACAGATATTGTTTCGGAATTAAATACAAAATGCACAATGCCGACTTAAGTACAAGAAAACTGACTCTTCTTACTGTCTATGTTTTGAAAAATTCCTGTGACACTAGTTATAGATTGCGATGCTTCACTTCAGGCTTACTGTATCCCTCTGACCTTCTTATTGACGATGAAACACAGAAATTGAATCGGAATTAAATAGAAGAGGCACAGTGCCGACATAAGTAAAAGATAACTGACTCTTCTTACTGTCTATGTTTTGAACCATTCATGTGACACTAGTTATAGATTCCGATACTTCAGGTTTACTGTATCCCTCTGACCTTCTTATTGACGATGAAACACAGAAATTGCATCGGAATTAAATACTAAAGGCACAATGCCGACTTAAGTACAAGAAAACTACCTCTTCTTACTGTCTATGTTTGAACCATCCCTGTGACACTAGCTATAGATTCCGATGCTTTACTTCAGGTTTACTGTATCCCTCTGACCTTCTTATTGACGATGAAACACAGTAATTGCATCGGAATTAAATACAAAGGGCACAATGCCGACTTATGTACAAGAAAACTCACTCTTCTTACTGTCTATGTTTTGAACCACTCCTTTGACACTAGTTATAGATTCCGATGCTTCACTTCAGGTTTACGGTATCCCTCTGACTTTCTTATTGACGATGAAACAGAGAGCCGGATGGTGTGGCCGTGCGGTTAAAGGCGCTTCAGTCTGGAACCGCGTGACCGCTACGGTCGCAGGTTCGAATCCTGCCTCGGGCATGGATGTGTGTGATGTCCTTAGGTTAGTTAGGTTTAAGTAGTTCTAAGTTCTAGGGGACTGATGACCACAGATGTTAAGTCCCATAGTGCTCAGAGCCATTTGAACCATTAAACAGAGAAATTGCACCGGAATTAAATACAAAAGGCACAATGCCGACTCAAGTACAAGAAGGCTGGCTCTTCATACTGTCTATGTTTTGAACCTTTCCTGTGAGACCGGTTTTAGATTCCGATGCTTCACTTCAGGTTTACTGTATTTCGTGGACCTTCTTATTGACGACGAAACACAGAAATTGCATCGGAATTATATACAAAAGGCACAATGCCGACTTAAGTACAAGAAACCTGACTCTTCTTACTGTCTATGTTTAGAACCCTTCCTGTGTCACTAGTTATAGATTCCGATGCTTCACTTCAGGTTTACTGTACCCTCTAACCTTCTTATTGACGATGAAACACAGAAATTGCATCGGAATTAAATACAAAAGGGACAATGCCAACTTAAGTACAAGAAAACTGACTCTTGTTACTGTCTATGTTTTGAACCATTCATGTGACACTAGTTATAGATTTCGATGCTTCACTTCAGGTTTACTGAATCCCTTGGACCTTCTTATTGACGACGAAAAACAGAATTTGCATCGGAATTAAATACAAAAGGCACATTGCCGACTTAAGTACAGGAAAACTGACTCTTCTTACTGTCTATGTTTTGAATCATTCCTGTGACACTAGATATAGATTCCGATGCTTCACTTCAGGTCTACAGTATCCCTCTGACCTTCTTATTGACGATGAAACACAGAAATTGCTTCGGAATTAAATACAAAAGGCACAATGCCGACTCAAGTACTAGAAGGCTGGCTCTTCATACTGTCTATGTTTTGAACCTTTCCTGAGAGACCGGTTTTAGTTTCCGATGCTTCACTTCAGCCTTACTGTATCCCTCTGACCTTCTTATTGACGATGAAACACAGAAATTGCTTCGGAATTAAATACAAAATGCACAATGCCGACCTAAGTACAAGAAAACTGATCTTCTTACTGTCTAAGATCTGAACCATTCCTGTGACACTAGTTATAGATTCCGATGCTTCACTTCAGGTTTACTGTATCCCTCTGACCTTCTTATTGACGATGAAACCCAGAAATTCCATCGGAATTAAATAGAAAAGGCACAATGCCGATTTAAGTACACAAAAACTGACTCTTCTTACTGTCTATGTTTTGAACCATTCCCGTGACACTAGTTATAGATTTCGATGCTTCACCTCAGGTTTACTGTATCCCTCTGACCTTCTTGTTGACGATGAAACACATAAATTGCAACGGAATTAAATACAAAAGGCGAAATGCCGACTTAAGTACAAGAAAACTGACACTTCTCACTGTCTATGTTTTGAACCATTCATGTGACACTAGTTATAGATTTGGATGCTTCACTTCAGGTTTCCTGAATCCCTTGGACCTTCTTATTGACGACGAAACACAGAATTTGCATCGGAATTAAATACAAAAGGCACAATGCCGACTCAAGTACTAGAAGGCTGGCTCTTCATACTGTCTATGTTTTGAACCTTTCCTGTGAGACCGGTTTTAGATTCCGATGCTTCACTTCAGGTTTACTGTATATCATGGACCTTCTTATTGACGACGAAACACAGAAATTGCATCGGAATTATATACAAAAGGCACAATGCCGACTTAAGTACAAGAAACCTGACTCTTCTTACTGTCTATGTTTAGATCCCTTCCAGTGACACTAGTTATAAATTCCGATGCTTCACTTCAGGTTTACTGTACCCTCTGACCTTCTTATTGACGATGAAACACAGAAATTGCATCGGAATTAAATACAAAAGGGACAATGCCAACTTATGTACAAGAAAACTGACTCTTCTTACTGTCTATGTTTTGAACCATTCATGTGACACTAGTTATAGATTTCGATGATTCACTTCAGGTTTAGTGTATCCCTCTGACCTTCTTATTGACGATGAAACACAGAAATTGCTTCGGAATTAAATATAAAAGGCACAATGCCGACTTAAGTACAAGAAAACTATCTCTTCTTACTGTCTATGTTTTGAACCTTTCCTGTGAGACCGGTTTTAGATTCCGATGCTTCACTTCAGGTTTACTGTATCCCTCTGACCTTCTTATTGACGATGAAACACAGAAATTGCATCGGAATTAAATACAAAAGGTACAATGTCGACTTAAGTACAAGAAAACTCACTCTTCTTACTGTCTATGATTTGAACCATTCCTTTGACACTAGTTATAGATTCCGATGCTTCACTTCAGGTTTACTGTATCGCTCTGACCTTCTTATTGACGATGGAACAGAGAAATTCCACCGGAATTAAATACAAGAGGCACAATGCCGACTCAAGTACAAGAAGGCTGGCTCTTCATACTGTCTATGATTTGAACCTTTCCTGTGAGACCGGTTTTAGATTCCGATGCTTCACTTCAATTTTACTGTATTTCATGGACCTTCTTATTGACGACGAAACACAGAAATTGCATCGGAATTATATACAAAAGTCACAATGCCGACTTAAGTACAAGAAACCTGACTCTTCTTACTGTCTATGTTTAGAACCCTTCCTGTGACACTAGTTATAGATTCCTATGCTTCACTTCAGGTTTACTGTACCCTCTGACCTTCTTATTGACGATGAAACACTGAAATTGCATCGGAATTAAATACAAAAGGCAGAATGCCGACTTAAGTAGCAGAAAACTGACTCTTCTTACTGTCTATGTTTTGAACCAATCATGTGACACTACTTATAGATTCCGATGATTCACTTCAGGTTTACTGTATCCCTCTGACCTTCTTATTGACGATGAAACCCAGAAATTGCATCGGATTTAAATAGAAAAGGCACAATGCCGACTTAAGTACACGAAAACTGACTCTTCTTACTGTCTATGTTTTGAACCATTCCTGTGACACTAGTTATAGATTCCGATGTTTCACCTCAGGTTAACTGTATCCCTCTGACCTTCTTATTGACGATGAAACACAGAAATTGCATCGGAATTAAATACAAAAGGCACAATGCCGACTTAAGTACAAGATAACTGACTCTTCTTACTGTCTAAGTTGTGAACCATTCCTGTGACACTAGTTATAGATTCCGATGCTTCACTTCAGGTTTCCTGTATCCCTCTGACCTTCTTATTGACGATGAAACACAGAAATTGCATCGGAATTAAATCCTAAAGGCACAATGCCGACTTTAGTACAAGAAAACTGACTCTTCTTACTGTCTATGTTTTGAACCATTCCTGTGACACTGGCTATAGATTCCGATGCTTCACTTCAGGTTTACTGTATCCCTCTGACCTTCTTATTGACGATGAACCATAGAAATTGCTTCGGAATTAAATAGAAAAGGAACAACGCCGACTTAAGTACAAGAAAAATGACTCTTCTTACTGTCTATGCTTTGAACCATTCGTGTAACACTAGTTATAGATTCCGATGCTTCACTTCAGGTTTCCTGTATCCCACTGACCTTCTTATTGACGATGAAACACAGAAATTGCATCGGAATTAAATATAAAAGGCACAATGCCGACTTAAGTACAAGAAAACTGACTCTTCTTACTGTCTAAGTTTTGAACCATTCCCGTGACACTAGTTATAGATTCCGATGCTTCACTTGAGGTTTACTGTATCCCTCTGAGCTTCTTATTGACGATGAAACACAGAAATTGCATCGGAATTAAATACAAAAGGTACAATGTCGACTTAAGTACAAGAAAACTCACTCTTCTTACTGTCTATGATTTGAACCATTCCTTTGACACTAGTTATAGATTCCGATGCTTCACTTCAGGTTTACTGTATCGCTCTGACCTTCTTATTGACGATGGAACAGAGAAATTCCACCGGAATTAAATACAAGAGGCACAATGCCGACTCAAGTACAAGAAGGCTGGCTCTTCATACTGTCTATGATTTGAACCTTTCCTGTGAGACCGGTTTTAGATTCCGATGCTTCACTTCAATTTTACTGTATTTCATGGACCATCTTATTGACGACGAAACACAGAAATTGCATCGGAATTATATACAAAAGTCACAATGCCGACTTAAGTACAAGAAACCTGACTCTTCTTACTGTCTATGTTTAGAACCCTTCCTGTGACACTAGTTATAGATTCCTATGCTTCACTTCAGGTTTACTGTACCCTCTGACCTTCTTATTGACGATGAAACACTGAAATTGCATCGGAATTAAATACAAAAGGCAGAATGCCGACTTAAGTAGAAGAAAACTGACTCTTCTTACTGTCTATGTTTTGAACCAATCATGTGACACTACTTATAGATTCCGATGATTCACTTCAGGTTTACTGTATCCCTCTGACCTTCTTATTGACGATGAAACCCAGAAATTGCATCGGAATTAAATAGATAAGGCACAATGCCGACTTAAGTACACGAAAACTGACTCTTCTTACTGTCTATGTTTTGAACCATTCCTGTGACACTAGTTATAGATTCCGATGTTTCACCTCAGGTTAACTGTATCCCTCTGACCTTCTTATTGACGATGAAACACAGAAATTGCATCGGAATTAAATACAAAAGGCACAATGCCGACTTAAGTACAAGATAACTGACTCTTCTTACTGTCTAAGTTGTGAACCATTCCTGTGACACTAGTTATAGATTCCGATGCTTCACTTCAGGTTTCCTGTATCCCTCTGACCTTCTTATTGACGATGAAACACAGAAATTGCATCGGAATTAAATCCTAAAGGCACAATGCCGACTTTAGTACAAGAAATCTGACTCTTCTTACTGTCTATGTTTTGAACCATTCCTGTGACACTAGCTATAGATTCCGATGCTTCACTTCAGGTTTACTGTATCCCTCTGACCTTCTTATTGACGATGAACCATAGAAATTGCTTCGGAATTAAATAGAAAAGGAACAACGCCGACTTAATTACAAGAAAAATGACTCTTCTTACTGTCTATGTTTTGAACCATTCGTGTAACACTAGTTATAGATTCCGATGCTTCACTTCAGGTTTCCTGTATCCCACTGACCTTCTTATTGACGATGAAACACAGAAATTGCATCGGAATTAAATATAAAAGGCACAATGCCGACTTAAGTACAAGAAAACTGACTCTTCTTACTGTCTAAGTTTTGAACCATTCCCGTGACACTAGTTATAGATTCCGATGCTTCACTTGAGGTTTACTGTATCCCTCTGAGCTTCTTATTGACGATGAAAAACAGAAATTGCATCGGAATTAAATACAAAAGGCACAATGCCGACTTAAGTACAAGAAAACTGACTCTTCTTACTGTCTATGTTTTGAACCGTTCCTGTGTCACTAGTTATAGATTCCGATGCTTCACTTTAGGATTACTGTATCCCTCTGACCGTCTTATTGACGATGAAACATAGAAATTGCTTCGGAATTAAATAGAAAAGGAACAACGCCGACTTAAGTACAAGAAAAATGACTCTTCTTACTGTCTATGTTTTGAACCATTCCTGAGACTCTAGTTATAGGTTCCGATTCTTCACTTCAGGTTTACTGTATCCCTCTGACCTACTTAATGTTGATGAAGCACAGAAATTGCATCGGAATTAAATACAAAAGTCACAATGCCGGCTTAAGTACTAGAAACTGACTCTTCTTACTGTCGATGTTTTGAACCATTCCTGTGACACTAGTTATAGATTCCGATGCTTCACTTCAGGTCTACTGTATCCCTCTGACCTTCTTATTGACGATGAAACACTGAAATTGCATCGGAATTAAATACAAAAGGCACAATGCCGACTTAAGTAGAAGGATACTGACTTTTCTTACTGTCTATGTTTAGAACCAATCATGTGACACTACTTATAGATTCCGATGATTCACTTCAGGTTTACTGTATCCCTCTGACCTTCTTATTGACGATGAAAGACAGAAATTGCTTCGGAATTAAATATAAAATGCACAATGCCGACTTAAGTACAAGAAAACTGACTCTTCTTACTGCCTATGTTTTGAACCATTCCTGTGACACTAGTTATAGATTCCGATGCTTCACTTCAGGTTTACTGTATCTCTCTGACCTTGTTATTGACGATTAAACACAGAAGTTGCATCGGAATTAAATACAAAAGGCACAATACCGACTTAAGTACAAGAAAACTGACTCTTCTTACTGTCTATGTTTTGAACCATTCCTGTGACACTAGTTATAGATTCCGATGCTTCACTTCAGGTTTACTGTATCCCTCTGACCTTCTTAGTGACGATGAAACACAGAAATTGCATCGGAATTAAATACAAAAGGTACAACGCCGACTTAAGTACAAGAAAACTGACTCTTCTTACTGTCTATGTTTTGAACCATTCCTGTGACACTAGTTATGGATTCCGATGCTTCACTTCAGGTTTACTGTATCCCTCTGACCTTCTTATTGTCGATGAAACCCAGAAACTGCATCGGAATTAAATACAAAAGTCACAATGCCGACTTAAGTACAAGAAAACTGACTCTTCTTGCTGTCTAAGTTTTGAACCATTCCTGTGACACTAGTTATAGATTCCGATGCTTCACTTGAGGTTTAATGTATCCCTCTGACCTTCTTATTGACGATGAAAAACAGAAATTTCATCGGAATTAAATACAAAAGGCACAATGCCGACTTAAGTACAAGAAAACTGACTCTTCGTACTGTCTATGTTTTGAACCATTCCTGTGACACTAGTTATAGATTCCGATTTCTCACTTCAGGCTTACTGTATCCCTCTGACCTTCTTATTGACGATGAAACACAGAAATTGCATCGGAATTAAATAGAAAAGGCACAATGCCGACTTAAGTAAAAGAAAACTGACTCTTCTTACTGTCTATGTTTGAACCATTCATGTGACACTAGTTATAGATTCCGATGCTTCACTTCAGGTTTACTGTATCCCCCTGACCTTCTTATTGACGATGAAACAGAGAAATTGCACCGGAATTAAATACAAGAGGCACAATGCCGACTCAAGTACAAGAAGGCTGGCTCTTCATACTGTCTATGTTTTGAACCTTTCCTGTGAGACCGGTTTTAGATTCCGATGCTTCACTTCAGGTTTACTGTATTTCATGGACCTTCTTATTGACGACGAAACACAGAAATTGCATCGGAATTATATACAAAAGGCACAATGCCGACTTAAGTACAAGAAACCTGACTCTTCTTACTGTCTATGTTTAGAACCCTTCCTGTGACACTAGTTATAGATTCCGATGCTTCACATCAGGTTTACTGTACCCTCTGAACTTCTTATTGACGATGAAACACAGAAATTGCATCGGAATTAAATACAAAAGGGACAATGACAACTTAAGTACAAGAAAACTGACTCTTCTTACTGTCTATGTTTTGAACCATTCATGTGACACTAGTTATAGATTTCGATGCTCCACTTCAGGTTTACTGAATCCCTAGGACCTTCTTATTGATGAGGAAACACAGAATTTTCATCGGAATTAATTACAAACGGCACAATGCCGACTTAAGTATAAGAAAACTGTCTCTTCTTGCTGTCTAAGTTTTGAACCATTCCTGTGACACTAGTTATAGATTCCGATGCTTCACTTGAGGTTTACTGTATCCCTCTGACCTTCTTATTGACGATGAAAAACCGAAATTGCATCGAAATTAAATACAAAAGGCACAATGCCGACTTAAGTACAAGAAAACTGACTCTTCTTACTGTCTATGTTTTGAACCATTCCTGTGACACTAGTTATAGATTCCGATACTTCACTTCAGGCTTACTGTATCCCTCTAACCTTCTTATTGACGATGAAACACAGAAATTGCATCGGAATTAAATAGAAAAGGCACAATGCGGACTTAAGTAAAAGATAACTGACTCTTCTTACTGTCTATGTTTTGAACCATTCATGTGACACTAGTTATAGATTCCGATGCTTCACTTCAGGTTTACTGTATCCCTCTGACCTTCTTATTGACGATGAAACACAAAAATTGCATCGGAATTAAATACCAAAGGCACAATGCCGACTTAAGTACAAGAAAACTGACTCTTCTTACTGTCTATGTTTTGAACCATTCCTGTGACACTAGTTATAGATTCCGATGCTTCACTTCAGGTTTACTGTATCCCCCTGACCTTCTTATTGACGATGAAACAGAGAAATTGCACCGGAATTAAATACAAGAGGCACAATGCCGACTCAAGTACAAGAAGGCTGGCTCTTCATACTGTCTATGTTTTGAACCTTTCCTGTGAGACCGGTTTTAGATTCCGATGCTTCACTTCAGGTTTACTGTATTTCATGGACCTTCTTATTGACGGCGAAACACAGAAATTGCATCGGAATTATATACAAAAGGCACAATGCCGACTTAAGTACAAGAAACCTGACTCTTCTTACTGTCTATGTTTAGAACCCTTCCTGTGACACTAGTTATAGATTCCGATGCTTCACATCAGGTTTACTGTACCCTCTGACCTTCTTATTGACGATGAAACACAGAAATTGCATCGGAATTAAATACAAAAGGGACAATGACAACTTAAGTACAAGAAAACTGACTCTTCTTACTGTCTATGTTTTGAACCATTCATGTGACACTAGTTATAGATTTCGATGCTCCACTTCAGGTTTACTGAATCCCTAGGACCTTCTTATTGACGAGGAAACACAGAATTTGCATCGGAATTAAATACAAAAGGCACAATGCCGACTTAAGTACAAGAAAACTGACTCTTCTTACTGTTTATGTTTTGAACCATTCCTGTGACACTAGATATAGATTCCGATGCTTCACTTCAGGTTTACTGTATCCCTCTGACCTTCTTATTGACGATGAAACACAGAAATTGCTTCAAAATTAAATACAAAAGGCACAATGCCGACTCAAGTACTAGAAGGCTGGCTCTTCATACTGTCTATGTTTTAACCTTTCCTGTGAGACCGGTTTTAGATTCCGATCCTTCTCTTCAGGTTTACTGTATCCCTCCGACCTTCTTATTGACGATGAAACACAGAAATTGCATCGGAATTAAATACAAAAGGTACAACGCCGACTTGTTGTTGTTGTCGTCCTCAGTCCCGAGACTGGTTTGATGCAGCTCTCCATGCTACTCTATCCTGTGCAAGCTTTTTCATCTCCCAGTACCTACTGCAACCTACATCCTTCTGAATCTGCTTAGTGTATTCATCTCTTGGTCTCCCTCTACGATTTTTACCCTCCACGCTGCCCTCCAATACTAAATTGGTGATACCTTGATGCCTCAGAACATGTCCTACCAACCGATCCCTTCTTCTGGTCAAGTTGTGCCACCAACTTCTCTTCTCCCCAATCCTATTCAATACTTCCTCATTAGTTATGTGATCTACCCATCTAATCTTCAGCATTCTTCTGTAGCACCACATTTCAAAAGCTTCTATTCTCTTCTTGTCCAAACTATTTATCGTCCATGTTTCACTTCCATACATGGCTACACTCCATACGAATACTTTCAGAAATGACTTCCTGACACTTAAATCAATACTGGATGTTAACAAATTTCTCTTCTTCAGAAACGCTTTCCTTGCCATTGCCAGCCTACATTTTATATCCTCTCTACTTCGACCATCATCAGTTATTTTGCTCCCCAAATAGCAAAACTCCTTTACTACTTCAAGTGCCTCATTTCCTAATCTAATTCCCTCAGCATCAACCGACTTAATTAGATTACACTCCATTATCCTTGTCTTGCTTTTGTTGATGTTCATCTTATATCCTCCTTTCAAGACACTGTCCATTCCATTCAACTGCTCTTCCAAGTCCTTTGCTGTCTCTGACAGAATTACAATGTCATCGGCGAACCTCAAAGTTTTTATTTCTTCTCCATGAGTTTTAATACCTACTCCTAGTTTTTCTTTTGTTTCCTTTACTGCTTGCTCAATATACAGATTGAACAACATCAGGGAGAGGCTACAACCCTGTCTTACTCCCTTCCCAACCACTGCTTCCCTTTCATGTCCCTCGACTCTTATAACTGCCATCTGGTTTCTGTACAAATTGTAAATAGCCTTTCGCTCCCTGTATTTTACCCCTGCCACCTTTAGAATTTGAAAGAGACTATTCCAGTCACCATTGTCAAAAGCTTTCTCTAAGTCTACAAATGCTAGAAACGTAGGTTTGCCTTTCCTTAATCTTTCTTCTAAGATAAGTCGTAAGGTCAGTATTGCCTCACGTGTTCCAGTGTTTCTACGGAATCCAAACTGATCTTCCCCGAGGTTGGCTTCTACTAGTTTTTCCATTCGTCTGTAAAGAATTCGTGTTAGTATTTTGCAGCTGTGACTTATTAAGCTGATAGTTCAGTAATTTTCACATCTGTCAACACCTGCTTTCTTTGGGATTGGAATTATTATATTCTTCTTGAAGTCTGAGGGTATTTCGCCTGTTTCATACATCTTGCTCACCAGATGGTAGAGTTTTGTCAGGACTGGCTCTCCCAAGGCCGTCAGTAGTTCCAATGGAATATTGTCTACTCCGGGGGCTTTGTTTCGACTCAGGTCTCTCAGTGCTCTGTCAAACTCTTCACGCAGTATCATATCTCCCATTTCATCTTCATCTACAAAGTCTTCCATTTCCATAATATTGTCCTCAAGTACATCGCCCTTGTATAGACCCTCTATATACTCCTTTCACCTTTCTGCTTTCCCTTCTTTCCTTAGAACTGGGTTTCCATATGAGCTCTTGATATTCATACAAGTCATTCTCTTATCTCCAAAGGTCTCTTTAATTTTCCTGTAGGCGGTATCTATCTTACCCCTAGTGAGATAGGCCTCTACATCCTTACATTTGACCTCTAGCCATCCCTGCTTAGCCATTTTGCACTTCCTGTCAATCTCATTTTTGAGACGTTTGTTTACTGTATCCCTCTGACCTTCGTATTGACGATGAAACAGAGAAATTGCACCGGAATTAAATACAAGAGGCACAATGCCGACTCAAGTACAAGAAGGCTGGCTCTTCATACTGTCTATGTTTTGAACCTTTCCTGTGAGACCGGTTTTAGATTCCGATGCTTCACTTCAGGTTTACTGTATTTCATGGACCTTCTTATTGACGACGAAACTTAAGTACACGAAACTTAAGTACAAGAAAACTGACTATTCTTACTGTCTATGTTTTGAACCATTCCTGTGACACTAGTTATAGATTCCGATGCTTCACTTCAGGGTTACTGTATCCCTCTGACCTTCTTATTGACGATGAAACACAGTAATTGCATCGGAATTATATACAAAAGGCACAATGCCGACTTAAGTACAAGAAACCTAACTCTTCTTACTGTCTATGTTTAGAACCCTTCCTGTGACACTAGTTATAGATTGCGATGCTTCAGTTCAGGTTTACTGTATCCCTCTGACCTTCTTATTGACGATGAAACAGAGAAATTGCACCGGAATTAAATACAAGAGGCAAAATACCGACTCAAGTACAAGAAGGCTGGCTCTTCATACTGTCTATGTTTTGAACCTTTCCTGTGAGACCGGTTTTAGATTCCGATGCTTCACTTCAGGTTTACTGTATTTCATGGACCTTCTTATTGACGACGAAACACAGATATTGCATCGGAATTATATACAAAAGGCACAATGCCTACTTAAGTACAAGAAACCTGACTCTTCTTTCTGTCTATGTTTAGAACCCTTCCTGTGACACTAGTTATAGATTCCGATGCTTCACTTCAGATTTACTGTACCCTCTGACCTTCTTATTGACGATGATACACTGAAATTGCATCGGAATTAAATACAAAAGGCACAATGCCGACTTAAGTAGAAGAAAACTGACTCTTCTTACTGTCTATGTTTTGAACCAATCATGTGACACTACTTATAGATTCCGATGATTCACTTCAGGTTTACTGTATCCCTCTGACCTTCTTATTGACGATGAAACACAGATATTGTTTCGGAATTAAATACAAAAAGCACAATGCCGACTTAAGTACAAGAAAACTGACTCTTCTTACTGTCTATGTTTAGAACCATTCCTGTGACACTAGTTATAGATTTCGATGCTTCACTTCAGGCTTACTGTATCCCTCTGACCTTCTTATTGACGATGAAACACAGAAATTGAATCGGAATTAAATAGAAGAGGCACAGTGCCGACATAAGTAAAAGATAACTGACTCTTCTTACTGTCTATGTTTTGAACCATTCATGTGACACTAGTTATAGATTCCGATACTTCAGGTTTACTGTATCCCTCTGACCTTCTTATTGACGATGATACACAGAAATTGCATCGGTATTAAATACTAAAGGCACAATGCCGACTTAAGTACAAGAAAACTAACTCTTCTTACTGTCTATGTTTGAACCATCCCTGTGACACTAGCTATAGATTCCGATGCTTTACTTCAGGTTTACTGTATCCCTCTGACCTTCTTATTGACTATGAAACACAGTAATTGCACCGGAATTAAATACAAAAGGCACAATGCCGACTCAAGTACAAGAAGGCTGGCTCTTCATACTGTCTATGTTTTGAACCTTTCCTGTGAGACCGGTTTTAGATTCCGATGCTTCACTTCAGGTTTACTGTATTTCGTGGACCTTCTTATTGACGACGAAACACAGAAATTGCATCGGAATTATATACAAAAGGCACAATGCCGACTTAAGTACAATAAACCTGACTCTTCTTACTGTCTATGTTTAGAACCCTTCCTGTGTCACTAGTTATAGATTCCGATGCTTCACTTCAGGTTTACTGTACCCTCTAACCTTCTTATTGACGATGAAACACAGAAATTGCATCGGAATTAAATACAAAAGGGACAATGCCAACTTAAGTACAGGAAAACTGACTCTTGTTACTGTCTATGTTTTGAACCATTCATGTGACACTAGTTATAGATTTCGATGCTTCACTTCAGGTTTACTGAATCCCTTGGACCTTCTTATTGACGACGAAACACAGAATTTGCATCGGAATTAAATACAAAAGGCACAATGCCGACTTAAGTACAGGAAAACTGACTCTTCTTACTGTCTATGTTTTGAATCATTCCTGTGACACTAGATATAGATTCCGATGCTTCACTTCAGGTTTACAGTATCCCTCTGACCTTCTTATTGACGATGAAACACAGAAATTGCTTCGGAATTAAATACAAAAGGCACAATGCCGACTCAAGTACTAGAAGGCTGGCTCTTCATACTGTCTATGTTTTGAACCTTTCCTGAGAGACCGGTTTTAGTTTCCGATGCTTCACTTCAGGCTTACTGTATCCCTCTGACCTTCTTATTGACGATGAAACACAGAAATTGCTTCGGAATTAAATACAAAATGCACAATGCCGACCTAAGTACAAGAAAACTGATCTTCTTACTGTCTAAGATCTGAACCATTCCTGTGACACTAGTTATAGATTCCGAGGCTTCACTTCAGGTTTACTGTATCCCTCTGACCTTCTTATTGACGATGAAACCCAGAAATTCCATCGGAATTAAATAGAAAAGGCACAATGCCGATTTAAGTACACAAAAACTGACTCTTCTTACTGTCTATGTTTTGAACCATTCCTGTGACACTAGTTATAGATTCCGATGCTTCACCTCAGGTTTACTGTATCCCTCTGACCTTCTTGTTGACGATGAAACACATAAATTGCAACGGAATTAAATACAAAAGGCGAAATGCCGACTTAAGTACAAGAAAACTGACACTTCTCACTGTCTATGTTTTGAACCTTTCATGTGACACTAGTTATAGATTCCGATGCTTCACTTCAGGTTTACTGAATCCCTTGGACCTTCTTATTGACGACGAAACACAGAATTTGCATCGGAATTAAATACAAAAGGCACAATGCCGACTCAAGTACTAGAAGGCTGGCTCTTCATACTGTCTATGTTTTGAACCTTTCCTGTGAGACCGGTTTTAGATTCCGATGCTTCACTTCAGGTTTACTGTATATCATGGACCTTCTTATTGACGACGAAACACAGAAATTGCATCGGAATTATATACAAAAGGCACAATGCCGACTTAAGTACAAGAAACCTGACTCTTCTTACTGTCTATGTTTAGAACCCTTCCAGTGACACTAGTTATAAATTCCGATGCTTCACTTCATGTTTACTGTACCCTCTGACCTTCTTATTGACGATGAAACACAGAAATTGCATCGGAATTAAATACAAAAGGGACAATGCCAACTTATGTACAAGAAAACTGACTCTTCTTACTGTCTATGTTTTGAACCATTCATGTGACACTAGTTATAGATTTCGATGATTCACTTCAGGTTTACTGAATCCCTTGGACCTTCTTATTGAGCACGAAACACAGAATTTGCATCGGAATTAAATACAAAAGGCACAATGCCGACTTAAGTACAAGAAAACTGACTCTTCCTACTGTCTATGTTTTGAACCATTCCTGTGACACTAGATATAGATTCCGATGCTTCACTTCAGGTTTACTGTATCCCTCTGACCTTCTTATTGACGATGAAACACAGAAATTGCTTCGGAATTAAATAACACAGGCACAATGCCGACTTAAGTACAAGAAAACTGACTCTTCTTACTGTCTATGTTTTGAACCTTTCCTGTGAGACCGGGTTTAGATTCCGATGCTTCACTTCAGGTTTACTGTATCCCTCTGACCTTCTTATTGACGATGAAACACAGAAATTGCATCGGAATTAAATACAAAAGGTACAACGTCGACTTAAGTACAAGAAAACTCACTCTTCTTACTGTCTATGATTTGAACCATTCCTTTGACACTAGTTATAGATTCCGATGCTTCACTTCAGGTTTACTGTATCGCTCTGACCTTCTTATTGACGATGAAACAGAGAAATTCCACCGGAATTAAATACAAGAGGCACAATGCCGACTCAAGTACAAGAAGGCTGGCTCTTCATACTGTCTATGATTTGAACCTTTCCTGTGAGACCGGTTTTAGATTCCGATGCTTCACTTCAATTTTACTGTATTTCATGGACCTTCTTATTGACGACGAAACACAGAAATTGCATCGGAATTATATACAAAAGTCACAATGCCGACTTAAGTACAAGAAACCTGACTCTTCTTACTGTCTATGTTTAGAACCCTTCCTGTGACACTAGTTATAGATTCCTATGCTTCACTTCAGGTTTACTGTACCCTCTGACCTTCTTATTGACGATGAAACACTGAAATTGCATCGGAATTAAATACAAAAGGCAGAATGCCGACTTAAGTAGAAGAAAACTGACTCTTCTTACTGTCTATGTTTTGAACCAATCATGTGACACTACTTATAGATTCCGATGATTCACTTCAGGTTTATTGTATCCCTCTGACCTTGTTATTGACGATGAAACACAGAAATTGCTTCGGAATTAAATACAAAATGTACAATGCCGACTTAAGTACTAGATAACTGACTCTTCTTACTGTCTATGTTTTGAACCATTCCTGTGACACTAGTTATAGTATCTGATGCTTCACTTCAGGTTTACTGTATCCCTCTGACCTTCTTATTGACGATGAAACACAGAAATTGAATCGGAATTAAATAGAAGAGGCACAGTGCCGACATAAGTAAAAGATAACTGACTCTTCTTACTGTCTATGTTTTGAACCATTCATGTGACACTAGTTATAGATTCCGATACTTCAGGTTTACTGTATCCCTCTGACCTTCTTATTGACGATGATACACAGTAATTGCACCGGAATTAAATACAAAAGGCACAATGCCGACTCAAGTACAAGAAGGCTGGCTCTTCATACTGTCTATGTTTTGAACCTTTCCTGTGAGACCGGTTTTAGATTCCGATGCTTCACTTCAGGTTTACTGTATTTCGTGGACCTTCTTATTGACGACGAAACACAGAAATTGCATCGGAATTATATACAAAAGGCACAATGCCGACTTAAGTACAATAAACCTGACTCTTCTTACTGTCTATGTTTAGAACCCTTCCTGTGTCACTAGTTATAGATTCCGATGCTTCACTTCAGGTTTACTGTACCCTCTAACCTTCTTATTGACGATGAAACACAGAAATTGCATCGGAATTAAATACAAAAGGGACAATGCCAACTTAAGTACAGGAAAATTGACTCTTGTTACTGTCTATGTTTTGAACCATTCACGTGACACTAGTTATAGATTTCGATGCTTCACTTCAGGTTTACTGAATCCCTTGGACCTTCTTATTGACGACGAAACACAGAATTTGCATCGGAATTAAATACAAAAGGCACAATGCCGACTTAAGTACAGGAAAACTGACTCTTCTTACTGTCTATGTTTTGAATCATTCCTGTGACACTAGATATAGATTCCGATGCTTCACTTCAGGTTTACAGTATCCCTCTGACCTTCTTATTGACGATGAAACACAGAAATTGCTTCGGAATTAAATACAAAAGGCACAATGCCGACTCAAGTACTAGAAGGCTGGCTCTTCATACTGTCTATGTTTTGAACCTTTCCTGAGAGACCGGTTTTAGTTTCCGATGCTTCACTTCAGGCTTACTGTATCCCTCTGACCTTCTTATTGACGATGAAACACAGAAATTGCTTCGGAATTAAATACAAAATGCACAATGCCGACCTAAGTACAAGAAAACTGATCTTCTTACTGTCTAAGATCTGAACCATTCCTGTGACACTAGTTATAGATTCCGAGGCTTCACTTCAGGTTTACTGTATCCCTCTGACCTTCTTATTGACGATGAAACCCAGAAATTCCATCGGAATTAAATAGAAAAGGCACAATGCCGATTTAAGTACACAAAAACTGACTCTTCTTACTGTCTATGTTTTGAACCATTCCTGTGACACTAGTTATAGATTCCGATGCTTCACCTCAGGTTTACTGTATCCCTCTGACCTTCTTGTTGACGATGAAACACATAAATTGCAACGGAATTAAATACAAAAGGCGAAATGCCGACTTAAGTACAAGAAAACTGACACTTCTCACTGTCTATGTTTTGAACCTTTCATGTGACACTAGTTATAGATTTCGATGCTTCACTTCAGGTTTACTGAATCCCTTGGACCTTCTTATTGACGACGAAACACAGAATTTGCTTCGGAATTAAATACAAAAGGCACAATTCCGACTCAAGTACTAGAAGGCTGGCTCTTCATACTGTCTATGTTTTGAACCTTTCCTGTGAGACCGGTTTTAGATTCCGATGCTTCACTTCAGGTTTACTGTATATCATGGACCTTCTTATTGACGACGAAACACAGAAATTGCATCGGAATTATATACAAAAGGCACAATGCCGACTTAAGTACAAGAAACCTGACTCTTCTTACTGTCTATGTTTAGAACCCTTCCAGTGACACTAGTTATAAATTCCGATGCTTCACTTCATGTTTACTGTACCCTCTGACCTTCTTATTGACGATGAAACACAGAAATTGCATCGGAATTAAATACAAAAGGGACAATGCCAACTTATGTACAAGAAAACTGACTCTTCTTACTGTCTATGTTTTGAACCATTCATGTGACACTAGTTATAGATTTCGATGATTCACTTCAGGTTTACTGAATCCCTTGGACCTTCTTATTGAACACGAAACACAGAATTTGCATCGGAATTAAATACAAAAGGCACAATGCCGACTTAAGTACAAGAAAACTGACTCTTCCTACTGTCTATGTTTTGAACCATTCCTGTGACACTAGATATAGATTCCGATGCTTCACTTCAGGTTTACTGTATCCCTCTGACCTTCTTATTGACGATGAAACACAGAAATTGCTTCGGAATTAAATATAACAGGCACAATGCCGACTTAAGTACAAGAAAACTGACTCTTCTTACTGTCTATGTTTTGAACCTTTCCTGTGAGACCGGGTTTAGATTCCGATGCTTCACTTCAGGTTTACTGTATCCCTCTGACCTTCTTATTGACGATGAAACACAGAAATTGCATCGGAATTAAATACAAAAGGTACAACGTCGACTTAAGTACAAGAAAACTCACTCTTCTTACTGTCTATGATTTGAACCATTCCTTTGACACTAGTTATAGATTCCGATGCTTCACTTCAGGTTTACTGTATCGCTCTGACCTTCTTATTGACGATGAAACAGAGAAATTCCACCGGAATTAAATACAAGAGGCACAATGCCGACTCAAGTACAAGAAGGCTGGCTCTTCATACTGTCTATGATTTGAACCTTTCCTGTGAGACCGGTTTTAGATTCCGATGCTTCACTTCAATTTTACTGTATTTCATGGACCTTCTTATTGACGACGAAACACAGAAATTGCATCGGAATTATATACAAAAGTCACAATGCCGACTTAAGTACAAGAAACCTGTCTCTTCTTACTGTCTATGTTTAGAACCCTTCCTGTGACACTAGTTATAGATTCCTATGCTTCACTTCAGGTTTACTGTACCCTCTGACCTTCTTATTGACGATGAAACACTGAAATTGCATCGGAATTAAATACAAAAGGCAGAATGCCGACTTAAGTAGAAGAAAACTGACTCTTCTTACTGTCTATGTTTTGAACCAATCATGTGACACTACTTATAGATTCCGATGATTCACTTCAGGTTTATTGTATCCCTCTGACCTTGTTATTGACGATGAAACACAGAAATTGCTTCGGAATTAAATACAAAATGTACAATGCCGACTTAAGTACTAGATAACTGACTCTTCTTACTGTCTATGTTTTGAACCATTCCTGTGACACTAGTTATAGTATCTGATGCTTCACTTCAGGTTTACTGTATCCCTCTGACCTTCTTATTGACGATGAAACACAGAAATTGCGTCGGAATTAAATACAATTGGTACAACGCCGACTTAAGTACAAGAAAACTGACTCTTCTTACTGTCTATGTTTTGAACCATTCCTGTGACACTAGTTATAGATTCCGATGCTTCACTTCAGGTTTACTGTATCCCTCTGACCTTCTTATTGACGATGAAACCCAGAAATTGCATCGGAATTAAATAGAAAAGGCACAATGCCGACTTAAGTACACGAAAACTGACTCTTCTTACTGTCTATGTTTTGAACCATTCCTGTGACACTAGTTATAGATTCCGATGTTTCACCTCAGGTTAACTGTATCCCTCTGACCTTCTTATTGACGATGAAACACAGAAATTGCAACGGAATTAAATACAAAAGGCGAAATGCCGACTTAAGTACATGAAAACTGACACTTCTTACTGTCTATGTTTTGAACCATTCCTGTGACACTAGTTATAGATTCCGATGCTTCACTTCAGGTTTACTGTATCCCTCTGACCTTCTTATATACGATGAAACACAGAAATTGCATCGGAATTAAATACAAAAGGCAGAATGCCGACTTAAGTACAAGATAACTGACTCTTCTTACTGTCTAAGTTGTGAACCATTCCTGTGACAGTAGTTATAGATTCCGATGCTTCACTTCAGGTTTTCTGTATCCCTCTGACCTTCTTATTGACGATGAAACACAGAAATTGCATCGGAATTAAATCCTAAAGGCACAATGCCGACTTTAGTACAAGAAAACTGACTCTTCTTACTGTCTATGTTTTGAACCATTCCTGTGACACTAGCTATAGATTCCGATGCTTCACTTCAGGTTTACTGTATCCCTCTGACCTTCTTATTGACGATGAAACACAGTAATTGCATCGGAATTAAATACAAAGGGCACAATGCCAACTTAAGTACAAGAAAACTGACTCTTCTTACTGTCTATGTTGTGAACCATTCATGTGACACTAGTTATAGATTCCGATGCTTCACTTCAGGTTTACTGTATCCCTCCGACCTTCTTATTGACGATGAAACAGAGAAATTGCACGTTCTTAGATAATACAAATCTCCTTCATCATAACCAACATGGATTCCGCAAACAGAGATCATGTGAAACTCAGCTCGCCCTATTTGCCCAAGAAATTCACAGTGCCGTAGACACTGGCGAGCAGATTGATGCCGTATTCCTGGACTTCAGGAAGGCATTTGATACGGTTCCGCACTTACGTTTAGTGAAAAAAATACGTGCTTGCGGAATATCGGACCAGGTTTGTGATTAGATTCAGGATTTCCTAGAAGAAAGAACACAACATGTCATTCTTAACGGTTCAAAATCTGCAGATGTAGAGGTAATTTCGGGAGTACCGCAGGGAAGCGTGATAGGACCTTTATTGTTTACAATATACATAAATGACTTAGTTGACAACATCGGTAGCTCCGTGAGGCTATTTGCAGATGACACGGTTGTCTACAAGAAAGTAGCAACATCAGAAGACTCGTACGTACTCCAGGAGGACCTGCAGAGGATTAATGCATGGTGCGACAGCTGGCAGCTTTCCCTAAACGTAGATAAATGTAATATAATGCGCATACATAGGGGCAGAAATCCATTCCAGTACGATTATGCCATAGGTGGTAAATCATTGGAAGTGGTAACGACCGTAAAATACTTAGGAGTTACTATCCGGAGCGATCTGAAGTGGAATGATCACATAAAACAAATAGTGGGAAAAGCAGTCGCCAGGTTGAGATTCATAGGAAGAATTCTAAGAAAATGTGACTCATCGACGAAAGAAGTAGCTTACAAAACGCTTGTTCGTCCGATTCTTGAGTATTGCTCATCAGTATGGGACCCTTACCAGGTTGGATTAATAGAAGAGATAGACATGATCCAGCGAAAAGCAGCGCGATTCGTCATGGGGACATTTATTCAGCGCGAGAGCGTTACGGAGATGCTGAACAAGCTCCAGTGGCGGACACTTCAAGAAAGGCGTTACGCAATACGGAGAGGTTTATTATCGAAATTACGAGAGAGCACATTCCGGGAAGAGATGGGCAACATATTACTACCGCCCACATATATCTCGCGTAATGATCACAACGAAAAGATCCGAGAAATTAGAGCAAATACGGAGACTTACAAGCAGTCGTTCTTTCCACGCACAATTCGTGAATGGAACAGGGAAGGGGGGATCAGATAGTGGTACAATAAGTACCCTCCGCCACACACCGTAAGGTGGCTCGCGGAGTATAGATGTAGATGTAGATGTAGAATTAAATACAAGAGGCACAATGACGACTCAAGTACAAGAAGGCTGGCTCTTCATACTGTCCATGATTTGAACCTTTCCTGTGAGACCGGTTTTAGATTCCGATGCTTCACTTCAGGTTTACTGTATTTCATGGACCTTCTTATTGACGACGAAACACAGAAATTGCTTCGGAATTAAATACAAAAGGCACAATGCCGACTCAAGTACTAGAAGGCTGGCTCTTCATACTGTCTATGTTTTGAACCTTTCCTGTGAGACCGGTTTTGGATTCCGATGCTTCACTTCACGTTTACTGTATCCCATGGACCTTCTTATTGACGACGAAACACAGAAATTGCATCGGAATTAAATAGAAAAGGCACAATGCCGACTTAAGTACAAGTAAAATGACTTTTCTTACTGCCTATATTTGAACCACTCCTGTGACACTAAATATAGATTCCGATGCTTCACTTCAGGTTTACTGTATTCCTCTGACCTTCTTATCGACGATGAAACAGAAATTGCATCGGAATTAAATACAAAAAGCACAATGCCGACTTAAGTACAAGAAAACTGACTCCTCTAACTGTCTATGTTTTGAACCATTCATGTGACACTTGTTATTGTTTCCATTGCTTCACTTCAGGCTTACTGTATCCCTCTGACCTTCTTATTGACGATGAAACACAGAAATTGCTTCGGAATTCAATACAAAACGCACAATGCCGACCTAAGTACAAGAAAACTGATCTTCTTACTGTCTAAGTTCTGAACCATTCCTGTGACACTAGTTATAGATTCCGATGCATCACTTCAGGTTTACTGTATCCCTCTGACCTTTTTATTGTTGATGAAACACAGAAATTGCATCGGAATTAAATACAAAAGTCACAATGCCGACATAAGTACAAGAAAACTGACTCTTCTTACCGTCTATGATTTGAACCATTCCTGAGACACTAGTTATAAATTCCGATGCTTCTCTTCAGGTTTAGTGTATCCCTCTGACCTACTTAATGTTGATGAAACACTGAAATTGCATCGGAATTAAATACAAAAGTCACAATGCCGACTTAAGTACAAGAAAACTGACTCTTCTTAGTGTCTATGTTTTGAACCAATCATGTGACACTAGTTATAGGTTCCGATGATTCACTTCAGGTCTACTGTATCCCTCTGACCTTCTTATTGACGATGAAACACAGAAATTGCTTCGGAATTACATACAAAATGCACAATGTCGACTTAAGTAAAAGAAAACTGACTCTTCTTACTGTCTATGTTTTGAACCGTTCCTGTGACACTAGTCATAGATTCCGATGCTTCACTTCAGGTTTACTGCATCCCTCTGACCTTGTTATTGACGATGAAACAGAGAAGTTGCATCGGAATTAAATACAAAAGGCACAATGCCGACTTAAGTACAAGAAAACTGACTCTTCTTACTGTCTAAGTTTTGAACCATTCCTGTGACGCTAGTTATAGATTCCGATGCTTCACTTGAGGTTTACTGTATCCCTATGACCTTCTTATTGACGATGAAACACAGAAATTGCATCGGAATTATATACAAAAGGCACAATGCCGACTTAAGTTCAAGTAAACTGACACTTCTTACTGTCTATGTTTTGAACCATTCCTGTGACACTAGTAATAGATTCTGATGCTTCACTTCCGGCTTACTGTATCCCTCTGACCTTCTTATTGACGATGAAACACAGAAATTACATGGGAATTAAATAGAAAAGGCACAATTCCGACTTAAGTAAAAGATAACTGATTCTTCTTACTGTCTATGTTTTGAACCATTCATGTGACACTAGTTATGGATTCCGATGCTTCACTTCAGGTTTACTGTATCCCTCAGACCTTCTTATTGACGATGAAACACAGAAATTGCATCGGAATTAAATACTAAAGGCACAATGCCGACTTAAGTACAGAAAAACTGACTCTTGTTACTGTCTATGTTTTGAACCAATCCTGTTGCACTAGCTGTAGATTCCGATGCTTCACTTCAGGTTTACTGTATCCCTCTGACCTTCTTATTGACGATGAAGCACAGAAATTGCATGGGAATTAAATACAAAGGGCACAATGCCGACTTAAGTACAAGAAAACTGACTCTTCTTACTGTCTATGTTTTGAACCATTCCTTTGACACTAGTTATAGATTCCGATGCTTCAGTTCAGGGTTACTGTATCCCTCTGACCTTCTTATTGACGATGAAACACAGAAATTGCACTGGAATTAAATACAAGTGGCAGAATGCCGACTCAAATACAAGAAGGCTGGCTCTTCATACTGTCTATGATTTGAACCTTTTTTGTGAGACCGGTTTTAGATTGCGATGCTTCACTTCAAGGTTACTGTATCCCATGGACATTCTTATTGACGACGAAACACAGAAATTGCATCGGAATTATATACAAAAGGCACAATGCAGTCTTAAGTACAAGAAACCTGACTCTTCTTACTGTCTTTGTTTTGAACCATACCTGTGACACTAGTTATAGATTCCGATGCTGCACTTCAGGTTTACTGTACCCTCTGACCTTCTTATTGACGATGAAACACACAAAATTGAATCGGAATTAAATTGAAAAGGTACAATGCCAACTTAAGTACAAGAAAACTGACTCTTCTTACTGTCTATGTTTTGAACCATTCATGTGACACTAGTTATATATTCCGATGCTTCACTTCAGGTTTACTGAATCCCTTGGACCTTCTTATTGACGACGAAACACAGAATTTGCATCGGAATTAAATACAAAAGGCACAATACCGACTTAAGTACAAGAAAACTGACTCTTCTTACTGTCTATGTTTTGAACCATTCCTGTGACACTAGTTATAGATTCCGATGCTTCCCTTCAGGTTTACTGTATCCCTCTGACCTTCTTATTGTTGATGAAACACAGAAATTGCATCGGAATTAAATACAAAAGGCACAATGCCGACTTAAGTACAAGAAAACTGACTCTTCTTACTGTCTATGTTTTGAACCATTCCTGTGACACAAGATATAGTTTTCGATGCTTCACTTCAGCTTTACTGTATCCCTCTGACCTTCTTATTGACGATGAAACACAGAAATTGCTTCGGAATTAAATACAAAATACACAATGCCGACTTAAGTACAAGAAAACTGACTCTTCTTACTGTCTATGTTTTGAACCATTCCTGTGACACTAGTTATAGATTCCGATGCTTCCCTTCAGGTTTACTGTATCCCTCTGACCTTCTTATTGTTGATGAAACACAGAAATTGCATCGGAATTAAATACAAAAGGCACAATGCCGACTTAAGTACAAGAAAACTGACTCTTCTTACTGTCTATGTTTTGAACCATTCCTGTGACACTAGTTATAGATTCCGATGCTTCACTTCAGGTTTTCCGTATCCCTCTGACCTTGTTATTGACGATGAAACACAGAAGTTGCATAGGAATTAAATACAAAAGGCACAATACCGACTTAAGTACAAGAAAACTGACTCTTCTTACTGTCTATGTTTTGAACCATTCCTGTGACACTAGTTATTGACTCCGATGCTTCACTTTAGGTTTTCTGTATCCCTCTGACCTTCCTGTTGACGATGGAACACAGAAATTGCAACGGAATGAAATACAAAAGGCGAAATGCCGACTTAAGTACAAGAAAACTTACTCTTCTTACTGTCTATGTTTTGAACCATTCCTGTAACACTAGTTATAGATTCCGATGCTTCACTTCAGGTTTACTGTATACCTCTGACCTTCTTATTGACGATGAAACACAGACATTGCATTGGACTTAAATAGAAAAGGCACAATGCCGACTTATGTAAAAGATAACTGACTCTTCTTACTGTCTATGTTTTGAACCATTCATGTGACACTAGTTATGGATTCCGATGCTTCACTTCAGGTTTACTGTGTCCCTCTCACCTTCTTATTGACGATGAAACACAGAAATTGCACCGGAATTATATACAAGAAGCACAATACGGACTCAAGTACAAGACGGCTGGCTCTTCATACTGTCTATGATTTGAACCTTTATTGTGAGACCGGTTTTAGATTGCGATGTTTCACTTCAGGTTTACTGTATCCCATGGACCTTCTTATTGACGACGAAACACAGAAATTGCATCGGAATTATATACAAAAGGCACAATGGTGACTTAAGTACAAGAAACCTGACTCTTCTTACTGTCTATGTTTTGAACCATACCTGTGACACTAGTTATAGATTCCGATGTTTCACTTCAATTTTACTGTATTTCATGGACCTTCTTATTGAAGACGAAACACAGAAATTAAATCGGAATTAAATAGAAAAGGTACAATGCCAACTTAAGTACAAGAAAACTGACTCTTCTTACTGTCTATGTTTGAACCATTCATGTAACACTTGTTATATATTCCGATGCTTCACTTCATGTTTACTGAATCCCTTGGACCTTCTTATTGACGACGAAACACAGAATTTGCATCGGAATTAAATACAAAAGGCACAATGCTGACTTAAGTACAAGAAAACTGACTCTTCTTACTGTCTATGATTTGAACCATTCCTGTGACACTTGATATAGATTCCGATGCTTCACTTCAGGTTTACTGTATCCCTCTGACCTTCTTATTGACGATGAAACACAGAAATTGCTTCGGAATTAAATACAAAATGCACAATGCCGACTTAAGTACAAGAAAACTGACTCTTCTTACTGTCTATGTTTTGAACCATTCCTGTGACACTAGTTATAGATTCCGATGCTTCACTTCAGGTTTACTGTTTCCCTGGGACCTTCTTATTGTCGATGAAACACAGAAGTTGCATCGGAATGAAATACAAAAAGCACAATGCCGACATAAGTACAAGAAAACTGACTCTTCTTACTGTCTGTGTTTTGAACCATTTCTGTGACACTAGTTATAGATTCCGATGCCTCACTTCAGGTTTACTATATCCCTCTGACCTTCTTATTGACGATGAAACACAGAAATTGCATCTCATTAAAATTCAAAAGGTACAACGCAGACTTAAGTACAAGAAAACTGACTCTTCTTACTGTCCATGTATTGAACCATTCCTGTGACACTAGTTATAGATTCCGATGCTTCACTTGAGGTTTACTGTATCTCTCTGACCTTCTTATTGACGATAAAACACAGATATTGCATCGGAATTAAATACAAAAGGCACAATGCCGACTTAAGTACAAGAAAACTGACTCATCTTACTGTCTATGTTTTGGACCATTCCTGTAACACTAGTAATAGATTCCGATTCTTCACTTCAGGCTTACTGTATCCCTCTGACCTTCTTATTTACGATGAAACACAGAAATTGCATTGGAATTAAATAGAAAAGGCACAATGCCGACTTAAGTAAAAGATAACTGACACTTCTTACTGTCTATGTCTTGAACCATTCATGTGACACTCTAGTTATAGATTCCGATGCTTCACTTCAGGTTTAGTGTATCCCTCTGACCTCCTTATTGACGATGAAACACAGAAATTACATAGGAATTAAATACAAAATGCAAAATGCCGACTTAAGTACAAGAAAACTGACTCTTCTTACTGTCTATGTTTTGAACCATTTCTTTGACACTAGTTATAGATTCCGATGCATCACTTACGGTTTACTGTATCCCTCTGACCTTCTTATTGACGATGAAACACAGAAATTGCACCGGAATTAAATACAAGAGGCAAAATGCCGACTCAAGTACAAGAAGGCTGGCCCTTCATACTGTCTATGTGTTGAACCTTTCCTGTGAGACCGGTTTTAGATTCCGATCCCTCACTTCAGGTTTACTGTATCCCATGGACCTTCTTATTGACGACGAAACATAGAAATTGCATCGGAATTAAATACAAAAGGCACAATGCCAACTTAAGTACAAGAAAACTGATTCTTCTTACTGTCTATGTTTTGAACCATTCCTGTAACACTAGTTATAGATTTCGATGCTTCACTTCAGGTTTAGTGTATCCCTCTGACCTTCTTATTGACGTTGAAACACAGAAATTGCATCGGAATTAAATACAAAAGGCACAATGCCGACTTAAGTCCAAGTAAACTGACACTTCTTACTGTCTATGTTTTGAACCATTCCTGTGACACTAGTTATAGATTCTGATGCTTCACTTCCGGCTTACTGTATCCCTCTGACCTTCTTATTGACGATGAAACACAGTAATTACATCGCAATTAAATAGAAAAGGCACAATGCCGACTTAAGTCCAAGTAAACTGACACTTCTTACTGTCTATGTTTTGAACCATTCCTGTGACACTAGTTATAGATTCTGATGCTTCACTTCCGGCTTACTGTATCCCTCTGACCTTCTTATTGACGATGAAACACAGTAATTACATCGCAATTAAATAGAAAAGTCACAATTCCGACTTAAGTAAAAGATAACTGATTCTTCTTACTGTCTATGTTTTGAACCATTCATGTGACACTAGTTATGGATTCCGATGCTTCACTTCAGGTTTACTGTATCCCTCAGACCTTCTTATTGACGATGAAACACAGAAATTGCATCGGAATTAAATACTAAAGGCACAATGCCGACTTAAGTACAAAAAAACTGACTCTTGTTACTGTCTATGTTTTGAACCAATCCTGTTGCACTAGCTGTAGATTCCGATGCTTCACTTCAGGTTTACTGTATCCCTCTGACCTTCGTATTGACGATGAAGCACAGAAATTGCATCGGAATTAAATACAAAGGGCACAATGCCGACTTAAGTACAAGAAAACTGACTCTTCTTACTGTCTATGTTTTGAACCATTCCTTTGACACTAGTAATAGATTCCGATGCTTCAGTTCAGGTTTACTGTATCCCTCTGACCTTCTTATTGACGATGAAACACAGAAATTGCACCGGATTTAAATACAAGTGGCAGAATGCCGACTCAAGTACAAGAAGGCAGGCTCTTCATACTGTCTATGATTTGAACCTTTTTTGTGAGACCGGTTTTAGATTGCGATGCTTCACTTCAGGTTTACTGTATCCCATGGACCTTCTTATTGACGACGAAACACAGAAATTGCATCGGAATTATATACAAAAGGCACAATGCAGTCTTAAGTACAAGAAACCTGACTCTTCTTACTGTCTTTGTTTTGAACCATACCTGTGACACTAGTTACAGATTCCGATGCTTCACTTCAGGGTTACTGTACCCTCAGACCTTCTTATTGACGATAAAACACAGAAATTGAATCGGAATTAAATTGAAAAGGTACAATGCCAACTTAAGTACAAGAAAACTGACTCTTCTTACTGTCTATGTTTTGAACCATTCATGTGACACTAGTTATATATTCCGATGCTTCACTTCAGGTTTACTGAATCCCTTGGACCTTCTTATTGACGACGAAACACAGAATTTGCATCGGAATTAAATACAAAAAGCACAATGCTGAGTTAAGTACAAGAAAACTGACTCTTCTTACTGTCTATGTTTTGAACCATTCCTGTGACACTAAATATAGTTTCCGATGCTTCACTTCAGCTTTACTGTATCCCTCTGACCTTCTTATTGACGAGGAAACACAGAAATTGCTTCGGAATTAAATACAAAATACACAATGCCGACTTAAGTACAAGAAAACTGACCCTTCTTACTGTCTATGTTTTGAACCATTCCTGTGACACGAGTGATATATTCCGATGCTTCCCTACAAGTTTACTGCATCCCTCTGACCTTGTTATTGTTGATGAAACACAGAAATTGCATCGGAATTAAATACAAAAGTCACAATGCCGACTTAAGTACAAGAAAACTACTCTTCTTACTGTCTATGATTTGAACCATTCCTGTGACACTAGTTATAGATTCCGATGCTTCACTTCAGGTTTACTGTATCCCTCTGACCTTGTTATTGACGATGAAACACAGAAGTTGCATAGGAATTAAATACAAAAGGCACAATACCGACTTAAGTACAAGAAAACTGACTCTTCTTACTGTCCATGTTTTGAACCATTCCTGTGACACTAGTTATAGATTCCGATGCTTCACTTTAGGTTTTCTGTATCCCTCTGACCTTCCTATTGACGATGAAACACAGAAATTCCAACGGAATGAAATACAAAAGGCGAAATGCCGACTTGAGTACAAGTAAACTTACTCTTCTTACTGTCTATGTTTTGAACCATTCCTGTAACACTAGTTATAGATTCCGATGCTTCACTTCAGGTTTACTGTATACCTCTGACCTTCTTATTGACGATGAAACACAGAAATTGCACCGGAATTAAATACAAGAGGCACAATACCGACTCAAGTACAAGAAGGCTGGCTCTTCATACAGTCTATGATTTGAACCTTTATTGTGAGACCGGTTTTAGATTACGATGCTTCACTTCAGGTTTACTGTATCCCATTGACCTTCTTATTGACGACAAAACACAGATATTGCATCGGAATTATATACAAAAGGCACAATGCCGACTTAAGTACAAGAAACCTGACTCTTCTCACTGTCTATGTCTTGAACCATACCTGTGACACTAGTTATAGATTCCGATGCTTCACTTCAATTTTACTGTATTTCATGGACCTTCTTATTGAAGACGAAACACAGAAATTGAATCGGAATTAAATAGAAAAGGTACAATGCCAACTTAAGTACAAGAAAACTGACTCTTCTTACTGTCTATGTTTTGAACCATTCCTGTAACACTAGTTATAGATTTCGATGCTTCACTTCAGGTTTAGTGTATCCCTCTGATCTTCTTATTGACGTTGAAACACAGAAATTGCATCGGAATTAAATACAAAAGGCACAATGCCGACTTAAGTACAAGAAAACTGACTCTTCTTACTGTCTAAGATTTGAACCATTCCTGTGACACTAGTTATAGATTCCGATGCTTCACTTGAGGTTTACTGTATCCCTCTGACCTTCTTATTGACGATGAAACACAGTTATTGCATCGTAATTAAATATAAAAGGCACAATGCCGACTTAAGTACAAGAAAACTGACTCTTCAAACTGTCTATGTTTTGGACCATTCCTGTAACACTAGTTATAGATTCCGATGTTTCACTTCAGGCTTACTGTATCCCTCTGACCTGCTTATTTACGATGAAACACAGAAATTGCATCGGAATTAAATAGAAAAGGCACAATGCCGACTTAAGTAAAAGATAACTGACTCTTCTTACTGTCTATATTTTGAACCATTCATGTGACACTCTAGTTATGGATTCCGATGCTTCACTTCAGGTTTACTGTATCCCTCTGACCTTCTTATTGACGATGAAACACAGAAATTGCATCGGAATTAAATACTAAAGGCACAATTCCGACTTAAGTACAAGAACACTGACTCTTCTTACTGTCAATATTTTGAACCATTCCTGTGACACTAGCTATAGATTCCGATGCTTCACTTCAGGTTTACTGTATCCCTCTGACCTCCTTATTGACGATGAAACACAGAAATAACATCGGAATTAAATACAAAATGCACAATGCTGAATTAAGTACAATAAAACTGTCTCTTCTTACTGACTATGTTTTGAACCATTTCTTTGACACTAGTTATAGATTCCGTTGCTTCACTTCAGGTTTACTGTATCCCTCTGACCTTCTTATTGACGATGAAACACAGAAATTGCACCGGAATTAAATACAAGAGGCAAAATGCCGACTCAAGTACAAGAAGGCTGGCTCTTCATACTTTCTATGTTTTGAACCTTTCCTGTGAGACCGGTTATAGATTCCGATGCCTCACTTCAGGTTTACTGTATCCCATGGACCTTCTTATTGACGACGAAACACAGAAATTGCATCGGAATTATATACAGAAGGCACAATGCCGACTTCAGTACAAGAAACCTCACACTTCTTACTGTCTATGTTTTGAACCATTCCTGTGACACTAGTAATAGATTCCGATGCTTCACCTCAAGTTTACTGTATCCCTCTGACCTTCTTATTGACGATGAAACACAGAACCTGCATCGGAATTAAATACAAAAGACACAATGCCGACTTAAGTACAAGAAAACTGACTCTTCTTACTGTCTAAGTTTGAACCATTCCTGTGACACTAGTTATAGATTCCGATGCTTCACTTGAGATTTACTGTATCCCTCTGACCTTCTTATTGACGATGAAACACAGATATTGCATCGGAATTAAATACAAAAGGCACAATGCCGACTTAAGTACAAGAAAACTGACTCTTCTTACTGTCTATGTTTTGGACCATTCCTGTAACACTAGTTATAGATTCCGATGCTTCACTTCAGGCTTACTGTATCACTCTGACCTTCTTATTTACGATGAAACACAGAAATTGCATCGGAATTAAATAGAAAAGGCACAATGCCGACATAAGTAAAAGATAACTGACCCTTCTTACTGTCTAAGTTTTGAACCATTCATGTGACACTCTAGTTATAGATTCCGATGCTTCACTTCAGGTTTACTGTATCCCTCTGACCTTCTTATTGACGATGAAACACAGAAATTGCATCGGAATTAAATACTAAGGGCACAATTCCGACTTAAGTACAAGAACACTGACTCTTCTTACTGTCTATATTTTGAACCATTCCTGTGACACTAGCTATAGATTCCGATGCTTCACTTCAGGTTTACTGTATCCCTCTGACCTCCTTATTGACGATGAAACACAGAAATAACTTCGGAATGAAATACAAAATGCACAATGCTGAATTAAGTACAATAAAACTGTCTCTTCTTACTGACTATGTTTTGAACCATATCTTTGACACTAGTTATAGATTCCGTTGCTTCACTTCAGGTTTACTGTATCCCTCTGACCTTCTTACTGACGATGAAACACAGAAATTGCACCGGAATTAAATACAAGAGGCAAAATGCCGACTCAAGTACAAGAAGGCTGGCTCTTCATACTTTCTATGTTTTGAACCTTTCCTGTGAGACCGGTTATAGATTCCGATGCCTCACTTCAGGTTTACTGTATCCCATGGACCTTCTTATTGACGACGAAACACAGAAATTGCATCGGAATTATATACAGAAGGCACAATGCCGACTTAACTACAAGAAATCTCACTCTTATTACTGTCTATGATTTGTACCATTCCTGTGACACTAGTTATAGATTCCGATGCTTCACTTCAGGTTTACTGTACCCTCTGACCTTCTAATTGACAATGAAACACAGAAATTGCATCGGAATTAAATACAAAAGGGACAATGCCAACTTAAGTACAAGAAAACTGACTCTTCTTACTGTCTATGTTTTGAACCATTCATGTGACACTAGTTATAGATTCCGATGCTTCACTTCAGGTTTACTGAATCCCTTGGACCTTCTTATTGACGACGAAACACAGAATTTGCATCGGAATTAAATACAAAAGGCACAATGCCAACTTAAGTACAAGAAAACTGACTCTACTTACTGTCTATGTTTTGAACCATTCCTGTTATACTAGATATAGATTCCGATGCTTCACTTCAGGTTTACTGTATCCCTCTGACCTTCTTATTGACGATGAAACACAGAAATTGCTTCGGAATTAAATACAAAAGGCACAATGCCGACTCAAGTACAAGAAGGCTGGCTCTTCTTACTGTCTATGTTTTGAACCATTTCTTTGACACTAGTTATAGATTCCGATGCTTCACTTCAGGTTTACTGTATCCCTCTGTCCTTCTTATTGACAACGAAACACAGAAATTGCACCGGAATTAAATACAAGAGGCACAATGCCGACTCAAGTACAAGAAGGCTGGCTCTTCATACTTTCTATGTTTGAACCTTTCCTGTGAGACCGGTTATAGATTCCGATGCCTCACTTCAGGTTTACTGTATCACATGGACCTTCTTATTGACGACGAAACACAGAAATTGCATCGTAATTATATACAGAAGGCACAATGCCGACTTAAGTACAAGAAACCTCACTCTTCTTACTGTCTATGTTTTGAACCATTCCTGTGACACTAGTTACAGATTCCGATGCTTCACCTGAAGTTTACTGTATCCCTCTGACCCTCTTATTGACGATGAAACACAGAAATAGCATCGGAATTAAATACTAAAGGCACAATTCCGACTTAAGTACAAGAACACTGACTCTTCTTACTGTCTATATTTTGAACCATTCTTGTGACACTAGCTATAGATTCCGATGCTTCACTTCAGGTTTACTGAATCCCTCTGACCTCCTTATTGACGATGAAACACAGAAATTGCATCGGAATTATATACAGAAGGCACAATGCCGACTTAAGTACAAGAAACCTGACTCTTCTTACTGTCTATGTTTTGAACCATTCCTGTGACACTAGTTATAGGTTCCGATGCTTCACTTCAGGTTTACTGTACCCTATGACCTTCTTGTTGACAATGAAACACAGAAATTGCATCGGAATTAAATACAAAAGGGACAATGCCAACTTAAGTACAAGAAAACTGACTCTTCTTACTGTCTAAGTTTTGAACCATTCCTGTGACACTAGTTATAGATTCCGATGCTTCACTTGAGATTTACTGTATCCCTCTGACCTTCTTATTGACGATGAAACACAGATATTGCTTCAGAATTAAATACAGAAGGCACAATGCCGACTTAAGTACAAGAAAACTGACTCTTCTTACTGTCTATGTTTTGGACCATTCCTGTAACACTAGTTATAGATTCCGATGCTTCACTTCTATCTTACTGTATCCCTCTGACTTTTTTATTTACGATGAAACACAGAAACTGCATCGGAATTAAATAGAAAAGGCACAATGCCGACTTAAGTAAAAGATAACTGACTCTTCGTACTGTCTATGTTTTGAACCATTCATGTGACACTCTACTCATAGATCCCGGTGCTTCACTTCAGGTTTACTGCATCCCTCTGAGCTTCTTATTGACGATGAAACACAGAAATTGCATCGGAATGAAATACTAAGGGCACAATTCCGACTTAAGTACAAGAACACTGACTCTTCTTACTGTCTATATTTTGAACCATTCCTGTGACACTAGCTATAGATTCCGATGCTTCACTTCAGGTTTACTGTATCCCTCTGACCTCCTTATTGACGATGAAACACAGAAATAACTTCGGAATGAAATACAAAATGCACAATGCTGAATTAAGTACAATAAAACTGTCTCTTCTTACTGACTATGTTTTGAACCATATCTTTGACACTAGTTATAGATTCCGTTGCTTCACTTCAGGTTTACTGTATCCCTCTGACCTTCTTATTGACGATGAAACACAGAAATTGCACCGGAATTAAATACAAGAGGCAAAATGCCGACTCAAGTACCAGAAGGCTGGCTCTTCATACTTTCTATGTTTTGAACCTTTCCTGTGAGACCGGTTATAGATTCCGATGCCTCACTTCAGGTTTACTGTATCCCATGGACCTTCTTATTGACGACGAAACACAGAAATTGCATCGGAATTATATACAGAAGGCACAATGCCGACTTAAGTACAAGAAATCTCACTCTTATTACTGTCTATGATTTGTACCATTCCTGTGACACTAGTTATAGATTCCGATGCTTCACTTCAGGTTTACTGTACCCTCTGACCTTCTAATTGACAATGAAACACAGAAATTGCATCGGAATTAAATACAAAAGGGACAATGCCAACTTAAGTACAAGAAAACTGACTCTTCTTACTGTCTATGTTTTGAACCATTCATGTGACACTAGTTATAGATTCCGATGCTTCACTTCAGGTTTACTGAATCCCTTGGACCTTCTTATTGACGACGAAACACAGAATTTGCATCGGAATTAAATACAAAAGGCACAATGCCAACTTAAGTACAAGAAAACTGACTCTACTTACTGTCTATGTTTTGAACCATTCCTGTTATACTAGATATGGATTCCGATGCTTCACTTCAGGTTTACTGTATCCCTCTGACCTTCTTATTGACGATGAAACACAGAAATTGCTTCGGAATTAAATACAAAAGGCACAATGCCGACTCAAGTACAAGAAGGCTGGCTCTTCATACTGTCTATGTTTTGAACATTTCCTGTGTGACCGGTTTTAGATTCCGATGCTTCACTTCAGGTTTACTGTATCCCATGGACTTTCTTATTGACGACTAAACACAGAAATTGCATCGGAATTAAATAGAAAAGGCACAATGCCAACTTAAGTACAAGAAAACTGACTCTACTTACTGTCTATGTTTTGAACCATTCCTGTGACACTAGATATAGATTCCGATGCTTCACTTCCGGTTTACTGTATCCCTCCGACCTTCTTATTGACGTTGAAACACAGAAACTGCTTCGGAATTAACTACAAAAGGCACAATGCCGACTTATGAACAAGAAAACTGACTCTTCTTACTGTCTATGTTTTGAACCATTCCTGTGACACTAGTTATAGATTCCGATGCTTCACTTCAGGTTTACTGTATCCCTCTGACCTTCTTATTGACGATAAAATCAAGAAATTCCATCGGAATTAAATACAAAAGGCTCAATTCCGACATAAGTACAAGAAGAGTGTCTCATTTTACTCACAATGTTTTGAACCATTCCTATGACACTAGTTATAGATTCCGATGCTTCACTTCGGGTTTACTGTATCCCTCTGACCCTCTTATTGACGATGAAACACAGAAATTGCATCATAATTAAATACAAAAGGTACAATTCCGACTCAAGTACAAGAAGACTGGCTCTTCTTACTGTCTATGTTTTGAATCATTCCTGTGACACTAGTTATAGATTCCGATGCTTCACTTCAGGTGTACTGTATCCCTCTGACCACCTTATTGTCGATGAAACACAGAAATTGCATGGGAATTAAATACAAAAGGCACAATGCCGACTCAAGTACAAGAAGACTGGCTCTTCTTACTGTCTATGTTTTGAACCATTCCTGTGACACTAGTTATGGATTCGGATGCTCGACTTCAGGTTTACTGTATCCCTCTGACCTTCTTATTGACGATGTAACACAGAAATTGCATCGGAATTGAATACAAAGGCACAATGCCGATTTAAGTACAAAAAAACTGAGTCTACTTACTGACTATGCTTTTCACATTTCCTGTGACACTAGTTATAGATTTCGATGCTTCACTTCAGGTTTACTGTATCCCTTGACCTTCTTATTGACGATGAAACACAGGAATTGCATCGGAATTAAATCCAAAAGGCACAATGCCGACTCAAGTACAAGAAAACTGACTCTTCTTACTGTCTATGTTCTGAACCATTCCTGTGACGCTAGTTATAGATTCTGATGCTTCACTTCAGGTTTACTGTATCCCTCTGACCTTCTTATTGACGATGAAACACAGAAATTGCATGGGAATTATATACAAAAGGCACTATGCCGACTTAAGTACAAGAAAACTTACTCTTCTTACTGTCTATGATTTGAACCACTCCTGTGACACTAGTTATAGATTCCGATGCTTCACTTCAGTATTACTGTATCCCTCTGACCTGCTTATTGACGTTGTAACACAGATATTGCACCGTAATTAAATACAAAAGGCACAATGCCGACTCAAGTACAAGAAGGTTGGCTCTTCTTACTGTCTATGTTTTCAACCATTCCTGTGACACTAGTTATGGATTCCGATGCTTCACTTCAGGTTTACTGTATACCTCTGACCTTCTTATTGACGATGAAACACAGAAATTGCATCGGAATCAAATACAAAGGGCACAACGCCGACTCAAATTCAAGATGACTGGCTCCTCTTACTGTCTATGTTATGAATCTCTCCTGTGAGACCGGTTTTAGATTCCGATGCTTCACTTCTGGTTTACTGTATCCCGCGGACCTTCTTATTGACGACGATACACAGAATTTGCATCGGAATTAAATAGAAAATGCACAATGCCGACTAAAGTACAAGAAAACTGACTTTTCTTACTGTATATGTTTTGAACCATTTTTGTGACACTAGTTATAGATTCCGATGCTTCACTTCACGTTTACTGTATCCCTCTGACCTTCTTATTGACGATGAAACACAGAAATTGCATCGGAGTTAAGTACAAAGGCACAATGAAGACTTAAGTACATGAAAACTGACTCTTCTTACAGTATATGTTTTGAACCGTACCTGTGACTCTGGTTATAGATTCCTATGTTTCACTTCAGGTTAGCTGTATCCCTCTGACCTTCTTATTGACGATGAAACACAGAAATTGCATCGGAATTAAATACAAAAGGCACAATGCCGACTTTTGTACAAGAAAACTGACTCTTCTTACTGTCTATGTTTTGAACCATTCCTGTGACACTAGTTATAGATTCTGATGCATCCCTTCAGGTCTACTGTATCCCTCTGACCTTATATTGACGATGAAACACAGAAATTGCATCGGAATCAAATACAAAAGGCTCAGTGCCGACTTAAGTACAAGAAGACTGTCTCATCTTACTCTCTATGCTTTGAACCATTGCTGTGACACTAGTTATAGATTCCGATGCTTCACTTCAGATTTACTGTATCGCTCTGACCTTCTTATTGACGATGAAACACAAAAATTGCATCGGAATTAAATACAAAAGGCACAATTCCGACTCAAGTACAAGAAGGCTGCCTCTTCTTACTGTCTATGTTTTGAACCATTTCTGTGACACTAGTTATAGATTCCGATGCTTCACTTCAGGTTTACTGTATCCCTCTGACCTCCTTATTGTCGATGAAACACAGAAATTGCATCGGATTTAAATACAAAAGGCACAATGCCGACTCAAGTACAAGAAGACTGGCTCTTCTTACTGTCTATGTTTTAAACCATTCCTGTGACACTAGTTATGGATTCGGATGCTCGACTTCAGGTTTGTTGTATCCCTCTGACCTCTTTATTGACGATGAAACACAGAAATTGCATCGGAATTAAATTCAAAAGCACAATGACGACTCAAGTACAAGAAAACTGACTCTTCTTACTGTCTATGATTTGAACCTCTCCTGTGACACTAGTTATAGTTTCCGATGCTTCACTTCAGGTTTACTGTATCCCTCTGACCTTCTTATTGGCGATTAAACATAGAAATTGCATCGGAATTTAATACAAAAGGCACAATGCCGACTTAAGTACAAGAAGACTGACTCATCTTACTGTCTATGTTTTGAACCATTCCTGTGACACTAGTTATGGATCCCGATGCTTCACTTCAGGTTTACTGTATCCCTCTGACCGTCTTATTGACGATGAAACACAGAAATTGCATCGGAATTAAATACAAAAGGCACAATGCCGACAAAAGTACAAGAAGACTGGCTCTTCTTACTGTCTATGATTTGAACCACTCCTGTGACACTAGTTATAGATTCCGATGCTTCACTTCAGTATTACTGTATCCCTCTGACCTGCTTATTGACGTTGTAACACAGATATTGCATCGTAATTAAATACAAAAGGCACAATGCCAACTCAAGTACAAGAAGACTGGCTCTTCTTACTGTCTATGTTTTCAACCATTCCTGTGACACTAGTTATGGATTCCGATGCTTCACTTCAGGTTTACTGTATACCTCTGACCTTCTTATTGACGATGAAACACAGAAATTGCATCGTAATTAAATACAAAAGGCACAATACAGACTTAAGTACAAGAAGACTGACTCTTCTTACTGTCTATGTTTTGAACCATTCCTGTGACACTAGTTATAGATTCCTATTCTTCTCTTCAGGTTTACTGAATCCCGCTGACCTTCTTATTGACGATGAAACACAGAAATTGCATCGGAATCAAATACAAAGGGCACAACGCCGACTCAAATTCAAGATGACTGGCTCCTCTTACTGTCTATGTTATGAATCTTTCCTGTGAGACCGGTTTTAGATTCCGATGCTTCACTTCTGGTTTACTGTATCCCGCGGACCTTCTTATTGACGACGATACACAGAATTTGCATCGGAATTAAATAGAAAATGCACAATGCCGACTAAAGTACAAGAAAACTGACTTTTCTTACTGTATATGTTTTGAACCATTTTTGTGACACTAGTTATAGATTCCGATGCTTCACTTCACGTTTACTGTTTCCCTCTGACCTTCTTATTGACGATGACACACAGAAATTGCATCGGAGTTAAGTACAAAGGCACAATGAAGACTTAAGTACATGAAAACTGACTCTTCTTACAGTATATGTTTTGAACCGTACCTGTGACTCTAGTTATAGATTCCTATGCTTCACTTCGGGTTAGCTGTATCCCTCTGACCTTCTTATTGACGATGAAACACAGAAATTGCATCGGAATTAAATACAAAAGGCACAATGCCGACTTTTGTACAAGAAAACTGACTCTTCTTACTGTCTATGTTTTGAACCATTCCTGTGACACTAGTTATAGATTCTGATGCATCCCTTCAGGTCTACTGTATCCCTCTGACCTTATATTGACGATGAAACACAGAAATTGCATCGGAATCAAATACAAAAGGCTCAGTGCCGACTTAAGTACAAGAAGACTGTCTCATCTTACTCTCTATGCTTTGAACCATTGCTGTGACACTAGTTATGGATTCCGATGCTTCACTTCAGATTTACTGTGTCCCTCTGACCTTCTTATTGACGATGAAACACAGAAAATGCATCGGAAATAAATACAAAAGGCATAATGCCGACTTAAGTACAAGAAAACTGACTCTTCTTACTGTCTATGATTTGAACCTCTCCTGTGACACTAGTTATAGTTTCCGATGCTTCACTTCAGGTTTACTGTATCCCTCTGACCTTCTTATTGGCGATTAAACATAGAAATTGCATCGCAATTTAATACAAAAGGCACAATGCCGACTTAAGTACAAGAAGACTGACTCATCTTACTGTCTATGTTTTGAACCATTCCTGTGACACTAGTTATGGATCCCGATGCTTCACTTCAGGTTTACTGTATCCCTCTGACCGTCTTATTGACGATGAAACACAGAAATTGCATCAGAATTAAATACAAAAGGCACAATGCCGACAAAAGTACAAGAAGACTGGCTCTTCTTACTTTCTATGTGTTGAACCACTCCTGTGACACTAGTTATAGTTTCCGATGCTTCACTTCAGGTTTACTGTATCCCTCTGACCTTCTTATTGACGATGAAACACAGAAATTGCATCGGAATTATATACAAAAGGCACTATGCCGACATAAGTACAAAAAAACTGACTCTTCTTACTATGCTTTGAACCATTCCTGTGACACTAGTTATAGATTCCGATGCTTCTTTTCAGGTTTACTGTATCCCTCTAACCTTCTTATTGACGATGAAACACAGAAATTGCATTGGAATTAATTACAAAAGGCACAATGCCTAGTTAAGTACAAGTTAACATACTGTTCTTACTGTCTATGTTTTGAACCATTCCTGTGACACTAGTTATAGAGTCCGATGCTTCACTACAGGTTTACTGTATCCCTCAGACCTTCTTATTGACGATGAAACACAGAAATTGCATCAGAATTAAATACAAAAAACTCAATGCCGACCTAAGTACAAGAAGACTGACTCTTCTTACTGTCTATGTTTTGAACCATTCCTGTGACACTAGTTATAGATTCCTATCCATCACTTCAGGTTTACTGAATCCCGCTGACCCTCTTATTGACGATGAAACACAGAAATTGCATCGGAAGTAAATACAAAAGGCACAACGCCAACTCAAATACAAGAAGACTGGCTCTACTTACTGTCTATGTTATGAACCTTTAATGTGAGACCGGTTTTAGATTCCGATGCTTCACTTCAGGTTTACTGTATCCCGTGGACCTTCTTATTGACGATGAAACACAGAAATTGCATCGGAATTAAATACAAAAGGCACAATGCCGACTTATCTACAAGAAAACTGACTCTTCTTACTGTCTATGATTTCAACCACTCCTGTGACACTAGTTATAGATTCCGATGCTTCCCTTCAGGTTTACTGTATCCCTCTGACCTTCTTATTGAAGAAGAAACATAGAAATTGCATCGGAATTAAATACAAAATGCACAATGCCTACTCAAATACAAGATGACTGGCTCTTCTTACTGTCTATGTTATAACCCTTTCCTGTGAGACCGGTTTTAGATTCTGATGCTTCCCTTCAGATTTACTGTATCCCTTGGACCTTATTATTGACGACGAAACACAGAAATTGCATCGGAATTAAATACAAAAGGCACAATACTGACTTACGTACAAGAAAAACGGACTCTTCTTACTTTCTATGTTTTGAACCATTCCTGTGACACTAGTTATAGATTCTGATGCTTCACTTCAGGTTTACTGTATCCCTCTGACCTCCCTATGGACGATGAAACACAGAAATTGCATCGGAATTAAATACAAAAGGCACAATGCCCACTCAAGTACAAGAAGACTGGCTCTTCTTATTGTCTATGCCTTAAACCATTCCTGTGACACTAGTTATAGATTCCGATTCTTCAATTCAGGTTTACTGTATCCCTCTGACCTTCTTACTGACGACGAAACACAAAAATTGCATCGGAATTAAATACAAAAGGCACAATGCCGACTCAAGTACAAGAAGACTGGCTCTTCTTATTGTCTATGCGTTAAACCATTCCTGTGACACTAGTTATAGATTCCGATTCCTCAATTATGGTTTACTGTATCACTCTGACCTTCTTATTGACGATGAAACAAAAAATTGCATCGGAATTAAATACAAAAGGCACAATGCCGACTTAAGTGCAAGAAAACTTACATTTCTTACTGACTTTGCTTTGAACCATTCCTGTGACACTAGTTATAGATTCCGATGCTTCACTTCAGGGTTACTGTATCCCTCTGACCTTATATTGTCGATGAACCACAGAAATTGCATCGGAATTAAATACAAAAGGCACATTGCCGACTTAAGTACAAGAAAACTGACTCTTCCTACTGTCTATGTTTTGAACCATTCCCGTGACACTAGTTATAGATTCCGATGCTTCACTTCAGGTTTAGTGTCTCCCTCTGACCTTCTTATTGACGATGATGCATAGAAATTGCATCGGAATTAAATACAAAAGGCACAATGCCGACTTATGTACAAGAAAACTGACTCTTCTTACTGTCTATGTTTAGAACCATTCCTGTGACACTAGTTAAGGATTTGCTCGACATCAGGTTTACTGTCTCCCTCTGACCTCATTATTGACGATGAAACACAGTAATTGCATCGGAATTAAATAGAAAAGGCACAATGCCGACTCAAGTACAAGAAGACTGGCTCTTCTTATTGTCTATGCCTTAAACCATGAAACACAGAAATTGTATCGGAATAAAATACAAAAGGCACAATTCCGACTTATGTACAAGAAAACTGACTTTTCTTACCGTCTATGCTTTGAACCATTCCTGTGACACTAGTTATAGATGCCTTCAGGTTTATTGTATCCCTCTGACCTTATATTGACGATGAAACACAGAAATTGCATCGGAATTAAATACAAAAAGCTCAATGCCGACTTAAATACAAGAAGACTGTCTCATCGTACTCTTTATGTTTTGAACCATTCCTGTGACACTAGTTATGGATTCCGATGCTTCACTTCAGCTTCACTGTATCCCTCTGACCTTCTTATTGACGATGAAACACAGAAATTGCATCGGAATTAAATACAAATGGCACAATTCCGACTCAAGTACAAGAAGACTGGCTCTTCTTACTGTCTATGTTTTGAACCATTCCTGTGACACTAGTTATAGATTCCGATGCATCGGAATTAAATACAAAAGGCACAATGCCTACTTAAGTACAAGAAAACTGACTCCTCTTACTGTCTATGTTTTGAACAATTCCTGTGTCACTAGTTATAGATTCCGATGCTTCATTTCAGGTTTACTATATCCCTCTGACCTTGTTATGGACGATGAAACACAGAAATTGCATCGGAATTAAATAGAAAGGGCACAATGCCGACTCAAGTATAAGAAAACTTACTTTTCTTACTGTCTTTGTTTTGAACCATTCCCGTGACACTAGTTATAGATTCCGATGCTTCACTTCATTCTTACTGTATCCCTCTGACCTTCTTATTGACGATTAAACACAGAAATTGCATCGGAATTAAATACAAAAGAAACAAACCCGACTTAAGTACAAGAAGACTGACCCTTCTTACTGTCTATGTTTTGAACCATTCCTGTGACACTAGTTATAGATTCCTATTCATCACTTCAGGTTTACTGAATCCCGCTGACCTTCTTATTGACGATGAAACACAGAAATTGCATGGGAAGTAAATACAAAAGGCACAACGCCGACTCAAATACAAGAAGACTGGCTCTTCTTACTGTCTTTGTTATGAACCTTTCCTGTGAGACCGGTTTTAGATTCCGATGCTTCACTTCAGGTTTACTGTATCCCTCTGACCTTCTTATTGAAGATGAAACATAGAAATTGCATCGGAATTAAATACAAAAAGCACAATGCCGACTCAAATACAAGATGACTGGCTCTTCTTACTGTCTATGTTATAACCCTTTCCTGTTAAACCGGATTTAGAATCCGATGCTTCCCTTCAGATTTACTGTATCCCTTGGACCTTATTGTTGACGACGAAACACAGAAATTGCATCGGAGTTAAATACAAAAGGCACAATACTGACTTACGTACAAGAAAACTGACTCTTCTTACTTTCTATGTTTTGAACCATTCCTGTGACACTAGTTATAGATTCTGATGCTTCACTTCAGATTTACTGTATCCCTCTGACCTCCCTACAGACGATGAAACACAGAAATTGCATCGGAATTAAATACAATAGGCACAATGCCGACAAAAGTACAAGAAGACTGGCTCTTCTTATTGTCTATGCCTTAAACCATTCCTGTGACCCTAGTTATAGATTCCGATTCTTCAATTCAGGTTTACTGTATCCCTCTGACCTTCTTACTTTAAGATGAAACACAAAAATTGCATCGGAATTAAATACAAAAGGCACAATGCCGACTCAAGTACAAGAAGACTGGCTCTTCTTATTGTCTATGCCTTAAACCATTCCTGTGACACTAGTTATAGATTCCGATTCTTCAATTCAGGTTTACTGTATCCCTCTGACCTTCTTATTGACGATGAAACACAAAAATTGCATCGGAATTAAATACAAAAGGCACAATGCCGACTTAAGTACAAGAAAACTTACATTTCTTACCGACTTTGCTTTGAACCATTCCTGTGACACTAGTTATAGATTCCGATGCTTCACTTCAGGGTTACTGTATACCTCTGACCTTATATTGACGATAAACCACAGAAATTGCATCGGAATTAAATACAAAAGGCACATTGCCGACTTAAGTACAAGAAAACGGACTCTTCTTACTGTCTATGTTTTGAACCATTCCCGTGACACTAGTTATAGATTCCGATGCTTCACTTCTGGTTTAGTGTATCCCTCTGACCTTCTTATTGACGATGAAACATAGAAATTGCATCGGAATTAAATACAAAAGGCACAGTGCCAACTTATGTACAAGAAAACTGACTCTTCTTACTGTCTATGTTTAGAACCATTCCTGTGACACTAGTTATGGATTCGGATGCTCGACTTCAGGTTTACTGTATCCCACTGACCTCATTATTGACGATGAAACACAGTAATTGCATCGGAATTAAATACAAAAGGCACAATGCCGACTCAAGTACAAGAAAACTGACTCTTCTTACTGTCTATGTTTTGAACCATTCCTGTGACACTAGTTATGGATCCGAATGCTTCACTTCAGGTTTACTGTATCCCTCTGACCTTCTCATTGACGATGAAACACAGAAATTGCATCGGAATTAAATACAAAAAGCACAATGCCGACTCAAGTACAAGATGACTGGCTCTTCTTACTGTCTATGTGTTGAACCATTCCTGTGACACTAGTTATAGATTCCGTTGCTTCGCTTCAGATTTATTGTATCCCTCCGACCTCCTTATTGACGTTGAAACACAGAAATTGTATCGGAATAAAATACAAAAGGCACAATGCCGACTTATGTACAGGAAAACTGACTCTTCTTACTGTCTATGCTTTGAACCATTCCTGTGACACTAGTTATAGATTCCGATGCTTCACTTCAGGTTTATTGTATCCTTCTGACCTTATATTGACGATGAAACACAGAAATTGCATCGGAATTAAATACAAAGGGCACAATGCCGACTTAAGTATAAGAAAACGTACTTTTCTTACTGTCTTTGCCTTGAACCATTCCAGTGACACTAGTTATTGATTCCGATGCTTCACTTCAAGCTTACTGAATACCTCTGACCTTCTTATTTAAGATGAAACATAGAAATTGCATCGGATTTTAATACAAAAGGCACAATGCCGACTTAAGTACAAGAAGACTGACTCTTCTTACTGTCTATGTTTTGAACCATTCCTGTGACACTAGTTATGGATCCCGATGCTTCACTTTAGGTTTACTGTATCCCTCTGACATTCTTATTGACGATGAACCACAGAAATGGCATCGAAATTAAATACAAAAGGTACAATGCCGATCAAGTACAAGATGACTGTCTCTTCTTACTGTCTATGTGTTGAACCATTCCTGTGACACTAGTTATAGATTCCGAAGCTTCACTTCAGGTTTATTGTAACCCTCCGACCTCCTTATTGACGATGAAACTCAGAAATTGCATCGGAATTTAATACAAAACGCACAATGCCGACTTAAGTACAAGAAGACTGACTCTTCTTACTGTCTATGTTTTGAACCATTCCTGTGACACTAGTTATGGATCCTGATGCTTCACTTCAGGTTTGCTGTATCCCTCGGACCTTCTTATTGACGAAGAAACACAGAAATTGCATCGGAATTAATTACAAAAGGCACAATGCCTACTTAAGTACAAGATAACAGACTGTTCTTACTGTCTATGTTTTGAACCATTCCTGTGACACTAGTTATAGATTCCGATGCTTCACTTCAGGTTTACTGCATCCCTCTGACCTTCTTATTGACGATGAAACACAGATATTGCAACGGAATTAAATACAAAAGGCACAATGCCGTCTTAAGTACAAGAAAACTGACTCTTCTTACTATCTATGTTTTGAACCATTCCTCTGACACTAGTTATAGATTCCGAAGCTTCACTTCAGGTTTACTGTATCCCTCTGACCTTCTTATTGACGATGAAACACAGAAATTGCATCGGAATTAAATACAAAAGGCACAATGCCGACTCAAATACAAGAAGACTGGCTCATCTTACTGTCTATGTTATGAACCTTTCCTGTGAGACCGGTTTTAGATTCCGATGCTTCCCTTCAGATTTACTGTATCCCTTGGACCTTATTATTGACGACGAAACACAGAAATTGCATCGGAATTAAATACAAAAGGCACAATACTGACTTACGTACAAGAAAACGGACTCTTCTTACTTTCTATGTTTTGAACCATTCCTGTGACACTAGTTATAGATTCTGAAGCTTCACTTCAGGTTTACTGTGTCCCTCTGACCTCCCTATGGACGATGAAACACAGAAATTGCATCGGAATTAAATACAAAAGGGACAATGCCGACTTAAGTACAAGAAAACTTACATTTCTTACTGACTTTGCTTTGAACCATTCCTGTGACACTAGTTATAGATTCCGATGCTTCACTTCAGGGTTACTGTATCCCTCTGACCTTATATTGACGATGAACCACAGAAATTGCATCGGAATTAAATACAAAAGGCACATTGCCGACTTAAGTACAAGTAAACTGACTCTTCCTACTGTCTATGTTTTGAACCATTCCCGTGACACTAGTTATAGATTCCGATGCTTCACTTCAGGTTTAGTGTCTCCCTCTGACCTTCTTATTGACGATGATGCATAGAAATTGCATCGGAATTAAATACAAAAGGCACAATGCCGACTTATGTACAAGAAAACTGACTCTTCTTACTGTCTATGTTTAGAACCATTCCTGTGACACTAGTTAAGGATTCGGATGCTCGACATCAGGTTTACTGTATCCCTCTGACCTCATTATTGACGATGAAACACAGTAATTGCATCGGAATTAAATAGAAAAGGCACAATGCCGACTCAAGTACAAGAAAACTGACTCTTCTCACTGTCTATGTTTCGAACAATTCCTGTGACACTAGTTACAGATTCCGATGCATCACTTCAGGTTTACTGTATCCCTCTGACCTTCTTATTTAAGATGAAACATAGAAATTGCATCGCAATTAAATACAAAAGGCACAATGCCGACTTAAGTACAAGAAAACAGTCTCTTCTACCTGTCTATGATTTCAACCACTCTTGTGACACTAGTTATAGTTTCCGATGCTTCACTTCAGGTTTACTGTATCCCTCTGACCTTCTTATTTAAGATGAAACAAAAGAATTGCATCGGAATTTAATACAAAAGGCACAATGCCGACTTAAGTACAAGAAGACTGACTCTTCTTACTGTCTATGTTTTGAACCATTCCTGTGACACTAGTTATGGATCCCAATGCTTCACTTCAGGTTTACTGTATCCCTCTGACCTTCTTATTGACGATGAAACACAGAAATTGCATCGGAATTAAATACAAAAAGCACAATGCCGACTCAAGTACAAGATGACTGGCTCTTCTTACTGTATATGTGTTGAACCATTCCTGTGACACTAGTTATAGATTCCGTTGCTTCGCTTCAGATTTATTGTATCCCTCCGACCTCCTTATTGACGATGAAACACAGATATTGTATCGGAATAAAATACAAAAGGGACAATGCCGACTTATGTACAAGAAAACTGACTTTTCTTACTGTCTATGCTTTGAACCATTCCTGTGACACTAGTTATAGATTCCGATGCTTCACTTCAGGTTTATTGTATCCCTCTGACCTTATATTGACGATGAAACACAGAAATTGCATCGGAATTAAATACAAAAAGCTCAGTGCCGACTTAAATACAAGAAGACTGTCTCATCGTACTCTTTATGTTTTGAACCATTCCTGTGACACTAGTTATGGATTCCGATGCTTCACTTCAGCTTCACTGTATCCCTCTGAACTTCTTATTGACGATGAAACACAGATATTGCATCGGAATTAAATACAAATGGCACAATTCCGACTCAAGTACAAGAAGACTGGCTCTTCTTACTGTCTATGTTTTGAACCATTCCTGTGACACTAGTTATAGATTCCGATGCTTCACTTCAGGTTTACTGTATCCCTCTGACCTTCTTATTGACGATGAATCACAAAAATTGCATCGGAATTAAATACAAAATGTACAATGCCTACTTAAGTACAAGAAAACTGACTCCTCTTACTGTCTATGTTTTGAACCATTCCTGTGTCACTAGTTATAGATTCCGATGCTTCATTTCAGGTTTACTATATCCCTCTGACCTTGTTATGGACGACGAAACACAGAAATTGCATCGGAATTAAATAGAAAGGGCACAATGCCGACTTAAGTATAAGAAAACTTACTTTTCTTACTGTCTTTGTTTTGAACCATTCCCGTGACACTAGTTATAGATTCCGATGCTTCACTTCAATCTTACTGTATCCCTCTGACCTTCTTATTGACGATTAAACACAGAAATTGCATCGGAATTAAATACAAAAGAAACAAACCCGACTTAAGTACAAGGAGACTGACCCTTCTTACTGTCTATGTTTTGAACCATTCCTGTGACACTAGTTATAGATTCCTATTCATCACTTCAGGTTTACTGAATCCCGCTGACCTTCTTATTGACGATGAAACACAGAAATTGCATGGGAAGTAAATACAAAAGGCACAACGCCGACTCAAATACAAAAAGACTGGCTCTTCTTACTGTCTTTGTTATGAACCTTTCCTGTGAGACCGGTTTTAGATTCCGATGCTTCACTTCAGGTTTACTGTATCCCTCTGACCTTCTTATTGAAGATGAAACATAGAAATTGCATCGGAATTAAATACAAAAAGCACAATGCCGACTCAAATACAAGATGACTGGCTCTTCTTACTGTCTATGTTATAACCCTTTCCTGTTAAACCGGATTTAGATTCCGATGCTTCCCTTCAGATTTACTGTATCCCTTGGACCTTATTGTTGACGACGAAACACAGAAATTGCATCGGAATTAAATACAAAAGGCACAATACTGACTTACGTACAAGAAAACTGACTCTTCTTACTTTCTATGTTTTGAACCATTCCTGTGACACTAGTTATAGATTCTGATGCTTCACTTCAGATTTACTGTATCCCTCTGACCTCCCTATGGACGATGAAACACAGACATTGCATCGGAATTAAGTACAAAAGGCACAATGCCGACTCAAGTACAAGAAGACTGGCTCTTCTTATTGTCTATGCCTTAAACCATTCCTGTGACCCTAGTTATAGATTCCGATTCTTCAATTCAGGTTTGCTGTATCCCTCTGACCTTCTTACTTTAAGATGAAACACAAAAATTGCATCGGAATTAAATACAAAAGGCACAATGCCGACTCAAGTACAAGAAGACTGGCTCTTCTTATTGTCTATGCCTTAAACCATTCCTGTGACACTAGTTATAGATTCCGATTCTTCAATTCAGGTTTACTGTATCCCTCTGACCTTCTTATTGACGATGAAACACAAAAATTGCATCGGAATTAAATACAAAAGGCACAATGCCGACTTAAGTTCAAGAAAACTTACATTTCTTACCGACTTTGCTTTGAACCATTCCTGTGACACTAGTTATAGATTCCGATGCTTCACTTCAGGGTTACTGTATCCCTCTGACCTTATATTGACGATAAACCACAGAAATTGCATCGGAATTAAATACAAAAGGCACCTTGCCGACTCAAGTACAAGAAAACTGACTCTTCTTACTGTCTATGTTTCGAACAATTCCTGTGACACTAGTTATAGATTCCGATGCATCACTTCAGGTTAACTGTATCCCTCTGACCTTCTTATTTAAGATGAAACATAGAAATTGCATCCGAATTAAATACAAAAGGCACAATGCCGACTTAAGTACAAGAAAACAGTCTCTTCTACTTGTCTATGATTTCAACCATCTTGTGACACTAGTTATAGTTTCCAATACTTCACTTCAGGTTTACTGTATCCCTCTGACCTTCTTATTTAAGATGAAACATAGAAATTGCATCGGAATTTAATACAAAAGGCACAATGCCGACTTAAGTACAAGAAGACTGACTCTTCTTACTGTCTATGTTTTGAACCATTCCTGTGACACTAGTTATGGATCCCAATGCTTCACTTCAGGTTTACTGTATCCCTCTGACCTTCTCATTGACGATGAAACACAGAGATTGCATCGGAATTAAATACAAAAAGCACAATGCCGACTCAAGTACAAGATGACTGGCTCTTCTTACTGTCTATGTGTTGAACCATTCCTTTGACACTAGTTATAGATTCCGTTGCTTCGCTTCAGATTTATTGTATCCCTCCGACCTCCTTATTGACGTTGAAACACAGAGATTGTATCGGAATAAAATACAAAAAGCACAATGCCGACTTATGGACAGGAAAACTGACTCTTCTTACTGTCTATGCTTTGAACCATTCCTGTGACACTAGTTATAGATTCCGATGCTTCACTTCAGGTTTATTGTATCCCTCTGCCTTATATTGACGATGAAACACAGAAATTGCATCGGAATTAAATACAAAAGGCTCAATGCCGACTTAAATACAGGAAGACTGTCTCATCGTACTCTCTATGTTTTGAACCATTCCTGTGACACTAGTTATAGATTCCGATGCTTCACTTCAGCTTTACTGTATCCCTCTGACCTTCTTATTGACGATGAAACACAGAAATTGCATCGGAATTAAATACAAAAGGCACAATGCCGACTTAACTACAAGAAAACTGACTCTTCTTACTGTCTCTGATTTCAACCACTCCTGTGACACTACTTATAGTTTCCGATGGTTCACTTCAGGTTTACTGTATCCCTCTGACCTTCTTATTGAAGATGAAACATGGAAATTGCATCGGAATTTTAAACAAAAAGCACAATGCCGACTTAAGTACAAGAAGACTGACTCTTCTTACTGTCTATGTTTTGAACCATTCCTGTGACCTTAGTTATGTATCCCTATGCTTTACTTCAGGTTTACTGTATCCCTCTGACATTCTTATTGACGATGAAACACAGAAATTGCATCGGAATTAAATACAAACGGTACTATGCCGACCTAAGTACAAGATGAATGGCTCTTCTTACTGTCTATGTGTTGAACCATTCCTGTGACACTAGTTATAGATTCCGATGCTTCACATCAGGTTTACTGTATCCCTCCGACCTCCTGATTGACGATGTAACTCAGAAATTGCATCGGAATTAAATACAAAAGGCACAATGTCGACTTAAGTACAAGAAAACTGACTCTTCTTACTGTCTATGTTTTGCACCATTCCTGTGACACTAGTTATAGATACCGATGCTTCATTTCAGAATTACTGTATCCCTCTGACCTTCGTATTGACGATGAAACATAGAAATTGCATCGGAATTTAATACAAAATGCGCAATGCCGACTTAAGTACAAGAAGACTGGCTCTTCTTACTGTCTATGTTATGAACGTTTCCTGTGAGACCGGTTTTAGATTCCGATGCTTTACTTCAGGTTTACTGTATCCCTTGAACCTTATTATTGACGACGAATCACAGATATTGCATTGGAATTAAATACAAAAGGCACAATGCCGACTTAAGTACAAGAAAACTGACTCTTCTTACTGTCTATGTTTTGAACATTTCCTGTGTCACTAGTTATGGATTCCGATGTTTCACTTGTGGTTTACTGTATTCCTCTGACCTTCTTATTGACGATGAAACACTGAAATTGCATCGGAATTAAATACAAAGGGCACAATGGCGACTTAAGTATAAGAAAACGTACTTTTCTTACTGTCTTTGCCTTGAACCATTCCAGTGACACTAGTTATTGATTCCGATGCTTCACTTCAAGCTTACTGAATACCTCTGACCTTCTTATTTAAGATGAAGCATAGAAATTGCATCGGATTTTAATACAAAAGGCACAATGCCGACTTAAGTACAAGAAGACTGACTCTTCTTACTGTCTATGTTTTGAACCATTCCTGTGACACTAGTTATGGATCCCGATGCTTCACTTTAGGTTTACTGTATCCCTCTGACATTCTTATTGACGATGAACCACAGAAATTGCATCGGAATTAAATACAAAAGGTACAATGCCGATCAAGTACAAGATGACTGGCTCTTCTTACTGTCTATGTGTTGAACCATTCCTGTGACACTAGTTATAGATTCCGATGCTTCACTTCAGGGTTATTGTAACCCTCCGACCTCCTTATTGACGATGAAACTCAGAAATTGCATCGGAATTTAATACAAAACGCACAATGCCGCCTTAAGTACAAGAAGACTGACTCTTCTTACTGTCTATGTTTTGAACCATTCCTGTGACACTAGTTATGGATCCCGATGCGTCACTTCAGGTTTACTGTATCCCGTGGACCTTCTTATTGACGATGAAACACAGAAATTGCATCGGAAGTAAATACAAAAGGCACAATGCCGACTTACGTAAAATAAAACTGACTCTTCTTACTTTCTATGTTTTGAACCATTCCTATGACACTAGTTATAGATTCTGATGCTTCACTTCAGGTTTACTATATCCCTCTGACCTCCCTATGGACGATGAAACACAGAAATTGCATCGGAATTAAATACAAAAGGCACAATGCCGACTCAAGTACAAGAAGACTGGCTCTTCTTATTGTCTATGTTTAAACCATTCCTGTGACACTAGTTATAGATTCCGATTCTTCAATTCAGGTTTACTGTATCCCTCTGACCTTCTTATTGACGATGAAACACAAAAATTGCATCGGAATTAAATACAAAAGGCACAATGCTGACTTAAGTACAAGAAAACTGACCCTACTTACTGTCTATGTTTGAACCATTCCAGTTTAACTAGTTATAGATTCCGATGCTTCACTTCAGGTTTACTGTATCCCTCTGACCTTCATATTGACGATGAAACACAGAAATTGCATCGAAATTAAATACAAAAGGCACAATTGCCGTCTTAAGTACAGTGAAACTGAATCATCTTACTGTCTATGTTTTGAATTATTCTTTTAACACTAGTTATAGATTCCGATGCTCCACTTCAGGTTTACTTTATCCCTCTGACCTTCTTATTGACGATGAAACACAGAAATTGCACATGAATTAAATACAAGAGGCACAATGCCGACTTAAGTATAAGAAAACTTACATTTCTTACTGTCTTTGCTTTGAACCATTCCTGTGACACTAGTTATAGATTCCGATGCTTCACTTCAGGGTTACTGTATCCCTCTGACCTTATATTGACGATGAACCACAGAAATTGCATCGGAATTAAATACAAAAGGGACAATGCCGACATAAGTACAAGAAAACTGACTCTTCTTACTGTCTATGTTTTGAACCATTCCCGTTACACTAGTTATAGATTCCGATGCTTCACTTCAGGTTTAGTGTATCCCTCTGACCTTCTTATTGACGATGAAACACAGAAATTGCATCGGAATTTAATACAAAATGCACAATGAGGACTTATGTACAAGATGACTGACCTTTCTTACTGTCTATGTTTTGAACCATTCCTGTGACACAAGTTATGGATCCCGATGCTTTACTTCAGGTATGCTGTATCCCTCTGACGTTCTTATTGACGAAGAAACACAGAAATTGCATCGGAATTAATTACAAAAGGCACAATGCCTACTTAAGTACAAGAAGACTGACTCTTCTTACTGTCTATGTTTTGAACCATTCCTGTGACACTAGTTATGGATCCCGATGCTTCACTTTAGGTTTACTGTATCCCTCTGACATTCTTATTGACGATGAACCACAGAAATTGCATCGGAATTAAATACAAAAGGTACAATGCCGATCAAGTACAAGATGACTGGCTCTTCTTACTGTCTATGTGTTGAACCATTCCTGTGACACTAGTTATAGATTCCGATGCTTCAGTTCAGGTTTATTGTAACCCTCCGACCTCCTTATTGACGATGAAACTCAGAAATTGCATCGGAATTTAATACAAAACGCACAATGCCGACTTAAGTACAAGAAGACTGACTCTTCTTACTGTCTATGTTTTGAACCATTCCTGTGACACTAGTTATGGATCCTGATCCTTCACTTCAGGTTTGCTGTATCCCTCTGACCTTCTTATTGACGAAGAAACACAGAAATTGAATCGGAATTAATTACAAAAGGCACAATGCCTACTTAAGTACAAGATAACTGACTGTTCTTACTGTCTATGTTTTGAACCATTCCTGTGACACTAGTTATAGATTCCGATGCTTCACTTCAGGTTTACTGCATCCCTCTGACCTTCTTATTGACGATGAAACACAGATATTGCAAACGGAATTAAATACAAAAGGCACAATGCCGTCTTAAGTACAAGAAAACTGACTCTTCTTACTATCTATGTTTTGAACCATTCCTCTGACACTAGTTATAGATTCCGAAGCTTCACTTCAGGTTTACTGTATCCCTCTGACCTTCTTATTGACGATGAAACACAGAAATTGCATCGGAATTAAATACAAAACGCACAATGCCGACTCAAATACAAGAAGACTGGCTCTTCTTACTGTCTATGTTATGAACCTTTCCTGTGAGATCGGTTTTAGATTCCGATGCTTCACTTCAGGTTAACTGTATCCCTTGGACCTTATTATTGACGACGAAACACAGAAATTGCATTGGAATTAAATACAAAAGGCACAATGCCGACTTAAGTACAAGAAAACTGACTCTTCTTACTGTCTATGTTTTGAACAATTCCTGTGTACACTAGTTATAGATTCCGATGCTTCACTTCTGGCTTACTGTAATCCTCTGACCTTCTTATTGACGATGAAACACTGAATTGCATCGGAATTAAATACAATGGGCACAATGCCGACTTAAGTATAAGAAAACTTACTTTTCTTACTGTCTTTGTCTTGAACAATTCCAGTGACACTAGTTATAGGTTCCGATACTTCACTTCAAGCTTACTGTATACCTCTGACCTTCTTATTTAAGATGAAACATAGAAATTGCATCGGAATTTAATACAAAAGGCACAATGCCGACTTAAGTACAAGAAGACTGACACTTCTTACTGTATATGTTTTGAACCATTCCTGTGACACTAGTTATGGATCCCGATGCTTCACTTCAGGTTTACTGTATCCCGTGGACCTTCTTATTGACGATGAAACACAGAAATTGCATCGGAATTAAATACGAAAGGCACAATGCCAACTTTACTACAAGAAAACTGACTCTTCTTACTGTCTATGATTTCAACCACTCCTGTGACACTAGTTATAGATTCCGATGCTTCCCTTCAGGATTACTGAATCCCTCTGACCTTCTTATTGAAGATTAAACATAGAAATTGCATCGGAAATAAATACAAAAAGCACAATGCCGACTCAAATACAAGATGACTGGCTCTTCTTACTGTCTATGTAATAACTCTTTTCTGTGAGACCGGTTTTAGATTCCGATGCTTCACTTCAGATTTACTGTATTCCTTGGACGTTATTATTGACGACGAAACAATGACATTGCAACAGAATTAAATACAGAAGGCACAATGCCGACTTACGTAAAATAAAACTGACTCTTCTTACTTTCTATGTTTTGAACCATTCCTGTGACACTAGTTATAGATTCTGATGCTTCACTTCAGGTTTACTATATCCCTCTGACCTCCCTATGGACGATGAAACACAGAAATTGCATCGGAATTAAATACAAAAGGCACAATGCCGACTCAAGTACAAGAAGACTGGCTCTTCTTATTGTCTATGTTTAAACCATTCCTGTGACACTAGTTATAGATTCCGATTCTTCAATTCAGGTTTACTGTATCCCTCTGACCTTCTTATTGACGATGAAACACAAAAATTGCATCGGAATTAAATACAAAAGGCACAATGCTGACTTAAGTACAAGAAAACTGACCCTACTTACTGTCTATGTTTGAACCATTCCAGTTTAACTAGTTATAGATTCCGATGCTTCACTTCAGGTTTACTGTATCCCTCTGACCTTCATATTGACGATGAAACACAGAAATTGCATCGAAATTAAATACAAAAGGCACAATTGCCGTCTTAAGTACAGTAAAACTGAATCATCTTACTGTCTATGTTTTGAATTATTCTTTTAACACTAGTTATAGATTCCGATTCTCCACTTCAGGTTTACTTTATCCCTCTGACCTTCTTATTGACGATGAAACACAGAAATTTGCACATGAATTAAATACAAGAGGCACAATTCCGACTTAAGTATAAGAAAACTTACATTTCTTAATGTCTTTAGTTGAACCATTCCTGTGACACTAGTTATAGATTCCGATGCTTCACTTCAGGTTTACTGTATCCCTCTGACCTTCATATTGACGATGAAACACAGAAATTGCATCGGAATTTAATACAAAATGCACAATGAGGACTTAAGTACAAGAAGACTGACTCTTCTTACTGTCTATGCTTTGAACCATTCCTGTGACACAAGTTATGGATCCCGATGCTTTACTTCAGGTTTGCTGTATCCCTCTGACGTTCTTATTGACGAAGAAACACAGAAATTGCATCGGAATTAATTACAAAAGACACAATGCCTACTTAAGTACAAGATAACTGACTGTTATTACTGTCTATGTTATAACCATTCCTGTGACACTAGTTACAGATTCCGATGCTTCACTTCAGAATTACTGTATCCCTCTGACCTTCTTATTGACGATGAAACACAGATATCGCAACGGAATTAAATACAAATGGCACAATGCCGTCTTAAGTACCAGAAAACTGACTCTTCTTACGATCTATTTTTTGAACCATTCCTCTGACACTAGTTATAGATTCCGATGCTTCACTTCAGGTTTACTGTATCCCTCTGACCTTCTTATTGACGATGAAACATAGAAATTGAATCGGAATTAAATACAAAAGGCACAATGCCGACTCAAATACAAGAAGACTGGCTCTTCTTACTGTCTATGTTATGAACGTTTCCTGTGAGACCGGTTTTAGATTCCGATGCTTCACTTCAGGTTTACTGTATCCCTTGAACCTTATTATTGACGACGAAACACAGAAATTGCATTGGAATTAAATACAAAAGGCACAATGCCGACTTAAGTACAAGAAAACTGACTCTCCTTACTGTCTATGTTTTGAACATTTCCTGTGTCACTAGCTATAGATTCCGATGCTTCACTTCTGGTTTACTGTATTCCTCTGACCTTCATATTGACGATGAAACACTGAAATTGCATCGGAATTAAATACAAAGGGCACAATGCCGACTTAAGTATAAGAAAACTTACTTTTCTTACTGTCTTTGTCTTGAACCATTCCAGTGACACTAGTTATAGATTCCGATGTTTCACTTCAAGCTTCCTGAATACCTCTGACCTTCTTATTTAAGATGAAACATAGGAATTGCATCGGAATTTAATGCAAAAGGCACAATGCCGACTTAAGGACAAGAAGACTGACTCTTCTTACTGTCTATGTTTTGAACCATTCCTGTGACACTAGTAATGGATCCCGATGCTTCACTTCAGGTTTACTGTATCCCGTGGACCTTCGTATTGCCGATGAAACACAGAAATTGCATCGGAATTAAATACAAAAGGCACAATGCCGACTTAACTACAAGAAAACTGACTCTTCTTACTGTCTATGATTTCAACCACTCCTGTGACACTAGTTATAGATTCCGATGCTTCCCTTCAGGTTTACTGTATCACTCTGACCTTCTTATTGACGATGAAACACAGAAATTGCATCGGAATTAAATACAAAAGGCACAATGCCGACTTAACTACAAGAAAACTGACTCTTCTTACTGTCTATGATTTCAACCACTCCTGTGACACTAGTTATAGTTTCCGATGGTACACTTCTGGTTTACAGTATCCCTCTGACCTTCTTATTGAAGATGAAACATAGTAATTGCATCGGAATTAATTACAAAAGGCACAATGCCGACTTAAGTACAAGAAGACTGACTCTTCTTACTGTCTAAGTGTTGAACCATTCCTGTGACACTAGTTATAGATTCCGATGCTTCACTTCAGGTTTACTGTATCCCTCCGACCTCCTTATTGACGATGAAACTCAGAAATTGCATCGGAATTTAATACAAAATGCACAATGCCGACTTAAGTACAAGAAGACTGACTCTTCTTACTGTCTATGTTTTGAACCATTCCTGTGACACTAGTTATGGATCCCGATGCTTCACTTCAGGTTTGCTGTATCCCTCTGACCTTCTTATTGACGAAGAAACACAGAAATTGCATCGGAATTAATTACAAAAGGCACAATGCCTACTTAAGTACATGATAAGTGACTGTTCTTACTGTCTATGTTTTGAACCATTCCTGTGACACTAGTTATGGATCCCGATGCTTCACTTCAGGTTTACTGTATCCCTCTGACATTCTTATTGACGATGAACCACAGAAATTGCATCGGAATTAAATACAAAAGGGACAATGCCGACATAAGTACAAGAAAACTGACTCTTCTTACTGTCTATGTTTTGAACCATTCCCGTGACACTAGTTATAGATTCCGATGCTTCACTTCAGGTTTAGTGTATCCCTCTGACCTTCTTATTGACGATGAAACACAGAAATTGCATCGGAATTTAATACAAAATGCATAATGCCGACTTAGGTACAAGAAGACTGACTCTTCTTACTGTCTATGTTTTGAACCATTCCTGTGACACTAGTTATGGATCCTGATGCTTCACTTCAGGTTTGCTGTATCCCTCTGACCTTCTTATTGACGAAGAAACACAGAAATTGCATCGGAATTAATTACAAAAGGCACAATGCCTGCTTAAGTACAAGCTAACTGACTGTTTTTACTGTCTATGTTATAACCATTCCTGTGACACTAGTTATAGATTCCGATTCTTTACTTCAGATTTACTGTATCCCTCTGACCTTCTTATTGACGATGAAACACAGATATCGCAACGGAATTAAATACAAAAGGCACAATGCCGACTCAAATACAAGAAGACTGGCTCTTCTTACTGTCTATGTTATGAACGTTTCCTGTGAGACCGGTTTTAGATTCCGATGCTTCACTTCAGGTTTACTGTATCCCTTAAACCTTATTATTGACGACTAAACACAGAAATTGCATTGGAATTAAATACAAAAGGCACAATGCCGTCTTAAGTACAAGAAAACTGACTCTTCTTACTGTCTATGTTTTGAACATTTCCTGTGTCACTAGTTATAGATTCCGATGCTTCACTTCTGGTTTACTGTATTCCTCTGACCTTCTTATTGACGATGAAACACTGAAATTGTCTTCTTGTACTTAAGTCGGCATTGTGCCTTTTGTATTTAATTCCGATGCAATTTTTGTGTTTCATCGTCAATAGGAAGGTCAGAGGGTTACAGTAAACCTGAATTGAAGAATCGGAATCTATAACTAGTGTCACAGGAATGGTTTAAAACATAGACAATAAGAAGAGCCAGTCTTCTTGTACTTGAGTCGGCATTGTGCCTTTTGTATTTAATTCCGATGCAATTTCTGTGTTTCATCGTCCATAGGGAGGTCAGAGGGATACAGTAAACCTGAAGTGAAGCATCAGAATCTATAACTAGTGTCACAGGAATGGTTCAAAACATAGAAAGTAAGAAGAGTCAGTTTTCTTGTACATAAGTCGGCATTGTGCCTTTTGTATTTAATTCCGATGCAATGTCTGTGTTTCGTCGTCAATAATAAGTTCTAAGGGATACAGTAAATCTGAAGTGAAGCATCGTAATCTAAAACCGGTCTCACAGGAAAGTTTTATAACATTGACAGTAAGAAGAGCCAGTCATCTTGTATTTGAGTTGGCATTGTGCTTTTTGTTTTTAATTCCGATGCAATTTCTATGTTTCATCTTCAATAAGAAGGTCAGAGGGATACAGTAAACCTGAAGGGAAGCATCGGAATCTATAACTAGTGTCACAGGAGTGGTTGAAATCATAGACAGTAAGAAGAGTCAGTTTTCTTGTAGTTAAGTCGGCATTGTGCCTTTTGTATTTAATTGCGATGCAATTTCTGTGTTTCATCGTCGATAAGAAGGTCCACGGGATACAGTAAACCTGAAGTGAAGCACCGGGATCCTTAACTAGTGTCACAGGAATGGTTCAAAACATAGACAGTAAGAAGAGTCAGTCTTCTTGTACTTAAGTCGGCATTGTGCCTTTTGTATTAAATTCCGATGCAATTTCTATGTTTCATCTTAAATAAGAAGGTCACAGGAATTCAGTAAGCTTGAAGTGAAGCATCGGAACCCATAACTAGTGTCACTGGAATGGTTCAAGACAAAGACAGTAAGAAAAGTAAGTTTTCTTATACTTAAGTCGGCATTGTGCCCTTTGTATTTAATACCGATGCAATTTCAGTGCATCGGAATTAAATACAAAAGGCACAATGCCGACTCAAGTACAAGAAGACTGGCTCTTCTTATTGTCTATGTTTTAAACCATTCCTGTGACACTAGTTATAGATTCCGATTCTTCAATTCAGGTTTACTGTATCCCTCTGACCTTCCTATTGACGATGAAACACAAAAATTGCATCGGAATTAAATACAAAAGGCACAATGCCGACTTAAGTACAAGAAAACTGACTCTTCTTACTGTCTATGTTTTGAACCATTGCAGTGTAACTAGTTATGGATTCCGATGCTTCACTTCAGGTTTACTGTATCCCTCTGACCTTCATATTGACGATGAAACACAGAAATTGCATCGGAATTAAATACAAAAGGCACAATGCCGTCTTAAGAACAGTAAAACTGATCTTCTTACTGTCTATGTTTTGAATTATTCTTGTAACACTAGTTATTGATTCCGATGCTCCACTTCAGGTTTACTTTATCCCTCTGACCTTCTTATTGACGATGAAACACAGAAATTGCACATGAATTAAATACAAAAGGCACAATGCCGACTTAAGTATAAGAAAACTTACATTTCTTACTGTCTTTGATTTGAACCATTCCTGTGACACTAGTTATAGATTCCGATGCTTCACTTCAGGGTAACTGTATCCCTCTGACCTTATATTGACGATGAAGCTCAGAAATTGCATCGGAATTAAATACAAAAGGGACAATGCCGACATAAGTACAAGAAAACTGACTCTTCTTACTGTCTATGTTTTGAACCATTCTCGTGACACTAGTTATAGATTCCGATGCTTCACTTTAGGTTTAGTGTATCCCTCTGACCTTCTTATTGACGATGAAACAAAGAAATTGCATCGGAACTTAATACAAAATGCACAATGCCGACTTAAGTACAAGAAGACTGACTCTTCTTACTGTCTATGTTTTGAACCATACCTGTGACACTAGTTATGGATCCCGATGCTTCACTTCAGGTTTGCTGTATCCCTCTGACCTTCTTATTGACGAAGGAACACAGAAATTGCATCGGAATTAATTACAAAAGGCTCAATGCCTACTTAAGTACAAGATAACTGACTCTTCTTACTGTCTATATTATAACCATTCCTGTGACACTAGTTATAGATTCCGATGCTTCACTTCAGAATTACTGTATCCCTCTGACATTCTTATTGACGATGAAACACAGAAATTGCATCGGAATTAAATACAAAAGGTACAATGCCGACTCAAGTATAAGATGACTGGCTCTTCTTACTGTCTATGTGTTGAACCATTCCTGTGACACTAGTTATAGATTCCGATGCTTCACTTCAGGTTTACTGTATCCCTCCGACCTCCTTATTGACGATGAAACACAGAAATTGTATCGGAATTAAATACAAAAGGCACAATGACGACTTAAGTACAAGAAAACTGACTCTTCTTACTGTCTATGTTTTGAACCATTCCTTTGACACTAGTTATAGATCCCGATGCTTCACTTCATGTTTACTGTATCAGTCTTACCTTCTTATTGACGATGAAACACAGAAATTGCTTCGGAATTAAATACAAAAGGCACAATGCCGACTTAACTACAAGAAAACTGACTCTTCTTACTGTCTATGATTTCAACCACTCCTGTGACACTAGTTATAGTTTCCGATGGTTCACTTCAGGTTTACTGTATCCCTCTGACCTTTCCTGTGTGACCGGTTTTAGATTCCGATGCTTCACTTCAGGTTTAAAGTATCCCTCCGACCTCCTTATTGATTTCAACCACTCCTGTGACACTAGTTATAGTTTCCGATGGTTCACTTCAGGTTTACTGTATCCCTCTGAACTTTCCTGTGAGACCGGTTTTAGATTCCGATGCTTCACTTCAGGTTTAATGTATCCCTCCGACCTCCTTATTGACGATGAAACTCAGAAATTGCATCGGAATGAAATAGAAAAGGCACAATGACGACTTAAGTACAAGAAAACTGACTCTTCTTACTGTCTATGTTTTGAACCATTCCTTTGACACTAGTTATAGATCCCGATGCTTCACTTCATGTTTACTGTATCAGTCTGACCTTCTTATTGACGACGAAACACAGAAATTGCATAGGAATTTAATACAAAATGCACAATGCCGACTTAAGTACAAGAAGACTGACTCTTCTTACTTTCTATGTTTTGAACCATTCCTGTGACACTAGTTATGGATCCCGATGCTTCACTTCAGGATTGCTGTATCCCTCTGACCTTCTTATTGACGAAGAAACACAGAAATTGCATCGGAATTAATTACAAAAGGCACAATGCCTACTTAAGTACAAGATACCTGACTGTTCTTACTGTCTATGTTTTGAACCATTCCTGTGACACTAGTTATAGATTCCGATGCTTCACTTCAGGTTTACTGTATCCCTCTGACCCTCTTATTGACGATGAAACACAGATATTGCAACGGAATTAATTACAAAAGGAACAATGCCGTCTTAAGTACAAGAAAACTGACTCTTCTTACTATCTATGCTTTGAACCATTGCTCTGACACTAGTTATAGATTCCGATGCTTCACTTCAGGTTTACTGTATCCCTCTGACCTTCTTATTGACGATGAAACACAGAAATTGCATCGGAATTAAATAAAAAAAGGCACAATGCCGACTCAAATACAAGAAGACTGGCTCTTCTTACTGTCTATGTTATGAACCTTTCCTGTGAGACCGGTTTTAGATTCCGATGCTTCACTTCAGGTTTAATGCATCCCTTGGACCTTATTATTGACGACGAAACACAGAAATTGCATTGGAATTAAATACAAAAGGCACAATGGCGACTTAAGTACAAGAAAACTGACTCTTCTTACTGTCTATGTTTTGAACAATTCCTGTGTCACTAGTTATAGATTACGATGCTTCACTTCTGGTTTACTGTATTCCTCTGACCTTCTTATTGACGATGAAACACTGAAATTGCATCGGAATTAAATACAAAGGGCACAATGACGATTTAAGTATAAGAAAACTTACTTCTCTTACTGTCTTTGTCTTGAACAATTCCAGTGACACTAGTTATAGGTTCCGATACTTCACTTCAAGCTTACTGTATACCTCTGACCTTCTTATTTAAGATGAAACATAGAAATTGCATCGGAATTTAATACAAAAGGCACAATGCCGACTTAAGTACAAGAAGACTGACTCTTCTTACTGTCTATGTTTTGAACCATTCCTGTGACACTAGTTATGGATCCCGATGCTTCACTTCAGGGTTACTGTATCCCGTGGACCTTCTTATTGACGATTAAACACAGAAATTGCATCGGAATTTAATACAAAAGGCACAATGCCGACTTAACTACAAGAAAACTGACTCTTCTTACTGTCTATGATTTCAACCACTCCTGTGACACTAGTTATAGATTCCGATGCTTCCCTTCAGGTTCACTGTATCCCTCAGACCTTCTTATTGAAGATGAAACATAGAAATTGCATCGGAATTAAATACAAAAAGCACAATGCCGACTCAAATACAAGATGACTGTCTCTTCTTACTGTCTATGTTATAACCCTTTCCTGTGAGACCGGTTTTAGATTCCGATGCTTCTCTTCAGATTTACTGTATCCCTTGGACCTTATTATTGACGACGAAACACAGACATTGCATCGGAATTAAATACAAAAGGTACAATGCCGACTCAAGTACAAGATGACTGGCTCTTCTTACTGTCTATGTGTTGAACCATTCCTGTGACACTAGTTATAGATTCCGATGCTTCACTTCAGGCTTAGTGTATCCCTATGACCTTCTTATTGACGATGAAACTCAGAAATTGCATCGGAATTAAATACAAAAGGCACAATGCCGACTTATGTACAAGAAAACTGACTCTTCTTACTGTCTATGTTTTGAACCATTCCTGTGACACTAGTTATGGATTCGGATGCTCGACTTCAGGTTTACTGTATCTTTCTGACCTCATTATTGACGATGAGACACAGTAATTGGATCGGAATTAAATGCAAAAGGCACAATGCCGACTCAAGTACAAGAAAACTGACTCATCTTACTGTCTATGTTCCGAACCATTCCTGTGACACTAGTTATAGATTCCGATGCATCACTTCAGGTTTACTGTATCCCTCTGACCTTCTTATTGAAGATGAAACATAGAAATTGCATCGGAATTTTAAACAAAAGGCACAGTGCCGACTTAAGTACAAGAAGACTGACTCTTCTTACTGTCTCTGTTTTGAACCATTCCTGTGACACTAGTAATTTATCCCGATGCTTCACTTCAGGTCTCCTGTATCCCTCTGACATTCTTATTGACGATGAAACACAGAAATTGCATCAGAATTAAATACAAAAGGTACAATGCCGACTCAAGTACAAGATGAGTATCTCTTCTTACTGTCTATGTGTTGATCCATTCCTGTGACACTAGTTATAGATTCCGATGCTTCACTTCAGGTTTACTGTATCCCTCCGACCTCCTTATTGACAATGAAACTCAGAAATTGCATCGGAATTAAATAGAAAAGGCACAATGACGACTTAAGTACAAGAAAACTGACTCTTCTTACTGTCTATGTTTTGAACCATTCCTTTGACACTAGTTATAGATCCCGATGCTTCACTTCATGTTAACTGTATCAGTCTGACCTTCTTATTGACGACGAAACACAGAAATTGCATAGGAATTTAATACAAAATGCACAATGCCGACTTAAGTACAAGAAGACTGACTCTTCTTACTTTCTATGCTTTGAACCATTCCTGTGACACTAGTTATGGATCCCGATGCTTCACTTCAGGTTCGCTGTATCCCTCTGACCTTCTTATTGACGAAGAAACACAGAAATTGCATCGGAATTAATTACAAAAGGCACAATGCCTACTTAAGTACAAGATAACTGACTGTTCTTACTGTCTATGTTTTGAACCATTCCTGTGACACTAGTTATAGATTCCGATGCTTCACTTCAGGTTTACTGTATCCCTCTGACCCTCTTATTGACGATGAAACACAGATATTGCAACGGAATTAAATACAAAAGGAACAATGCCGTCTTAAGTACAAGAAAACTGACTCTTCTTACTATCTATGCTTTGAACCATTGCTCTGACACTAGTTATAGATTCCGATTCTTCACTTCAGGTTTACTGTATCCCTCTGACCTTCTTATTGACGATGAAACACAGAAATTGCATCGGAATTAAATACAAAAGGCACAATGCCGACTCAAATACAAGAAGACTGGCTCTTCTTACTGTCTATGTTATGAACCTTTCCTGTGAGAGCGGTTTTAGATTCCGATGCTTCACTTCAGGTTTACTGCATCCCTTGGACCTTTATATTGACGACGAAACACAGAAATTGCATTGGAATTAAATACAAAAGGCACAATGCCGACTTAAGTACAAGAAAACTGACTCTTCTTACTGTCTATGCTTTGAACAATTCCTGTGTCACTAGTTATAGATTCCGATGCTTCACTTCTGGTTTACTGTAATCCTCTGACCTTCCTATTGACGATGAATCACTGAAATTGCATCGGAAATAAATACAAAGGGCACAATGCCGACTTAAGTATAAGAAAACTTACTTTTCTTACTGTCTTTGTCTTGAACCATTCCAGTGACACTAGTTATAGATTCCGATGCTTCACTTCAAGCTTACTGTATACCTCTGACCTTCTTATTTAAGATGAAACATAGAAATTGCATCGGAATTTAATACAAAAATCACAATGCCGACTTAAGTACAAGAAGACTGACTCTTCTTACTGTCTATGCTTTGAACCATTCCTGTGACACTAGTTATGGATCCCGATGCTTCACTTCAGGTTTACTGTATCCCGTGGACCTTCTTATTGACGATGAAACACAGAAATTGCATCTGAATTAAATACAAATGGCACAATGCCGACTTAACTACAAGAAAACTGACTCTTCTTACTGTCTATGATTTCAACCACTCCTGTGACACTAGTTATAGATTCCGATGCTTCCCTTCAGGTTTACTGTCTCCCTCTGACCTTCTTATTGAAGATGAAACATAGAAATTGCATCGGAAATAAATACAAAAAGCACAATGCCGACTCAAATACAAGATGACTGGCTCTTCTTACTGCCTATGTTATAACCCTTTCCTGTGAGACCGGTTTTATATTCCGATGCTTCACTTCAGATTTACTGTATCCCTTGGACCTTATTATTGACGACGAAACACAGACATTGCATCGGAATTAAATACAAAAGGCACAATGCCGACTTACGTACAAGAAAACTTACTCTTCTTACTTTCTATGTTTTAAACCATTCCTATGACACTAGTTGTAGATTCTGATGCTTCACTTCGGGTTTACTGTATCCCTCTGACCTCCCTAGGGACGATGAAACACAGAAATTGCATCGGAATTAGATACAAAAGGCACAATGCCACTCAAGTACAAGAAGCCTGGCTCTTCTTATTGTCTATGCTTTAAACCATTCCTGTGACACCAGTTATAGATTCCGATTCTTCAATTTAGGTTTACTGTATCCCTCTGACCTTCTTATTGACGATGAAACACAGAAATTGCATCGGAATTAATTACAAAAGGCACAATGCCGACTTAACTACAAGAAAACTGACTCTTCTTACTGTCTATGATTTGAACCACTCCTGTGACACTAGTTATAGTTTCCGATGGTTCACTTCAGGTTTACTGTATCCCGCAGACCTTCTTATTGAAGATGAAACATAGAAATTGCATCGGAATTAATTACAAAAGGCACAATGCCGACTTAAGTACAAGAAGACTGACTCTTCTTACCGTCTATGTTTTGAACCATTCCTGTGACACTAGTTATGGATCCCGATGCTTCACTTCTGGTTTACTGTATCCCTCTGACATTCCTATTGACGATGAAACACAGAAATTGCATCGGAATTAAATACAAAAGGTACAATGCCGACTCGAGTACAAGATGACTGGCTCTTCTTACTGTCTATGTGTTGAACCATTCCTGTGACACTAGTTATAGATTCCGATGCTTCACTTCCGGTTTACTGTATCCCTCCGACCTCCTTATTGACGATGAAACTCAGAAATTGCATCGGAATTTAATACAAAATGCACAATGCCGACTTAAGTACAAGAAGACTGACTCTTCTTACTGTCTATGTTTTGAACCATTCCTGTGACACTAGTTATGGATCCCGATGCTTCACTTCAGGTTTGCTGTATCCCTCTGACCTTCTTATTGACGAAGAAACACAGAAATTGCATCGGAATTAATTACAAAAGGCACGATGCCTACTTAAGTACAAGATAACTGACTGTTCTTACTGTCTATGTTTTGAACCCTTCCTGTGACACTAGTTATTGATTCCGATGCTTCACTTCAGATTTACTGCATCCCTCTGACCTTCTTATTGACGATGAAACACAGATATTGCAACGGAATTAAATACAAAAGGCACAATGCCGTCTTAAGTACAAGAAAACTGACTCTTCTTACTATCTATGTTTTGAACCATTCCTCTGACACTAGTTATAGATTCCGATGCTTCACTTCAGGTTTACTGTATCCCTCTGACCTTCTTACTGACGATGAAACACAGAAATTGCATCGGAATTAAATACAAAAGGCACAATGCCGACTCAAATACAAGAAGACTGGCTCTTCTTACTGTTTATGTTTTGAACCTTTCCTGTGAGACCGCTTTTAGATTCCGATGCTTCACTTCAGGTTTACTGTATCCCTTGCACCTTATTATTGACGACGAAACACAGAAATTGCATTGGAATTAAATACAAAAGGCACAATGCCGACTTAAGTACAAGAAAACTGACTCTTCTTACTGTCTATGTTCTGAACAATTCCTGTGTCACTAGTTATAGATTCCGATGCTTCACTTCTGGTTTACTGTATTCCTCTGACCTTCTTATTGACGATGAAACACTGAAATTGCATCGGAATTAAATACAAAGGGCACAATGCCGACTTAAGTATAAGAAAACTTACTTTTCTTACTGTCTTTGTCTTGAACCATTCCAGTGACACTAGTTATAGATTCCGATACTTCACTTCAAGCTTACTGTATACCTCTGACCTTCTTATTTAAGATGAAACATAGAAATTGCATCGGAATTTAATACAAAATGCACAATGCCGACTTAAGTACAAGAAGACTGACTCTTCTTACTGTCTATGTTTTGAACCATTCCTGTGACACTAGTTATGGATCCCGATGCTTCACTTCAGGTTTGCTGTATCCCTCTGACCTTCTTATTGACGAAGAAACACAGAAATTGCATCGGAATTAATTACAAAAGGCACGATGCCTACTTAAGTACAAGATAACTGACTGTTCTTACTGTCTATGTTTTGAACCCTTCCTGTGACACTAGTTATTGATTCCGATGCTTCACTTCAGGTTTACTGCATCCCTCTGACCTTCTTATTGACGATGAAACACAGATATTGCAACGGAATTAAATACAAAAGGCACAATGCCGTCTTAAGTACAAGAAAACTGACTCTTCTTACTATCTATGTTTTGAACCATTCCTCTGACACTAGTTATAGATCCCGATGCTTCACTTCAGGTTTACTGTATCGCGTGGACCTTCTTATTGACGATGAAACACAGAAATTGCATCGGAATTAAATACAAAAGGCACAATGCCGTCTTAAGTACAGGGAAACTGACTCTTCTTACTGTCTATGTTTTGAATTATTCTTGTAACACTAGTTATAGATTCCGATGCTCCACTTTAGGTTTACTTTGTCCCTCTGACCATCTTATTGACGATGAAACACAGAAATTGCACATGAATTAAATACAAGAGGCACAATGCCGACTTAAGTATAAGAAAACTTACATTTCTTACTGTCTTTGCTTTGAACCATTCCTGTGACACTAGTTATAGATTCCGATTCTTCACTTCAGTGTTACTGTATTCCTCTGACCTTATATTAACGATGAATCACAGAAATTGCATCGGAATTAAATACAAAAGGGACAATGCCGACATAAGTACAAGAAGACTGACTCTTCTTACTGTCTATGTTTTGAACCATTCCTGTGACACTAGTTATGGATCCCGATGCTTCACTTCAGGTTTACTGTATCCCGTGGACCTTCTTATTGACGATTAAACACAGAAATTGCATCGGAATTAAATACAAAAGGCACAATGCCGACTTAACTACAAGAAAACTGACTCTTCTTACTGTCTATGATTTCAACCACTCCTGTGACACTAGTTATAGATTCCGATGCTTCTCTTCAGGTTCACTGTATCCCTCTGACCTTCTTATTGAAGATGAAACATAGAAATTGCATCGGAATTAAATACAAAATCACAATGCCGACTCAAATACAAGATGACTGGCTCTTCTTACTGTCTATGTTATAACCCTTTCCTGTGAGACCGGTTTTAGATTCCGATGCTTCTCTTCAGATTTACTGTATCCCTTGGACCTTCTTATTGACGATGAAACACAGACATTGCATCGGAATTAAATACAAAAGGTACAATGCCGACTCAAGTACAAGATGACTGGCTCTTCTTACTGTCTATGTGTTGAACCATTCCTGTGACACTAGTTATAGATTCCGATGCTTCACTTCAGGTTTACTGTATCCCTCTGACCTCCCTATGGACGATGAAACACAGAAATTGCATCGGAATTAAATACAAAAGGCACAATGCCGACTCAAGTACAAGAAGACTGGCTCTTCTTATTGTCTATGTTTTAAACCATTCCCGTGACACTAGTTATAGATTCCGATGCTTTACTTCAGGCTTAGTGTATCCCTCTGACCTTTTTATTGACGATGAAACTCAGAAATTGCATCGGAATTAAATACAAAAGGCACAATGCCGACTTATGTACAAGAAAACTGACTCTTCTTACTGTCTATGTTTTGAACCATTCCTGTGACACTAGTTATGGATTCGGATGCTCGACTTCAGGTTTACTGTATCTTTCTGACCTCATTATTGACGATGAGACACAGTAATTGGATCGGAATTAAATACAAAAGGCACAATGCCGACTCAAGTACAAGAAAACTGACTCTTCTAACTGTCTATGTTCCGAACCATTCCTGTGACACTAGTTATAGATTCCGATGCATCACTTCAGGTTTACTGTATCCCTCTGACCTTCTTATTGAAGATGAAACATAGAAATTGCATCGGAATTTTAAACAAAAGGCACAGTGCCGACTTAAGTACAAGAAGACTGACTCTTCTTACTGTCTCTGTTTTGAACCATTCCTGTGACACTAGTTATTTATCCCGATGCTTCACTTCAGGTCTCCTGTATCCCTCTGACATTCTTATTGTCGATGAAACACTGAAATTGCATCGGAATTAAATACAAAAGGTACAATGCCGACTCAAGTACAAGATGACTATCTCTTCTTACTGTCTATGTGTTGATCCATTCCTGTGACACTAGTTATAGATTCCGATGCTTCACTTCAGGTTTACTGTATCCCTCCGACCTCCTTATTGACGATGAAACTCAGAAATTGCATCGGAATTAAATAGAAAAGGCACAATGACGACTTAAGTACAAGAAAACTGACTCTTCTTACTGTCTATGTTTTGAACCATTCCTTTGACACTAGTTATAGATCCCGATGCTTCACTTCATGTTTACTGTATCAGTCTGACCTTCTTATTGACGACGAAACACAGAAAATGCATAGGAATTTAATACAAAATGCACAATGCCGACTTAAGTACAAGAAGACTGACTCTTCTTACTTTCTATGTTTTGAACCTTTCCTGTGACACTAGTTATGGATCCCGATGCTTCACTTCAGGTTTGCTGTATCCCTCTGACCTTCTTATTGACGAAGAAACACAGAAATTGCATCGGAATTAATTACAAAAGGCACAATGCCTACTTAAGTACAAGATAACTGACTGTTCTTACTATCTATGATTTGAACCATTCCTGTGACACTAGTTATAGATTCCGATGCTTCACTTCAGGTTTACTGTATCCCTCTGACCCTCTTATTGACGATGAAACACAGATATTGCAACGGAATTAAATACAAAAGGAACAATGCCGTCTTAAGTACAAGAAAACTGACTCTTCTTATTATCTATGCTTTGAACCATTGCTCTGACACTAGTTATAGATTCCGATGCTTCACTTCAGGTTTACTGTATCCCTCTGACCTTCTTATTGACGATGAAACACAGAAATTGCATCGGAATTAAATACAAAAGGCACAATGCCGACTCAAATACAAGAAGACTGGCTCTTCTTACTGTCTATGTTATGAACCTTTCCTGTGAGACCGGTTTTAGATTCCGATGCTTCACTTCAGGTTTACTGCATCCCTTGGACCTTATTATTGACGACGAAACACAGAAATTGCATTGGAATTAAATACAAAAGGCACAATGCCGACTTAAGTACAAGAAAACTGACTCTTCTTACTGTCTATGCTTTGAACAATTCCTGTGTCACTAGTTATAGATTCCGATGCTTCACTTCTGGTTTACTGTAATCCTCTGACCTTCTTATTGACGATGAATCACTGATATTGCATCGGAAATAAATACAAAGGGCACATTGCCGACTTAAGTATAAGAAAACTTACTTTTCTTACTGTCTTTGTCTTGAACCATTCCAGTGACACTAGTTATAGATTCCGATGCTTCACTTCAAGCTTACTGTATACCTCTGACCTTCTTATTTAAGAAGAAACATAGAAACTGCATCGGAATTTAATACAAAAGGCACAATGCCGACTTAAGTACAAGAAGACTGACTCTTCTTACTGTCTATGTTTTGAACCATTCCTGTGACACTAGTTATGGATCCCGATGCTTCACTTCAGGTTTACTGTATCCCGTGGACCTTCTTATTGACGATGAAACACAGAAATTGCATCTGAATTAAATACAAATGGCACAATGCCGACTTAACTACAAGAAAACTGACTCTTCTTACTGTCTATGATGTCAACCACTCCTGTGACACTAGTTATAGATTCCGATGCTTCCCTTCAGGTTTACTGTATCCCTCTGACCTTCTTATTGAAGATGAAACATAGAAATTGCATCGGAAATAAATACAAAAAGCACAATGCCGACTCAAATACAAGATGACTGGCTCTTCTTACTGTCTATGTTATAACCCTTTCCTGTGAGACCGGTTTTAGATTCCGATGCTTCACTTCAGATTTACTGTATCCCTTGGACCTTATTATTGACGACGAAACACAGACATTGCATCGGAATTAAATACAAAAGGCACAATGCCGACTTACGTACAAGAAAACTGACTCTTCTTACTTTCTATGTTTTAAACCATTCCTATGACACTAGTTGTAGATTCTGATGCTTCACTTCAGGTTTACTGTATCCCTCTGACCTCAATAGGGACGATGAAACACAGAAATTGCATCGGAATTAAATACAAAAGGCACAATGCCACTCAAGTACACGAAGCCTGGCTCTTCTTATTGTCTATGCTTTAAACTATTCCTGTGACACCAGTTATAGATTCCGAATCTTCAATTCAGGTTTAATGTATCCCTCTGACCTTCTTATTGACGATGAAACACAGAAATTGAATCGGAATTAATTACAAAAGGCACAATGCCGACTTAACTACAAGAAAACTGACTCTTCTTACTGTCTATGATTTCAACCACTCCTGTGACACTAGTTATGGTTTCCGATGGTTCACTTCAGGTTTACTGTATCCCTCAGACCTTCTTATTGAAGATGAAACACTGAAATTGCATCGGAATTAAATACAAAGGGCACAATGCCGACTTAAGTATAAGAAAACTTACTTTTCTTACTGTCTTTGTCTTGAACCATTCCAGTGACACTAGTTATAGATTCTGATACTTCACTTCAAGCTTACTGTATACCTCTGACCTTCTTATTTAAGATGAAACATAGAAATTGCATCGGAATTTAATACAAAAGGCACAATGCCGACTTAAGTACAAGAAGACTGGCTCGTCTTACCGTCTATGTTTTGAACCATTCCTGTGACACTAGTTATGGATCTCGATGCTTCACTTCTGGTATACTGTATCCCTATGACATTCTTATTGACGATGAAACACAGAAATTGCATCGGAATTAAATACAAAACGCACAATGCCGACTCAAATACAAGAAGACTGGCTCTTCTTACTGTCTATGTTATGAACCTTTCCTGTGAGACCGCTTTTAGATTCCGATGCTTCACTTCAGGTTTACTGTATCCCTTGCACCTTATTATTGAAGACGAAACACAGAAATTGCATTGGAATTAAATACAAAAGGCACAATGCCGATTTAAGTACAAGAAAACTGACTCTTCTTACTGTCTATGTTTTGAACAATTCCTGTGTCACTAGTTATAGATTCCGATGCTTCACTTCTGGTTTACTGTATTCCTCTGACGTTCTTATTGACGATGAAACACTGAAATTGCATCGGAATTAAATACAAAGGGCACAATGCCGACTTAAGTATAAGAAAACTTACTTTTCTTACTGTCTGTGTCTTGAACCATTCCAGTGACACTAGTTATAGATTCCGATACTTCACTTCAAGCTTACTGTATACCTCTGACCTTCTTATTTAAGATGAAACATAGAAATTGCATCGTAATTTAATACAAAAGGCACAATGCCGACTTAAGTACAAGAAGACTGACTCTTCTTACTGTCTATGTTTTGAACCATTCCTGTGACACTAGTTATGGATCCCGATGCTTCACTTCAGGATTACTGTATCCCGTGGACCTTCTTATTGACGATGAAACACAGAAATTGCATCGGAATTAAATACAAAAGGCACAATGCCGCCTTAACTACAAGAAAACTGACTCTTCTTACTGTCTATGATTTCAACCACTCCTGTGACACTAGTTATAGATTCCGATGCTTCCCTTCAGGTTTACTGTATCCCTCTGACCTTCTTATTGAAGATGAAACATCGAAATTGCATCGGAATTAAATACAAAATGCACAATGCCGACTCAAATACAAGATGACTGGCTCTTCTTACTGTCTATGTTATAATCCTTTCCTGTGAGACCGGTTTTAGATTCCGATGCTTCACTTCAGATTTACTGTATCCCTTGGACCTTATAATTGACGACGATACACTGAAATTGCATCGGAATTAAATACAAAAGGCACAATGCCGACTTAACTACAAGAAAACTGACTCTTCTTACTGTCTATGATTTCAACCACTCCTGTGACACTAGTTATAGATTCCGATGCTTCCCTTCAGGTTCACTGTATCCCTCTGACCTTCTTATTGAAGATGAAACATAGAAATTGCATCGGAATTAAATAGAAAAAGCACAATGCCGACTCAAATACAAGATGACTGGCTCTTCTTACTGTCTATGTTATAACCCTTTCCTGTGAGACCGGTTTTAGATTCCGATGTTTCACTTCAGATTTACTGTATCCCTTGGACCTTATTATTGACGACGAAACACAGACATTGCATCGGAATTAAATACAAAAGGCACAATGACGACTTAGGTAAAAGAAAACTGACTCTTCTTACTTTCTATGTTTTGAACCATTCCTGTGACACTAGTTATAGATTCTGATGCTTCACTTCAGGTTTACTGTATCCCTCTGACCTCCCTATGGACGATGAAACACAGACATTGCATCGGAATTAAATACAAAAGGCACAATGCCGACTCAAGTACAAGAAGACTGGCTCTTCTTATTGTCTATGTTTTAAACCATTCCTGTGACACTAGTTATAGATTCCGATTCTTCAATTCAGGTTTACTGTATCCCTCTGACCTTCTTATTGACGATGAAACACAAAAATTGCATCGGAATTAAATACAAAAGGCACAATGCCGACTTAAGTACAAGAAAACTGACTCTTCTTACTGTCTATGTTTTGAACCATTCCTGTGTAACTAGTTATAGATTCCGATGCTTCACTTCAGGTTTACTGTATCCCTCTGACCTTCATATTGACGATGAAACACAGAAATTGCATCGAAATTAAATACAAAAGGCACAATGCCGTATTAAGTACAGGAAAACTGACTCTTCTTACTGTCTATGTTTTGAATTATTCTTGTAACACTAGTTATAGATTCCGATGCTCCACTTCAGGTTTACTTTATCCCTCTGACCTTCTTATTGACGATGAAACACAGAAATTGCACATGAATTAAATACAAGAGGCACAATGCCGACTTAAGTATAAGACAACTTACATTTCTTACTGTCTATGCTTTGAACCATTCCTGTGACACTAGTTATAGATTCCGATTCTTCACTTCAGTGTTACTGTATCCCTCTGACCTTATATTGACGATGAACCACAGAAATTGCATCGGAATTAAATACAAAAGGGACAATGCCGACATAAGTACAAGAAAACTGACTCTTCTTACTGTCTATGTTTTGAACCATTCCCGTGACACTAGTTATAGATTCCGATGCTTCACTTCAGGTTTAGTGTATCCCTCTGACCTTCTTATTGACGATGAAACACAGAAATTGCATCGGAATTAAATACAAAAGGCACAATGACGACTTATGTACAAGAAAACTGACTCTTCTTACTGTCTATGTTCCTAACCATTCCTGTGACACTAGTTATGGATTCGGATGCTCGACTTCAGGTTTACTGTATCCCTCTGACCTCATTATTGACGATGAGACACAGTAATTGCATCGGAATTAAATACAAAAGGCACAATGCCGACTCAAGTACAAGAAAACTGACTCTTCTTACTGTCTATGTTCCTAACCATTCCTGTGACACTAGTTATAGATTCCGATGCATCACTTCAGGTTTACTGTATCCCTCTGACCTTCTTATTGACGATGAAACACAGAAATTGCATCGGAATTAAATACAAAAGGCACAATGCCGACTTATGTACAAGAAAACTGACTCTTCTTACTGTCTATGTTCCTAACCATTCCTGTGACACTAGTTATGGATTCGGATGCTCGACTTCAGGTTTACTGAATCCCTCTGACCTCATTATTGACGATGAGACACAGTAATTGCATCGGAATTAAATACAAAAGGCACAATGCCGACTCAAGTACAAGAAAACTGACTCTTCTTACTGTCTATGTTCCTAACCATTCCTGTGACACTAGTTATAGATTCCGATGCATCACTTCAGGTTTACTGTATCCCTCTGACCTTCTTATTGAAGATGAAACATAGAAATTGCATCGGAATTTTAAACAAATGGCACAATGCCGACTTAAGTACAAGCAGACTGACTCTTCTTACTGTCTATGTTTTAACCATTCCTGTGACACTAGTTATTTATCCCGATGCTTCACTTCAGGTCTACTGTATCCCTCTGACATTCTTATTGACGATGAAACACAGAAATTGCATCGGAATTAATTATAAAAGGCACAATGCCGACTTAAGTACAAGATAACTGACTGTTCTTACTGTCTATGTTTTGAACCATTCCTGAGACACTAGTTATAGTTTCCGATGCTTCACTTCAGGTTTACTGTATCCCTCTGCCCTCCTTATTGACGATGAAACTCAGAAATTGCATCGGAATTAAATACAAAAGGCACAATGACGACTTAAGTACAAGAAAACTGACTCTTCTTACTGTCTATGTTTTGAACCATTCCTGTGACACTAGTTATGGATCCCGATGCTTCACTTCTGGTTTACTGTATCCCTCTGACATTCTTATTGACGATGAAACACAGATATTGCATCGGAATTAAATACAAAAGGTACAATGATGACTCAAGTACAAGATGACTGGCTCTTCTTACTGTCTATGTGTTGAACCATTCCTGTGACACTAGTTATAGATTCCGATGCTTCACTTCAGGTTTACTGTATCCCTCCGACCTCCTTATTGACGATGAAACTCAGAAATTGCATCGGAATTTCATACAAAATGCACAATGCCGACTTAAGTATAAGTAGACTGACTCTTCTTACTGTCTATGTTTTGAACCATTCCTGTGACACTAGTTATGGATCCCGATGCTTCACTACAGGTTTGCTGTATCCCTCTGACCTTCTTATTGACGAAGAAACACAGAAATTGCATCGGAATTAATTACAAAAGGCAAGATGCCTACTTAAGTACAAGATAACTGACTGTTCTTACTGTCTATGTTTTGAACCCTTCCTGTGACACTAGTTATAGATTCCGATGCTTCACTTCAATTTTACTGCATCCCTCTGACCTTCTTATTGACGATGAAACACAGATATTGCAACGAAATTAAATACAAAAGGCACAATGCCGTCTTAAGTACAAGATAACTGACTCTTCTTATTATCTATGTTTTGAACCATTCCTCTGACACTAGTTATAGATTCCGATGCTTCACTTTAGGTTAACTGTATCCCTCTGACCTTCTTATTGACGATGAAACACAGAAATTGCATCGGAATTAAATACAAAAGGCACAATGCCGACTCAAGTACAAGAAAACTGACTCTTCTTACTGTGTATGTTCCGAACCATTCCTGTGACACTAGTTATAGATTCCGATGCATCACTTCAGGTTTACTGTATCCCTCTGACCTTCTTATAGAAGATGAAACATAGAAATTGCATCGGAATTTTAAACAAAAGGCACAAAGCCGACTTAAGTACAAGAAGACTGACTCTTCTTACTGTCTTTGTTTTGAACCATTCCTGTGACACTAGTTATTTATCCCGATGCTTCACATCAGGTCTACTGTATCCCTCTGACATTCTTATTGACGATGAAACACAGAACTTGCATCGGAATTAAATACAAAAGCTACAATGCCGACTCAAGTACAAGATGACTGGCTCTTCTTACTGTCTATGTGTTGAACCATTCCTGTGACACTAGTTATAGATTCCGATGCTTCACTTCAGGTTTACTGTATCCCTCCGACCTCCTTATTGACGATGAAACTCAGAAATTGCATCGGAATTAAATACAAAAGGCACAATGACGACTTAAGTACAAGAAAACTGACTCTTCTTACTGTCTATGTTTTGAACCATTCCTTTGACACTAGTTATGGATCCCGATGCTTCACTTCAGGTTTGCTGTATCCCTCTGACCTTCTTATTGACGAAGAAACACAGATATTGCATCGGAATTAATTACAAAAGGCACAATGCCTACTTAAGTACAAGATAACTGACTGTTCTTACTGTCTATGTTTTGAACCATTCCTGTGACACTAGTTATAGATTCCGATGCTTCACTTCAGGTTTACTGTATCCCTCTGACCCTCTTATTGACGATGAAACACAGATATTGCAACGGAATTAAATACAAAAGGCACAATGCCGTCTTAAGTACAAGTAAACTGACTCTTCTTACTATCTATGTTTTGAACCATTGCTCTGACACTAGTTATAGATTCCGAAGCTTCACTTCAGGTTTACTGTATCCCTCTGACCTTCTTATTGACGATGAAACACAGAAATTGCATCGGAATTAAATACAAAAGGCACAATGCCGACTCAAATACAAGAAGACCGGCTCTTCTTACTGTCTATGTTATGAACCTTTTCTGTGAGACCGGTTTTAGATTCCGATGCTTCACTTCAGGTTTACTGCATCCCTTGGACCTTATGATTGACGACGAAACACAGGAATTGCATTGGAATTAAATACAAAAGGCACAATGCCGTCTTAAGTACAGGAAAACTGACTCTTCTTACTGTCTATGTTTTGAATTATTCTTGTAACACTAGTTATAGTTTCCGATGCTCCACTTCAGGTTTACTTTATCCCTCTGACCTTCTTATTGACGATGAAACACAGAAATTGCACATGAATTAAATACAAGAGGCACAATGCCGACTTAAGTATAAGAAAACTTACATTTCTTACTGTCTTTGCTTTGAACCATTCCTGTGACACTAGTTATAGATTCCGATGCTTCACTTCAGAGTTACTGTATCCCTCTGACCTTATATAAACGATAAACCACAGAAATTGCATCGGAATTAAATACAAAAGGGACAATGCCGACATAAGTACAAGAAAACTGACTCTTCTTACTGTCTATGTTTTGAACCATTCCCGTGACACTAGTTATAGATTCCGATGCTTCACTTCAGGTTTAGTGTATCCCTCTGACCTTCTTATTGACGATGAAACACAGAAATTGCATCGGAATTAAATACAAACAGCACAATGCCGACTTATGTACAAGAAAACTGACTCTTTTTACTGTCTATGTTTTGAACAATTCCTGGGTCACTAGTTATAGATTCCGATGCTTCAGTTCTGGTTTACTGTATTCCTCTGACCTTCTTATTGACGATGAATCACTGAAATTGCATCGGAAATAAATACAAAGGGCGCAATGCCGACTTAAGTATAAGAAAACATACTTTTCTTACTGTCTTTGTCTTGAACCATTCCAGTGACACTAGTTATAGATTCTGATGCTTCACTTCAGGCTTACTGTATTCCTCTGACCTTCTTATTTAAGATGAAACATAGTAATTGCATCGGAATTAAATACAAAAGGCACAATGCCGACTTAACTACAAGAAAACAGTCTCTTCTACCTGTCTATGATTTCAACCACTCTTGTGACACTAGTTATAGTTTCCGATGCTTCACTTCAGGTTTACTGTATCCCTCTGACATTCTTATTTAAGATGAAACATAGTAATTGCATCGGAATTTAATACAAAAGGCACATTGCCGACTTAAGTACAAGAAGACTGACTCTTCTTACTGTCTATGTTTTGAACCATTCCTGTGACACTAGTTATGGATCGCGATGCTTCACTTCAGGTTTACTGTATCCCTCTGACCTTCTTATTGACGATGAAACACAGAAATTGCATCGGAATTAAATACAAAAAGCACAATGCCGACTCAAGTACAAGATGACTGTCTCTTCTTACTGTCTATGTGTTGAACCAATCCTGTGACACTAGTTATAGATTCCGATGCTTCGCTTCAGGTTTATTGTATCCCTCCGACCTCCTTATTGACGATGAAACACAGAAATTGCATCGGAATTAAATACAAAAGGCACAATGCCGACTTATGTACAAGAAAACTGATTCTTCTTACTGTCTATGCTTTGAACCATTCCTGTGACACTAGTTATAGATTCCGATGCTTCACTTTAGGTTTATTGTATCCCTCTGACCTTATATTGACGATGAAACTCAGAAATTGCATCGGAATTAAATACAAAAGGCTCAATGCCGACTTAAGTACAAGAAGACTGTCTCATCTTACTCTCTATGTTTTGAACCATTCCTGTGACACTAGTTATAGATTCCGATGCTTCACTTCAGCTTTACTGTATCCCTCTGACCTTCTTATTGTCGATGAAACACAGAAATTGCATCGGAATTAAATACAAAAGGCAGAATTCCGACTCAAGTACAAGAAGACTTCTCTTCTTACTCTCTATGTTTTTAACCATTCCTGTGACACTAGTTATAGATTCCGATGCTTCACTTCAGGTTTACTGTATCCCTCTGACCTTCTTATTGACGATGAAACACAGAAATTGCATCGGAATTAAATACAAAAAGCACAATGCCGACTTAACTACAAGAAAACTGACTCTTCTTACTGTCTATGATTTCAACCACTCCTGTGCCACTAGTTATAGTTTCCGATGGTTCACTTCATGTTTACTGTATCCCTCTGACCTTCTTATTGAAGATGAAACATAGAAATTGCATCGAAATTTTAAACAAAAGGCACAATGCCGACTTAAGTACAAGAAGACTGATTCTTCTTACTGTCTATATTTTGAACCATTCCTGTGACACTAGTTATAGATTCCGATGCTTCCCTTCAGGTTTACTGTATCCCTCTGACCTTCTTATTGAAGATGAAACATAGAAATTGCATCGGAATTAAATACAAAAAGCACAATGCCGACTCAAATACAAGATGACTGGCTCTTCTTACTGTCTATGTTATAACCCTTTACTGTGAGACCGGCTTTAGATTCCGATGCTTCACTTCAGATTTACTGTATCCATGGACCTTATTATTGACGACGAAACACAGACATTGCATCGGAATTAAATACAAAAGGCACAATGCCGACTTACGTACAAGAAACTGACTCTTCTTACTTTCTATGTTTTGAACCATTCCTGTGACACTAGTTATAGATTCTGATGCTTCACTTCAGGTTTACTGTATCCCACTGACCTCCCTATGGACGATGAAACACAGAAATTGCATCGGAATTAAATACAAAAGGCACAATGCCGACTCAAGTACAAGAAGACTGGCTCTTCTTATTGTCTATGTTTTAAACCATTCCTGTGACACTAGTTATAGATTCCGATGCTTCACTTCACGTTTACTGTATCCCTCTGACCTTCATATTGACGATGAAACACAGAAATTGCATCGAAATTAAATACAAAAGGCACAATGCCGTCTTAAGTACAGGAAAACTGACTCTTCTTACTGTCTATGTTTTGAATTATTCTTGTAACACTAGTTATAGTTTCCGATGGTTCACTTCATGTTTACTGTATCCCTCTGACCTTCTTATTGAAGATGAAACATAGAAATTGCATCGGAATTTTAAACAAATGGCACAATGCCGACTTAAGTACAAGAAGACTGATTCTTCTTACTGTCTATGTTTTGAACCATTCCTGTGACACTAGTTATGGATCCCGATGCTTCACTTCAGGTTTACTGTCTCCCTCTGACATTCTTATTGACGATGAAACACAGAAATTGCATCGGAATTAAATACAAAAGGTACAATGCCGACTCAAGTACAAGATGACTGGCTCTTCATACTGTCTATGTGTTGAACCATTCCTGTGACACTAGTTATAGATTCCGATGCTTCACTTCAGGTTTACTGTATCCCTCTGACCTTCTTATTGACGATGAAACACAGAAATTGCATCGGAATTAAATACAAAAGGCACGATGCCGACTTATGTACAAGAAAACTGACTCTTCTTACTGTCTATGCTTTGAACCATTCCTGTGACACTAGTTATAGATTCCGATGCTTCACTTTAGGTTTATTGTATCCCTCTGACTTTATATTGACGATGAAACACAGAAATTGCATCGGAATTAAATACAAAAGGCTCAATGCCGACTTAAGTACAAGAAGACTGTCTCATCTTACTCTCTATGTTTTGAACCATTCCTGTGACACTAGTTATAGATTCCGATGCTTCACTTCAGCTTTACTGTATCCCTCTGACCTTCTTATTAACGATGAAACACAGAAATTGCATCGGAATTAAATACAAAAGGCACAATTCCGACTCAAGTACAAGAAGACTGGCTCTTATTACTGTCTATGTTTTGAACCATTCCTGTGACACTAGTTATAGATTCCGATGCTTCACTTCAGGTTTACTGTATCCCTCTGACCTTCTTATTGACGATGAAACACAGAAATTGCATCGGAATTAAATACAAAAGGCACAATGCCCACTTAACTACAAGAAAACTGACTCTTCTTTCTGTCTATGATTTCAACCACTCCTGTGCCACTAGTTATAGTTTCCGATGGTTCACTTCATGTTTACTGTATCCCTCTGACCTTCTTATTGAAGATGAAACATAGAAATTGCATCGGAATTTTATACAAAAGTCGCAATGCCGACTTAAGTACAAGAAGACTGACTCTTCTTACTGTCTATGTTTTGAACCATTCCTGTGACACTAGTTATGGATCCCGATGCTTCACTTCAGGTTTACTGTATCCCTCTGACATTCTTATTGACGATGAAACTCAGAAATTGCATCGGAATTAAATGCAAAAGGTACAATGCCGACTCAAGTACAAGATGACAGGCTCTTCTTACTGTCTATGTCATGAACCAATCCTGTGACACTAGTTATAGATTCCGATGCTTCACTTCAGGTTTACTGTATCCCTCCGACCTCCTTATTGACGATGAAACTCAGAAATTGCATCGGAATTAAATACAAAAGGCACAATGAAGACTTAAGTACAAGAAAACTGACTCTTCTTACTGTCTATGTTTTGAACCATTCCTGTGACACTAGTTAAAGATCACGATGCCTCACTTCATGGTTACTGTATTAGTCTGACCTTCTTATTGACGACGAAACACGGAAATTGCATCGGAATTTAATACAAAATGCACAATGCCGACTTAAGTACAAGAAGACTGACTCTTCTTACTGTCTATGTTTTGAACCATTCCTTTGACAGTAGTTATGGATCCCGATGCTTCACTTCAGGTTTGCTATATCCCCCTGACCTTCTTATTGACGAAGAAACACAGAAATTGCATCGGAATTAAATAGAAAAGGCACAATGCCGTCTTAAGTACAAGAAAACTGACTCTTCTTACTATCTATGTTTTGAATCATTCCTCTGACACTAGTTAAAGATTCCGATGCTTCACTTCATGTTTACTGTATCCCTCTGACCTTCTTATTGACGATGAAACACAGAAATTGCATCGGAATCAAATACAAAAGGCACAATGCCGACTCAAATACAAGAAGACTGGCTCTTATTACTCTCTATGTTATGAACCTTTCCTGTGAGACCGGTTTCAGATTCCGATGCTTCACTTCAGGTTTACTGTATCCCTTGGACCTTATTATTGACGACGAAACACAGAAATTGCATCGGAATTAAATACAAAAGGCACAATGCCGACTTAAGTACAAGAAAACTGACTCTTCTTACTGTCTATGTTTTGAACAATTTCTGTGTCACTAGTTATAGATTCTGATGCTTCACTTCTGGTTTACTGTATCCCTCTGACCTTCTTATTGACGATGAAACACTGAATTTGCATCGGAATTAAATACAAAGGGCACAATGCCGACTTAAGTATAAGAAAACTTACTTTTCTTACTGTCTTTGTCTTGAACCATTCCAGTGACACTAGTTATAGATTCCGATGCTTCACTTCAAGCTTACTGTATACCTCTGACCTTTTTATTGACGATGAAACACAGAAATTGCATCGGATTTAAATACAAAAGGCACAATGCCGACTCATGTACAAGAAGACTGGCTCTTCTTACTGTCTATGATTTGAACAATTCCTGTGACACTAGTTATAGATTCCGATGCTTCACTTCAGGTTTACTGTATCCCTCTGACCTCCTTATTGTCGATGAAACACAGAAATTGCTTCGGATTTAAATACAAAAGGCACAATTCCAACTCAAGTACAAGAAGACTGCTCTTCTTACTGTCTATGTTTTGAACCATTCCTGTGAGACTAGTTATAGATTCCGATGCCTCACTTCAGGTTTACTGTATCCCTCTGACCTTCTTATTGACGATGAAACACAGAAATTGCATCGGAATTAAATACAAAAAGCACAAAGCCGACTTAACTACAAGAAAACTGACTCTTCTTACTGTCTATGATTTCAACCACTCCTGTGCCACTAGTTATAGTTTCCGATGGTTCACTTCATGTTTACTGTATCCCTCTGACCTTCTTATAGATGATGAAACATAGAAATTGCATCGGAATTTTAAACAAATGGCACAATGCCGACTTAAGTACAAGAAGACTGACTCTTCTTACTGTCTATGTTTTGAACCATTCCTGTGACACTTGTTATGGATCCCGTAGCTTCACTTCAGGTTTACAGTATCCCTCTGACATTCTTATTGACGATGAAACACAGAAATTGCATCGGAATTAAATACAAAAGGTACAATGCCGACTCAAATACAAGATGACTGGCTCTTCATACTGTCTATGTGTTGAACCATTCCTGTGACACTAGTTATAGATTCCGATGCTTCACTTCAGGTTTACTGTATCCCTCCGACCTCCTTATTGACGATGAAACTCAGAAATTGCATCGGAATTAAATACAAAAGCCACAATGACGACTTAAGTACAAGAAAACTGACTCTTCTTACTGTCTATGTTTTGAACCATTCCTGTGACACTAGTTATAGATCCCGATGCTTCACTTCATGTTTACTGTATTAGTCTGACCTTCTTATTGACGACGAAACACAGAAATTGCATAGGAATTTAATACAAAATGCACAATGCCGACTTAAGTACAAGAAGACTGATTCTTCTTACTGTCTATATTTTGAACCATTCCTGTGACACTAGTTATAGATTACGATGCTTCACTTCAAGTTTACTGTATCCCTCTGACCTTCTTATTGACGATGAAACACAGATATTGCAACGGAATTAAATACAAAAGGCACAATGCCGTCTTAAGTACAAGAAAACTGACTCTTCTTATTATCTATGTTTTGAACCATTCCTCTGACACTAGTTATAGATTCCGATGCTTCACTTCAGGTTTACTGTATCCCTCTGACCTTCTTATTGACGATGAAACACAGAAATTGCATCGGAATTAAATACAAAAGGCACAATACCGACTCAAATACAAGAAGACTGGCTCTTCTTACTGTCTATGTTATGAACCATTCCTGTGAGACCGGTTTTAGATTCCGATGCTTCACTTCAGGTTTACTGTATCCCTTGGACCTTATTATTGACGACGAAACACAGAAATTGCATTGGAATTAAATACAAAAGGCACAATGCCGACTTAAGTACAAGAAAACTGACTCTTCTTACTGTCTATGTTTTGAACAATTCCTGTGTACACTAGTTATAGATTCCGATGCTTCACTTCTGGCTTACTGTAATCCTCTGACATTCTTATTGAAGATGAATCACTGAAATTGCATCGGAATTAAATACAAAGGGCACAATGCCGACTTAAGTATAAGAAAACTTACTTTTCTTACTGTCTTTGTCTTGAACCATTCCAGTGACACTAGTTATAGATTCCGATGCTTCACTTCAAGCTTACTGTATACCTGTGACCTTCTTATTTAAGATGAAACATAGAAATTGCATCGGAATTTAATACAAAAGGCACAATGCCGACATAAGTACAAGAAGACTGACTCTTCTTACTGTCTATGTTTTGAACCATTCCTGTGACACTAGTTATGGATCCCGATGCTCCACTTCAGGTTTACTGTATCCCGTGGACCTTCTTATTGACGATGAAACACAGAAATTGCATCGGAATTAAATACAAATGGCACAATGCCGACTTAACTACAAGAAAACTGACTCTTCTTACTGTCTATGATTTCAACCACTCCTGTGACACTAGTTATAGATTCCGATGCTTCCCTTCAGGTTTACTGTATCCCTCTGACCTTCTTATTGAAGATGAAACATAGAAATTGCATCGGAATTAAATACAAAAAGCACAATGCCGACTCAAATACAAGATGACTGACTCTTCTTACTGTCTATGTTATAACCCTTTCCTGTGAGACCAGTTTTAGATTCCGATGCTTCACTTCAGATTTACTGTATCCCTTGGACCTTATTATTGACGACGAAACACAGAGATTGCATCGGAATTAAATACAAAAGACACAATGCCGACTTACGTACAAGAAAACTGACTCTTCTTACTTTCTATGTTTTAAACCATTCCTGTGACACTACTTACAGATTCTGATGCTTCACTTCAGGTTTACTGTATCCCACTGACCTCCCTATGGACGATGAAACACAGAATTTGCATCGGAATTAAATACAAAAGGCACAATGCCGACTCAAGTACAAGAAGCCTGGCTCTTCTTATTGTGTATGCTTTAAACCATTCCTGTGACACCAGTTATAGATTCCGATTCTTCAATTCAGGTTTACTGTATCTCTCTGACATTCTTATTGACGATGGAACACAAAAATTGTATCGGAATTAAATACAAAAGCACAATGCCGACTTAAGTACAAGAAAACTGACTCTTTCTACTGTCTATTTCTTGAACCGTTCCTGTGTAACTAGTTATTGATTCCTATGCTTCACTTCAGGTTTACTGTATCCTTCTGACCTTCATATTGACGATGAAACACAGAAATTGCATCGGAATTAAATACAAAAGGCACAATGCCGTCTTAAGTACAGGAAAATTGACTCTTCTTACTGTCTATGTTTTGAATTATTCTTGTGACACTTGTTATAGATTCCGATGCTTCACTTCAGGTTTACTTTATCCCTCTGACCTACTTATTGACGATGAAACAAAGAAATTGCACTTGAATTAAATACAAGAGGCACAATGCCGACTTAAGTATAAGGAAACTTACATTTCTTACTGTCTTTGCTTTGAACCATTCCTGTGACACTAGTTATAGATTCCGATGCTTCACTTCAGGGTTACTGTATCCCTCTGACCTTATATTGACGATGAACCACAGAAATTGCATCGGAATTAAATACAAAAGGCACAATGCCGACTTAAGTACAAGAAAACTGTCTCTTCTTACTGTCTATGTTTTGAACCATTCCCGTGACCCTAGTTATAGATTCCGATGCTTCACTTCAGGTTTAGTGTATCCCTCTGACCTTCTTATTGACGATGAAACACAGAAATAGCATCGGAATTAAATGCAAAAGGCACAATGACGACTTATGTACAAGAAAACTGACTCTTCTTACTGTCTATGATTTGAAACATTCCTGTGACACTAGTTATGGATTCGGATGCTCGACTTCAGGTTTACTGTATCCCTCTGACCTCATTATTGACGATGAAACACAGTAATTGCATCGGAATTAAATACAAAAGGCACAATGCCGACTCAAGTACAAGAAAACTGACTCCTCTTACTGTCTATCTTCCGAACCATTCCTGTGACACTAGTTATAGATTCCGATGCATCACTTCAGGTTTACTGTATCCCTCTGACCTTCTTATTGACGATGATACACAGAAATTGCATCGGAATTAAATACAAAAGGCACAATGCCGACTTAACTACAAGGAAACAGTCTCTTCTACCTGTCTATTATTTCAACTACTCTTGTGACACTAGTTATAGTTTCCGATGCTTCACTTCAGGTTTACTGTATCCCTCTGACCCTCTTATTTAAGATGAAACATAGAAATTGCATCGGAATTTAATACAAAAGGCACAATGCCGACTTAAGTACAAGAAGACTGACTCTTCTTACTGTCTATGTTTTGAACCATTCCTGTGACACTAGTTATGGATCCCGATGCTTCACTTCAGGTTTACTGTATCCCTCTGACCTTCATATTGACGATGAAACACAGAAATTGCATCGGAATTAAATACAAAAAGCACAATGCCGACTCTAGTACAAGATGACTGTCTCTTCTTACAGTCTATGTGTTGAACCATTCCTGTGACACTAGTTACAGATTCCGATGCTTCGCTTCAGGTTTATTGTATCCCTCCGACCTCCTTATTGACGATGAAACACAGAAATAGCATCGGAATTAAATACAAAAGGCACGATGCCGACTTATGTACAAGAAAACTGACTCTTCTTACTGTCTATGCTTTGAACCATTCCTGTGACACTAGTTATAGATTCCGATGCTTCACTTTAGGTTTATTGTATCCCTCTGACTTTATATTGACGATGAAACACAGAAATTGCATCGGAATTAAATACAAAAGGCTCAATGCCGACTTAAGTACAAGAAGACTGTCTCATCTTACTCTCTATGTTTTGAACCATTCCTGTGACACTAGTTATAGATTCCGATGCTTTACTTCAGCTTTACTGTATCCCTCTGACCATCTTATTAACGATGAAACACAGAAATTGCATCGGAATTAAATACAAAAGGCACAATTCCGACTCAAGTACAAGAAGACTGGCTCTTATTACTGTCTATGTTTTGAACCATTCCTGTGACACTAGTTATAGATTCCGATGCTTCACTCCAGGTTTACTGTATCCCTCTGACCTTCTTATTGACGATAAAACACAGAAATTGCATCGGAATTAAATACAAAAGGCACAATGCCCACTTAACTACAAGAAAACTGACTCTTCTTTCTGTCTATGATTTCAACCACTCCTGTGCCACTAGTTATAGTTTCCGATGGTTCACTTCATGTTTACTGTATCCCTCTGACCTTCTTATTGAAGATGAAACATAGAAATTGCATCGGAATTTGATACAAAAGTCACAATGCCGACTTAAGTACAAGAAGACTGACTCTTCTTACTGTCTATGTTTTGAACCATTCCTGTGACACTAGTTATGGATCCCGATGCTTCACTTGAGGTTTACTGTATCCCTCTGACATTCTTATTGACGATGAAACTCAGAAATTGCATCGGAATTAAATGCAAAAGGTACAATGCCGACTCAAGTACAAGATGACAGGCTCTTCTTACTGTCTATGTCATGAACCATTCCTGTGACACTAGTTATAGATTCCGATGCTTCACTTCAGGTTTACTGTATCCCTCCGACCTCCTTATTGACGATGAAACTCAGAAATTGCATCGGAATTAAATACAAAAGGCACAATGAAGACTTAAGTACAAGAAAACTGACTCTTCTTACTGTCTATGTTTTGAACCATTCCTGTGACACTAGTTAAAGATCACGATGCTTCACTTCATGGTTACTGCATTAGTCTGACCTTCTTATTGACGACGAAACACGGAAATTGCATCGGAATTAAATACAAAATGCACAATGCCGACTTAAGTACAAGAAGACTGACTCTTCTTACTGTCTATGTTTTGAACCATTCCTTTGACACTAGTTATGGATCCCGATGCTTCTCTTCAGGTTTGCTATATCCCCCTGACCTTCTTATTGACGAAGAAACACAGAAATTGCATCGGAATTAAATAGAAAAGGCACAATGCCGTCTTAAGTACAAGAAAACTGACTCTTCCTACTATCTATGATTTGAATCATTCCTCTGACACTAGTTAAAGATTCCGATGCTTCACTTCAGGTTTACTGTATCCCTCTGACCTTCTTATTGACGATGAAACACAGAAATTGCATCGGAATCAAATACAAAAGGCACAATGCCGACTCAAATACAAGAAGACTGGCTCTTCTTACTGTCTATGTTATGAACCTTTCCTGTGAGACCGGTTTCAGATTCCGATGGTTCACTTCAGGTTTACTGTATCCCTTGGACCTTATTATTGACGACGAAACACAGAAATTGCATCGGAATTAAATACAAAAGGCACAATGCCGACTTAAGTACAAGAAAACTGACTCTTCTTACTGTCTATGTTTTGAACAATTTCTGTGTCACTAGTTATAGATTCTGATGCTTCACTTCTGGTTTACTGTATCCCTCTGACCTTCTTATTGACGATGAAACACTGAAATTGCATCGGAATTAAATACAAAGGGCACAATGCCGACTTAAGTATAAGAAAACTTACTTTTCTTACTGTCTTTGTCTTGAACCATTCCAGTGACACTAGTTATAGATTCCGATGCTTCACTTCAAGCTTACTGTATACCTCTGACCTTTTTATTGACGATGAAACACAGAAATTGCATCAGATTTAAATACAAAAGGCAAAATGCCGACTCAAGTACAAGAAGACTGGCTCTTCTTACTGTCTATGATTTGAACCATTCCTGTGACACTAGTTATAGATTCCGATGCTTCACTTCAGGTTGACTGTATCCCTCTGACCTCCTTATTGTCGATGAAACACAGAAATTGCATCGGATTTAAATACAAAAGGCACAATGCCGACTCAAGTACAAGAAGACTGGCTCTTCTAACTGTCTATGTTTTAAACCATTCCTGTGACACTAGTTATAGATTCCGATGCTTCACTTCAGCTTTACTGTATCCCTCTGACCTTCTTATTGACGATGAAACACAGAAATTGCATCGGAATTAAATACAAAAGGCACAATTCCAACTCAAGTACAAGAAGACTGCTCTTCTTACTGTCTATGTTTTGAACCATTCCTGTGAGACTAGTTATAGATTCCGATGCCTCACTTCAGGTTTACAGTATCCCTCTGACATTCTTATTGACGATGAAACACAGAAATTGCATCGGAATTAAATACAAAAGGTACAATGCCGACTCAAGTACAAGATGACTGGCTCTTCATACTGTCTATTTGTTGAACCATTCCTGTGACACTAGTTATAGATTCCGATGCTTCACTTCAGGTTTACTGTATCCCTCCGACCTCCTTATTGACGATGAAACTCAGAAATTGCATCGGAATTAAATACAAAAGCCACAATGACGACTTAAGTACAAGAAAACTGACTCTTCTTACTGTCTATGTTTTGAACCATTCCTGTGACACTAGTTATAGATACCGATGCTTCACTTCATGTTTACTGTATTAGTCTGACCTTCTTATTGACGACGAAACACAGAAATTGCATAGGAATTTAATACAAAATGCACAATGCCGACTTAAGTACAAGAAGACTGATTCTTCTTACTGTCTATATTTTGAACCATTCCTGTGACACTAGTTATAGATTACGATGCTTCACTTCAGGTTTACTGTATCCCTCTGACCTTCTTATTGACGATGAAACACAGATATTGCAACGGAATTAAATACAAAAGGCACAATGCCGTCTTAAGTACAAGAAAACTGACTCTTCTTATTATCTATGTTTTGAACCATTCCTCTGACACTAGTTATAGATTCCGATGCTTCACTTCAGGTTTACTGTATCCCTCTGACCTTCTTATTGACGATGAAACACAGAAATTGCATCGGAATTAAATACAAAAGGCACAATACCGACTCAAATACAAGAAGAGTGGCTCTACTTGCTGTCTATGTTATGAACCTTTCCTGTGAGACCGGTTTTAGATTCCGATGCTTCACTTCAGGTTTACTGTATCCCTTGGACCTTATTATTGACGACGAAACACAGAAATTGCATTGGAATTAAATACAAAAGGCACAATGCCGACTTAAGTACAAGAAAACTGACTCTGCTTACTGTCTATGTTTTGAACAATTCCTGTGTACACTAGTTATAGATTCCGATGCTTCACTTCTGGTTTACCGTAATCCTCTGACCTTCTTAATGAAGATGAATCACTGAAATTGCATCGGAATTAAATACAAAGGGCACATTGCCGACTTAAGTATACGAAAACTTACTTTTCTTACTGTCTTTGTCTTGAACCTTTCCAGTGACACTAGTTATAGATTCCGATGCTTCACTTCAAGCTTACTGTATACCTCTGACCTTCTTATTTAAGATGAAACATAGAAATTGCATCGGAATTTAATACAAAAGGCACAATGCCGACATAAGTACAAGAAGACTGACTCTTCTTACTGTCTATGTTTTGAACCATTCCTGTGACACTAGTTATGGATCCCGATGCTCCACTTCAAGTTTACTGTATCCCGTGGACCTTCTTATTGACGATGAAACACAGAAATTGCATCGGAATTAAATACAAATGGCACAATGCCGACTTAACTACAAGAAAACTGACTCTTCTTACTGTCTATGATTTCAACCACTCCTGTGACACTAGTTATAGATTCCGATGCTTCCCTTCAGGTTAACTGTATCCCTCTGACCTTCTTATTGAAGATGAAACATAGAAATTGCATCGGAATTAAATACAAAAAGCACAATGCCGACTCAAATACAAGATGACTGACTCTTCTTACTGTCTATGTTATAACCCTTTCCTGTGAGACCGGTTTTTGATTCTGATGCTTCACTTCAGATTTACTGTATCCCTTGGACCTTATTATTGACGACGAAACATAGAGATTGCATCGGAATTAAATACAAAAGACACAATGCCGACTTACGTACAAGAAAACTGACTCTTCTTACTTTCTATGTTTTAAACCATTCCTGTGACACTACTTATAGATTCTGATGCTTCACTTCAGGTTTACTGTATCCCTCTGACATTCTTATTGACGATGAAAAACAAAAATTGCATCGGAATTAAATACAAAAGCACAATGCCGACTTAAGTACAAGAAAACTGACTCTTTCTACTGTCTATGTCTTGAACCGTTCCTGTGTTACTAGTTATTGATTCCTATGCTTCACTTCAGGTTTACTGTATCCTTCTGACCTTCATATTGACGATGAAACACAGAAATTGCATCGGAATTAAATACAAAAGGCACAATGCCGTCTTAAGTACAGGAAAACTGACTCTTCTTACTGTCTATGTTTTGAATTATTCTTGTGACACTAGTTATAGATTCCGATGCTTCACTTCAGGTTTACTTTATCCCTCTGACCTTCTTATTGACGATGAAACAAAGAAATTGCACTTGAATTAAATACAAGAGGCACAATGCCGACTTAAGTATAAGAAAACTTACATTTCTTACTGTCTTTGCTTTGAACTATTCCTGTGACACTAGTTATAGATTCCGATGCTTCTCTTCAGGGTTACTGTATCCCTCTGACCTTATATTGACGATGATCCACAGAAATTGCATCGGAATTAAATACAAAAGGCACAATGCCGACTTTAGTACAAGAAAACTGACTCTTCTTACTGTCTATGTTTTGAACCATTCCCGTGACCCTAGTTATAGATTCCGATGCTTCACTTCAGGTTTAGTGTATCCCTCTGACCTTGTTATTGACGATGAAACACAGAAATAGCATCGGAATAAAATGCAAAAGGCACAATGACGACTTATGTACAAGAAAACTGACTCTTCTTACTGTCCATGTTTTGAAACATTCCTGTGACACTAGTTATGGATTCGGATGCTCGACTTCAGGTTTACTGTATCCCTCTGACCTCATTATTGACGATGAAACACAGTAATTGCATCGGAATTAAATACAAAAGGCACAATGCCGACTCAAGTACAAGAAAACTGACTCCTCTTACTGTCTATCTTCCGAACCATTCCTGTGACACTAGTTATAGATTCCGATGCATCACTTCAGGTTTACTGTATCCCTCTGACCTTCTTATTGACGATGATACACAGAAATTGCATCGGAATTAAATACAAAAGGCACAATGCCGACTTAACTACAAGGAAACAGTCTCTTCTACCTGTCTATGATTTCAACTACTCTTGTGACACTAGCTATAGTTTCCGATGCTTCACTTCAGGTTTACTGTATCCCTCTGACCTTCTTATTTAAGCTGAAACATAGAAATTGCATCGGAATTTAATACAAAAGGCACAATGCCGACTTAAGTACAAGAAGACTGACTCTTCTTACTGTCTATGTTTTGAACCATTCCTGTGACACTAGTTATGGATCCCGATGCTTCACTTCAGGTTTACTGTATCCCTCTGACCTTCATATTGACGACGAAACACAGAAATTGCATCGGAATTAAATACAAAAAGCACAATGCCGACTCAAGTACAAGATGACTGTCTCTTCTTACTGTCTATGTGTTGAACCATTCCTGTGACACTAGTTACAGATTCCGATGCTTCGCTTCAGGTTTATTGTATCCCTCCGACCTCCTTATTGACGATGAAACACAGAAATAGCATCGGAATTAAATACAAAAGGCACAATTCCGACTCAAGTACAAGAAGACTGGCTCTTATTACTGTCTATGTTTTGCACCATTCCTGTGACACTAGTTATAGATTCCGATGCTTCACTTCAGGTTTACTGTATCCCTCTGACCTTCTTATTGACGATGAAACACAGAAATTGCATCGGAATTAAATACAAAAGGCACAATGCCCACTTAACTACAACAAAACTGACTCTTCTTACTGTCTATGATTTCAACCACTCCTGTGCCACTAGTTATAGTTTCCGATGGTTCACTTCATGTTTACTGTATCCCTCTGACCTTCTTATTGAAGATGAAACATAGAAATTGCATCGGAATTTTATACAAAAGTCACAATGCCGACTTAAGTACAAGAAGACTGACTCTTCTTACTGTCTATGTTTTGAACCATTCCTGTGACACTAGTTATTGATCCCGATGCTTCACTTCAGGTTTACTGTATCCCTCTGACATTCTTATTGACGATGAAACTCAGAAATTGCATCGGAATTAAATACAAAAGGTGCAATGCCGACTCAAGTACAAGATGACAGGCTCTTCTTACTGTCTATGTCATGAACCATTCCTGTGACACTAGTTATAGATTCCGATGCTTCACTTCAGGTTTACTGTATCCCTCCGACCTCCTTATTGACGATGAAACTCAGAAATTGCATCGGAATTAAATACAAAAGGCAAAATGAAGACTTAAGTACAAGAAAACTGACTCTGCTTACTGTCTATGTTTTGAACCATTCCTGTGACACTAGTTAAAGATCACGATGATTCACTTCATGTTTACTGTATTAGTCTGACCTTCTTATTGACGACGAAACACGGAAATTGCATCGGAATTAAATAGAAAAGGCACAATGCCGTCTTAAGTACAAGAAAACTGACTCTTCTTACTATCTATGTTTTGAATCATTCCTCTGACACTAGTTAAAGATTCCGATGCTTCACTTCAGGTTTACTGTATCCCTCTGACCTTCTTATTGACGATGAAACACAGAAATTGCTTCGGAATCAAATACAAAAGGCACAATGCCGACTCAAATACAAGAAGACTGGCTCTTCTTACTGTCTATGTTATAAACCTTTCCTGTGAGACCGGTTTCAGATTCCGATGCTTCACTTCAGGTTTACTGTATCCCTTGGACCTTATTATTGACGACGAAACACAGAAATTGCATCGGAATTAAATACAAAAGGCACAATGCCGACTTAAGTACAAGAAAACTGACTCTTCTTACTGTCTATGTTTTGAACAATTTCTGTGTCACTAGTTATAGATTCTGTTGCTTCACTTCTGGTTTACTGTATCCCTCTGACCTTCTTATTGACGATGAAACACTGAAATTGCATCGGAATTAAATACAAAGGGCACAATGCCGACTTAAGTATAAGAAAACTTACTTTTCTTACTGTCTTTGTCTTGAACCATTCCAGTGACACTAGTTATAGATTCCGATGCTTCACTTCAAGCTTACTGTATACCTCTGACCTTTTTATTGACGATGAAACACAGAAATTGCTTCGGATTTAAATACAAAAGGCACAATGCCGACTCAAGTACAAGAAGACTGGCTCTTCTTACTGTCTATGATTTGAACCATTCCTGTGACACTAGTTATAGATTCCGATTCTTCACTTCAGGTTTACTGTATCCCTCTGACCTCCTTATTGTCGATGAAACACAGAAATTGCATCGGATTTAAATACAAAAGGCACAATGCCGACTCAAGTACAAGAAGACTGGCTCTTCTTACTGTCTATGTTTTAAACCATTCCTGTGACACTAGTTATAGATTCCGATGCTTCACTTCAGCATTACTGTATCCCTCTGACCTTCTTATTGACGATGAAACACAGAAATTGCATCGGAATTAAATACAAAAAGCACAATGCCGACTTAACTACAAGAAAACTGACTCTTCTTACTGTCTATGATTTCAACCACTCCTTTGCCACTAGTTATAGTTTCCGATGGTTCACTTCATGTTTACTGTATCCCTCTGACCTTCTTATTGAAGATGAAACATAGAAATTGCATCGGAATTTTAAACAAATGGCACAATGCCGACTTCAGTACAAGAAGACTGACTCTTCTTACTGTCTATGTTTTGAACCATTCCTGTGACACTAGTTATGGATCCCGTAGCTTCACTTCAGGTTTACAGTATCCCTCTGACATTCTTATTGACGATGAAACACAGATATTGCATCGGAATTAAATACAAAAGGTACAATGCCGACTCAAGTACAAGATGACTGGCTCTTCATACTGTCTATGTGTTGAACCATTCCTGTGACACTAGTTATAGATTCCGATGCTTCACTTCAGGTTTACTGTATCCCTCCGACCTCCTTATTGACGATGAAACTCAGAAATTGCATCGGAATTAAATACAAAAGCCACAATGACGACTTAAGTACAAGAAAACTGACTCTTCTTACTGTCTATGTTTTGAACCATTCCTGTGACACTAGTTATAGATCCCGATGCTTCACTTCATGTTTACTGTATTAGTCTGACCTTCTTATTGACGACGAAACACAGAAATTGCATAGGAATTTAATACAAAATGCACAATGCCGACTTAAGTACAAGAAGACTGATTCTTCTTACTGTCTATATTTTGAACCATTCTTGTGATACTAGTTATAGATTACGATGCTTCACTTCAGGTTTACTGTATCCCTCTGACCTTCTTATTGACGATGAAACACAGATATTGCAACGGAATTAAATACAAAAGGCACAATGCTGTCTTAAGTACAAGAAAACTGACTCTTCTTATTATCTATGTTTTGAACCATTCCTCTGACACTAGTTATAGATTCCGATGCTTCACTTCAGGTTTACTGTATCCCTCTGACCTTCTTATTGACGATGAAACACAGAAATTGCATCGGAATTAAATACAAAAGGCACAATGCCGACTCAAATACAAGAAAACTGACTCTTCTTACTGTCTATGTTTTGAACAATTCCTGTGTACACTAGTAATAGATTCCGATGCTTCACTTTTGGTTTACTGTAATCCTCTGACCATCTTATTGAAGATGAATCACTGAAATTGCATCGGAATTCAATACAAAGGGCACATTGCCGACTTAAGTATAAGAAAACTTACTTTTCTTACTGTCTTTGTCTTGAACCTTTCCAGTGACACTAGTTATAGATTCCGATGCTTCACTTCAGGCTTACTGTATACCTCTGACCTTCTTATTTAAGATGAAACATAGAAATTGCATCGGAATTTAATACAAATGGCACAATGCCGACATAAGTACAAGAAGACTGAATCTTCTTACTGTCTATGTTTTGAACCATTCCTGTGACACTAGTTATGGATCCCGATGCTAAACTTCAGGTTTACTGTATCCCGTGGACCTTCTTATTGACGATGAAACACAGAAATTGCATCGGAATTAAATACAAATGGCACAATGCCGACTTAACTACAAGAAAACTGACTCTTCTTACTGTCTATGATTTCAACCACTCCTGTGACACTAGTTATAGATTCCGATGCTTCCCTTCAGGTTCACTGTATCCCTCTGACCTTCTTATTGAAGATGAAACATAGAAATTGCATCGGAAGTAAATACACAAAGCACAATGCCGACTCAAATACAAGATGACTGATTCTTCTTACTGTCTATGTTATAACCCTTTCCTGTGAGACCGGTTTTTGATTCCGATGCTTCACTTCAGATTTACTGTATCCCTTGGACCTTATTATTGACGACGAAACATAGAGATTGCATCGGAATTAAATACAAAAGACACAATGCCGACTTACGTACAAGAAAACTGACTCTTCTTACTTTCTATGTTTTAAACCATTCCTGTGACACTACTTATAGATTCTGATGCTTCACTTCAGGTTTACTGTATCCCTCTGACATTCTTATTGACGATGAAAAACAAAAATTGCATCGGAATTAAATACAAAAGCACAATGCCGACTTAAGTACAAGAAAACTGACTCTTGCTACTGTCTATGTCTTGAACCGTTCCTGTGTAACTAGTTATTGATTCCTATGCTTCACTTCAGGTTTACTGTATCCTTCTGACCTTCATATTGACGATGAAACACAGAAATTGCATCGGAATTAAATACAAAAGGCACAATGCCGTCTTAAGTACAGGAAAACTGACTCTTCTTACTGTCTATGTTTTGAATTATTCTTGTAACACTAGTTATAGATTCCGATGCTTCACTTCAGGTTTACTTTATCACTCTGACCTTCTTAATGGCGATGAAACAAAGAAATTGCACTTGAATTAAATACAAGAGGCACAATGCCGACTTAAGTATAAGAAAACTTACATTTCTTACTGTCTTTGCTTTGAACTATTCCTGTGACACTAGTTATAGATTCCGATGCTTCACTTCAGGGTTACTGTATCCCTCTGACCTTATATTGACGATGAACTACAGAAATTGCATCGGAATTAAATACAAAAGGCACAATGCCGACTTAAGTACAAGAAAACTGACTCTTCGTACTGTCTATGTTTTGAACCATTCCCGTGACCCTAGTTATAGATTCCGATGCTTCACTTCAGGTTTAGTGTATCCCTCTGACCTTCTTATTGACGATGAAACACAGAAATAGCATCGGAATTAAATGCAAAAGGCACAATGACAACTTATGTACAAGAAAACTGACTCTTCTTACTGTCTATGTTTTGAACCATTCCTGTGACTCTAGTTATGGATTCGGATGCTCGACTTCAGGTTTACTGTATCCCTCTGACCTCATTATTGACGATGAAACACAGTAATTGCATCGGAATTAAATACAAAAGGCACAATGTCGACTCAAGTACAAGAAAACTGACTCTTCTTACTGTCTATCTTCCGAACCATTCCTGTGACACTAGTTATAGATTCCGATGCATCACTTCAGGTTTACTGTATCCCTCTGACCTTCTTATTGACGATGATACACAGAAATTGCATCGGAATTAAATACAAAAGGCACAATGCCGACTTAACTACAAGGAAACAGTCTCTTCTACCTGTCTATGATTTCAACTACTCTTGTGACACTAGTTATAGTTTTCGATGCTTCACTTCAGGTTTACTGTATCCCTCTGAACTTCTTATTATAGATGAAACATAGAAATTGCATCGGAATTTCATACAAAAGGCACAATGCCGACTTAAGTACAAGAAGACTGACTCTTCTTACTGTCTATGTTTTGAACCATTCCTGTGACACTAGTTATGGATCCCGATGCTTCACTTCAGGTTTACTGTATCCCTCTGTCCTTCATATTGACGATGAAACACAGAAATTGCATCGGAATTAAATACAAAAAGCACAATGCCGACTCAAGTACAAGATGACTGTCTCTTCTTACTGTCTATGTGTTGAACCATTCCTGTGACACTAGTTATAGATTCCGATGCTTCGCTTCAGGTTTATTGAATCCCTCCGACCTCCTTATTGACGATGAAACACAGAAATAGCATCGGAATTAAATACAAAAGGCACAATGCCGACTTATGTACAAGAAAACTGACTCTTCTTACTGTCTATGCTTTGAACCATTCCTGTGACACTAGTTATAGATTCCGATGCTTCACTTTAGGTTTATTGTATCCCTCTGACTTTATATTGACGATGAAACACAGAAATTGCATCGAAATTAAATACAAAAGGCTCAATGCCGACTTAAGTACAAGAAGACTGTCTCATCTTACTCTCTATGTTTTGAACCATTCCTGTGACACTAGTTATAGATTCCGATGCTTCACTTCAGCTTTACTGTATCCCTCTGACCTTCTTATTAACGATGAAACACAGAAATTGCATCGGAATTAAATACAAAAGGCACAATTCCGACTCGAGTACAAGAAGACTGGCTCTTCTTACTGTCTATGTTTTGAACCATTCCTGTGACACTAGTTATAGATTCCGATGCTTCACTTCAGGTTTACTGTATCCCTCTGACCTTCTTATTGACGATGAAACACAGAAATTGCATCGGAATTAAATACAAAAGGCACAATGCCCACTTAACTAAAAGAAAACTGACTCTTCTTACTGTCTATGATTTCAACCACTCCTGTGCCACTAGTTATAGTTTCCGATGGTTCACTTCATGTTTACTGTATCCCTCTGACCTTCTTATTGAAGATGAAACATAGAAATTGCATCGGAATTTTAAACAAAAGGCACAATGCCGACTTAAGTACAAGAAGACTGACTCTTCTTACTGTCTATGTTTTGAACCATTCCTGTGACACTAGTTATGGATCCCGATGCTTCACTTCAGGTTTACTGTATCCCTCTGACATTCTTATTGACGATGAAACTCAGAAATTGCATCGGAATTAAATACAAAAGGTACAATGACGACTCAAGTACAAGATGACAGGCTCTTCTTACTGTCTATGTGATGAACCATTCCTGTGACACTAGTTATAGATTCCGATGCTTCACTTCAGCTTTACTGTATCCCTCCGACCTCCTTATTGACGATGAAACTCAGAAATTGCATCGGAATTAAATACAAAAGGCACAATGACGACTTAAGTACAAGAAAACTGACTCTTCTTACTGTCTATGGTTTGAACCATTCCTGTGACACTAGTTATAGATCACGATGCTTCACTTCATGTTTACTGTATTAGTCTGACCTTCTTATTGACGACAACACGGAAATTGCATCGGAATTTAATACAAAATGTACAATGCCGACTTAAGTACAAGAAGACTGACTCTTCTTACTGTCTATGTTTTGAACCATTCCTTTGACACTAGTTATGGATCCCGATGCTTCACTTCAGGTTTGCTATATCCCCCTGACCTTCTTATTGACGAAGAAACACAGAAATTGCATCGGAATTAAATAGAAAAGGCACAATGCCGTCTTAAGTACAAGAAAACTGACTCTTCTTACTATCTATGTTTTGAATCATTCCTCTGACACTAGTTAAAGATTCCGATGCTTCACTTCAGGTTTACTGTATCCCTCTGACCTTCTTATTGACGATGAAACACAGAAATTGCATCGGAATCAAATACAAAAGGCACAATGCCGACTCAAATACAAGAAGACTGGCTCTTCTTACTGTCTATGTTATGAACCTTTCCTATGAGACCGGTTTCAGATTCCGATGCTTCACTTCAGGTTTACTGTATCCCTTGGACCTTATTATTGACGACGAAACACAGAAATTGCATCGGAATTAAATACAAAAGGCACAATGTCGACTTAAGTACAAGATGACTGACTCTTCTTACTGTCTATGTTTTGAACCATTCCTGTGACACTAGTTATAGATTCCTATTCTTCACTTCAGGTTTACTGAATCCCGCTGACCTTCTTATTGACGATGAAACAAAGAAATTGCATCGGAATTAAATACAAAAGGCACAACGCCGACTCAAATTCAAGAAGACTGGCTCTTCTTACTGTCTATGCTATGAATCTTTCCTGTGAGACCGGTTTTAGATTCCGATGCTTCACTTCAGGTTTACTGTATCCCGTGGACCTTCTTAGTGACGACGAAACACAGAAATTGCCACGGAATTAAGTAGAAAAGGCACAATGCCGACTGAAGTACAAGAAAACTGACTTTTCTTAATGTATATGTTTTGAACCATTTTTGTGACCCCTAGTTATAGATTACGATGCTTCACTTCAGGTTTACTGTATCCCTCTGACCTTCTCATTGACGATGAAACACAGAAATTACATCGGAATTCAATACAAGAGGCACAATGCCGCCTTAAGTACAAGAAAACTGACTCTTCTTACTCTCTATGTTTTGAACCGTAACTGTGACTCTAGTTATAGATTCCGATGCTTCACTTCAGGTTTACTGTATCCCTCTGACCTTCTTATTGACGATGAAACACAGAAATAGCATCGGAATTAAATGCAAAAGTCACAATGACGACTTATGTACAAGAAAACTGACTCTTCTTACTGTCTATGTTTTGAACCATTCCTGTGACTCTAGTTATGGATTCGGATGCTCGACTTCAGGTTTACTGTATCCCTCTGACCTCATTATTGACGATGAAACACAGTAATTGCATCGGAATTAAATACAAAAGGCACAATGTCGACTCAAGTACAAGAAAACTGACTCTTCTTACTGTCTATGCTTTGAACCATTCCTGTGACACTAGTTATAGATTCCGATGCTTCACTTTAGGTTTATTGTATCCCTCTGACTTTATATTGACGATGAAACACAGAAATTGCATCGAAATTAAATACAAAAGGCTCAATGCCGACTTAAGTACAAGAAGACTGTCTCATCTTACTCTCTATGTTTTGAACCATTCCTGTGACACTAGTTATAGATTCCGATGCTTCACTTCAGCTTTACTGTATCCCTCTGACCTTCTTATTAACGATGAAACACAGAAATTGCATCGGAATTAAATACAAAAGGCACAATTCCGACTCGAGTACAAGAAGACTGGCTCTTCTTACTGTCTATGTTTTGAACCATTCCTGTGACACTAGTTATAGGTTCCGATGCTTCACTTCAGGTTTACTGTATCCCTCTGACCTTCTTATTGACGATGAAACACAGAAATTGCATCGGAATTAAATACAAAAGGCACAATGCCCACTTAACTAAAAGAAAACTGACTCTTCTTACTGTCTATGATTTCAACCACTCCTGTGCCACTAGTTATAGTTTCCGATGGTTCACTTCATGTTTACTGTATCCCTCTGACCTTCTTATTGAAGATGAAACATAGAAATTGCATCGGAATTTTAAACAAAAGGCACAATGCCGACTTAAGTACAAGAAGACTGACTCTTCTTACTGTCTATGTTTTGAACCATTCCTGTGACACTAGTTATGGATCCCGATGCTTCACTTCAGGTTTACTGTATCCCTCTGACATTCTTATTGACGATGAAACTCAGAAATTGCATCGGAATTAAATACAAAAGGTACAATGACGACTCAAGTACAAGATGACAGGCTCTTCTTACTGTCTATGTGATGAACCATTCCTGTGACACTAGTTATAGATTCCGATGCTTCACTTCAGCTTTACTGTATCCCTCCGACCTCCTTATTGACGATGAAACTCAGAAATTGCATCGGAATTAAATACAAAAGGCACAATGACGACTTAAGTACAAGAAAACTGACTCTTCTTACTGTCTATGGTTTGAACCATTCCTGTGACACTAGTTATAGATCACGATGCTTCACTTCATGTTTACTGTATTAGTCTGACCTTCTTATTGACGACAACACGGAAATTGCATCGGAATTTAATACAAAATGTACAATGCCGACTTAAGTACAAGAAGACTGACTCTTCTTACTGTCTATGTTTTGAACCATTCCTTTGACACTAGTTATGGATCCCGATGCTTCACTTCAGGTTTGCTATATCCCCCTGACCTTCTTATTGACGAAGAAACACAGAAATTGCATCGGAATTAAATAGAAAAGGCACAATGCCGTCTTAAGTACAAGAAAACTGACTCTTCTTACTATCTATGTTTTGAATCATTCCTCTGACACTAGTTAAAGATTCCGATGCTTCACTTCAGGTTTACTGTATCCCTCTGACCTTCTTATTGACGATGAAACACAGAAATTGCATCGGAATCAAATACAAAAGGCACAATGCCGACTCAAATACAAGAAGACTGGCTCTTCTTACTGTCTATGTTATGAACCTTTCCTATGAGACCGGTTTCAGATTCCGATGCTTCACTTCAGGTTTACTGTATCCCTTGGACCTTATTATTGACGACGAAACACAGAAATTGCATCGGAATTAAATACAAAAGGCACTATGCCGACTTAAGTACAAGAAAACTGACTCTTCTTACTGTCTATGTTTTGAACAATTTCTGTGTCACTAGTTATAGATTCTGATGCTTCACTTCTGGTTTACTGTATTCCTCTGACCTTCTTATTGACGATGAAACACTGAAATTGCATCGGAATTAAATACAATGGGCACAATGCCGACTTAAGTATAAGAAAACTTACTTTTCTTACTGTCTATGCCTTGAACCATTCCAGTGACACTAGTTATAGATTCCGATGCTTCAATTCAAGCTTACTGTATACCTCTGACCTTCTTATTGACGATGAAACACAGAAATTGCATCGGAATTAAATACAAAAGGCACAATACCGACTTAAGTACAAGAAGACTGACTCTTCTTACTGTCTATGTTTTGAACCATTCCTGTGACACTAGTTATAGATGCCTATTCTTCACTTAAGGTTTACTGAATCCCGCTGACCTTCTTATTGACGATGAAACAATGAAATTGCAGCGGAATTAAATACAAAAGGCACAACGCCGACTCAAATTCAAGAAGACTGGCTCTTCTTACTGTCTATGTTATGAATCTTTCCTGTGAGACCGGTTTTAGATTCCGATGCTTCACTTCAGGTTTACTGTATCCCGTGGACCTTCTTATTGACGACGAAACACAGAAATTGCCACGGAATTAAGTAGAAAAGGCCCAATGCCGACTGAAGTACAAGAAAACTGACTTTTCTTAATGTATATGTTTTGAACCATTTTTGTGACCCCTAGTTATAGATTACGATGCTTCACTTCAGGTTTACTGTATCCCTCTGACCTTCTCATTGACGACGAAACACAGAAATTACATCGGAATTCAATACAAAAGGCACAATGCCGCCTTAAGTACAAGAAAACTGACTCTTCTTACTCTCTATGTTTTGAACCGTAACTGTGACTCTAGTTATAGATTCCGATGCTTCACTTCAGGTTTACTGTATCCCTCTGACCTTCTTATTGACGATGAAACACAGAAATTGCATCGGAATTAAATACAAAAGGCAAAATGCCGACTTATGTACAAGTAAACTGACTCTTCTTACTGTCTATGTTTTGAACCATTCCTGTGACACTAGTTATAGATTCTGATGCATCCCTTCAGGTTTACTGTATCCCTCTGAACTTATATTGACGATGAAACACAGAAATTGCATCGGAATTAAATACAAAAGGCTCAATGCCGACTTAGGTACAAGAAGACTGTCTCATCTTACTCTCTATGTTTTGAACCATTCCTGTGACACTAGTTATAGAATCCGATGCTTCACTTCAGCTTTACTGCATCCCTCTGACCTTCTTATTGACGATGAAACACAGAAATTGCATCGGAATTAAATACAAAAGGCACAATTCCGACTCAAGTACAAGAAGACTGGCTCTTCTTACTGTCTATGATTTGAACCATTCCTGTGACACTAGTTATAGATTCCGATGCTTCACTTCAGGTTTACTGTATCCCTCTGACCTCCTTATTGTCGATGAAACACAGAAATTGCATCGGATTTAAATACAAAAGGCACAATGCCGACTCAAGTACAAGAAGACTGGCTCTTCTTATTGTCTATGTTTTAAACCATTCCTGTGACACTAGTTATGGATTCGGATGCTCGACTTCAGGTTTGTTGTATCCCTCTGACCACATTATTGACGATGAAACACAGAAATTGCATCGGAATTAAATTCAAAAGCACAATGCCGGCTCAAGTACAAGAAAACTGACTCTTCTTACTGTCTATGCACCGAACCATTCCTGTGACACTAGTTATAGATTCCGATGCTACACTTCAGGTTTACTGTATCCCTCTGACCTTCTTATTGACGATGAAACACAGAAATTGCATCGGAAATAAATACAAAAGCCACAATGCCGACTTAAGTACAAGAAAACTGACTCTTCTTACTGTCTATGATTTGAACCACTCCTGTGACACTAGTTATAGTTTCCGATGCTTCACTTCAGGTTTACTGTATCCCTCTGACCTTCTTAATATAGATGAAACATAGAAATTGCATCGGAATTTAATACAAAGGCACAATGCCGACTTAAGTACAAGAAGACTGACTCTTCTTACTGTCTATGTTTTGAACCATTCCTGTGACACTAGTCATGGATCCCGATGCTTCACTTCAGGTTTACTGTATCCTTCTGACCGTCTTATTGACGATGAAACACAGAAATTGCATCGGAATTAAATACAAAAGGCACACAGCAGACTCAAGTACAAGAAGACTGGCTCTTCTTTCGGTCTATGCTATGAACCTTTCCTGTGAGACCGGTTTTAGATTCCAATGCTTCACTTCAGGTTTACTGTATCCCTCTGACCTTCTTATTGAAGATGAAACATAGAAATTGCATCGGAATTAAATACAAAAAGCACAATGCCGACTCAAATACAAGATGACTGGCTCTTCTTACTGTCTATGGGTTGAACCATTCCTGTGACTCTAGTTATAGATTCCGATGCATCACTTCAGTTTAACTGTATCCCTCTGACCTCCTTATTGACGATGAAATTAACAAATTGCATCGGAATTAAATGCAAAAGGTACTATGCCGACTTAAGTACAAGAAAACTGACTCTTCTTACTATGTTTTGAACCATACCTGTAACACTAGTTATAGATTCCGATGCTTCACTTCAGGTTTACTGTATCCCTCTGACCCTCTTATTGACGATGAAACACTGAAATTGCAACTTAATTAAATACAAAGGGCACAATGCCGACCTAAGTAGAAGAAAACTTACTTTTCTTACTATCTTTGTTTTGAACCATTCCTGTGACACTAGTTATAGATTCCGATGCATCACTTCATGTTTATTGTATCAGTCTGACCTTCTTATTGACGATGAAACACAGAAATTGCATCGGAATTAAATACAAAAGCACAATGCCGACTTATGTACAAGAAAACTGACCCTTCTTACTGTCTATGTTTTGAACCATTCCTATGACACTAGTTACAGATTCCGATGCTTCCCTTCAGGTTTACTGTATCCCTCTGTATCCCTCTGACCTTATATTGACGATGAAACACAGAAATTGCATCGGAATTAAATACAAAAGGCACAATGGTGACTTAAGTACAAGAAGACTGACTCTTCTTACTGTCTATGATTTGAACCACTCCTGTGACACTAGTTATAGTTTTCGATGCTTCACTTCAGGTTCACTGTATCCCTTTGACCTTCTTATTGGCGATGAAACATATAAATTGCATCGGAATTTAATACAAAAGGCACAATGCCGACTTAAGTACAAGAAGACTGACACTTCTTACTGTCTATGTTTTGATCCATTCCTGTGACACTAGTTATGGATCCTGATGCTTCACTTCAGGTTTACTGTATCCCTCTAACCGTCTTATTGACGATGAAACACAGAAATTGCATCAGAATTAAATACAAAAGGCACAATGCCGACTCAAATACAAGAAGACTGGCTCTTCTTACTGGCTATGTAATGAACATTTCCTGTGAGACCGGTTTTAGATGCCGATGCTTCACTTTAGGTTTACTGTATCCCGTGGACCTTCGTATTGACGACGAAACACAGAAATTGCATCGGAATTAAATAGAAAAGGCTCAATGCCGATTAAAGTACAAGAAAACTGACTCTTCTTACTGTATATGTTTTGAACCATTTGTGTGACACTAGTTATAGATTCCGATGCTTCACTTCAGGTTTACTGTATCCCTCTGACCTTCTTATTGACGATGAAACACAGAAATTGCATCGGAATTAAATGCAAAAAGCACAATGCCGACTTAAGTACAAGAAAACTGACTCTTCTTACTGTCTATGTTTTGAACCGATCCTGTGACACTAGTTATAGATTCCGACGCTCCACTTCAGGTTTACTGTATCCGGTGGACCATCTTATTGACGACGAAACGCAGAAATTGTATCGGAATTGAATACAAAACACACAATGGCGACATAAGTACAAGAAATCTGACACTTCTTACTGTCTATGTTTTGAACCATTCCTCTGGCACTAGTTATACATTCCGATGCTTCACTTCAGGTTTACTGTATCCCTCTGACCTCCTTATTGACGATGAAACACAGAAATTTCATCGGAATTAAATACAAACGACACAATGCCCACTTAAGTACAAGAAAACTGACTCGTCTTACTGTCTATGTTTTGAACCATATCTGTGCCACTAGTTATATATTCCGATGCTTCACTTCAAGCTTACTGTATCCCTCAGACCCTCTAATTGACGATGAAACACAGAAATTGCATCGGAATTAAATACAAAAGGCTCAATGCCGACTTAAGTACAAGAAGACTGACACTTCTTACTGTCTATGTTTTGAACCATTCCTGTGACACTAGTTATAGATTCCGATGCTTCACTTCAGGTTTACTAAATCCCTCTGACCTTCTTATTGACGATGAAACACAGAAATGGCATCGGAATTAAATGCAAAAGGCACAATGCCAAATTAAGTACAAGAAAACTGACTCTTCTTACTGTCAATGTTTTAAACCATTCCTATGACACTAGTTATAGATACCGATGCTTCACTTTAGGTTTACTGTATCCCTCTGACCTTCTTATTGACGATAAAACACAGAAATTACATCGGAATTAAATACAAAAGGCACAATGCCGACTCAATTACAAGAAGACTGGCTCTTCTTACTGTCTATGTTTTGAACCTTTCCTGTGAGACCGGTTTTCGATTCCGATGCTTCACTTCAGGTTTACTGTATCCCTCTGACCTTCTTATTGACGATGAAACATACAAATTGCATCGGGATTAAATACAAAAGGCACAATGCCGACTCAAGTACAAGAAGACTGGCTCTTCTTACTGTCTATGTTTTGAATCTTTCCCGTGAGACAGGTTTTAGATTCCGTTGCTTCACTACCGGTTGTCTGTATCCCATTGACCTTCTTATTGACGACGAAACACAGAAATTGCATCGGAATTATATACAAATGCACAATACCGACTTAAGTACAAGAAAACCGGCTTTTCTTACTGTCTATGTTTTGTACCTTTCCTGTGAGACCAGTTTTAGATTCCGATGCTTCACTTCCGGTTTACTGTATCCCGTGGACCTTCTTATAGACGACGAAACGCAGACATTGCATCGGAAATGAATACAAAAGGCACAATGTCGACTTAAGTACAAGAAACCTGTCACTTCTTACTGTCTGTGTTAAGGACCATTCCTGTGACACTAATTATAGATTCCGATGGTTCACTTCAGGCTTACTGTATCCCTCTCACCTTCTTATTGACGATGAAACACAGAAATTGCATCGGAATTAAATACAAAAGGCACAATGCCGACTTATGTACAAGAAGACTGGCTCTTCTTTCTGTCTATGTTTTGAACCTCTCCTGTGAGCCCGGTTTTAGATTCCGATGCTTCACTTCTGGTTTACCGTATCCCTTGGACAATCCTATTGACGACGAAACACAGTAATTGCATCGGAATTAAATGGAATAGGCACAATGCCGACTTAAGTGCAAGAAAACTGACTCTTCTTAATGTCTATGATTTCAACCATTCCTGTGACACTAGTTATAGATTCCGATGCTTCACTTCAGGTTTACTGTATCCCTCTCACCTTCTTATTGACGATGAAACACAGAAATTGCATCGGAATAAAATACAAAAGGCACTGTGCCGACATAAGTCCAAGAAAACTGACTCTTCTTACTGTTTATGCTTTGAACCATTCCTGTGACACTAGTTATAGATTCAAATGCTTCACATTAGGTTTACTGTGTCCCTCTGACCTTCTTATTGACGATGAAACACAGAAATTGAATCGGAATTAAATACAAAAGGCACAATGCAGACTTAAGTTCAAGAAGACTGACTCTTCCTACTGTCTATGTTTGAACCATTTCTGTGACACTAGTTATAGATTCCGATGCTTCACTTCAGGTTTACTGGATCCCACTGATCTTCTTATTGACGATGAAACACAGAAATTGCATCGAAATTGAATACAAAAGGCTCAATGCCGACGCAAGTCCAAGAAGACTGGCTCCTGTTACTGTCTATGTTTTGAACCATTCCTGTGACACTAGTTACAGATGCTGCACTTCAGGAATACTGTATCCAGCTGACCTTCTTATTGATGATGAAACACAGAAATTCCATACGAATTAAATACAAAAGGCACAATGCTGACTTTAGTACAAGAAGACTAACTCTTCTTACTGTCTATGTTTTGAACCATTCCTGTGACACTAGTTATTATTTCCGATGCCTCACTTCAGTTTTACTGTATCTCTCTGACCTTCTTATTAACGATGAAACACAGAAATTGCATCTTAATTAAATACAAAAGCACAATGCCGACTTATGTACAAGAATACTGAGTCTTCTTACTGTCTTTGTTTTGAACCATTCCTGTGACACTAGTTATAGGTTCCTATTCCTGACTTCTGGTTTACTGAATTCCGCTAACCTTCTTATTGACGACGAAACACAGAAATTGCATTGGTATTAAATAGAAAAGGCACAATGCCGACTAAAGTAGAAGAAAACTGACTCTTCTTACTGTATATGATTTGTACCATTCCTGTGACACTAGTTATAGATTCCGATGTTTCACTTCAGGTTTACTGCATCCCTCTGACCTTCTTATTGACGATGAAACACAGAAATTGCATCGGAATTAAATACAAATGGCACAATGCCGACTTAAGTACAAGAAAACTGACTCTTCTTACTGTCTATGTTTGAACCATTCCTGTGACACTAGTTATAGATTCCGATGCTTCACTTCAGGTTTACTGTATCCCTGTGAGCTTCTTATTGACGATGAAACACAGAAATTGCTTCGGAATTATATACAGAAGGCACAATGCCGACTTAAGTACAAGAAAACCGACTCTTCTTACTGTCTAAGTTTTGAACCATTCCTGTGACACAAGTTATAGATTCCGATGCTTCACATTAGGTTTACTGTATCCCTCTGACCTTCTTATTGACGATGAAACACAGAAATTGCATCGGAATTAAATACAAAAGGCACAATGCCGACTTGAGAACAAGAAAACTGACTCTTCTTACTGTCTGTGTTTTGAACCATTCCTGTGACACTAGTTATAGATTCCGATGCTTCACATTAGGTTTACTGTATCCCTCTGACCTTCTTATTGACGATGAAACACAGAAATTGCATCGGAATTAAATACAAAAGGCAAAATGCCGACTTAAGGACAGGAAGACAGTCTCTTCCTACTGTCTATGTTTTGAACCATTCCTGTGACACTAGTTATAGATTCCGATGCTTCACTTCAGGTTTACTGAATCCCTCTGAGCTTCTTATTGACGATGAAACACAGAAATTGCATCTTAATTAAATACAAAGGGCACAATGCCGACTTAACTACAAGAAGACTGACTCTTCTTACTGTCTATGGTTCGAACCATTCCTGTAACACTAGTTACAGATTCAGATGCTGTACTTCAGGTATACTGTATCAAGCTGACCTTCTTATTGATGATGAAGCACAGAAATTCCATCGGAGTTAAATACAAAAGGCACAATGCCGACTTTAGTACAAGAAGGCTAACTCTTCTTACTGTCTATGTTTTGAACCATTCCTGTGACACTAGTTATAGATTCCTATTCTTCACTTCTGGTTTACTGAATCCCGCTGACCTTCTGATTGACGATGAAACACAGAAATTGCATCTGAATTATATACAAAAGGCACAACGCCGACTCAAATACAAGAAGACTGGCTTCTCTTACTGTCTATGCTATGAACCTTTCCTGTGAGACCGGTTTTAGATTCAGATGCTTCACTTCAGGTTTACTGTATCCCGTGGACCTTCTTATTGACGACGAAACACAGAAATTGCATCGGGATTAAATTGAAAAGGCACAATGCCGACTAAAGTACAAGAAAACTGACTCCTCTTACTGTATATGTTTTGAACCATTCCTGTGACTCTAGTTATAGATTCCGATGCTTCACTTCAGGTTTACTGTATCCCCCTGACCTTCGTATTGACGATGAAACACAGAAATTGCATCGGAATTAAGTAGAAAAGACACAATGCCGACTTAAGTACAAGAAAACTGACTCTTCTTACAGTCTATGTTTTGAACCATTCCTGTGACACTAGTTATAGATTCCGATGCTTCACTTCAGGTTTACTGTATCCCTGTGACCTTCTTATTGACGATGAAACACAGAAATTGCATCGGTATTAAATACAAAAGGCACAATGCCGACTTAAGTAGAAGAAAGCCGAATCTTCTTAGTGTCTATGATTTGAACCATTCCTGTGACACTAGTTACAGATTCCGATGCTTCACTTCAGGTTTACTCTATCCCTCTGACCTTCTTATTGACGATGAAACACAGAAATTGCATCGGAATTAAATACAAAAGACACAATGCCGACTCAAGTACAAGAAGACTGGCTCTTCTTACTGTCTATGTTTTGAACCTTAGCAGTGAGCCCGGTTTTATTTTCCGATGCTTCCCTTCAGGTTTACTGTATCCCTCTAACCTTCTTATTGACGATAAAACACAAAAATTGCATCGGAATTAAATACAAAAGGCACAATGCCGACTCAAGTACAAGAAGACTGGCTCTTCTTACTGTCTATGTTTTGATCCTTTCCTGTGAAACCGGATTTAGATTCCGATGCTTCACTTCAGGTTTACCGTATCCCTTGGACCTTCTTATTGACGCCGACACACAGAAATTGCAACGGAACTAAATAGAATAGGCACAATACCGACTTAAGTACAAGAAAACTGACTCTTTTTAAGGTCTATGATTTGGACCATTCCTGTGACACTAGTTATAGATTCCGATACTTCACTTCAGGTTTACTGCATCCCTCTGACCTTCTTACTGACGATGAAACACAGAAATTGCATCGGAATAAAATACAAAAGGCACTGTGCCGACATTAGTCCAAGAAAACTGACTCTTCTTACTGTTTATGCTTTGAACCAATCCTGGGACACAAGTTGTAGATTCCGATGCTACACTTCAAGTTTACTGTATCCCTGTGAGCTTCTTATTGACGATGAAACACAGAAATTGCTTCGGAATTATATACAGAAGGCACAATGCCGACTTAAGTACAAGAAAACTGACTCTTCTTACTGTCTATGTTTTGAACCATTCCTGTGACACTAGTTATAGATTCAAATGCTTCACATTAGGTTTACTGTGTCCCTCTGACCTTCTTATTGACGATGAAACACAGAAATTGAATCGGAATTAAATACAAAAGGCACAATGCAGACTTAAGTACAAGAAGAATGACTCTTCCTACTGTCTATGTTTGAACCATTCCTGTGACACTAGTTATAGATTCCGATGCTTCACTTCAGGTTTACTGGATCCCTCTGATCTTCTTATTGACGATGAAACACAGAAATTGCATCGAAATTGAATACAAAAGGCTCAATGCCGACGCAAGTCCAAGAAGACTGGCTCCTGTTACTGTCTATGTTTTGAACCATTCCTGTGACACTAGTTACAGATTCAGATGCTGCACCTCAGGAATACTGTATCCAGCTGACCTTCTTATTGATGATGAAACACAGAAATTCCATATGAATTAAATACAAAAGACACAATGCTGATTTTAGTACAAGAAGACTAACTCTTCTTACTGTCTATGTTTTGAACCATTCCTGTGACACTAGTTATTATTTCCGATGCCTCACTTCAGTTTTACTGTATCTCTCTGACCTTCTTATTGACGATGAAACACAGAAATTGCATCTTAATTAAATACAAAAGCACAATGCCGACTTATGTACAACAATACTGAGTCTTCTTAGTGTCTATGTTTTGAACCATTCCTGTGACACTAGTTATAGATTCCTATTCCTCACTTCTGGTTTACTGAATTCCGCTAACCTTCTTATTGACGACGAAACACAGAAATTGCATCGGTATTACATAGGAAAGGCACAATGCCGACTAAAGTAGAAGAAATCTGACTCTTCTTACTGTATATGATTTGTACCATTCCTGTGACACTAGTTATAGATTCCGATGCTTTACTTCAGGTTTACTGTATCCCTCTGACCTTCTTATTGACGATGAAACACAGAAATTGCATCGGAATTAAATACAAAAGGCACAATGCCGACTCAAGTATAAGGAGACTGGCTCTTCTTACTGTCTATGTTTTGAACCTTTCCTGTGAGACCGGTTTTAGATTCCGATGCTTCACTTCAGGTTAACTGAATCCGGTGGACCTTCTTATTTACGACGAAACGCAGAAATTGCATCGGAATTGAATACAAAAGGCACAATGCCGACTTAAGTACAAGAAATCTGAAAATTCTTACTGTCTATGTTTTGAACCATTCCTGTGGCACTAGTTAAACATTCCGATGCTTCACTTCAGGTTTACTTTATCCCCCTGACCTTCTTATGGACGATGAAACACAGAAATTGCATCGGAATTAAATAGAAAAGACACAATGCCGACTTAAGTACAAGAAAACTGACATTTCTTACTGTCTATGTTTTGAACCGTTCCTGTGACACTAGTTATAGATTCCGATGCTTCACTTCAGGTTTACTGTATCCCTCTGACCTTCTTATTGACGATGAAACACATAAATTGCATCGTAATGAAATACAAAAGGCACAATGCCGACTCAAGTACAAGAAGACTGGCTCTTCTTACTGTCTATGTTTTGAATCTTTCCTGTGAGCCCGGTTTAAGATTCCGATGCTTCACTTCAGGTTTACCGTATCCCTTGGACCTTCTTATTGACGCCGAACACACAGAAATTGTATCGGAACTAAATAGAATAGGCACAATGCCGACTTACGTACAACAAATCTGACTCTTCTTAATGTCTATGATTTGTACCATTCCTGTGACACTAGTTATAGATTCCGATGTTTCACTTCAGGTTTACTGCATCCCTCTGACCTTCTTATTGACGATGAAACACAGAAATTGCATCGGAATTAAATACAAAAGGCACAATGCCGACTTAAGGACAAGAAGACAGACTCTTCCTACTGTCTATGTTTTGAACCATTCCTGTGACACTAGTTATAGATTCCGATGCTTCACTTCAGGTTTACTGAATCCCTCTGAGCTTCTTATTGACGATGAAACACAGAAATTGCATCTTAATTAAATACAAATGGCACAATGCCGACTTAACTACAAGAAGACTGACTCTTCATACTGTCTATGGTTCGAACCATTCCTGTAACACTAGTTACAGATTCAGATGCTGCACTTCAGGTATACTGTATCCAGCTGACCTTCTTGTTGATGATGAAGCACAGAAATTCCATCGGAGTTAAATACAAAAGGCACAATGCCGACTTTAGTACAAGAAGGCTAACTCTTCTTACTGTCTATGTTTTGAACCATTCCTGTGGCACTATTTATAGTTTCCGATGCTTCACTTCAGTTTTACTGTATCCCTCTGACCTTCATATTGACGATGAAACACAGAAATTGCATCGGAATTAATTACAAAAGGCACCATGCCGACTAAAGTACAACAAATCTGACTCTTCTTAATGTCTATGATTTGTACCATTCCTGTGACACTAGTTATAGATTCCGATGTTTCACTTCAGGTTTACTGCATCCCTCTGACCTTCTTATTGACGATGAAACACAGAAATTGCATCGGAATTAAATGCAAAAGGCACAATGCCGACTTAAGTACAAGAAAACTGACTCTTCTTACTGTCTATGTTTGAACCATTCCTGTGACACTAGTTATAGATTCCGATGCTTCACATTAGGTTTACTGTATCCCTCTGACCTTCTTATTGACGATGAAACACAGAAATTGCATCTGAATTATATACAAAAGGCACAACGCCGACTCAAATACAAGAAGACTGGCTTCTCTTACTGTCTATGCTATGAACCTTTCCTGTGAGACCGGTTTTAGATTCAGATGCTTCACTTCAGGTTTACTGTATCCCGTGGACCTACTTATTGACGACGAAACACAGAAATTGCATCGGGATTAAATTGAAAAGGCGCAATGCCGACTAAAGTACAAGAAAACTGACTCTTCTTACTGTATATGTTTTGAACCATTCCTGTGACTCTAGTTATAGATTCCGATGCTTCACTTCAGGTTTACTGTATCCCCCTGACCTTCTTATTGACGATGAAACACAGAAATTGCATCGGAATTAAGTAGAAAAGACACAATGCCGACTTAAGTACAAGAAAACTGACTCTTCTTACTGTCTATGTTTGAACCATTCCTGTGACACTAGTTATAGATTCCGATGCTTCACATTAGGTTTACTGTATCCCTCTGACCTTCTTATTGACGATGAAACACAGAAATTGCATCGGAATTAAATACAAAAGGCACAATGCCGACTTGAGGACATGAAAACTGACTCTTCTTACTGTCTATGTTTTGAACCATTCCTGTGACACTAGTTATAGATTCCGATGTTTTACATTAGGTTTACTGTATCCCTCTGACCTTCTTATTGACGATGAAACATAGAAATTGCATCGGAATTAAATACAAAAGGCACAATGCCGACTTAAGGACAAGAAGACAGACTCTTCCTACTGTCTATGTTTTGAACCATTCCTGTGACACTAGTTATAGATTCCGATGCTTCACTTCAGGTTTACTGAATCCCTCTGAGCTTCTTATTGACGATGAAACACAGAAATTGCATCTGAATTATATACAAAAGGCACAACGCCGACTCAAATACAAGAAGACTGGCTTCTCTTACTGTCTATGCTATGAACCTTTCCTGTGAGACCGGTTTTAGATTCAGATGCTTCACTTCAGGTTTACTGTATCCCGTGGACCTTCTTATTGACGACGAAACACAGAAATTGCATCGGGATTAAATTGAAAAGGCGCAATGCCGACTAAAGTACAAGAAAACTGACTCTTCTTACTCTATATGTTTTGAACCATTCCTGTGACTCTAGTTATAGATTCCGATGCTTCACTTCAGGTTTACTGTATCCCCCTGACCTTCTTATTGACGATGAAACACAGAAATTGCATCGGAATTAAGTAGAAAAGACACAATGCCGACTTAAGTACAAGAAAACTGACTCTTCCTACTGTCTATGTTTTGAACCATTCCTGTGACACTAGTTATAGATTCCGATGCTTCACTTCAGGTTTACTGTATCCCTGTGACCTTCTTATTGACGATGAAACACAGAAATTGCATCGGTATTAAATACAAAAAGGACAATGCCGAGTTAAGTAGAAGAAAGCCGAATCTTCTTAGTGTCTATGATTTGAACCATTCCTGTGACACTAGTTACAGATTCCGATGCTTCACTTCAGGTTTACTCTATCCCTCTGACCTTCTTATTGACGATGAAACACAGTAATTGAATCGGAATTAAATACAAAAGACACAATGCCGACTCAAGTACAAGAAGACTGGCTCTTCTTACTGTCTATGTTTTGAACCTTAGGTGCGAGCCCGGTTTTATATTCCGATGCTTCACTTCAGGTTTACTGTATCCCTCTAACCTTCTTATTGACGATAAAACACAAAAATTGCATCAGAATTAAATACAAAAGGCACAATGCCGACTCAAGTACAAGAAGACTGGCTCTTCTTACTGTCTATGTTTTGAACCTTTCCTGTGAAACCGGATTTAGATTCCGATGCTTCACTTCAGGTTTACCGTATCCCTTGGACCTTCTTATTGACGCCGACACACAGAAATTGCATCGGAACTAAATAGAATAGGCACAATGCCGACTTAAGTACAAGAAAACTGACTCTTTTTAAGGTCTATGATTTGTACCATTCCTGTGACACTAGTTATAGATTCCCATACTTCACTTCAGGTTCACTGCATCCCTCTGACCTTCTTACTGACGATGAAACACAGAAATTGCATCGGAATTAAATACAAAAGGCACAATGCCGACTCAAGTACAAGAAGACTGGCACCTGTTACTGTCTATGATTTGAACCATTCCTGTGACACTAGTTATAGATTCCGATGCTTCACTTCAGGTTTACTATATCCCTCTGACCTTCTTATAGACGATGAAACACAGAAATTGCATCTTAACCATATACAAAAGGCACAATGCCGACTTCAGTACAAGAGGACTGACTCCTCTTACTGTCTACGGTTTGAACCATTCCTGTGACACTAGTTATAGATTCCGATGCTTCACTTCAGGTTTACTATATCACTCTGACCTTCTTATTGACGATGAAACACAGAAATTGCATCTTAATTAAATACAAAAGGCACAATGCCGACTTAAGTACAAGTAGACTGACTCTTCTTACTGTCTATAGTTTGAACCATTCCTGTGACACTAGTTACAGATTCAGATGCTGCACTTCAGGTATACTGTATCCAGCTGACCTTCTTATTGATAATGAACCACAGAAATTCCATCGGAGTTAAATACAAAAGGCATAATGTCGACTTTAGTACAAGAAGACTAACTCTTCTTACTGTCTATGTTTTGAACCATTCCTGTGACACTATTTATAGTTTCCGATGCTTCACTTCAGTTTTACTGTATCCATCTGACCTTCATATTGACGATGAAACACAGAAATTGCATCGGAATTAATTACAAAAGGCACAATGCTGACTAAAGTACAAGAAGACTGACTCTTCCTACTGTCTATGTTTTGAACCATTCCTGTGACACTAGTCTTAGATTCCGATGCTTCACTTCCGGTTTACTGTATCCCTCTGAACTTCTTATTGACGATGAAACACAGAAATTGCATCGGAATTAAATAGAAAAGACACAATGCCGACTTCAGTACAAGAAAACTGACTCATCTTACTGTCAATGTTTTGAACCATTCCTGTGACACTAGTTATAGATTGAGATGCTACACTTCAGGTTTACTGTATCCCTCTGACCTTCTTATTGACGATGAAACACAGAAATTGCATCGGAATTAAATACAAAAGGCACAATGCCGACTTAAGAACAAGTAGACAGACTTTTCCTTCTGTCTATGTTTTGAACCATTCATGTGACACTAGTTATAGATTCCGATGCTTCACTTCAGGTTTACTGAATCCCTCTCACCTTCTTATTGACGATGAAACACAGAAAGTGCATCGGAATTACATACAAAAGGCACAATGCCGACTCAAGTACAAGAAGACTGGCTCCTGTTACTGTCCATGTTTTGAACCATTCCTGTGACACTAGTTATAGATTCCGATGCTTCACTTCAGGTTTACTGTATCCCTCTGACCTTCTTATAGACGATGAAACACAGAAATTGCATCGGAATTAAATACAAAAGACACAATGCCGACTCAAGTACAAGAAGACTGTCTCTTCTTACTGTCTATGTTTTGAACCTTAGCTGTCAGCCCGGTTTTAGATTCCGATGCTTCACTTCAGGTTTACTGTATCCCTCTAACCTTCTTATTGACGATAAAACACAAAAATTGCATCGGAATTAAATACAAAAGGCACAATGCCGACTTAAGTACAAGTAGACTGACTTTTCCTTCTGTCTATGATTTGAACCATTCCTGTGACACTAGTTATAGATTCCGATACTTCACTTCAGGTTTACTGCATCCCTCTGACCTTCGCACTGACGATGAAACACAGAAATTGTATCGGAACCATATACAAAAGGCACAATGCCGACTTCAGTACAAGAAGACTGACTCTTCTTAATGTCTACGGTTTGAACCATTCCTGTGACACTAGTTATAGATTCCGATGCTTCACTTCAGGTTTACTATATCACTCTGACCTTCTTATTGACGATGAAACACAGAAATTGCATCTTAATTAAATACAAATGGCACAATGCCGACTTAAGTACAAGAAGACTGACTCTTCTTACTGTCTATGGTTTGAACCATTCCTGTGACACTAGTTACAGATTCAGATGCTGCACTTCAGGTAAACTGTATCCAGCTGACCTTCTTATTGACGATGAAGCACAGAAATACCATCAGAGTTAAATACAAAAGGCACAATGCCGACTTTAGTACAAGAATACTAACTCTTCTTACTGTCTATGTTTTGAACCTATCCTGTGACACTATTTATAGTTTCCGATGCTTCACTTCAGTTTTACTATATCCCTCTGACCTTCATATTGACGATGAAACACAGAAATTGCATCGGAATTAATTACAAAAGGCACAATGCCGACTAAAGTACAAGAAGACTTACTCTTCCTACTGTCTATGTTTTGAACCATTCCTGTGACACTAGTCTTAGGTTCCGATGCTTCACTTCAGGTTTACTGTATCCCTCTGACCTTCTTATTGACGATGAAACACAGAAATTGCATCGGAATTAAATAGAAAAGACACAATGCCGACTCAAGTACAAGAAGACTGGCTCTTCTTACTGTCTATGTTTTGAACCTTTCCTGTGAAACCGGATTTAGATTCCGATGCTTCACTTCAGGTTTACCGTATCCCTTGGACCTTCTTATTGACGCCGACACACAGAAATTGCATTGGAACTAAATAGAATAGGCACAATGCCGACTTAAGTACAAGAAAACTGACTCTTCTTTAGGTCTATGATTTGTACCATTCCTGTGACACTAGTTATAGATTCGGATACTTCAATTCAGGTTTACTGTATCCCTCTGACCTTCATATTGACGATGAAACACAGAAATTGCATCGGAATTATATACAAAAGGCACAATGCCGACTTAAGTACAAGAAGACTGACTCTTCTTACTGTCTATGGTTTGAACCATTCCTGTGACACTATTTATAGATTCTGATGCTTCACTTCAGGTTTACTGTATCCCGTGGACTTTCTTATTGACGACGAAACACAGAAATTGCATCGGGATTAAATTGAAAAGGCACAATGCCGACTAAAGTACAAGAAAACTGACTCTTCTTACTGTATTTGTTTTGAACCATTCCTGTGACTCTAGTTATAGATTCCGATGTTTCACTTCAGGTTTACTGCATCCCTCTGACCTTCTTATTGACGATGAAACACAGAAATTGCATCGGAATTAAATACAAAAGGCACAATGCCGACTTAAGTACAAGAAAACTGACTCTTCTTACTGTCTATGTTTGAACCATTCCTGTGACACTAGTTATAGATTCCGATGCTTCACATTAGGTTTACTGTATCCCTCTGACCTTCTTATTGACGATGAAACACAGAAATTGCATCTGAATTATATACAAAAGGCACAACGCCGACTCAAATACAAGAAGACTGGCTTCTCTTACTGTCTATGCTATGAACCTTTCCTGTGAGACCGGTTTTAGATTCAGATGCTTCACTTCAGGTTTACTGTATCCCGTGGACCTTCTTATTGACGACGAAACACAGAAATTGCATCGGGATTAAATTGAAAAGGCGCAATGCCGACTAAAGTACAAGAAAACTGACTCTTCTTACTCTATATGTTTTGAACCATTCCTGTGACTCTAGTTATAGATTCCGATGCTTCACTTCAGGTTTACTGTATCCCCCTGACCTTCTTATTGACGATGAAACACAGAAATTGCATCGGAATTAAGTAGAAAAGACACAATGCCGACTTAAGTACAAGAAAACTGACTCTTCTTACTGTCTATGTTTTGAACCATTCCTGTGACACTAGTTATAGATTCCGATGCTTCACATCAGGTTTACTGTATCCCTGTGACCTTCTTATTGACGATGAAACACAGAAATTGCATCGGTGTTAAATACAAAAAGGACAATGCCGAGTTAAGTAGAAGAAAGCCGAATCTTCTTAGTGTCTATGATTTGAACCATTCCTGTGACACTAGTTACAGATTCCGATGCTTCACTTCAGGTTTACTCTATCCCTCTGACCTTCTTATTGACGATGAAACACAGTAATTGAATCGGAATTAAATACAAAAGACACAATGCCGACTCAAGTACAAGAAGACTGGCTCTTCTTACTGTCTATGTTTTGAACCTTAGGTGTGAGCCCGGTTTTATATTCCGATGCTTCACTTCAGGTTTACTGTATCCCTCTAACCTTCTTATTGACGATAAAACACAAAAATTGCATCGGAATTAAATACAAAAGGCACAATGCCGACTCAAGTACAAGAAGACTGGCTCTTCTTACTGTCTATGTTTTGAACCTTTCCTGTGAAACCGGATTTAGATTCCGATGCTTCACTTCAGGTTTACCGTATCCCTTGGACCTTCTTATTGACGCCGACACACAGAAATTGCATCAGAACTAAATAGATTAGGCACAATGCCGACTTAAGTACAAGAAAACTGACTCTTTTTAAGGTCTATGATTTGTACCATTCCTGTGACACTAGTTATAGATTCCCATACTTCACTTCAGGTTCACTGCATCCCTCTGACCTTCTTACTGACGATGAAACACAGAAATTGCATCGGAATTAAATACAAAAGGCACAATGCCGACTCAAGTACAAGAAGACTGGCACCTGTTACTGTCTATGATTTGAACCATTCCTGTGACACTAGTTATAGATTCCGATGCTTCACTTCAGGTTTACTATATCCCTCTGACCTTCTTATAGACGATGAAACACAGAAATTGCATCTTAACCATATACAAAAGGCACAATGCCGACTTCAGTACAAGAAGACTGACTCTTCTTAATGTCTACGGTTTGAACCATTCCTGTGACACTAGTTATAGATTCCGATGCTTCACTTCAGGTTTACTATATCACTCTGACCTTCTTATTGACGATGAAACACAGAAATTGCATCTTAATTAAATACAAATGGCACAATGCCGACTTAAGTACAAGAAGACTGACTCTTCTTACTGTCTATGGTTTGAACCATTCCTGTGACACTAGTTACAGATTCAGATGCTGCACTTCAGGTAAACTGTATCCAGCTGACCTTCTTATTGACGATGAAGCAGAGAAATACCATCAGAGTTAAATACAAAAGGCACAATGCCGACTTTAGTACAAGAATACTAACTCTTCTTACTGTCTATGTTTTGAACCTATCCTGTGACACTATTTATAGTTTCCGATGCTTCACTTCAGTTTTACTATATCCCTCTGACCTTCATATTGACGATGAAACACAGAAATTGCATCGGAATTAATTACAAAAGGCACAATGCCGACTAAAGTACAAGAAGACTTACTCTTCCTACTGTCTATGTTTTGAACCATTCCTGTGACACTAGTCTTAGGTTCCGATGCTTCACTTCAGGTTTACTGTATCCCTCTGACCTTCTTATTGACGATGAAACACAGAAATTGCATCGGAATTAAATAGAAAAGACACAATGCCGACTCAAGTACAAGAAGACTGGCTCTTCTTACTGTCTATGTTTTGAACCTTTCCTGTGAAACCGGATTTAGATTCCGATGCTTCACTTCAGGTTTACCGTATCCCTTGGACCTTCTTATTGACGCCGACACACAGAAATTGCATTGGAACTAAATAGAATAGGCACAATGCCGACTTAAGTACAAGGAAACTGACACTTCTTTAGGTCTATGATTTGTACCATTCCTGTGACACTAGTTATAGATTCGGATACTTCAATTCAGGTTTACTGTATCCCTCTGACCTTCATATTGACGATGAAACACAGAAATTGCATCGGAATTATATACAAAAGGCACAATGCCGACTTAAGTACAAGAAGACTGACTCTTCTTACTCTCTATGGTTTGAACCATTCCTGTGACACTATTTATAGATTCTGATGCTTCACTTCAGGTTTACTGTATCCCTTGGACCTACTTATTGACGATGAAACACAGAAATTGCATCGGAATTAAATACAAAAGGCACAATGCCGACTTAAGTACAAGAACACTGACCCTTCCCACTGTCTATGTTTTAAACCATTCCTGTGACACTAGTTTTAGATTCCGAAGCTTCACTTCAGGTTTACTGTATCCCTCTGACCTCCTTATTGACGATGAAACATAGAAATTGCATCTTAATTAAATACAAAGGACAATGTCGACTTAAGTACAATAATACTGACTCTTCTTACTGTCTATGTTTTGAACCATTCCTGTGACACTAGTTATAGATTCCTATTCTTCACTTCTGGTTTACTGAATCCCGCTGACCATCTGATTGACGATGAAACACAGAAATTGCATCTGAATTATATACAAAAGGCACAACGCCGACTCAAATACAAGAAGACTGGCTTCTCTTACTGTCTATGCTATGAACCTTTCCTGTGAGACCGGTTTTAGATTCAGATGCTTCACTTCAGGATTACTGTATCCCGTGGACTTTCTTATTGACGACGAAACACAGAAATTGCATCGGGATTAAATTGAAAAGGCACAATGCCGACTAAAGTACAAGAAAACTGACTCTTCTTACTGTATATGTTTTGAACCATTCCTGTGACTCTAGTTATAGATTCCGATGCTTCACTTCAGGTTTACTGTATCCCCCTGACCTTCTTATTGACGATGAAACACAGAAATTGCATCGGAATTAAGTAGAAAAGACACAATGCCTACTTAAGTACAAGAAAACTGACTCCTCTTACTGTCTATGTTTTGAACCATTCCTGTGACACTAGTTATAGATTCCGATGCTTCACTTCAGGTTTACTGTATCCCTGTGACCTTCTTATTGACGATGAAACACAGAAATTTCATCGGTATTAAATACAAAAGGCACAATGCCGACTTAAGTAGAAGAAAGCCTAATCTTCTTAGTGTCTATGATTTGAACCATTCCTGTGACACTAGTTACAGATTCCGATGCTTCACTTCAGGTTTACTCTATCTCTCTGACCTTCTTATTGACGATGAAACACAGTAATTGAATCGGAATTAAATACAAAAGACACAATGCCGACTCAAGTACAAGAAGACTGGCTCATCTTACTGTCTATGTTTTGAACCTTAGGTGTGAGCCCGGTTTTATATTCCGATGCTTCACTTCAGGTTTACTGTATCCCTCTAACCTTCTTATTGACGATAAAACACAAAAATTGCATCGGAATTAAATACAAAAGGCACAATGCCGACTCAAGTACAAGAAGACTGGCTCTTCTTACTGTCTATGTTTTGAACCTTTCCTGTGAAACCGGATTTAGATTCCGATGCTTCACTTCAGGTTTACCGTATCCCTTGGACCTTCTTATTGACGCCGACACACAGAAATTGCATCGGAACTAAATAGAATAGGCACAATGCCGACTTTAGTACAAGAAAACTGACTCTTTTTAAGGTCTATGATTTGTACCATTCCTGTGACACTAGTTACAGATTCCCATACTTCACTTCAGGTTTACTGCATCCCTCTGACCTTCTTACTGACGATGAAACACAGAAATTGCATCGGAATTAAATACAAAAGGCACAATGCCGACTCAAGTACAAGAAGACTGGCTCCTGTTACTGTCTATGATTTGAACCATTCCTGTGACACTAGTTATAGATTCCGATGATTCACTTCAGGTTTACTATATCCCTCTGACCTTCTTATAGACGATGAAACACAGAAATTGCATCTTAACCATATACAAAAGGCACAATGCCGACTTCAGTACAAGAAGACTGACTCTTCTTACTGTCTACGGTTTGAACCATTCCTGTGACACTAGTTATAGATTCCGATGCTTCACTTCAGGTTTACTATATCACTCTGACCTTCTTATTGACGATGAAACACAGAAATTGCATCTTAATTAAATACAAAAGGCACAATGCCGACTTAAGTACAAGTAGACTGACTCTTCTTACTGTCTATAGTTTGAACCATTCCTGTGACACTAGTTACAGATTCAGATGCTGCACTTCAGGTATACTGTATCCAGCTGACCTTCTTATTGATAATGAACCACAGAAATTCCATCGGAGTTAAATGCAAAAGGCACAATGCCGACTTTAGTACAAGAAGACTAACTCTTCTTACTGTCTATGTTTTGAACCATTCCTGTGACACTATTTATAGTTTCCGATGCTTCACTTCAGTTTTACTGTATCCATCTGACCTTCATATTGACGATGAAACACAGAAATTGCATCGGAATTAATTACAAAAGGCACAATGCTGACTAAAGTACAAGAAGACTGACTCTTCCTACTGTCTATGTTTTGAACCATTCCTGTGACACTAGTCTTAGATTCCGATGCTTCACTTCCGGTTTACTGTATCCCTCTGAACTTCTTATTGACGATGAAACACAGAAATTGCATCGGAATTAAATAGAAAAGACACAATGCCGACTTCAGTACAAGAAAACTGACTCATCTTACTGTCAATGTTTTGAACCATTCTTGTGACACTAGTTATAGATTGAGATGCTTCACTTCAGGTTTACTGTATCCCTCTGACCTTCTTATTGACGATGAAACACAGAAATTGTATCGGAACCATATACAAAAGGCACAATGCCGACTTCAGTACAAGAAGACTGACTCTTCTTACTGTCTACGGTTTGAACCATACCTGTGACACTAGTTATAGATTCCGATGCTTCACTTCAGGTTTACTATATCACTCTGACCTTCTTATTGACGATGAAACACAGAAATTGCATCTTAATTAAATACAAATGGCACAATGCCGACTTAAGTACAAGAAGACTGACTCTTCTTACTGTCTATGGTTTGAACCATTCCTGTGACACTAGTTACAGATACAGATGCTGCACTTCAGGTAAACTGTATCCAGCTGACCTTCTTATAGACGATGAAGCACAGAAATACCATCAGAGTTAAATACAAAAGGCACAATGCCGACTTTAGTACAAGAATACTAACTCTTCTTACTGTCTATGTTTTGAACCTATCCTGTGACACTATTTATAGTTTCCGATGCTTCACTTCAGTTTTACTGTATCCCTCTGACCTTCATATTGACGATGAAACACAGAAATTGCATCGGAATTAATTACAAAAGGCACAATGCCGACTAAAGTACAAGAAGACTTACTCTTCCTACTGTCTATGTTTTGAACCATTCCTGTGACACTAGTCTTAGATTCCGATGCTTCACTTCAGGTGTACTGTATCCCTCTGACCTTCTTATTGACGATGAAACACAGAAATTGCATCGGAATTAAATAGAAAAGACACAATGCCGACTTAAGTACAAGAAAACTGACTCTTCTTACTGTCTATGCTTTGAACCATTCCAGTGACACTAGTTATAGATTACGATGCTTCACTTCAGGTTTACTGTATCCCTCTGACCTTCTTATTGACGATGAAACACAGAAATTGCATCGGAATTATATACAAAAGGCACAATGCCGACTTAAGTACAAGTAGACTGACTTTTCCTTCTGTCTATGCTTTGAACCATTCATGTGACACTAGTTATAGATTCCAATGCTTCACTTCAGGTTTACTGAATCCCTCTCACCTTCTTATTGACGATGAAACACAGAAAGTGCATCGGAATTGCATACAAAAGGCACAATGCCGACTCAAGTACAAGAAGACTGGCTCCTGTTACTGTCCATGTTTTGAACCATTTCTGTGACACTAGTTATAGATTCCGATGCTTCACTTCAGGTTTACTGTATCCCTCTGACCTTCTTATAGACGATGAAACACAGAAATTGCGTCGGAATTAAATACAAAAGACACAATGCCGACTCAAGTACAAGAAGACTGGCTCTTCTTACTGTCTATGTTTTGAACCTTAGCTGTCAGCCCGCTTTTAGATTCCGATGCTTCATTTCAGGTTTACTGTATCCCTCTAACCTTCTTATTGACGATAAAACACAAAGATTGCATCGGAATTAAATACAAAAGGCACAATGCCGACTCAAGTACAAGAAGACTGGCTCTTCTTACTGTCTATGTTTTGAACCTTTCCTGTGAAACCGGATTTAGATTCCGATGCTTCACTTCAGGTTTCCTGTACCCCTTGGACCTTCTTATTGACGCCGACACACAGAAATTGCATCGGAACTAAATAGAATAGGCACAATGCCGACTTAAGTACAAGAAAACTGACTCTTCTTTAGGTCTATGATTTGTACCATTCCTGTGACACTAGTTATAGATTCCGATACTTCACTTCAGGTTTACTGCATCCCTCTGACCTTCGCACTGACGATGAAACACAGAAATTGTATCGGAAATATATGCAAAAGGCACAATTCCGACTTCAGTACAAGAAGACTGACTCTTCTTACTGTCTACGGTTTGAACCATACCTGTGACACTAGTTATAGATTCCGATGCTTCACTTCAGGTTTACTATATCACTCTGACCTTCTTATTGACGATAAAACACAGAAATTGCATCTTAATTAAATACAAATGGCACAATGCCGACTTAAGTACAAGAAGACTGACTCTTGTTACTGTCTATGGTTTGAACCATTCCTGTGACACTAGTTACAGATTCAGATGCTGCACTTCAGGTAAACTGTATCCAGCTGACCTTCTTATAGACGATGAAGCACAGAAATACCATCAGAGTTAAATACAAAATGCACAATGCCCACTTTAGTACAAGAATACTAACTCTTCTTACTGTCTCTGTTTTGAACCTATCCTGTGACACTATTTATAGTTTCCGATGCTTCACTTCAGTTTTACTGTATCCCTCTGACCTTCATATTGACGATTAAACACAGAAATTGCATCGGAATTAATTACAAAAGGCACAATGCCGACTAAAGTACAAGAAGACTTACTCTTCCTACTGTCTATGTTTTGAACCATTCCTGTGACACTAGTCTTAGATTCCGAAGCTTCACTTCAGGTTTACTGTATCCCTCTGACCTTCTTATTGACGATGAAACACAGAAAGTGCATCGGAATTACATACAAAAGGCACAATGCCGACTCAAGTACAAGAAGACTGGCTCCTGTTACTGTCCATGTTTTGAGCCATTCCTGTGACACTAGTTATAGATTCCGATGCTTCACTTCACGTTTACTGTATCCCTCTGACCTTCTTATAGACGATGAAACACAGAAATTGCATCAGAACCATATACAAAAGGCAGAATGCCGACTTAAGTACAAGAAGACTGACTCTTCTTACTGTCTACGGTTTGAACCATTCCTGTGACACTAGTTATAGATTCGGATACTTCAATTCAGGTTTACTGTATCCCTCTGACCTTCTTATTGACGATGAAACACAGAAATTGCATCGGAATTATATACAAAAGGCACAATGCCGACTTAAGTACAAGAAGACTGACTCTTCTTACTGTCTATGGTTTGAACCATTCCTGTGACACTATTTATAGTTTCTGATGCTTCACTTCAGGTTTACTGTATCCCTTGGACCTACTTATTGACGATGAAACACAGAAATTGCATCGGAATTAAATACAAAAGGCACAATGCCGACTTAAGTACAAGAACACTGACCCTTCCCACTGTCTATGTTTTAAACCATTCGTGTGACACCAGTTTTAGATTCCGAAGCTTCACTTCAGGTTTACTGTATCCCTCTGACCTCCTTATTGACGATGAAACACAGAAATTGCATCTTAATTAAATACAAAGCACAATGTAGACTTAAGTACAATAATACTGACTCTTCTTACTGTCTATGTTTTGAACCATTCCTGTGACACTAGTTATAGATTCCTATTCTTCACTTCTGGTTTACTGAATCCAGCTGACCTTCTGATTGACGATGAAACACAGAAATTGCATCGGAATTATATACAAAAGGCACAACGCCGACTCAAATACATAAAGACTGGCTTTTCTTACTGTCTATGTTATGAACCTTTCCTGTGAGACCGGTTTTAGATTCAGATGCTACAATTCTGGTTTACTGTATCCCGTGGACCTCCTTATTGACGACGAAACACAGAAATTGCATCGGGATTAATTTGAAAAGGCACAATGCCGACTAAACTACAAGAAAACTGAATCTTCTTACTATATATGTTTTGAACCATTCCTGTGACTCTAGTTATAGATTCCGATGCTTCACTTCAGGTTTACTGTATCCCTCTGACCTTCTTATTTACGATGAAACACAGAAATTGCATCGGAATAAATTACAAAAGGCACAATGCCGACTTAAGTACAAGAAAACTGACTCTTCTTACTGTCTATGTTTTGAACCATACCTGTGACGCTGGTTATAGATTCCAATGTTTCACTTCAGGTTACTGTATCCCTCTGACCTTCTTATTGACGATGTAACACAGAAATTGCATCGGAATGAAATACAAAAGGCACAATGCCGACTCAAGTTTAAGAAGACTGGCTCTTCTTACTGTCTATGTTTTGAACCTTTCCTGTGTGACCGATTTTAGATTCCGATGCTTCACTTCAGGTTTACTGTATCCGGTGGACCCTCTTATTGACGACGAAACGCAGAAATTGCATCGGAATTGAATACAAATGGCACTATGCCGACTTAGGTACAAGAAATCTGAAACTTCTTACTGTCTATGTTTTAAATCATTCCTGTGGCACTAGTTATAAATTCCGATGCTTCACTTCAGGTTTACTGGATCCCTCAGTCCTTCTTATTGACGATGATACACAGAAATTGAATAGGAATTAAAAACAAAATGCTCCACGTCGACTTAAGTACAAGAAAACTGATTCTTCTACTGTTATGTTTTGAACCATTCCTGTGACACTAGTTATAGATTCCGATGCTTCACATTAGGTTTACTGTATCCCTCTAACCTTCTTATTGACGATGAAACACAGAAATTGCATCGGAATTAAATACAAAAGACACAATGCCGACTTAAGTACAAGAAGACTGACTCTTCCTACTCTCTTTGTTTTGAACCATTCCTGTGACACTAGTTATAGATTCCGATGCTTCACTTCAGATTTACTGAATCCCTCTGGCCTTCTTATTGACGATGAAACACAGAAATTGCATCGGAATTAAACACAAAAGACACAATGCCGAATCAAGTACAAGAAGACTGGCTCCTCTTACTGTCTATGTTTTGAACCATTCCTGTGACACTAGTTATAGATTCCGATGCTTCACTTCAGGTTTACTATATCCCTCTGACCTTCTTATAGACGAAGAAACACAGAAATTGCATCGGAACTATATACAAAAGGCACAATGCCGACTTAAGTACAAGAAGACTGACTCTTCTTACTGTCTACGGTTTGACCCATACCTGTGACACTAGTTATAGATTCCGATGCTTAACTTCAGGTTTACTGTATCTCTCTCACCTTCTTATTGACGATGAGACACAGAAGTAGCATTGGAATTAAATACAAAAGGCACAATGCCGACTTAAGTACAAGAAAACTTACTCTTCTTACTGTCTATGGTTTGAACCATTCCTGTGACACTAGTTATAGATTCATATGCTGCACTTCAGGTATTCTGTATCCAGCTGACCTTCTTATTGATGATGAAGCACAGAAATTCCATCGGAGTTAAATACAAAAGGCACAATGCCGACTTTAGTACAAGAAGACTGACTCTTCTTACTGTCTATGTTTTGAAACAATCCTGTGACACTAGTAACAGTTTCCGATGCTTCACTTCAGTTTTTCTGTATCCCTCTGACCTTCTTATTGACGATGAAACACAGAAATTGCATCGGATTAAATTCAAAAGGCACAATGCCAACTTAAGTACAAGAAGACTGACTCTTCTTTCTGTCAATGTTTTGAACCATTCCTATGACACTAGTTATAGATTCCGATGCTTCACTTCAGGTTTACTGTATCCCTCTGTCCTTCCTATTGACGATGAAACACAGAATTTGCATCGGAATTAAATACAAAAGGCACAATGCCGACACAAATACAAGAAGACTAGCTCTTCTTACTGCCTATGTTTTGACGATTTCTGTGACACTAGTTATAGATTCCGATGCTTCACTTTAGGTTTACTATATCCAGCTGACCTTCTTATTGACGATGAAATACAGAAATTGCAGGGAATTATATACAAAAGGCACAATGCCGACTGAAGTACAGGAAGACTGACTCTTCCTACTGTCTATGTTTTGAACCATTCCTGTGACACTAGTTTTAGATTCCGATCTTCACTTCAGGTTTACTGTACCCCTCTAACCTCCTTATTGACGATGAAACACAGAAATTGCATCTTAATTAAATACAAAAGTACAATGCCGACTGAAGTTCAAGAAGACTGACTCTTCCTACTGTCGATGATTTGAACCATTCCTGTGAGACTAGTTTTGGATTCCGATGCTTCACTTCAGGTTTACTGTATCCCTCTGACCTCCTTATTGACGATGAAACACAGAAATGGCATCTTAATTAAATACAAAAGCACGATGCCGACTTAAGTACAAGAATACTGACTCTTCTTATTGTCTATGTTGTGAACCATTCCTGTGACACTAGTTATAGATTCCGATGCTTCACTTCAGGTTTACTGTATCCAGCTGACCTTCTTATTGACGATGAAACACAGAAATTGCATCGGAATTATATACAAAAGGCACAATGCCGACTTAGGTACAAGAAGACTGACCCTTCTTACAGTCTATGTTTAGAACCATTCCTGTGACACTAGTTATAGATTCCGATGCTTCACTTCAGTTTTACCGTATCCCTCTGACCTTCTTATTGTCGATGAAACACAGAAATTGCATCGGAATTAAATACAAAAGGCACAATGCCGACTTAAGTTCAAGAAGACTGACTCTTCCTACTGTCTATGATTTGAACCATTCCTGTGACACTAGTCTTAGATTCCGATGCTTCACTTGAGGTTTACTGCATCCGTTGGACCTTCTTATTGACGACGAAACACAGAAATTGCATCGGAATTAAATACAAAAGGCACAATGCCGACTGAAGGACAAGAGGACTGACTCTTCTTACTGTCTATGCTTTGAACCATTCCTGTGACACTAGTTATAGATTCCGATGCTTCACATCAGGTTTACTGCATCCGTTGGACCTTCTTATTGACGATGAAACACAGAAATTGCATCGGAATTAAATACAAAAGGCACAATGCCGACTGAAGGACAAGAAGACTGACTCTTCCTATTGTCTATGTTTTGAACCATTCCTGTGACACTAGTTATAGATTCCGATGCTTCACTTCATGTTTACTGTATACCTCTGACCATCTTATTGACGATGAAACACAGAAATTGCTTCGGAATTAAATAGAAAAGGCACAATGCCGACTTAAGTACGAGAAGACTGACTCTTCTTTCTGACTATGTTGCGAACATTTCCTGTGAGACCAGTTTTAGATTCCGATGCTTCACTATGTGTTTACTGTATCCGTTGGACCTTCCAGTTGACGATGAAACACAGAAATTGCGTCGGAATAAAATACAAAAGGCACAATGCCGGTTTAAGTACAAGAAGACTGACTCTTCTTACTGTCTATGTTTTGAACCATTCCTGTGTCACTAGTTATAGATTCCGATGCATCACTTCAGGTTTATTGAATCCCTTTAACCTTCTTATTGACAATGAAACACAGAAATTGCAGCGGAATTAAATACAAAATGCACAATGCCGACTTAAGTACAAGAAGACTGACTCTTCTTACAGTCTATGTTTTGAACCATTCCTGTAACACTAGTTACAGGTTCCGATGCTTCACTTCAAATATACTGTATCCCTCTGACCTTATTGACGATAAAACACAGTAATTGCATCGGAATTAAATACAAAAGGTACAATGCCGACTTAAGTACAAGAATACTGACTCTTGTTACTGACTATGTTGTGAACATTTCCTGTGAGACCAGTTTTAGATGCTGATGCTTCACTATATGTTTACTGTATCCCTTGGACGTTCATATTAACGATGAAACACAGAAATTGCATCGGAATTAAATACAAAATGCACAATACCGACTTAAGTACAAGAAGACTGACTCTTCCTACTGTCTATGTTTTAACCATTCCAGTGACACTAGTTATAGATTCCGATGCTTCACTTCAGGTTTACTGTATCCCTGTGACCTTCTTATTGACGATGAAACACAGAAATTGCATCTGAATTAAATACAAAAGGCACAATGCCGATTCAAATACAAGATGACTGGCTCTTCTTACTGTCTATGCTTTGAACCATTCCTGTGACACTAGTCATAGATTCCGATGCTTCACTTCAGGTTTACTGTATCCCTCTGACCTTCTTATGGACGATGAAACACAGAAATTGCATCAGAATTAGATAGAAAAGGCACAATGCCGACTTAAGTACAAGAAAACTGACTCTTCTTACTGTCTATGTTTTGAAGCATTCCCGTGACACTAGTTGTAGATTCCGATGCTTCACTTCGGGTTTACTGTATCCCACTGACCTTCTTATTGACGATGAAACACAGAAATTGCATCGGAATTAAAAACAAAAGGCACAATGCCGACTCATGTACATGAAGACTGGCTCTTCTTACTGTCTATGCTTTGAACCATTCCTGTGACACTAGTTATAGATTCCGATGCTTCACTTCAGGTTTACTGTATCCATCTGACCTTCTTATTGACGATGAAACACAGAAATTGCATCGGAATTAAATACATAGGCACAATTCCAACTCAAGTACAAGAAGACTGGCTCTTCTTACTGTCTATGCTTTGAACCATTCCTGTGACACTAGTTTTAGATTCCGAAGCTTCACTTCTGGTTTACTGTATCCCTCTGACCTCCTTATTGACGATGAAACACAGAAATTGCATCTTAATTAAATACAAAGCACAATGTCGACTTAAGTACAATAATACTGACTCTTCTTACTGTCTATGTTTTGAACCATTCCTGTGACACTAGTTATAGATTCCTATTCTTCACTTCTGGTTTACTGAATCCCGCTGACCTTCTGATTGACGATGAAACACAGAAATTGCATCGGAATTATATACAAAAGGCACAACGCCGACTCAAATACATAAAGACTGGCTTTTCTTACTGTCTATGTTATGAACCTTTCCTGTGAGACCGGTTTTAGATTCAGATGCTACAATTCTGGTTTACTGTATCCCGTGGACCTCCTTATTGACGACGAAACACAGAAATTGCATCGGGATTAATTTGAAAAGGTACAATGCCGACTAAACTACAAGACAACTGACTCTTCTTACTATATATGCTTTGAACCATTCCTTTGACTCTAGTTATTGATTCCGATGCTTCACTTCAGGTTTACTGTATCCCTCTGACCTTCTTATTGACGATGAAACACAGAAATTGCATCGGAATAAATTACAAAAGGCACAATGCCGACTTAAGTACAAGAAAACTGACTCTTCTTACTGTCTATGTTTTGAACCATACCTGTGACGCTGGTTATAGATTCCGATGTTTCACTTCAGGTTACTGTATCCCTCTGACCTTCTTATTGACGATGTAACACAGAAATTGCATCGGAATTAAATACAAAAGGCACAATGCCGACTCAAGTTTAAGAAGACTGGCTCTTCTTACTGTCTATGTTTTGAACCTTTCATGTGTGACCGATTTTAGATTCCGATGCTTCACTTCAGGTTTACTGTATCCGGTGGACCCTCTTATTGACGACGAAACGCAGAAATTGCATCGGAATTGAATACAAATGGCACTATGCCGACTTAGGTACAAGAAATCTGAAACTTCTTACTGTCTATGTTTTAAACCATTCCTGTGGCACTAGTTATAAATTCCGATGCTTCACTTCAGGTTTACTGTATCCCTCAGTCCTTCTTATTGACGATGATACACAGAAATTGAATAGGAATTAAAAACAAAATGCTCCACGTCGACTTAAGTACAAGAAAACTGATTCTTCTACTGTTATGTTTTGAACCATTCCTGTGACACTAGTTATAGATTCCGATGCTTCACTTCAGGTTTACTGTATCCCTCTGACCTTCATATTGCCGATGAAACACAGAAATTGCATCGGAATTAAATACAAAAGGCTCAATGCCGACTAAAGTACAAGAAAACTGACACTTCTTACTGTCTATGTTTTGAACCATTCCTGTGACACTAGTTATAGATTCCGATGCATCACTTCAGGTTTAGTGTATCCCTCTGACCTCCTTATTGACGATGAACCACAGAAATTGCATCGGAATTAAATACAAAATGCACAATGCCAAATTAAGTACAAGAAAACTGACTCTTCTTACTGTCTATGTTTTGAACCGTTCCTGTGACACTAGTTATAGATTCCCAAGCTTAACTTCAGGTTTACAGTATCCCTCTGACCTTCCTATTGACGATAAAACACAGAAATTGCATCGGAATCAAATACAAAAGGCACAATGCCGACTCAAGTACAAGTAGACTGGCTCTTCTTACTGTCTATGTTTTAAACCCTTCCTGTGAGACCGGTTTTAGATTCCGATGCTTCACTTCAGGTTTACTGTATCCCTCTGACCTTCTTATTGACGATGAAACACAGAAATTGCATCGGGATTAAATACAAAAGGCACAATGCCGACTTAAGTACAAGAAAACGGACTCTTCTTACAGTCTATGTTTTGAACCATTCCTGTGACCCTAGTTATAGATTCCGATGCTTCACATTAGGTTTACTGTATCCCTCTAACCTTCTTATTGACGATGAAACACAGAAATTGCATCGGAATTAAATACAAAAGGCACAATGCCGACTTAAGTACAAGAAGACTGACTCTTCCTACTCTCTTTGTTTTGAACCATTCCTGTGACACTAGTTATAGATTCCGATGCTTCACTTCAGATTTACTGAATCCCTCTGGCCTTCTTATTGACGATGAAACACAGAAATTGCATCGGAATTAAACACAAAAAACACAATGGCGACTCAAGTACAAGAAGACTGGCTCCTCTTACTGTCTATGTTTTGAACCATTCCTGTGACACTAGTTATAGATTCCGATGCTTCACTTCAGGTTTACTATATCCCTCTGACCTTCTTATAGACGAAGAAACACAGAAATTGCAGGGAATTATATACAAAAGGCACAATGCCGACTGAAGTACAGGAAGACTGACTCTTCTTACTGTCTATGGTTTGAACCATTCCTGTGACACTAGTTATAGATTCATTTGCTGCACTTCAGGTATACTGTATCCAGCTGACCTTCTTATTGATGATGAAGCACAGAAATTCCATCGGAGTTAAATACAAAAGGCACAATGCCGACTTAAGTACAAGAAGACTGACTCTTCTTACTGTCTACGGTTTGACCCATACCTGTGACACTAGTTATAGATTCCGATGCTTAACTTCAGGTTTACTGTATCTCTCTCACCTTCTTATTGACGATGAAACACAGAAGTAGCATTGGAATTAAATACAAAAGGCACAATGCCGACTTAAGTACAAGAAGACTTACTCTTCTTACTGTCTATGGTTTGAACCATTACTGTGACACTAGTTATAGATTCATATGCTGCACTTCAGGTATACTGTATCCAGCTGACCTTCTTATTGATGATGAAGCACAGAAATTCCATCGGAGTTAAATACAAAAGGCACAATGCCGACTTTAGTACAAGAAGACTGACTCTTCTTACTGTCTATGTTTTGAAACAATCCTGTGACACTAGTAACAGTTTCCGATGCTTCACTTCAGTTTTTCTGTATCCCTCTGACCTTCTTATTGACGATGAAACACAGAAATTTCATCGGATTAAATTCAAAAGGCACAATGCCGACTTAAGTACAAGAAGACTGACTCTTCTTTCTGTCAATGTTTGAACCATTCCTATGACACTAGTTATAGATTCCGATGCTTCACTTCAGGTTTACTGTATCCCTCTGTCCTTCCTATTGACGATGAAACACAGAAAATGCATCGGAATTAAATACAAAAGGCACAATGCCGACACAAATACAAGAAGACTGGCTCTTCTTACTGCCTATGTTTTGAACGATTTCTGTGACACTAGTTATAGATTCCGATGCTTCACTTTAGGTTTACTATATCCAGCTGACCTTCTTATTGACGATGAAACACAGAAATTGCAGGGAATTATATACAAAAGGCACAATGCCGACTGAAGTACAGGAAGACTGACTCTTCCTACTGTCTATGTTTTGAACCATTCCTTTGACACTAGTTTTAGATTCCGATGCTTCACTTCAGGTTTACTGTACCCCTCTAACCTCCTTATTGACGATGAAACACAGAAATTGCATCTTAATTAAATACAAAAGTACAATGCCGACTGAAGTTCAAGAAGACTGACTCTTCCTACTGTCGATGTTTTGAACCATTCCTGTGAGACTAGTTTTAGATTCCGATGCTTCACTTCAGGTTTACTGTATCCCTCTGACCTCCTTATTGACGATGAAACATAGAAATGGCATCTTAATTAAATACAAAAGCACAATGGTGACTTAAGTACAAGAATACTGACTCTTCTTATTGTCTATGTTGTGAACCATTCCTGTGACACTAGTTATAGATTCCGATGCTTCACTTCAGGTTTACTGTATCCAGCTGACCTTCTTATTGACGATGAAACACAGAAATTGCATCGGAATTATATACAAAAGGCACAATGCCGACTTAGGTACAAGAAGACTGACCCTTCTTACAGTCTATGATTAGAACCATTCCTGTGACACTAGTTATAGATTCCGATGCTTCACTTCAGTTTTACCGTATCCCTCTGACCTTCTTATTGACGATGAAACACAGAAATTGCATCGGAATTAAATACAAAAGGCACAATGCCGGTTTAAGTACAAGAAGACTGACTCTTCTTACTGTCTATGTTTTGAACCATTCCTGTGTCACTAGTTATAGATACCGATGCATCACTTCAGGTTTATTGAATCCCTTTAACCTTCTTATTGACAATGAAACACAGAAATTGCAGCGGAATTAAATACAAAATGCACAATGCCGACTTAAGTACAAGAAGACTGACTCTTCTTACAGTCTATGTTTTGGACCATTCCTGTAACACTAGTTACAGGTTCCGATGCTTCACTTCAAATATACTGTATCCCTCTGACCTTATTGACGATGAAACACAGTAATTGCATCGGAATGAAATACAAAAGGTACAATGCCGACTTAAGTACAAGAATACTGACTCTTGTTACTGACTATGTTGTGAACATTTCCTGTGAGACCAGTTTTAGATGCTGATGCTTCACTATATGTTTACTGTATCCCTTGGACGTTCATATTAACGAGGAAACACAGAAATTGCATCGGAATTAAATACAAAATGCACAATACCGACTTAAGTAGAAGAAGACTGACTCTTCCTACTGTCTATGTTTTAACCATTCCAGTGACACTAGTTATAGATTCCGATGCTTCACTTCAGGTTTACTGTATCCCTGTGACCTTCTTATTGACGATGAAACACAGAAATTGCATCTGAATTAAATACAAAAGGCACAATGCCGATTCAAATACAAGATGACTGGCTCTTCTTACTGTCTATGCTTTGAACCATTCCTGTGACACTAGTCATAGATTCCGATGCTTCACTTCAGGTTTACTGTATCCCTCTGACCTTCTTATTGACTATGAAACACAGAAATTGCATCAGAATTAGATAGAAAAGGCACAATGCCGACTTAAGTACAAGAAAACTGTCTCTTCTTACTGTCTATGTTTTGAAGCATTCCCGTGACACTAGTTATAGATTCCGTGGCTTCACTTCGGGATTACTGTATCTCTCTGACCTTCTTATTGACGATGAAACACAGAAATCGCATCGGAATTAAATAGAAGAAGCACAATGCCGAATTAAGTACAAAAGATCTACTCTTCCTACTGTCTATGTTTTGAACAATTCCTGTGACACTAGTTGTTGATTCCGATGCTTCACTTCGGGTTTACTGTATCCCACTGAACTTCTTATTGACGATGAAACACAGAAATTGCATCGGAATTAAAAACAAAAGGCACAATGCCGACTCATGTACATGAAGACTGGCTCTTCTTACTGTCTATGCTTTGAACCATTCCTGTGACTCTAGTTATAGATTCCGATGCTTCACTTCAGGTTTACTGTATCCCTCTGACCTTCTTATTGACGATGAAACACAGAAATTGCATCGGAATTAAATACATAGGCACAATTCCAACTCAAGTACAAGAGGTCTGGCTCTTCTTACTGTCTATGCTTTGAACCATTCCTGTGACACTAGTTATAGATTCCGAAGCTTCACTTCAGGTTAACTGTATGCCTCTGACCTTCTTATTGACGATGAAACACAGAAATAGCATCGGAATTAAATAGAAAAGGCACAATAATGACTTAAGTACTAGAAGACTGGCTCTTCTTACTGTCTATGTTTTGAAGCTTTCTTGTGAGACCGGTTTTAGATTCAGATGCTTCACTTCAGGTTTACTGTATCCCTTGGGCCTTCTTACTGACGACGAGACACAGAAATTGAAACAGAATTATATAGAAAAGGCACAATGCTGATTTAAGTACAAAAAAACTACTCTTCTAACAGTCTATGTTCTGAACCTTACCTGTGCGACCAGTTTTAGATTCCGATGTTTCACTTCAGGTTTACTGTATCCTTACGACCTTCTTATTGACGATGAAACACAGAAATTGCATCGGAATCAAACACAAAAGGCACACCGCCGACTTAAGTACAAGAAGACTGACTCTTCTTACTGACTATGCTTTGAACACTTCCTGTGAGACCAGTTTTAGATTCCGATGCTTGACTATATGTTTTACTGTATCCCTTGGACCTTCTTATTGAGGATGAAACACAGAAATTGCATCAGAATTAAATACAAAAGGCACAATGCTGACTTAAGTACAAGAAGACTGACTCTTCCTACTGACTATGATATCAACTTTTCCTGTGAGACCAGTTTTAGATTCCGATGCTTCACTACATGTTTACTGTATCCCATGGACTTTCTAATTGACGATGAAACACAGAAATTGAATTGGAATTAAATACAAAAGGCACAATGCCGACTTAAGTACAAGAAAACTGACTCTTCTTACTGTGTATGCTTTCAACCATTCCTGTGACACTAGTTATAGATTCCGATGCTTCACTTCAGGTACACTGTATCTCTCTGACCTTCTTATTGACGATGAAACACAGAAATTGCATCGGAATTAAATACAAAAGGCACAATGCCGACTCAAGTACAAGTCGACTGGCTCTTCTTACTGTCTATGTTTTGAAACTTTCCTGCGAGACTGGTTTTAGATTCCGATGCTTCACTTCCGGTTTACTGTATCCCTTTGATCTTCTTATTGACGACGAAACACAGAAATTGCATCGGAATTAAATAGAAGAGCCACAATGCTGACTTAAGTACAAGATAACTGATTCTTCTTACTGTCTATGTTTTTGAACCATTCCTGTGACACTAGTTACACATTCCGATGCTTCACTTCACGTTTACTGTATCCCTCTGACCTTCGTATTGACGATGAAACACAGAAATTGCAGCGGAATTAAATACAAAAGGCAAAATGACGACTTAAGTACAAAAAAACTGACTCTTCTTACTGTCTTTGATTTGAACTATTCCTGTGACACTAGTTATAGATTCCGATGCTTCACTTCAGGTTTACTGTACCCCTCTGACCTTCTTGTTGACGATGAAACACAGAAATTGCATCGGAATTAAATACAAAAGGCACATGCCGAATCAAGTACAAAAAAACTGACTCTTCTTACTGTCTATGTTTTGAACCATTCCTGTGACACTAGTTATAATTTCCAATGCTTCACTTCAGGTTTACTGAGTCCCTCTGACCTTCTTATTCGCGATGAAACACAGAAATTGCATCGGAATTAAATACAAAAGGCACAATGCCGACTTAAGTACAAGAAGACTGACTCGTCTTACTGTCTATGCTTTGAACTATTCCTGTGACACTAGTTATAGATTCCGATGCTTCACTTCAGGTTTACTGTATCCCTCTGACCTTCTTGTTGACGATGAAACACAGATATTGCATCGGAACTAAATACAAAAGGCACAATGCCGAATCAAGTACAAGAAGACTGGCTCTTCCTACTGCCTAAGTTTTCAACCATTCCTGTGACACTAGTTATAGATTCCGATGCTTCACTTCTGGTTTACAGTATCCCTCTGACCTTCTCATTGACGATGAAACACAGAAATTGCATTGGAATTAAATACAAAAGCACAATGCCGACTCAAGTACAAGAAGACTGGCTCTTCTTACTGTCTATGTTTTTAACCATTCCTGTGACACTAGTTATAGATTCCGATGCTTCACTTCGGGTTTACTGTTTCCCAGTGACCTTCTTATTTGCGATGAAACACAGATATTGCATCGGAGTTAAATACAAAAGGCACAATGCCGAATCAAGTACAAGAAGACTGGTTCTTCTTACTGTCTATGCTTTGAACCATTCCTGTGACACTAGTTATAGATTCCGATGCTTCACTTCAGGATTACTGTATCCCTCTTACCTTCTTATTGACGATGAAACACAGAAATTGCATCGGAATTAAATGCATAGGCACAATGCCGACTCAAGTACAAAAAGACTGACTCTTCCTACTGTCTATGTTTTAACCATTCCTGTGACACTAGTTATAGATTCCGATGGTTCACTTCAGGTTTACTGATTCCCTCTGACCTACTTATTGACGATGAAACACAGAAACTGCATTGGAATTAAATACAAAATGCACAATGCCGACTCAAATACAAGATGACTGGCTCTTCTTACTCTCTATGTTTCGAACCTTTCCTGAGAGACCGGTTTTAGATTCTGGGGCTTCACTTCAGGCTTACTGTATCCCTTGGACCTTCTTATTGACTACGAAGGACAGAAATTAGATCGGAATTAAATACAAAAGGCACAACGCCGACTTAAGTACAAGAAGACTGACTCTTCTTACTGACTATGTTTTAACATTTCCTGTGAGACCAGTTTTAGAATCCGATGCTTGAATATATGTTTACTGTATCCCTTGGACCTTCTTATTGACGATTAAACTCAGAAATTGCATCGGAATTAAATACAAAAGGCACAATGCTGACTTAAGTACAAGAAGACTGACTCTTCCTACTGACTATGATTTCAACATTTCCTGTGAGACCAGTATAAGATTCCGATGCTTCACTATATGTTTACTGTATCCCATGGACTTTCTTATTGACGATGAAACACAGAAAGTGAATTGGAATTAAATACAAAAAGCACAATTCCGACTTAAGTACAACAAAACTGACTCTTCTTACTGTGTATGCTTTGAACCATTCCTGTGACACTAGTTATAGATTCCGATGCTTCACTTCAGGTACACTGTATCTCTCTGACCTTCTTATTGACGATGAAACACAGAAATTGCATCGGAATTAAATACAAAAGGCACAATGCCGACTCAAGTACAAGTAGACTGGCTCTTCTTACTGTCTATGTTTTGAAACTTTCCTGTGAGACTGGTTTTAGATTCTGATGCTTCACTTCCGGTTTACTGTATCCCTTTGATCTTCTTATTGACGACGAAACACAGAAATTGCATCGGAATTAAATAAAAGAAGCACAATGCCGACTTAAGTACAAGATAACTGACCCTGCTTACTGTCTATGTTTTGAATTATTCCTGTGACACTAGTTACACATTCCGATGCTTCACTTCACGTTTACTGTATCCCTCTGACCTTCGTATTGACGATGAAACACAGAAATTGCAGTGGAATTAAATACAAAAGGCAAAATGCCGACTTAAGTACAAGAAAACTGACTCTTCTTACTGTCTTTGATTTGAACCATTCCTGTGACACTAGTTATAGATTCCGATGCTTCACTTCAGGTTTACTGTATCCCTTTGACCTTCTTGTTGGCGATGAAACACAGAAATTGCATCGGAATTAAATACAAAAGGCACAATGCCGACTTAAGTACAAGAAGACTGACTCGTCTTACTCTCTATGCTTTGAACTATTCCTGTGACACTAGTTATAGATTCCGATACCTCACTTCAGCTTTACTGTATCTCTCTGACCTTCTTGTTGACGATGAAACACAGAAATTGCATCGGAATTAAATACAAAAGGCACAATGCCGAATCAAGTACAAGAAGACTGGCTCTTCCTACTGTCTATGTTTTGAACCATTCCTGTGACACTAGTTATAGTTTCCGAAGCTTCAGTTCAGGTTTACTGTATCCCTCTGACCGTCTTATTGACGATGAAACACAGAAATTGCATCGGAATTAAATACTTAGGCACTATGCCGACTCAAGTACAAGAAGACTGGCTCTTTTTACTGTCTATGTATTGAACCATTCCTGTGACACTAGTTTTAGATTCCGATGCTTCACCTGAGGTTTACTGTATCCCTTGGACCTTCTTATTGACGATGAAACACAGAAATGGCTTCGGAATTAAATACAAAAGGCACAATTCCGACTTAAGTGCGAGAAGACTGACTCTTCCTACCGTCTATGTTTTGAACCATTCCTGTGACACTAGTCATAGATTCAGATGCTTCACTTAAGGTTTACTGTATCCCACTGACCTTCTTATTGACGATGAAACACAGAAATTGCATCGGAATTAAATACATAGGCACAATGCTGACTCAAGTACAAGAAGACTGGCTCTTCTTACTGTCTATGCTTTGAACCATTCCTGTGACACTAGTCATAGATTCCGATGTTTCACTTCAGGTTTACTGTATCCCTTGGACCTTCTTATTGACGATGAAACACAGAAATTGCATCAGAATTATTTAGAGAAGGCACAATGCCGACTTAAGTACAAGAAAACTGACTCTTCTTACTGTCTATGTTTTGAAGCATTCCCGTGACACTAGTTATAGATTCCGATGCTTCACTCCAGGTTTACTGTATCTCTCTGACCTTCTTATTGACGATGAAACACAGAAATTGCATCAGAATTAGATAGAAAAGGCTCAATTCCGACTTAAGTACAAGAAGGCTGACTCTTCCTACCGTCTATGTTTTGAACAATTCCTGTGACACTAGTTGTAGATTCCGATGCTTCACTTCGGGTTTACTGTATCCCACTGACCTTCTTATTGACGATGAAACACAGAAATTGCATCGGAATTAAAAACAAAAGGCTCAATGGCGAATTAAGTACAAGAGATCTACTCTTCCTACTGTCTATGTTTTGAACAATTCCTGTGACACTAGTTGTAGATTCCGATGCTTCACTTCGGGTTTACTGTATCCCACTGACCTTCTTATTGACGATGAAACACAGAAATTGCATCGGAATTAAATACATAGGCACAATTCCAACTCAGGTACAAGAAGACTGGCTCTTCTTACTGTCTATGCTTTGAACCATTCCTGTGACACTAGTTATAGATTCCGAAGCTTCACTTCAGGTTAACTGAATGCCTCTGACCTTCTTATTGACGATGAAACACAGAAATTGCATCGGAATTAAATACTAAATGCACAATGCCGACTCAAGTACAAGTAGACTGGCTCTTCTTACTGTCTATGTTTTGAAACTTTCCTGTGAGACTGGTTTTAGATTCCGATGCTGCACTTCGGGTTTACTGTATCACTTTGATCTTCTTATTGACGACGAAACACAGAAATTGCATCGGAATTAAATAGACGAGGCACAATGCCGACTTAAGTACAAGATAATTGACTCTTCTTACTGTCTATGTTTTGAACCATTCCTGTGACACTAGTTACACATTCCGATGCTTCACTTCACGTTTACTGTATCCCTCTGACCTTCGTATTGACGATGAAACACAGAAATTGCAGCGGAATTAAATACAAAAGGCAAAATGCCGACTTAAGTACAAGAAAACTGACTCTTCTTACTGTCTTTGATTTGATCCATTCCTGTGACACTAGTTATACATTCCGATGCTTCACTTCAGATTTACTGTATCCCTCTGACCTTCTTGTTGACGATGAAACACAGAAATTGCATCGGAATTAAATTCAAAAGGCACAAGGCCGAATCAACTACAAGAAAACTGACTCTTCTTACTGTCTATGTTTTGAACCATTCCTTTGACACTAGTTATAATTTCCAATGCTTCACTTCAGGTTTACTGTATCCCTCTGACCTTCTTATTGGCGATGAAACACAGAAATTGCATCGGAATTAAATACAAAAGGCACAATGCCGACTTAAGTACAAGAAGATTGACTCGTCTTACTGTCTATGCTTTGAACTATTCCTGTGAAACTAGTTATAGATTCCGATGCTTCACTTCAGGTTTACTGTATCCCTCTGACCTTCTTCTTGACGATGAAACACAGAAATAGCATCGCAATTAAATACAAAAGGCACAATGCCGAATCAAGTACAAGATGACTGGCTCTTCCTACTGTCTATGTTTTGAACCATTCCTGTGACACTAGTTATAGATTCCGATGCTTCAGTTCAGGTTTACTGTATCCCTCTGACCGTCTTATTGACGATGAAACACAGAAATTGCATCGGAATTAAATACTTAGGCACAATGCCGACTCAAGTACAAGAAGACTGACTCTTTTTACTGTCTATGTATTGAACCATTCCTGTGACACTAGTTTTAGATTCCGATGCTTCACTTGAGGTTTACTGTATCCCTTGGACCTTCTTATTGACGATGAAACACAGAAATGGCATCGGAATTAAATACAAAAGGCACAATTCCGACTTAAGTGCAAGAAGACTGACTCTTCTTACTGTGTATGCTTTGAACCATTCCTGTGACACTAGTTATAGATTCCGATGCTTCACTTCTGGATTACTGTATCCCTCTTACCTTCTTAATGACGATGAAACACAGAAATTGCATCGGAATTAAATACATTGGCACAATGCCGACTCAAGTACAAAAAGACTGACTCTTCCTACTGTCTATGTTTGAACCATTCCTGTGACTCTAGTCACTGATTCCGATGGTTCACTTCAGGTTTACTGATTCCCTCTGACCTTCTTAATGACGATGAAACACAGAAACTGCATCGGAATTAAATACAAAAGGCACAATGCCGACTCAAATACAAGATGACTGGCTCTTCTTACTCTCTATGTTTTGAACCTTTCCTGAGAGACCGGTTTTAGATTCCGGGGCTTCACTTCAGGCTTACTGTATCCCTTGGACCTTCTTATTGACTACGAAAGACAGAAATTGCATCGGAATTAAATACAAATGGCACAACGCCGACTTAAGTACAAGAAGACTGACTCTTCTTACTGACTATGTTTTGAACATTTCCTGTGAGACCAGTTTTAGATTCCGATGCTTCACTATATGTTTACTGTATCCCATGGACTTTCTTATTGACGATGAAACACAGAAAGTGAATTGGAATTAAATACAAGAGGCACAATGCCGACTTAAGTACAAGAAGAATTACTCTTCTTACTGACTATGTTGTGAACATTTCCTGTGAGACCAGCTTTAGATTCAGATGCATCGCTATATGTTTACTGTACCCATGGACTTTCTTATTGACGATGAAACACAGAAAGTGAATTGGAATTTAATACAAAATGCAAAATGCCGACTTAAGTACAAGAAAACTGACTCTTCTTACTGTCTTTGATTTGAACCATTCCTGTCACACTAGTTATAGATTCCGATGCTTCACTTCAGGTTTACTGTATTCCTCTGACCTTCTTGTTGACGATGAAACACAGAAATTGAATCGGAATGAAATACAAAAGGCACAAGGCGGAATCAAGTACAAGAAAACTGACTCTTCTTACTGTCTATGTTTTGAACCATTCCTGTGACACTAGTTATAAATTCCAATGCTTCACTTCAGGTTTACTGTATCCCTCTGACCTTCTTATTGGCGATGAAACACAGAAATTGCATCGGAATTAAATACAAAAGGCACAATGTCGACTCAAGTACAAGAAGACAGACTCTTCTTCCTGTCTATGTTTTGAACCTTTTCTGTGACACTAGTTATAGATTCCGATGCTTCACTTCAGATTTACTGTATCCCTTGGACCTTCGTGTTGACGACGAAACACAGAAATTGCATCGGAATTAAATAGAAAAGGCACAATGCCGACTTAAGTACAAGAAGACTGAACCTTCTTACATTCTATGCTTTGAACCATTCCTGTAAGACTAGTTATAGATTCCGTTTCTTCACTTCAAATTTACTGTATCCCTCTGACCTTCTTATTGACGATGAAACACAGTAATTGCATCGGAATTAAATAGAAAAGGCACAATGCCGACTTAAGTACAAGAAGACTGACTCTTCTTACTGTCTATGTTTTGAACCATTCCTGTGACACTAGTTATAGATTCCGATGATTCAGTTCAGGTTTAATGTATCCCTTGGACCTTGTTATTGACGATGAAACACAGAAATTGCATCGGAATTAAATACAAAATGCACACCGCCGACTTAAGTACAAGAAGACCGACTCTTCCTACTGTCTATGTTTTCAACCATTCCTGTGACACTACTTATAGATTCCGATGCATCACTTCAGGTTTACTGTATCCCTTGGACCTTCTTATTGACGATGAAACACAGAAATTGCATCGGAATTAAATACAAAAGGCACAATGCCGACTTAAGTACAAGAAGACTGACTCTTCTTGCTGTGTATGTTTTGAACCATTTCTGTGACACTAGTTATAGATTCCGATGCTTCAATTCAGGTTTACTGTATCCCTCTGACCGTCTTATTGACGATAAAACACAGAAATTGCATCGAAATTAAATACAAAAGGCACAATGCCGACTTAAGTACAAGAAGACTGACTCTTCTTACTGTCTATGTTTTGAACCATTCCTGTGACTCTAGTAATAGATTCTGATGCATGACTTCAGGTTTACTGTGTCGCTAGGACCTTCTTATTGACGACGAAACACAGAAATTGCATCGGAATTAAATAGAAAAGGCACAATGCCGACTTAAGTACAAGAAGACTGACTCTTCTTACTGTCTATGTATTGAACCCTATCTGTGTCACTAGTTATAGATTCTGATGCTTCACTTCAGGTTTACTGTATCGCTTGGACCTTCTTATTGACGACGAAACACAGAAATTGCATCGGAATTAAATAGAAAAGGCTCAATGCCGACTTATGTACAAGAATACTGACTCTTCTTACTGTCTATGTTTTGAACCATTCCTGCGACACTAGGTACAGATTCCGATGCTTCACTTCAGGTTTACTGCACCCTTCTGCCCTTCTTATTGAGGATGAAACGCAGAAATTGCAGCGGAATTAAATACAAAATTCACAATGCCGACTTTAGCACAAGAAGACTGACTCTTCTTCTGTCTATGTTTTGAACCATTCCTGTGACACTATTTATAGATTCCGATGCTTCACTTCAGATTTACTGTATCCCTTGGACGTTCTTATTGACCATGAAACACAGAAATTGTGTCGGAATTAAATACAAAAGGCACAGTGCCGACTTAAGTACAATACGACTGACTCTTCTTACTGACTATGTTTTGAACCAATCCTGTGACACTAGATATAGATTCCGATGCTTCACTTCAGATTTACTGTATCCCTTGGACGTTCTTATTGACCATGAAACACAGAAATTGTGTCGGAATTAAATACAAAAGGCACAGTGCCGACTTAAGTACAATAAGACTGACTCTTCTTACTGTCTATGTTTTGAACCATTCCTGTGACACTAGTTATAGATTCCGATGATTCACTTCAGGTTTACTGTATTCCTTAGACTTTGTTATTGACGATGAAACACAGAAATTGCATCGGAATTAAATACAAAAGGCACAATGCCGACTTAAGTACAAGAAGACTGAATCTTCCTACTGTGTATGATTTGAATTATTCCTGTGACACTAGTTTTAGATTCCGATGCTTCACTTCAGGTTTACTGTATCACTCTGACCTTCTTGTTGACGATGAAGGACAGAAATTGCATCGGAATTAAATATAAAAGGCACAATGCCGTCTTAAGTACAAGAAGACTGACTCTTCTTGCTGACTATGTTTTGAACCATTCCTGTGACACTAGTTATAGATTCCGATGCTTCACTTCAGGTTTACTGTATCCCTTGGACCTTCTTATTGACGATGAAAAACAGAAATTGCATTGGAATTAAATACAAAAGGCACAATGCCGACTTAAGTACAAGAAGACAGCCTCTTCTTACTGTCTATGTTTGAACCATTCCTGTGACACTAGTTATAGATTTCGATGCTTCACTTCAGGTTTGCTGAATCCCTCAGACCTTCTTATTGTCGATGAAACACAGAAATTGCATCGGAATTAAATACAAAAGGCACAATGCCGACTTAAGTACAAGAAGTCTGACTCTTACTACTGCCTATGTTTTGAACCATTCCTGTGACTCTAGTTATAGATTCTGATGCTTCACTTCAGGTTAACTGTATCCCTCTGACCTTCTTATTGACGAAAAAACACAGAAATTGCATCGAAATTAAATGCAAAAGGCACAATGCCGACTTAAGTACAAGAAGACTGTCTCTTCTAACTGTCTATGTTTTGAACCTTATCTGTGACACTAGTTATTGATTCTGATGCTTCACTTCAGGTTTACTGTATCGCTTGGACCTTCTTATTGACGACCAAACACAGAAATTGCATCGGAATTGAATACAAAAGGCACAATGCCGACCTAAGTACAAGAAGACTGACTATTCTTACTGACTCTGTTTTGAAACATTCCTGTGACACTAGTTATAGATTCTGATGCTTCACTTCAGGTTTACTGTATCCCTTGGACCTTCGTATTGAGGATGAAACACAGAAATTGCATCGGAATTAAATACAAAAGGCACAATGCCGAATTAAGTACAAGAATACTGACTCTTCTTACTGTCTATGTTTTGAACTATCCCTGTGACACTTGTTATAGATTCCGATGCTTCACTCCAGGTTCACTGTATCCCTTGGACATTCTTATTGACGATGAAACACTGAAATTGCATTGGAATTAAATACAAAAGGCACAGTGCCGACTTAAGTAGAAGAAGACTGACTCTTCTTACTGACTATGTTTTGAACCAATCCTGTCACACTAAATATAGATTCCGATGCTTCACTTCAGGTTTACTGTGTCCCTTGGACCTTGTTATTGACGACGAAACACAGAAATTGCATCGGAATTAAATACAAAAGGCACAATGCCGACTTAAGTACAAGATGACTGACTCTTCTTACTGTCTATGTTTTGAACCATTCCTGTGACACTAGTTATAGATTCCGATGATTCACTTCAGGTTTACTGTATCCCTTGGACTTTGTTGTTGACGATGAAACACAGAAATTGCATCGGAATTAAATACAAAAGGCACAATGCCGACTTAAGTACAAGAAGACTGAATCTTCCTACTGTCTATGATTTGAACCATTCCTGTGACACTAGTTTTAGATTCCGATGCTTCTCTTCAGGTTTACTGTATCACTCTGACCTTCTTATTGACGATGAAACACAGAAATTGAATCGGAATTAAATATAAAAGGCACAATGCCGACTTAAGTACAAGAAGACTGACTCTTCTTACTGACTATGTTTTGAACCATTCCTGTGACACTAGTTATAGATTCCGATGCTTCACTTCAGGTTTACTGTATCCCTTGGACCTTCTTATTGACGATGAAAAACAGAAATTGCATTGGAATTGAATACAAAAGGCACAATGCCGACTTAAGTACAAGAAGACTGACTCTTCTTACTGTCTATGTTTGAACCATTCCTGTGACACTAGTTATAAATTTCGATGCTTCACTTCAGGTTTGCTGTATTTCTCAGACCTTCTTATTGACGATGAAACACAGAAATTGCATCGGAATTAAATATAAAAGGCACAATGCCGACTTAAGTACAAGAAGACTGACTCTTCTTACTGACTATGTTTTGAACAATTCCTGTGACTCTAGTTATATATTCCGATGCTTCACTTCAGGTTAACTGTATCCCTCTGACCATCTTATTGACGATAAAACACAGAAATTGCATCGAAATTAATTGCAAAAGGCACAATGCCGACTTAAGTACAAGAAGACTGACTCTTCTTACTGTCTATGTTTTGAACCTTATCTGTGACACTATTTATAGATTCTGATGCTTCACTTCAGGTTTACTGTATCGCTAGGACCTTCTTATTGACGACGAAACACAGAAATTGCATCGGAATTTAATACAAAAGGCACGATGCCGACGTAAGTACAAGAAGACTGACTCTTCGTACTGTCTATGTTTGAACCATTTCTGTGACACTAGTAATAGATTCTGATGCTTCACTTCAGGTATACGGTATCGCTTGGGCCTTCTTATTGACGACGAAACACAGAAATTGCATCGGAATTAAATGCAAATACACAATTCCGACTTAAGTACAAGATGAGTGACTCTTCTTACTGTATATGTTCTGAACCATTCCTGTCAAACTACTTAATGATTCTGATGATTCACTTCAGGTTTACTGTATCCCTTGGACCTTGTTATTGAAGATGAAACACAGAAATTGCATCGTAATTAAATACAAAAGGCACATTCCGACTTAAGTACAAGAAGACTGACTCTTCCTACTGTCTATGATTTGAACCATTCCTGTGACACTAGTTTTAGATTCCGATGCTTCACTTTAGGTTTACTGTATCACTCTGACCTTCTTATTGACGATGAAACACAGAAATTTCATCGGAATTAAATATAAAAGGCACAATGCCGACTTAGGTACAAGAAGACTGACTCTTCTTACTGACTATGTTTTGAACCATTCCTGTGACACTAGTTATGGATTCCGATGCTTCACTTCAGGTTTACTGTATCCCTTGGACCTTCTTATTGACGATGAAAAACAGAAATTGCATTGGAATTAAATACAAAAGTACAATGCCGACTTAAGTAAAAGAAGACTGCCTCTTCTTACTGTCTATGTTTGAACCATTCCTTTGACACTAGTTATAGATTTCAATGCTTCACTTCAGGTTTGCTGTATTTCTCAGACCTTCTTATTGACGATGAAACACAGATATTGCATCGGAATTAAATACAAAAGGCACAATGCCGACTTAAGTACAAGAAGACTAAATCTTACTACTGCCTATGTTTTGAACCATTCCTGTGTCTCTAGTTATAGACTCCGATGCTTCACTTCAGGTTAACTGTATCCCTCTGACCTTCTTATTGACGATAAAACTCAGAAATTGCATCGAAATTAAATGCAAAAGGCACAATGCCGACTTAAGTACAAGAAGACTGACTCTTCTTACAGTCTATGTTTTGAACCTTATCTGTGACACTAGTTATAGATTCTGTTGCTTCACTTCAGGTTTACTGTATCGCTTGGACCTTCTTATTGACGACGAAACACAGAAATAGCATCGCAATTAAATACAAAATGCACAATGCCGACATAAGTACAAGAAGACTGACTCTTCCTACTGTCTATGTTTTGAACCTTTTCTGTGACACTAGTTATAGATTCTGATGCTTCACTTCAGGTATACGGTATCGCTTGGGCCTTGTTATTGACGACGAAACACAGAAATTGCATCGGAATTAAATAGAATAGACACAATGCCGACTTAAGTACAAGAAGACTGACTCTTCCGTGTCTATGTTTTGAACCATACCTCTGACACTAGATATAGATTCCGATGCTTCACTTCAGGTTTACTGTATCGCTTGGACCTTCTTGTTGACGACGAAACACAGAAATTGCATCGGAATTAAATAGAAAAGGCACAATGCCGACTTAAGTACAAGAAAACTGACTCTTCCGTGTCTTTGTTTTGAACCATTCCTGTGACACTAGATATAGATTCCGATGCTTCACTTCAGGTTTACTGTATCCCTTGGACCTTCTTATTGACGACGAAACACAGAAATTGCATCGGAATTAAATGCAAATGCACAATTCCGACTTAAGTACAAGATGAGTGAGTCTTCTTACTGTCTATGTTCTGAACCATTCCTGTGACACTAGTAATAGATTCCGATGATTCACTTCAGGTTTACTGTATCCCTTGGACCCTGTTATATACGATGAAACACAGAAATTGCATCGTAATTAAATACAAAAGGCACAATGCCGACTTAAGTATAAGAAGACTGACTCTTCCTACTGTCTATGTTTTGAACCATTCCTGAGACACTAGTTATAAATTCCGATGCATCACTTCTGGTTTACTGTATCCCTTGGACCTTCCTATTGACTATGAAAAACAGAAATTGCATCGGAATTAAATACAAAAGGCACAATGCCGACTTAAGTACAAGAATACTGACTCTTCTTGCTGTGTATGTTTTGAACCATTCTTGTGACACTAGTTATAGATTCCGATGCTTCACTTCAGGTTTACTGTATCCCTCTGACCTTCTTATTGACGACGAAACACAGAAATTGCATCGGAAGTAAATTGAAAAGGCACAATGACGACTTAAGTACTAGAAGACTGACTCTTCTTACTGTCTATTTTTTGAACCTTATCTGTGACACTAGTTATAGATTCCGATGCTTCACTTCAGGTTTACTGTATCCCTTGGACCTTCTTATGGACGATGAAACTCAGCAATTGCATCGGAATTTAATTGAAAAGGCACAATGCCAACTTAAGTACAAGAAGACTGACTCTTCTTACTGACTATGTTTTGAACTATTCCTCTGACATTAGTTATAGATTCCAATGCATTACTTCAGATTTGCTGTTTCCCTCTGACCTTCATATTGCCGATGAAACACAGAAATTGCATCGGAATTAAATACTAAAGGCACAATGCCGAATTAAGTACAAGAAGACTGACTCTTCTTACTGCCGATTTTTTGAACCACTCCTGTGACACTAGTTATAGATTCCGATGCTTCACTCCATGTTTAATGTATCCCTTGGACCTTCTTATTGACGATGAAACACAGAAATTGCATCGGAATTAAATACAAAAGTCACAATGGCGACTAAAGTACAAGAAGACTGACTCTTCTTACTGACTATGTTTTGAACCATTCATGTGACACTAGTTAAAGATTCCTGTGCTTCACTTTAGGTTTACTTGATCCCTTGGACATACTTATTGACGATGGATCACAGAAATTTCATCGGAATTAAATACAAAAGGCACAATGCCGACTTAAGTACAAGGGGAGTGACTCTTCCTACTGTCTATGATTTGAACCATTCCTGTGACACTAGTTTTAGATTCCGATGCTTCACTTCGGGTTTACTGTATCCCTCTGACCTTCTTATTGACGATGAAACACAGAAATTGCATCGGAATTAAATATAAAAGGCACAATGCCGAGTTAAGTACAAGAAGACTGACTCTTCTTACTGACTATGTTTTGAACCATTCCTGTGACACTTGTTATGGGATCCGATGCTTCACTTCAGGTTTACTGTATCCCTCTGACCTTCTTATTGACGATGGATCACAGAAATTGCATCGGAATTAAATACAAAAGGCACAATGCCGACTTAAGTACAAGGGGACTGACTCTTCCTACTTTCTATGTTTTGAACCATTCCTTTGACACTAGTTATAGATCCGGTGATTCACTCCAGGTTTACTGTATCCTTTGGACCTTCTTATTGACGAAGAAACACAGAAATTGCATCGGAATTAAATAGAAAAGGCACAATGCCGACTTAATTACAAGATATCTGACAGTTCTTACTGTCTATGATTTGAACAATTCCTGTGACACTAGTTACACATTCCGATGCTTCATTTCAGGTTTACTGCATCCCTTGGACCTTCTTGTTGACGATGAAACACAGAAACTGCATCGGAACTAAATACAAAAGGCACAATGTCGACTTAAGTACAACAAGACTGACTCTTCTTACTGACTATGTTTGATTCATTCCTGTGACACTAGTTATAGATTCCGATGCTTCACTCCAGGTTTACTGTAACCCTTGGACCTTCTTATTGACGATGAAACACAGAAATTGCATCGCATTTACATACAAAAGGCACAATGCCGACTTAAGTACAAGAAGACTGAAGCTTCTTACTGACTATGTTTAGAACCATTCCTGTGACACTAGTTATAGATTCCGATGCTTTACTTCACGTTTACTGTATCCCTCTGACCTTCTTATTGACGATGAAACACAGAAATTGCATCGGAATTAAATACAAAAGGCACAATGTAGAATTAAGTACAAGAAGACTGACTCTTTTTACTGTCTATGTTTTGAAACATTCATGTGACACTAGTTATAGATTCCGATGCTTCACTCCAGGTTTACTGTATCCCTTGGACCTTCTTATTGACGATGAAACACAGAAATTGCATCGGAATTAAATACAAAAGTCACAATGGCGACTAAAGTACAAGAAGACTGACTCTTCTTACTGACTATGTTTTGAACCATTCATGTGACACTAGTTATAGATTCCGGTGCTTCACTTCAGGTTTACTGTATCCGTTGGACCTTCTTATTGACGATGAAACACAGAAATTGCATCGGAATTAAATACAAAAGGCACAATGCCGACGTAAGTACAAGAAGACTGACTCTTCTTACTGACTATGTTTTGAAACATTCCTGTGACACTAGTTATAGATTATGATGCTTCACTTCAGGTTTACTGTATCCCTTGGACAATCTTATTGACGATGAAACACAGTAATTGCATCGGAATTAAATACAAAAGGCACAATGCCGACTTAAGTACAAGAAGACTGACTCTTCTTACTGACTATGTTTTGAACCATTCCTGCGACACTAGTTATAGATTCCGATGCTTCACTTCAGGTTTACTGTATCCCTTGGACCTTCCTATAGACGATGTAATACAGAATTTGCATCGTAATTAAATAAAAATGGCACAATGCCGACTTAAGTACAAGAAGACAGACTCTTCTTACTGTCTATGTTTTGAACTATTCCTGTGACACTAGTTATAGATTCCGTTGCTTCACTCCAGTTTTACTATATCTCTTGGACCTTCGTATTGACGATGAAACACAGAAATTGCATCGGAATTAAATAGAAAAGGCACAATGCCGACTTAAGTACAAGAGGACTGACTCTTCTTACTGACTATGTTTGATTCATTCCTGTGACACTAGTTATAGATTCCGATGCATCACTCCAAGTTTACTGTATCCCTTGGACCTTCCTATAGACGATGAAACACAGAAATTGCATCGGAATTAAATAAAAAAGGCACAATGCCGACTTTAGTACAAGAAGACTGACTCTTCTTACTGTCTATGTTTTGAACCATTCCTGTGACACTAGTTATAGATTCCGAGGCTTCACTTCAGGTTTACTGTATCCCTTGGACCTTCTTGTTGACAATAAAACACAGATATTGCATCGGAATTAAATACAAAAGGCACAATGCCGACTTAAGTACAAGAAGACTGACTGTTCTTACTGACAATGTTTGATTCATTCCTGTGACACTAGTTATAGATTCCGATGCTTCACTCCAGGTTTACTCTTTCCCTTGGACCTTCGTTTTGACGATGAAACACAGAAATTGCATCGGAATTAAATACAAAAGGCACAATACCGACTTAAGCACAAGAAGACTGACTCTTCTTACTGTCTATGTTTTGAACCATTCCTGTGACACTAGTTATAGATTCCGATGCTTCACTCCAGGTTTACTGTATCCCTTGGACCTTCTTATTGATGATGAAACACAGAAATTGCATCGCAATTAAATGGAAAAGGCATAATGACGACTTATGTACAAGAAGACTGACTCTTCTTACTGACTATGTTTTCAACCATTCCTGTGACACTAGTTATAGATTCCGATGCTTCACTTCAGGTTTACTGTATCCCTTGGACTTTCTTATTGACGATGAAGCACAGAAATTTCATCGGAATTAAATAGAAAAGGCACAATGCCGACTTAAGAACTAGAAGACTGACTCTTCCTACTGTTTATGTTTTGAACCATTCCTGTGACACTAGTTATAGATTCCGATGCATCACTACAGGTTTACAGTATCCCTCTGCCCTTCTTATTGACGATGAAACACAGAAATTGCATTGGAATTAAATAAAAAGGCACAATGCCAACTTAAGTACAACAATACTGACTCTTCCTACTGTGTATATTTTGAACCATTCCTGTGACACTACTTATAGATTCCGATGCTCCACTTCAGGTTTACTGTATCCCTTGGACCTTCTTATTGCCGATGAAACACAGAAATTGCATCGGAATTAAATACTTAAGGAACAATGTCGATTTAAGTACAAGAAGACTGACTCTTCTTACTGACTATGTTTTGAACCATTCCTGTCACACTAGTTATAGATTCCGGTGCTTCACTTAAGGTTTACTGTATCCCTCTAACCTTCTTATTGACGATGAAACACAGAAATTGCATCGGAATTAAATACAAAATTCACAATGCCGAATTAAGTACAAGAAGACTGACTCTTCTTACTGTCTACGTTTTGAAACATTCATGTGACACTAGTTATAGATTCCGATGCTTCACTCCAGTTTTACTGTATCCCTTGGACCTTCTTATTGACGATGAAACACAGAAATTGCATCGCAATTAAATACAAAATGCACATTGGCGACTTAAGTACAAGAAGACTGACTCTTCTTACTGACTATGTTTTGAACCATTCATGTGACACTAGTTATAGATTCCGGTGCTTCACTTCCGGTTTAATGTATCTGTTAGACCTTCCTATTGACGATGAAACACAGAAATTGCATCGGAATTAATTACAAAAACCACAATGAAGACTTAAGTACAAGAAGGATGACTCTTCTTATGACTATGTTTTGAAACATTCCTGTGACACTAGTTAAGGATTCTGATGCTTCACTTCATGTTTACTGTATCCCCTGGACATTCTTATTGACGATGAAACACAGAAATTGCATTGCAATTAAATACAAAAGGCACATTGGCGACTTAAGTACAAGAAGACTAACTCTTCTTACTGTCTATGTTTTGAACCATTCCTTTGACACTAGTTATAGATTCCGGTGCTTCACTTCCGGTTTACTGTATCTGTTAGACCTTCTTATTGACGATGAAACACAGAAATTGCATCGGAATTAAATACAAAAGGCACAATGCCGTCTTAAGTACAAGAAGACTAACTCTTCTTACTGTCTATGTTTCGAAACATTCCTGTGACACTAGTTATAGATTCTGATGCTTCACTTCAGGTTTACTGTATCCCTAGGACATTCTTATTGACGATGAAACACAGTAATTGCATCGGAATTAAATACAAAAGGCACAATGCCGACTTAAGTACAAGAAGACTGACTGTTCTTACTGACTATGTTTTGAACCATTCCTGTGACACTAGTTATAGATTCCGATGCGTGACTTTAGGTTTACTGTATCCCTTGGACCTTCCTATAGACGATGTGACACAGAATTTGCAAGGTAATTAAATAAAAAAGGCACAATGCCGACTTAAGTACAAGAAGACAGACTCTTCTTACTCTCTATGTTTTGAACCATTCCTGTGACACTAGTTATAGATTCCGATGCTTCACTCCAGGTTTACTGTATCCCTTGGACCTTCATGTTGACGATGAAACACAGATATTGCATCGGAATTAAATACAAAAACCACAATGAAGACTTAAGTACAAGAAGGATGACTCTTCTTATGACTATGTTTTGAAACATTCCTGTGACACTAGTTAAGGATTCTGATGCTTCACTTCATGTTTACTGTATCCCCTGGACATTCTTATTGACGATGAAACACAGAAATTGCATTGCAATTAAATACAAAAGGCACATTGGCGACTTAAGTACAAGAAGACTAACTCTTCTTACTGTCTATGTTTTGAACCATTCCTTTGACACTAGTTATAGATTCCGGTGCTTCACTTCCGGTTTACTGTATCTGTTAGACCTTCTTATTGACGATGAAACACAGAAATTGCATCGGAATTAAATACAAAAGGCACAATGCCGTCTTAAGTACAAGAAGACTGACTCTTCTTACTGTCTATGTTTCGAAACATTCCTGTGACACTAGTTATAGATTCTGATGCTTCACTTCAGGTTTACTGTATCCCTAGGACATTCTTATTGACGATGAAACACAGAAATTGCTTCGGAATTAAATAGAAAAGACACAATGCCGACTTAAGTACAAGAGGACTGACTCTTCTTACTGACTATGTTTGATTCATTCCTGTGACACTAGTTATAGATTCCGATGCTTCACTCCAGGTTTACTGTATCCCTTGGACCTTCCTATAGACGATGATACACAGAAATTGCATCGGAATTAAATAAAAAAGGGACAATGCCGACTTAATTACAAGAAGACTGACTCCTCTTACTCTCTATGTTTTGAACCATGCCTGTGACACTAGTTATAGATTCCGAGGCTTCACTTCAGGTTTACTGTATCCCTTGGACCTTCATGTTGACGATGAAACACAGATATTGCATCGGAATTAAATACAAAAGGCACAATGCCGACTTAAGTACAAGAAGACTGACTCTTCTTACTGACTATGTTTGATTCATTCCTGTGACACTAGTTTTAGATTCCGATGATTCACTCCAGGTGTACTCTATCCCTTGGACCTTCGTATTGACGATGAAACACAGAAATTGCATTGGAATTATATACAAAAGGCACAATGCCGACTTAAGTACAAGAAGACTGACTCTTCTTACTGACTATGTTTTGAACCATTCCTGTGACACTAGTTATAGATTCCGATGCTTCAGTCCAGGTCTACTGTATCCCTTGGACCTCCTTATTGACGATCAAACACAGAAATTGCATCGGAATTAAATACAAAAGGCACAATGCCGACTTAAGTACAAGAAGACTGACTCTTCTTACTGTCTACGTTTTGAACCATTCCTGTGACACTAGTTATAGATTCCGATGCTTCACTCCAGGTTTACTGTATCCCTTGGACCTTCTTATTGATGATGAAACACAGATATTGCATCGAATTAAATGGAAAAGGCATAATGGCGACTTAAGTACAAGAAGACTGACTCTTCTTACTACCTATGCTTTGAACCATTCCTGTGACGCTAGTTATAGATTCCGATGCTTCACTACAGGTTTACAGTATCTTTCTGCCCTTCTTATTGACGATGAAACACAGAAATTGCATTGGAATTAAATAAAAAGGCACAATGCCAACTTCAGTACAGCAATACTGTCTCTTTCTACTATGTATGTTTTGAACCATATCTGTGACACTACTTATAGATTCCGGTGCTTCACTTCAGGTTTACTGTATCCCTTGGACCTTCTTATTGACGATGAAACACAGAAATTGCTTCGGAATTAAATACTTAAGGAACAATGTCGACTTAAGTACAAGAAGACTGAATCTTCTTACTGACTATGTTTTGAACCATTCCTGTCACACTAGTTATAGATTCCGGTGCTTCACTTCAGGTTTATTGGATCCCTCTGACCTTCTTATTGACGATGAAACACAGAAATTGCATCGGAATCATATACAAAAGGCACAATGCAGAATTAAGTACAAGAAGACTGACTCTTCTTATTGTCTATGTTTTGAACCATTCCTGTGACACTAGTTATAGATTCCGATGCTTCACTCAAGGTTTACTATATCCCTTGGACCTTCCTATAGACGATGTAACACAGAATTTGCATCGTAATTAAATAAAAAAGGCACAATGCCGACTTAAGTACAAGAAGACAGACTCTTCTTACTGTCTATGTTTTGAACCATTCCTGTGACACTAGTTATAGATTCCGATGCTTCACTCCAGGTTTACTGTATCCCTTGGATCTTCTTATTGATGATGAAACACAGAAATTGCATCGGAATTAAATGGAAAAGGCATAATGGCGACTGAAGTACAAGAAGACTGACTCTTCTTACTGACTATGCTTTGAACCATTCCTGTGACACTAGTTATAGATTCCGATGCTTCACTACAAGTTTACAGTATTCCTCTGCCCTTCTTATTGACGATGAAACACAGAAATTGCATCGGAATTAAATACAAAAGGCACAATGCCGACTTAAGTACAAGAAGACTGACTCTTCTTACTGACTATGTTTTGAAACATTCCTGTGACACTAGTTATAGATTCTGATGCATCCCTTCAGGTTTACTGTATCCCTTGGACATTCTTATTGACGATGAAACACAGTAATTGCCCCGGAATTAAATACAAAAGGCACAATGACGACTTAAGTACAAGAAGACTGACTCTTCTTACTGACTATGTTTTGAACCATTCCTGTGACACTAGTTATAGATTCCGATGCTTCACTTCAGGTTTACTGTATCCCTTGGACCTTCCTATAGACGATGTAACACAGAATTTGCGTCGTAATTAAATAAAAAAGGCACAATGCCGACTTAAGTACAAGAAGACAGACTCTTCTTACTGTCTATGTTTTGAACCATTCCTGTGACACTAGTTATAGATTCCGTTGCTTCACTCCAGGTTTACTATATCTCGTGGACCTTCTTATTGACGATGAAACACAGAAATTGCATCGGAATTAAATAGAAAAGACACAATGCCGACTTAAGTACAAGAGGACTGACTCTTCTTACTGACTATGTTTGATTCATTCCTGTGACACTAGTTATAGATTCCGATGCTTCACTCCAGGTTTACTGTATCCCTTGGACCTTCCTATAGACGATGAAACACAGAAATTGCATCGGAATTAAATAAAAAAGGCACAATGCCGACTTAAGTACAAGAAGACTGACTCTTCTTACTGTCTATGTTTTGAACCATTCCTGTGACACTAGTTATAGATTCCGAGGCTTCACTTCAGGTTTACTGTATCCCTTGGACCTTCTTGTTGACAATAAAACACAGATATTGCATCGGAATTAAATACAAAAGGCACAATGCCGACTTAAGTACAAGAAGACTGACTCTTCTTACTGACAATGTTTGATTCATTCCTGTGACACTAGTTATAGATTCCGATGCTTCACTCCAGGTTTACTCTTTCCCTTGGACCTTCGTTTTGACGATGAAACACAGAAATTGCATCGGAATTAAATACAAAAGGCACAATACCGACTTAAGCACAAGAAGACTGACTCTTCTTACTGTCTATGTTTTGAACCATTCCTGTGACACTAGTTATAGATTCCGATGCTTCACTCCAGGTTTACTGTATCCCTTGGACCTTCTTATTGATGATGAAACACAGAAATTGCATCGCAATTAAATGGAAAAGGCATAATGACGACTTATGTACAAGAAGACTGACTCTTCTTACTGACTATGTTTTCAACCATTCCTGTGACACTAGTTATAGATTCCGATGCTTCACTTCAGGTTTACTGTATCCCTTGGACTTTCTTATTGACGATGAAGCACAGAAATTTCATCGGAATTAAATAGAAAAGGCACAATGCCGACTTAAGAACTAGAAGACTGACTCTTCCTACTGTTTATGTTTTGAACCATTCCTGTGACACTAGTTATAGATTCCGATGCATCACTACAGGTTTACAGTATCCCTCTGCCCTTCTTATTGACGATGAAACACAGAAATTGCATTGGAATTAAATAAAAAGGCACAATGCCAACTTAAGTACAACAATACTGACTCTTCCTACTGTGTATATTTTGAACCATTCCTGTGACACTACTTATAGATTCCGATGCTCCACTTCAGGTTTACTGTATCCCTTGGACCTTCTTATTGCCGATGAAACACAGAAATTGCATCGGAATTAAATACTTAAGGAACAATGTCGATTTAAGTACAAGAAGACTGACTCTTCTTACTGACTATGTTTTGAACCATTCCTGTCACACTAGTTATAGATTCCGGTGCTTCACTTAAGGTTTACTGTATCCCTCTAACCTTCTTATTGACGATGAAACACAGAAATTGCATCGGAATTAAATACAAAATTCACAATGCCGAATTAAGTACAAGAAGACTGACTCTTCTTACTGTCTATGTTTTGAAACATTCATGTGACACTAGTTATAGATTCCGATGCTTCACTCCAGTTTTACTGTATCCCTTGGACCTTCTTATTGACGATGAAACACAGAAATTGCATCGCAATTAAATACAAAATGCACATTGGCGACTTAAGTACAAGAAGACTGACTCTTCTTACTGACTATGTTTTGAACCATTCATGTGACACTAGTTATAGATTCCGGTGCTTCACTTCCGGTTTAATGTATCTGTTAGACCTTCCTATTGACGATGAAACACAGAAATTGCATCGGAATTAATTACAAAAACCACAATGAAGACTTAAGTACAAGAAGGATGACTCTTCTTATGACTATGTTTTGAAACATTCCTGTGACACTAGTTAAGGATTCTGATGCTTCACTTCATGTTTACTGTATCCCCTGGACATTCTTATTGACGATGAAACACAGAAATTGCATTGCAATTAAATACAAAAGGCACATTGGCGACTTAAGTACAAGAAGACTAACTCTTCTTACTGTCTATGTTTTGAACCATTCCTTTGACACTAGTTATAGATTCCGGTGCTTCACTTCCGGTTTACTGTATCTGTTAGACCTTCTTATTGACGATGAAACACAGAAATTGCATCGGAATTAAATACAAAAGGCACAATGCCGTCTTAAGTACAAGAAGACTAACTCTTCTTACTGTCTATGTTTCGAAACATTCCTGTGACACTAGTTATAGATTCTGATGCTTCACTTCAGGTTTACTGTATCCCTAGGACATTCTTATTGACGATGAAACACAGTAATTGCATCGGAATTAAATACAAAAGGCACAATGCCGACTTAAGTACAAGAAGACTGACTGTTCTTACTGACTATGTTTTGAACCATTCCTGTGACACTAGTTATAGATTCCGATGCTTCACTTTAGGTTTACTGTATCCCTTGGACCTTCCTATAGACGATGTGACACAGAATTTGCAAGGTAATTAAATAAAAAAGGCACAATGCCGACTTAAGTACAAGAAGACAGACTCTTCTTACTCTCTATGTTTTGAACCATTCCTGTGACACTAGTTATAGATTCCGATGCTTCACTCCAGGTTTACTGTATCCCTTGGACCTTCATGTTGACGATGAAACACAGATATTGCATCGGAATTAAATACAAAAACCACAATGAAGACTTAAGTACAAGAAGGATGACTCTTCTTATGACTATGCTTTGAAACATTCCTGTGACACTAGTTAAGGATTCTGATGCTTCACTTCATGTTTACTGTATCCCCTGGACATTCTTATTGACGATGAAACACAGAAATTGCATTGCAATTAAATACAAAAGGCACATTGGCGACTTAAGTACAAGAAGACTAACTCTTCTTACTGTCTATGTTTTGAACCATTCCTTTGACACTAGTTATAGATTCCGGTGCTTCACTTCCGGTTTACTGTATCTGTTAGACCTTCTTATTGACGATGAAACACAGAAATTGCATCGGAATTAAATACAAAAGGCACAATGCCGTCTTAAGTACAAGAAGACTGACTCTTCTTACTGTCTATGTTTCGAAACATTCCTGTGACACTAGTTATAGATTCTGATGCTTCACTTCAGGTTTACTGTATCCCTAGGACATTCTTATTGACGATGAAACACAGAAATTGCTTCGGAATTAAATAGAAAAGACACAATGCCGACTTAAGTACAAGAGGACTGACTCTTCTTACTGACTATGTTTGATTCATTCCTGTGACACTAGTTATAGATTCCGATGCTTCACTCCAGGTTTACTGTATCCCTTGGACCTTCCTATAGACGATGATACACAGAAATTGCATCGGAATTAAATAAAAAAGGGACAATGCCGACTTAATTACAAGAAGACTGACTCTTCTTACTCTCTATGTTTTGAACCATGCCTGTGACACTAGTTATAGATTCCGAGGCTTCACTTCAGGTTTACTGTATCCCTTGGACCTTCATGTTGACGATGAAACACAGATATTGCATCGGAATTAAATACAAAAGGCACAATGCCGACTTAAGTACAAGAAGACTGACTCTTCTTACTGACTATGTTTGATTCATTCCTGTGACACTAGTTTTAGATTCCGATGATTCACTCCAGGTGTACTCTATCCCTTGGACCTTCGTATTGACGATGAAACACAGAAATTGCATTGGAATTATATACAAAAGGCACAATGCCGACTTAAGTACAAGAAGACTGACTCTTCTTACTGACTATGTTTTGAACCATTCCTGTGACACTAGTTATAGATTCCGATGCTTCAGTCCAGGTCTACTGTATCCCTTGGACCTCCTTATTGACGATCAAACACAGAAATTGCATCGGAATTAAATACAAAAGGCACAATGCCGACTTAAGTACAAGAAGACTGACTCTTCTTACTGTCTACGTTTTGAACCATTCCTGTGACACTAGTTATAGATTCCGATGCTTCACTCCAGGTTTACTGTATCCCTTGGACCTTCTTATTGATGATGAAACACAGATATTGCATCGAATTAAATGGAAAAGGCATAATGGCGACTTAAGTACAAGAAGACTGACTCTTCTTACTACCTATGCTTTGAACCATTCCTGTGACACTAGTTATAGATTCCGATGCTTCACTACAGGTTTACAGTATCTTTCTGCCCTTCTTATTGACGATGAAACACAGAAATTGCATTGGAATTAAATAAAAAGGCACAATGCCAACTTAAGTACAGCAATACTGTCTCTTTCTACTATGTATGTTTTGAACCATATCTGTGACACTACTTATAGATTCCGGTGCTTCACTTCAGGTTTACTGTATCCCTTGGACCTTCTTATTGACGATGAAACACAGAAATTGCTTCGGAATTAAATACTTAAGGAACAATGTCGACTTAAGTACAAGAAGACTGAATCTTCTTACTGACTATGTTTTGAACCATTCCTGTCACACTAGTTATAGATTCCGGTGCTTCACTTCAGGTTTATTGGATCCCTCTGACCTTCTTATTGACGATGAAACACAGAAATTGCATCGGAATCATATACAAAAGGCACAATGCAGAATTAAGTACAAGAAGACTGACTCTTCTTATTGTCTATGTTTTGAACCATTCCTGTGACACTAGTTATAGATTCCGATGCTTCACTCAAGGTTTACTATATCCCTTGGACCTTCCTATAGACGATGTAACACAGAATTTGCATCGTAATTAAATAAAAAAGGCACAATGCCGACTTAAGTACAAGAAGACAGACTCTTCTTACTGTCTATGTTTTGAACCATTCCTGTGACACTAGTTATAGATTCCGATGCTTCACTCCAGGTTTACTGTATCCCTTGGATCTTCTTATTGATGATGAAACACAGAAATTGCATCGGAATTAAATGGAAAAGGCATAATGGCGACTGAAGTACAAGAAGACTGACTCTTCTTACTGACTATGCTTTGAACCATTCTGTGACACTAGTTATAGATTCCGATGCTTCACTACAAGTTTACAGTATTCCTCTGCCCTTCTTATTGACGATGAAACACAGAAATTGCATCGGAATTAAATACAAAAGGCACAATGCCGAATTAAGTACAAGAAGACTAACTCTTCTTATTGTCTATGTTTTGAAACATTCATGTGACACTAGTTATAGATTCCGATGCTTTACTCCAGGTTTACTGTATCCCTTGGACCTTCTTATTGACGATGAAATACAGAAATTGCATCGCAATTAAATACAAAAGGCACATTGGGGACTTAAGTACAAGAAGACTGACTCTTCTTACTGACTATGTTTTGAAACATTCATGTGACACTAGTTATAGATTCCGGTGCTTCACTTCCGGTTTCCTGTATCCGTTAGACCTTCTTAATGACGATGAAACACAGAAATTGCGTCGGAATTAAATACAAAAGGCACAATGCCGACTTAAGTACAAGAAGACTGACTCTTCTTACTGACTATGTTTTGAAACATTCCTGTGACACTAGTTATAGATTCTGATGCTTCCCTTCAGGTTTACTGTATCCCTTGGACATTCTTATTGACGATGAAACACAGTAATTGCCCCGGAATTAAATACAAAAGGCACAATGACGACTTAAGTACAAGAAGACTGACTCTTCTTACTGACTATGTTTTGAACCATTCCTGTGACACTAGTTATAGATTCCGATGCTTCACTTCAGGTTTACTGTATCCCTTGGACCTTCCTATAGACGATGTAACACAGAATTTGCGTCGTAATTAAATAAAAAAGGCACAATGCCGACTTAAGTACAAGAAGACAGACTCTTCTTACTGTCTATGTTTTGAACCATTCCTGTGACACTAGTTATAGATTCCGTTGCTTCACTCCAGGTTTACTATATCTCGTGGACCATCTTATTGACGATGAAACACAGAAATTGCATCGGAATTAAATAGAAAAGACACAATGCCGACTTAAGTACAAGAGGACTGACTCTTCTTACTGACTATGTTTGATTCATTCCTGTGACACTAGTTATAGATTCCGATGCTTCACTCCAGGTTTACTGTATCCCTTGGACCTTCCTATAGACGATGAAACACAGAAATTGCATCGGAATTAAATAAAAAAGGCACAATGCCGACTTAAGTACAAGAAGACTGACTCTTATTACTGTCTATGTTTTGAACCATTCCTGTGACACTAGTTATATATTCCGAGGCTTCACTTCAGTTTTACTGTATCCCTTGGACCTTCTTGTTGACGATGAAACACAGATATTGCATCGGAATTAAATACAAAATGCACAATGCCGACTTAAGTACAAGAAGACTGACTCTTCTTACTGACTATGTTTGATTCATTCCTGTGACACTAGTTATAGATTCCGATGCTTCACTCCAGGTTAACCCTATCCCTTGGACCTTCGTATTGACGATGAAACACAGAAATGGCATCGGAATTATATACAAAATTCACAATGCCGACTTAAGTACATGAAGACTGACTCTCCTTACTGACTATGTTTTGAACCATTCCTGTGACACTAGTTATAGATTCCGATGCTTCACTCCAGGTTTACTGTATCCCTTGGACCTCCTTATTGACGATCAAACACCGAAATTGCTTTGGAATTAAATACAAAAGGCACAATGCCGACTTAAGTACAAGAAGACTGACTCTTCTTACTGTCTATGTTTTGAACCCTTCCTGTGACACTAGTTATAGATTCCTATGCTTCACTCCAGGTTTACTGTATCCCTTGGATCTTCTTATTGATGATGTAACACAGAAATTGCATCGGAATTAAATGGAAAAGGCATAATGGCGACTTAAGTACAAGAAGACTGACTCTTCTTACTGACTATGCTTTGAACCATTCCTGTGACACTAGTTATAGATTCCGATTCTTCACTACAAGTTTACAGTATCCCTCTGCCCTTCTTAATGACAATGAAACACAGAAATTGCATTGGAATTAAATAAAAAGGCACAATGCCAACTTAAGTACAACAATACTGACTCTTCCTACTGTGTATGTTTTGGACCATTCCTGTGACACTACTTATAGATTCCGATGCTTCACTTCAGTTTTACTGTATCCCTTGGACCTTCTTATTGACGATGAAACACAGAAATTGCATCGGAATTAAATACTTAAGGAACAATGCCGACTTAAGTACAAGAAGACTGACTCTTCTTACTGACTATGTTTTTAACCACTCCTGTCAACCTAGTTATAGATTCCGGTGCTTCACTTCAGGTTTATTGTATCCCTCTGACCTTCTTATTGACGATGAAACACAGAAATTGCATCGGAATTAAATACAAAAGGCTCAATGCCGAATTAAGTACAAGAAGACTGACTCTTCTTATTGTCTATGTTTTGAAACATACATGTGACACTAGTTATAGACTCCGATGCTTCACTCCAGGTTTACTGTATCCCTTGGACCTTCTTATTGACGATGAAACACAGAAATTGCATCGCAATTAAATACAAAAGGCACATTGGCGACTTAAGTACAAGAAGACTGACTCTTCTTACTGACTATGCTTTGAACCATTCATGTGACACTAGTTATAGATTCCGGTGCATCACTTCCGGTTTACAGTATCCGTTAGACCTTCTTATTGACGATGAAACACAGAAATTGCATCGGAATTAAATTTAAAAGGCACAATGCCTACTTAAGTACAAGAAGACTGACTCTTCTTACTGACTATGTTTTGAACCATTCCTGTGACACTAGTTATAGATTCCGATGCTTCACTCCAGGTTTACTATATCCCTTGGACCTTCTTATTGACGATGAAACACAGAAATTGCATCGGAATTAAATAGAAATGGCACAATGCCGACTTAAGTGCTAGAAGACTGACTCTTCCTACTGTTTATGTTTTGAACCATTCCTGTGACACTAGTTATAGATTCCGATGCTTCCCTTATGGTTTACTGTATCCTTCTGACCTTCTTATTGACGATGAGACACAGAAATTGCATCGGAATTAAATACAAAAGGCACAGTGCCGACTTAAGTATAAGAAGACTGACCTTTCCTAATCTCTATGTTTTGAACCATTACCGTGACACTAGTTATAGATTCGGATGCTTCACTTCAGGTTTACTGTATCCCCTCTGACCTTCTTATTGGCGATGAAACACAGAAATTGCATCGGAATTAAATACAAAATGCACAATGCCGACTTACGTACAAGAAGACTGACTCATCTTATTTTCTATGTTTTGAACCATTCCTGTGACACTCGCTATAGATTCCGATGCTTCACTTCAGGTTTACTGCATCCCTTGGACCTTCTTATTGACGACGAAACACAGAAATTGCAACGGTATTAAATAGGAAAGGCACAATGCAGACTTATGTACAAGAAGACTGACCCTTCCTATTGTCTATGTTTTGAACCATTCCTGTGACACTAGTTATAGATTCCGATGCTTCACTTCAGGTTTACGGTATCCCTCTGACCCCGTTATTGACGATGAAACACAGATATTGCATCGGAATTAAATAGAAAAGGCACAATGCCGACTTAAGTACAAGAGACTGACTCTTCTTACTGTCTATGTTTTGAACCATTCCTGTGACGCTAGTTGCAGATTCCGATGCTTCACTTCAGGTTTAATGTATCCCTTGGACCTTCTTATTGACGAAGAAACACAGAAATTGCATCGGAATTAAATACATAAGGCACAATGCCGACTTAAGTACAAGAAGACTGACTCCTCCTACTGTCTATGATTCGAACCATTCCTGTGACACTAGTTATAGATTCCGAAGCTTCACTTCAGGATTTCTGTATCCCTCTGACCTTCTTATTGACGATGAAACACAGAAATTGCATCGGAATTAAATACAAATGGCACAATGTTGACTTAAGTACAAGAAGACTGACTCATCTTATTTTCTATGTTTTGAACCATTCCTGTGACACTCGTTATAGATTCCGATGCTTCATTTCAGGTTTACGGTATCCCTCTGACCCTCTTATTGACGATGAAATACAGATATTGCATCGGAATTAAATAGAAAAGGCACAATGCCGACTTAAGTACAAGAGACTGTCTCTTCTTACTGTCTATGTTTTGAACCATTCCTGTGACGCTAGTTACAGATTCCGATGCTTCACTTCGGGTTTACTGTATCCCTTGGACCTTCTTATTGACGATGAAACACAGAAATTGCATCGGAATTAAATACAAAAGTCACAATGGCGACTTAAGTACAAGAAGCCTGACTCCTCCTACTGTCTATGATTTGAACCATTCCTGTGACACTAGTTATAGATTCTGATGCTTCACTTCAGGTTTTCTGTATCCCTCTGACCTTCTTATTGACGATGAAACACAGAAATTGCATCGGAATTAAATACAAATGGCACAATGTAGACTTAAGTACAAGAAGACAGACTCTTCTTACTGTATATGTTTTGAACCTTTTCTGTGACACTAGTTATAGATTCCGATGCTTCACTTCAGGTTTACTGCATCCCTCTGATCTTCTTCTTGAAGATGAAACACAGAAATAGCTTCGGAATTAAATATAAAAGGCACAATGCAAACTTAGGTACAAGAAGATGACTCTTCCTACTGTCTATGCTTTGAACCATTCCTGTGACACTAGTTATAGATTCCGATGCTTCACTTCAGGTTTACTGTATCCCTTGGACCTTCTTATTGACGATGAAACACAGAAATTGCATCGGAATTAAATACAAAAGGCACAATGCCGACATAAGTACAAGAAGACTGACTTTTCTTGCTGTGTATGATTTGAACCATTCCCGTGAAACTAGTTATAGATTCCGATGCTTCACTTCAGGTTTACTGTATCCCTCTGACCTTCTTATTGACTATGAAACACATAAATTGCATCGGAATTAAATACAAAAGGCACAATGCCGACTCAAGTACAGGAAGACTGACTCTTCCTACTGTCTATGTTTTGAACGATTCCTGTAACACTAGTTGCACATTCCGATGCTTCGCTTCTGGTTTACTGTATCCCTCTGACCTTATTCTTGAAGATGAAACACAGAAATTGCATCGGAATTAAATAGAAAAGGCACAATGCCGGCTTAAGTACTAGAAGACTGAGTTTCTTACTGTCTATGATTTGAACCATTCCTGTGACACTAGTTACAGATTACGATGCTTCACTTCAGGTGTACTGTATCCCTTGGACCTTCTTATTGACGATGAAACACAGAAATTGCATCGGGATTAAATACAAAAGGCACAATGCCGACATGAGTACAAGTAGACTGACTCTTCTTACTGTCTATGTTTTGAACCATTCCTGTGACACTAGTTATAGATTCCGATGCTTCACTTCAGGTTTACTGTATCCTTTTACTGTATCCTTTGGGCCTTCTCATTGACGACGAAACACAAAATATGGCATCGGAATTAAATAGAAAATGCACAATGCCGACTTAAGTACAAGAAGACTGACCCTTCCTACTGTCTATGTTTTGAACCATTCCTGTGACACTAGTTATACATTCCGATGCTTCACTTCAGGTTTACTGCATCCCTTGGACCATCTTATTGACGACGAAACACAGAAATTGCACCGGAATTAAATAGGAAAGGCACAATGCCGACTTAAGTAAAAGAAGGCTGACCCTCCCTATTTCCTACGTTTTGAACCATTCCTGTGACACTAGTTATATCTTCCGATGCTTCACTTCAGGTTTACTGTATCCCTCTGACCCTCTTATTGACGATGAAACACAGAAATTGCATCGGAATTAAATAGAAAAGGCAAAATGCCGACTTAAGTACAAGAAGACTGACTCTCCCTACTGTCTCTGTTTTGAACCATTCCTGTGACACTAGTTATAGATTCCGATGCTTCACTTCAGGTTTACTGTATCCCTCTGACCTTCTTATTGACGATGAAACATAGAAATGGCATCGGAATTAAATACAAAAGGCACAATGGTGACTTAAGTACAAGAAGACTGACTCTTCTTTCTGACTATGTTGTGAACATTTCCTGTGAGACCAGTTTTAGATTCCGATGCTTCACTATATGTTTATTGTATCACTTGCACCTTGTTATTGACGATGAAACACAGAAATTGCATCGCAATTAAATACAAAAGGCACAATGCCAACTTAAGTACAACAAGACTGACTCTTCCTACTGTCTATGTTTAAACCATTCCTGTGACACTAGTTATAAATTCCGATGCTTCACTTCAGGTTTACTGTATCCCTCTGACCTTCTTATTGACTATGAAACACATAAATTGCATCGGAATTAAATACAAAAGGCACAATGCCGACTCAAGTACAGGAAGACTGACTCTTCCTACTGTCTATGTTTTGAACGATTCCTGTAACACTAGTTGCACATTCCGATGCTTCGCTTCTGGTTTACTGTATCCCTCTGACCTTCTTCTTGATGATGAAACACAGAAATTGCATCGGAATTAAATAGAAAAGGCACAATGCCGGCTTAAGTACTAGAAGACTGAGTTTCTTACTATCTATGATTTGAACCATTCCTGTGACATTAGTTATAGATTCCGATACGTCACTTCAGGTGTACTGTATCCCTTGGACCTTCTTATTGACGATGAAACACAGAAATTCCATCGGGATAAAATACAAAAGGCACATTGCCGACTTGAGTACAAGTAGACTGACTCTTCTTACTGTCTATGTTTTGAACCATTCCTGTGACACTAGTTATAGATTCCGATGCTTCACTTCAGGTTTACTGTATCCCTTGGACCTTCTCAATGACGACGAAACACAGAAATTGCATCGGAATTAAATAGAAAATGCACAATGCCGACTTAAGTACAAGAAGACTGACTCTTCCTACTGTCTATGTTTGATCCAATCCTGTGACACTAGTTATACATTCCGATGCTACACTTCAGGTTTACTGCATCCCTTGGACCATCTTATTGACGACGAAACACAGAAATTGCACCGGAATTAAATAGGAAAGGCACAATGAGGACTTAAGTAAAAGAAGGCTGACCATTATTATTTCCTATGTTTTGAACCATTCCTGTGACACTAGTTATATCTTCCCATGATTCACTTCAGGTTTACTGTATCCCTCTGACTCTCTTATTGACGATGAGACACAGATATTCCATCGAAATTAAATAGAAAAGGCACAATGCCGACTTAAGTACAAGAAGACTGACTCTTCTTACTGTCTATGTTTTGAACCATTCCTGTGACACTAGTTATAGATTCCGATGCTTCCCTTCAGGTTTTTTGTATCCCTTGTACCTTCTTATTGACGACGAAACACAGAATTTGCAACGGAATTAAATAGAAAAGGCATAATGCCGACTTAAGTACAAGAAGACTTACCCTTCCTATTGTCTATGTTTTGTACCATTCCTGTGACACTAGTTATAGATTCCGATGCTTCTCTTCAGGTTGACGGTATCCCTCTGACCATCTTATTGACGATGAAACACAGAATTTGCATCGGAATTAAATAGAAAAGGCACAATGCCGACTTAAGTACGAGAAGACTGACTTTTCTTACTGTCTATGCTTTGAACCAATCCTGTGACACTAGTTATAGATTCCGATGCTTGACTTCAGGTTTACTGTATCCCTTGGACCTTCTTATTGACGATGAAACATAGAAATTGCATCGGAATTAAATACAATACCCACAATGCCGACTTAAGTACAAGAAGACCGACTCTTCTTGCTGTCTATGTTTTGAACCATTTCTGTGACACTAGTTATAGATTCCGGTGCTTCACTTCAGGTTTACTGTATCCCTCTGACCTTCTTATTGACGATGAAACACATAAATTGCATCGGAATTAAATACAAAAGGCACAATGCCGACTCAAGTACAAGTACTACTGTCTATCTTTTGAACCATTCCTGTGACACTACTTACACATTCCGATGCTTCACGTCTGGTTTACTGTATCCCTTGGACCTTCTTATTGACGACGAAACACAGATATTGCATCGGAATTAAATAGAAAAGACACAATGCCGACTTAAGTACAAGAAGACTGACTCTTCTTACTGACTATGATTTGAACATTTCTTGTGAGACCAGTTTTAGATTCCGATGCTTCACTATGTGTTTACTGTATCCCTTTTACCTTCTTATTGACGATGAAACACAGAAATTGCATCGAAAGTAACTACAAAAGGCACAATGCCGACTTAAGTGCAAGAAGACTGACTCTTCTTACTGTCTATGTTTTGAACAATTCCTGTGACACTAGTTATAGATTCCGATGCTTCACTTCAGGTTTACTGTATCCCTTGGACCTTCTTATTGACGATGAAACACAGAAATTGCATCGGAATTAAATACAAAAAGCACAATGCCGACTTAAGTAAAATAAGACTGACTTTTCTTGCTGTGTATGATTTGAACCATTCCCGTGAAACTAGTTATAGATTCCGATGCTTCACTTCAGGTTTACTGTATCCCTCTGACCTTCTTATTGACGATGAAACACATAAATTGCATCGGATTAAATACAAAAGGCACAATGCCGACTCAAGTACTAGAAGACTGACTTTCTTACTGTCTATGATTTGAACCATTCCTGTGACACTAGTTACGGATTACGATGCTTCACTTCAGGTGTACTGTATCCCTTGGACCTTCTTATTGACGATGAAATACAGACATTGCATCGGGATTAAATACAAAAGGCACAATGCCGACTTGAGTACAAGTAGACTGACTCTTCTTACTGTCTATGTTTTGAACCATTCTTGTGACACTAGTTGCACATTCCGATGCTTCGCTTCTGGTTTACTGTATCCCTCTGACCTTATTCTTGATGATGAAACACAGAAATTGCATCGGAATTAAATAGAAAAGGCACAATGCCGGCTTAAGTACTAGAAGACTGACTTTCTTACTGTCTATGATTTGAACCATTCCTGTGACACTAGTTACGGATTACGATGCTTCACTTCAGGTGTACTGTATCCCTTGGACCTTCTTATTGACGATGAAATACAGACATTGCATCGGGATTAAATACAAAAGGCACAATGCCGACTTGAGTACAAGTAGACTGACTCTTCTTACTGTCTATGTTTTGAACCATTCTTGTGACACTAGTTATAGATTCCGATGCTTCACTTCAGGTTTACTGTATCCTTTTACTGTATCCTTTGGGCCTTCTCATTGACGACGAAACACATCAAATGGCATCGGAATTAAATAGAAAATGCACAATGCCGACTTAAGTACAAGAAGACTGACCCTTCCTACTGTCTATGTTTTGAACCATTCCTGTGACACTAGTTAAACATTCCGATGCTTCACTTCAGGTTTACTGCATCCCTTGGACCATCTTATTGACGACGAAACACAAAATTGCACCGGAATTAAATAGGAAAGGCACAATGCCGACGTAAGTAAAAGAAGGCTGACCCTCCCTATTTCCTACGTTTTGAACCATTCCTGTGACACTAGTTATATCTTCCGATGCTTCACTTCAGGTTTACTGTATCCCTCTGACCCTTTTATTGACGATGAAACACAGAAAGTGCTTCGGAATTAAATAGAAAAGGCACAATGCCGACTTAAGTACAAGAAGACTGACTGTTCTTACTGTCTATGTTTTGAACCATTCCTGTGACACTAGTTATAGATTCCGATGCTTCACTTCAGGTTTACTGTATCCCTTGGACCTTCTTATTGACGACGAAACACAGAATTTGCATCGGAATTAAATAGAAAAGGGCACAATGCCGACTTAAGTACAAGAAGACTGACTCTTCCTACTGTCTCTGTTTTGAACCATTCCTGTGACACTAGGTATAGATTCCGATGCTTCACTTCAGGTTTACTGTATCTCTTGGACCTTCTTATTGACGACGAAACACAGAATTTGCATCGGAATTAAATAGAAAAGGCACAATGCCGGCTTAAGTACTAGAAGACTGACTTTCTTACTGTCTATGATTTGAACCATTCCTGTGACACTAGTTACGGATTACGATGCTTCACTTCAGGTGTACTGTATCCCTTGGACCTTCTTATTGACGATGAAATACAGAAATTGCATCGGGATTAAACACAAAAGGCACAATGCCGACTTGAGTACAAGTAGACTGACTCTTCTTACTGTCTATGTTTTGAACCATTCCTGTGACACTAGTTATAGATTCCGATGCTTCACTTCAGGTTTACTGTATCCTTTTACTGTATCCTTTGGGGCCTTCTCATTGACGACGAAACACATAAAATGGCATCGGAATTAAATAGAAAATGCACAATGCCGACTTAAGTACAAGAAGACTGACCCTTCCTACTCTCTATGTTTTGAACCATTCCTGTGACACTAGTTATACATTCCGATGCTTCACTTCAGGTTTACTGCATCCCTTGGACCATCTTATTGACGACGAAACACAGAAATTGCACCGGAATTAAATAGGAAAGGCACAATGCCGACGTAAGTAAAAGAAGGCTGACCCTCACTATTTCCTACGTCTTGAACCATTCCTGTGACACTAGTTATATCTTCCGATGCTTCACTTCAGGTAGACTGTATCCCTCTGACCCTCTTATTGACGATGAAACACCGAAATTGCTTCGGAATTAAATAGAAAAGGCACAATGCCGACTTAAGTACAAGAAGACTGACTGTTCTTACTGTCTATGTTTTGAACCATTCCTGTGACACTAGTTATAGATTCCGATGCTTCACTTCAGGTTTACTGTATCCCTTGGAACTTCTTATTGACGACGAAACACAGAATTTGCATCGGAATTTAATAGAAAAAGGCACAATGCCGACTTAAGTACAAGAAGACTGACTCTTCCTACTGTCTCTGTTTTGAACCATTCCTGTGACACTAGGTATAGATTCCGATGCTTCACTTCAGGTTTACTGTATCCCTTGGACCTTCTTATTGACGACGAAACACAGAATTTGCATCGGAATTAAATAGAAAAAGGCACAATGCCGACTTAAGTACAAGAAGACTCACTCTTCCTACTGTCTCTGTTTTGAACTATTCCTGTGACACTAGGTATAGATTCCGATGCTTCACTTCAGGTTTACTGTATCCCTCTGACCTTCTTATTGACGATGAAACACAGAAATTGCATCGGAATTAAATACAAAAGGCACAATGGTGACTTAAGTACAAGAAGACTGACTCTTCTTTCTGACTATGTTGTGAACATTTCCTGTGAGACCAGTTTTAGATTCCGATGGTTCACTATTTGTTTATTGTATCACTTGCACCTTGTTATTGACGATGAAACACAGAAATTGCATGGCAAATAAATACAAAAGGCACAATGCCAACTTAAGTACAAGAAGACTGATTCTTCCTACTGTCTATGTTTAAACCATTCCTGTGACACTAGTTATAAATTCCGATGCTTCACTTCAGGTTTACTGATTCCCTCTGACCATCTTATTGACGATGAATCACAGACACTGCATCGGAATTAAATACAAAAGGCACAATGCCGACTCAAATACAAGATGACTGGCTCTTCTTACTCTCTATGTTTTGAACCTTTCCTGAGAGACTGGTTTTAGATTCCGGTGCTTCCCCTCAGGTTTACTGTATCCGTCTGACCTACTTATTGTCGATGAAACAAAGAAATTGCATCGGAATTAAATACAAAAGGCACAATGCCTACTTAAGTACAAGAGGACTGACTCTTCTAACTGTCTATGTTTTGAACCATTCCTGTGACACTCGCTATAGATTCCGATGCTTCACATCAGGTTTACTGCATCCCTTGGATCATCTTATTGACGACGAAACACAGAAATTGCATCGGAATTAAATAGGAAAGGCACAATGCCGACTTATGTACAAAAAGACTTACCCTTCCTATTGTCTATGCCTTGAACCATTCCTGTGACACTAGTTATAGATTCCGATGCTTCACTTCAGGTTGACGGTATCCCTCTGACCCTCTAATTGACGATGAAACACAGAAATTGCATCGGAATTAAATACAGTACCCACAATGCCGACTTAAGTTCAAGAAGACCGACTCTTCTTGCTGTCTATGTTTTGAACCATTCCTGTGACACTAGTTATAGATTCCGATGCTCCACCTCTGGTTTACTGTATCCCTTGGACCTTCTTATTGACGACGAAACACAGATATTGCATCGGAATTAAATAGAAAAGGCACAATGCCGACTTAAGTACAAGAAGACTGACTCTTCTTACTGACTATGATTTGAACATTTCCTGTGAGACCAGTTTTAGATTCCGATGCTTCACTATGTGTTTACTGTATCCCTTGGACCTTCTTATTGACGATGAAACACAGAAATTGCATCGGAATTAAATACAAAAGGCACAATGCCGACTTAAGAACAAGAAGACAGATTTTTCTTGCTGTGTATGTTTTGAACCATTCCTGTGAAACTAGTTGTAGATTCCGATGCTTCACTTCAGGTTTACTGTATCCCTCTGACCTCCTTATTGACGATGAAACACATAAATTGCATCTGAATTAAATACAAAAGGCACAATGCCGACTCAAGTACAGGAAGACTGACTCTTCCTACTGTCTATGTTTTGAACCATTCCTGTAACACTAGTTACACATTCCGATGCTTCGCTTCTGGTTTACTGTATCCCTCTGACCTTTTTCTTGATGATGAAACACAGAAATTGCATCGGAATTAAATAGAAAAGGCACAATGCCGGCTTAAGTAGTAGAAGACTGAGTTTCTTACTGTCTATGATTTGAACCATTCCTGTGACACTAGTTATGGATTCCGATACTTCACTTCAGGTGTACTGTATCCCTTGGACCTTCTTATTGACGATGAAACATGGAAATTCCATCGGGATTAAATACAAAAGGCACAATGCCGACTTGAGTACAAGTAGACTGACTCTTCTTACTGTCTATGTTTTGAACCATTCCTGTGACACTAGTTATAGATTCCGATGCTTCACTTCAGGTTTACTGTATCCTTTAACTGTATGCTTTGGACCTTCTCATTGACAACGAAACACAGAAATTGCATCGGAATTAAGTAGAAAATGCACAATGCCGACTTAAGTACAAGAAGACTGATTCTTCCTACTGTCTATGTTTGATCCAATCCTGTGACACTAGTTATACATTCCGATGCTACACTTCAGGTTTACTGCATCCCTTGGACCATCTTATTGACGACGAAACACAGAAATTGCACCGGAATTAAATAGGAAAGGCACAATGAGGACTTAAGTAAAAGAAGACTGACCATCCCTATTTCCTATGTTTTGAACCATTCCTGTGACACTAGTTATATCTTCCCATGCTTCACTTCAGGTTTACTGTATCCCTCTGACCCTCTTATTGACGATGAGACACAGAAATTGCATCGGAATTAAATAGAAGAGGCACAATGCCGACTTAAGTACAAGAAGACTGACTCTTCTTACTGTCTATGTTTTGAACCATTCCCGTGACCCTAGTTATAGATTCCGATGCTTCACTTCAGGTTTACAGTATCCTTTGGACCTTCTTATTGACGACGAAACACAGAATTTGAAACGGAATTAAATAGAAAAGGCACAATGCCGACTTAAGTACAAGAAGACTGACTCTTCCTACTGTCTCTGTTTTGAACCATTCCTGTGACACTAGATATAGATTCCGATGCTTCACTTCAGGTTTACTGTATCCCTCTGACCTTCCTATTGACGATGAAACACAGAAATTGCATCGGAACTAAATACAAAAGGCACAATGCTGACTTAAGTACAAGAAGACTGACTCTTCATTCTGACTATGTTGTGAACATTTCCTGTGAGACCAGTTTTAGATTCCGATGCTTCACTATATATTTATTGTATCACTTGGACCTTGTTATTGACGATGAAACACAGAAATTGCATCGCAATTAAATACAAAAGGCACAATGCCGACTTAAGTACAAGAAGACTGACTCTTCCTACTGTCTATGTTTTAACAATTCCTGTGACACTAGTTATAGATTCCGATGCTTCACTTCAGGTTTACTGATTCCCTCTGACCTTCTTATTGACGATGAAACACAGTCACTGCATCGGAATTAAATACAAAAGGCACAATGCCAACTCAAATACAAGATGACTGGCTCTTCTTACTCTCTATGTTTTGAACCTTTCCTGAGAGACTGGTTTTAGATTCCGGTGCTTCACTTGAGGTTTACTGTATCCCTTGGACCCTCTTATTGACGATGAAACACAGAAAATGCATCGGAATTAAAAACAAAGGGCACAATGCCGACTTAAGTACAAGAAGACTGACTCCTCCAACTGTCTACGATTTGTACCATTCCTGTGACACTAGTTATAGATTCCGATGCTTCACTTCATGTATACTGTATCCCTTGGACGTTCTTATTGACGATGAAACCCAGAAATTGCATCGGAATTAAGTACAAAGGGCACAATGCCGACTTAAGTACAAGAAGACTGACTCTTCTTGCTGTGTATGATTTGAACCATTCCTGTTACACTAGTTATAGATTCCGATGCTTCACTTCAGGTTTACTGTATCCCTCTGACCTTCTTATTGACGGCGAAACACAGAAATTGCATCGGAATTAAATACAAAAGCCACAATGTCGACTTAAATACAAGAAGACAGACTCTTCTTACTGTCTATGTTTTGAACCCTTTCTGCTACACTAGTTATAGATTCCGATGCTTCACTTCAGGTTTACTGCATCCCTCTGACCTTCTTCTTCATGATGAAACACATAAATTGCATCGGAATTGAATAGGAAAGGCACAATGCCGACTTAATTACAAGAAGACTGACTCTTCCTACTGTCTAAGTTTTGAACCATTCCTGTGACACTAGTTATAGATTCCGATGCTTCACTTCAGGTTTACTTTATCCCTCTGAACTTCTTATTGATGATGAAACACAGATATTGCATCGGAATTAAATACAAAAGGCACAATGCCGACTTAAGTACAAGAAAGCTGACCCCTCTTGCTGTGTATGTTTTGAACCATTCCTGTGACACTAGTTATAGATTCCGATGCTTCACTTCAGGTTTACTGTATCTCTCCGACCATCTTATTGACGACGAAACACATAAATTGCATCGGAATTAAATAGAAAAGGCACAATGCCGACTTAAGTACAAGAAGACTGAATCTTCCTACTGTATATGCTTTGAACCATTCCTGTGACACCAGTTATGGATTCCGATGTTTCACTTCAGGTTTACTGTATCCCTCAGACCTTCTTAATGACGATGAAACACAGAAATTGCATCGGAATTAAATACAAAAGGCACAATGTCGACTTAAGTACAAGGAGACAGACTCTCCATACGGTCTATGTTTTGAACCTTGTCTTTGACACTAGTTATAGATTCCGATGCTTCACTTCAGGTTTACTTCTTTCCTTTGACCTTCATCTTGATGATGAAACACAGAAATTGCATCGGAATTAAATAGAAAGGCCACAATATCGACTTAAGTACAAGAAGACTGACTCTTCTTACTGTCTATGATTTGAACCATTCCTGTGACACTAGTAATAATCCGATGCTTCACTTCAGGTGTACTGTACTCCTTGGACCTTCTTATTGACGATGAAACACAGAAATTGCATCGGGATAAAATACAAAAGGCACAATGCCGACTTAAGTACAAGTAGACTGACTCTTCTTACTGTCTATGTTTTGAACCATTCCTGTGACACTAGTTATAGATTCTGATGCTTCACTTCAGTTTTACTGTTTCCCTCTGACCTACATATTGACGATGAAACAGAGAAATTGCATCGGAATTAAACAGAAAAGGCACAATGCCGACTTAAGTATATGAAGACTGACTCTTCCTACTGTCTAATATTTGAACCATCCTTGTGACACTAGTTAGAGATTCCGATGCTTTACTTCAGGTTTACTGTATCCGTTGGACCTTCTTATTGACGATGAAACACAGAGATTGCATCGGAATTAAATACATAAGCCACAATGCCGACTGATGTACTAGAAGACTGACTCTTCTTACTGTCTATGTTTTGAACCATTCCTGTGTCACTAGTTATAGATTCCGATGATTCACTTCACGTTTACTGTATCCCTTTGCCCTTCTTAATGACGATGAAACACAGAAATTGCATCGGAATTAAATAGAAAAGGCACAATGCCGACTTAAGCACAAGATGAATGACTCTTCCTGCTGTCTATGTTTGAACCATTCCTCTGACACTAGTTATAGATTCCGATGCTTCACTTCAGGTTTACTGTATCCATCTGACCTTCTTATTGACGATGAAACTCAAAAATTGCATCGGAAATAAATACAAAAGGCACAATGCCGACTCAAATACAAGAAGACTGACCCTTCCTACTGTCTATGTTTTGAACCATTCCTGTGACACTAGTTATACATTCCGATGCTTCACTTCAGTTTTACTGTATCCCTCTGACGTTCTTATTGACGATGAAACACAGAAATTGCATCGGAATTAAATAGAAAAGTCAAAATGCCGACTTAAGTACAAGAAGACTCACTCTTCTTACTGACTATGTTTGAACCATTCCTGTGACACTAGTTATAGATTCCTATGCTTCACTTCAGGTTTACGGTATCCCTTGCACCTTCTTACTGACGACGAAACACAGAAATTGCATCGGAATTAAATAGAAAAGGCACAATGCCGACTTAAGTACAAGAAAACTGACTCTTCTTACTGTCTATGCTTTGATCCATTCCTGAGACACTTGTTATAGATTCCGATGCTTCACTTCAGGTTTACTGTATATCTTGGACCTTCTTATTGACGACGAAAGACAGAATTTGCATCGGAATTAAATAGAAAATGCACAATGCCGACTTAAGTATAAGAGGACTGACTCTTCCTACTGGCTACGTTTTAACCATTCCAGTGACACTAGTTATAGATTCCGATACTTCACTTCAGGTTTACTGATTCCCTCTGATCTTCATATTGACGATGAAACACAGAAACAGCATCGGAACGAAATACAAAAGGCACAATGCCGTCTCAAATACAAGATGACTGGCTCTTCTTACTCTCTATGTTTTGAACCTTTCCTGAGAGACCGGTTTTAGTTTCCGGTGCTTCACTTCAGGTTTACTGTATCCCTTGGACCTTCTTACTGACGACGAAACACAGAAATTTCATCGGAATTAAACACAAAAGGCACAATGTCGACTTAAGTACAAGAAGACTGACTCTTCTTACTGACTATGATTTGAACATTTCCTGTGAGACCAGTTTTAGATTCCGATGTTTCACTATGTGTTTACTGTATCCCTTGGACCTTCTTATTGACGATGAAACACAGAAATTGCATCGAAATTAAATACAAAAGACACAATGCCGACATAAGTACAAGAAGATTGACTCTTCTTACTGTCTATGTTTTGATCCATTCCTGTGACACTAGTTATAGATTCCGATGCTTCACTTCAGGTTTACTGTATCCATCTGACCTTCTTATTGACGATGAAACTCAGAAATTGCATCGGAAATAAATACAAAAGGCACAATGCCGACTCAAATACAAGAAGACTGACTATTCCTGCTGTCTATGTTTTGAACCATTCCTGTGACACTAGTTATACATTCCGATGCTTCACTTCAGGTTTACTGTATCCCTCTGACCTTCTTATTGACGATGAAACACAGAAATTGCATCGGAATTAAATAGAAAAGGCACAATGCCGTCTTAAGTACAAGAAGACTCACTCTTCTTACTGACTATGTTTCAACCATTCCTGTGACACTAGTTATAGATTCCGATGCTTCACTTCAGGTTTACTGGATCCCTTGGACATTCTTATTGACGACGAAACACAGAAATTGCATCGGAATTAAATAGGAAAGGCACAATGCCGACTTAAGTACAAGAAGGCTGACTCTTCCTGTTGTCTATGTTGTGAACCATTCCTGTTACACTAGTTATAGATTCCGATGCTCACTTCAGGTTTACTGTATACCTTGGACCTTCTTATCGACGATGAAACACAGAAATTGCATCTGAATTAAATACAAGAGGCTCAATGCCGACTTTAGTACAAGAAGACTGACTCTTCTTACTGTCTACGTTTTGAACCATTCCTGTGACACCTGTTATAGATTCCGATACTTCATTTTAGGTTTACTGTATCCCTTGGACCTTCTTGTTGTTGTTGTTGTGGTCGTCAGTCCTGAGACTGGTTTGATGCAGCTCTCCATGCTACTCTATCCTGTGCAAGCTTTTTTATCTCCCAGTACCTACTGCAACTTACATCCTTCTCAATCTGCTTAGTGTATTCATCTCTTGGTCTACCCCAACGATTTTTACCCTCCACGCTGCCCTCCAATACTAAATTGGTGATCTCTTGATGCCTCAGAACATGTCCTACCAACCGATCCCTTCTTCTGGTCAAGTTGTGCCACAAACTTCTCTTCTCCCCAATCCTATTCAATACTTCCTCATTAGTCATGTGATCTACCCATCTTATCTTCAGCATTCTTCAGTAGCACCACATTTCGAAAGCTTCTATTCTATTCTTGTCCAAACTATTTATCGTCCATGTTTCACTTCCATACATGGCTACACTCCATAGGAATACTTTCAGAAATGACTTCCTGACACTTAAATCAATACTGGATGTTAACAAATTTCTCTTCTTCAGAAACGCTTTCCTTGCCATTGCCAGTCTACATTTTATATCCTCTCTACTTCTACCATCATCAGTTATTTTTCTCCCCAAATAGCAAACCTCCTTTACTACTTTAAGTGCCTCATTTCCTAATCTAATTCCCTCAGCATCACCCGACTTAATTAGACTACATTCCATTATCCTTGTATTGCTTTTGTTGATGTTCATCTTATATCCTCCTTTCAAGACACTGTCCATTCCATTCAACTGCTCTTCCAAGTCCTTTGCTGTCTCTGACAGAATTACAATGTCATCCGCGAACCTCAAAGTTTTTATTTCTTCTCCATGAATTTTAATACCTACTCCGAATTTTTCTTTTGTTATCTCTACTGCTTGCTCAATATACAGATTGAATAACATCGGGGACAGGCTACAAACCTGTCTTACTCCCTTCCCAACCACTGCTTCCCTTTCATGTCCCTCGACTCTTATAACTGCCATCTGGTTTCTGTACAAATTGTAAATAGCCTTTCGCTCCCTGTATTTTACCCCTGCCACCTTAAGAATTTGAAAGAGAGTATTCCAGTCAACATTGTCAAAAGCTTTCTCTAAGTCTACAAATGCTAGAAACGTAGGTTTGCCTTTCCTTAATCTTTCTTCTAAGATAAGTCGTAAGGTCAGTATTGCCTCACGTGTTCCAGTGTTTCTACGGAATCCAAACTGATCTTCCCCGAGGTGGGCTTCTACTAGTTTTTCCATTCGTCTGTAAAGAATTCGTGTTAGTATTTTGCAGCTGTGACTTATTAAGCTGATAGTTCGGTAATTTTCACATCTGTCAACACCTGCTTTCTTCGGGATTGGAATTATTATATTCTTCTTGAAGTCTGCGGGTATTTCACCTGTTTCATACACCTTGCTCACCAGATGGTAGAGTTTTGTCAGGACTGGCTCTCCCAAGGCCGTCAGTAGTTCCAATGGAATATTGTCTACTCCGGGGCCTTGTTTCGACTCAGGTCTTTCAGTGCTCTGTCAAACTCTTCACGCAGTATCGTATCTCCCATTTCATCTTCATCTACATCCTCTTCCATTTCCATAATATTGTCCTCAAGTAGATCGCCCTTGTATAGACCCTCTATATACTCCATCCACCTTTCTGCTTTCCCTTCTTTGCTTAGAACTGGGTTTCCATCTGAGCTCTTAATATTCATACAAGTCGTTCTCTTATCTTCAAAGGTCTCTTTAATTTTCCTGTAGGCAGTATCTATCTTACCCCTAGTGAGATAGGCCTCTACGTCCTTACATTTGTCCTCTAGCCATCCCTGCTTAGCCATTTTGCACTTCCTGTCGATCTCATTTTTGAGACGTTTGTATTCCCTTTTGCCTGTTTCACTTACTGCATTTTTATATTTTCTCCTTTCATCAATTAAATTCAATATTTCTTCTGTTACCCAAGGATTTCTACTAGACCTCGTCTTTTTACCTAATGGATCCTCTGCTGCCTTCACTACTTCATCCCTCAAAGCTACCCATTCTTCTTCTTATTGACGACGAAACACAGAAATTGAATCGGAATTAAATAGAAAAGGCACAATGCCGACTTAAGTACAAGAAGACTGACTCTTCCTACTGTCTGTGTTTTGAACCATTCCTGTGACACTAGTTATAGATTCCGATGCTTCACTTCAGGTTTACTGTATCCCTCTGACATTCTTATTGATGATGAAACACAAATATTGCATCGGAATTAAATACAAAATGCACAATGCCGTCTTAAGTACAAGAAGACTGACTCTTCTTACTGACTATGTTGTGAACATTCCCTGTGAGACCAGCTTTAGATTCCGATAATTCACTATATGTTTACTGTATCCCTTGGACCTTCTTATTGACGATGAAACACAGAAATTTCATCGGAATTAAATAGAAAAGGCACAATTCCGACTTAAGTACAAGAAGACTGATTCTTCCTACTGTCTACGTTTTAACCATGCCTGTGACACTAGTTATAGATTCCGATGCTTCACTTCAGGTTTACTGATTCCCTCTGATCTTCATATTGACGATGAATCACAGAAACTGCATCGGAACGAAATACAAAAGGCACAATGCCGACTTAAGTACAAGAAGACTGACTCTTCTTACTGTCTATGTTTTGAGCAATTCCTGTAACGAGAGTTATAGATTCCGATACTTCACTTCAGGATTACTGTATCCCTTGGACCTTCTTATCGACGATGAAACACAGAAATAGCATCGCAATTAAATGCAAATGGCACAATGACGACTTAAGTACAAGAAGACTGACTCTTCTAACTCTCTATGTTTTGAACCATTCCTGTGACACTAGTTATAGATTCCGATGCTTCACATCAGGTTTACTGTATCCCTTGGACCTTCTTATTGACGACGAAACACAGAAATTGCATCGGAATTAAATAGAAAAGGCACAATGCCGCCTTAAGTACAAGAAGACTGACTCTTCCAACTCTCTATGTTTTGAACCATTCCTGTAACACTAGTTATACATTCCGATGCTTCACTTCAGGTTTCATGTATCCCCCTGACACTCTTTTTGACGATGAAACACAGAAATTGCATCATAATTAAATACAAAAGTCACAACGCCGACTTAAGTACAAGAAGAATGATTCTTCCTACTCTCTATGTTTTGAACCATTCCTGTGACACTAGTTATAGATTCCGAAGCTTCACTTCAGGTTTACTGTATCTTTTGGACCTTCTTATTGACGATGAAACAAAGTATTTGCATCGGAATTCAATACAAAAGGCACAATGCCGACTTAAGTACAAAAAGACTGACTCTTCTTACTGTCTATGTTATGAGCAATTTCTGTGACACTAGTTATAGATTCCGACGCTTCACTTCAGGTTTACTGTATCCCTTGGACCTTCTTATCGACGATGAAACACAGAAATAGCATCGGAATTAATTACAAAAGGCACAATGCCGACTTAAGTACATGAAGACTGACTCTTCCCTCTGTCTATGTTTTGAACCATTCCTGTGACACTAGTTATAGATTCCGATGCTTCACTTCAGGTTTACTGTATCCCTTGGACCTTCTTATTGACGACGAAACACAGAAATTGAATCAGGATTAAATACAAAAGGCACAATGCCGACTTAAGTACAAGAAGACTGACCCTTCCTACAGTCTATGTTTTCACCATTCCTGAGACACTAGTTATAGATTCGGATGCTTCACTTCACGTTTACTGTATCCCTTGGACCCTCTTATTGCCGACGAAACACAGAAATTGAATCGGGATTAAATAGAAAAGGCACAATGCCGACTTAAGTACGAGAAGACTGATTCTTCCTACTGTCTATGTTTTAACCATTCCTGTGACACTAGTTATAGATTCCGATGCTTCACTTCAGGTTACTGTCTCCCTCTGAGGTTCTTATTGACGATGAAACGCAGAAATTGCATCGGAATTAAATTCAAAATGCACAATGCCGACTCAAATACAAGATGGCTGGCTCTTCTTACTCTCTATGTTTTGAACCTTTCCTGTGAGACCGGTTTTAGATTCCGATGCTTCACTTCAGGTTTACTGTATCCCTCTGACACTCTTATTGACGATGAAACACAGAAATAGCATCGGAATTAAATACAAAAGGCACAATGCTGACTTAAGAACAAGAGGACTGATTCTTCTTACTGTCTATGATTTGAACCATTCCTGTGCCACTAGTTATAGATTCCGAAGCTTCACTTCAGGTTTACTGTATCCTTTGGACCTTCTTATTGATGATGAAACACAGGATTTGCATCGGAATTAAATACAAAAGGCACAATGCTGACTTAAGTACAAGAAGACTGACCCTTCCCACTGTCTATGTTTTAACCATTCCTGTGACACTAGTTATAGATTCAGATGCTTCACTTCAGGTTTACTGTATCCCTCTGACCTTCTTATTGACGATGAAACACAGGAATTGCATCGGAATTAAATTCAAAAGGCACATTGCCGGCTCAAATACAAGATGACTGGCTATTCTCACTCTCGATGATTTGAACCTTTCCTGTGAGACCGGTTTTAGATTCCGATGCTTCACTTCAGGTTTACTGTATCCCTTCGACCTTCTTATTGACGACGAAACACAGAAATTGCATCGGAACTACATACAAAAGGCACAATGCCGACATAAGTACAAGAAGACTGACTCTTCTTGCTGTGTAAGTTTTGAACCATTTCTGTGACACTAGTTATAGATTCCGATGGTTCTCTTCAGGTTTACTGTATCCCTCTGACCTTCTTATTGTCAATGAACCACAGTAATTGCATCGGAATTAAATACAAAAGGCACAATGCCGACTCATGTACAAGAAGACTGATTCTTCTTACTGTCTATGATTTGAACCATTCCTGTGACACAAGTTCTAGATTCCGATCCTTCACTTCAGGTTCACTGTATCCCTCTCACATTCTTATTGACGATGAAACACAGAAAATGCTTCGGAATCAAATACAAACGGCACAGTGCCGACTTAAGTACAAGAAGACTGACTCTTCTTACTGACTATGTTGTGAACATTTCCTGTGAGACCAGTTTAAGATTCCGATGCTTCACTATATGTTTACTGTATCCCTAGGACCTTCTTATTTACGATGAAACACAGAAATTGCATCGGAATTAAATACAAAAGGCACAAAGACGACTTAAGTATAAGCAGACTGACTCTTCTTACTGACTATGATTTGAACATTGCCTGTGAGACCAGTTTTAGATTCCGATGCTTCACTATATGTTTACTGTATTCCTTGGACCATCTTATTGACGATGAAACACAGAAATTGCATTGGAATTAAATACAAAAGGCACAATGCCGACTTAAGTACAAGAAGACTGACTCTTCTTGCTGTGTATGTTTTCAACCATTCCTGTCACACTAGTTATAGATTCCGATGCTTCACTTCAGGTTTACTGTATCCCTCTGACCCTCTTATTGACGACGAAACACAGAAATTGCATCGGAATTAAATAGAAAAGGCACAATGACGACTTAAGTACAAGAAGACTGACTCTTCCTACCGTCTCTGTTTTGAAGCATTCCTGTGGCACTAGTTATAGATTCCGATGCTTCACTTCAGGTTTACTGAATCCCTCTGACCTTCTTATGGACGATGAAACACAGAAATTGCATCGGAATTAAATACAAAAGGCACAATGCCGACATATGTACAAGAAGACTGACTCTTCTTACTGTCTACGTTTTGAACCATTCCTGTGACACCTGTTATAGATTCTGATACTTCATTATAGGTTTACGGTATCCCTTGGACCTTCTTATTGACGACGAAACACAGAAATTGCATCGGAATTAAATAGAAAAGGCACAATGCCGACTTAAGGACAAGAAAATTGACTCTTCCAACGGTCTATGTTTTGAACCATTCCTGTGATACTAGTTATAGATTTCGATGCTTCACTTTAGGTTTACTGTATCCCTCTGACACTCTTATTCACGATGAAACACAGAAAATGCATCGGAATTAAAAGCAAAAGGCACAATGCCGACTTAATACAAGAAGACTGACTCTTCTAACTCTCTATGGTTGAACCATTCCTGTGACACTAGTTATAGAATCCGATGCTTCACTTCAGGTTTACTGTATCCCTTGGACCTTCTTATTGACGACGAAAGACAGAAATTGCATCGGAATTAAATACAAAAGGCACAATGCCGACTTAAGTACAAGAAGACTGACTCTTCCAACTGTCTATGTTTTGAACCATTCCTGTGACACCAGTTATAGATTCCGATGCTTCACTTCAGGTTTCATGTATCCCTCTGACACTCTTTATGACGATGAAACACAGAAATTGCATCGGAATTAAATACAAAAGGCACAACGCCGACTTAAGTACAAGAAGAATGATTCTTCTTACTGTCTATGTTTTGAACCATTCCTGTGACACTAGTTATAGATTCCCAAGCTTCAATTCAGGTTTACTGTATCTTTTGGACCTTCTTATTGACGATGAAACACAGGATTTGCATCGGAATTCAATACAAAATTCACAATGCCGACTTAAGTTCAAAAAGACTGACTCTTCTTACTGTCTATGTTTTGAGCAATTTCTGTGACACTAGTAATAGATTCCGACGCTTCACTTCAGGTTTACTGTATCCCTTGGACCATCTTATCGACGATGAAACACAGAAATAGCATCGGAATTAAATACAAAAGGCACAATGCCGACTTAAGTACAAGAAGACTGACTCTTCTTACTGTCTAAGTTTTGAACCATTCCTGTGACACTAGTTATAGATTCCGATGCTTCACTTCAGGTTTACTGTACACCTTGGACCTTCTTAATGACGACGAAACACAGAAATTGAATCAGGATTAAATACAAAAGGCACAATGCCGACTTAAGTACAAGAAGACTGACCCTACCTACTGTCTATGTTTTCACCATTCCTATGACACTAGTTATAGATTCCGATGCTTCACTTCACGTTTACTGTATCCCTTGGACCTTCTTATTGCCGACGAAACACAGAAATTGAATCGGGATTAAATAGAAAAGGCACAATGCCGACTTAAGTACAAGAAGACTGATTCTTCCTACTGTCTATGTTTTAACCATTCCTGTGACACTAGTTATAGATTCCGATGCTTCACTTCAGGTTTACTGTATCCCTTTGACCTTCTTATTGACGATGAAACGCAGAAATTGCATCGGAATTAAATACAAAATGCACACTGTCGACTCAAATACAAGATGACTGGCTCTTCTTACTATCTATGTTTTGAACCTTTCCTGTGAGACCGGTGTTAGATTCCGATGATTCACTTCAGGTTTACTGTATCCCTTGGACCTTCTTGTTGACGATGAAACACAGAAATTGCATCGGAATTAAGTAGAAAAGGCACAATGCCGACTTAAGTACAAGAAGACTGACTCTTCCAACTGTCTATGATTTGAACCATTCCTGTTACACTAGTAATAGATTCCGATGCTTCACTTCTGGTTTACTGTATCCCTCTGACACTCTTATTGACGATGAAACACAGAAATAGCATCGGAATTAAATACAAAAGGCACAATGCTGACTTAAGAACAAGAAGACTGATTCTTCTTACTGTCTATGTTTTGAACCATTCCTGTGAGACTAGTTATAGATTCCGAAGCTTCACTTCAGGTTTACTGTATCCTTTGGACCTTCTTATTGATGATGAAACACAGAATTTGCATCGGAATTATATACAAAAGGCACAATGCCGACTTAAGTACAAGAAGACTAACCCTTCCCACTGTCTATGTTTTAACCGTTCCTCTGACACTAGTTATAGATTCCGATGCTTCATTTCAAGTTTACTGTATCCCTCTGACCATCTTATTGACGACGAAACACAGAAATTGCATCGGAATTATATACAAAAGGCACAATGCCGACATAAGAACAAGAAGACTGACTCTTCTTGCTGTGTATACTTTGAACCATTCCTGTGACACTAGTTATAGATTCCGATGGTTCTCTTCAGGTTTACTGTATCCCTCTGACCTTCTTATTGTCAATCAACCACAGTAATTGCATCGGAATGAAATACAAAAGGCACAATGCCGACTCATGTACAAGAAGACTGACTCTTCTTACTGTCTATGATTTGAAGCTTTCCTGTGACACTAGATATAGATTCCGATGCTTCACTTCAGGTTTACTGTATCCCTTGGACCTTATTATTGACGACGAAACACACAAATTGCATCGGAATTAAATAGAAATGCACAATGCCGACTTAAGTACAAGAAGAATGACTCTTGCTACTGTCTATGTTTTGTACCATTCCTGTGACACTAGTTCTAGATTCCGATGCTTCACTTCTAGGTTCACTGTATCCCTCTCACATTCTTATTGACGATGAAACACAGAAATTGCATCGGAATTAAATACAAACGGCACAGTGCCGACTTAAGTACAAGATGACTGACTCTTCTCACTGACTATGTTGAGAACATTTCCTGTGAGACCAGTTTAAGATTCTGATGCTTCACTATATGTTTACTGTATCCCTTGGACCTTCTTATTGACGATGAAAAGCAGAAATTGCATCGGAATTAAATACAAAAGGCACAAAGCCGACTTAAGTACAAGAAGACTGACTCTTCCTACTGTCTATGTTTTGAACCAATCCTGTGACAATAGTTATAGATTCCGATGCTTCACTTCAGGCTTACTGTATCCCTCTGACCCTCTTATTGACGACGAAACACAGAAATTGCATCGGAGTTAAATAGAAAAGGCACAATGCCGAATTAAGTACAATAAGACTGACTCTTCCGTGTCTATGCTTTGAACCATTCCTGTGACACTAGTTATAGATTCAGTTGCTTCACTTCAGGTTTACTGTATCCCTCTGACCTTCATATTGACGATGAAACACAGAATTTGAATCGGGATTAAATAGAAAAGGCACAATGCCGACTTAAGTACAAGAAGACTGACCCTTCCTACTGTCTATGTTTTCACCATTCCTGTGACACTAGTTATAGATTCCGATGCTTCACTTCACCTTTACTGTATCCCTTGGACCTTCTTATTGACGAAGAAACACAGAAATTGCATCGGATTTAAATACAAAATGCACAATTCCGACTCAAATACAAAAAGACTGACCCTTCCTACTATCTATGTTTTCACGATACCTGTGACACTAGTTATAGTTTCCGATGCTTCACTACACGTTTACTGTATCCCTTGGACCTTCTTATTGCCGACGAAACACAGAAATTGAATCGGGATTAAATAGAAAAGGCACAATGCCGACTTAAGTACAAGAAGACTGACCCTTCCTACTGTCTATGTTTTCACCATTCCTGTGACACTAGTTATAGATTCCGATGCTTCACTTCACGTTTACTGTATCCCTTGGACCTTCTTATTGCCGACGAAACACAGAAATTGAATCGGAATTAAATAGAAAAGGCATAATGCCGACTTAAGTACAAGAAGACTGATTCTTCCTACTGTCTATGTTTTAACCATTCCTATGACTCTAGTTATAGATTCCGATGCTTCACTTCTGGTTTACTGTATCCCTCTGACCTTCTTATTGACGATGAAACACAGAAATTGCATCGGATTTAAATACAAAATGCACAATGCCGACTCAAATACAAAATGACTGGCTCATCTTACTCTCTATGTTTTGAACCTTTCCTGTGAGACCGGTTTTAGATTCGGATGGTTCACTTCAGGTTCACTGTATCCCTTGGACCTTCTTGTTGACGACGAAACACAGAATTTGCATCGGAATTAAGTAGAAAAGGCACAATGCCGACTTAAGTACAAAAAGACTGATCTTCCAACTCTCTATGATTTGAACCATTCCTGTGACACTAGTTATAGATTATGATGCTTCACGTCAGGTTTACTGTATCCCTCTGACACTCTTATTGACGATGAAACACAGAAATAGCATCGGAATTAAATACAAAAGGCACAATGCTGAATTAAGAACATGAAGACTGATTCTTCTTACTGTCTATGTTTTGAACCACTCCTGTGCCACTAGTTATAGATTCCAAGCCTTCACTTCAGGTTTACTGTATCCTTTGGACCTTCTTATTGATGATGAAACACAGGATTTGCATCGGAATTAAATACAAAAGGCACAATGCCGACTTAAGTACAAGAAGACTGACCCTTCCCACTGTCTATGTTTTAACCATTCCTGTGACACTAGTTATAGATTCCGATGCTTCACTTCAGGTTTACTGTATCCCTCTGACCTTCTTATTGACGATGAAACACTGAAATTGCATCGGAATTAAATACAAAAGGCACACTGCCGACTCAAATACAAGATGACTGGCTCTTTTCACTCTCGATGTTTTGAACCTTTCCTGTGAGACCGGTTTTAGATTCCGATGCTTCACTTCAGGTTTACTGTATCCCTTCGACCTTCTTATTGACGACGAAACACAGAAATTGCATCGGAATTAAATACAAAAGCACAATGCCGACATAAGTACAAGAAGACTGACTCGTCTTGCTGTGTATGTTTTGAACCATTCCTGTGACACTAGTTATAGATTCCGATGGTTCTCTTTCGGTTTACTGTATCCCTCTGATCTTCTTATTGTCAATGAACCACAGTAATTGCATCGGAATTAAATACAAAAGGCACAATGCCGACTCGTGTTCAAGAAGACTGACTCTTCTTACTGTCTATGATTTGATCCTTTCCTGTGACACTAGATATAGATTCCGATGCTTCACTTCAGGTTTACTGTATCCCTTGGACCTTCTTAATGACGATGAAACACAGAAATGGCATCGGAATTAAATACAAATGGCACAATGCCGACTTAAGTACAAGAAGACTGACGCTTCCTACTGTCTATGTTTTGAACCAATCCTGTGACACTAGTTATAGATTCCGATGCATCAATTCTGGTTTACTGTTTCCCTTGGATCTTCTTATTGACGATGAAACACAGAAATTGCATTGGAAATAAATACAAAAGGCACAATGCCGACTTAAGTACATGATGACTGACTCTTCTTGCTGTGTATGTTTTCAACCATTCCTGTGACACTAGTTATAGATTCCGATGTTTCACTTCAGGTTTACTGTATCCCTCGGACCCTCTTATTGACGACGAAACACAGAAATTGCATCGGAATTAAATAGAGAAGACACAATGCCGAATTATGTACAAGAAGACTGACTCTTCCTACTGTCTATGCTTTGAACCATTCCTGTGACTCTAGTTATAGATTCCGATGCTTCACTTCAGGTTTACTGTATCCCTCTGACGTTCATATTGACGATGAAACACAGAAATTGCATCGGAATTAAATACAAAAGGCACAATGTCGACTCAAGTACAAGAAGACTGACTCTTCTTACTGTCTATGTTTTGAACCATTCCTGTGACACTAGTTATAGATTCCGATGCTTCACTTCAGGTTTACTGTTTCCCTTGGACCTTCTTATTGACGACGAAACACAGAAATTGCATCGGAATTAAATAGAAAAGGCACAATGCCGACTTAAGTACAAGAAGATAGACTCTTCCATGTCTATGCTTTGAACCATTCCTGTGACACTAGATATAGATTCCGATGCTTCACTTCATGTTTACCGTATCCCTCTGACGTTCATATTGACGATGAAACACAGAAATTGCATCGGAATTAAATACAAAAGTCACAATGCCGTCTTAAGTACAGGAAGACTGAATCTTCCTACTGTCTATGCTTTGAACCATTCCTGAGACTCTAGTTATAGATTCCGATACTTCACTTCAGGTTTACCGTATCCCTCTGACGTTCATATTGACGATGAAACACAGAAATTGCATCGGAATTAATTACAAAAGGCACAATGCCGACACAAATACAAGATGACTGGCTCTTCTTACTCTCTATGCTTTGAACCTTTCCTGTGAGACCGGTTTTAGATTCCGATGATTCACTTCAGGTTTACTGTATCCCTTGGACCTTCTTTTTGCCGACGAAACACAGGAATTGCATCGGAATTAAGTAGAAAAGGCACAATGCCGACATAAGTATAAGAAGACTGACTCTTCTTACTGACTATGATTTCAACATTTCCTGTGAGACCAGTTTTAGATTCCGATGCTTCACTAAATGTTTACTGTATCCCTTGGACATTATTGTTGACGATGAAACACAGAAATTGCATCGGAATTAAATACAAAAGGCCCAATGCCGACTTAAGTACAAGAAGACTGACTCATCTTACTGTCTATGTTTTGAACCATTCCTGTGACACCAGTTATAGATTCCGATGCTTCACTTGAGGTTTACTGTATCCCTTGGACTTTCTTATTGACGACGAAACACAGAAATTGAATCAGGATTAAATACAAAAGGCACAATGCCGACTTAAGTACAAGAAGACTGACTCTTCCAACTGTCTATGATTTGATCCATTCCTGTGACACTAGTTATAGATTCCGATGCTTCACTTCTGGTTTACCGTATCCCTCTGACACTCTTATTGACGATGAAACACAGAAATAGCATCGGAATTAAATACAATAGGCCTAATGCTGACTTAAGAACAAGAAGACTGATTCTTCTTACTGTCTATGATTTGAACCATTCCTGTGCATCTAGTTATAGATTCCGAAGCTTCACTTCAGGTTTACTGTATCCTTTGGACCCTCTTATTGATGATGAAACACAGAATTTGCATCAGAATTAAATACAAAATGCACAATGCCGACTTAAGTACAAGAAGACTGACCCTTCCCACTGTCTATGTTTTAACCATTCCTGTGACACTAGTTATAGATTCCGATGCTTCACTTCAGGGTTACTGTATCCCTCTGACCTTCTTATTGACGATGAAACACAGAAATTGCATCGGAATTAAATACAAAAGGCACAACGCCGACTTAAGTACAAGAAGAATGATTCTTCTTACTGTCTATGTTTTGAACCATTCCTGTGACACTAGTTAATGATTCCCAAGCTTCAATTCAGGTTTACTGTATCTTTTGGACCTTCTTATTGACGATGAAACACAGGATTTGCATCGGAATTCAATACAAAATTCACAATGCCGACTTAAGTTCAAAAAGACTGACTCTTCTTACTGTCTATGTTTTGAGCAATTTCTGTGACACTAGTAATAGATTCCGACGCTTCACTTCAGGTTTACTGTATCCCTTGGACCATCTTATCGACGATGAAACACAGAAATAGCATCGGAATTAAATACAAAAGGCACAATGCTGAATTAAGAACATGAAGACTGATTCTTCTTACTGTCTATGTTTTGAACCACTCCTGTGCCACTAGTTATAGATTCCAAGCCTTCACTTCAGGTTTACTGTATCCTTTGGACCTTCTTATTGATGATGAAACACAGGATTTGCATCGGAATTAAATACAAAAGGCACAATGCCGACTTAAGTACAAGAAGACTGACCCTTCCCACTGTCTATGTTTTAACCATTCCTGTGACACTAGTTATAGATTCCGATGCTTCACTTCAGGTTTACTGTATCCCTCTGACCTTCTTATTGACGATGAAACACTGAAATTGCATCGGAATTAAATACAAAAGGCACACTGCCGACTCAAATACAAGATGACTGGCTCTTTTCACTCTCGATGTTTTGAACCTTTCCTGTGAGACCGGTTTTAGATTCCGATGCTTCACTTCAGGTTTACTGTATCCCTTCGACCTTCTTATTGACGACGAAACACAGAAATTGCATCGGAATTAAATACAAAAGCACAATGCCGACATAAGTACAAGAAGACTGACTCTTCTTGCTGTGTATGTTTTGAACCATTCCTGTGACACTAGTTATAGATTCCGATGGTTCTCTTTCGGTTTACTGTATCCCTCTGATCTTCTTATTGTCAATGAACCACAGTAATTGCATCGGAATTAAATACAAAAGGCACAATGCCGACTCGTGTTCAAGAAGACTGACTCTTCTTACTGTCTATGATTTGATCCTTTCCTGTGACACTAGATATAGATTCCGATGCTTCACTTCAGGTTTACTGTATCCCTTGGACCTTCTTAATGACGATGAAACACAGAAATGGCATCGGAATTAAATACAAATGGCACAATGCCGACTTAAGTACAAGAAGACTGACGCTTCCTACTGTCTATGTTTTGAACCAATCCTGTGACACTAGTTATAGATTCCGATGCATCAATTCTGGTTTACTGTTTCCCTTGGATCTTCTTATTGACGATGAAACACAGAAATTGCATTGGAAATAAATACAAAAGGCACAATGCCGACTTAAGTACATGATGACTGACTCTTCTTGCTGTGTATGTTTTCAACCATTCCTGTGACACTAGTTATAGATTCCGATGTTTCACTTCAGGTTTACTGTATCCCTCGGACCCTCTTATTGACGACGAAACACAGAAATTGCATCGGAATTAAATAGAGAAGACACAATGCCGAATTATGTACAAGAAGACTGACTCTTCCTACTGTCTATGCTTTGAACCATTCCTGTGACTCTAGTTATAGATTCCGATGCTTCACTTCAGGTTTACTGTATCCCTCTGACGTTCATATTGACGATGAAACACAGAAATTGCATCGGAATTAAATACAAAAGGCACAATGTCGACTCAAGTACAAGAAGACTGACTCTTCTTACTGTCTATGTTTTGAACCATTCCTGTGACACTAGTTATAGATTCCGATGCTTCACTTCAGGTTTACTGTTTCCCTTGGACCTTCTTATTGACGACGAAACACAGAAATTGCATCGGAATTAAATAGAAAAGGCACAATGCCGACTTAAGTACAAGAAGATAGACTCTTCCATGTCTATGCTTTGAACCATTCCTGTGACACTAGATATAGATTCCGATGCTTCACTTCATATTTACCGTATCCCTCTGACGTTCATATTGACGATGAAACACAGAAATTGCATCGGAATTAAATACAAAAGTCACAATGCCGTCTTAAGTACAGGAAGACTGAATCTTCCTACTGCCTATGCTTTGAACCATTCCTGAGACTCTAGTTATAGATTCCGATACTTCACTTCAGGTTTACCGTATCCCTCTGACGTTCATATTGACGATGAAACACAGAAATTGCATCGGAATTAATTACAAAAGGCACAATGCCGACACAAATACAAGATGACTGGCTCTTCTTACTCTCTATGCTTTGAACCTTTCCTGTGAGACCGGTTTTAGATTCCGATGATTCACTTCAGGTTTACTGTATCCCTTGGACCTTCTTTTTGCCGACGAAACACAGGAATTGCATCGGAATTAAGTAGAAAAGGCACAATGCCGACATAAGTATAAGAAGACTGACTCTTCTTACTGACTATGATTTCAACATTTCCTGTGAGACCAGTTTTAGATTCCGATGCTTCACTAAATGTTTACTGTATCCCTTGGACATTATTGTTGACGATGAAACACAGAAATTGCATCGGAATTAAATACAAAAGGCCCAATGCCGACTTAAGTACAAGAAGACTGACTCATCTTACTGTCTATGTTTTGAACCATTCCTGTGACACCAGTTATAGATTCCGATGCTTCACTTGAGGTTTACTGTATCCCTTGGACTTTCTTATTGACGACGAAACACAGAAATTGAATCAGGATTAAATACAAAAGGCACAATGCCGACTTAAGTACAAGAAGACTGACTCTTCCAACTGTCTATGATTTGATCCATTCCTGTGACACTAGTTATAGATTCCGATGCTTCACTTCTGGTTTACCGTATCCCTCTGACACTCTTATTGACGATGAAACACAGAAATAGCATCGGAATTAAATACAATAGGCCTAATGCTGACTTAAGAACAAGAAGACTGATTCTTCTTACTGTCTATGATTTGAACCATTCCTGTGCAACTAGTTATAGATTCCGAAGCTTCACTTCAGGTTTACTGTATCCTTTGGACCCTCTTATTGATGATGAAACACAGAATTTGCATCAGAATTAAATACAAAATGCACAATGCCGACTTAAGTACAAGAAGACTGACCCTTCCCACTGTCTATGTTTTAACCATTCCTGTGACACTAGTTATAGATTCCGATGCTTCACTTCAGGGTTACTGTATCCCTCTGACCTTCTTATTGACGATGAAACACAGAAATTGCAACGGAATTAAATACAAAAGGCACAACGCCGACTTAAGTACAAGAAGAATGATTCTTCTTACTGTCTATGTTTTGAACCATTCCTGTGACACTAGTTAATGATTCCCAAGCTTCAATTCAGGTTTACTGTATCTTTTGGACCTTCTTATTGACGATGAAACACAGGATTTGCATCGGAATTCAATACAAAATTCACAATGCCGACTTAAGTTCAAAAAGACTGACTCTTCTTACTGTCTATGTTTTGAGCAATTTCTGTGACACTAGTAATAGATTCCGACGCTTCACTTCAGGTTTACTGTATCCCTTGGACCATCTTATCGACGATGAAACACAGAAATAGCATCGGAATTAAATACAAAAGGCACAATGCCGACTTAAGTACAAGAAGACTGACTCTTCTTACTGTCTAAGTTTTGAACCATTCCTGTGACACTAGTTATAGATTCCGATGCTTCACTTCAGGTTTACTGTACACCTTGGACCTCCTTAATGACGACGAAACACAGAAATTGAATCAGGATTAAATACAAAAGGCACAATGCCGACTTAAGTACAAGAAGACTGACCCTTCCTACTGTCTATGTTTTCACCATTCCTATGACACTAGTTATAGATTCCGATGCTTCACTTCACGTTTACTGTATCCCTTGGACCTTCTTATTGCAGACGAAACACAGAAATTGAATCGGGATTAAATAGAAAAGGCACAATGCCGACTTAAGTACAAGAAGACTGATTCTTCCTACTGTCTATGTTTTAACCATTCCTGTGACACTAGTTATAGATTCCGATGCTTCACTTCAGGTTTACTGTATCCCTCTGACGTTCATATTGACGATGAAACACAGAAATTGCATCGCAATTAAATACAAAACTCACAATGCCGTCTTAAGTACAGGAAGACTGACTCTTCCTACTGTCTATGCTTTGAACCATTCCTGAGACTCTAGTTATAGATTCCGATACTTCACTTCAGGTTTACCGTATCCCTCTGACGTTCATATTGACGATGAAACACAGAAATTGCATCGGAATTAATTACAAAAGGCACAATGCCGACACAAATACAAGATGACTGGCTCTTCTTACTCTCTATGCTTTGAACCTTTCCTGTGAGACCGGTTTTAGATTCCGATGATTCACTTCAGGTTTACTGTATCCCTTGGACCTTCTTATTGCCGACGAAACACAGGAATTGCATCGGAATTAAGTAGAAAAGGCACAATGCCGACTTAAGTACAAGAAGATAGACTCTTCCATGTCTATGCTTTGAACCATTCCTGTGACACTAGATATAGATTCCGATGCTTCACTTCATGTTTACCGTATCCCTCTGACGTTCATATTGACGATGAAACACAGAAATTGCATCGGAATTAAATACAAAAGTCACAATGCCGTCTTAAGTACAGGAAGACTGACTCTTCCTACTGTCTATACTTTGAACCATTCCTGAGACTCTAGTTATAGATTCCGATACTTCACTTCAGGTTTACCGTATCCCTCTGACGTTCATATTGACGATGAAACACAGAAATTGCATCGGAAATAATTACAAAAGGCACAATGCCGACACAAATACAAGATGACTGGCTCTTCTTACTCTCTATGCTTTGAACCTTTCCTGTGAGACCGGTTTTAGATTCCGATGATTCACTTCAGGTTTACTGTATCCCTTGGACCTTCTTATTGCCGACGAAACACAGGAATTGCATCGGAATTAAGTAGAAAAGGCACAATGCCGACATAAGTATAAGAAGACTGACTCTTCTTACTGACTATGATTTGAACATTTCCTGTGAGACCAGTTTTAGATTCCGATGCTTCACTAAATGTTTACTGTATCCCTTGGACATTCTTGTTGACGATGAAACACAGAAATTGCATCGGAATTAAATACAAAAGGCGCAATGCCGACTTAAGTACAAGAAGACTGACTCATCTTACTGTCTATGTTTTGAACCATTCCTGTGACACTAGTTATAGATTCCGATGCTTCACTTCAGGTTTACTGTATCCCTTGGACTTTCTTATTGACGACGAAACACAGAAATTGAATCAGGATTAAATACAAAAGGCACAATGCCGACTTAAGTAGAAGAAGACTGACTCTTCCAACTGTCTATGATTTGATCCATTCCTGTGACACTAGTTATAGATTCCGATGCTTCACTTCTGGTTTACTGTATCCCTCTGACACTCTTATTGACGATGAAACACAGAAATAGCATCGGAATTAAATACAATAGGCACAATGCTGACTTAAGAACAAGAAGACTGATTCTTCTTACTGTCTATGATTTGAACCATTCCTGTGCCACTAGTTATAGATTCCGAAGCTTCACTTCAGGTTTACTGTATCCTTTGGACCCTCTTATTGATGATGAAACACAGAATTTGCATCAGAATTAAATACAAAATGCACAATGCCGACTTAAGTACAAGAAGACTGACCCTTCCCACTGTCTATGTTTTAACCATTCCTGTGACACTAGTTATAGATTCCGATGCTTCACTTCAGGGTTACTATATCCCTCTGACCTTCTTATTGACGATGAAACACAGAAATTGCATCGGAATTAAATACAAAAGGCACAAAGCCGACTTAAGTATAAGCAGACTGACTCTTGTTACTGACTATGATTTGAACATTTCCTGTGAGACCAGTTTTAGATTCCGATGCTTCACTATATGTTTACTGTATTCCTTGGACATTCTTATTGACGATGAAACACAGAAATTGCATCGGAATTAAATACAAAAGGCACAGTGCCGACTTAAGTACAAGAAGAACGACTCTTCTTACTGACTATGTTGTGAACATTTCCTGTGAGACCAGTTTAAGATTCCGATGCTTCACTATATGTTTACTGTATCCTTTGGACCTGCTTATTGAAGATGAAACACAGAAATTGCATCGGAATTAAACACAAAAGGCACAAAGCCGACTTAAGTATAAGCAGACTGACTCTTGTTACTGACTATGATTTGAACATTTCCTGTGAGACCAGTTTTAGATTCCGATGCTTCACTATATGTTTACTGTATTCCTTGGACATTCTTATTGACGATGAAACACAGAAATTGCATCGGAATTAAATACAAAAGGCACAATGCCGACTTAAGTACAAGAAGACTGACTCTTCTTAGTGTCTACGTTTTGAACCATTCCTGTGACACTAGTTATAGATTCCGATGCTTCACTTCAGGTTTACTGTATCCCTTGGACTTTCTTATTGACGACGAAACACAGAAATTGAATCAGGATTAAATACAAAAGGCACAATGCCGACTTAAGTACAAGAAGACTGACTCTTCCAACTGTCTATGATTTGATCCATTCCTGTGACACTAGTTATAGATTCCGATGCTTCACTTCTGGTTTACTGTATCCCTCTGACACTCTTATTGACGATGAAACACAGAAATAGCATCGGAATTAAATACAATAGGCACAATGCTGACTTAAGAACAAGAAGACTGATTCTTCTTACTGTCTATGATTTGAACCATTCCTGTGCCACTAGTTATAGATTCCGAAGCTTCACTTCAGGTTTACTGTATCCTTTGGACCCTCTTATTGATGATGAAACACAGAATTTGCATCAGAATTAAATACAAAATGCACAATGCCGACTTAAGTACAAGAAGACTGACCCTTCCCACTGTCTATGTTTTAACCATTCCTGTGACACTAGTTATAGATTCCGATGCTTCACTTCAGGGTTACTGTATCCCTCTGACCTTCTTATTGACGATGAAACACAGAAATTGCATCGGAATTAAATACAAAAGGCACAAAGCCGACTTAAGTATAAGCAGACTGACTCTTGTTACTGACTATGATTTGAACATTTCCTGTGAGACCAGTTTTAGATTCCGATGCTTCACTATATGTTTACTGTATTCCTTGGACATTCTTATTGACGATGAAACACAGAAATTGCATCGGAATTAAATACAAAAGGCACAGTGCCGACTTAAGTACAAGAAGAACGACTCTTCTTACTGACTATGTTGTGAACATTTCCTGTGAGACCAGTTTAAGATTCCGATGCTTCACTATATGTTTACTGTATCCTTTGGACCTGCTTATTGAAGATGAAACACAGAAATTGCATCGGAATTAAACACAAAAGGCACAAAGCCGACTTAAGTATAAGCAGACTGACTCTTGTTACTGACTATGATTTGAACATTTCCTGTGAGACCAGTTTTAGATTCCGATGCTTCACTATATGTTTACTGTATTCCTTGGACATTCTTATTGACGATGAAACACAGAAATTGCATCGGAATTAAATACAAAAGGCACAATGCCGACTTAAGTACAAGAAGACTGACTCTTCTTAGTGTCTACGTTTTGAACCATTCCTGTGACACTAGTTATAGATTCCGATGCTTCACTTCAGGTTTACTGTATCCCTTGGACCTTCTTAATGACGATGAAACACAGAAATTGCATCGGAATTAAATACAAAAGGCACAATGCCGACTTAAGTACAAGAAGACTGACCCTTCCTACTGTCTATGTTTTGAACCAATCCTGTGACACTAGTTATAGATTCCGATGCTTCACTTCAGGTTTACTGTATCCCTTCGACCTTCTTATTGACGACAAAACACAGAAATTGCATCGGAATTAAATACAAAAGCACAATGCCGACATAAGTACAAGAAGACTGACTCTTCTTGCTGTGTATGTTTTGAACCATTCCTGTGACACTAGTTATAGATTCCGATGGTTCTCTTTCGGTTTATTGTATCCCTCTGAACTTCTTATTGTCAATGAACCACAGTAATTGCATCGGAATTAAATACAAAAGGCACAATGCCGACTCATGTTCAAGAAGACTGACTCTTCTTACAGTCTATGATTTGATCCTTTCCTGTGACACTAGATATAGATTCCGATGCTTCACTTCAGGTTTACTGTATCCCTTGGACCTTCTTAATGACGATGAAACACAGAAATGGCATCGGAATTAAATACAAAAGGCACAATGCCGACTTAAGTACAAGAAGACTGACGCTTCCTACTGTCTATGTTTTGAACCAATCCTGTGACACTAGTTATAGATTCCGATTCATCAATTCTGGTTTACTGTATCCCTTGGATCTTCTTATTGACGATGAAACACAGAAATTGCATTGGAAATAAATACAAAAGGCACAATGCCGACTTAAGTACATGAAGACTGACTCTTCTTGCTGTGTATGTTTTCAACCATTCCTGTGACACTAGTTATAGATTCCGATGTTTCACTTCAGGTTTACTGTATCCCTCGGACCCTCTTATTGACGACGAAACACAGAAATTGCATCGGAATTAAATAGAAAAGACACAATGCCGAATTATGTACAAGAAGACTGACTCTTCCTACTGTCTATGCTTTGAACCATTCCTGAGACTCTAGTTATAGATTCCGATACTTCACTTCAGGTTTACCGTATCCCTCTGACGTTCATATTGACGATGAAACACAGAAATTGCATCGGAATTAATTACAAAAGGCACAATGCCGACACAAATACAAGATGACTGGCTCTTCTTACTCTCTATGCTTTGAACCTTTCCTGTGAGACCGGTTTTAGATTCCGATGATTCACTTCAGGTTTACTGTATCCCTTGGACCTTCTTATTGCCGACGAAACACAGGAATTGCATCGGAATTAAGTAGAAAAGGCACAATGCCGACATAAGTATAAGAAGACTGAGTCTTCTTACTGACTATGATTTGAACATTTCCTGTGAGACCAGTTTTAGATTCCGATGCTTCACTAAATGTTTACTGTATCCCTTGGACATTCTTGTTGACGATGAAACACAGAAATTGCATCGGAATTAAATACAAAAAGCGCAATGCCGACTTAAGTACAAGAAGACTGACTCATCTTACTGTCTATGTTTTGAACCATTCCTGTGACACTAGTTATAGATTCCGATGCTTCACTTCAGGTTTACTGTATCCCTTGGACTTTCTTATTGACGACGAAACACAGAAATTGAATCAGGATTAAATACAAAAGGCACAATGCCGACTTAAGTACAAGAAGACTGACTCTTCCAACTGTCTATGATTTGATCCATTCCTGTGACACTAGTTATAGATTCCGATGCTTCACTTCTGGTTTACTGTATCCCTCTGACACTCTTATTGACGATGAAACACAGAAATAGCATCGGAATTAAATACAATAGGCACAATGCTGACTTAAGAACAAGAAGACTGATTCTTCTTACTGTCTATGATTTGAACCATTCCTGTGCCACTAGTTATAGATTCCGAAGCTTCACTTCAGGTTTACTGTATCCTTTGGACCCTCTTATTGATGATGAAACACAGAATTTGCATCAGAATTAAATACAAAATGCACAATGCCGACTTAAGTACAAGAAGACTGACCCTTCCCACTGTCTATGTTTTAACCATTCCTGTGACACTAGTTATAGATTCCGATGCTTCAGTTCAGGGTTACTGTATCCCTCTGACCTTCTTATTGACGATGAAACACAGAAATTGCATCGGAATTAAATACAAAAGGCACAACGCCGACTTATGTACAAGAAGAATGATTCTTCTTACTGTCTATGTTTTGAACCATTCCTGTGACACTAGTTATAGATTCCCAAGCTTCAATTCAGGTTTACTGTATCTTTTGGACCTTCTTATTGACGACGAAACACAGAAATTGCATCGGAATTAAATAGAAATGCACAATGCCGACTTAAGTACAAGAAGAGTCACTCTTGCTACTGTCTATGTTTTGAACCATTCCTGTGACACTAGTTCTAGATTCCGATGCTTCACTTCAGGTTCACTGTATCCCTCTCACATTCTTATTGACGATGAAACACAGAAATTGCATCGGAATTAAATACAAACGGCACAGTGCCGACTTAAGTACAAGAAGAATGACTCTTCTTACTGACTATGTTGTGAACATTTCCTGTGAGACCAGTTTAAGATTCCGATGCTTCACTATATGTTTACTGTATCCTTTGGACCTGCTTATTGAAGATGAAACACAGAAATTGCATCGGAATTAAACACAAAAGGCACAAAGCCGACTTAAGTATAAGCAGACTGACTCTTGTTACTGACTATGATTTGAACATTTCCTGTGAGACCAGTTTTAGATTCCGATGCTTCACTATATGTTTACTGTATTCCTTGGACATTCTTATTGACGATGAAACACAGAAATTGCATCGGAATTAAATACAAAAGGCACAATGCCGACTTAAGTACAAGAAGACTGACTCTTCTTAGTGTCTACGTTTTGAACCATTCCTGTGACACTAGTTATAGATTCCGATGCTTCACTTCAGGTTTACTGTATCCCTTGGACCTTCTTAATGACGATGAAACACAGAAATTGCATCGGAATTAAATACAAAAGGCACAATGCCGACTTAAGTACAAGAAGACTGACCCTTCCTACTGTCTATGTTTTGAACCAATCCTGTGACACTAGTTATAGATTCCGATGCTTCACTTCAGGTTTACTGTATCCCTTCGACCTTCTTATTGACGACGAAACACAGAAATTGCATCGGAATTAAATACAAAAGCACAATGCCGACATAAGTACGAGAAGACTGACTCTTCTTGCTGTGTATGTTTTGAACCATTCCTGTGACACTAGTTATAGATTCCGATGGTTCTCTTTCGGTTTACAGTATCCCTCTGATCTTCTTATTGTCAATGAACCACAGTAATTGCATCGGAATTAAATACAAAAGGCACAATGCCGACTCATGTTCAAGAAGACTGACTCTTCTTACTGTCTATGATTTGATCCTTTCCTGTGACACTAGATATAGATTCCGATGCTTCACTTCAGGTTTACTGTATCCCTTGGACCTTCTTAATGACGATGAAACACAGAAATGGCATCGGAATTAAATACAAAAGGCACAATGCCGACTTAAGTACAAGAAGACTGACGCTTCCTACTGTCTATGTTTTGAACCAATCCTGTGACACTAGTTATAGATTCCGATGCATCAATTCTGGTTTACTGTATCCCTTGGATCTTCTTATTGACGATGAAACACAGAAATTGCATTGGAAATAAATACAAAAGGCACAATGCCGACTTAAGTACATGAAGACTGACTCTTCTTGCTGTGTATGTTTTCAACCATTCCTGTGACACTAGTTATAGATTCCGATGTTTCACTTCAGGTTTACTGTATCCCTCGGACCCTCTTATTGACGACGAATCACAGAAATTGCATCGGAATTAAATAGAAAAGACACAATGCCGAATTATGTACAAGAAGACTGACTCTTCCTACTGTCTATGCTTTGAACCATTCCTGTGACTCTAGTTATAGATTCCGATGCTTCACTTCAGGTTTACTGTATCCCTCTGACGTTCATATTGACGATGAAACGCAGAAATTGCATCGGAATTAAATACAAAAGGCACAATGTCGACTCAAGTACAATAAGACTGACTCTTCTTACTGTCTAGGTTTTGAACCATTCCTGTGACACTAGTTATAGATTCCGATGCTTCACTTCAGGTTTACTGTTTCCCTTGGACCTTCTTATTGACGACGAAACACAGAAATTGCATCGGAATTAAATAGAAAAGGCACAATGCCGACTTAAGTACAAGAAGATAGACTCTTCCATGTCTATGCTTTGAACCATTCCTGTGACACTAGATATAGATTCCGATGCTTCACTTCATGTTTACCGTATCCCTCTGACGTTCATATTGACGATGAAACACAGAAATTGCATCGGAATTAAATACAAAAGTCACAATGCCGTCTTAAGTACAGGAAGACTGACTCTTCCTACTGTCTATGCTTTGAACCATTCCTGAGACTCTAGTTATAGATTCCGATACTTCACTTCAGGTTTACCGTATCCCTCTGACGTTCATATTGACGATGAAACACAGAAATTGCATCGGAATTAATTACAAAAGGCACAATGCCGACACAAATACAAGATGACTGGCTCTTCTTACTCTCTATGTTTGAACCTTTCCTGTGAGACCGGTTTTAGATTCCGATGATTCACTTCAGGTTTACTGTATCCCTTGGACCTTCTTATTGCCGACGAAACACAGGAATTGCATCGGAATTAAGTAGAAAAGGCACAATGCCGACATAAGTATAAGAAGACTGACTCTTCTTACCGACTATGATTTGAACATTTCCTGTGAGACCAGTTTTAGATTCCGATGCTTCACTAAATGTTTACTGTATCCCTTGGACATTATTGTTGACGATGAAACACAGAAATTGCATCGGAATTAAATACAAAAGGCGCAATGCCGACTTAAGTACAAGAAGACTGACTCATCTTACTGTCTATGTTTTGAACCATTCCTGTGACACCAGTTATAGATTCCGATGCTTCACTTCAGGTTTACTGTATCCCTTGGACTTTCTTATTGACGACGAAACACAGAAATTGAATCAGGATTAAATACAAAAGGCACAATGCCGACTTAGGTACAAGAAGACTGACTCTTCCAACTGTCTATGATTTGATCCATTCCTGTGACACTAGTTATAGATTCCGATGCTTCACTTCTGGTTTACTGTATCCCTCTGACACTCTTATTGACGATGAAACACAGAAATAGCATCGGAATTAAATACAATAGGCACAATGCTGACTTAAGAACAAGAAGACTGATTCTTCTTACTGTCTATGATTTGAACCATTCCTGTGCCACTAGTTATAGATTCCGAAGCTTCACTTCAGGTTTACTGTATCCTTTGGACCCTCTTATTGATGATGAAACACAGAATTTGCATCAGAATTAAATACAAAATGCACAATGCCGACTTAAGTACAAGAAGACTGACCCTTCCCACTGTCTATGTTTTAACCATTCCTGTGACACTAGTTATAGATTCCGATGCTTCACTTCAGGGTTACTGTATCCCTCTGACCTTCTTATTGACGATGAAACACAGAAATTGCATCGGAATTAAATACAAAAGGCACAACGCCGACTTAAGTACAAGAAGAATGATTCTTCTTACTGTCTATGTTTTGAACCATTCCTGTGACACTAGTTAATGATTCCCAAGCTTCAATTCAGGTTTACTGTATCTTTTGGACCTTCTTATTGACGATGAAACACAGGATTTGCATCGGAATTCAATACAAAATTCACAATGCCGACTTAAGTTCAAAAAGACTGACTCTTCTTACTGTCTATGTTTTGAGCAATTTCTGTGACACTAGTAATAGATTCCGACGCTTCACTTCAGGTTTACTGTATCCCTTGGACCATCTTATCGACGATGAAACACAGAAATAGCATCGGATTTAAATACAAAAGGCACAATGCCGACTTAAGTACAAGAAGACTGACTCTTCTTACTGTCTAAGTTATGAACCATTCCTGTGACACTAGTTATAGATTCCGATGCTTCACTTCAGGCTTACTGTACACCTTGGACCTTCTTAATGACGACGAAACACAGAAATTGAATCAGGATTAAATACAAAAGGCACAATGCCGACTTAAGTACAAGAAGACTGACCCTTCCTACTGTCTATGTTTTCACCATTCCTATGACACTAGTTATAGATTCCGATGCTTCACTTCACGTTTACTGTATCCCTTGGACCTTCTTATTGCCGACGAAACACAGAAATTGAATCGGGATTAAATAGAAAAGGCACAATGCCGACTTAAGTACAAGAAGACTGATTCTTCCTACTGTCTATGTTTTAACCATTCCTGTGACACTAGTTATAGATTCCGATGCTTCACTTCAGGTTTACTGTATCCCTCTGACGTTCATATTGACGATGAAACACAGAAATTGCATCGGAATTAAATACAAAAGTCACAATGCCGTCTTAAGTACAGGAAGACTGACTCTTCCTACTGTCTATGCTTTGAGCCATTCCTGAGACTCTAGTTATAGATTCCGATACTTCACTTCAGGTTTACCGTATCCCTCTGACGTTCATATTGACGATGAAACACAGAAATTGCATCGGAATTAATTACAAAAGGCACAATGCCGACACAAATACAAGATGACTGGCTCTTCTTACTCTCTATGCTTTGAACCTTTCCTGTGAGACCGGTTTTAGATTCCGATGATTCACTTCAGGTTTACTGTATCCCTTGGACCTTCTTATTGCCGACGAAACACAGGAATTGCATCGGAATTAAGTAGAAAAGGCACAATGCCGACTTAAGTACAAGAAGATAGACTCTTCCATGTCTATGCTTTGAACCATTCCTGTGACACTAGATATAGATTCCGATGCTTCACTTCATGTTTACCGTATCCCTCTGACGTTCATATTGACGATGAAACACAGAAATTGCATCGGAATTAAATACAAAAGTCACAATGCCGTCTTAAGTACAGGAAGACTGACTCTTCCTACTGTCTATGCTTTGAACCATTCCTGAGACTCTAGTTATAGATTCCGATACTTCACTTCAGGTTTACCGTATCCCTCTGACGTTCATATTGACGATGAAACACAGAAATTGCATCGGAATTAATTACAAAAGGCACAATGCCGACACAAATACAAGATGACTGGCTCTTCTTACTCTCTATGCTTTGAACCTTTCCTGTGAGACCGGTTTTAGATTCCGATGATTCACTTCAGGTTTACTGTATCCCTTGGACCTTCTTATTGCCGACGAAACACAGGAATTGCATCGGAATTAAGTAGAAAAGGCACAATGCCGACATAAGTATAAGAAGACTGACTCTTCTTACTGACTATGATTTGAACATTTCCTGTGAGACCAGTTTTAGATTCCGATGCTTCACTAAATGTTTACTGTATCCCTTGGACATTATTGTTGACGATGAAACACAGAAATTGCATCGGAATTAAATACAAAAGGCGCAATGCCGACTTAAGTACAAGAAGACTGACTCATCTTACTGTCTATGTTTTGAACCATTCCTGTGACACCAGCTATAGATTCCGATGCTTCACTTCAGGTTCACTGTATCCCTTGGACTTTCTTATTGACGACGAAACACAGAAATTGAATCAGGATTAAATACAAAAGGCACAATGCCGACTTAAGTACAAGAAGACTGACTCTTCCAACTGTCTATGATTTGATCCATTCCTGTGACACTAGTTATAGATTCCGATGCTTCACTTCTGGTTTACTGTATCCCTCTGACACTCTTATTGACGATGAAACACAGAAATAGCATCGGAATTAAATACAATAGGCACAATGCTGACTTAAGAACAAGAAGACTGATTCTTCTTACTGTCTATGATTTGAACCATTCCTGTGCCACTAGTTATAGATTCCGAAGCTTCACTTCAGGTTTACTGTATCCTTTGGACCCTCTTATTGATGATGAAACACAGAATTTGCATCAGAATTAAATACAAAATGCACAATGCCGACTTAAGTACAAGAAGACTGACCCTTCCCACTGTCTATGTTATAACCATTCCTGTGACACTAGTTATAGATTCCGATGCTTCACTTCAGGGTTACTGTATCCCTCTGACCTTCTTATTGACGATGAAACACAGAAATTGCATCGGAATTAAATACAAAAGGCACAACGCCGACTTAAGTACAAGAAGAATGATTCTTCTTACTGTCTATGTTTTGAACCATTCCTGTGACACTAGTTATAGATTCCCAAGCTTCAATTCAGGTTTACTGTATCTTTTGGACCTTCTTATTGACGACGAAACACAGAAATTGCATCGGAATTAAATAGAAATGCACAATGCCGACTTAAGTACAAGAAGAGTCACTCTTGCTACTGTCTATGTTTTGAACCATTCCTGTGACACTAGTTCTAGATTCCGATGCTTCACTTCAGGTTCACTGTATCCCTCTCACATTCTTATTGACGATGAAACACAGAAATTGCATCGGAATTAAATACAAATGGCACAGTGCCGACTTAAGTACAAGAAGAATGACTCTTCTCACTGACTATGTTGTGAACATTTCCTGTGAGACCAGTTTAAGATTCCGATGCTTCACTATATGTTTACTGTATCCTTTGGACCTGCTTATTGAAGATGAAACATAGAAATTGCATCGGAATTAAACACAAAAGGCACAAAGCCGACTTAAGTATAAGCAGACTGACTCTTGTTACTGACTATGATTTGAACATTTCCTGTGAGACCAGTTTTAGATTCCGATGCTTCACTATATGTTTACTGTATTCCTTGGACATTCTTATTGACGATTAAACACAGATATTGCATCGGAATTAAATACAAAAGGCACAATGCCGACTTAAGTACAAGAAGACTGACTCTTCTTAGTGTCTACGTTTTGAACCATTCCTGTGACACTAGTTATAGATTCCGATGCTTCACTTCAGGTTTACTGTATCCCTTGGACCTTCTTAATGACGATGAAACACAGAAATTGCATCGGAATTAAATACAAAAGGCACAATGCCGACTTAAGTACAAGAAGACTGACCCTTCCTACTGTCTATGTTTTGAACCAATCCTGTGACACTAGTTATAGATTCCGATGCATCACTTCAGGTTTACTGTATCCCTTGGATCTTCTTATTGACGATGAAACACAGAAATTGCATTGGAATTAAATACAAAAGGCACAATGCCGACTTAAGTACAAGAAGACTGACTCTTCTTGCTGTGTATGTTTTCAACCATTCCTGTGACACTAGTTATAGATTCCGATGCTTCACTTCAGGTTTACTGTATCCCTCTGACCCTCTTATTGACGACGAAACACAGAAATTGCATCGGAATTAAATAGAAAAGGCACAACGTCGAATTATGTACAAGAAGACTGACGCTTCCTAATGTCTATGCTTTGAACCATTCCTGTGACTCTAGTTATAGATTACGATGCTTCACTTCAGGTTTACTGTATCCCTCTGACGTTCTTATTGACGTTGAAACACACAAAATGCATCGGAATTAAATACAAAAGGCACAATGTCGACTTAAGTACAAGAAGACTGACTCTTCTTACTGTCTATGTTTTGAACCTTTTCTGTGACACTAGTTATAGATTCCGATGCTTCACTTCAGGTTTACTGTATCCCTTGAACCTTCTTATTGACGACGAAACACAGAAATTGCATCGGAATTAACTAGAAAAGGCTTAATGTCGAATTATGTACAAGAAGACTGACTCTTCCTACTGTCTATGCTTTGAACCATTCCTGTGACTCTAGTTATAGATTACGATGCTTCACTTCAGGTTTACTGTATCCCTCTGACGTTCATATTGACGATGAAACACAGAAATTGCATCGGAATTAAATAGAAAAGGCACAATGCCGACTTAAGTACAAGAAGATAGACTCTTCCATGTCTATGCTTTGAACCATTCCTGTGACACTAGATATAGATTCCGATGGTTCACTTCATGTTTACCGTATCCCTCTGACGTTCATATTGACTATGAAACACAGAAATTGCATCGGAATTAAATACAAAAGTCACAATGCCGTCTTAAGTACAGGAAGACTGACTCTTCCTACTGTCTATGCTTTGAACCATTCCTGAGACTCTAGTTATAGATTCCGATACTTCACTTCAGGTTTACCGTATCCCTCTGACGTTCATATTGACGATGAAACACAGAAATTGCATCGGAATTAATTACAAAAGGCACAATGCCGACACAAATACAAGATGACTGGCTCTTCTTACTCTCTATGCTTTGAACCTTTCCTGTGAGACCGGTTTTAGATTCCGATGATTCACTTCAGGTTTACTGTATCCCTTGGACCTTCTTATTGCCGACGAAACACAGGAATTGCATCGGAATTAAGTAGAAAAGGCACAATGCCGACATAAGTATAAGAAGACTGACTCTTCTTACTGACTATGATTTGATCATTTCCTGTGAGACCAGTTTTAGATTCCGATGCTTCACTAAATGTTTACTGTATCCCTTGGACATTCTTGTTGACGATGAAACATACAAATTGCATCGGAATTAAATACAAAAGGCGCAATGCCGACTTAAGTACAAGAAGACTGACTCATCTTACTGTCTATGTTTTGAACCATTCCTGTGACACCAGTTATAGATTCCGATGCTTCACTTCAGGTTTACTGTATCCCTTGGACTTTCTTATTGACGACGAAACACAGAAATTGAATCAGGATGAAATACAAAAGGCACAATGCCGACTTAAGTACAAGAAGACTGACTCTTCCAACTGTCTATGATTTGATCCATTCCTGTGACACTAGTTATAGATTCCGATGCTTCACTTCTGGTTTACTGTATCCCTCTGACACTCTTATTGACGATGAAACACAGAAATAGCATCGGAATTAAATACAATAGGCACAATGCTGACTTAAGATCAAGAAGACTGATTCTTCTTACTGTCTATGATTTGAACCATTCCTGTGCCACTAGTTATAGATTCCGAAGCTTCACTTCAGGTTTACTGTATCCTTTGGACCCTCTTATTGATGATGAAACACAGAATTTGCATCAGAATTAAATACAAAATGCACAATGCCGACTTAAGTACAAGAAGACTGACCCTTCCCACTGTCTGTGTTTTAACCATTCCTGTGACACTAGTTATAGATTCCGATGCTTCACTTCAGGGTTACTGTATCCCTCTGACCTTCTTATTGACGATGAAACACAGAAATTGCATCGGAATTAAATACAAAAGGCACAACGCCGACCTAAGTACAAGAAGAATGATTCTTCTTACTGTCTATGTTTTGAACCATTCCTGTGACACTAGTTATAGATTCCCAAGCTTCAATTCAGGTTTACTGTATCTTTTGGACCTTCTTATTGACGACGAAACACAGAAATTGCATCGGAATTAAATAGAAATGCACAATGCCGACTTAAGTACAAGAAGAGTCACTCTTGCTACTGTCTATGTTTTGAACCATTCCTGTGACACTAGTTCTAGATTCCGATGCTTCACTTCAGGTTCACTGTATCCCTCTCACATTCTTATTGACGATGAAACACAGAAATTGCATCGGAATTAAATACAAATGGCACAGTGCCGACTTAAGTACAAGAAGAATGACTCTTCTTACTGACTATGTTGTGAACATTTCCTGTGAGACCAGTTTAAGATTCCGATGCTTCACTATATGTTTACTGTATCCTTTGGACCTGCTTATTGAAGATGAAACATAGAAATTGCATCGGAATTAAACACAAAAGGCACAAAGCCGACTTAAGTATAAGCAGACTGACTCTTGTTACTGACTATGATTTGAACATTTCCTGTGAGACCAGTTTTAGATTCCGATGCTTCACTATATGTTTACTGTATTCCTTGGACATTCTTATTGACGATTAAACACAGATATTGCATCGGAATTAAATACAAAAGGCACAATGCCGACTTAAGTACAAGAAGACTGACTCTTCTTAGTGTCTACGTTTTGAACCATTCCTGTGACACTAGTTATAGATTCCGATGCTTCACTTCAGGTTTACTGTATCCCTTGGACCTTCTTAATGACGATGAAACACAGAAATTGCATCGGAATTAAATACAAAAGGCACAATGCCGACTTAAGTACAAGAAGACTGACCCTTCCTACTGTCTATGTTTTGAACCAATCCTGTGACACTAGTTATAGATTCCGATGCATCACTTCAGGTTTACTGTATCCCTTGGATCTTCTTATTGACGATGAAACACAGAAATTGCATTGGAATTAAATACAAAAGGCACAATGCCGACTTAAGTACAAGAAGACTGACTCTTCTTGCTGTGTATGTTTTCAACCATTCCTGTGACACTAGTTATAGATTCCGATGCTTCACTTCAGGTTTACTGTATCCCTCTGACCCTCTTATTGACGACGAAACACAGAAATTGCATCGGAATTAAATAGAAAAGGCACAACGTCGAATTATGTACAAGAAGACTGACGCTTCCTAATGTCTATGCTTTGAACCATTCCTGTGACTCTAGTTATAGATTACGATGCTTCACTTCAGGTTTACTGTATCCCTCTGACGTTCTTATTGACGTTGAAACACACAAAATGCATCGGAATTAAATACAAAAGGCACAATGTCGACTTAAGTACAAGAAGACTGACTCTTCTTACTGTCTATGTTTTGAACCTTTTCTGTGACACTAGTTATAGATTCCGATGCTTCACTTCAGGTTTACTGTATCCCTTGAACCTTCTTATTGACGACGAAACACAGAAATTGCATCGGAATTAACTAGAAAAGGCTTAATGTCGAATTATGTACAAGAAGACTGACTCTTCCTACTGTCTATGCTTTGAACCATTCCTGTGACTCTAGTTATAGATTACGATGCTTCACTTCAGGTTTACTGTATCCCTCTGACGTTCATATTGACGATGAAACACAGAAATTGCATCGGAATTAAATAGAAAAGGCACAATGCCGACTTAAGTACAAGAAGATAGACTCTTCCATGTCTATGCTTTGAACCATTCCTGTGACACTAGATATAGATTCCGATGCTTCACTTCATGTTTACCGTATCCCTCTGACGTTCATATTGACTATGAAACACAGAAATTGCATCGGAATTAAATACAAAAGTCACAATGCCGTCTTAAGTACAGGAAGACTGACTCTTCCTACTGTCTATGCTTTGAACCATTCCTGAGACTCTAGTTATAGATTCCGATACTTCACTTCAGGTTTACCGTATCCCTCTGACGTTCATATTGACGATGAAACACAGAAATTGCATCGGAATTAATTACAAAAGGCACAATGCCGACACAAATACAAGATGACTGGCTCTTCTTACTCTCTATGCTTTGAACCTTTCCTGTGAGACCGGTTTTAGATTCCGATGATTCACTTCAGGTTTACTGTATCCCTTGCACCTTCTTATTGCCGACGAAACACAGGAATTGCATCGGAATTAAGTAGAAAAGGCACAATGCCGACATAAGTATAAGAAGACTGACTCTTCTTACTGACTATGATTTGATCATTTCCTGTGAGACCAGTTTTAGATTCCGATGCTTCACTAAATGTTTACTGTATCCCTTGGACATTCTTGTTGACGATGAAACATACAAATTGCATCGGAATTAAATACAAAAGGCGCAATGCCGACTTAAGTACAAGAAGACTGACTCATCTTACTGTCTATGTTTTGAACCATTCCTGTGACACCAGTTATAGATTCCGATGCTTCACTTCAGGTTTACTGTATCCCTTGGACTTTCTTATTGACGACGAAACACAGAAATTGAATCAGGATGAAATACAAAAGGCACAATGCCGACTTAAGTACAAGAAGACTGACTCTTCCAACTGTCTATGATTTGATCCATTCCTGTGACACTAGTTATAGATTCCGATGCTTCACTTCTGGTTTACTGTATCCCTCTGACACTCTTATTGACGATGAAACACAGAAATAGCATCGGAATTAAATACAATAGGCACAATGCTGACTTAAGATCAAGAAGACTGATTCTTCTTACTGTCTATGATTTGAACCATTCCTGTGCCACTAGTTATAGATTCCGAAGCTTCACTTCAGGTTTACTGTATCCTTTGGACCCTCTTATTGATGATGAAACACAGAATTTGCATCAGAATTAAATACAAAATGCACAATGCCGACTTAAGTACAAGAAGACTGACCCTTCCTACTGTCTATGTTTTGAACCAATCCTGTGACACTAGTTATAGATTCCGATGCATCACTTCAGGTTTACTGTATCCCTTGGATCTTCTTATTGACGATGAAACACAGAAATTGCATTGGAATTAAATACAAAAGGCACAATGCCGACTTAAGTACAAGAAGACTGACTCTTCTTGCTGTGTATGTTTTCAACCATTCCTGTGACACTAGTTATAGATTCCGATGCTTCACTTCAGGTTTACTGTATCCCTCTGACCCTCTTATTGACGACGAAACACAGAAATTGCATCGGAATTAAATAGAAAAGGCACAACGTCGAATTATGTACAAGAAGACTGACTCTTCCTACTGTCTATGCTTTGAACCATTCCTGTGACTCTAGTTATAGATTACGATGCTTCACTTCAGGTTTACTGTATCCCTCTGACGTTCATATTGACGTTGAAACACAGAAAATGCATCGGAATTAAATACAAAAGGCACAATGTCGACTTAAGTACAAGAAGACTGACTCTTCTTACTGTCTATGTTTTGAACCTTTTGTGTGACACTAGTTATAGATTCCGATGCATCATTTCAGGTTTAATGTATCCCTTGGACCTTCTTATTGACGATGAAACACAGAAATTACATCGGAATTAAATACGAAAGGCACAATGCCGACTTAAGTTCAAGAAGACTGACCCTTCTTGTTGTGTATGTTTTGAACCATTCCTGTGACACTAGTTATATATTCCGATGCTTCACTTTAGGTCTACTGTATCCCTCTGACCCTCCTATTGACGACGAAACACACAAATTGCATCGAAATTAAATAGAAAAGGCACAATGCCGACATAATTACAGGAAGACTGACTCTTCCTACGTTCTATGTTTTGAACCATTCCTGCGACTCTAGTTATAGATTCCGATGCTTCACTTCAGGTTTACTGTATCCCTCTGACCTTCTTATTGACGATGAAACACAGAAATTGCATCGGAAGTGAATACAAGAGGCACAAAGCCGACTCAAGTACCAAAAGACTGACTCTTCTTACTGTCTATGTTTTGAACCTTTTCTGTGACACTAGTTATAGATTCGGATGCTTCACTTCAGGTTTACTGTATCCCTTGGACCTTCTTATTGACGACGAAACACAGAAATTGCATCGGAATTAAATAGGAAAGGCACAATGCCGACTTAAGTACAAGAAGACAGACTCTTCCGTGTCTATGTTTGAACCATTCCTGTGACACTAGATATAGATTCCGATGCTTCACTTCAGGTTTACTGTATCACTTGGACCTTCTTGTTGACGATGAAACACAGAAATTGCATCGGAATTAAAAAGAAAAGGCACAATGCCGACTTAAGTACAAGAAGACTGACTCTTCCAACTGTCTATGTTTTGAACCATTCCTGTGATACTAGTTATAGAAACCGATGCTTCTCTTCAGGTTTACTGTATCCCTATGACACTCTTATTGACGATGAAAAACAGAAATTGCATCGGAATTAAATACAAAAGGCACAATGCCGACATAAGTACAAGAGGACTGACTCTTCCTACGGTCTATGTTTTGAAACATTCCTGCGACTCTAGTTATAGATTCCGATGTTTCACTTCAGGTTTACTGTATCCCTCTGACCTTCTTATTGACGACGAAACACAGAAATTGCATCGGAATTAAATGGAAAAGGCACATTGCCGACTTAAGTACAAGAGGACTGGCTCTTCTTACTGACTATGTTTTGAACATTTCCTGTGAGACCAGTTTTAGAATCCGATGCTTCACTATATGTTTACTGTATCCCTTGGACCTTCTTATTGACGATGAAACACAGAAGTTGCATCGGAATTAAATACAAAAGGCACAATGCCGACTTAAGTACAAGAAGACTGACTCTTATTACTGCCTATGTTTTGAACCATTCCTGTCACACTAGTTATAGATTACGATGCTTCACTTCAGGTTTACTGCATCCCTTGGACGTTCTTATTGACGATGAAACACAGAAATTGCATCGGAATTAAGTAGAAAAGGAACAATGCCGACTTAAGTACAAGAAGACTGACTCTTCCAACTGTCAATGATTTGAACCATTCCTGTGACACTAGTTATAGATTCCGATGCTTCACTTCTGGTTTACTGTATCCCTCTAACACTCTTATTGACGTGAATCACAGAAATAGAATCGGAATTAAATACAAAAGGCACAATGCTGACTTAAGAACAAGAAGACTGATTCTTCTTACTTTCTATGTTCTGAACCATTCCTGTGCCACTAGTTATAGATTCCGAAGCTTCACTTCAGGTTTACTGTATCCTTTGGACCTTCTTATTGATGATGAAACACAGGATTTGCATCGGAATTAAATACAAAAGGCACAATGCCGACTTAAGTACAAGAAGACTGACCCTTCCCACTGTCTATGTTTTAACCATTCCTGTGACACTAGTTATAGATTCCGATTCTTCAATTCAGGTTTACTGCATCCCTTCGACCTTCTTATTGACGACGAAACACAGAAATTGCATCGGAATTAAATACAAAAGGCACAATGCCGACATAAGTACAAGAGGACTGAATCTTCTTGCTGTGTATGTTTTGAACCATTCCTGTGACACTAGTTATAGATTCCGATGGTTCTCTTCAGGTTTACTGCATCCCTCTGACCTTCTTATTGTCAATGAACCACAGTAATTGCATCGGAATTAAATACAAAAGGCACAATGCCGACTCATGTACAAGAAGACTGACTCTTCTTACTGTCTATGATTTGAACCTTTCCTGTGACACTAGATATAGATTCCGATGCTTCACTTCAGGTTTACTGTATCCCTTGGACCTTATTATTGACGACGAAACACAGAAATTGCATCGGAATTAAATAGTAATGCACAATGCCGACTTAAGTACAAGAAAAGTGACTCTTGCTACTGTCTATGTTTTGAACCATTCCTGTGACACTAGTTATAGATTCCGATGCTTCACTTCAGGTTCACTGTATCCCTCTCACATTCTTATTGACGATGAAACACAGAAATTGCATCGGAATTAAATACAAACGGCACAGTGCCGACTTAAGTACAAGAAGACTGACTCTTCTTACTGACTATGTTGTGAACATTTCCTGTGAGACCAGTTTAAGATTCCGATGCTTCACTATATGTTTACTGTATCCCTTGGACCTTCATATTGACGATGAATTACAGAACTTGCATCGGAATTAAATACAAAAGGCACAAAGCCGACTTAAGTATAAGTAGACTGACTCTTCTTACTGACTATGATTTGAACATTTCCTGTGAGACCAGTTTTAGATTCCGATGCTTCACTATATGTTTACTGTATTCCTTGGACCTTCTTATTGACGATGAAACACAGAAATTGCATCGGAATTAAATACAAAAGGCACAATGCCGACTTAAGTACAAGAAGACTGACTCTTCTTGCTGTGTAAGTTTTCAACCATTCCTGTGACACTAGTTATAGATTCCGATGCTTCACGTCAGGTTAACTGTATCCCTCTGACCCTCTTATTGACGACGAAACACAGAAATTGCATCGGAATTATATGGAAAAGGCACAATGCCGAATTATGCACAAGAAGACTGACTCTTCCTACTGTCTATGCTTTGAACCATTCCTGTGACTCTAGTTATAGATTCCGATGCTTCACTTCAGGTTTACTGTATCCCTTTGACGTTCATATTGACGATGAAACACAGAAATTGCATAGGAATTTGATACAAAAGGTACAATGTCTACTTAAGTACAAGAAGACTGACTCTTCTTACTGTCTATGTTTTGAACCTTTTCTGTGACACTAGTTATAGATTCCGATGCTTCACTTCAGGTTTACTGTATCCCTTGGACCTTCTTATTGACGACGAAACACACAAATTGCATCGAAATTAAATAGAAAAGGCACAATGCCGACATAAGTACAAGAAGACTGACTCTTCCTACGGTCTATGTTTTGAACCATTCCTGCTACTCTAGTTATAGATTCCGATGCTTCACTTCGGGTTTACTGTATCCCTCTGACATTCTTATTGACGATGAAACACAGAAATTGCATCGGAATTAAATTCAAAAGGTACAATGTCGACTCAAATACAAGATGACTGGCTCTTCTTACTCCCTATGTTTTGAGCCTTTCCTGTGAGACCGGTTTTTGATTCCGTTGCTTCACTTCAGGTTTACTGTATCCCTTGGACCTTCTTATTGACGACGAAACACAGAAATTGCATCGGAATTAAATAGAAAAGGCACATTGCCGACTTATGTACAAGAAGACTGGCTCTTCTTACTGACTATGTTTTGAACATTTCCGGTGAGACCAGTTTTAGAATCCGATGCTTCACTATATGTTTACTGTATCCCTAGGAACTTCTTATTGACGAAGAAACACAGGAATTGCATCGGAATTAAATACAAGAGGCACAATGCCGACTTAAGTACATGAAGACTGACTCTTATTACTGCCTATGTTTTAAACCATTCCTGTCACACTAGATATAGATTCCGATGCTTCACTTCAGGTTTACTGTATCCCTTGGACCTTCGTATTGACGATCAAACACAGAAATTGCATCGGAATTAAATACAAAAGGCACAATACCGACTTAAGTACAAGAAGACTGACTCTTCTTATTGTCTATGTTTTGCTCCATTCCAGTGACACTAGTTATATATTTCAATGCGTCACTTCAGGTTTACTCTATCCCTCTGACCTACTTATTGACGACGAAACACAGAAATTGCATCGGAATTAAACAGAAAAGGCACAATGCCGAATTAAGTACAATAAGACTGACTCTTCCTACTGTTTATGTTTTGAAAAATTCCTGTGACACTAGTTATAGATTCCGATGCTTCACTTCAGGCTAACTGTATCCCTATGACCTTCTTATTGACGTTGAAACACAGAAATTGCATCGGAATTAAATACAAAAGGCACTATGCCGACTTAAGTACAAGAAGACTGACTTTTCTTACTGTCTATGTTTTGAACCATTCCTGTGACACTAGTTATAGATTCCGATGCTTCAATTCAGGTTTACTGTGTCCCTTGGACCATCTTATTGACGACGAAACACGGAAATTCCATCGGAAATAAATGGAAAACGCACAATGCCGACTTAAGTACAAGAAGACTGACTCTTCCTACTGTATATGTTTTGAACCATTCCTGAGACACTAGTTATAGATTCCGATGCTTCACTTCAGGTTTACTGTATCCCTCTGACATTCTTATTGACGATTAAACACAGAAATTGCATCGGAATTAAATAGAAGTGCACAATGCCGACTTAAGTACAAGAAGACTGACTCTTCTTACTGTCTATGTTTTGAACCATTCCTGTGACACTAGTTATATATTCCTATGCTTCACTTCAAGTTTGCTGTATCCCTTGGACCTTCTTATTGACGACGAAACACAGAAATTGCATCGGAATTAAATAGAAAAGGCACAATGCCAACTTAAGTACAAGAAGTCTGATTCTTCTTACTGACTATGTTATGAACATTTCCTGTGAGACCATTTATAGATTCTGATGCTTCCCTATATGTTTACTGTATCCCTCTGACCTTCTTATTGACGATGAAACACAGAAATTGCTTCGGAATTAAATATAAAAGGCACAATGCCGACTTAAGTACAAGAAGACTGACTCTTCTTACTGTCTATGATTTGAACCATTCCTGTGACACTAGTTATAGATTCCGATGCTTCACTTCAGGTTTACTGTATCCCTGGGACCATCTTATTGACGACGAAACAGAAATTGCATCATAATTAAATAGAAAACACAATGCCGACTTAAGTACATGAAGACTGACTCTTCTCACTGTCTATGTTTTGAACCATTCCTGTGACACTAGTTATAGATTCCGATGCTTCACTTCAGGTTCACTGTATCCCTCTGACCTTCTTAATGACGATGAAACACAGAAATTGCATCGGAATTAAATACAAAAGGCACAATGCCGTTTTAAGTACAAGAACACTGACTCTTCCTACTGTCTATGCTTTGAACCATTCCTGTGACACTTGTTATAGATTCCGATGCTTCACTTCAGGTTTACTGTATCCCTCAGACCTTCTTATTGACGATGAAACACAGATATTGCATCGGAATTAAATACAAAAGGCACAATGCCGACTTAAGTACAAGAAGACTGACTCTTCTTACTGTCTATGTTTTGAACCTTTCCTGTGAGACCGGTTTTAGATTCCGATGCTTCACTTCTGGGTTTCTGTATCCCTTGGACCTTCTTATTGACGACAAAACACAGATATTGCATCGGAATTAAATAGAAAAGGCACAATGCCAACTTAAGGACAAGAAGACTGACTCTTCTTACTGACTACGCTTTGAACATTTCCTGTGAGACCAGTTTTAGATTCCGGTGCTTCACTATATGATTACTGTATGCCTCTGACCTTCGTATTGACGATTAAACACAGAAATTGCATCGGAATTAAATACAAAAGGCACAATGCCGACTCAAGTACAAGAAGACTGGCTCTTCTTACTGCCTGTGTTTTGAACCTTTCCTGTGAGATCGGTTTTAGATTCCGATGCTTGACTTCAGGTTTACTGTATCCCATGGACCTTCTTATTGACTTCGAAACAAGGAAATTGCATCGAAATTAAATAGGAAAGGCACAATGCCGACTTAAGTACGAGAAAACTGACTCTTCTTACTGTGTATGTTTTGAACCATTCCTGTGACACTAGTTCTAGATTCCGATGCTTCACTTCAGGTTTTCTGTATCCCTCTGACTTTCTTATTGACGATGAAACACAGAAATTGCATCGGATTTAAACACAAAAGGCACAATGCCGACTCAAGTACAAGTAGACTGGCTTTTCTTACTGTCTATATTATGAAGCATTCCTGTGAGACCGGTTTCAGATTCCGATGCTTCACTTCAGGTTTACTGTATCCCTTGGACCTTCTTATTGACGATGAAACACAGAAATTGCATCGATATTAAATACAAAAGGCATAATGCCGACTTAAGTACAAGAAGACTGACTCTTCTTACTGAATATCATTTGAACATTTCCTGTGAGACCAGTTTTAGATTCCGATGCTTCACTATATGTTTACTGTATCCCTTGGACCTTCTTATTGACGATGAAACACAGAAATTGCATCGGAATTAAATACAAAAGGCTCAATGCCGACATAAGCACAAGAAATTTAACTCTTCTTACTGACTGTGTTTTATACCATTCCTGTGACATTAGTTATCGATTCCAATGCCTCACTTCAGGTTTACTGTATCGCTCTGACCTTCTTATTGACGATGAAACACAGAAATTGCATCGGAATTAAATACAAAAGGCACAATGCCGATTTAAGTACATGAAGACTGACTCTTCCTACTGACTATGATTTCAACATTTCCTGTGAGACCAGTTTTAGATTCCGATGCTTCACTATATGTTTATTGTATCCCTTGGACCTTCTTATCGACGATGTAACACAGAAATTGCATCGGAATTAAATAGAAAAGGCACAATGCCGACTAAAGTACAAGAAAATTGACTCTTTTTACTGTCTATGTTTTTAACCATTCCTGTGACACTAGTAATAGATTCCGATGCTTCATTTCAGTTATACTGATCTCTCTGACCTTCGTATTGACGATGAATCGCAGAAATTGCATCAGAATTAAATACAAAAGGCACAATGGCGACTCAAGTACAAGAAGACTGGCTCTTCTTACTGTCTATGTTTTGAAACTTTCCTGTGAGACCGGTTTTAGATTCCGATGCTTCATTTAAGGTTTACTGTATCACTTGGACCTTCTTATTGACGACGAAACACAGAAATTGCATCGGCCTTAAATAGAAATGGCACAATGCCGACTAAGATACAAGAAAACTGACTCATCTAACTGTCAATGTTTTGAACCATTCCTGTGACACTAGTTACACATTCCGATGCTTCACTTCAGGTTTACTGTATCCCTCTGACCTTCTTATTGACGATGAAACACAGAAATTGCATCGGAATTTCATACAATAGGCAAAATGCCGACTTAAGTACAAGAAAACTGACTCTTCCCACTGTCTTTGTTTGAACCATTCCTGTGACACTAATTATGGATTTCGATGCCTCACTTCAGGTTTACTGTATCCCTCTGACCTTCTTATTGACGATGAAACACAGAAATTGCATCGGAATTAAATACAAAAGGCACAATGCCGACTTATGCACAAGAAATCTAACTCTTCTTACTCTCTGTGTTTTGAACCATTCCTGTGACATTAGTTATCGATTCCGATTCTTCACTTCAGGTTTACTGTATCGCTCTGACGTTCTTATTGACGATGAAACACAGAAATTGCATCGGAATTAAATACAAAAGGCACAATGCTGAATTAAGTACAAGAAAACTGACTCTTCCTACTGTCTATGATTTGAACCATTCCTGTGACACTAGTTACAGATTCCGATGCTTCACTTCAGGTTTACTGTATCTCTCTGACCTTCTTCTTGACGATGAATCACAAAAATTGCATCGGAATTAAATACAAAAGGCACAATGACGACTTAAGGACAAAAAGACTGAATCTTCTTACTGTCTATGTTTTGAACCATTCCTGTGACACTAGTTATAGATTCCGATGTTTCACTTCAGGTTTGCTGTATCCCTCTGACCTTCTTATTCAAGATGAAACACAGAAATTGCATCGAAGTTAAATCCAAAAGCACTATGCCGACCCAAGTACAAGAAGACTGACTCTTCCTACTGGTTATGTTTTGAACCATTCCTGTGACACCAGTGACTGATTCCGATGCTTCACTTCAGGTTTACTGTATCCCTGGGACCATCTTATTGACGACGAAACAGAAATTGCATCTTAATTAAATAGAAAAGCACAATGCCGACTTAAGTACATGAAGACTGACTCTTCCCACTGTCTATGTTTTGAACCATTCCTGTGACACTAGTTATAGATTCCGATGCTTCACTTCAGTTTCACTGTATCCCTCTGACCTTCTTAATGACGATGAAACACAGAAATTGCATCGGAATTAAATACAAAAGGCATAATGCCGTCTTAAGTACAAGAACACTGACTCTTCCTACTGTCTATGCTTTGAACCATTCCTGTGACACTTGTTATAGATTCCGATGCTTCACTTCAGGTTTACTTATCCCTCTGACCTTCTTATTGCCGATGAAATACAGAAATTGCATCGGAATTAAATAGAAAAGGCACAATGCCGACTTAAGTACAAGAAGACTGACTCTTATTACTGTCTATGATTTGAACCATTCCTTTGACACTAGTTATAGATTCCGATGCTTCACTTCAGGTTTACTGTATCCCTCAGACCTTCTTATTGACGATGAAACACAGATATTGCATCGGAATTAAATACAAAAGGCACAATGCCGACTTAAGTACAAGAAGACTGACTCTTCTTACTGTCTATGTTTTGAACCTTTCCTGTGAGACCGGTTTTAGATTCCGATGCTTCACTTCAGGGTTTCTGTATCCCTTGTACCTTCTTATTGACGACAAAACACAGATATTGCATCGGAATTAAATAGAGAAGGCACAATGCCGACATAAGGACAAGAAGACTGACTCTTCTTACTGACTATGCCTTGAACATTTCCTGTAAGACCAGTTTTAGATTCCGGTGCTTCACTATATGATTACTGTATGCCTCTGACCTTCGTATTGACGATTAAACACAGAAATTGCATCGGAATTAAATACAAAAGGCACAATGCCGACTCAAGTACAAGAAGACTGGCTCTTCTTACTGCCTGTGTTTTGAACCTTTCCTGTGAGATCGGTTTTAGATTCCGATGCTTCACTTCAGGTTTACTGTATCCCATGGACCTTCTTATTGACGTCGAAACAAGGAAATTGCATCGAAATTAAATAGGAAAGGCACAGTGCCGACTTAAGTACGAGAAAACTGACTCTTCTTACTGTCTATGTTTTGAACCATTCCTGTGACACTAGTTCTAGATTCCGATGCTTCACTTCAGGTTTTCTGTATCCTTCTGACTTTCTTATTGACGATGAAACACAGAAATTGCATCGGATTTAAATACAAAAGCACAATGCCGACTCAGGTACAAGTAGACTGGCTCTTCTTACTGTCTATATTATGAAGCATTCCTGTGAGACCGGTTTCAGATTCCGATGCTTCACTTCAGGTTTACTGTATCCCTTGGACATTCTTATTGAAGATGATACACAGAAATTGCATCGATATTAAATACAAAAGGCACAATGCCGACTTAAGTACAAGAAGACTGACTCTTCTTACTGAATATCATTTGAACATTTCCTGTGAGACCAGTTTTAGATTCCGATGCTTCACTATATGTTTACTGTATCCCTTGGACCTTCTTATTGACGATGAAACACTGAAATTGCATCGGAATTAAATACAAAAGCCTCAATGCCGACATAAGCACAAGAAATTTAACTCTTCTTACTGTCTGTGTTTTGTACCATTCCTGTGACATTAGTTATCGATTCCAATGCCTCACTTCAGGTTTACTGTATCGCTCTGACTTTCTTATTGACGATGAAACACAGAAATTGCATCGGAATTAAATACAAAAGGCACAATGCCGAATTAAGTACATGAAGACTGACTCTTCCTACTGACTATGATTTCAACATTTCCTGTGAGACCAGTTTTAGATTCCGATGCTTCACTATATGTTTATTGTATCCCTTGGACCTTCTTATCGACGATGTAACACAGAAATTGCATCGGAATTAAATAGAAAAGGCACAATGCCGACTACAGTACAAGAAAATTGACTCTTCTTACTGTCTATGTTTTTACCCATTCCTGTGACACTAGTAATAGATTCCGATGCTTCATTTTAGTTATACTGTATCTCTCTGACCTTCGTATTGACGATGAATCACAGAAATTGCATCGGAATTAAATACAAAAGGCACAATGGCGACTCAAATACAATTAGACTGGCTCTTCTTACTGTCTATGTTTTGAACCATTCCTGTGACACTAGTTATAGATTCCGATGCTTCACTTCAGATTTACTGTATCCCTCTGACCTTCTTATTCAAGATGAAACACAGAAATTGCATCGGAATTAAATCCAAAAGCACTATGCCGACCCAAGTACAAGAAGACTGGCTCTCCCTACTGTGTATGTTTTGAACCATTCCTGTGACACCAGTTACAGATTCCGATGCTTCACTTCAGATTTACTGTATCCCTCGGACCTTCTTATTGACGATGAAAAACAGAAATTGCATCGGAATTAAATACATAGGCACAATGCCGACTCAAGTACAAGAAGACTGGCTCTTCTTAGTGTCTATGTTTTGAACAATTCCTGTGACACTAGTTATGGATTCCGATGCTTTACTTCTTGTTTACTGTATCCCTCTGACCTTCTTATTGACGATGAAACGCAGAAAATGCATCGGAATTAAATAGAAAAGGCACAATGCCGACTTAAGTACAAGAAAACTGACTCTTCTCACTGTCTAGGTTTGGAAGCATTCTTGTGACACTAGTTATAGATTCCGATGATTCACTTCAGGTTTACTGTATCCCTCTGACCGTATTATTGACGATGAAACACAGAAATTGCATCGGAATTAAATACAAAAGCTAAATGCCGAATTAAGTACAAGAAAACTAATCTTCCTACTGTCTATGTTTTGATCCATTCCTATGACACTAGTTGTAGATTCTGATGCTTCACTTTTGGTTAACTGTATCCCTCTGACCTTCTTATTGACGATGAAACACTGAAATTGCATCGGAATTAAATAGAAAAGGCACAATGCCGACTTAAGTACAAGAAAACTGACTCTTCTTACTGTCTATGTTTTGAAACCTTCCCCTGACACTAGTTATAGATACCGATGCTTCACTTCAGATTTACTGTATCCCTCTGACTTTCTTATTGAGGATGATACACAGAAATTGCTTCGGAATTAAATACAAAAGGCACAATGCCGAATTAGGTACAAGAAAACTGACTCTTTTTACTTTCTATGTTTTGAACCATTCCTATGACATTAGTTATAGATTCCGATGCTTCACTGCAGGTCTACTGTAAGCCTCTGACCGTCTCATTGACGATGAAACACAGAAATTTGATCGGAATTAAATACAAAAGGCACAATGGCGACTTAAGTAAAAGAAGACTGACTCTTCTTACTGTCTATGTTTTGAACCATTCCTGTGACACTAGTTATAGATTCCGATGCCTCACTTCAGGTTTACTGTATCCCTCTGACCTTCTTATTGCCGATGAAACACAGAAATTGCATCGGAATTGATTACAAAAGGCACAATCCCGAATCAAGTTCAAGAAGACTGGCTCTTCTTACTGTCTATGCTTTGAACCTTTCCTGTGAGACCGGTTTTACTTTCCGATGCTTCACTTCAGGTTTACTGTATCCCTTGGACCTTCTTATTGACGACAAAACACAGAAATTGCATCGGAATTAAATAGAAAAGACACAATGCCGACTTAAGTACAAGAAGACTGACTCTTCTTACTGACTATGTTTTGAACATTTTCTGTGAGACCAGTTTTTGATTCCGGTGCTTGACTATATGTTTACTTTATCCCTCTGACCTTCTTTTGACGATTAAACACAGAAATTGCATCGGAATTAAATACAAAAGGCACAATGCCGACTCAAGTACAAGAAGACTGGCTCTACTTACTGATTGTGTTTTGAACCTTTCCTGTGATACCGGTTTTAGATTCCGATGCTTCACTTCAGGTTTACTGTATCCCATGGACCTTCTTATTGACGTCAAAACACAGCAATTGCATCGGAATTAAAGAAAAAAGGCACAATGTCGACTTAAGTACAAGAAAACTGACTCTTCTTACTGTCTATGTTTTGAACCATTCCTGTGACACTAGTTATAGATTCCGATGCTTCACCTCAGGTTTACTGTATTGCTCTGACCGTCTTATTGACGATGAAATACAGAAATTGCATCGGAATTAAATACAAAAGGCACATTGCCGACTCAAGTACAATAAGACTGACTCTTCTTACTGACTATCATTTGATTTTTTCCTGTGAGATCAGTTTTAGACTCCGATGCTTCACTATATGTTTACTGTATCCCTTGGACCTTCTTATTGACGATTAAACACAGAAATTGCATCGGAATTGATTACAAAAGGCACAATCCCGAATCAAGTTCAAGAAGACTGGCTCTTCTTACTGATTGTGTTTTGAACCTTTCCTGTGATACCGGTTTTAGATTCCGATGCTTCACTTCAGGTTTACTGTATCCCATGGACCTTCTTATTGACGTCGAAACACAGCAATTGCATCGGAATTAAAGAAAAAAGGCACAATGTCGACTTAAGTACAAGAAAACTGACTCATCTTACTGTCTATGTTTTGAAGCATTCCTGTGACACTAGTTATAGATTCCGATGCTTCACCTCAGATTTACTGTATCGCTCAGACCGTCTTATTGACGATGAAATACAGAAATTGCATCGGAATTAAATACAAAAGGCACAATGCCGACTCAAGTACAATAAGACTCACTCTTCTTACTGACTATCATTTGATTATATCCTGTGAGATCAGTTTTAGACTCCGATGCTTCACTATATGTTTACTGTATCCCTTGGACCTTCTTATTGACGATTAAACACAGAAATTGCATCGGAATTAAATACAAAAGGCACAATGACGACTTCAGTACAAGAAGACTGACTCTTCTTACTGACTATGTTTTGAACATTTCCTGTGATACCAGTTTTAGATTCCGATGCTTCACTATACGTTTACTGTATCCCTTGGACCTTCTTATTGACGATGAAACTGCATCAGAATTGAATACAAAAGGCACAATGCTGACTTAAGTACAAGAAGACTGACCCTTCCTACTGACTATGATTTCAACATTTCCTGTGAGACCAGTTTTAGATTCCGATGCTTCACTGTATGTTTACTGTATCCCTTGGACCTTCTTATTGACGATGAAACACAGAAATTGCATCGGAATTAAATAGAAACGCGCAATGACGACTTAAGTACAAGAAAACTGACTCTTCTTTCTGTGCATGTTTTGAACCATTCCTGCAACACTAGTTATAGTTTCCGATGCTTCACTTCAGGTATACTGTATCTCTCTGACCTTCTTATTGACGATGAAACACAGAAATTGCATCGGAATTATATACAAAAGCACATTGCCGACTTAAGTACAAGAGAACTGACTCTTCTTACTGTCTATGTTTTGAACCATTCCTGTGACACTAGTTATAGATTCCGATCCTTCACTTCAGGTTTACTGTATCCCACTGACATTCTTATTGACGATGAAACACAGAAATTGCATCGGAATTAAATACAAAAGGCACAATGCCGACTCAAGTAGAAGAAGACTGACTCTTCTTACTGTCTATGTTTTTAAACTATCCTGTGAGACCGGTTTTAGATTCCGATGCTTCACTTCAGGTTTACTGTATCCCTTGGATCTTCTTATTGACGACGTAACACAGAAATTGCATCGGAATTAAAGAGAAAAGGCACAATGCCGACTTCAGTACAAGAAGACCGACTCTTCTTACTGACTATGTTTTGAACATTTCCTGTGAGACCACTTTTAGATTCCGATGCTTCACTATACGTTTACTGTATCCCTTGGACCTTCTTATTGACGAAGAAACTGCATCAGAATTAAATACAAAAGGCACAATGCTGACTTATGTACAAGAAGGCTGACCCTTCCTACAGACTATGATTTCAACATTTCCTGTGAGACCAGTTTTAGATTCCGATGCTTCACTATATGTTTACTGTATCCCTTGGACCTTCTTATTGACGATGAAACACAGAAATTGCATCGGAATTAAATACTAAAGGCTTAACGCCCACTTAAGTACAAGAAGACTGACTCTCCTTACTGAATATCTTTTGAACGTTTCCTGTGAGACCAGTTTCAGACTCCGATGCCTCACTATATGTTTACTGTATCCCTTGGACATTCTTATTGACGATTAAACACAGAAATTGCATCGGAATTAAATACAAAAGGCACAACGCCGACTTAAGTACAAGAAGACTGACTCTTCTTACTGACTATGTTTTGCACATTTCCTGTGAGACCAGTATTTGATTCCGATGCTTCCCTATATGTTTACTGTATCCCTTGGACCTTCTTATTGACGATGAAACACAGAAATTTCATAAGAATTAAATACAAAAGGCACAATGCTGACTTAAGAACAAGAAGACTGACTCTTCCTACTGACTATGATATCAACGTATCCTGTGAGACCAGTTTTAGATTCCGATGCTTCACTATATATTTACTGTATCCCTTGGACCTTCTTATTGACGATGAAACACAAAAATTGCATCGCAATTAAATAGAAAAGGCACAATGTGGGCTTAAGTACAAGAAAACTGACTTCTTTCTGTGTATGTTTTGAACCATTCCTGTGACACCAGTTACAGATTCCGATGCTTCACTTCAGGTATACTGTATTTCTCTGACCTTCTTGTTGACGATGAAACACAGAAATTGCATCGGAATTAAATCAAAAGGCACAATGCCGACTCAAGTCCAAGAAGACTGGCTCTTCTTACTGTCTATGTTTTGAAACTTTCCTGTGAGACCGGTTTTAGATTCCGATGCTTCACTTCAGATTTACTGTATCCCTTGGATCTTCTTATTGACGACGAAACACAGAAGTTGAATCGGAATTAAATAGAAAAGGCACAATGCCGACTTAAGTACAAGAAATCTGACTCTTCTTACTGTCTATGATTTGAACCGTTCCTGGGACACTAGTTATCGATTCCGATGCTTCACTTCAGGCTTACCGTATCGCTCTGCCCCTCTTATTGACGATGAAACACAGAAACTGCATCGGAATTAATTAAAAAAAGGCACAATGCCGAATTAAGTACATGAAAACTGACTCTTCTTACTGTCTATATTCTGAACCATTCCTGTGACACTAGTTATAGATTCCGATGCTTCACTTCAGGTTTACTGTACCCTCTGACCTTCTTATTTACGATGAAACACAGAAATTGCATCGGAATAAAATACAAAAGGCACAATGCTGACTTAAGTACAAGAAAACTGACTCTTCTTGCTGTCTATGTTTTGAAGCATTCCCGTGACACTAGTTACAGATTCCGATGCTACACTTCAGGTTTACTGTATCCCTCTGACCTTATTGACGATGAAGCACAGAAATTGCATCGGAATTAAATACAAAAGCACATTGCCGACATAAGAACAAAGGAACTGGCTCTTCCTACTGTCTATGTTTTGAACTATTCTTGTGACACTAGTTATAGTTTCCGATGCTTCACTTCGGGTTTACTGTATCCCACTGACCGTCTTATTGACGATGAAACACAGAAATCGGATCGGAATTAAATACAAAAGGCACAATGCCGTCTTAAGTACAAGAAGACTGACTCTTCTTACTGTCTATGCTTTGAACCTTTCCTGTGAGACTAGTTATATATTCCTATGCTTCACTTCAAGTTTGCTGTATCCCTTGGACCTTCTTATTGACGATGAAACGCAGAAATTGCATCGGAATTAAATAGAAAAGGCACAATGCTGACTTAAGTACAAGATAACTGACTCTTCTCACTGTCTAGGTTTGGAAGCATTCTTGTGACACTAGTTATAGATTCCGATGATTCACTTCAGGTTTACTGTATTCCTCTGACCGTATTATTGACGATGAAACACAGAAATTGCATTGGAATCAAATACAAAAGCTAAATGCCGAATTAAGTACAAGAAAACTAATCTTCCTACTGTCTATGTTTTGATCCATTCCTATGACACTAGTTGTAGATTCTGATGCCTCACTTTGGGTTTACTGTATCCCACTGACCTTCTTATTGACGATGAAACGCAGAAACTGCATCGGAATTAAATACAAAAGGCACCATTGTGACTCAAGTACAAGAAGACTGGCTCTTCTTACTGTCTATGTTTTGAACCATTCCTGTGACACTAGTTATAGATTCCGATGCTTCACTTCAGGTTAACTGTATCCCTCTGACCTTCTTATTGACGATGAAACACTGAAATTGCATCGGAATTAAATAGAAAAGGCACAATGCCGACTTAAGTACAAGAAACCTGACTCATGTTACTGTCTATGTTTTGAACCCTTCCCCTGACACTAGTTATAGATTCCGATGCTTCACTTCAGATTTACTGTATCCCTCTGACTTTCTTATTGACGATGAAACACAGAAATTGCTTCGGAATTAAATACAAAAGGCACAATGCCGAATTAGGTACAAGAAAACTGACTCTTCTTACTTTCTATGTTTTGAACCATTCCTATGACATTAGTTATAGATTCCGATGCTTCACTGGAGGTTTACTGTAACCCTCTGACCGTCTCATTGACGATGAAACACAGAAATTGCATCGGAATTAAATACAAGAGGCACAATGCCGACTTAAGTAAAAGAAGGCTGACTCTTCTTACTGTCTATGTTTTGAACCATTCCTGTGACACTAGTTATAGATTCCGATGCTTCACTTCAGGTTTACTGTATCCCTCTGACCTTCTTATTGCCGATGAAACACAGAAATTGCATCGGAATTGATTACAAAAGGCACAATCCCGAATCAAGTTCAAGAAGACTGGCTCTTCTTACTGTCTATGCTTTGAACCTTTGCTGTGAGACCGGTATTACTTTCCGATGCTTCACTTCAGGTTTACTGTATCCCTTGGACCTTCTTATTGACGACAAAACACAGAAATTGCATCGGAAATAAATAGAAAAGACACAATGCCGACTTAAGTACAAGAAGACTGACTCTTCTTACTGACTATGTTTTGAACATTTTCTGTGAGACCAGTTTTTGATTCCGGGGCTTGACTTTATGTTTACTGTATCCCTCTGACCTTCTTATTGACGATTAAACACAGAAATTGCATCGGAATTAAATACAAAAGGCACAATGCCGACTCAAGTACAAGAAGACTGGCTCTTCTTACTGATTGTGTTTTGAACCTTTCCTGTGATACCGGTTTTAGATTCCGATGCTTCACTTCAGGTTTACTGTATCCCATGGACCTTCTTATTGACGTCGAAACACAGCAATTGCATCGGAATTAAAGAAAAAAGGCACAATGTCGACTTAAGTACAAGAAAACTGACTCTTCTTACTGTCTATGTTTTGAACCATTCCTGTGACACTAGTTATAGATTCCGATGCTTCACCTCAGGTTTACTGTATCGCTCTGACCGTCTTATTGACGATGAAATACAGATATTGCATCGGAATTAAATACAAAAGGCACATTGCCGACTCAAGTACAATAAGACTGACTCTTCTTACTGACTATCATTTGATTATTTCCTGTGAGATCAGTTTTAGACTCCGATGCTTCACTATATGTTTACCGTATCCCTTGGACCTTCTTATTGACGATTAAACACAGAAATTGCATCGGAATTAAATACAAAAGGCACAATGCCGACTTCAGTACAAGAAGACTGACTCTTCTTACTGACTATGTTTTGAACATTTCCTGTGATACCAGTTTTAGATTCCGATGCTTCACTATACGTTTACTGTATCCCTTGGAACTTCTTATTGACGAAGAAACTGCATCAGAATTGAATACAAAAGGCACAATGCTGACTTAAGTACAAGAAGACTGACCCTTCCTACCGACTATGATTTCAACATTTCCTGAGAGACCAGTTTTAGATTCCGATGCTTCACTGTATGTTTACTGTATCCCTTGGACCTTCTTATTGACGATGAAACACAGAAATTGCATCGGAATTAAATAGAAAGGCGCAATGACGACTTAAGTACAAGAACACTGACTCTTCTTACTGTGCATGTTTTGAACCATTCCTGCAACACTAGTTATAGTTTCCGATGCTTCACTTCAGGTATACTGTATCTCTCTGACCTTCTTATTGACGATGAAACACAGAAATTGCATCGGAATTATATACAAAAGCACATTGCCGACTTAAGTACAAGAGAACTGACTCTTCTTACTGTCTATGTTTTGAACCATTCCTGTGACACTAGTTATAGATTCCGATCCTTCACTTCAGGTTTACTGTATCCCACTGACATTCTTATTGACGATGAAACACAGAAATTGCATCGGAATTAAATACAAAAGGCACAATGCCGACTCAAGTAGAAGAAGACTGGCTCTTCTTACTGATTGTGTTTTGAACATTTCCTGTGAGACCACTTTTACATTCCGATGCTTCACTATACGTTTACTGTATCCCTTGGACCTTCTTATTGACGAAGAAACTGCATCAGAATTAAATACAAAAGGCACAATGCTGACTTATGTACAAGAAGGCTGACCCTTCCTACTGACTATGATTTCAACATTTCCTGTGAGACCAGTTTTAGATTCCGATGCTTCACTATATGTTTACTGTATCCCTTGGACCTTCTTATTGACGATGAAACACAGAAATTGCATCGGAATTAAATAGAAAAGGCACAATGCCGACTTAAGTACAAGAAAACTGACTCTTCTTACTGTGCATGTTTTGAACCATTCCTGTGACACTAGTTATAGTTTCCGATGCTTCACTTTAGGTATACTGTATCTCTCTGACCTTCTTATTGACATTGAAACACATAAATTGCATCGGAATCAAATACAAAAGGCACAATGCCGACTCAAGTACAAGAAGACTGGCTCTTCTTACTGTCTATGTTTTGAAACTTTCCTGTGAGACCGGCTTTAGATTCCGATGCTTCACTTCAGGTTTACTGTATCCCTTGGATCTTCTTATTGACGACGTAACACAGAAATTGCATCGGAATTAAACAGAAAAGGCACAATGCCGACCTAAGTACAAGAAAACTGAGTCTTCTTACTGTTTTTGTTTTGAACCATTCCTGTGACATTAGTTATAGTTTTCGATGCTTCACTTCAGGTTTACTGTATGCCTGTGACCTTCTTATTGACGATGAAACACAGAAATTGCATCGGAATTAAATACAAAAGGCACAATGCCGACTTAAGTACAGGAAATCTGACTCTTCTTACTGTCTATGCTTTGAACCATTCCCGCGACACTAGTCATAGATTCCGATGCTTCACTTCAGGTTTACTGTATCACTCTGACATTCTTATTGACCATGAAACACAGAAATTGCATCGGAATTAAATAGAAATGCACAATGCCGTCTTAAGTACAAGAAAACTGACTCTTCTTACTGTCTATGTTTCGAACCATTCCTGTGACACTAGTTATAGATTCCGATCCTTCACTTCAGGTTTACTGTATCCCTCTGACCTTCTTGTTGACAATGAAACACAGAAATTCTATCGGAATTAAATACAAAAGGCATAATGCCGACTTAAGTACAAGATATCTGACTCTTCTTACTGTCTATGTTTTGAACCGTTCCTGTGACACTAGTTATAGATTCCGATGCTTCACTTCCGATTTACTGTATCCCTGTGACCTTCTTATTGACGATGAAACACAGAAATTGCATCGGAAATAAATACAAAAGGCACAATGCTGACACAAGTTCTAGAAGACTGGCTCTTCTTACTGTCTATGCTTTGAACCATTCCTGTGACACTAGTTATAGATTCCGATGCTTCACTTCCGGTTTACTGTATCCCTCTGACGTTCTTATTGAAGATGAAACACAGAAATTGCATCGGAATTAATTACAAAAGGCACAATGCCGACTTAAGTACAAGAAGACTGACTCTTCTAACTGACTATGTTTTGATCATTTCCTGTGAGAACAGTTTTAGATTCTGCTGCTTCACTATATGGTTACTGCATCCCTTGGACCTTCTTATTGACGATGAAACACAGAAATTGCATCGGAATTAAATACTAAAGGCTTAACGCCCACTTAAGTACAAGAAGACTGACTCTCCTTACTGAATATCTTTTGAACGTTTCCTGTGAGACCAGTTTCAGATTCCGATGCCTCACTATATGTTTACTGTATCCCTTGGACATTCTTATTGACGATTAAACACAGACATTGCATCGGAATTAAATACAAAAGGCACAATGCCGACCTAAGTACAAGAAGACTGACTCTTCTTACTGACTATGTTTTGCACATTTCCTGTGAGACCAGTATTTGATTCCGATGCTTCCCTATATGTTTACTGTATCCCTTGGACCTTCTTATTGACGATGAAACACAGAAATTTCATAAGAATTAAATACAAAATGCACAATGCTGACTTAAGAACAAGAAGACTGACTCTTCCTACTGACTATGATTTCAACGTTTCCTGTGAGACCAGTTTTAGATTCCGATGCTTCACTATATGTTTACTGTATCCCTTGGACCTTCTTATTGACGATGAAACACAAAAATTGCATCGGAATTAAATAGAAAAGGCACAACGTGGGCTTAAGTACAAGAAAACTGACTTCTTTCTGTGTATGTTTTGAACCATTCCTGTGACACTAGTTACAGATTCCGATGCTTCACTTCAGGTATACTGTATTTCTCTGACCTTCTTGTTGACGATGAAACACAGAAATTGCATCGGAATTAAATCAAAAGGCACAATGCCGACTCAAGTCCAAGAAGACTGGCTCTTCTTACTGTCTATGTTTTGAAACTTTCCTGTGAGACCGGTTTTAGATTCCGATGCTTCACTTCAGATTTACTGTATCCCTTGGATCTTCTTATTGACGACGAAACACAGAAGTTGAATCGGAATTAAATAGAAAAGGCACAATGCCGACTTAAGTACAAGAAATCTGACTCTTCTTACTGTCTATGATTTGAACCGTTCCTGGGACACTAGTTATCGATTCCGATGCTTCACGTCAGGCTTACTGTATCGCTCTGGCCCTCTTATTGACGATGAAACACAGAAACTGCATCGGAATAAAATAAAAAAAGGCACAATGCCGAATTAAGTACATGAAAACTGACTCTTCTTACTGTCTATATTCTGAACCATTCCTGTGACACTAGTTATAGATTCCGATGCTTCACTTCAGGTTTACTGTACCCTCTGACCTTCTTATTTACGATGAAACACAGAAATTGCATCGGAATAAAATACAAAAGGCACAATGCTGACTTAAGTACAAGAAAACTGACTCTTCTTGCTGTCTATGTTTTGAAGCATTCCCGTGACACTAGTTACAGATTCCGATGCTACACTTCAGGTTTACTGTATCCCTCTGACCTTCTTATTGACGATGAAGCACAGAAATTGCATCGGAATTAAATACAAAAGCACATAGCCGACTTAAGAACAAGGGAACTGACTCTTCCTACTGTCTATGTTTTGAACTATTCTTGTGACATTAGTTATAGATTCCGATGCTTCACTTCGGGTTTACTGTATCCCACTGACCGTCTTATTGACGATAAAACACAGAAATCGCATCGGAATTAAATACAAAAGGCACAATGCCGTCTTAAGTACAAGAAGACTGACTCTTCTTACTGTCTATGCTTTGAACCTTTCCTGTGACACTAGTTATATATTCCTATGCTTCACTTCAAGTTTGCTGTATCCCTTGGACCTTCTTATTGACGACGTAACACAGAAATTGCATCGGAATTAAATAGAAAAGGCACAATGCCGACTTAAGTACAAGAAGACTGACTATTCTTACTGGCTATGATTTGAACATTTCCTGTGAGACCAGTTTTATGTTCCGATGCTTCTCTATATGCTTACTGTATCCCTTGGACCTTCTTATTGACGACGAAACACAGAAATTGAATCGGAATTAAATAGAAAAGGTACAATGCAGACTTAAGTTCAAGCAGTCTAACTCTTCCTACTCTCTATGCTTTGAACCATTCCTCTGACACTAGTTATGGATTACGATGCTTCACTTCAGGTTTACTGTATCCCTCTGACCTTCTTATTGACGATGAAACACAGGAAATACATCGGAATTAAATACAAAAGGCACAATGCCGACTTAAGTACAAGAAGACTGACTCTTCTTACTGTCTATATTCTGAACCTTTCCTGTGACACTAGTTATAGATTCCGATGCTTCACTTCAGGTTTACTGTATCCCTTGGACAATCTTATTGACGACGAAACACAGAAATTGCATCTTAATTAAATAGAAAAGCACAATGCCGACTTAAGTACATGAGGACTGACTCTTCCCACTGTCTATTATTTGAACCATTCCTGTGACACTACTTATAGATTCCGATGCTTCACTTCAGGTGTACTGCATACCTCTGACCTTCTTATTGACGATGAAACACACAAATTGCATCTTAATTAAATACAAAGGCACAATGCCGACTTAAGTACAAGAAGACTGACTCTTCTTACTGTCTATGCTTTGAGCAATTCGTGTGACACTAGTTATAGATTCCGATGTTTCACTTTAGGTTTACTGTATCCCTTGGACCCTCTTATTGACGACGTAACACAGAAATAGCATCGGAATGAAATAGAAAAGGCACAATGCCGACTTAAGATCAAGAAGACTTACTCTTCCAACAGTCTATGTTTGAACCATTCCTGTGACACTTGTTATAGATTTCGATGCTTCACTTCAGGTTTACTGTATCCCTTGGACCTTCTTATTGACCATGAAACACAGAAATTGCATCGGAAACAAATACAAAAGGTACAATGCCGACTTAAGTACAAGAAAACTGACTCTTCTTACTGTGCATGTTTTGAACCATTCCTGTGACACTAGTTATAGTTTCCGATGCTTCACTTCAGGTATACTGTATCTCTCTGACCTTCTTATTGGCGATGAAACACAGACATTGCATCGGAATCAAATACAAAAGGCACATTGCCGACTCAAGTATAAGAAGACTGGCTCTTCTTACTGTCAATGTTTTGAAACTTTCCTGTGAGACCGGTTTTAGATTCCGATGCTTCACTTCAGGTTAACTGTATCCCTTGGATCTTCTTATTGACGACGTAACACAGAAATTGCATCGGAATTAAACAGAAAAGGCACAATGCCGACCTAAGTACAAGAGAACTGAGTCTTCTTACTGTTTTTGTTTTGAACCATTCCTGTGACACTAGTTATAAATTTCAAGGCTTCACTTCAGGGTTACTGTATGCCTGTGACCTTCTTATTGACGATGAAACACAGAAATTGCATCGGAATTAAATACAAAAGGTACAATGCCGATTTAAGTACAAGAAATCTGACTCTTCTTACTGTCTATGTTTTGAACCATTCCTGAGCACTAATTATTGATTCCGATGCTTCACTTCCGTTTTACTGTATCCCTGTGACCTTCTTATTGACGATGAAACACAGAAAATGCAACGAAATTAAATACAAAAGGCACAATGCCGACTCAGGTACTAGAAGACTGGCTCTTCATACTGTCTATGCTTTGAGCCATTCCTGTGACACTAGTTATAGTTTCCGATGCATCACTTCAGGTATACTGTATCTCTCTGACCTTCTTATTGACGATGAAACACAGAAATTGCATCGGAATTAAATACAAAAGGCACAATGCCGACTTAAGTACAAGAAGACTGACTCTTGTTACTGTCTATGTTTTGAACAATTCCTGTGACACTACTTATAGATTCTGATGCTTCACTTCAGTTTTATTGTATCCCTCTGACTTTCTTATTGACGATGAAACACAGAAATTGCATCGGAATTAAATATAAAAGGCCCAATGCCGATTCAAGTACAAGAAGACTGGCTCTTTGTACTGTCTATGTTTTGAACCATTCCTGTGACACTAGTGATAGATTCCGATGCTTAACTTCAGGTGTACTGTATCCCTCTGACCTCCATATTGACGATGAACCACAGAAATTGCATCGGAATTAAATACAAAGGGCACAATGCCGACTCAAGTGCAAGAAGACTGGCTCTTCTTACTGTCTATGTTTTGTACCATTCCTATGACACTAGTTATAGATTCCGACGCTTCCCTTCAGGTTTACTGTATCCCTCTGACCTTCTTATTGACGATGAAACACAGAAATTGCATCGGATTTTAATTCAAAAGGCACAATGCCGACTCAAGTACAAGAAGACTGGCTCTTCTTACTGTCTATGTTTTGAAACTTTCCTGCGAGACCGGTTTTAGATTCCGATGCTTCACATCAGGTTTACTGTATCACTCTGACCTTCTTATTGACGATGAAACACTGAAATTCCATCGGAATTAAATACAAAAGGCACAATGCCGACTTAAGTACAAGAAAACTGACTCTTCTTACTGTCTATGTTTCGAACTATTCCTGTGACACTAGTTATAGATTCCGATCTTTCACTTCAGGTTTACTGTATCCCTCTGACCTTCTTGTTGACAATGAAACACAGAAATTCTATCGGAATTAAATACAAAAGGCACAATGCCGACTTACGACAAGATATCTGATTCTTCTTACTGTCTATGTTTTGAACCATTCCTGTGACACTAATTATAGATTCCGATGCTTCACTTCCGTTTTACTGTATCCCTGTGAACTTCTTATTGACGATGAAACACAGAAATTGCATCGGAATTAAATACAAAAGGCACAATGCCGACTCAAGTACTAGAAGACTGGCTCTTCTTACTGTCTATGCTTTGAACCATTCCTGTGACACTAGTTATAGATTCCGATGCTTCACTTCCGGTTAACTGTATCCCTCTGACCTTCTTATTGAAGATGAAACACAGAAATTGCATCGGAATTAAATACAAAAGGCACAGTGCCGACTTAAGTACAAGAACACTGACTCTTCCTACTGTCTATGCTTTGAACCATTCCTGTGACACTAGTTATAGATTCCGATGCTTCACTTTAGGTTTACTTATCCCACTGACCTTCTTATTGGCGATGAAACACAGAAATTGCATCGGAATTAAATAGAAAAGGCACAATGCCGACTTAAGTTCAAGAAGACTAACTCTTCCTACTCTCTATGCTTTGAACCATTCCTCAGACACTAGTTATAGATTCCGATGCTTTACTTCAGGTTTACTGTATCCCTCTGACGTTCTTAATGACGGTGAAACACAGAAATTGCATCGGAATTAAATACAAAAAGCACAATGCCGACATAGGTACAAGAAGACTGACTCTTCTTACTCTCTATGTTCTGAACCTTTCCTGTGACACTAGTTATAGATTCCGATGCTTCACTATATGTTTACTGTATCCCTTGGACCTTCTTATTGACGATTAAACACAGAAATTGCATCGGAATTAAATACGAAAGGCACAATGCCGACTTCAGTACAAGAAGACTGACTCTTCTTACTGACTATGCTTTAAACATTTCCTGTGATACCAGTTTTAGATTCCGATGCTTCACTATACGTTTACTGTATCCCTTGGACCTTCTTATTGACGAAGAAACTGCATCAGAATTAAATACAAAAGGCACAATGCTGACTTAAGTACAAGAAGACAGACCCTTCCTACTGACTATGTTTTCAACATTTCCTGTGAGACCAGTTTTAGATTCCGATGCTTCACTATATGTTTACTGTGTCCCTTGGACCTCCTTATTGACGATGAAACAAAGAAATTGCATCGGAATTAAATAGAAAAGGCACAATGCCGACTTAAGTACAAGAAAACTGACTCTTCTTACTGTGCATGTTTTGAACCATTCCTGTGACACTAGTTATAGTTTCCGATGCTTCACTTCAGGTATACTGTATCTCTCTGACCTTCTTATTGACGATGAAACACAGAAATTGCATCGGAATCAAATACAAAAGGCACAATGCCGACTCAAGTATAAGAAGACTGGCTCTTCTTACTGTCTATGTTTTGAAACTTTCCTGTGAGACCGGTTTTAGATTCCGATGCTTCACTTCAGGTTTACTGTATCCCTTGGATCTTCTTATTGACGACGTAACACAGAAATTGCATCGGAATTAAACAGAAAAGGCACAATGCCGACCTAAGTACAAGAAAACTGAGTCTTCTTACTGTTTTTGTTTTGAACCATTCCTGTGACACTAGTTTTAAATTTCGATGCTTCACTTCAGGTTTACTGTATGCCTGTGACCTTCTTATTGACGATGAAACACAAAAATTGCATCGGAATTAAATACAAAAGGTACAATGCCGACTTAAGTACAAGAAATCTGACTCTTCTTACTGTCTATGTTTTGAACCATTCCTGTGACACTAATTATTGATTCCGATGCTTCACTTCCGTTTTACTGTATCCCTGTGACCTTCTTATTGACGATGAAACACAGAAATTGCATCGAAATTAAATACAAAAGGCACAATGTCGACTCAAGTACTAGAAGCCTGGCTCTTCTTACTGTCTATGCTTTAAACCATTCCTGTGACACTAGTTATAGTTTCCGATGCATCACTTCAGGTATACTGTATCTCTCTGACCTTCTTATTGACGATGAAACACAGAAATTGCATCGGAATTAAATACTAAAGGCACAATGCCGACTTAAGTACAAGAAGACTGACTCTTGTTACTGTCTATGTTTTGAACTATTCCTGTGACACTAGTTATAGATTCCGATGCTTCACTTCAGTTTTATTGTATCCCTCTGACTTTCTTATTGACGATGAAACACAGAAATTGCATCGGAGTTAAATATAAAAGGCCCAATGCCGATTCAAGTACAAGTAGACTGGCTCTTCGTACTGTCTATGTTTTGAACCATTCCAGTGACACTAGTGATAGATTCCGATGCTTAACTTCAGGTGTACTGTATCCCTCTGACCGTCTTATTGACGATGAAACACAGAAATTGCATCGGAATTAAATACATAGGCACAATGCCGACTCAAGTACTAGAAGACTGGCTCTTCTTACTGTCTGTGTTTTGATCCATTCCTGTGACACTAGTTATAGATTCCGATGCTTCACTTCAGGTGTACTGTATCTCTCTGACCTTCTTATTGACGATGAAACACAGAAATTGGATCGGAATTAAATACAAAAGGCACAATGCTGACTCAAGTACTAGAAGACTGGCTCTTCTTACTGTCTATGATTTGATCCATTCCTGTGACACTAGTTATAGATTCCGATGCTTCACTTTAGGTGCACTGTATCTCTCTGACCTTCATATTGACGATGAACCACAGGAATTGCATCGGAATTAAATACAAAAGGCACAATGCCGACTCAAGTGCAAGAAGACTGGCTCTTCTTACTGTCTATGTTTTGAAAAATTCCTATGACACTACTTATAGATTCCGACGCTTCACTTCAGGTTTACTGTATCCCTCTGACCTTCTTATTGACGATGAAACACAGAAATTGCATCGGATTTTAATTCAAAAATCACAATGCCGACTCAAATACAAGAAGACTGGCTCTTCTTACTGTCTATGTTTTGAAACTTTCCTGCGAGACCGGTTTTAGATTCCGATGCTTCACTTCAGGTTTACTGTATCCCTCTGACCTTCTTATTGACGATGAAACACTGAAATTCCATCGGAATTAAATACAAAAGGCACAATGCCGACTTCTGTACAAGTAAAAACTGACTCTTCTTACTGTCTATATTTCGAACCATTCCTGTGACACTAGTTATAGATTCCGATCCTTCACTTCAGGTTTACTGTATCCCTCTGACCTTCTTGTTGACAATGAAACACAGAAATTCTATCGGAATTAAATACAAAAGGCACAATGCCGACTTAAGTACAAGATATCTGACTCTTCTTACTGTCTATGTTTTGAACCATTCCTGTGACACTAATTATAGATTCCGATGCTTCACTTCCGTTTTACTGTATCCCTGTGACCTTCTTATTGACGATGAAATACAGAAATTGCATCGGAATTAAATACAAAAGGCACAATGCCGACTCAAGTACTAGAAGACTGGCTCTTCTTACTGTCTATGCTTTGAACCATTCCTGTGACACTAGTTATAGATTCCGATGCTTCACTTCCGGTTTACTGTATCCGTCTGACCTTCTTATTGAAGATGAAACACAGAATTTGCATCGGAATTAAATACAAAAGGCACAGTGCCGACTTAAGTACAAGAACACTGACTCTTCCTGCTGTCTATGCTTTGAACCATTCCTGCGACACTAGTTATAGATTCCGATGCTTCACTTCAGGTTTACTTATCCCACCGACCTTCTTATTGCCGATGAAACACAGAAATTGCATCGGAATTAAATAGAAAAGGCACAATGCCGAATTAAGTTCAAGAAGACTAACTCTTCCTACTCTCTATGCTTTGAACCATTCCTCAGACACTAGTTATAGATTCCGATGCTTTACTTCAGGTTTACTGTATCCCTCTGACCTCCTTAATGACGATGAAACACAGAAATTGCATCGGAATTAAATACAAAAGGCACAATGCCGACATAGGTACAAGAAGACTGACTCTTCTTACTCTCTATGTTCTGAACCTTTCCTGTGACACTAGTTATAGATTCCGATGCTTCACTATATGTTTACTGTATCCCTTGGACCTTCTTATTGACGACAAAACACAGAAATTGCATCGGAATTAAAGAGAAAAGGCACAATGTCGACTTAAGTACAAGAAAACTGACTCTTCTTACTGTCTATGTTTTGAACCATTCCTGTGACACTAGTTATAGATTCCGATGCTTCACTGCAGGTTTACTGTATCCCTCTGACCTTCTTATTGACGATGAAATACAGAAATTGCATCGGAATTAAATACAAAAGGCACATTGGCGACTCAAGTACAAGAAGACTGACTCTTCTTACTGACTATCTTTTGATTATTTCCTGTGTGACCAGTTTTAGACTCCGATGCTTCACTATATGTTTACTGTATCCCTTGGACCTTCTTATTGACGATTAAACACAGAAATTGCATCGGAATTAAATACGAAAGGCACAATGCCGACTTCAGTACAAGAAGACTGACTCTTCTTACTGACTATGCTTTAAACATTTCCTGTGATACCAGTTTTAGATTCCGATGCTTCACTATACGTTTACTGTATCCCTTGGACCTTCTTATTGACGAAGAAACTGCATCAGAATTAAATACAAAAGGCACAATGCTGACTTAAGTACAAGAAGACTGACCCTTCCTACTGACTATGTTTTCAACATTTCCTGTGAGACCAGTTTTAGATTCTGATGCTTCACTATATGTTTACTGTATCCCTTGGACCTCCTTATTGACGATGAAACACAGAAATTGCATCGGAATTAAATAGAAAAGGCACAATGCCGACTTAGGTACAAGAAAACTGACTCTTCTTACTGTGCATGTTTTGAACCATTCCTGTGACACTAGTTATACTTTCCGATGCTTCACTTCAGGTATACTGTATCTCTCTGACCTTCTTATTGACGATGAAACACAGAAATTGCATCGGAATCAAATACAAAAGGCCCAATGCCGACTCAAGTACAACAAGACTGGCTCTTCTTACTGTCTATGATTTGAAACTTTCCTGTGAGACCGGTTTTAGATTCCGATGCTTCACTTCAGGTTTACTGTATCCCGTGGATAATCTTATTGACGACGTAACACAGAAATTGCATCGGAATTAAACAGAAAACGCACAATGCCGACCTAAGTACAAGAAAACTGAGTCTTCTTACTGTTTTTATTTTGAACCATTCCTGTGACACTAGTTATAAATTTCGATGCTTCACTTCAGGTTTACTGTATGCCTGTGACCTTCTTATTGACGATGAAACACAGAAATTGCATCGGAATTAAATACAAAAGGCACAATGCCGACTTAAGTACAAGAAATCTGACTATTCTTACTGTCTATGCTTTGAACCATTCCTGTGACACTAGTTATCGATTCCGATGCTTCACTTCAGGTTTACTGTATCCCTCTGACCTTCTTATTGACGATGAAACACAGAAATTGCATCGGAATTAAATACAAAAGGCACAATGCCGACTTAAGTACAAGAAGACTGACTCTTGTTACTGTCTATGTTTTGTACTATTCCTGTGACACTAGTTATAGATTCCGATGCTTCACTTCAGTTTTATTGTATCCCTCTGACTTTCTTATTGACGATGAAACACAGAAATTGCATCGGAATTAAATATAAAAGGCCCAATGCCGATTCAAGTACAAGAAGACTGGCTCTTCGTACTGTCTATGATTTGAACCATTCCTGTGACACTAGTTATAGATACCGATGCTTAACTTCAGGTTTACTGTATCCCTCTGACCGTCTTATTGACGATGAAACACAGAAATTGCATCGGAATTAAATACATAGGCACAATGCCGACTCAAGTACTAGAAGACTGGCTCTTCTTACTGTCTATGTTTTGATCCATTCCTGTGACACTAGTTATAGATTCCGATGCTTCACTTCAGGTGTACTGTATCTCTCTGACCTTCTTATTGCCGATGAAACACAGAAATTGCATCGGAATTAAATACAAAAGGCACAATGCCGACTCAAGTACTAGATGACTGGCTCTTCTTACTGTCTATGTTTGGATCCATTCCTGTGACACTAGTTATAGATTCCGATGCTTCACTTCAGGTGTACTGTATCTCTCTGACATTCTTGTTGACGATGAACCACAGAAATTGCATCGGAATTAAATACAAAAGGCACAATGCCGACTCAAGTGCAAGAAGACTGGCTCTTCTTACTGTCTATGTTTTGAACCATTCCTATGACACTAGTTATAGATTCCGACGCTTCACTTCAGGTTTACTGTATCCCTCTGACCTTCTTATTGACGATGAAACACAGAAATTCAATCGGAATTTAATTCAAAAGGCACAATGCCGACTTAAGTACAAGAAGACTGACTCTTCTTACTGACTATCTTTGCACATTTCCTGTGAGACCAGTATTTGATTCCGATGCTTCACTATATGTTTACTGTATCCCTTGGACCTTCTTATTGACGATGAAACACAAAAATTTCATAAGAATTAAATACAAAAGTTACAATGCTGACTTAAGAACAAGAAGACTGACTCTTCCTACTGACTATGATTTCAACGTTTCTTGTGAGACCAGTTTTAGATTCCGATGCTTCACTATATGTTTACTATATCCCTTGGACCATCTTATTGACGACGAAACACAGAAATTGCATCTTAATTTAATAGAAAAGCACAATGCCGACTTAAGTACATGAAGACTGACTCTTCCCACTGTCTATGATTTAAACCATTCCTGTGACACTAGTTACAGATTCCGATGCTTCACTTCAGGTATACTGTATCTCTCTGACCTTCTTGTTGACGATGATACACAGATATTGCATCGGAATTAAATCAAAAGGCACAATGCCGACTCAAGTCCAAGAAGACTGGCTCTTCTTACTGTCTATGTTTTGAAACTCTCCTGTGAGACCGGTTTCAGATTCCGATGCTTCACTTCAGATTTACTGTATCCCTTGGATCTTCTTATTGACGGCGAAACACAGAAATTGAATCGGAATTAAATAGAAAAGGCACAATGCCGACTTAAGTACAAGAAATCTGACTCTTTTTACTGTCTATGTTTTGAACCATTCCTGTGACACTAGTTATCGATTCCGATGCTTCACTTCAGGCTTACTGTATCGCTCTGGCCCTCTTATTGACGATGAAACACAGAAACTGCATCGGAATTAAATACAAAAGGCACAATGCCGAATTAAGTACAAGAAAACTGACTCTTCTTACTGTCTATATTTTGAACCATTCCTGTGACACTAGTTATAGATTCCGATGCTTCACTTCAGGTTTACTGTACCCTCTGAACTTCTTATTGACGATGAAACACAGAAATAGCATCGGAATTAAATACAAAAGGCACAATGCCGACTTAAGTACAAGAAAACTGACTCTTCTTACTGTCTATGTTTTGAAGCATTCCCGTGACACTAGTTATAGATTCCGATGCTACACTTCAGGTTTACTGTAACCCTCTGACCTTCTTATTGACGATGAAACACAGAAATTGCATCGGCATTATATACAAAAGCACAATGCCGACTTCAGAACAAGAGAACTGACTCTTCCTACTGTCTATGTTTTGAACTATTCTTTTGACACTAGTTATAGATTCCGATGCTTCACTTCAGGTTTACTGTATCCCTCTGACATTCTTATTGACGATGAAACACAGAAATTGCATCGGAATTAAATAGAAAAGGCACAATGCCGACTTAAGTACAGAAAGACTGACTCTTCTTACTGTCTATATTTTGAACCATTCCTGTGACACTAGTTATAGATTCCGATGCTTCACTTACGGTTTACTGTATCCCCTGGACCGTCTTATTGACGACGAAACACAGAAATAGCGTCGGAATTAAATACCAAAGGCAAAAACCCGACTTAAGTCCAAGAAGACTGACTCTTCTTACTGACTATGTTTTGAACATTTCCTGTGAGACCCGTTTTATGTTCCGATGCTTCTCTATATGTTTACTGTATCCCTTGGACCTTCTTATTGACGACGAAACACAGAAATTGAATCGGATTTAAATAGAAAAGGCACAATGCAGACTTAAGTTCAAGCAGACTAACTCTTCCTACTCTCTATGCATTGAACCATTCCTCTGACACTAGTTATGGATTCCGATGCTTCACTTCAGGTTTACTGTATCCCTCTGACCTTCTTATTGACGATGAAACACAGAAATTGCATCGGAATTAAATACAAAAGGCACAATGCCGACATAAGTAAAAGAAGACTGACTCTTCTTACTGTCTATATTCAGAACCTTTCCTGTGACACTAGTTATAGATTCCGATGCTTCACTTCAGGTTTACTGTATCCCTTGGACCATCTTATTGACGACGAAACACAGAAATTGCATCTTAATTAAATAGAAAAGCACAATGCCGACTCAAGTACATGAAGACTGACTCTTCCCACTGTCTAAGATTTGAACCATTCCTGTGACACTAGTTATAGATTCCGATGCTTCACTTCAGGTGTACTGTATCCCTCTGACCTTCTTATTAACGATGAAACACAGAAATTACATCGGAATTAAATACAAAGGCACAATGCCGACTTAAGTACAAGAAGACTGACTCTTCTTACTGTCTATGTTTTGAGCAATTCCTGTGACACTAGTTATAGATTCCGATGCTTCACTTCAGGTTTACTGTATCCCTTGGACCTTCTTATTGACGACGAAACACAGAAATTGCATCGGAATTAAATTGAAAAGGCACAATGCCGACGTAAGTACAAGAACACTTACTCTTCCTACTGTCTATGTTTTGAACCATTCCTGTGACACTTGTTATAGATTCCGATGCTTCACTTCTGGTTTACTGTATCCCTTGGACCTTCTTATTGACAATGAAACACAGAAATTGCATCGGAAACAAATACAAAAGGTACAATGCCAACTTAAGTACAAGAACACTGACTCTTCCTACTATCTATGTTTTGAACCATTCCTGGGAAACTAGTTATAGATTACGATGCCTCACTTCAGGTTTACTGTATCGCCTGGACCTTCTTATTGACGATGAAACAAAGAAATTGCATCGGAATTAAATACAAAAGGCACAGCGCCGACTTAAGTACAAGAACACTGACTCTTCCTACTGTCTATGCTTTGAACCATTCCTGTGACACTAGTTATAGATTCCGTTGCTTCACTTCAGGTTTACTTATCCCGCTGACCTTCTTATTGCCGATGAAACACAGAAATTGCATCGGAATTAAATAGAAAAGGCACAATGCCGTCTTAAGTTCAAGAAGACTAACTCTTCCTACTCTCTATGCTTTGAACCATTCCTCAGACACATGTTATAGATTCCGATGCTTTACTTCAGGTTTACTGTATCCCTCTGACCTTCTTAATGACGATGAAACACAGAAATTGCATCGGAATTAAATACAAAAGGCACAATGTCGACATAGGTACAAGAAGACTGACTCTCCTTACTCTCTATGTTCTGAACCTTTCCTGTGACACTAGTTATGGATTCCGATGCTTCACTATATGTTTACTGTATCCCTTGGACCTTCTTATTGACGACAAAACACAGAAATTGCAGTGGAATTAAAAAGAAAAGACACAATGCCGACTTAAGTACAAGAAGACTGACTCTTCTTACTGACTATGTTTTGAACATTTTCTGTGAGACCAGTTTTCGATTCCGGTGCTTGACTATATGTTTACTGTATCCCTCTGACCTTCTTATTGACGATTAACCACAGGAATTGCATCGGAATTAAATACAAAAGGCACAATGCCGACTCAAGTACAAGAAGACTGGCTCTTCTTACTGATTGTGCTTTGAACCTTTCCTGTGATACCGGTTTTAGATTCCGATGCTTCACTTCAGGTTTACTGTATTCCATGGACCTTCTTATTGACGTCGAAACACAGCAATTGCATCGGAATTAAAGAGAAAAGGCACAATGTCGACTTAAGTACAAGAAAACTGACTCTTCTTACTGTCTATGTTTTGAACCATTCCTGTGACACTAGTTATAGATTCCGATGCTTCACTGCAGGTTTACTGTATCTCTTGGATCTTCTTAGTGTCGACGTAACACAGTAATTGCATCGGAATTAAACAGAAAGGGCACAATGCCGACTTATGTACAAGAAAACTGAGTCTTCTTACTGTTTTTGTTTTGAACCATTCCTGTGACACTAGTTACAAATTTCGATGCTGCACTTCAGGTTTACTGTATGCCTGTGACCTTCTTATTGACGATGAAACACAGAAATTGCATCGGAATTAAATACAAAAGGCACAATGCTGACTTAAGTACAAGAAATCTGGCTCTTCGAACTGTCTATATTTTGAACCATTCCTGTGACACTAGTTATAGTTTCCGATGCTTAACTTCAGGTTTACTGTATCCCTCTGACCGTCTTATTGACGATGAAACACAGAAATTGCTTCGAAATTAAATACATAGGCACAATGCCGACTCAAGTTCTAGAAGACTGGCTCTTCTTACTGTCTATGTTTTGCCATTCCTGTGACACTAGTTATAGATTCCGATGCTTCACTTCAGGTGTACTGTATCTGTCTGACCTTCTTATTGACGATGAAACACAGAAATTGCATCGGAATTAAATACAAAAGGCACAATGCCGACTCAAGTACTAGAAGACTGGCTCTTCTTACTGTCTATGTTTGGATCCATTCCTGTGACACTAGTTATAGATTCCGATGCTTCACTTCAGATGTACTGTATCTCTCTGACATTCTTATTGACGATGAACCACAGAAATTGCATCGGAATTAAATACAAAAGGCACAATGCCGACTCAAGTGCAAGAAGACTGGCTCTTCTTACTGTCTATGTTTTGAACCATTCCTATGACACTAGTTATAGATTCCGATGCTTCACTTCAGGTTTACTGTATCCCTCTGACCTTCTTATTGACGATGAAACACAGAAATTCCATCGGAATTTAATTCAAAAGGCACAGTGCCGACTCAAGTACAAGAAGACTGGCTCTTCTTACTGTCTATGATTTGAAACTTTCCTGCGAGACCGGTTTTAGATTCCGATGCTTCACTTCAGATTTACTGTATCCCTCTGACCTTCTTATTGACGATGAAACACTGAAATTCCATCGGAATTAAATACAAAAGGCACAATGCCGACTTAAGTACAAGAAAACTGACTCTTCTTACTGTCTATGTTTTGAACCATTCCTGTGACACTAGTTATACATTACGATCCTTCACTTCAGGTTTACTGTATCCCTCTGACCTTCTTGTTGACAATGAAACACAGAAAATCTATCGGAATGAAATACAAAAGGCACAATGCCGACTTAAGTACAAGATATCTGACTCTTCTTACTGTCTATGATTTGAACCATTCCTGTGACACTAATTATAGATTCCGATGCTTCACTTCCGTTTTACTGTATCCCTGTGACCTTCTCATTGACGATGAAACACAGAAATTGCATCGGAATTAAATACAAAAGGCACAATGCCGACTCAAGTACTAGAAGACTGACTCTTCTTACTGTCTACGCTTTGAACCATTCCTGTGACACTAGTTATAGATTCCGATGCTTCACTTCCGGTTTACTGTATCCCTCTGACTTTCTTATTGTAGATGAAACACAGAAATTGCATCGGAATTAAATACAAAAGGGACAATGCCGACTTAAGTACAAGAAGACTATGTTTTGCACATTTCCTGTGAGTACAGTTTTAGATTCCGATGCTTCACTATAAGTTTACTGTATCCCTTGGACCTTCTTATTGACGACGCAACACAGAAATTGCATCGGATTTAAATAGAAGAGGCACAATGCCGACTTAAGTTCAAGAAGACTTACTCTTCCTACTGTCTATGTTTTGAACCATTCCTTTGACACTAGTTATAGTTTCCGATGCTTCACTTCAGGTTTACTGTATCCCTTGGACCTTCTTATTGACGATGAAACACAGAAATTGCATCGGAATTAAGTAAAAATGGCGCAGTGCCGACTTAAGTACAAGAAGACTGACTCTCCCTACTGTCTATGTTCTGAACCATTCCTGTGACACTAGTTATAGATTCCGATGCTTCACTTCAGGTTTACTGTATCCCTCTGACATTCCTATTGACGATGAAACACAGAAATTGCATCGGAATTAAATAGAAAAGGCACAATGCCGACTTAAGTACAGTAAGACTGACTCTTCTTAATGTCTATATTTTGAACCATTCCTGTGACACTACTTATAGATTCCGATGCTACACTTCAGGTTTACTGTATCCCCTGGAACTCCTTATTGACGACGAAACACAGAAATGGCGTCGGAATTAAATACAAAAGGCACAATGCCGACTTAAGTACAAGAAGACTGACTCTTCTTACTGACTATGTTTTGAACATTTCCTGTGATACCAGTTTAATGTTCCGATGCTTCTCTATATGTTTACTGTATCCCTTGGACCTTCTTATTGACGACGAAACACAGAAATTGAATCGGAATTAAATAGAAAAGGCACAATGCAGACTTAAGTTCAAGCAGACTAACTCTTCCTACTCTGTATGCTTTGAACCATTCCTCTGACACTAGTTATGGATTCCGATGCTTCACTTCAGGTTTACTGTATCCCTCTGACCTTCTTATTGACGATGAAACCCAGAAATTGCATCGGAATTAAATACAAAAGGCACAAAGCCGACTTAAGTACAAGAAGACTGACTCTTCTTACTGTCTATATTCTGAAACTTTCCTGTGACACTAGTTATAGATTCCGATGCTACACTTCAGGTTTACTGTATCCCTTGGACCATCTTATTGACGACGAAACACAGAAATTCCATCTTAATTAAATAGAAAAGCACAATGCCGACTTAAGTACATGAAGACTGACTCTTCCCACTGTCTATGATTTGAACCATTCCTGTGACACTAGTTATAGATTCCGATGCTTCACTTCAGGTTTACTGTATCACTTGGACCTTCTTATTGACGACGAAACTCAGAAATTGCATCGGAATTAAATAGAAAAGGCACAATGCCGACTTAAGATCAAGAAGACTTACTCTTCCAACTGTCTATGTTTTGAACCATTTCTGTGACACTAGTTAGAGATTCCGATGCCTCACTTCAGGTTTACTGTATCGCTTGGACCTTCTTATTGACGATGAAACACAGAAATTGCATCGGAATTATTTTACTGACTATGATTTGAACATTTCCTGTGAGACCAGTTTTAGATTCCGATGCTTCACTATATGTTTACTGTATCCCTTGGACCTCCTTATTGACGATGAAACACAGAAATTGCATCGGAATTAAATAGAAAAGGGCACAGTTCCGACTTAAGTACAACAAAACTGACTCTTCTTACTGTGCATGTTTTGAACAATTCGTGTGACACTAGTTATAGTTTCCGATGCTTTACTTCAGATATACTGTATCTCTCTGACCTTCTAATTGACGATGAAACACAGGAATTGCATCGGTATCAAATACAAAAGGCACAATGCCGACTCAAGTACAAGAAGACTGGCTCTTCTTACTGTCTATGTTTTGAAACTTTCCTGTGAGACCGGTCTTAGATTCCGATGCTTCACTTCAGCTTTAATGTATCCCTTGGATCTTCTTATTGACGACGTAACACAGAAATTGCATCGGAATTAAACAGAAAATGCACAATGCCGACCTAAGTACAAGAAAACTGAGTCTTCTTACTGTTTTTGTTTTGAACCATTCCTGTAACACTAGTTATAAATTTCGATGCTTCACTTCAGGTTTACTGTATGCCTGTGAACTTCTTATTGACGATGAAACACAGAAATTGCATCGGAATTAAATACAAAAGGTACAATGCCAACTCAAGTACTAGAAGACTGGCTCTTCTTACTGTCAATGCTTTGGACCATTCCTGTGACACTAGTTATAGATTCCGATGCTTCACTTCAGGTTTACTGTATCCCACTGACATTCTTATTGACGATGAACCACAGAAATTGCATCGGAATTAAATACAAAAGGCACAATGCCGACTCAAGTGCAAGATGACTGGCTCTGCTTACTGTCTATGTTTTGAACCATTCCTATAACACTTGTTATAGATTCCAACGCATCACTTTAGGTATACTGTATCCCTCTGACCTTCTTATTGACGATGAAACACAGAAATTGCATCGGAATTTAATTCAAAAGGCACAATGCCGACTCAAGTACAAGAAGACTGGCTCTTCTTACTGTCTATGTTTTGAAACTTCCGTGCGAGACCGGTTTTAGATTCCGATGCTTCACTTCAGGTTTACTGTATCCCTCTGACCTTCTTATTGACGATGAAACACTGAAATTTCATCGGAAACTAATACAAAAGGCACAATGCCGACTTAAATACAAGAAACCTGACTCTTCTTACTGTCTATGTTTCGAACTATTCCTGTGACACTAGTTATAGATTCCGATCCTTCACCTCAGGTTTACTGTATCCCTCTGACCTTCTTGTTGACAATGAAACACAGAAGTTCTATCGGAATTAAATACAAAAGGCACAATGCCGACTTAAGTACAATATATCTGACTCTTCTTACTGTCTATGTTTTTAACCATTCCTGTGACACTAATTATAGATTCCGATGCTTCACTTCCGGTTTACTGTATCCCTCTCACCTTCTTATTGAAGATGAAACACAGAAATTGCAACGGAATTAAATACAAAAGGCACAATGCCGACTTAAGTACAAGAAGACTGACTCTTCTTACTGACTATGCTTTGATCATTTCCTGTGAGTACAGTTTTAGATTCTGCTGCTTCACTATATGTTTACTGCATCCCTTGGACCTTCTTATTGACAATGAAACACAGAAATTGCATCGGAATTAAATACTAAAGGCACAACGCCGACTTAAGTACAAGAAGACTGACTCTTCTTACTGAATATCTTTTGAATGTTTCCTGTGAGACCAGTTTCAGATTCCGATGCCTCACTATATGTTTACTGTAACCCTTGGACATTCTTATTGACGAGTAAACACAGAAATTGCATCGGAATCAAATACAAAAGGCACAATGCCGGCTTAAGTACAAGAAGACTGACTCTTCTTACTGACTATGTTTTGCACATTTTCTGTGAGACCAGTATTTGATTCCGATACTTCACTATATGTTTACTGTATCCCTTGGACCTTCTTATTGACGATGAAACACAAAAATTTCATAAGTATTAAATACAAAAGGCACAATGCTGACTTAAGAACAAGAAGACTGACTCTTCCTACTGACTATGATTTCAACGTCTCCTGTGTGACCAGTTTTAGATTCCGATGCTTCACTATATGTTTTCTGTATCCCTTGGACCTTCTTATTGACGATGAAACACAAACATTGCATCGGAATTAAATAGAAAAGGCACAATGTGGGCTTAAGTACAAGAAAACTGACTCTTCTTACTGTGTATGTTTTGAACCATTCCTGTGACACTAGTTACAGATTCCGATGCTTCACTTCAGGTATACTGTATCTCTCTGACCTTCTTGTTGACGATGAAACATAGAAATTGCATCGGAATTAAATCAAAAGGCACAATGCCGACTCAAGTCCAAGAAGACTGGCTCTTCTTACTGTCTATGTTTTGAAACTTTCCTGTGAGACCGGTTTCAGATTCCGATGCCTTACTTCAGATTTACTGTATCCCTTGGATCTTCTTATTGACGACGAAACACAGAAATTGAATCGGAATTAAATAGAAAAGGCACAATGCCGACTTAAGTACAAGAAATCTGACTCTTCTTACTGTCTATGTTTTGAACCATTCCTGTGACACTAGTTATAGATTCCGATGCTTCACTTCAGGTTTACTGTACCCTCTGACCTTCGTATTGACGATGAAACACAGAAATTGCATCGGAATTAAATACAAAAGGCACAATGCCAACTTAAGTACAAGAAAACTGACTCTTCTTACTGTCTATGATTTGAAGCATTCCCGTGACACTAGTTATAGATTCCGATGCTACACTTCAGGTTTACTGTATCCCTCTGACCTTCCTATTGACGATGAAGCACAGATATTGCATCGGAATTAAATACAAAAGCACAATGCCGACTTAAGAACAACAGAACTGACTCTTCCTACTGTCTATGTTTTGAACTATTCTTGAGACACTAGTTATAGATTCCGATGCTTCACTTCGGGTTTACTGTATCCCACTGACCTTCTAATTGACGATGAAACACAGAAATCGCATCACAATTAAATACAAAAGGCACAATGCCTTCTTAAGTACAAGAAGACTGACTCATCTTACTGTCTATGCTTTAAACCGTTCCTGTGACACAAGTTATATATTCCTATGCTTCACTTCAAGTTTGCTGGATCCCTTGGACCTTCTTATTGACGACGAAACACAGAAATTGCATCGGAATTAAATAGAAAAGGCACAATGCCAACTTAAGTCAAGAAGACTGACTCTTCTTACTGACTATGTTTTGAACATTTCCTGTGAGACCTGTTTTAGATTCCGATGCTTAACTATATGTTTACTGTATCCCCTGGACCTTCTTGTTGACGACGAAGCACAGAAATTGCATCGGATTTAAATAGAAGAGGCACAATACCGACTTAAGTTCAAGAAGATTGACTCTTCCTACTGTCTATGTTTTGAACCATTCCTTTGACACTAGTTACAGATTCCGATGCTTCACTACAGGTTTACTGTATCCCTTGGACCTTCTTGTTGACAATGAAACACAGAAATTCTATCGGAATTAAATACAAAAGGCACAATGCCGACTTAAGTACAATATATCTGACTCTGCTTACTGTCTATGTTTAGAACCATTCCTGTGACACTAATTATAGATTCCGATGCTTCACTTCCAGTTTACTGTATCCCTGTGACTTTCTTATTGACGATGAAACACAGAAATTGCATCGGAATTAAATACAAAAGGCACAATGCCGACTCAAGTACTAGAAGACTGGCTCTTCTTACTGTCTATGCTTTGAACCATTCCTGTGACACTAGTTATAGATTCCGATGCTTCACTTCCGGTTTACTGTATCCCTCTGACCTTCTTATTGACGATGAAACACAGAAATTGCATCGGAATTAAATACAAAAAGCACAATGCCGACTTAAGTACAAGAAAACTGACTCTTCTTACTGTCTATGTTTTGAAGCATTCCCGTGACACTAGTTATAGATTCCGATGCTACACTTCAGGTTTACTGTATCCCTCTGACCTTCCTATTGACGATGAAGCACAGAAATTGCATCGGAATTAAATACAAAAGCACAATGCCGACTTAAGAACAACAGAACTGACTCTTCTTACTGACTATGATTTGAAAATTTCCTGTGAGACCTGTTTTAGATTCCGATGCTTCACTATATGTTTACTGTATCCCCTGGACCTTCTTATTGCCGACGAAGCACAGAAATTGCATCGGATTTAAATAGAAGATGCACAATACCGACTTAAGTTCAAGAAGACTGACTCTTCCTACGGTCTATGTTATGAACCATTCCTTTGACACTAGTTACAGATTCCGATGCTTCACTACAGGTTTACTGTATCCCTTGGACCTTCTTATTGACTATGAAACACAGAAATTGCATCGGAATTAAGTAGAAATGGCACAATGCCGACTTAAGTACAGGAAGACTAACTCTTCTTAGTGTCTATGTTTTGAACCCTTCCTGTGACACTAGTTATAGATTGCAATGCTTTACTTCAGGTTTACTGTATCTCTTGGACCTTCTTATTGACGACTAAACACAGAAATTACATCGGAATTAAATACAAAAGGCACAATGCCGACTTAAGTACAAGAAGACTGACTCTTCTTACTGACTATATTTTGAACATTTCCTGTGAGACCAGTTTTATGTTCCAATGCTTCTCTATATGTTTACTGTATCCCTTGGACCTTCTTATTGACGACGAAACACAGAAATTGAATCGGAATTAAATAGAAAAGGCACAATGCCGACTTAAGTTCAAGCAGACTAACTCTTCCTACTCTCTATGCTTTGAACCATTCCTCTGACACTAGTTATGGATTCCGATGCTGTACTTCAGGTTTACTGTATCCCTCTGACCTTCTTATTGACGATGAAACACAGAAATTGCATCGTAATTAAATACAAAAGGCACATTGCCGACTTAAGTACAATAAGACTGACACTTCTTACTGTCTATATTCTGAACCTTTCCTGTGACACTAGTTATAGATTCCGATGCTTCACTTCAGGTTTACTGTATCCCTTGGACCATCTTATTGACGACGAAACACAGAAATTGCATCTTAATTAAATAGAAAAGCACATTGCCGACTTAAGTACATGAAGACTGACTCTTCCCACTGTCTATGATTTGAACCATTCCTGTGACACTAGTTATAGATTCCGATGCTTCACTTCAGGTGTACTGTATCCCTCTGACCTTCTTATTGACGATGAAACACAGAAATTGCATCGGAATTAAATACAAAGGCACAATGCCGACTTAAGTACAAGAAGACTGACTCATCTTACTGTCTATGTTTTGAGCAATTCCTGTGACACTAGTTGTAGTTTCCGATGCTTCACTTCAGGTTTACTGTATCCCTTGGACCTTCTTATTGACGACGAAACACAGAAATTGCATCGGAATTAAATAGAAAAGGCACAATGCCGACTTAAGTAAAAGAAAACTGACTCTTCTTACTGTCTATGTTTTGAAGCATACCCGTGACACTAGTCATAGATTCCGATGCTACACTTCAGGTTTACTGTATCCCTCTGACCTTCTTATTGACGATGAAGCACAGAAATTGCATCGGAATTAAATACAAAAGATACAATGCTGACTTAAGTACAAGAACACTGACTCTTCCTATTGTCTATGTTTTGAACCATTCCTGTGACAATAGTTATAGATTCCGATGCCTCACTTCAGGTTTACTGTATCGCTTGGACCTTCTTATTGACGATGAAACAAAGAAATTGCATCGGAATTAAATACAAAAGGTACAATGCCGTCTTATGTACAAGAAGACTGATGCTTCTTACTGTCCATGCTTTGAACCTTTCCTGTGACACTAGTTATATATTCCTATGCTTCACTTCAAGTTTGCTGTATCCCTTGGACCTTCTTATTAACGACGAAACACAGAAATTGCATCGGAATTAATTAGAAAAGGCACAATGCCAACTTAAGTACAAGAAGACTGACTCTTCTTACTAACTATGTTTTGAACATGTCCTGTGAGACCAGTTTTAGATTCCGATGCTTCACTTCAGGTTTACTGTATCCCTTGGACCTTCTTATTGACGATGAAACACAGAAATTGCATTGGAATTAAGTAGAAATGGCACAATGCCGACTTAAGTACAGGAAGACTGACTCTTCTTAGTGTCTATGTTTTGAACCTTTCCTGTGACACTAGTTATAGATTGCGATGCTTCACTTCAGGTTTACTGTATCTCTTGGACCTTCTTTTTGACGACGAAACACAGAAATTACATCGGAATTAAATAGAAAAGGCACAATGCCGACTTAACTACAAGAAGACTGACTCTCCCTACTGTCTATGTTCTGAACCATTCCTGTGACACTAGTTATAGATTCCGATGCTTCACTTCAGGTGTACTGTTTCCCTCTGACCTTCTTATTGACGATGAAACACAGAAATTGCATCGGAATTAAATACAAAGGCACAATGCCGACTTAAGTACAAGAACACTGACTCTTGTTACTGTCTATATTCTGAACCTTTCCTGTGACACTAGTTATAGATTCCGATGCTTCACTTCAGGTTTACTGTATCCCTTGGACCATCTTATTGACGACGAAACACAGAAATTGCTTCTTAATTAAATAGAAAAGCACAATGCCGACTTAAGTACATGAAGACTGACTCTTCCCACTGTCTATGATTTGAACCATTCCTGTGACACTAGTTATATATTCCGATGCTTCTCTATATGTTTACTGTATCCCTTGGACCTTCTTATTGACGACAAAACACAGAAATTGGATCGGAATTAAATAGAAAAGCACAATGCCGACTTAAGTTCAGGAAGACTAACTCTTCCTACTCTCGATGCTTTGAACCATTCCTGTGACACTAGTTATAGATTCCGATGCTTCATTTCAGGTTTTCTGTATCCCTTGGACCTTCTTATTGACGACGAAACACAGAAATTCCATCGGAATTAAATAGAAAATGCCGAATGCCGACTTAAGTACAAGAAGACTGACTCTTCTTACTGACTGTATTTTGAACCATTCCTGTGACACTAGTTATAGATTCCGATGCGTCACGTTAGGTTTACTGTATCCCTCTGACCTTCTTATTGACGATCTAACACAAAAATTGCATCGGAATTAAATACAAAAGGCACAATGGCGACTTAAGTACAAGAAGACTGACTCTTCTTACTGTCTATGTTTTGAACCTTTCCTGTGACACTAGTTATATATTCCTATGCTTCACTTCAGGTTTGCTGTATCCCTTGGACCTTCTTATTGACGACGAAACACAGAAATTGCATCGGAATTAAATAGAAAAGGCACAATGCCAACTTAAGTACAAGAAGACTGACTCATCTTACTGACTATGTTTTGAACATTTCCTGTGAGACCAGTCTTAGATTCCGATGCTTCGCTATTTGTTTACTGTATCCCTTGGACCTTCTTATTGACGACGATACACAGAAATTGCATCGGATTTTAATAGAAGAGGCACAATGCCGACTTAAGTTCAAGAAGACTGACTCTTCCTACTGTCTATGTTTTGAACCATTCCTTTGACACTAGTTATAGATTCCGATGCTTCACTTCAGGTTTACGTATCCCTCTGACCTTCTTATTGCCGATGAAACACAGAAATTGCATCGGAATTAAATAGAAAAGCACAATGCCGACTTAAGTACAAGATGACTGTGTCTTCTTACTGTCTATGATGTGAACCATTCCTTTGACACTAGTTATAGATTCCGATGCTTTACTTCAGGTTTACTTATCCCTCTGACCTTCTTATTGCCGATGAAACACAGAAATTGCATCGGAATTAAATAGAAAAGGCCCAATGCGGACTTAAGTACAAGAAGACTGACTCTTCTTACTGACTATCATTTGCACATTTCCTGTGAGACCAGTTTTAGATTCCGGTGCTTCACTATATGATTACTGTATGCCTCTGACCTGCTTATTGACGGTTAAACACAGAAATTGCATCGGAATTAAATTCAATAGGCACAATGCCGACTGAAGTACGAGAAAACTGACTCTTCTTACTGTCTATGTTTTGAACCATTCCTGTGACACTAGTTCTAGATTCCGATGCTTCACTTCAGGTTTTCTGTATCCCTCTGACCTTCTTATTGACGATGAAAGACAGAAATTGCATCGGAATTAAACACAAATGGCACAATGCCGTCTTAAGTACAAGTAGACTGGCTCTTCTTACTGTCTATGTTATGAAGCTTTCCTGTGAGACCGGTTTCAGATTCCGATGCTTCACTTCAGGTTTACTGTATCCCTTGGACCTTCTTATTGAAGACGAAACACAGAAATTGAATCAGAGTTAAATTGAAAAAGCACAATGCTGACTTAAGTACAAGAAATCTATCTCTTCTTACAGTCTATGCTTTGACCCTTTCCTGTGAGACCAGTTTTAGATTCCGATGATTCACTTCAGTTTTACTGTATCCCTTGGACCTTCTTATTCACGATGAAACACAGAAATTGCATCGGAATTAAATACAAAGGGCACAATGCCGACTTAAGTACAAGAAGACTGACTCTTCTTACTGACTATGTTTTGAACATTTCCTGTGAGACCAGTTTTAGATTCTGATGCTTCACTATATGTTTATTGTATCCCTTGGACCTTCTTACTGACGATGAAACACAGAAATTGCATCGATATTAAATACAAAAGGCACAATGCCGACTTAAGTACAAGAAGATTGACTCTTCTTACTGACTATCATTTGAACATTTCCTGTGAGACCAGTTTTAGATTCCGATGCTTCACTATATGTTTACCGTATCCCTTGGACCTTCTTATTGACGATGAAACACAGAAATTGCATCGGAATTAAATACTAAAGGCTCAATGCCGACTTAAGCACAAGAAATTTAACTCATCTTACTGTCTGTGTTTTGAACCATTCCTGTGACATTAGTTATCGATTCCGATGCCTCACTTCAGTTTTACTGTATCGCTCTGTACTTCTTATTGACGATGAAACACAGAAATTGCATTGGAATTAAATACAAGAGGCACAATGCCGAATTAAGTACATGAAGACTGACTCTTCCTACTGACTATGATTTCAACATTTCCTGTGAGACCAGTTTTAGATTCCGATGCTTCACAATATGTTTATTGTATCCATTGGACCTTCTTATCGGCGATGTAACACTGAAATTGCATCGGAATTAAATAGAAAAGGCACAATGCCGACTTAAGTACAAGAAAACTGACTCTTCTTACTCTCTATGTTTTTAACCATTCCTGTGACAGTAATTATAGATTCCGATGCTTCACTTCAGTTATACTGTATCTCTCTGACCTTCGTATTGACGATGAATCACAGAAATTGCTTGGAATGAAATACAAAAGGCACAATGGCGGTTCAAGTACAAGAAGACTGGCTCTTCTTACTGTCTATGTTTTGAAACTTTCCTGTGAGACCGGTTTTAGATTCCGATGCTTCACTTCAGCTTACTGTATCCCTTGGACCTTCTTATTGACGACGAAACACAGAAATTGCATCGGACTTAAATAGAAAATGCACAATGCCGACTTAAGTACAAGAAAACTTACTCATCTTACTGTCTATGTTTTGAACCATTCCTGTGACACTAGTTACACATTGTGATGCTTCACTTCAGGTTTACTGTATCCCTCTGACCTTCTTATTGACGATGACACACAGAAATTACATCGGAATTTCATACAATAGGCAAAATGCCGACTTCAGTACAAGAAAACTGACTCTTCTCACTGTCTTTGTTTTGAACCATTCCTGTGACACTAATTATGGATTTCGATGCTTCACTTCAGGTTTACTGTATCCTTCTGACCTTCTAATTGACGATGAAACACAGAAATTGAATCGGAATTAAATACAAAAGGCACAATGCCGACTTAAGCACAAGAAATCAAACTCTTCTTACTGTCTGTGCTTTGAACCATTCCTGTGACATTAGTTATCGATTCCGATTCTTCACTTCAGGTTTACTGTATCGCTCTGACCTTCTTATTGACGATGAAACACAGAAATTGCATCGGAATTAAATACAAAACGCACAATGCCGAATTAAGTACAAGAAAACTGACTCTTCTTACTGTCTATGTTTTGAACCATTCCTGTGACACTAGTTACAGATTCCGATGCGTCACTTCAGATTTACTGTATCCCTCTGACCTTCTTATTGACGATGAAACACAGAAATTGCATCGGAATTAAATAGAAAAGGCACAATGCCGACTTAAGTACAAGAAGACTGACTCTTCCTACTGTCTATGTTTTGAACCATTCCTGTGACACTAGTTATAGATTCCGATGCTTAGCTTCAGGTTTACTGTATTCCTCTGACCTTCTTATTGCCGATGAAACACAGAATTTGCATAGGAATTAAATAGAAAAGGCACAATGCCGACTTATGTTCAAGAAGACTGACTCTTCTAACTGTCTATGTTTTGAACCATTCCTTTGACACAATTTATAGATTCCGAGGCTTCACTTCAGGTTTACTGTATCCCCCAGACCTTCTTATTGACGATGAAACACAGAAATTGCATCGGTATCAAACACAAAAGGCACAATGCCGGCTCAAGCTCAAGAAGACTGGCTCTTCCTACTGAGTATGATTTCAACGTTTCCTGTGAGACCAGTTTTAGATTCCGATGCTCACTATATGTTTACTGTATCCCTTGGACCTTCTTATTGACGATGAAACACAAACATTGCATCGGAATTAAATAGAAAAGGCACAATGCGGGCTTAAGTACAAGAAAACTGACTCTTCTTACTGTTTATGCTTTGAACCATTCCTGTGACACTAGTTACAGATTCCGATGCTTCACTTCAGGTATACTGTATCTCTCTGACCTTCTTGTTGACGATGAAACACAGAAATTGCATCGGAATTAAATCAAAAGGCACAATGCCGACTCAAGTACAAGAAGACTGGCTCCTCTTACTGTCTATGTTTTGAAACTTTCCTGTGAGACCGGTTTTAGATTCCGATGCTTCACTTCAGATTTACTGTATCCCTTGGATCTTCTTATTGACGACGAGACACAGAAATTGCATCGGAATTAAATAGAAAAGGCACAATGCCGACTTAAGTACAAGAAAACTGACTCTTCTTACTGTCTATGTTTTGAACCATTCCTGTGACACTAGTTATAGATTCCGATGCTTCACTTGAGGTTTGCTGTACCCTCTGATCTTCTTATTGACGATGAAACACAGAAATTGCATCGGAATTAAATACAAAAGGCACAATGCGGACTGAAGTACAAGAAGACTGGCTCTTCTTACTGTCTATGTTTTGACCCATTCCCGTGACACTAGTTATAGGTTCCGATGCTTCACTTCAGGTTTACTGCATCCCTATGACCTTCTTATTGACGATGTAACACAGAAATTCCATCGGAATTAAATACAAAAGCACAATGGCGACTTAAGTACAAGAGAACTGACTCCTCTAACTGTCTATGTTTTGAACAATTCCTGTGACACTAGTTATAGATTCCGATGCCTCACTTCACGTTTACTGTATACCTCTGACCTTCTTATTGACGATGAAACACAGAAATTGCATCGCAATTAAATGCATAAGGCACAATGCCGACTCAAGTACAAGAAGACTGGCTCTTGTTACTGTCTATGTTTTGAACCATTCCTGTGACACTAGTTACATATTCCAATGATTCACTTCAGGTTTACTGTATCCCTCTGACCTTCTTATTGACGATGAAACACAGAAATTGCATCGGAATTGAATAGAAAAGGCACAATGCCGACTTAAGTACAAGAAAAAAGACACTTCTTACTGTCTATGTTTCGAACCATTCATGTGACACTAGTTATAGATTCCGATGCTTCACTTCCGGTTTACTGTATCCCTCTGACCTTCTTATTGACGATGAAACACAGAAATTACATCGGAATTAAATACAAAAGGCACAATGCCGACTTAAGTACAAGAAAACTGACTCCTCTTACTGTCTATGTTTTGAAACTTTCCTGTGAGACCGGTTTTAGATTCCGATGCTTCACTTCAGATTTACTGTATCCCTTGGACCTTCTTAATGACGACGAAACACAGAAATTGCGTCGGACTTATATAGAAAAGGCACAATGCCGACTTAAGTACAAGAAAACTGACTCATCTTACTGTCTATGTTTTGAACCATTCCTGTGACACTAGTTACACATTCCGATGCTTCACTGCAGGTTTACTGTATCCCTCTGACCTTCTTATTGACGATGAAACACAGAAATTGCATCGGAATTTCATACAATAGGCAAAAAGCCGACTTAAGTGCAAGAAAACTGACTCTTCTCACTGTCTTTGTTTGAACCATTCCTGTGACACTAATTATGGATTTCGATGCTTCACTTCAGGTTTACTGTATCCCTCTGACCTTCTTATTCACGATGAAACACAGAAATTGCATTGGAATTAAATACAAAAGGCACAATGCAGACTAAAGCACAAGAAATCTAACTCTTCTTACTGTCTGTGTTTTGAACCACTCCTGTGACATTAGTTATCGATTCCGATTCTTCACTTGAGCGTTTACTGTATCGCTCTGACCTTCTTATTGACGATGAAACACAGAAATTGCATCGGAATTATATACAAAAGGCACTATGCCGAATTAAGTACATGAAGACTGACTCTTCGTATTGACTATGATTTCAACATTTCCTGTGAGACCAGTTTTAGATTCCGATGCTTCACTATATGTTTATTGTATCCCTTGGACCTTCTTATCGACGATGTAACACAGAAATTGCATCGGAATTAAATAGAAAAGGCACAATGCCGACTTAAGTACAAGAAAACTGTCTCTTCTTACTGTTTATGATTTTAACCATTCCTGTGACACTAGTTATAGATTCCGATACTTCATTTCACTTATACTGTATCCCTCTGACCTTCTTATTGACGATGAAACTCAGAAATTGCATCGGAATTAAATACAAAAGGCACAATGCCGACTCAAGTACAAGAAGACTGGCTCTTCTTACTGTCTTTGTTTTGAAACATTCCTGTGAGACCGGTTTCAGATTCCGATGCATCACTTCAGGTTTACTGTATTCCTATGACATTCTTATTGACGATGAAACACTGAAATTGCATCGGAATTAAATACAAAAGGCACAATGCCGACTTAAGTACAAGAAGACTGACTCTTCCTACTGTCTATGTTCTGAACCATTCCTGTGGCACTAGTTATAGATTCCGATGCTTCACTTCAGGTTTATTGTATCCCTCTGACATTCTTATTGACGATGAAACACAGAAATTGCATCGGTTTTAAATAGAAGAGGCACAATGCCGACTTAAGTTCAAGAAGACTGACTCTTCCTACTGTCTATGTTTTGAACCATTCCTTTGACACTTGTTATAGATTCCGATGCTTCACTTCAGGTTTACTGTTTCCCTTGGACCTTCTTATTGACGACGAAACACAGAAATTACATCGTAATTAAATAGAAAAGGCACAATGCCGACTTAAGTACAAGAAGACTGACTCTTCCTACTGTCTATGTTCTGAACCATTCCTGTGGCACTAGTTATAGATTCCGATGCTTCACTTCAGGTTTATTGTATCCCTCTGACATTCTTATTGACGATGAAACACAGAAATTGCATCGTAATTAAATACAAAAGGCACAATGCCGACTTAAGTACAAGAAAACTGACTCTTAGTACTGTCTATGTTATGAACCATTCCTGTGACACTAGTTACACATTCCGATGCTCACTTCAGGTTTACTGTATCCCTCTGACCTTCTTATTGACGATGAAACACAGAAATTGCATCGGAATTAAATACAAAAGGCACAATGCCGCATTAAGTACAAGACAACTGACTCTTCTTACTGTCTATGTTTAGAACCATTCCTGTGACACTAGTTGTAGATTCCGATGCTTCACTTCAGGTTTACTGTATCCCGCTGACCTTCTTATTGACGATGAAACACAGAAATTGCATCGGAATTGAATACAAAAGGCACAATGCCACCTTTGTACCAGAAGACTGACTTTTTCTACCGTATATGTTTTGAACCATTTCTGTGACACTAGTTATAGAGTCCGATGCTTCACTTCAGGTTTACTGTATCCCTTGGAACTTATTATTGACGATGAATCACAGAAATTGCATCGGAATTAAATACAAAAGGCACAATGCCGACTTAAGTACAAGAAGACTGACTCTTCTTACTGTCTATAATTTGAACCATTCCTGTGACACTAGTTATAGATTCCGATGCTTCACTTCAGGTCTACTGTATCCCTCTGACCTTCTTATTGACGATGAAACACAGAAATTACATCGGAATTAAATACAAAAGGCACAATGCCGACTTAAGTACTGGAAGACTGACTCTTCTTACTGTCTATGTTTGAACCATTCCTGTGACACTAGTTATAGATTCCGATGCTTCACTTCAGGTTTACTGTATCGCTTGGACGTTCTTATTGACGACGAAACACAGAAATTGCATCGGAATTATATAGAAAAAGCACAATGCCGACTTAAGTACAAGAAGACTGACTCTTCCTACTGTCTATGTTTTGAACCATTTCTGTGACACTAGTTATAGAGTCCGATGCTTCACTTCAGGTTTACTGTATCCCTTGGACCTTCTTAATGACGATGAAACACAGAAATTGCATCGCTATTAAATACAAAAGGCACAATGCCGACTTAAGTACGAGAAGACTGACTCTACTTACTGACTATCATTTGAACATGTCCTGTGAGACCAGTTTTAGATTCTGATGCTTCACTATATGTATACTGTATCCCTTTGACCTTCTTATTGACGATGAAACACAGAAATTGCATCGCTATTAAATACAAAAGGCACAATGCCGACTTAAGTACAAGAAGACTGACTCTACTTACCGACTATCATTTGAACATGTCCTGTGAGACCAGTTTTAGATTCCGATGCTTAACTATATGTTTACTGTATCCCTTGGACCTTCTTATTGACGATGAAACACAGAAATTGCATCGGAATTAAATACAAAAGGCTCAATGCCAACTTAAGCACAAGAAATTTAACTCTTCTTACTGTCTTTGTTTTGAACCATTCCTGTGACATTAGTTATCGATTCCGATGCCTCACATCAGGTTTACTGTATCGCTCTGACCTTCCTATTGACGATGAAACACAGAAATAGCATCGGAATTAAATACAAAAGGCACAATGCCGAATTAAGTACATGAAGACTGACTCTTCCAACTGAGTATGATTTCAACATTTCCTGTGAGACCAGTTTTAATTTCCGATGCCTCACTATATGTTTATTGTATCCCTTGGACCTTCTTATCGACGATCTAACACAGAAATTGCATCGGAATTAAATAGAAAAGGCACAATCCCAACTAAAGTACAAGAAAACTGACTCTTCTTAGTGTCAATGATTTTAACCATTCCTGTGACACTAATTATAGATTCCGATGCTTCACTTCAGTTATACTGTATCCCTCTGACCTTATTGACGATGAATCACAGAATTTGCATCGGAATTAAATACAAAAGGCACTAAGCCGACCTAAGCACAAGAAATCTAACTCTTCTTACTGTCTCTGTTTTGAACCATCCCTGTGACTTTAGTTATCGATTCCGATTCTTCACTTCAGGTTTACTGTATCGCTCTGACCTCCTTATTGACGATGAAACACAGAAATTGCATCGGAATTAAATACAAAATGCACAATGCCGATTTAAGTACACGAAAACTGACTCTTCTTACCGTCTATGTTTTGAACCATTCCTGTGACACTAGTTATAGATTCCAATGCTTCACTTCAGGTTTACTGTATCTCTCTGATCTTCTTATTGACGATGAAACACAGAAATTGCATCGGAATTAAATAAAAAACGCACAATGCCGACTTAAGTACAAGAAGACTGGCTCTTTCTACTGTCTATGTTTTGAACCATTCCTGTGACACTAGTTACTGATTCCGATGCTTCACTTCAGATTTACTGTATCCCTCTGACCTTCTTATTGACGATGAAACACAGAAATTGCATCGGTATTAAATACATAGGCACAATGCCAACTCAAGTACAAGTAGACTGGCTCTTCTTACTGTCTATGTTTCGAACCATTCCTGTGACACTAGTTATAGATTCAGATGATTCACTTCAGGTTTACTGTATCCCGCTGGCCTTCTTATTGACGATGAAACACAGAAATTGCATCGGAATTAAATACATAGGCACAATTGTGACTCAAGTACAAGAAGACTGGCTCTTCTTACTGTCTATGTTTTGAACCATTCCTGTGACACTAGTTATAGATTCCGATGCTTCACTTCAGGTTAACTGTATCCCTCTGACCTTCTTATAGACGATGAGACACAGAAATTGCATCGGAATTAAATAGAAAAGGCACAATGCCGACTTAAGTACAAGAAAACTGACTCTTCTTACTGTCTATGATTTGAACCATTCCCCTGACACTAGTTATAGATTCCGATGCTTCACTTCAGATTTACTGTATCCCTCTGACTTTCTTATTGACGATGAAACACAGAAATTGCATCGGAATTAAATACAAAATGCACAATGCCGAATTAGGTACAAGAAACCTGACTCTTCTTACTGTCTATGTTTGAAACATTCCTATGACACTAGTCATAGATTCCGATGCATCACTGCAGGTTTACTGTAACCCTCTGACCGTCTTATTGACGATGAAACACAGAAATTGCATCGGAATTAAATACAAAAGGCACAATGCCGACTTAAGTACAAGAAGAGTGACTCTTCTTACTGTCTATGTTTTGAACCATTCCTGTGACACTAGTTACAGATTCCGATGCTTCACATCAGGTTTACTGTATCTCTCTGACCTTCTTATTGACGATGTAACACAGAGATTGCATCGGAATTGAATACATAGGCACAATGCCGACTCAAGTACAAGAAGACTGGCTCTTCTTACTGTCTGTGTTGTGAACCATTCCTCTGACCCTAGTTATAGATTCCGATGCTTCACTTCAGGTTTACTGTCTCCCTTGGACCTTCTCATTGACGATGAAACACAGAAATTGCATCTGAATTAAATAGAAAAGGCACAATGCCGACTTAAGTACAAGAAGACTGACTCTTCCTACTGTCTATGTTTTGAACCATTCCTGTGAGACTAGTTATAGATTCCGATGCTTCACTTCAGGTTTACTGTATCCCTCTGACCTTCTTATTGCCGATGAAACACAGAAATTGCATGGAGTTAAATAGAAAAGGCACAATGCCGACCTAAGACCAAGAAGACTGACTCTACTTACTGTCTATGTTTTGAACCATTCCTTTGACACTAGTTATAGATTCCGAGGCTTCACTTCAGGTTTACTGTATCCCTCTGACCTTCTTATTGACGATGAAACACAGAAATTGCATCGGAATCAAATACTAAAGGCACAATGCCGACTCAAGTACAAGAAGACTGGCTCTTCTTACTGTCTATGGTTAGAAACTTTCCTGTGAGGCCGGTTTTAGATTCCGATGCTTCACTTCAGGTTTACTGTATCCCTTGGATCTTCTTATTGACGACGTAACACAGAAATTGCATCGGAATTAAAGAGAAAAGGCACAATGCCGACTTAAGTACAAGAAAACTGACTCTTCTTACTGTCTATGTTTTGAACCATTCCTGTGACACTAGTTACACATTCCGATGCCTCACTTCAAGTTTACTGTATCCCTCTGACTTTCTTATTGACGATGAAACACAGAAATTGCAGCAGATTTAAATACATAAAAGCAAAATGCCGACTTAAGTACGGGAAAACTGACACTTCTTACTGTTTTTCTTTTGAACCATTCCTGTGACACTAGTTATAGATTTCGATGCTTCACTTCAGGTTTACTGTATGCCTCAGACGTTCTTATTAAAGGTGAAACACAGAAATTGCATCGGAATTAAATACAAAAGGCACAATGCCGACTTAAGTACAAGAAGTCTGACTCTTCTTCTGTCTATGTTTTGAACTATTCCTGTGACACTAGTTATAGATTCCAATGCTTCACTTTACTTTTATTGTATCCCTCTGACCTTCGTATTGACGATGAAACACAGAAATTGCATCGGAATTAAATACAAAAAGCACAATGCCGACTCAAGTGCAAGAAGACTGTCTCTTCTTACTGTCTATGTTTCGAACCATTCCTGTGACACTAGTTATAGATTCCGACGCTTCACTTCAGGTTTACTGTATCCCTCTGACCTTCTTATTGACGATGAAACACAGAAATTGCATCGGAATTTAATACAAAAGGGACAATGCCGACTCAAGTACAAGAAGACTGGCTCTTCTTACTGTCTATGTTTTGAAACATTCCTGCGAGACCGGTTTTAGATTCCGATGCTTCACTTCAGGTTTACTGTATCCCTCTGACCTTCTTATTGACGATGAAACACTGAAATTCCATCGGAATTAAATACAAAAGGCACAATGAAGACTTAACTACAAGAAAACTGACTCTTCTTACTGGCTATGTTTCGAACCATGCCTGTGACACTATTTATAGATTCCGATCCTTCACTTCAGGTTTACTGTTTCCCTCTGACCTTCTTATTGTCGATGAAACACAGAAATTGTATCGGAATTAAATACAAAAGGCACAATGCCGTCTTAAGTACAAGAAATCTGACTCTTCTTACCCTCTATGTTTTGAACCATTCCTGTGACACTAGTTATAGATTACGATGCTTCACTTCCGGTTTACTGTATCCCTCTGACCTTCTTATTGACGATGAAACACAGAAATTGCATCGGAATTAAATACAAAAGGCACAATGCCGACTAAAGTACTAGAAGACTGACTCTTCTTACTGTCTATGCTTTGAACCATTCCTGTGACACGAGTTATAGATTCCGATACTTCACTTGCGGTTTACTGTATCCCTCTGACCTTCTTATTGACGGTGAAACACAGAAATTGAATCTGAATTAAATACACAATGCACAATGCCGACTTAAGTACAAGAACACTGACTCTTCTAACTGACTATGTTTTGATCATTTCCTGTGAGAACAGTTTTAGATTCTGCTGCTTCACTATATGTTTACTGCATCCCTTGGACCTTCTCATTGACGATGAAACACAAAAATTGCATCGGAATTTAATAGAAAAGGCACAATGCGGGCTTAAGTACAAGAAAACTGATTCTTCTTACTGAACATTTTTTGAAAATTTCCTGTGAGGCCAGTTTTAGATTCCGATGCCTCACTATATGTTTACTGTATCCCTTGGACATTCTTATTGACGATTAAACACAGAAATTGCATCGGAATTAAATACAAAAGGCACAATGCCGACTTAAGTACAAGAAATCTGACTCTTCTTACTGTCTATGATTTGAACTATTCCTGTGACACTAGTTATAGATTCCGAAGCTTCACGTCAGTTTTATTGTATCCCTCTGACCTTCTTATTGACGATGAAACACAGAAATTGCATCGGAATTAAATACAAAAGGCCCAATGCCGAATCTAGTACAAGAAGACTGGCTCTTCGTACTGTCTATGTTTTGAACCATTCCTGTGACACTAGTTATAGATTCCTATGCTTAACTTCAGGTTTGCTGTATCCCTCTGACCGTCTTGTTGACGATGAAACACAGATATTGCATCGGAATTAAATACATAGGCACATTGCCGACTCAAGTACTAGAAGACTGGCTCTTCTTACTGTCTATGTTTTGATCCATTCCTGTGACACTAGTTATAAATTTCGATGCTTCACTTCAGGTGTACTGTATCCCTCTGACTTTCTTATTGACGATGAAACTCAGAAATTGCATCGGAATTAAATACAAAAGCACAATGCCGACTTAAGTACAAGAGAACTGACTCTTATTACTGTCTATGCTTTGAACCATTCCTGTGACACTAGTTATAGATTCCGATACTTCACTTCTGGTTTACTGTATCCCAGTGACCTCATTATTGACGATGAAACACAGAAATTGCATCGGATTTTAATACAAAAGGGACAATGCCGACTCTAGTACAAGAAGACTGGCTCTTCTTACTGTCTATGTTTTGAAACTTTCCTGCGAGACCGGTTTTAGATTCCGATGCTTCACTTCAGGTTTACTGTATACCTCTGACCTTCTTATTGACGATGAAACACAGAAATTGCATCGGAATTAAATACAAAAGGCACAATGCCGACTTAAGTACAAGAAAACTGACTCTCCTTACTGTCTAAGTCTTGGACCATTCATGTGACACTAGTTATAGATTCCGATGCTTCACTTCAGGTTTACTGTATCCCTCTGACCTTCTTATTGATGATAAAACACAGAAATTGCATCGGAATTAAATACAAGGGGCACAATGCCGACATACGTACAAGAAAACTGACTCTTCTTACCTTCTATGCTTTGAACCATTCCTGTGACACTAGTTATAGATTCCGATGCTTCACTTCAGGTTCACTGTATCCCTCTGACCTTCTTATTGACGATGAAACACAGAAATTGCATAGGAATGAATTTCAAAAGGCACATTGTCGACTTAGGTAGAAGAAAACTGACTCTTCTTACTGTCTATGTTTTGAACCATACCTGTGACACTAGTTCTAGATTCCGATGCTTCACTTCAGGTTTACTGTATCCCTCTGACCTTCTTATTGACGATGAAACACAGGAATTGCATCGGAATTAAATACAAAAGGCACAATGCCGACTTAAGTACAAGAAAACTGACTCTTCTTACTGTCTATGTTTAGAACCATTCCTGTGACACTAGTTGTAGATTCCGATGCTTCACTTCAGGTTTACTGTATCCCGCTGACCTTCTTATTGACGATGAAACACAGAAATTGAATCGGAATTAAATAGAAAAGGCACAATGCCGACTTAAGTACAAGAAAACTGACTCTTCTTACTGTCTATAATTTGAACCATTCCTGTGACATTAGTTGTAGATTCCGATGCTTCACTTCCGGTTTACTGTATACCTCTGACATTCTTATTGACCATGAAACACAGAAATTGCATCGGAATTAAATACTAAAGGCGCAATGCCGACTTAAGTACAAGAAAACTGACTCTTCTTACTGTCTATGTTTTGAACCATTCCTGTGACACTAGTTATAGATTCCGATGCTTCTCTTCAGGTATACTGTATCCCTCTTACGTTCTTATTGACGATGAAACACAGATATTGCATCGGAATTAAATACAAAAGGCACAATGCCGACTTAAGTACAAGAAAACTGACTCTTCTTACTTTCAATGTTTTGGACCATTAATGTGACACTAGTTATAGATTCCGATGCTTCACTTCGGGTTTACTGTATCCCTCTGACCTTCTTATTGACGATGAATCACAGATATTGCATCGGAATTAAATACAAGAGGCACAATTCCGACTTAAGTACAAGAAAACTGACTCTTCTTACTTTCTATGTTTTGAACCATTCCTGTGACACTAGTTATAGATACCGGTGCTTCACTCCATGTTCACTCTATCCCTCTGTCCTTCTTATTGACGATGAAACACAGAAACTGCATCGGAATTAAATACAAAAGGCACAATGCCGACTGAAGTAGAAGGAAACTGACCCTTCTTACTGTCTATGTTTTGAACCATTCCTGTAACACTAGTTACAGATTACGATGCTTCACTTCAGGTTTACTGTATCCCTCTGACCTTCTTATTTGCGATGAAACACAGAAATTGCATCTGAATTAAATACAAAAGGCACAATGCCGACTTATGTACAAGAAAACTGACTCTTCTTACTGTCTATGTTTAGAACCATTCCTGTGACACTAGTTGTAGCTTCCGATGTTTAACTTCAGGTTTACTGTATCCCTCTGACCTTCTTATTGACGATGAAACACAGAAATTGCATCGGAATTAAATACAAAAGGCACAATGCCGACTTAAGTACAAGAAAACTGACTCTTCTTACTGTCTACGTTCTGAACCTTTCCTGTGATACTAGTTATTGATTCCCATGCTTCACTTTAGGTTTACTGTACACCTCTGACCTTCTTATTGGCGATGAAACACAGAAATTGCATCGGAAGTAAATACAAAAGTCAAAATGCCGACTTAAGTACAAGAAAACTAACTCTTCTTACAGTCTATGTTTTGAACCATACCTGTGACACTAGTTATAGATTCCGATGCTTCACTTCAGGTTTACTGTATACCTCTGACCTTCTTATTGACGATGAAACACAGAAATAGCATCGGAATTAAATACAAAAGGCACAATGCCGACTGAAGTACAAGATAACTGACTCTTCCTACTGTCTATGTTTTGAACCATTATGTGACACTAGTTATAGATTCCGATGCTTCACTTAAGGTTTACTGTATCCCGCTGACCGTCTTATTGACGATGAAACACAGAAATAGCATCGGAATTAAATACAAAAGGCACAATGACGACTTAAGTACAAGAAAACTGACTCTTCTTACTGTCTATGTTTTAACCATTGCTGTGACAGTAGTTATAGATTCCGATGCTTCATTTCAGGTTCACTGTATCCCTCTGACCTTCTTATTGACGATGAAACACTGATATTCCATCGGAATTAAATACAAAAGGCACAATGCCGACTTAAGTACAAGAAACTGACTCTTCTTTCAGTCTATGTTTTGAAACATTCCTGTGACACTAGTTATAGATTCCGATGCTTCACTTCAGGTTTACTGTATCCCTCGGACCTTCTTATTGACGATGAAACACAGAATTTGCATCGGAATTAAATACAAAAGGCACAATGCCGATTTAAGTACAAGATAACTGACTCTTCTTACTGTCTATGTTTTGAACCATTCCTGTGACACTAGTCATAGATTCCGATGCTTCACTTCAGGTTTACTGTATCCCTCTGACCTTCTTATTGACGATGAAACACAGAAATTGCATCGGATATAAAAACAAAAGGCACAATGCCGACCTAAGTACAAGAAGACTGACTCTTATTACTGTCTATGTTTTGAACCATTCTTGTGACACTAGTTATAGATTCCGATGCTTCACTTCTGGTTCACTGTATCCCTCTGACCGTCTTATTGACGATGAAACACTGAAATCCCATCGGAATTAAATACAAAAGGCACAATGCCTACTTAAGTACAAGAAAACTGACTCTTCTTACTCTCTATGTTTTGAACCATTGCTGTGACACTAGATATAGATTCCGATGCTTCACTTCAGGTTTACTGTATCCCTCTGACCTTCTTATTGACGATGAAACACAGAAATTGCGTCGGAATTAAATACAAAATTCACAATGCCGGCTTAAGTACAAGAAGACTGACTCTCCTTTCTGACTATGATTTGAACGTTTCCTGTGAGGCCAGTTTTAGATTCTGATGCTTCACTATATGTTTACTGTATCCCTTGGACCTTCTTATTGACGATGAAATACAGAAATTGCATCGGAATTCAATACAAAAGGCACAACGCCGACTTAAGTACAAGAAGACTGACTCTTCTTACTGACTATATTTGAACATTTCCTGTTATACCACTTTTAGATTCCGATGCTTCACTATATGTTTACTGTATCCCTTGGACCATCCTATTGACGTTTAAACACAGAAATTGCATCGGAATTAAATACAAAAGGCACAACGCAGACTTAAGTACAAGAAGACTGACTCTTCTTACTGACTATCTTTTGAACATTTCCTGTTATACCACTTTTAGATTCCGATGCTTCACTATATGTTTACTGTAACCCGTGTACCTTCCTATTGACGATTAAACACAGAAATTGCATAGGAATTAAATACAAAGGGCACAATGCCGACTTAAGTACAAGAAGACTGACTCTTTTTACTGACTATGTTTTGAACATTTCCTGTGAGACCAGTTTTAGATTCCTATGCTTCACTATATGTTTACTGTATCCCTTGGACCTTCTTATTGACGATGAAGCACAGAAATTGCATCGGACTTAAATAGAAAAGGCACAATGCGGACTTAAGTACAAGAAAACTGACTGTTCTTACTGTGTATGTTTTAAACCATTCCTGTGACACTAGTTATAGATTCCGATGCTTCACTTCAGGTTTACTGTATCCCTCTGACCGTCTTATTGACGATGAAACACAGAAATTCCATCGGAATTAAATACAAAAGGCACAATGCCGACTTAAGTACAAGAGGACTGACTCTTATTACTGTCTATGTTTTGAACCATTCTTGTGACACTAGTTATAGATTCCGATGCGTCACTTCTGGTTCACTGTATCCCTCTGACCGTCTTATTGACGATGAAACACTGAAATCCCATCGGAATTAAATACAAAAGGCACAATGCCTACTTAAGTACAAGAAAACTGACTCTTCTTACTCTCTATGTTTTGAACCATTGCTGTGACACTAGATATAGATTCCGATGCTTCACTTCAGGTTTACTGTATCCCTCTGACCTTCTTATTGACGATGAAACACAGAAATTGCATCGGAATTAGATACAAAAGGCACAATGCCGACTTAAGTACAAGAAGACTGACTCTTATTACTGTGTATGTATTGAACCATTCTTGTGACACTAGTTATAGATTCCGATGTTTCACTTCAGGTTCACTGTATACCTCTGACCTTCTTATTGACGATGAAACACTGAAATTCCATCGGAATTAAATACAAAAGGCACAATGCCGACTTAAGTACAAGAAAACTGAATCTTCTTACTGTCTATGTTTTGAACCATTCCTGTGACAATAGTTATAGATTCCGATGCTCCACTACAGGTTTACTGTATCCCTCAGGTCTTCTTATTGACGATGAAACACAGAAATTGAATTAGAATTAAATAGAATAAGCACAATGCTGACTTAAGTACAAGAAAACTAACTCATCTTACTGTCTATGTTTTGAACCTTTCCTGTGAGACCAGTTTTAGGGTCCGATGCTTCACTTCAGGTTTACTGTATCCCTTGGACCTTCTTATTGACGATGAAACACAGAAATTGCATCGGAATTAATTACAAAAGGCACAATGCCGACTTAAGTACAAGAAGACTGACTCTCCTTACTGACTATGTTTTGAACATTTCCGGTGAGACCAGTTTTTGATTCTGATGCTTCACTATATGTTTACTGTATCCCTTAGACCTTCTTATTGACGATGAATCACAGAAATTGCATCGGAATTAAATACATAAGGCACAATGCCGACTTAAGTACAAGAAAACTGACTCTTCTTACTGTCTACGTTCTGAACCAATCCTGTGATACTAGTTATTGATTACGATGCTTCACTTTAGGTTTACTGTACACCTCTGACCTTCTTATTGGCGATGAAACACAGAAATTGCATCGGAAGTAAATCCAAAAGTCAAAATGCCGACTTAAGTACACGAAAACTATTTCTTCTTACTGTCTATGTTTTGAACCATACCTGTGACACTAGTTATAGATTCCGATGCTTCACTTCAGGTTTACTGTATACCTCTGACCTTCTTATTGACGATGAAACACAGAAATTGCATCGGAATTAAATACAAAAGTCACAATGCCGACTTAAGTACAAGAAAACTGACTCTTCCTACTGTCTATGATTTGAATCATCCATGTGACACTAGTTATAGTTTCCGATGCTTCACTTCAGGTTTACTGTATCCCTCTGACCATCTTATTGACGATGAAACGCAGAAAATGCATCGGAATTAAATACAAAAGGCACAATGCCGACTTAAGTACAAGAAAACTGACTCTTCTTACTGTCTATGATTTGAACCATTCCTGTGACACTAGTTATAGATTCCGATGCTTCACTTCAGGTTTACTGTATCCCTCTGACCTTGTTATTGACGATTAAACACAAAATTGCATCGGATATAAATACAAAAGGCACAATGCCGACTTAAGTACAAGAAGACTGACTCTTATTACTGTCTATGTTTTGAACCATTCTTGTGTCACTAGTTATAGATTCTGATGCTTCACTTCAGGTTCACTGTATCCCTCTGATCTTCATATTGACGATGAATCACTGAAATTCCATCGGAATTAAATACAAAAGGCACAATGCCGACTTAAGTAGAAGAAAACTGACTCCTCTTACTGTCTATGTTTTGAACCATTCCTGTGACACTAGTTATAGATTCCGATGCTTCACTTCAGGTTTACTGTATCCCTCTGACCTTCTTAGTGACGATGAAACACAGAAATTGAATCAGAATTAAATTGAAAAAGAAAAATGGTGACTTAAGTACAAGAAAACTAACTCTTCTTACTGTCTACGTTCTGAACCAATCCTGTGATACTAGTTATTGATTACGATGCTTCACTTTAGGTTTACTGTACACCTCTGACCTTCTTATTGGCGATGAAACACAGAAATTGCATCGGAAGTAAATCCAAAAGTCAAAATGCCGACTTAAGTACACGAAAACTATTTCTTCTTACTGTCTATGTTTTGAACCATACCTGTGACACTAGTTATAGATTCCGATGCTTCACTTCAGGTTTACTGTATACCTCTGACCTTCTTATTGACGATGAAACACAGAAATTGCATCGGAATTAAATACAAAAGTCACAATGCCGACTTAAGTACAAGAAAACTGACTCTTCCTACTGTCTATGATTTGAATCATCCATGTGACACTAGTTATAGTTTCCGATGCGTCACTTCTGGTTCACTGTATCCCTCTGACCGTCTTATTGACGATGAAACACTGAAATCCCATCGGAATTAAATACAAAAGGCACAATGCCTACTTAAGTACAAGAAAACTGACTCTTCTTACCCTCTATGTTTTGAACCATTGCTGTGACACTAGATATAGATTCCGATGCTTCACTTCAGGTTTACTGTATCCCTCTGACCTTCTTATTGACGATGAAACACAGAAATTGCATCGGAATTAGATACAAAAGGCACAATGCCGACTTAAGTACAAGAAGACTGACTCTTATTACTGTGTATGTATTGAACCATTCTTGTGACACTAGTTATAGATTCCGATGTTTCACTTCAGGTTCACTGTATACCTCTGACCTTCTTATTGACGATGAAACACTGAAATTCCATCGGAATTAAATACAAAAGGCACAATGCCGACTTAAGTACAAGAAAACTGAATCTTCTTACTGTCTATGTTTTGAACCATTCCTGTGACAATAGTTATAGATTCCGATGCTCCACTACAGGTTTACTGTATCCCTCAGGTCTTCTTATTGACGATGAAACACAGAAATTGAATTAGAATTAAATAGAATAAGCACAATGCTGACTTAAGTACAAGAAAACTAACTCATCTTACTGTCTATGTTTTGAACCTTTCCTGTGAGACCAGTTTTAGGGTCCGATGCTTCACTTCAGGTTTACTGTATCCCTTGGACCTTCTTATTGACGATGAAACACAGAAATTGCATCGGAATTAAATACAAAATTCACAATGCCGACGTAAGTACAAGAAGACTGACTCTCCTTTCTGACTATGATTTGAACATTTCCTGTGAGACCAGTTTTAGATTCTGATGCATCACTATATGTTAACTGTATCCCTTGGACCTTCTTATTGACGATGAAACACAGAAATTGCATCGGAATTAAATACAAAAGGCACAACGCCGACTTAAGTACAAGAAGACTGACTCTTCTTACTGACTATCTTTTGAACATTTCCTGTTATACCACTTTTAGATTCCGATGCTTCACTATATGTTTACTGTATCCCTTGGACCTTCCTATTGACGTTTAAACACAGAAATTGCATCGGACTAAATGCAAAAGGCACAATGCCGACTTAAGTACAAGAAGACTGACTCTTCTTACTGACTATGTTTTGAACATTTCTTGTGAGACCAGTTTTAGATTCCTATGCTTCACTATATGTTTACTGTATCCCTTGGACCTTCTTATTTACCATGACACACAGAAATTGCATCAGAATTAATTACAAAAGGCACAATGCTGACTTAAGTACGAGAAAACTGACTCTTCTTACTGTCTATGTTTTGAACCATTCCTGTGACACTAGTTATAGATTCCGATGCTTCACTTCAGGTTCACTGTATCCCTCTGACCTTCATATTGACGATGAAACACAGAAATTGAATCAGAATTAAATAGAAAAGGCACAATGGTGACTTAAGTACAAGAAAACTAACTCTTCTTACTGTCTATCTTTTGATCCTTTCTTGTGAGACCATTTTTAGGGTCCGATGCTTCACTTCAGGTTTACTGTATCCCTTGGAACTTCTTATTGACGATGAAACACAGAAATTGCATCGGAATTAAATACAAAATTCACAATGCCGATTTAAGTACAAGAAGACTGACTCTCCTTACTGGCTACGTTTTGAACTTTTCCTGTGAGACCAGTTTTAGATTCTGATGCTTCACTATATGTTTACTGTATCCCTTGGACTTTCTTATTGACGATGAAACACAGAAATTGCATGGGAATTAAATACAAAAGGCACAACGCCGACTTAAGTACAAGAAGACTGACTCTTCTTACTGACTATCTTTTGAACATTTCCTGTTATACCACTTTTGGTTTCCGATGCCTCACTATATGTTTACTGTATCCCTTGGACCTTCCTATTGACGATTAAACACAAAAATTGCATCGGAATTAAATACAAAAAGGCACAATGCCGACTTAATTACAAGAAGACTGACTTTTCTTACTGAATATGTTTTGAACATTTCCTGTGAGACCAGTTCTAGATTCCTATGCTTCACTATATGTTTACTGTATCTCTTGGACCTTCTTTTTTACCATGAAACACAGAAATTGCATCAGAATTAAATAAAACAGGCACAATGCTGACTTAAGTACAAGAAGAATGACTCTTCCTACTGACTATGATTTCAACATTTCCTGTGAGACCAGTTTTAGATTCCGATGCTTCACTATATGTTTACTGTATCCCTTGGACGTTCTTATTGACGATGAAGCACAGAAACTGCATCAGAATTAAATAGAAAAGGCACAATGCGGACTTAAGGACAAGAAAACTGACTCTTCCTACTGTCTATGTTTTAACCATTGCTGTGACACTAGTTATAGATTCCGATGCTTCACTTCAGGTTCACTGTATACCTCTGATCTTCTTATTGACGATGAAACACAGAAATTGCATCGGAATTAAATACAAAAGGCACAATGACGACTAAAGTACAAGAAAACTGACTCCTCTTACTGTCTATGTTTTAACCATTGCTGTGGCACTAGTTATAGATTCCGATGCTTCACTTCAGGTTCACTGTATACCTCTGACCTTCTTATTGACGATGAAACACAGAAATTGCATCGGAATTAAATAGAAAAAGCACAATGCCGACTTAAGTACAAGAAAACTGACTCTTCCTACTGTCTATGTTTTGAATCATTCATGTGACACTAGTTATAGTTTCCGATGCTTCACTTCAGGTTTACTGTATCCCTCTGACCTTCTTATTGACGATGAAACGCAGAAATTGTACCGGAATTAAATACAAAAGGCACAATGCCGATTTAAGTACAAGAAAACTGACTCTTCTTACTGTCTATGTTTTAACCATTGCTGTGACACTAGTTATAGATTCCGATGCTTCACTTCAGGTTCACTGTATACCTCTGACCTTCTTATTGACGATGAAACACAGAAATTGCATCGGAATTAAATACAAAAGGCACAATGACGACTAAAGTACAAGAAAACTGACTCTTCTTACTGTCTATGTTTTAACCATTGCTGTGACACTAGTTATAGATTCCGATGCTTCACTTCAGGTTCACTGTATCCCTCTGACCTTCTTATTGACGATGAATCACTGAAATTCCATCGGAATTCAATTCAAAAGGCACAATGCTGACTTAAGTACAAGAAAACTGACTCTTCTTTCAGTCTATGTTTTGAACCATTCCTGTGACACTAGTTATAGATTCCGATGCTTCACTTCAGGTTTACTGTATCCCTCTGACCTTCTTATTGACGATGAAACACAGAAATTTAATCAGAATTAAATAGAAAAAGGAAAATGGTGACTTAAGTACAAGAAAACTAACTCTTCTTACTGTCTATGCTTTGAGCCTTTCCTGTGAGACCAGTGTTAGGGTCCGATGCTTCACTTCAGGTTTACTGTATCCCTTGGACCTTCTTATTGACGATGAAACACAGAAATTGCATCGGAATTAAATACAAAATTCACAATGCCGACTTAAGTACAAGAAGACTGACTCTCCTTTCTGACTATGATTTGAACATTTCCTGTGAGACCAGTTTTAGATTCTGATGCTTCACTATAAGTTTACTGTATCCCTTGGACCTTCTTATTGACGATGAAACACAGAAATTGCATCGGAATTAAATACAAAAGGCACAATGCCGACTTAAGTACAAGAAGACTGACTCTTCTTACCGACTATCTTTTGAACATTTCGTGTTATACCACCTTTAGATTCCGATGCTTCACTATATGTTTACTGTATCCCTTGGACCTTCCTATTGACGTTTAAACACAGAAATTGCATCGGAATTAAATACAAAAGGCACAATGCCGACTTAAGTACAAGAAGACTGACTCTTCTTACTAACTAAGTTTTGAACATTTCTTGTGAGACCAGTTTTAGATTCATATGCCTCACTATATGTTTACTGTATCCCTTGGACCTTCTTATTGACGATGAAACACAGAAATTGCATCAGAATTAAATACAAAAGGCACAATGCTGACTTAAGTACAAGAAAACTGACTCTTCTTACAGTCTATGTTTTGAACCATTCCTGTGACACTAGTTATAGATTCCGATGCTTCACTTCAGGTTCACTGTATCCCTCTGACCTTCATATTGCCGATGAAACACAGAAATTGAATCAGAATTAAATAGAAAAGGCACAATGGTGACTTAAGTACAAGAAAACTAACTCGTCTTACAGTCTATGTTTTGATCCTTTCTTGTGAGACCATTTTTAGGGTCTGATGCTTCACTTCAGGTTTACTGTATCCCTTGGACCTTCTTATTGACGATGAAACACAGAAATTGCATCGGAATTAAATACAAAATTCACAATGCCGATTTAAGTACAAGAAGACTGACTCTCCTTACTGACTATGTTTTGAACTTTTCCTGTGAGACCAGTTTTAGATTCTGATGCTTCTCTATATGTTTACTGTATCCCTTGGACCTTCCTATTGACGATTAAACACAGAAATTGCATCGGAATTAAATACAAAAAGGCACAATGCCGACTTAAGTACAAGAAGAGTGACTCCTCTTACTCTCTATGTTTTGAACCATTGCTGTGACACTAGATATAGATTCCAATGCTTCACTTGAGGTTTACTGTATCCCTCTGACCTTCTTATTGACAATGAAACACAGAAATTGCATCGGAATTAGATACAAAAGGCACAATGCCGACTTAAGTACAAGAAGACTGACTCTTATTACTGTGTATGCATTAAACCATTCTTGTGACACTAGTTATAGATTCCGATGTTTCACTTCAGGTTCACTGTATACCTCTGACTTTCTTATTGACGATAAAACACTGAAATTCCATCGGAAATAAATACAAAAGGCACAATGCCGACTTGAGTAGAAGAAAACTGACTCCTCTTACTGTCTATGTTTTGAACCATTCCTGTGACACTAGTTATAGATTCCGATGCTTCACTTCAGGTTTACTGTATCCCTCTGACCATCTTAGTGACGATGAAACACAGAAATTGAATCAGAATTAAATTGAAAAAGAAAAATGGTGACTTAAGTACAAGAAAACTAACTCTTCTTACTGTCTATGTTTTGATCCTTTCCTGTGAGACCAGTTTTAGGGTCCGATGCTTCACTTCAGGTTTACTGTATCCCTTGGACCTTCTTATTGACCATGAAACACAGAAATTGCATCGGAATAAAATACAAAATTCACAATGCCGACTTAAGTACAAGAAGACTGACTCTCCTTTCTGACTATGATTTGAACATTTCCTGTGAGACCAGTTTTAGATTCTGATGCATCACTATATGTTTACTGTATCCCTTGGACCTTCTTGTTGACGATGAAACACAGAAATTGCATCGGAATTAAATACATAAGGCACAACGCCGACTTAAGTACAAGAAGACTGACTCTTCTTACTGACTATCTTTGAACATTTCCTGTTATACCAGTTTTAGATTCCGATGCTTCACTATATGTTCACTGTATCCCTTGGACCTTCTTGTTGACGATTAAACACAGAAATTGCATCGGAATTAAATACAAAATTCACAATGCCGACTTAAGTACAAGAAGACTGACTCTCCTTTCTGACTATGATTTGAACATTTCCTGTGAGACCAGTTTTAGATTCTGATGCTTCACTATATGTTTACTGTATCCCTTGGACCTTCTTATTGACGATGAAACACAGAAATTGCATCGGAATTAAATACAAAAGGCACAATGCCGACTTAAGTACAAGAAGACTGACTCTTCTTACCGACTATCTTTTGAACATTTCGTGTTATACCACTTTTAGATTCCGATGCTTCACTATATGTTTACTGTATCCCTTGGACCTTCCTATTGACGTTTAAACACAGAAATTGCATCGGAATTAAATACAAAAGGCACAATGCCGACTTAAGTACAAGAAGACTGACTCTTCTTACTAACTATGTTTTGAACATTTCTTGTGAGACCAGTTTTAGATTCAAATGCCTCACTATATGTTTACTGTATCCCTTGGACCTTCTTATTGACGATGAAACACAGAAATTGCATCGGAATTAAATACAAAAGGCACAATGCCGACTTAAGTACAAGAAAACTGACTCTTCTTACTGTCTATGTTTTGAAGCATTTCTGTGACACTAGTTATAGATTCCGATGCTTCACTTCAGGTTTACTGTATCCCTCTGACCTTCCTATTGACGATGAAACACAGAAATTGCATCGGATATAAATACAAAAGGCACAATGCCGACTTAAGTACAAGAATACTGACTCTTATTACTGTCTATGTTTTGAACCATTCTCGTGACACTAGTTATAGATTCTGATGCTTCACTTCAGGTTCACTGTATCCCTCTGATCTTCATATTGACGATGAATCACTGAAATTCCATCGGAATTAAATACAAAAGGCACAATGCCGTCTTAAGTACAAGAAAACTGACTCCTCTTACTGTCTATGTTTTGAACCATTCCTGTTACACTAGTTATAGATTCCGATGCTTCACTTCAGGTTTACTGTATCCCTCTGACCTTCTTATTGACGATGAAACACAGAAATTGAATCAGAATTAAAAAGAAAAAGGAAAATGGTGACTTAAGTACAAGAAAACTAACTCTTCTTACTGTCTATGTTTTGATCCTTTCCTGTGAGACCAGTTTTAGGGTCCGATGCTTCACTTCAGGGTTACTGTATCCCTTGGACCTTCTTATTGACGATGAAACACAGAAATTTCATCGGAATTAAATACAAAATTCACAATGCCGACTTAAGGACAAGAAGACTGACTCTCCTTTCTGACTATGATTTGAACATTTCCTGTGAGACCAGTTTTAGATTCTGATGCTTCACTATATGTTTACTGTATCCCTTGGACCTTCTTATTGACGATGAAACACAGACATTGCATCGGAATTAAATACAAAAGGCACAACGCCAACTTAAGTACAAGAAGACTGACTCTTCTTACCGACTATCTTTTGAACATTTCCTGTTATACCACTTTTAGATTCCGATGCTTCACTATATGTTTACTGTATCCCTTGGACCTTCCTATTGACGTTTAAACACAGATATTGCATCGGAATTAAATACAAATGGCACAATGCCGACTTAAGTACAAGAAGACTGACTCTTCTTACTGACTATGTTTAGAACATTTCTTGTGAGACCAGTTTTAGATTCCTATGCCTCACTATATGTTTACTGTATCCCTTGGACCTTCCTATTGACGATTAAACACAGAAATTGCATCGGAATTAAATACAAAAGGCACAATGCCGACTTAAGTACAAGAAAACTGACTCTTCTTACTGTCTATGTTTTAACCATTGCTGTGACACTAGTTATAGATTCCGATGCTTCACTTCAGGTTCACTGTATCCCTCTGACCTTCTTATTGACGATGAAACACTGAAATTCCATCGGAATTAAATACAAAAGGCACAATGCCGACTTAAGTACATGAGGACTGACTCTTATTACTGTCTATGTTTTGAACCATTCTTGTGACACTAGTTATAGATTCCGATGCTTCACTTCTGGTTCACTGTATCCCTCTGACCGTCTTATTGACGATGAAACACTGAAATCCCATCGGAATTAAATACTAAGGGCACAATGCCGACTTAAGTACAAGAAAACTGACTCTTCTTACTCTCTATGTTTTGAACCATTGCTGTGACACTAGATATAGATTCCGATGCTTCACTTCAGTTTTACTGTATCCCTCTGACCTTCTTATTGACGATGAAACACAGAAATAGCATCGGAATTAGATACAAAAGGCACAATGCCGACTTAAGTACAAGAAGACTGACTCTTATTACTGTCTATGCATTAAACCATTCTTGTGACACTAGTTATAGATTCCGATATTTCACTTCAGGTTCACTGTATACCTCTGACCTTCTTATTGACGATAAAACACTGAAATTCCATCGGAAGTAAATACAAAAGGCACAATGCCGACTTAAGTACAAGATAACTGCCTCTTCTTACTGTCTATGTTTTGAACCATTCCTGTGACAATAGTTATAGATTCCGATGCTCCACTTCAGGTTACTGTATCCCTCTGACCTTCTTATTGACGATGAAACACAGAAATTGAATTAGAATTAAATAGAATAAAAAACAATGCTAACTTAAGTACAAGAAAACTAACTCTTCTTGCTGTCTATGTTTTGAACCTTTCCTGTGAGACCAGTTTTAGGGCCCGATCCTTCACTTCAGGTTTACTGAATCCCTTGGACCTTCTTATTGACGATGATACACAGAAATTGCATCGGAATTAATTACAAAAGGCACGATGCCGACTTAAGTAGAAGAAGACTGACTCTCCTTACTGACTATGTTATGAACTTTTCCTGTGAGACCAGTTTTAGATTCTGATGCTTCACTATATGTTTACTGTATCCCTTGGACCTTCTTATTGACGATGAAACACAGAAATTGCATCGGAATTAAATACATAAAGCACAACGCCGACTTAAGTACAAGAAGACTGACTCTTCTTACTGACTATCTTTGAACATTTCCTGTTATACCAGTTTTAGATTCCGATGCTTCACTATATGTTCACTGTATCCCTTGGACCTTCTTGTTGACGATTAAACACAGATATTGCATCGGAATTAAATACAAATGGCACAATGCCGACTTAAGTACAAGAAGACTGACTCTTCTTACTGACTATGTTTTGAACATTTCCTGTGAGACCAGTTTTAGATTCCAATGCTTCGCTATCTGTGTACTGTATCCCTTGGACCTTCTTATTGACGATGAAACACAGAAATTGCATCAGAATAAAATACAAAAGGCACAATGCTGACTTAAGTACAAGAAGACTGACTCTTCCTACTGACTATGATTTCAACATTTCCTGTGAGACCAGTTTTAGTTTCCGATGCTTCACTATATGTTTACTGTATCCCTTGGACCTTCTTATTGACGATGAAACACAGAAATTTTATCGGAATTAAATAGAAAAGGCACAATGCGGACTTAAGTACAAGAAAACTGTCTCTTCTTACTGTGTATGTTTTGAACCATTCCTGTGACACTAGTTATAGATTCCGATGCTTCACTTCAGGTATACTATATCTCTCTGACCTTCTTATTGGCGATGAAACACAGAAATTGCATCGGAATCAAATACAAAAGGCACAATGCCGACTCAAGTGCAAGAAGAAAGGCTCTTCTTACTGTCGATGTTTTGAAACTTTCCTGTGAGACCGGTTTTAGATTCCGATGCTTCACTTCAGGTTTACTGTATCCCTCTGATCTTCATATTGACGATGAATCACTGAAATTCCATCGGAATTATATACAAAAGGCACAATGCCGTCTTAAGTACAAGAAAACTGACTCCTCTTACTGTGTATGTTTTGAACCATTCCTGTGACACTAGTTATAGATTCCGATGCTTCACTTCAGGTTTACTGTATCCCTCTGACCTTCTTATTGACGATGAAACACAGAAATTGAATCAGAATTAAATAGAAAAAGGAAAATGGTGACTTAAGTACAAGAAAACTAACTCTTCTTACTGTCTATGCTTTGAGCCTTTCCTGTGATACCAGTTTTAGGGTCCGATGCTTCACTTCAGGTTTACTGTATCCCTTGGACCTTCTTATTGACGATGAAACACAGAAATTGCATCGGAATTAAATACAAAATTCACAATGCCGACTTAAGTACAAGAAGATTGACTCTCCTTTCTGACTATGATTTGAACATTTCCTGTGAGACCAGTTTTAGATTCTGATGCTTCACTATATGTTTACTGTATCCCTTGGACCTTCTTATTGACGATGAAACACAGAAATTGCATCGGAATTAAATACAAAAGGCACAATGCCGACTTAAGTACAAGAAGACTGACTCTTCTTACCGACTATCTTTTGAACATTTCGTGTTATACCACTTTTAGATTCCGATGCTTCACTATATGTTTACTGTATCCCTTGGACCTTCCTATTGACGTTTAAACACAGAAATTGCATCGGAATTAAATACAAAAGGCACAATGCCGACTTAAGTACAAGAAGACTGACTCTTCTTACTAACTATGTTTTGAACATTTCTTGTGAGACCAGTTTTAGATTCCTATGCCTCACTATATGTTTACTGTATCCCTTGGACTTTCTTATTGACGATGAAACACAGAAATTGCATCAGAATTAAATAGAAAAGGCACAATGCTGACTTAAGTACAAGAAAACTGACTCTTCTTACTGTCTATGTATTGAACCATTCCTGTGACACTAGTTATAGATTCCGATGCTTCACTTCAGGTTCACTGTATCCCTCTGACCTTCATATTGCCGATGAAACACAGAAATTGAATCAGAATTAAATAGAAAAGGCACAATGGTGACTTAAGTACAAGAAAACTAACTCTTCTTACAGTCTATGTTTTGATCCTTTCTTGTGAGACCATTTTTAGGGTCTGATGCTTCACTTCAGGTTTACTGTATCCCTTGGACCTTCTTATTGACGATGAAACACAGAAATTGCATCGGAATTAAATACAAAATTCACAATGCCGATTTAAGTACAAGAAGACTGACTCTCCTTACTGACTATGTTTTGAACTTTTCCTGTGAGACCAGTTTTAGATTCTGATGCTTCACTATATGTTTACTGTATCCCTTGGACCTTCCTATCCACGATTAAACACAGAAATTGCATCGGAATTAAGTACAAAAAGGCACAATGCCGACTTAAGTACAAGAAGACTGACTCTTCTTACTCTCTATGTTTTGAACCATTGCTGTGACACTAGATATAGATTCCAATGCTTCACTTCAGGTTTACTGTATCCCTCTGACCTTCTTATTGACGATGAAACACAGAAATTGCATCGGAATTAGATACAAAAGGCACAATGCTGACTTAAGTACAAGAAGACTGACTCTTATTACTGTGTATGCATTAAACCATTCTTGTGACACTAGTTATAGATTCCGATGTTTCACTTTAGGTTCACAGTATACCTCTGACTTTCTTATTGACGATAAAACACTGAAATTCCATCGGAATTAAATACAAAAGGCACAATGCCGACTTAAGTAGAAGAAGACTGACTCTCCTTACTGACTATGTTATGAACATTTCCTGTGAGACCAGTTTTAGATTCTGATGCTTCACTATATGTTTACTGTATCCCTTGGACCTTCTTATTGACGATGAAACACAGAAATTGCATCGGAATTAAATACATAAGGCACAACGCCGACTTAAGTACAAGAAGACTGACTCTTCTTACTGACTATCTTTGAACATTTCCTGTTATACCAGTTTTAGATTCCGATGCTTCACTATATGTTCACTGTATCCCTTGGACCTTCTTGTTGACGATTAAACACAGAAATTGCGTCGGAATTAAATACAAAATTCACAATGCCGACTTAAGTACAAGAAGACTGACTCTCCTTTCTGACTATGATTTGAACATTTCCTGTGAGACCAGTTTTAGATTCTGATGCTTCACTATATGTTTACTGTATCCCTTGGACCTTCTTATTGACGATGAAACACAGAAATTGCATCGGAATTAAATACAAAAGGCACAATGCCGACTTAAGTACAAGAAGACTGACTCTTCTTACCGACTATCTTTTGAACATTTCGTGTTATACCACTTTTAGATTCCGATGCTTCACTATATGTTTACTGTATCCCTTGGACCTTCCTATTGACGTTTAAACACAGAAATTGCATCGGAATTAAATACAAAAGGCACAATGCCGACTTAAGTACAAGAAGACTGACTCTTCTTACTAACTATGTTTTGAACATTTCTTGTGAGACCAGTTTTAGATTCAAATGCCTCACTATATGTTTACTGTATCCCTTGGACCTTCTTATTGACGATGAAACACAGAAATTGCATCGGAATTAAATACAAAAGGCACAATGCCGACTTAAGTACAAGAAAACTGACTCTTCTTACTGTCTATGTTTTGAAGCATTTCTGTGACACTAGTTATAGATTCCGATGCTTCACTTCAGGTTTACTGTATCCCTCTGACCTTCCTATTGACGATGAAACACAGAAATTGCATCGGATATAAATACAAAAGGCACAATGCCGACTTAAGTACAAGAATACTGACTCTTATTACTGTCTATGTTTTGAACCATTCTCGTGACACTAGTTATAGATTCTGATGCTTCACTTCAGGTTCACTGTATCCCTCTGATCTTCATATTGACGATGAATCACTGAAATTCCATCGGAATTAAATACAAAAGGCACAATGCCGTCTTAAGTACAAGAAAACTGACTCCTCTTACTGTCTATGTTTTGAACCATTCCTGTTACACTAGTTATAGATTCCGATGCTTCACTTCAGGTTTACTGTATCCCTCTGACCTTCTTATTGACGATGAAACACAGAAATTGAATCAGAATTAAAAAGAAAAAGGAAAATGGTGACTTAAGTACAAGAAAACTAACTCTTCTTACTGTCTATGTTTTGATCCTTTCCTGTGAGACCAGTTTTAGGGTCCGATGCTTCACTTCAGGGTTACTGTATCCCTTGGACCTTCTTATTGACGATGAAACACAGAAATTTCATCGGAATTAAATACAAAATTCACAATGCCGACTTAAGGACAAGAAGACTGACTCTCCTTTCTGACTATGATTTGAACATTTCCTGTGAGACCAGTTTTAGATTCTGATGCTTCACTATATGTTTACTGTATCCCTTGGACCTTCTTATTGACGATGAAACACAGACATTGCATCGGAATTAAATACAAAAGGCACAACGCCAACTTAAGTACAAGAAGACTGACTCTTCTTACCGACTATCTTTTGAACATTTCCTGTTATACCACTTTTAGATTCCGATGCTTCACTATATGTTTACTGTATCCCTTGGACCTTCCTATTGACGTTTAAACACAGAAATTGCATCGGAATTAAATACAAATGGCACAATGCCGACTTAAGTACAAGAAGACTGACTCTTCTTACTGACTATGTTTAGAACATTTCTTGTGAGACCAGTTTTAGATTCCTATGCCTCACTATATGTTTACTGTATCCCTTGGACCTTCCTATTGACGATTAAACACAGAAATTGCATCGGAATTAAATACAAAAGGCACAATGCCGACTTAAGTACAAGAAAACTGACTCTTCTTACTGTCTATGTTTTAACCATTGCTGTGACACTAGTTATAGATTCCGATGCTTCACTTCAGGTTCACTGTATCCCTCTGACCTTCTTATTGACGATGAAACACTGAAATTCCATCGGAATTAAATACAAAAGGCACAATGCCGACTTAAGTACATGAGGACTGACTCTTATTACTGTCTATGTTTTGAACCATTCTTGTGACACTAGTTATAGATTCCGATGCTTCACTTCTGGTTCACTGTATCCCTCTGACCGTCTTATTGACGATGAAACACTGAAATCCCATCGGAATTAAATACTAAGGGCACAATGCCGACTTAAGTACAAGAAAACTGACTCTTCTTACTCTCTATGTTTTGAACCATTGCTGTGACACTAGATATAGATTCCGATGCTTCACTTCAGGTTTACTGTATCCCTCTGACCTTCTTATTGACGATGAAACACAGAAATTGCATCGGAATTAGATACAAAAGGCACAATGCCGACTTAAGTACAAGAAGACTCACTCTTATTACTGTCTATGCATTAAACCATTCTTGTGACACTAGTTATAGATTCCGATATTTCACTTCAGGTTCACTGTATACCTCTGACCTTCTTATTGACGATAAAACACTGAAATTCCATCGGAAGTAAATACAAAAGGCACAATGCCGACTTAAGTACAAGAAAACTGCCGCTTCTTACTGTCTATGTTTTGAACCATTCCTGTGACAATAGTTATAGATTCCGATGCTCCACTTCAGGTTACTGTATCCCTCTGACCTTCTTATTGACGATGAAACACAGAAATTGAATTAGAATTAAATAGAATAAAAAACAATGCTAACTTAAGTACAAGAAAACTAACTCTTCTTACTGTCTATGTTTTGAACCTTTCCTGTGAGACCAGTTTTAGGGCCCGATCCTTCACTTCAGGTTTACTGAATCCCTTGGACCTTCTTATTGACGATGATACACAGAAATTGCATCGGAATTAATTACAAAAGGCACGATGCCGACTTAAGTAGAAGAAGACTGACTCTCCTTACTGACTATGTTATGAACATTTCCTGTGAGACCAGTTTTAGATTCTGATGCTTCACTATATGTTTACTGTATCCCTTGGACCTTCTTATTGACGATGAAACACAGAAATTGCATCGGAATTAAATACATAAAGCACAACGCCGACTTAAGTACAAGAAGACTGACTCTTCTTACTGACTATCTTTGAACATTTCCTGTTATACCAGTTTTAGATTCCGATGCTTCACTATATGTTCACTGTATCCCTTGGACCTTCTTGTTGACGATTAAACACAGATATTGCATCGGAATTAAATACAAATGGCACAATGCCGACTTAAGTACAAGAAGACTGACTCTTCTTACTGACTATGTTTTGAACATTTCCTGTGAGACCAGTTTTAGATTCCAATGCTTCGCTATCTGTGTACTGTATCCCTTGGACCTTCTTATTGACGATGAAACACAGAAATTGCATCAGAATAAAATACAAAAGGCACAATGCTGACTTAAGTACAAGAAGACTGACTCTTCCTACTGACTATGATTTCAACATTTCCTGTGAGACCAGTTTTAGTTTCCGATGCTTCACTATATGTTTACTGTATCCCTTGGACCTTCTTATTGACGATGAAACACAGAAATTTTATCGGAATTAAATAGAAAAGGCACAATGCGGACTTAAGTACAAGAAAACTGACTCTTCTTACTGTGTATGTTTTGAACCATTCCTGTGACACTAGTTATAGATTCCGATGCTTCACTTCAGGTATACTATATCTCTCTGACCTTCTTATTGGCGATGAAACACAGAAATTGCATCGGAATTAAATACAAAAGGCACAATGCCGACTCAAGTGCAAGAAGAAAGGCTCTTCTTACTGTCGATGTTTTGAAACTTTCCTGTGAGACCGGTTTTAGATTCCGATGCTTCACTTCAGGTTTACTGTATCCCTCTGATCTTCATATTGACGATGAATCACTGAAATTCCATCGGAATTATATACAAAAGGCACAATGCCGTCTTAAGTACAAGAAAACTGACTCCTCTTACTGTGTATGTTTTGAACCATTCCTGTGACACTAGTTATAGATTCCGATGCTTCACTTCAGGTTTACTGTATCCCTCTGACCTTCTTATTGACGATGAAACACAGAAATTGAATCAGAATTAAATAGAAAAAGGAAAATGGTGACTTAAGTACAAGAAAACTAACTCTTCTTACTGTCTATGTTTTGATCCTTTCCTGTGAGACCAGTTTTAGGGTCCGATGCTTCACTTCAGGTTTACTGTATCCCTTGGACCTTCTTATTGACGATGAAACACAGAAATTTCATCGGAATTAAATACAAAATTCACAATGCCGACTTAAGTACAAGTAGACTGACTCTCCTTTCTGACTATGATTTGAACATTTCCTGTGAGACCAGTTTTAGATTCTGATGCTTCACTATATGTTTACTGTATCCCTTGGACCTTCTTATTGACGATGAAACAAAGAAATTGCATCGGAATTAAATACAAAAGGCACAACGCCGACTTAAGTACAAGAAGACTGATTCTTCTTACCGACTATCTTTTGAACATTTCCTGTTATACCACTTTTTGATTCCGATGCTTCACTATATGTTTACTGTATCCCTTCGACCTTCCTATTGACGTTTAAACACAGAAATTGCATCGGAATTAAATACAAAAGGCACAATGCCGACTTAAGTACAAGAAGACTGACTCTTCTTACTGACTATGATTGAACATTTCTTGTGACACCAGTTTTAGATTCCTATGCCTCACTATATGTTTACTGTATCCCTTGGACCTTCTTATTGACGATGAAACACAGAAATTGCATCAGAATTAAATACAAAAGGTACAATGCTGACTTAATTACAAGAAAACTAACTCTTCTTACAGTCTATGTTTTGATCCTTTCTTGTGAGACCATTTTTAGGGTCTGATGCTTCACTTCAGGTTTACTGTATCCCTTGGACCTTCTTATTGACGATGAAACACAGAAATTGCTTCGGAATTAAATACAAAATTCACAATGCCGATTTAAGAACAAGAAGACTGACTCTTCTTACTCTCTATGTTTTGAACCATTGCTGTGACACTAGATATAGATTCTGATGCTTCAATTCAGGTTTACTGTATCCCTCTGACCTTCTTATTGACGATGAAACACAGAAATTGCATCGGAATTAGATACAAAAGGCACAATGCAGACTTAAGTACAAGAAGACTGACTCTTATTACTGTGAATGCATTAAACCATTCTTGTGACACTAGTTATAGATTCCGATGTTTCACTTCAGGTTCACTAAAAACCTCTGACCTTCTTATTGACGATGAAACACTGAAATTCCATCGGAATTAAATACAAAAGGCACAATGCCGACTTAAGTACAAGTGGACTGTCTATTATTACTGTCTATGTTTTGAACCATTCTTGTGACACTAGTTATAGATTCCGATGCTTCACTTCTGGTTCACTGTATCCCTCTGACCGTCTTATTGACGATGAACACTGAAATCCCATCGGAATTAAATACTAAGGGCACAATGCCGACTTAAGTACAAGAAAACTGACTCTTCTTACTCTCTATGTTTTGAACCATTGCTGTGACACTAGATATAGATTCCGATGCTTCACTTCAGGTTTACTGTATCCCTCTGACCTTCTTATTGACGATGAAACACAGAAATTGCATCGGAATTAGATACAAAAGGCACAATGCCGACTTAAGTACAAGAAGACTGACTCTTATTACTGTGTATGCATTAAACCATTCTTGTGACACTAGTTATAGATTCCGATGTTTAACTTCAGGTTCACTGTATACCTCTGACCTTCTTATTGACGATAAAACACTGAAATTCCATCGGAATTAAATACAAAAGGCACAATGCCGACTTAAGTACAAGAAAACTGCCTCTTCCTACTGTCATTGTTTTGAACCATTCCTGTGACAATAGTTATAGATTCCGATGCTCCACTTCAGGTTACTGTATCCCTCGGACCTTCTTATTGACGATGAAACACAGAAATTGAATTAGAATTAAATAGAATAAGCACAATGCTTACTTAAGTACAAGAAAACTAACTCTTCTTACTGTCAATGTTTTGAACCTTTTCTGTGAGACCAGTTTTAGGGCCCGATGCTTCACTTCAGGTTTACTGTATCCCTCTGACTTTCTTATTGACGATGAAACACAGAAATTGCATCGGAATTAGATACAAAAGGCACAATGCCGACTTAAGTACAAGAAGACTGACTCTTATTACTGTGTATGCATTAAACCATTCTTGTGACACTAGTTATAGATTCCGATGTTTCACTTCAGGTTCACTGTATACCTCTGACCTTCTTATTGACGATTAAACACAGATATTGCATCGGAATTAAATACAAATGGCACAATGCCGACTTAAGTACAAGAAGACTGACTCTTCTTACTGACTATGTTTTGAACATTTCCTGTGAGGCCAGTTTTAGATTCCAATGCTTCGCCATATATGTACTGTATCCCTTGGACCTTCTTATTGACGATGAAACACAGAAAATGCATCAGAATAAAATACAAAAGGCACAATGCTGACTTAAGTACAAGAAGACTGACTCTTTCTACTGACTATGATTTCAACATTTCCTGTGAGACCAGTTTTAGTTTCCGATGCTTCACTATATGTTTACTGTATCCCTTGGACCTTCTTATTGACGATGAAACACAGAAATTTCATCGGAATTAAATAGAAAAGGCACAATGCGGACTTAAGTACAAGAAAACTGACTCTTCTTACTGTGTATGTTTTGAACCATTCCTGTGACACTAGTTATAGATTCCGATGCTTCACTTCAGGTATACTATATCTCTCAGACCTTCTTATTGGCGATGAAACACAGAAATTGCATCGGAATCAAATACAAAAGGCACAATGCCGACTCAAGTGCAAGAAGAAAGGCTCTTCTTACTGTCGATGTTTTGAAACTTTCCTGTGAGACCGGTTTTAGATTCCGATGCAACACTTCAGGTTTACTGTATCCCTTGGATCTTCTTGTTGAGGACGAAACACAGAAATTGCATCGGAATTAAATAGAAATGGCACAATGGTGACTTAAGTACAAGAAAACTGACTCTTCTTACTGTCTATGTTTTGAACCATTCCTGTGACACTAGTTACACATTCCGATGCTTCACTTCAGATTTACTGTATCCCTCTGACCTTCTTATTGACGATGAAACACAGAAATTGCAGTGGAATTAAATACAAGAGGCACAATGCCGATTTAAGTACAAGGAAACTGATGCTTCTTACTGTCTATGTTTTGAACCATTCCATTGACACTAGTTATAGATTCCGATGCTTCACTTCATTTTTACTGTATCCCTCTGACCTTCTTACTGACGATGAAACACAGAAATTGCAGCGGAATTAAATACAAATAGCAAAATGCCGACTTAAGTGGAAGAAAACTGACTCTTCTTACTGTCTTTGTTTTGAACCATTCCTGTGACACTAGTTATAGTTTCCGATGCTTCACTTCAGGTTTACTGTATCCCTCTGACCTTCTTATTGACGATGAAACGCAGAAATTGTATCGGAATTAAATACAAAAGGCACAATGCCGACTTAAGTACAAGAAAACTGACTCTTCTTACCGTCTATGTTTTGAACCACTATGTGACACTAGTTGTAGATTCCGATGCTTCACTTCAGGTTTACTGTATCCCTCTGACCGTCTTATTGACGATGAAACACAGAAATTGCATCGGAATTAAATACAAAAGGCACAATGACGACTAAAGTACAAGAAAACTGACTCTTCTTACTGTCTATGTTTTAACCATTGCTGTGACACTAGTTATAGATTCCGATGCTTCACTTCAGGTTCACTGTATCCCTCTGACCTTCTTATTGACGATGAATCACTGAAATTCCATCGGAATACAATTCAAAAGGCACAATGCCGACTTAAGTACAAGAAAACTGACTCTTCTTTCAGTCTATGTTTTGAACCATTCCTGTGACACTAGTTATAGATTCCGATGCTTCACTTCTGGTTTACTGTATCCCTCTGACCTTATTGACGATGAAACACAGAATTTGCATCGGAATTAAATACAAAAGGCACAATGCCGACTTAAGTACAAGAAAACTGACTCTTCTTACTGTCTATGTTTTGAAGCATTCCTGTGACACTAGTTATAGATTCCGATGCTTCACTTCAGGTTTACTGTATCCCTCTGACCTTCCTATTGACGATGAAACACAGAAATTGCATCGGATATAAATACAAAAGGCACAATGCCGACTTAAGTACAAGAAGACTGACTCTTATTACTGTCTATGTTTCGAACCATTCTTGAGACACTAGTTATAGATTCTCATGCTTCACTTCAGGTTCACTGTATCCCTCTGATCTTCATATTGACGATGAATCACTGAAATTCCATCGGAATTAAATACAAAAGGCACAATGCCGTCTTAAGTACAAGAAAACTGACTCCTCTTACTGTCTGTGTTTTGAACCATTCCTGTGACACTAGTTATGGATTCCGATGCTTCACTTCAGGTTTACTGTATCCCTCTGACCTTCTTATTGACGATGAAACACAGAAATTGAATCAGAATTAAATAGAAAAAGGAAAATGGTGACTTAAGTACAAGAAAACTAACTCTTCTTACTGTCTATGTTTTGATCCTTTCCTGTAAGACCAGTTTTAGGGTCCGATGCTTCACTTCAGGTTTACTGTATCCCTTGGACCTTCTTATTGACGATGAAACACAGAAATTGCATCGGAATTAAATACAAAATTCACAATGCCGACTTAAGTACAAGAATACTGACTCTTCTTACTGTCTATGTTTTAACCATTGCTGTGACACTAGTCATAGATTGCGATGCTTCACTTCAGGTTCACTGTATCCCCCTGACCGTCTTATTGACGATGAAACACTGAAATCCCATCGGGATTAAATACTAAGGGCACAATGCCGACTTAAGTACAAGAAAACTGACTCTTCTTACTCTCTATGTTTTGAACCATTGCTGTGACACTAGATATAGATTCCGATGCTTCACTTCAGGTTTACTGTATCCCTCTGACCTTCTTATTGACGATGAAACACAGAAATTGCGTCGGAATTAGATACAAAAGGCACAATGCCGACTTAAGTACAAGAAGACTGACTCTTATTACTGTGTATGCATTAAACCATTCTTGTGACACTAGTTATAGATTCCGATGTTTCACTTCAGGTTCACTGTATACCTCTGACCTTCTTATTGACGATGAAACACTGAAATTCCATCGGAATTAAATACAAAAGGCACAATGCCGACTTAAGTAGAAGAAAACTGCCTCTTCTTACTCTCTATGTTTTGAACCATTCCTGTGACAATAGTTATAGATTCCGATGCTCCACTTCAGGTTTCCTGTATCCCTCTGACCTTCTTATTGACGATGAAACACAGAAATTGAATTAGAATTAAATAGAATAAGCACAATGCTAACTTAAGTACAAGAAAACTAACTGTTCTTACTGTCTATGTTTTGAACCTTTCCTGTGAGACCAGTTTTAGGGCCCGATGCTTCACTTCAGGTTTACTGTATCCCTTGGACCTTCTTATTGACGATGAAACACAGAAATTGCTTCTGAATTAATTACAAAAGGCACAATGCCGACTTAAGTAGAAGAAGACTGACTCTCCTTACTGACTATGTTATGAACATTTCCTGTGGGACCAGTTTTAGATTCTGATGCTTCATTATATGTTTACTGTATCCCTTGGACCTTCTTATTGACGATGAAACACAGAAATTGCATCGGAATTAAATACATAAGGCACAACGCCGACTTAAGTACAAGAAGACTGACTCTTCTTACTGACTATCTTTGAACATTTCCTGTTATACCAGTTTGAGATTCCGATGCTTCACTATATGTTCACTGTATCCCTTGGACCTTCTTGTTGACGATTAAACACAGATATTGCATCGGAATTAAATACAAATGGCACAATGCCGACTTAAGTACAAGAAAACTGACTCTTCTTACTGACTATGTTTTGAACATTTCCTGTGAGACCAGTTTTAGATTCCAATGCTTCGCTATATGTTTACTGTATCCCTTGGACCTTCTTATTGACGATGAAACACAGAAATTGCATCAGAATAAATTACAAAAGGCACAATGCTGACTTAAGTACAAGAAGACTGACTCTTCCTACTGACTATGATTTCAACATTTCCTGTGAGACCAGTTTTAGTTTCCGATGCTTCACTATATGTTTACTGTAACCCTTGGACCTTCTTATTGACGATGAAACACAGAAATTTCATCGGAATTAAATAGAAAAGGCACAATGCGGACTTAAGTACAAGAAAACTGACTCTTCTTACTGTCTATGTCTTGAACCATTCCTGTGACACTAGTTATAGATTCCGATGCTTCACTTCAGGTATACTATATCTCTCTGACCTTCTTATTGGCGATGAAACACAGCAATTGCATCGGAATCAAATACAAAAGGCACAATGCCGACTCAAGTGTAAGAAGAAAGGCTCTTCTTACTGTCGATGATTTGAAACTTTCCTGTGAGACCGGTTTTAGATTCCGATGCTTCACTTCAGGTTTACTGTATCCCTTGGATCTTCTTGTTGACGACGAAACACAGAAATTGCATCGGAATTAAATAGAAAAGGCACAATGCCGACTTAAGTACAAGAAAACTGACTCTTCTTACTGTCTATGTTTTGAACCATTCCTGTGACACTAGTTACACATTCCGATGCTTCACTTCAGATTTACTGTATCCCTCTGACCTTCTTATTGACGATGAAACACAGAAATTGCAGCGAAATTAAATACAAGAGGCACAATGCCGATTTAAGTACAAGAAAACTGATGCTTCTTACTGTCTTTGCTTTGAACCATTCCTGTGACACTAGTTATAGATTTCGATGCTTCACTTCAGGTTTACTGTATCCCTCTGACCTTCTTATTGACGATGAAACACAGAAATTGCATCGGAATTAAATAAAAAATGCACAATGCCGACTTAAGTACAAGAAATCTGACTCATCTTACTGTCTTTGTTTTGAACCATTCCTGTGACACTAGTTATCGATTCCGATGCTTCACTTCAGCTTCACTTTATCGCTCTGACCTTCTTATTGACGATGAAACACAGAAATTGCATCGGAATTAAATACATAAGTCACAATGCCAAATTAAGTTCAAGAAAACTGACTCTTCTTACTGTCTATGTTTTGAACCATTCCATTGACACTAGTTATAGACTCCGATGCTTCACTTCAGGTTTACTGTATCCCTCTGACCTTCTTATTGACGATGAGACACAGAGAATGCATCGGAATTAAATACAAAAGGCACAATGCCGACTTAAGTACAAGAAGACCGACTCTTCTTACTGTCTATGTTTTGAACTATTCCTGTGACACTAGTTATAGATTCCGATGCTTCACTTCAGGTTTATTGTATCCCTCTGACCGTCTTATTGACGATGAAACACAGAAATTGCTTCGGAATTAAATGCACAAGGCACAATGCCGAGTCAAGGACAAGAAGACTGGCTCCTCCAACTGTCTATGTTTTGAACCATGCCTGTGACACTAGTTATAGATGCCGATGCTTCACTTCAGGTTTACTGTATCCCTCTGACCGTCTTATTGACGATGAAACACAGAAATTGTATCGGAATTAAATACATAGGCACAATGCCGACTTAAGTACAAGAAGACTGACTCTTATTACTGAGTATGTATTGAACCATTCTTGTGACACTAGTTATGGATTCCGATGTTTCACTTCAGGTTCACTGTATACCTCTGACCTTCTTATTGACGATGAAACACTGAAATTCCATCGGAATTAAATACAAAAGGCACAATGCCAACTTAAGTACAAGAAAACTGCCTCTTCTTACTGGCTATGTTTTGAACCATTCCTGTGACAATAGTTATAGATTCCGATGCTCCACTTCAGGTTTACTGTATCCCTCTGACCTTCTTATTGACGATGAAACTAAGAAATTGAATTAGAATTCAATAGAATTAGCACAATGCTGACTTAAGTACAAGAAAACTAACTCTTCTTACTGTCTATGTTCTGAACCTTTCCTGTGAGACCAGTTTTAGGGCCCGATGCTTCACTTCAGGTTTACTGTATCCCTTGGACCTTCTTATTGACGATGAAACACAGAAATTGCTTCTGAATTAATTACAAAAGGCACAATGCCGACTTAAGTAGAAGAAGACTGACTCTCCTTACTGACTATGTTATGAACATTTCCTGTGGGACCAGTTTTAGATTCTGATGCTTCATTATATGTTTACTGTATCCCTTGGACCTTCTTATTGACGATGAAACACAGAAATTGCATCGGAATTAAATACATAAGGCACAACGCCGACTTAAGTACAAGAAGACTGACTCTTCTTACTGACTATCTTTGAACATTTCCTGTTATACCAGTTTGATATTCCGATGCTTCACTTTATGTTCACTGTATCCCTTGGACCTTCTTGTTGACGATTAAACACAGATATTGCATCGGAATTAAATACAAATGGCACAATGCCGACTTAAGTACAAGAAGACTGACTCTTCTTACTGACTATGTTTTGAACATTTCCTGTGAGACCAGTTTTAGATTCCAATGCTTCGCTATATGTTTACTGTATCCCTTGGACCTTCTTATTGACGATGAAACACAGAAATTGCATCAGAATAAAATACAAAAGGCACAATGCTGACTTAAGTACAAGAAGACTGACTCTTCCTACTGACAATGATTTCAACATTTCCTGTGAGACCAGTTTTAGTTTCCGATGCTTCACTATATGTTTACTGTATCCCTTGGACCTTCTTATTGACGATGAAACTCAGAAATTTCATCGGAATTAAATAGAAAAGGCACAATGCGGACTTAAGTACAAGAAAACTGACTCTTCTTACTGTCTATGTCTTGAACCATTCCTGTGACACTAGTTATAGATTCCGATGCTTCACTTCAGGTATACCATATCTCTCTGACCTTCTTATTGGCGATGAAACACAGCAATTGCATCGGAATCAAATACAAAAGGCACAATACCGACTTAAGTACAAGAAAACTGACTCTTCTTACTGTCTATGTTTTGAACCATTCCTGTGACACTAGTTACACATTCCGATGCTTCACTTCAGATTTACTGTATCCCTCTGACCTTCTTATTGTCGATGAAACACAGAAATTGCAGCGAAATTAAATACAAGAGGCACAATGCCGATTTAAGTACAAGAAAACTGATGCTTCTTACTGTCTATGTTTTGAACCATTCCATTGACACTAGTTATAGATTCCGATGCTTCACTTCATTTTTACTGTATCCCTCTGACCTTCTTACTGACGATGAAACACAGAAATTGCAGCGGAATCAAATACAAAAAGCAAAATGCCGACTTAAGTAGAAGAAAACTGACTCTTCTTACTGTCTTTGTTTTGAACCATTCCTGCGACACTAGTTATAGATTTCGATGCTTCACTTCAGGTTTACTGTATCCCTCTGACCTTCTTATTTACGATGAAACACAGAAATTGCATCGGAATTAAATAAAAAATGCACAATGCCGACTTAAGTACAAGAAATCTGACTCATCTTACTGTCTTTGTTTTGAACCATTCCTGTGACACTAGTTATCGATTCCGATGCTTCACTTCAGCTTCCCTTTATCGCTCTGACCTTCTTATTGACGATGAAACACAGAAATTGCATCGGAATTAAATACATAAGTCACAATGCCAAATTAAGTTCAAGAAAACTGACTCTTCTTACTGTATATGTTTTGAACCATTCCATTGATACTAGTTATAGATTCCGATGCTTCACTTCAAGTTTACTGTATCCCTCTGACCTTCTTATTGACAATGAGACACAGAGAATGCATCGGAATTAAATACAAAAGGCACAATGCCGACTTAAGTACAAGAAGACCGACTCTTCTTACTGTCTATGTTTTGAACTATTCCTGTGACACTAGTTATAGATTCCGATGCTTCACTTCAGGTTTATTGTATCCCTCTGACCGTCTTATTGACGATGAAACACAGAAATTGCTTCGGAATTAAATGCACAAGCCACAATGCCGAGGCAAGGACAAGAAGACTGGCTCCTCCAACTGTCTATGTTTTGAACCATGCCTGTGACACTAGTTATAGATTCCGATGCTTCACTTCAGGTTTACTGTATCCCTCTGACCGTCTTATTGGCGATGAAACACAGAAATTGCATTGGAATTAAATACAAAAGGCACAATGCCGACTTAAGTACAAGAAAACTGACTCTTCCCACTGTCTATGTTTTAACCATTGCTGTGATACTAGTTATAGATTCCGATGCTTCACTTCAGGTTCACTGTATCCCTCTGACCTTCTTATTGACGATGAATCACTGAAATTCCATCGGAATTCAATTCAAAAGGCACAATGCCGACTTAAGTACAAGAAAACTGACTCTTCTTTCAGTCTATGTTTTGAACCATTCCTGTGACTCTAGTTATAGATTCCGTTGCTTCACTTCAGGTTTACTGTATCCCTCTGACCTTATTGACGATGAAACACAGAATTTGCATCGGAATTAAATACAAAAGGCACAATGCCGACTTAAGTACAAGAAAACTGACTCTTCTTACTGTCTATGTTTTGAACCATTCCTGTGCCACTAGTTATAGATTCCGATGCTTCACTTCAGGATTACTGTATCCCTCTGGCCTTCCTATTGACGATGAAACACAGAAATTGCATCGGATATAAATACAAAAGGCACAATGCCGACTTAAGTACAAGAAGACTGACTCTTATTACTGTCTATGTTTTGAACCATTCTTGTGACACTAGTTATAGATTCTGATGCTTCACTTCAGGTTCACTGTATCCCTCAGATCTTCATATTGACGATGAATCACTGAAATTCCATCGGAATTAAATATAAAAGGCACAATGCCGACTTAAGTACAAGTAAACTGACTCCTCTTACTGTCTATGATTTGAACCATTCCTGTGACAATAGTTATAGATTCCGATGCTTCACTTCTGGTTCACTGTATCCCTCTGACCGTCTTATTGACGATGAAACACTGAAATCCCATCGGAATTAAATACTAAGGGCACAATGCCGACTTAAGTACAAGAAAACTGACTCTTCTTACTCTCTATGTTTTGAACCATTGCTGTGACACTAGATATAGATTCCGATGCTTCACTTCAGGTTTACTGTATCCCTCTGACCTTCTTATTGACGATGAAACACAGAAATTGCATCGGAATTAGATACAAAAGGCACAATGCCGACTTAAGTACAAGAAGACTGACTCTTATTACTGTGTATGCATTAAACCATTCTTGTGACACTAGTTATAGATTCCGATGTTTCACTTCAGGTTCACTGTATACCTCTGACCTTCTTATTGACGATAAAACACTGGAATTCCATCGGAATTTAATACAAAAGGCACAATGCCGACTTAAGTACAAGAAAACTGCCTCCTCTTACTGTCTATGATTTGAACCATTCCTGTGACAATAGTTATAGATTCCGATGGTCCACTTCAGGTTTACTGTATCCCTCTGACCTTCTTATTGACGATGAAACACAGAAATTGAATTAGAATTAAATAGAATAAGCACAATGCTAACTTAAGTACAAGAAAACTAACTCTTCTTACTGTCTATGTTTTGAACCTTTCCTGTGAGACCAGTTTTAGGGCCCGATGCTTCACTTCAGGTTTACTGTATCCCTTGGACCTTCTTATTGACGATGAAACACAGAAATTGCATTGGAATTAATTACAAAAGGCACAATGCCGACTTAAGTAGAAGATGACTGACTCTCCTTACTGACTATGTTTTGAACATTTCCTGTGAGACCAGTTTTAGATTCTGATGCTTCACTATATGTTTACTGTATCCCTTGGACCTTCTTATTGACGATGAAACACAGAAATTGCATCGGAATTAAATACATAAGGCACAACGCCGACTTTAGTACAAGAAGACTGACTATTCTTACTGACTATCTTTGAACATTTGCTGTTATACCAGTTTTAGATTCCGATGCTTCACTGTATGTTCACTGTATCCCTTGGACCTTCTTGTTGACGATTAAACACTGATATTGCATCGGAATTAAATACAAATGGCACAATGCCGACTTAAGTACAAGAAGACTGACTCTTCTTACTGACTATGATTTGAACATTTCCTGTGAGACCAGTTTTAGATTCCAATGCTTCGCTATATGTTTACTGTATCCCTTGGACCTTCTTATTGACGATGAAACACAGATATTGCATCAGAATAAAATATAAAAGGCACAATGCTGACTTAAGTACAAGAAGACTGACTCTTCCTACTGACTATGATTTCAACATTTCCTGTGAGACCAGTTTTAGTTTCCGATGCTTCACTATATGTTTACTTTATCCCTTGGACCATCTTATTGACGATGAAACACAGAAATTTCATCGGAATTAAATAGAAAAGGCACAATGCGGACTTAAGTACAAGAAAACTGACTCTTCTTACGGTGTATGTTTTGAACCATTCCTGTGTCACTAGTTACACATTCCGATGCTTCACTTCATTTTTACTGTATCCCTCTGACGTTCTTACTGACGATGAAACACAGAAATTGCAGCGGAATTAAATACAAAAAGCAAAATTCCGACTTAAGTAGAAGAAAACTGACTCTTCTTACTGTCTTTGTTTTGAACCATTCCTGTGACACTAGTTATAGATTTCGATGCTTCACTTCAGGTATACTGCATCCCTCTGACCTTCTTATTGACGATGAAACACAGAAATTGCATTGGAATTAAATACAAAGGGCACAATGCCGACTTAAGTACAAGAAATCTGACTCATCTTACTGTCTATGTTTGGAACCATTCCTGTGACACTAGTTATCGATTCCGATGCTTCACTTCAGGTTTACTGTATCGCTCTGACCTTCTTATTGACGATGAAACACAGATATTGCATCGGGATTAAATGCAAAAGGAACAATGCCGCATCAAGGACAAGAAGACTGGCTCTTCCTACTGTCTATGTTTTGAACCATGCCTGTGACACTAGTTATAGATTCCGATGCTTCACTTCAGGTTTACTGTATCCCTCTGACCGTCATATTGACGATGAAACACAGAAATTGCATCGGAATTAAATACATAGGCACAATGCCGACTCAAGTACAAGAAGACTGGCTCTTCTTACTGTCTATGTTTTGAACCATTCCTGTGACACTAGTAATAAACTCCGATGCTTCACTGCAAGTTTACTGTATCCCTCTGATCTTCTTATTGACGATGAAACACAGAAATTGCATCAGAATTAAATAGAAAAGGCACAATGCCGACTTAAGTACAAGAAAACTGACTCTTCTTACTGTCTATGTTTTGAAGCATTCCCGTGACACTAGTTATAGATTCCGATGCTTCACTTCAGGTTTACTGTATCCCTCTGACCTTCTTATTGACGATGAAACACAGAAATTGCATCGGAATTAAATACAAAAGCACAATGCCGACTTAAGTGCAAGAGAACTGAATCTTCTTACTGTCTATGTTTTGAACCATTCCTGTGACACTAGTTATAGTTTCCGATGCTTCACTTTGGGTTTACTGTATCCCACTGACCTTCTTATTGACGATGAAACACAGAAATTGCATCGGAACTAAATACAAAAGGCACAATGCCGACTTAAGTACAAGAGGACTGACTCTTATTACTGTCTATGTTTTGAACCATTCTTGTGACACTAGTTATAGATTCCGATGCTTCACTTCTGGTTCACTGTATCCCTCTGACCGTCTTATTGACGATAAAAACACTGAAATCCCATCGGAATTAAATACTAAAGGCACAATGCCGACTTAAGTACAAGAAAACTGACTCTTCTTAATCTCTATGTTTTGAACCATTGCTGTGACACTAGATATTGATTCCGATGCTTCACTTCAGGTTTACTGTATTCCTCTGACCTTCTTATTGACGATGAAACACAGAAATTGCATCGGAATTAGATACAAAAGGCACAATGACGACTTAAGTACAAGAAGACTGACTCTTATTACTGTGTATGCATTAAACCATTCTTGTGACACTAGTTATCGATTTCGATGCTTCACTTCAGCTTCACTGTATCGCTCTGACCTTCTTATTGACGATGAAACACAGAAATTGCATCGGAATTAAATACAAAAGTCACAATGCCAAATTAAGTACAAGAAAACTGACTCTTCTTACTGTCTATGTTCTGAACCATTCCATTGACACTAGTTATAGATTCCGATGCTTCACTTCAGGTTTACTGTATCCCTCTGACCTTCTTATTGACGACGAGACACAGAGAATGCATCGGAATTAAATACAAAAGGCACAATGCCGACTTAAGTACAAGAAGACCGACTCTTCTTACTGTCTATGTTTTGAACTATTCCTGTGACACTAGTTATAGATTCCGATGCTTCACTTCAGGTTTATTGTATCCCTCTGACCGTCTTATTGACGATGAAACACAGAAATTGCATCGGAATTAAATGCACAAAGCACAATGCCGCATCAAGGACAAGAAGACTGGCTCTTCCTACTGTCTATGTTTTGAACCATTCCTGTGACAATAGTTATAGATTCCGATGCTCCACTTCGGGTTTACTGTATCCCTCTGACCTTCTTATTGACGATGAAACACAGAAATTGAATTAGAATTAAGTACAATAAGCACAATGCTGACTTAACTACAAGAAAACTAACTCTTCTTACTGTCTATGTTTTGAACCTTTCCTGTGAGACCAGTTTTAGGGTCCGATGCTTCACTTCAGGTTTACTGTATCCCTTGGACCTTCTTATTGACGATGAAACACAGAAATTGCTTCGGAATTAATTACAAAAGGCACTATGCCGACTTAAGTACAAGAAGACTGACTCTCCTTACTGACTATGTTTTGAACATTTCCTGTGAGACCAGTTTTAGATTCTGATGCTTCACTATATGTTTACTGTATCCCTCGGACCTTCTTATTGACGATGAAACACAGAAATTGCTTCGGAATTAAATACATAACGCACAACGCCGACTTAAGTACAAGAAGACTGACTCTTCTTACTGACTATGTTTTGAACATTTCCTGTGAGACCAGTTTTAGATTCCAATGCTTCGCTATATTTTTTCTGTATCCCTTGGACCTTCTTATTGTCGATGAAACACAGAAATTGCATCAGAATAAAATACAAAAGGCACAATGCTGACATAAGTACAAGAAGACTGACTCTTCCTACTGACTATGATTTCAACATTTCCTGTGAGACCAGTTTTAGTTTCCGATGCTTCACTATTTGTTTACTGTATCCCTTGGACCTTCTTATTGACGATGAAACACAGAAATTTCATCGGAATTAAATAGAAAAGCCACAATGCGGACTTAAGTACAACAAATCTGACTCTTCTTACTGTGTATGTTTTGAACCATTCCTGTGACACTAGTTATAGATTCCGATGCTTCACTTCAGATTTACTGTATCCCTCTGACCTTCTTATTGACGATGAAACACAGAAATTGCAGCGGAATTAAATACAAGAAGCACAATTCCGATTTAAGTACAAGAAAACTGACGCTTCTTACTGTCTATGTTTTGAAGCATACTTTTGACACTAGTTATAGATTCCGATGCTTCACTTCATTTTTACTGTATCCCTCTGACCTTCTTACTGACGATGAAACACAGAAATTGCAGCGGAATTAAATACAAAAAGCAAAATGCCGACTTAAGTAGAAGAAAACTGACTCTTCTTACTGTCTTTGTTTTGAACCATTCCTGTGACACTAGTTACAGATTTCGATGCTTCACTTCAGGTATACGGTATCCCTCTGACCTTCTTATTGACGATGAAACACAGAAATTGCATCGGAATTAAATACAAAAGGCACAATGCCGACTTAAGTACAAGAAATCTGACTCATCTTACTGTCTATGTTTTGAACCATTCCTGTGACACTAGTTATCGATTCCGATGCTTCACTTCAGGTTTACTGTATCGCTCTGACCTTCTTATTGACGATGAAACACAGATATTGCATCGGAATTAAATGCAAAAGGAACAATGCCGAATCAAGGACAAGAAGACTGGCTCTTCCTACAGTCTATGTTTTGAACCATTCCTGTGACACTAGTTATAGATTCCGATGCTTCACTTCAGGTTTACTGTATCCCTCTGACCGTCATATTGACGATGAAACACAGAAATTGCATCGGAATTAAATACATAGGCACAATGCCGACTCAAGTACAAGAAGACTGGCTCTTCTTACTGTCTATGTTTTGAACCATTCCTGTGACACTAGTAATAAACTCCGATGCTTCACTGCAGGTTTACTGTATCCCTCTGATCTTCTTATTGACGATGAAACACAGAGATTGCATCAGAATTAAATAGAAAAGGCACAATGCCGACTTAAGGACAAGAAAACTGACTCTTCTTACTGTCTATGTTTTGAAGCATTCCCGTGACACTAGTTATAGATTCCGATGCTTCACTTCAGGTTTACTGTATCCCTCTGACCTTCTTATTGACGATGAAACACAGAAATTGCATCGGAATTAAATACAAAAGGCACAATGCCGACTTCAGTGCAAGAGAACGGAATCTTCCTACTGTCCATGTTTTGAACCATTCCTGTGACACTAGTTATAGATTCCGATGCTTCACTTCGGGTTTACTGTATCCCACTGACCATCTTATTGACGATGAAACACAGAAATTGCATCGGAATTAAATACAAAAGGCACAATGCCGACTTAAGTACAAGAGGACTGACTCATATTACTGTCTATGTTTTGAACCATTCTTGTGACACTAGTTATAGATTCCGATGCTTCACTTCTTTTTCACTGTATCCCTCTGACGGTCTTATTGACGATGAAACTCTGAAATCCCATCGGAATTAAATACTAAAGGCACAATGCCGACTTAAGTACAAGAAAACTGACACTTCTTACTCTCTATGTTTTGAACCATTGCTGTGACACTAGATAATGATTCCGATGCTTCACTTCAGGTTTACTGTATCCCTTGGACCTTCTTATTGACGATGAAACACAGAAATTGCATCGGAATTATTTACAAAAGGCGCAATGGCGACTTAAGTAGAAGAAGACTGACTCTCCTTACTGACTATGATTTGGACATTTCCTGTCAGACCAGTTTTAGATTCTGATGCTTCACTATATGTTTACTGTATCCCTTGGACCTTCTTATTGACGATGAAACACAGAAATTGCATCGGAATTAAATACATAGGCACAATGCCGACTCAAGCACAAGAAGACTGGCTCTTCTTACTGTCTATGTTTTAAACCATTCCTGTGACACTAATAGTAAACTCCGATGCTTCACTGCAGGTTTACTGTATCCCTCTGATCTTCTTATTGACGATGAAACACAGAAATTGCATCAGAATTAAATAGAAAAGGCACAATGCCGACTTAAGTACAAGAAAACTGATTCTTCTTACTGTCTATGTTTTGAAGCATTCCCGTGACACTAGTTATAGATTCCGATGCTTCACTTCAGGTTTACTGTATCCCTCTGACCTTCTTATTGACAATGAAACACAGAAATTGCATCGGAATTAAATACAAAAGGCACAATGCCGACTTAAGTGCAAGAGAACTGAATCTTCCTACTGTCTATGTTTTCAACCATTCCTGTGACACTAGTTACACATTCCGATGCTTCACTTCAGATTTACTGTATCCCTCTGACCTTCTTATTGACGATGAAACACAGAAATTGCAGCGGAATTAAATACAAGAGGCACAATGGCGATTTAAGTACAAGAAAACTGATGCTTCTTACTGTCTATGTTTGAACCATTCCATTGACACTAGTTATAGATTCCGATGCTTCACTTAATTTTTACTGTATCCCTCTGACCTTCTTGCTGACGATGAAACACAGAAATTGCAGCGGAATTAAATACAAAAAGCAAAATGCCGACTTAAGTAGAAGAAAACTGACTCTTCTTACTGTCTTTGTTATGAACCATTCCTGTGACACTAGTTATAGATTTCGATGCTTCACTTCAGGTTTACTGTATCCCTCTGACCTTCTTATTGACGATGAAACACAGAAATTGCATCGGAATTAAATACAAAATGCACAATGCCGACTTAAGTACAAGAAATCTGACTCATCTTACTGTCTATGTTTTGAACCATTCCTGTGACACTAGTTATCGATTCCGATGCTTCACTTCAGGTTTACTGTATCGCTCTGACCTTCTTATTGACGATGAAACACAGAAATTGCAACGGAATTAAATACGAAAGTCACAATGCCAAATTAAGTACAAGAAAACTGACTCTTCTTACTGTCTATGCTTTGAACCATTCCATTGACACTAGTTATAGATTCCGATGCTTCACTTCAGGTTTACTGTATCCCTCTGACCTTCTTAATGACGATGAAACACAGAAATTCCATCGGAATTAATTACAAAAGGCACAATGCCGACTTAAGTACAAGAAGACTGACTCTCCTTACTGACTATGTTTTGAACATTTCCTGTGAGACCAGTTTTAGATTCTGATGCTTCACTATATGTTTACTGTATCCCTCGGACCTTCTTATTGACGATGAAACACAGAAATTGCATCGGAATTAAATACATAAGGCACAACGCCGACTTAAGTACGAGAAGACTGACTCTTCTTACTGACTATGTTTTGAACATTTCCTGTGAGACCAGTTTTAGATTCCAATGCTTCGCTATATGTTTACTGTATCCCTTGGACCTTCTTGTTGACGATGAAACACAGAAATTGCATCAGAATAAAATACAAAATGCACAATGCTGACTTAAGTACAAGAAGACTGACTCTTCCTACTGACTATGGTTTCAACATTTCCTGTGAGACCAGTTTTAGTTTCCGATGCTTCACTATATGTTTACTGTATCCCTTGGACCTTCTTATTGACGAAGAAACACAGAATTTTCATCGGAATTAAATAGAAAAGGCACAATGCGGACTTAAGTACAACAAATCTGACTCTTCTTACTGTGTATGTTTTGAACCATTCCTGTAACACTAGTTATAGATTCCGATGCTTCACTTCAGATTTACTGGATCCCTCTGACCTTCTTATTGACGATGAAACACAGAAATTGCAACGGAATTAAATACAAGAAGCACAATACCGATTTAAGTACAAGAAAACTGACTCTTCTTACTGTCTATGTTTTGAACCAATCCTGTGACACTAGTTACACATTCCGATGCTTCACTTCAGGTATACTGTATCCCTCTGACCTTCTTATTGACGATGAAACACAGAAATTGCATCGGAATTAAATACAAAAGGCACAATGCCGACTTAAGTACAAGAAATCTGACTCATCTTACTGTCTATGTTTTGAACCATTCCTGTGACACTAGTAATCGATTCCGATGCTTCACTTCAGGTTAACTGTATCGCTCTGACCTTCTTATTGACGATGAAACACAGATATTGCATCGGAATTAAATGCAAAAGGAACAATGCCGAATCAAGGACAAGAAGACTGGCTCTTCCTACTGTCTATGTTTTGAACCATGCCTGTGACACTAGTTATAGATTCTGATGCTTCACTTCAGGTTTACTGTATCCCTCGGACCGTCTTATTGACGATGAACACAGAAATTGCATCGGAATTAAATACACAGGCACAATGCCGACTCAAGTACAAGAAGCCTGGCTCTTCTTTCTGTCTATGTTTTGAACCATTCCTGTGACACTAGTAATAAACTCCGATGCTTCACTTCAGGTTTACTGTATCCCTCTGACCGTCTTATTGTCTATGAAACACAGAAATTGTATCGGAATTAAATATATAGGCACAATGCCGACTTAAGTACAAGAAAACTGACTCTTCTTACTGTCTATGTTTTGAAGCATTCCCGTGACACTAGTTATAGATTCCGATGCTTCACTTCAGGTTTACTGTATCCCTCTGACCTCCTTATTGACGATGAAACACAGAAATTGCATCGGAATTAAATACAAAAGCACAATGCCGACTTAAGTGCAAGAGAACTGAATCTTCCTACTGTCTATGTTTTGAACCATTCCTGTGACACTAGTTATAGATTCCGATGCTTCACTTCGGGTTTACTGTATCCCACTGACCTTCTTATTGACGATGAAACACAGAAATTGCATCGGACTTGAATACAAAAGGCACAATGCCGACTTAGGTGCAAGAGGACTGACTCTTATTACTGTCTATGTTTTGAACCATTCTTGTGACACTAGTTATAGATTCCGATGCTTCACTTCTGGTTCACTGTATCCCTCTGACCGTCTTATTGACGATGAAACACTGAAATCCCATCGGAAATAAATACTAAAGGCACAATTCCGACTTAAGTACAAGAAAACTGACTCTTCTTACTCTCTATGTTTGAACCATTGCTGTGACACTAGATATAGATTCCGATGCTTCACTTCAGGTTTACTGTATCCCTCTGACCTTCTTATTGACGATGAAACACAGAAATTGCATCGGAATTAGATACAAAAGGCACAATGCCGACTTAAGTACAAGAAGACTGACTCTTCTTACTGTGTATGCATTAAACTATTCTTGTGACACTAGTTATAGATTCCGATGTTTCACTTCAGGTTCACTGTATACCTCTGACCTTCTTATTGACGATGAAACTCTGAAATTCCATCGGAATTAAATACAAAAGGCACAACGCCGACTTAAGTACAAGAAAACAGCCTCTTCTTACTGTCTATGTTTTGAACCATTCCTGTGACAATAGTTATAGATTCCGATGCAACACTTCAGGTTTACTGTACCCTTCTGACCTTCTTATTGACGATGAAACACAGAAATTGAATTAGAATTAAATAGAATAAGCACAATGCTGACTTAAGTACAAGAAAACTAACTCCTCTTACTGTCTATGTTTTGAACCTTTCCTGTGAGACCAGTTTTAGAGCCCGATGCTTCACTTCAGGTTTACTGTATCCCTTGGACCTTCTTATTGACGATGAAACACAGAAATTGCATCGGAATTAATTACAAAAGGCACAATGCCGACTTAAGTAGAAGAAGACGGACCCTCCTTACTGACTATGATTTGAACATTTCCTGTGAGACCAGTTTCAGATTCTGATGCTTCACTATGTTTACTGTATCCCTTGGACCTTCTTATTGACGATGAAACACAGAAATTGCATTGGAATTAAATACATAAGGCACAACGCCGACTTAAGTACAAGAAGACTGACTCTTCTTACTGACTATCTTTTGAACATTTCCTGTTATACCTGTTTTAGATTCCGATGCTTCACTATATGTTCACTGTATCCCTTGGACCTTCTTGTTGACGATTGAACACAGATATTGCATCGGAATAAAATACAAAAGGCACAATGCCGACTTAAGTACAAGAAGACTGACTCTTCTTACTGACTATGTTTTGAACATTTCCTGTGAGACCAGTTTTAGATTCCAATGCTTCGCTATATGTTTACTGTATCCCTTGGACCAACTTATTGACGATGAAACACAGAAATTGCATCAGAATAAAATACAAAAGGCACAATGCTGACGTAAGTACAAGAAAACTGACTCTTCCTACTGACTATGATTTCAACATTTCCTGTGAGACCAGTTTTAGTTTCCGATGCTTCACTATATGTTTACTGTATGCCTTGGACCTTCTTATTGACGATGAAACACAGAAATTCCATCGGAATCAAATACAAAAGGCACAATGCCGACTCAAGTGCAAGAAGAAAGGCTCTTCTTACTGTCGATGTTTTGAAACTTTCCTGTGAGACCGGTTTTAGATTCCGATACTTCACTTCAGGTTTACTGTATCCCTTGGATCTTCTTGTTGACGACGAAACACAGAAATTGCATTGGAATTAAATAGAAAAGGCACAATGCCGACTTAAGTACAAGAAAACAGACTCTTCTTACTGTCTATGTTTTGAACCAACTCTGTGACACTAGTTACACATTCCGATGCTTCACTTCAGATTTACTGTATCCCTCTGACCTTCTTATTGACGATGAAACACAGAGAATGCATCGGAATTAAATACAAGAGGCACAATACCGATTTAAGTACAAGAAAACTGATGCTTCTTACTGTCTATGTTTTGAACCATTCCATTGACACTAATTATAGATTCCGATGCTTCACTTCATTTTTACTGTATCCCTCTGACCTTCTTGCTGACGATGAAACACAGAAATTGCAGCGGAATTAAATACAAAATGCACAATGCCGACTTAAGTACTAGAAATCTGACTCGTCTTACTGTCTATGTTTTGAACCATTCCTGTGACACTAGTTATCGATTCCGATGCTTCACTTCAGGTTTACTGTATCGCTCTGACCTTCTTATTGACGATGAAACAAAGAAATTGCATCGGAATTAAATACGAAAGTCACAATGCCAAATTAAGTACAAGAAAACTGACTCTTCTTACTGTCTGTGTTTTGATACATTCCATTGACACTAGTTATAGATTCCGATGCTTCACTTCAGGTTTACTGTATCCCTCTGACCTTCTTATTGACGATGAAACACAGAAATTGCATCGGAATTAAATACAAAATGCACAATGCCGTCTTAAGTACAAGAAATCTGACTCGTCTTACTGTCTATGTTTTGAACCATTCCTGTGACCCTAGTTATCGATTCCGATGCTTCACTTCAGGTTTACTGTATCGCTCTGACCTTCTTATTGACGATGAAACAAAGAAATTGCATCGGAATTAAATACGAAAGTCACAATGCCAAATTAAGTACAAGAAAACTGACTCTTCTTACTGTCTATGTTTTGATACATTCCATTGACACTAGTTATAGATTCCGATGCTTCACTGCAGGTTTACTGTATCCCTCTGACCTTCTTATTGACGATGAGACACAGAGAATGCATCGGAATTAAATACAAAAGGCACAATGCCGACTTAAGTACAAGAAGACCGACTCTTCTTACTGTCTATGTTTTGAACTATTCCTGTGACACTAGTTATAGATTCCGATGCTTCACTTCAGGTTTATTGTATCCCTCTGACCGTCTTATTGACGATGAAACACAGAAATTGCATCGGAATTAAATGCACAAGGCACAATGCCGAATCAAGGACAAGAAGACTGGCTCTTCCTACTGTCTATGTTTTGAACCTTGCCTGTGACACTAGTTATAGATTCCGATGCTTCACTTCAGGTTTACTGTATCCCTCTGACCGTCTTATTGACGATGAAACACAGAAATTGTATCGGAATTAAATTTATAGGCACAATGCCGACTTAAGTACAAGAAGACTGACTCTTATTACTGTGTATGTATTGAACCGTTCTTGTGACACTAGTTATAGATTCCGATGTCTCACTTCAGGTTCACTGTATTCCTCTGACCTTCTTATTGACGATGAAACACTGAAATTCCATCGGAATTAAATACAAACGGCACAATGCCGACTTAAGTACAAGAAAACTGCCTCTTCTTACTGTCTATGTTTTGAACCATTCCTGTGGCAATAGTTATAGATTCCGATGCCCCACTTCAGGATTACTGTATCCCTCTGACCTTCTTATTGACGATGAAACACAGAAATTGAATTAGAATTAAATAGAATGAGCACAATGCTGACTTAAGTACAAGAAAACTAACTCTTCTTATTGTCTATGTTTTGTACCTTTCCTGTGAGACCAGTTTTAGGGTGCGATGCTTCACTTCAGGTTTACTGTATCCCTTGGACCTTCTTATTGACGATGAAACACAGAAATTGCATCGGAATTAATTACAAAAGGCACAATGCCGACTTAAGTACAAGAAGACTGACTCTCCTTACTGTCTATGGTTTGATTATTTCCTGTGAGACCAGTTTTAGATTCTGATGCTTCACTATATGTTTACTGTATCCCTCGGACCTTCTTATTGACGATGAAACACAGAAATTGCATCGGAATTAGATACATAAGGCACAACGCCGACTTAAGTACAAGAAGACTGACTCTTCTAACTGACTATGTTTTGAACATTTCCTGTGAGACCAGTTTTAGATTCCAATGCTTCGCTATATGTTTACTGGATCCCTTGGACCTTCTTATTGACGATGAAACACAGAAATTGCATCAGAATAAAATACAAAAGGCACAATGCTGACTTAAGTACAAGAAGACTCACTCTTCCTACTGACTATGATTTCAACATTTCCTGTGAGACCAGTTTTAGTTTCCGATGCTTCACTATATGTTTACTGTATCCCTTGGACCTTCTTATTGACGATGAAACACAGAAATTTCATCGGAATTAAATAGAAAAGGTACAATGCGGACTTAAGTACAAGAAATCTGACTCATCTTACTGTCTATGTTTTGAACCATTCCTATGACACTAGTTATAGATTCCGATGCTTCACTTCAGGTTTACTGTATCCCTCTGACCTTCTTATTGACGATGAGACACAGAGAATGCATCGGAATTATATACAAAAGGCACAATGCCGACTTAAGTATAAGAAGACCGACTCTTCTTACTGTCTATGATTTGAACTATTCCTGTGACACTAGTTATAGATTCCGATGCTTCACTTCAGGTTTATTGTATCCCTCTGACCGTCTTATTGACGATGAAACACAGAAATTGCATCGGAATTAAATGCAAAAGGCACAATGCCGAATCAAGGACAAGAAGACCGGCTCTTAATACTGCCTATGTTTTGAACCATGCCTGTGACACTAGTTATAGATTCCGATGCTTCACTTCAGGTTTACTGTATCCCTCTGACCGTCTTATTGACGATAAAACACAGAAATTGCATCGGAATTAAATACATAGGCACAATGCCGACTCAAGTACAAGAAGACTGGCTCTTCTTACTGTCTATGTTTTGAACCATTCCTGTGACACTAGTTACAAACTCCGATGCTTCACTTCAGGTTTACTGTATCCCTCTGAGCTTCTTATTGACGGTGAAACACAGAAATAGCATCAGAATTAAATAGAAAAGGCACAATGCCGACTTAAGTACAAGAAAACTGACTCTTCTTACTGTCTATGTTTTGAAGAATTCCCGTGACACTAGTTATAGATTCCGATGCTTCACTTCAGGTTTACTGTATCCCTCTGACCTTCTTATTGACGATGAAACAAAGAAATTGCATCGGAATTAAATACAAAAGGCATATACCGACTCAAGTACAAGAAGACTGGCTCTTCTTACAGTCTATGTTTTGAAACTCTCCTGTGAGACCGGTTTTAGATTCCGATGCTTCACTTCAGGTTTAGTGTATCCCTCTTAGCTACTTGTTGACGATGAAACACAGAAATTGCATCGGAATTAAATCAAAAAGGCACAATGCCGACTTAAGAACAAGAAAACTGATTCTTCTTACTGTCTATGTTTTGAACCATTCCTGTGACACTAGTTATAGATTCCGATGCTTCACTTCCGGTTTACTGTATCCCTCTGACCTTCTTATTGACGATGAAACAAAGAAATTGAATCGGAATTAAATACAAAAGGCACAATGCCGACTTAAGTACAAGAAAACTGACTCTTCTTACTGTCTATGCCTTGAACGATTCCTGTGACACTAGTTATAGATTCCGATGCTTCACTTCAGGTTTACTGTATCCCTCTGACATTCTTATTGACGATGAAACATAGAAATTGCATCGGAATTAATTACAAAAGGGACAATGCTGATTTAAATACAAGAAAACTCACTCTTCTTACTGTCTATGTTCTGAATTATTCATGTGACATCAGTTATAGATTCCGATGCTTCACTTTAGGTTTGTTGTATCCCTCTGACCTTCTTATTGACGATGAAACACAGAAATTGCATGGGAATTAAATACAAAAGTCACAACGCCGACTTGAGTACAAGAAGACTGACTCTTCTTACTGACTATCTTTGATCATTTCCTTTTATACCAGTTTTAGATTCCGATGCTTCACTATATGTTTACTGTATCCCTTGGATCTTCTTATTGACGACGAAACACAGAAATTGCATTGGAATTAAATACAAAAGGCACAATGCCGACTTAAGTACAAGAGGACTGACTCTTATTACTGTCTATGTTTTGAACCATTCTTGTGACACTAGTTATAGATTCCGATGCTTCACTTCTGGTTCACTGTATCCCTCTGACCGTCTTATTGACGATGAAACACTGAAATCCCATCGGAATTAAATACAAAAGGCACAATGCCGACTTAAGTACAAGAAAACTGACTCTTCTTACTCTCTATGTTTTGAACCATTGCAGTGACAATAGATATAGTTTCTGATGCTTCACTTCAGGTTTACTGTATCTCTCTGACCTTCTTATTGACGATGAAACACAGAAATTGCATCGGAAGTAGATACAAAAGGCGCAATGCCGACTTAAGTACAAGAAGACTGACTCTTATTACTGTGTATGTATTGAACCATTCTTGTGACACTAGTTATAGATTCCGATGTTTCACTTCAGGTTCACTGTATACCTCTGACCTTCTTATTGACGATGAAACACTGAAATTCCATCGGAATTAAATACAAAAGGCACAATGCCGACTTAAGTACAAGGAAACTGACTCTTCTTACTGTCTATGCTTTGAACCATTCCTGTAACACTAGTTATAGATTCCGATGCTTCACTTCAGGTTTACGGTATCCCTCTGACATTCTTATTGACGATGAAACATAGAAATTGCATCGGAATTAATTACAAAAGGGACAATGCTGATTTAAATACAAGAAAACTCACTCTTCTTACTGTCTATGTTCTGAATTATTCATGTGACATCAGTTATAGATTCCGATGCTTCACTTTAGGTTTGTTGTATCCCTCTGACCTTCTTATTGACGATGAAACACAGAAATTGCATGGGAATTAAATACAAAAGTCACAACGCCGACTTCAGTACAAGAAGACTGACTCTTCTTACTGACTATCTTTGAACATTTCCTGTTATACCACTTTTAGATTCCGATGCTTCACTATATGTTTACTGTATCCGTTGGACCTTCCTATTGACGTTTAAACACAGAAATTGCATCGGAATTAAATACAAAAGGCACAATGCCGACTTAAGTACAAGAAGACTGACTCTCCTTACTGACTATGTTTTGAACATTTCCTGTGAGACCAGTTTTAGATTCCGATGCTTCACTTCAGGTTTAGTGTATCCCTCTGAACTTCTTGTTGACGATGAAACACAGAAATTGCATCGGAATTAAATAAAAAAGGCACAATGCCGACTTAAGAACAAGAAAACTGACTCTTCTTACTGTCTATGTTTTGAACCACTCCTGTGACACTAGTTATAGATTCCGATGCTTCACTTCAGGTTTACTGTATCCCTCTGACCTTCTTATTGACGATGAAACACAGAATTTGCATCAGAATTAATTACAAAAGGCAGAATGCCGACTTAAGTACAAGAAAACTGACTCTTCTTACTGTCTATGCTTTGAACCATTCCTGTAACACTAGTTATAGATTCCGATGCTTCACTTCAGGTTTACGGTATCCCTCTGACATTCTTATTGACGATGAAACATAGAAATTGCATCGGAATTAATTACAAAAGGGACAATGCTGATTTAAATACAAGAAAACTCACTCTTCTTACTGTCTATGTTCTGAATTATTCATGTGACATCAGTTATAGATTCCGATGCTTCACTTTAGGTTTACTGTATCCCTCTGACCTTCTTATTGACGATGAAACACAGAAATTGCATGGGAATTAAATACAAAAGTCACAACGCCGACTTCAGTACAAGAAGACTGACTCTTCTTACTGACTATCTTTGATCATTTCCTGTTATACCAGTTTTAGATTCCGATGCTTCACTATATGTTTACTGTATCCCTTGGATCTTCTTATTGACGACGAAACACAGAAATTGCATTGGAATTAAATACAAAAGGCACAATGCCGACTTAAGTACAAGAAAACTGACTCCTCTTACTGTCTATGATTTGAACCATTCCTGTGACACTAGTTGTAGATTCCGATGCTTCACTACAGGTTTACTGTATCCCTCTGACCTTCTTACTGACGATGAAACACAGAAATTGCATCGGATTTAAATACAAAAGGCACAATGCCGACTTAAGTACAAGAAAACTGACTCCTCTTACTGTCTATGATTTGAACCATTCCTGTGACACTAGTTGTAGATTCCGATGCTTCACTACAGGTTTACTGTATCCCTCTGACCTTCTTATTGACGATGAAACACAGAAATTGAATCAGAATTAAATAGAAAAGGCACAATGGTGACTTATGTACAAGAAAACTAACTCTTCTTACTGTCTATGTTTTGATCCTTTCCTGTGAGACAAGTTTTAGGGTCCGATGCTTCACTTCAGGTTTACTGTATCCCTTGGACCTTCTTATTGACGATGAAACACAGAAATTGCATCGGAATTAAATACAAAATTCACAATGCCGACTTAAGTACAAGAAGATTGACTCTCCTTTCTGACTATGATTTGAACATTTCCTGTGAGACCAGTTTTAGATTCTGATGCTTCACTATATGTTTACTGTATCCCTTGGACCTTCTTATTGACGATGAAACACAGAAATTGCATCAGAATTAAATACAAAAGGCACAACGGCGACTTAAGTACAAAAAGACTGACTCTTCTTACTGACTATCTTTTGAACATTTCCTGTTATACCAGTTTTAGATTCCGATGCTTCACTATATGTTTACTGTACCCCCTTGGACCTGCCTATTGACGTTTAAACACAGAAATTGCATCGGAATTAAATACAAAAGGCACAATGCTGACTTAAGTACAAGAAAACTGACTCTTCCTACTGTCTATGTCGTGAACCATTCTTGTGACACTAGTTATAGATTCCGATGCTTCACTTCAGGTTCACTGTATCCCTCTGACCTTCATATTGACGATGAATCACTGAAATTCCATCGGAATTAAATACAAAAGGCACAAAGCCGACTTAAGTACAAGAAAACTGACTCCTCTTACTGTCTATGTTTTGAACCGTTCCTGTGACACTAGTTATAGATTCCGATGCTTCAATTCAGGTTTACTGTATCCTTCTGACCTTCTTATTGACGATGAAACACAGAAATTGAATCAGAATTAAATAGAAAAGGCTCAATGGTGCCTTAACTACAAGAAAACTAACTCTTCTTACTGTCTATGCTTTGAACCATTCCTGTAACACTAGTTATAGATTCCGATGCTTCACTTCAGGTTTACGGTATCCCTCTGACATTCTTATTGACGATGAAACATAGAAATTGCATCGGAATTAATTACAAAAGGGACAATGCTGATTTAAATACAAGAAAACTCACTCTTCTTACTGTCTATGTTCTGAATTATTCATGTGACATCAGTTATAGATTCCGATGCTTCACTTTAGGTTTACTGTATCCCTCTGACCTTCTTATTGACGATGAAACACAGAAATTGCATGGGAATTAAATACAAAAGTCACAACGCCGACTTCAGTACAAGAAGACTGACTCTTCTTACTGACTATCTTTGAACATTTCCTGTTATACCACTTTTAGATTCCGATGCTTCACTATATGTTTACTGTATCCGTTGGACCTTCCTATTGACGTTTAAACACAGAAATTGCATCGGAATTAAATACAAAAGGCACAATGCCGACTTAAGTACAAGAAGACTGACTCTCCTTACTGACTATGTTTTGAACATTTCCTGTGAGACCAGTTTTAGATTCCGATGCTTCACTTCAGGTTTAGTGTATCCCTCTGAACTTCTTGTTGACGATGAAACACAGAAATTGCATCGGAATTAAATAAAAAAGGCACAATGCCGACTTAAGAACAAGAAAACTGACTCTTCTTACTGTCTATGTTTTGAACCACTCCTGTGACACTAGTTATAGATTCCGATGCTTCACTTCAGGTTTACTGTATCCCTCTGACCTTCTTATTGACGATGAAACACAGAATTTGCATCAGAATTAATTACAAAAGGCAGAATGCCGACTTAAGTACAAGAAAACTGACTCTTCTTACTGTCTATGCTTTGAACCATTCCTGTAACACTAGTTATAGATTCCGATGCTTCACTTCAGGTTTACGGTATCCCTCTGACATTCTTATTGACGATGAAACATAGAAATTGCATCGGAATTAATTACAAAAGGGACAATGCTGATTTAAATACAAGAAAACTCGCTCTTCTTACTGTCTATGTTCTGAATTATTCATGTGACATCAGTTATAGATTCCGATGCTTCACTTTAGGTTTACTGTATCCCTCTGACCTTCTTATTGACGATGAAACACAGAAACTGCATGGGAATTAAATACAAAAGTCACAACGCCGACTTCAGTACAAGAAGACTGACTCTTCTTACTGACTATCTTTGATCATTTCCTGTTATACCAGTTTTAGATTCCGATGCTTCACTATATGTTTACTGTATCCCTTGGATCTTCTTATTGACGACGAAACACAGAAATTGCATTGGAATTAAATACAAAAGGCACAATGCCGACTTAAGTACAAGAAAACTGACTCCTCTTACTGTCTATGATTTGAACCATTCCTGTGACACTAGTTGTAGATTCCGATGCTTCACTACAGGTTTACTGTATCCCTCTGACCTTCTTACTGACGATGAAACACAGAAATAGCATCGGATTTAAATACAAAAGGCACAATGCCGACTTAAGTACAAGAAAACTGACTCCTCTTACTGTCTATGATTTGAACCATTCCTGTGACACTAGTTGTAGATTCCGATGCTTCACTACAGGTTTACTGTATCCCTCTGACCTTCTTATTGACGATGAATCACAGAAATTGAATCAGAATTAAATAGAAAAGGCACAATGGTGACTTATGTACAAGAAAACTAACTCTTCTTACTGTCTATGTTTTGATCCTTTCCTGTGAGACAAGTTTTAGGGTCCGATGCTTCACTTCAGGTTTACTGTATCCCTTGGACCTTCTTATTGACGATGAAACACAGAAATTGCATCGGAATTAAATACAAAATTCACAATGCCGACTTAAGTACAAGAAGATTGACTCTCCTTTCTGACTATGATTTGAACATTTCCTGTGAGACCAGTTTTAGATTCTGATGCTTCACTATATGTTTACTGTATCCCTTGGACCTTCTTATTGACGATGAAACACAGAAATTGCATCAGAATTAAATACAAAAGGCACAACGGCGACTTAAGTACAAAAAGACTGACTCTTCTTACTGACTATCTTTTGAACATTTCCTGTTATACCAGTTTTAGATTCCGATGCTTCACTATATGTTTACTGTACCCCCTTGGACCTTCCTATTGACGTTTAAACACAGAAATTGCATCGGAATTAAATACAAAAGGCACAATGCTGACTTAAGTACAAGAAAACTGACTCTTCCTACTGTCTATGTCGTGAACCATTCTTGTGACACTAGTTATAGATTCCGATGCTTCACTTCAGGTTCACTGTATCCCTCTGACCTTCATATTGACGATGAATCACTGAAATTCCATCGGAATTAAATACAAAAGGCACAAAGCCGACTTAAGTACAAGAAAACTGACTCCTCTTACTGTCTATGTTTTGAACCGTTCCTGTGACACTAGTTATAGATTCCGATGCTTCAATTCAGGTTTACTGTATCCTTCTGACCTTCTTATTGACGATGAAACACAGAAATTGAATCAGAATTAAATAGAAAAGGCACAATGGTGCCTTAACTACATGAAAACTAACTCTTCTTACTGTCTATGCTTTGATCCTTTCTTGTGAGACCAGTTTTAGGGTCCGATACTTCACTTCAGGTTTACTGTATCCCTCGGACCTTCTTATTGACGGTGAAACACAGAAATTGCATCGGAAATAAATACAAATTTCACAATGCCGATTTAAGTACAAGAAGACTGACTCTCCTTACTGACTATGTTTTGAACATTTCCTGTGAGACCAGTTTTAGATTCCGATGCTTCACTTAAGGTTTAGTGTATCCCTCTGAACTTCTTGTTGACGATGAAACACAGAAATTGCATCGGAATAAAATAAAAAAGGCACAATGCCGACTTAAGAACAAGAAAACTGACTCTTCTTACTGTCTATGTTTTGAACCATTCCTGTGACACTAGTTATAGATTCCGATGCTTCACTTCAGGTTTACTGTATCCCTCTGACCTTCTTATTGACGATGAAACAAAGAAATTGTATCGGAATTAAATACAAAAGGCGCAATGCCGACTTAAGTACAAGAATACTGACTCTTCTTACTGTCTATGTTTTGAACCATTCCTGTAACACTAGTTATAGATTCCGATGCTTCACTTCCGGTTAACTGTATCCCTCTGACCTTCCTATTGACGATGAAACACAGAAATTGAATCGGAATTAAATACAAAAGGCACAATGCCGACTTAAGTACAATAAAGCTGACTCTTCTTACTGTCTATGTTTGAAGCATTCCTGTGACACTAGTAATAGATTCCGATGCTTCACTTCAGGTTTACTGTATCCCTCTGACCTTCTTATTGACGATGAAACACAGAATTTGCATCAGAATTAAATACAAAAGGCAGAATGCCGACTTAAGTACAAGAAAACTGACTCTTATTACTGTCTATGCTTTGAACCATTCCTGTGACGCTAGTTATAGATTCCGATGCTTCACTTCAGGTTTACTGTATCCCTCTGACATTCTTATTGACGATGAAACATAGAAATTGCATCGGAATTAATTACAAAAGGGACAATGCTGATTTAAATACAAGAAAACTCACACTTCTTACTGTCTATGTTCTGAATTATTCATGTGACATCAGTTATAGATTCCGATGCTTCACTTTAGGTTTACTGTATCCCTCTGACCTTCTTATTGACGATGAAACACAGAAATTGAATGGGAATTAAATACAAAAGTCACAACGCCGACTTCAGTACAAGAAGACTGACTCTTCTTACTGACTAACTTTGATCATTTCCTGTTATATCAGTTTTAGATTCCGATGCTTCACTATATGTTTACTGTATCCCTTGGATCTTCTTATTGACGACGAAACACAGAAATTGCATTGGAATTAAATACAAAAGGCACAATGCCGACTTAAGTACAAGAGAACTGACTCTTATTACTGTCTATGTTTTGAACCATTCTTGTGACACTAGTTAAAGATTCCGATGCTTCACTTCTGTTTCACTGTATCCCTCTGACCGTCTTATTGACGATGAAACACTGAAATCCCATCGGAATAAAATACAAAAGGCACAATGCCGACTTAAGTACAAGAAAACTGACTCTTCTTACTCTCTATGTTTTGAACCACTGCTGTGACACTAGATATAGTTTCCGATGCTTCACTTCAGGTTTACTGTATCCCTCTGACCTTCTTATTGACGATGAATCACAGAAATTGCATCGGAAGTAGATACAAAAGGCACAATGCCGACTTAAGTACAAGAAGACTGACTCTTATTACTGTCTATGTTTTGAACCATTCTTGTGACACTAGTTATAGATTCCGATGCTTCACTTCAGGTTCACTGTATCCCTCTGACCTTCATATTGACCATGAATCACTGAAATTCCATCGGAATTAAATACAAAAGGCACAATGCCGATTTAAGTACAAGAAAACTGACACTTCTTACTGACTATGTTTTGAACATTTCCTGTGAGACCAGTTTTAGATTCCTATGCTTCACTATATGTTTACTGTATCCCTTGGAGCTTCTTATTCACCATGAAACACAGAAATTCAATCAGAATTAAATACAAAAGGCACAATGCTGACTTAAGTACAAGAAAACTGACTCTTCTTACTGTCTATGTCTTGAACCATTCCTGTGACACTAGTTATAGATTCCGATGCTCACTTCAGGTTCACTGTATCCCTCTGGCCTTCATATTGACGATGAATCACTGAAATTCCATCGGAATTAAATACATAAGGCACAATGCCGACTTAAGTACAAGAAAACTGACTCCTCTTACTGTCTATGTTTTGAACCGTTCCTGTGACACTAGTTATAGATTCCGATGCTTCACTTCATTTTTACTGTATCCCTCTGACCTTCTTATTGACGATGAACACAGAAATTGAATCAGAATTAAATAGAAAAGGCACAATGGTGACTTAAGTACAAGAGAACTAACTCTTCTTACTGTCTATGTTTTGATCCTTTCTTGTGAGACCAGTTTTAGGGTCCGATGCTTCACTTCAGGTTTACTGTATCCCTTGGACCATCTTATTGACGATGAAACACAGAAATTGCATCGGAATTAAATACAAAATTCCCATTGCCGATTTAAGTACAAGAAGACTGACTCTCCTTACTGACTATGATTTGAACATTTCCTGTGAGACCAGTTTTAGATTCCGATGCTTCACTATATGTTTACTGTATCCCTTGGACCTTCTTATTGACGATGAAACACGGAAATTGCATCGGAATTAAATAGAAAAGGCACAATGCGGACTTAAGTACAAGAAAACTGACTGTTCTTACTGTGTATATTTTGAACCATTCCTGTGACACTAGTTATAGATTCCGATGCTTCACTTCAGGTATACTATATCTCTCTGACCTTCTTATTGACGATGAAACGCAGAAATTGCATCGGAATTAAATACAAAAGGCACAATGCCGACGCAAGTACAAGAAGACTGGCTCTTTTACTGTCTATGTTTTGAAACTGTCCTGTGAGACGGGTTTAGATTCCGATGCTTCACTTAGGGTTTACTGTATCCCTTGAATCTTCTTATTGACGACGAAACACAGAAATTGCATCGGAATTAAATACGAAAGGCACAATGCCGACTTAAGTACGAGAGGACTGACTCTTATTACTGTCTATGTTTTGAACCATTCTTGTGACACTAGTTATAGATTCCGATGCTTCACTTCTGGTTCACTGTATCCCTCTGACCGTCTTATTGTAGATGAAACACTGAAATCCCATCGGAATTAAATACAATAGGCACAATGCCGACTTAAGTAAAATAAAACTGACTCTTCTTACTCTCTATGTTTTGAATCATTGCTGTGACACTAGATATAGATTCCGATGCTTCACTTCAGGTTTACTGTATCCCTCTGACCTTCTTATTGACGATGAAACACAGAAATTGCATCGGAATTAGATACAAAAGACACAATGCCGACTTAAGTACAAGAAGACTGATTCTTATTACTGTGTATGTATTGAACCATTCTTGTGACACTAGTTATAGATTCCGATGTTTCAGTTCAGGTTCACTGTATACCTCTGACCTTCTTATTGACGATGAAACACTGAAATTCCATTGGAATTAAATACAAAAGGCACAATGCCGACTTAAGTACAAGAAAACTGCCTCTTCTTACTGTCTATGTTTTGAACCATTCCTGTGACAATAGTTATAGATTCTGATGCTCCACTTCAGGTTTACTGTATCCCTCTGACCTTCTTATTGACGATGAAACACAGAAATTGAATTAGAATTAAATAGAATTAGCACAATGCTGACTTAAGTACAAGAAAACTAACTCTTCTTACTGTCTATGTTTTGAACCTTTCCTGTGAGAACAGTTTTAGGGTCCGATGCTTCACTTCAGGTTTACTGTATCCCTTGGACCTTCATATTGACGACGAAACACAGAAATTGCAACGGAATTAATTACAAAAAGCACAATGCCGACTTAAGTACAAGAAGACTGACTCTCCTTACTGACTATGTTTTGAACATTTCCTGTGAGACCCGTTTTTGATTCTGATGCTTCACTATAAGTTTACTGTATCCCTTGGACCTTCTTATTGACGATGAATCACAGAAATTGCATCGGAATCAAATACATAAGCCACAACGCCGACTTAAGTACAAGAAGACTGACTCTTCTTACTGACTATCTTTTGAACACTTCCTGTTATACCAGTTTTAGATTCTGATGCTTCACTATATGTTCACTGTATCCCTTGGACCTTCTTGTTGACGATTAAACACAGATATTGCATCGGAATTAATCACAAAAGGCACAATGCCGACTTAAGTACAAGAAGACTGACTCTTCTTACTGACTATGTTTTGAACATTTCCTGTGAGACCAGTTTTAGATTCCAGTGCTTCACTATATGTTTACAGTATCCCTTGGACCTTCTTATTGACGATGAAACACAGAAATTGCATCAGAATAAAATACAAAAGGCACAATGCTGACTTAAGTACAAGAAGACTGACTCTTCCTACTGAGTATGATTTCAACATTTCCTGTGAGACCAGTTTTAGTTTCCGATGCTTCACTATATGTTTACTGTATCCCTTGGACCTTCTTATTGACGAAGAAACGCAGAAATTTCATCGGAATTAAATAGAAAAGGCACAATGCGGACTTAAGTACAAGAAAAGTGACTCTTCTTACTGTGTATGCTTTTGAACCATTCCTGTGACACTAGTTATAGATTCCATTGCTTCACTTCAGGTATACTATATCTCTCTGACCTTCTTATTGGCGATGAAACACAGAAATTGCATCGGAATCAAATACAAAAGGCACAATGCCGACTCAAGAGCAAGAAGAAAGGCTCTTCTTACTGTCTATGATTTGAAACTTTCCTGTGAGACCGGTTTTAGATTCCGTTGCTTCACTTCAGGTTTACTGTATCCCTTGGATCTTCTTGTTGACGACGAAACACAGAAATTGCACCGGAATTAAATAGAAAAGGCACAATGCCGACTTAAGTACAACAAAACCGACTCTTCCTACTGTCTATGTTTTGAACCATTCCTGTGACACTAGTTACACATTCCGATGCTTCACTTCAGATTTACTGTATCCCTCTGACCTTCTTATTGACGATGAAACACAGAAATTGCAGCGGAATTAAATACAAGAGGCACAATGCCGATTTAAGTACAAGAAAACTGAAGCTTCTTACTGTCTATGTTTTGAACCTTTCCATTGACACTAGTTATAGATTCCGATGCTTCACTTCATTTTTACTGTATCCCTCTGACCTTCTTACTGACGATGAAACACAGAAATTGCAGCGGAATTAAATACAAAGAGCAAAATGCCGACTTAAGTAGAAGGAAACTGACTCTTCTTACTGTCTTAGTTTTGAACCATTCCTGTGACACTAGTTATAGATTTCGATGCTTCACATCAGGTTTACTGTATCCCTCTGACCTTCGTATTGACGATGAAACACAGTAATTGCATCGGAATTAAATACAAAAGGCACAATGCCGACTTAAGTAAAAGAAATCTTACTCATCTTACTGTCTATGCTTTGAACCATTCCTGTGACACTAGTTATCGATTCCGATGCTTCACTTCAGGTTTTCTGTATCGCTCTGACCCTCTTATTGACGATGAAAAATAGAAATTGCATCGGAATTAAATACAAAAGTCACAATACCAAATTAAGTACAAGAAAACTGACTCTTCTTACTGTCTATGCTTTGAACCATTCCATTGACACTAGTTATAGATTCCGATGCTTCACTTCAGGTTTACTGTATCCCTCTGACCTTCCTATTGACGATGAGACACAGAAATTGCATCAGAATTAAATAGAAAAGGCACAATGCCGACTTAAGTACAAGAAAACTGACTCTTCTTACTGTCTATGATTTGAAGCATTCCCGTGACACTAGTTATAGATTCCGATGCTTCACTTCAGGTGTACTATATCCCTCTGACCTTCTTAGTGACAATGAAACACAGAAATTGCAGCGGAATTAAATACAAAAGCACAATGCCGACTTAAGTGCAAGAGAACTGAATCTTCCTACTGTCTATGTTTTGAACCATTCCTGTGACACTAGTTATAGATTCCGATGCTTCACTTCGGGTTTACTGTATCCCACTGGCCTTATTATTGACGATGAAACCCAGAAATTGCATCGGAATTTAATAGAAAAGGCACAATGCCGATTAAGTACATGAAAACTGATTCTTCTTACTATCCATGTTTTGAACCATTCCTGTGACACTAGTTATAGATTCCGATGCTTCACTTCAGGTTTACTGTATCCCTCTGACCTTCTTATTGACGATGAAACAAAGGAATTGCATCGGAATTAAATACAAAAGGCACAATGCCGACTCAAGTACAAGAAGACTGGCTCTTCTTACTGTCTATGTTTTGAAACTTTCCTGTGAGACCGGTTTTAGATTCCGATGCTTCACTTCAGGTTTAGTGTATCCCTCTGACCTTCTTATTGATGATGAAACACAGAAATTGCATCGGAATTAAATACAAAAGGCACAATGCCGACTCAAGTACAAGAAGACTGGCTCTTCTTACTGTCTATGTTTTGAACCATTCCTGTGACACTAGTTATAGATTCCGATGTTTCACTTCCGGTTTACTGTTTCCCTCTGACCTTCTTATTGACGATGGAACACAGATATTGCATCGGAATTAAATACAAAAGGCACAATGTCGACTTAAGTACAAGAAAACTGACTCTTCTTACTGTCTATGTCTTGAACCATTCCTGTGACACTAGTTATAGATTCCGATGCTTCACTTCCGGTTTACTGTATCCCTCTGACCTTCTTATTGACGATGAAACACAGAAATTGCAGCGGAATTAAATACAAAAAGCAAAATGCCGACTTAAGTAGAAGAAAATTGACTCTTCTTACTGTCCTTGTTTTGAATCATTCCTGTGACACTAGTTATAGATTTCGATGCGTCACTTCAGGTTTACTGTATCCCTCTGACCTTCTTATTGACGATGAAACACAGAAATTGCATCGGAATTAATTAGAAAAGGCACAATGCCGATTAAGTACATGAAAACTGATTCTTCTTACTATCCATGTGTTGAACCAATCCTGTTACACTAGTTATAGATTCCGATGCTTCACTTCAGGTTTAGTGTATCCCTCTGACCTTCTTATTGACGATGAAACACAGAAATTGCATCGGAATTAAATACAAAAGGCACAATGCCGACTTAAGTACAAGAAAACTGACACTTCTTACTGTCTATATTTTGAACCATTCATGTGACACTAGTTATAGATTCCGATGCTTCACTTCAGGTTTACTGTATCCCTCTGACCTTCTTATTGACGATGAAACAAAGGAATTGCATCGGAATTAAATACAAAAGGCACTATGCCGACTCAAGTACAAGAAGACTGGCTCTTCTTACTGCCTATGTTTTGAAACTTTCCTGTGAGACCGGTTTTAGATTCCGATGCTTCACTTCAGGTTTAGTGTATCCCTCTGAACTTCTTGTTGACGATGAAACACAGAAATTGCATCGGAATTAAATACAAAAGGCACAATGCCGACTTAAGAACAAGAAAACTGACTCTTCTTACTGTCTATGTTTTGAACCACTCCTGTGACACTAGTTATAGATTCCGATGCTTCACTTCAGGTTTACTGTATCCCTCTGACCTTCTTATTGACGATGAAACAAAGAAATTGTATCGGAATTAAATACAAAAGGCGCAATGCCGACTTAAGTACAAGAATACTGACTCTTCTTACTGTCTATGCCTTGAACCATTCCTGTGACACTAGTTATAGATTCCGTTGCTTCACTTCAGGTTACTGTATCCCTCTGACCTTCTTATTGACGATGAAACATAGAAATTGCATCGGAATTAATTACAAAAGGGACAATGCTGATTTAAATACAAGAAAACTCACTCTTCTTACTGTCTATGTTCTGAATTATTCATGTGGCATCGGTTATAGATTCCGATGCTTCACTTTAGGTTTACTGTATCCCTCTGACCTTCTTATTGACGATGAAACACAGAAATAGCATGGGAATTAAATACAAAAGTCACAACGCCGACTTCAGTACAAGAAGACTTACTCTTCTTACTGACTATCTTTGATCATTTCCTGTTATAAAAGTTTTAGATTCCGATGCTTCACTATATGTTTACTGTAGCCCTTGGCCCTTCTCATTGACGATTAAACACAGAAATTGCATCTTAATTATATACAAAAGGCACAATGCCGACTTAAGTACAAGAAGACTGACTCTTCTTACTGACAATGTTTTGAACATTTCCTGTGAGACCAGTTTGAGATTCCGATGTTTCACTATATGTTTACTGTATCCCTTGGACCTTCTTATTGACGATGAAACACAGAAATTGCATCAGAATTAAATACAAAAGGCACAAAGCTTACTTAAGTACAAGAAGACTGACTCTTCCTACTGACTATGATTTCAACATTTCCTGTGAGACCAGTTTTAGATTCCGATGCTTCACTATATGTTTACTGTATCCCTTGGACCTTCTTATTGACGATGAAGCACAGAAATTGCATCGGAATTAATTACAAAAGGGACAATGCTGATTTAAATACAAGAAAACTCACTCTTCTTACTGTCTATGTTCTGAATTATTCATGTGACATCGGTTATAGATTCCGATGCTTCACTTTAGGTTTACTGTATCCCTCTGACCTTCTTATTGACGATGAAACACAGAAATAGCATGGGAATTAAATACAAAAGTCACAACGCCGACTTCAGTACAAGATAACTGACTCTTCTTACTGTGTATGTTTTGAACCATTCCTGTGACACTAGTTATAGATTCCGATGCTTCACTTGAGGTAGGCTATATGTCTCTGACCTTCTTATTGACGATGAAACCCAGATATTGCATCGGAATTAAATACAAAATGCACAATGCCGACTCAAGTACAAGTAGACTGGCTCTTCTTACTGTCTATGTTTTGAAACTTTCCTGTGAGACCGGTTTTAGATTCCGATGCTTCATTGCAGGTATACTGTATTCCCTTGGATCTTCTTGTTGACGACGAAACACAGAAATTGCATCGGAATTAAATAGAAAAGGCACAATGCCGACTTAAGTACAAGAAAACTGACTCCTCTTACTGTCTATGCTTTGAACCAATCCTGTGACACTAGTTACACATTCCGATGCTTCACTTCAAGTTTACTGTATCCCTCTGACCTTCTTATTGACGATGAAACACAGAAATTGCATCGGAACTAAATACAAAATGCACAATGCCGACTCAAGTACAAGAGGACTGGCTCTTCTTACTGTCTATGTTTGGAACCATTCCTGTGACACTAGTTATAGATTCCGATGCTTCACTTCCGGTTTACTGTATCCCTCTGACCTTCTTATTGACGATGAAACACAGATATTGCATCGGAATTATATACAAAAGGCACAATGTCGACTTAAGTACAAGAATACTGACTCTTCTTACTGTCTATGCCTTGAACCATTCCTGTGACACTAGTTGTAGATTCCGATGCTTCACTTCAGGTTACTGTATCCCTCTGACCTTCTTATTGACGATGAAACATATAAATTGCATCGGAATTAATTACAAAAGGGACAATGCTGATTTAAATACAAGAAAACTCACTCTTCTTACTGTCTATGTTCTGAATTATTCATGTGACATCAGTTATAGATTCTGATGCTTCACTTTAGGTTTACTGTATCCCTCTGACCTTCTTATTGACGATGAAACACAGAAATTGCATGGGAATTAAATACTAAAGTCACAACGCCGACTTCAGTACAAGAAGACTGACTCTTCTTACTGACAATGTTTTGAACATTTCCTGTGAGACCAGTTTGAGATTCCGATGTTTCACTATATGTTTACTGTATCCCTAGGACCTTCTTATTGACGATAAAACACAGAAATTGCATGAGAATTAAATACAAAAGGCACAAAGCTTACTTAAGTACAAGAAGACTGACTCTCCCTACTGACTATGATTTCAACATTTCCTGTGAGACCAGTTTTAGATTCCGATGCTTCACTATATGTTTACTGTATCCCTTGGACCTTCTTATTGACGATGAAACACAGAAATTGCATCGGAATTAAATAGAAAAGGCACAATGCGGACTTAAGTACAAGATAACTGACTCTTCTTACTGTGTATGTTTTGAACCATTCCTGTGACACTAGTTACACATTCCGATGCTTCACTTCAAGTTTACTGTATCCCTCTGACCTTCTTATAGACGATGAAACACAGAAATTGCATCGGAATTAAATACAAAAGGCACAATGCCGACTCAAGCACAAGAAGACTGGCTCTTCTTACTGTCTATGTTTTGAACCATTCCTGTGACACTAGTTATAGATTCCGATGCTTCACTTCCGGTTTACTGTATCCCTCTGACCTTCTTATTGACGATGAAACACAGATATTGCATCGGAATTATATACAAAAGGCACAATGTCGACTTAAGTACAAGAAAACTGACTCTTCTTACTGTCTATGCCTTGAACCATTGCTGTGACACTAGTTATAGATTCCGATGCTTCACTTCCGGTTTACTGTTTCCCTCTGACCTTCTTATTGACGATGAAACACAGAAATTGCAGCGGAATTAAATATAAAAAGCATAATGCCGACTTAAGTAGAAGAAAATTGACTCTTCTTACTGTCCTTGTTTTGAATCATTCCTGTGACACTAGTTATAGATTTCGATGCGTCACTTCAGGTTTACTGTATCCCTCTGACCTTCTTATTGACGATGAAACACAGAAATTGCATCGGAATTAAATACAAAAGGCACAAAGCCGACTTAAGTTAAAGAAATCTGACTCTTCTTACTGTCTATGTTTTGAACCATTCCTGTGACACTAGTTATCGATTCCGAGGCTTCAGTTCAGGTTTACTGTATCGATCTGACCTTCTTATTGACGATGAAACACAGAAATTGCATCGGAATTAAATACAAAAGGCGCAATGCCGACTTAAGTACAAGAAAACTGATTCTTCTTACTGTGTATGTTTTGAACCGTTCCTGTGACACTAGTTATAGATTCCGATGCTTCACTTCAGGTAGACTATATCTCTCTGATCTTCTTATTGACGATGAAACCCAGATATTGCATCGGAATTAAATACAAAAGGCACAATGCCGACTCAAGTACAAGAAGACTGGCTCTTCTTACTGTCTATGTTTTGAACCATTCCTGTGACACTAGTTATAGATTCGGATGCTTCACTATATGTTTACTGTATCCCTTGGACCTTCTTATTGACGATGAAACACAGAAATTGCATCGGAATGAAATAGAAAAGGCACAATGCGGACTTAAGTACAAGATAACTGACTCTTCTTACTGCGTATGTTTTGAACCATTCCTGTGACACTAGTTATAGATTCCGATGCTTCACTTCAGGTAGACTATATCTCTCTGACCTTCTTATTGGCGATGAAACCCAGATATTGCATCGGAATTAAATACAAAAGGCACAATGCCGACTCAAGTACAAGAAGACTGGCTCTTCTTACAGTCTATGTTTTGAAACTTTCCTGTGAGACCGGTTTTAGATTCCGTTGCTTCATTGCAGGTATACTGTATTCCCTTGGATCTTCTTGTTGACGGGGAAACACAGAAATTGCATCGGAATTAAATAGAAAAGGCACAATGCCGACTTAAGTACAAGAAAACTGACTCCTCTTACTGTCTATGTTTTGAACCATTCCTGTGACACTAGTTACACATTCCGAAGCTTCACTTCAAGTTTACTGTATCCCTCTGACCTTCTTATTGACGATGAAACACAGAAATTGCATCGGAAGTAAATACAAAAGGTACAATGCCGACTTAAGTAGAAGAAAATTGACTCTTCTTACAGTCCTTGTTTTGAACCATTCCTGTGACACTAGTTATAGATTTCGATGCGTCACTTCAGGTTTACTGTATCCCTCTGACCTTCTTATTGACGATGAAACACAGAAATTGCATCGGAATTAAATAGAAAAGGCACAATGCCGATTAAGTACAAGAAAACTGACTCTTCTTAGTGTCTACGTTTTGAACCATTCCTGTGACACTAGTTATAGATTCCGATGCTTCACTTCAGGTTTACTGTATCCCTCTGACCTTCCTATTGACGATGAAACACAGAAATAGCATCGGAATTAAATACAAAAGGCACAATGCCGACTCAAGTACAAGAAGACTGGCTCTTCTTACTGTCTATGTTTTGAAACTTTCCTGTGAGACCGGTTTTAGATTCCGATGCTTCACTTCAGGTTTAGTGTATCCCTCTGACCTTCTTGTTAGCGATGAAACACAGAAATTGCATCGGAATTAAATACAAAGGCCACGATGCCGACTTCAGAACAAGAAGACTGACTCTTCTTACTGTCTATGTTTTGAACCATTCCTGTGACACTAGTTATAGATTCCGATGCTTCACTTCAGGTTTACTGTATCCCTCAGACCTTCTTATTGACGATGAAACAAAGAAATTGTATCGGAATTAAATACAAAAGGCTCAATGCCGACTTAAGTACAAGAATACTGACTGTTCTTACTGTCTATGTTTTGAACCATTCCTGTGACACTAGTTATAGATTCCGATGCTTCACCTAAGGTTTACTGTATCCCTCTGACCTTCGTATTGACGATGAAACACAGATATTGCATCGGAATTAAATACAAAAAGCACAATACCGACTTAAGTACAAGAAAACTGACTCTTCTTACTGTCTATGTCTTGAACCATTCCTGAGACACTAGTTATAGATTCCGATGCTTCACTTCCGGTTTACTGTATCCCTCTGACCTTCTTATTGACGATGAAACACAGAAATTGCAGCGGAATTAAAAACAAACAGCAAAATGCCGACTTAAGTAGAAGAAAATTGACTCTTCTTACTGTCCTTGATTTGAATCATTCCTGTGACACTAGTTATAGATTTCGATGCGTCACTTCAGGTTTACTGTATCCCTCTGACCTTCTTATTGACGATGAAACACAGAAATTGCATCGGAATTAAATACAAAAGGCACAAGGCCGACTTAAGTTCAAGAAATCTGACTCTTCTTACTGTCTATGTTTTGAACCATTCCTGTGACACTAGTCATCGATTCCGATGCTTCAGTGCAGGTTTACTGTATCGCTCTGACCTTCGTATTGACGATGAAACACAGAAATTGCATCGGAATTAAATACAAAAGGCGCAATGCCGACTTAAGTACAAGAAAACTGACTCTTCTTACTGTCTATGTTTTGAACCATTCCTGTGACACTAGTTATAGATTCCGATGCTTCAATTCAGGTTTACTGTATCCCTCTGACCTTCTTATTGACGATGAAACACAGAAATTGCATCGGAATTAAATACAAGAGGCACAATGCCGATTCAAGAACAAGATGACTGGCTCTTCCTACTGTCTATGTTTTAACCATGCCTGTGACACTAGTTACAGATACCGATGCTTCACTTCAGGTTTACCGTATCCCTCTGACCGTCTTATTGACGATGAAACACAGAAATTGCATCGGAATTAAATATATAGGCACAATGCCGACTCAAGTACAAGAAGACTGGCTCTTCTTACTGTCTATGTTTTGAACCATTCCTGTGACACTAGTTATAGATTCCGATGCTTCACTTCAGGTTTACTGTATCCCTCTGACCTTCTTATTGACGATGAAACACAGAAATTGCATAGGAATTAAATACAAAAGGACAATGCCAACTTAAGTGCAAGAGAACTGACTCTTCCTACTGTCTATGTTTTGAACCATTCCTGTGACACTAGTTATAGTTTCCGATGCTTCACTTCGGGTTTACTGTATCCCACTGACCTTCTTATTGACGATGAAACACAGAAATTGCATCGGAATTAAATACAAAATGCACAATGCTGACTCAAGTACAAGAAGACTGGCTCTTCTTACTGTCTATGCTTTGAACCATTCCTGTGACACTAGTTTTAGATTCCGATGCTTCACTTCTGGTTTACTGTATCCCTCTTACCTTCTTATTGACGATGAAGCAGAGAAATTGCATCGGAATTAAATACAAAAGGCACAATGCCGACTCAAGTACAAGAAGACTGGCTCTTCTTACTGTCTATGTTTTGAACCATTCCTGTGACACTTGTTATAGATTCCGATGCTTCACTTCAGGATTACTGTATCCCTCTGACCTTCCTATTGACGATGAAACACAAAAATTGCATCGGAATTTAATAGAAAAGGCACAATGGCGACTTAAGTACAAGAAAACTGACTCTTCTTACTGTCTATGTTTTGTCCCATTCCCGTGACACTAGTTATAGATTCCGATGCTTCACTTCAGGTTTACTGTATCCCTCTGACCTTCTTATAGACGATGAAACACAGAAATTGCATCGGAATTAAATACAAATGCACAATGTCGACTTAAGTACAAGAGAACTGACTCTTCTTACTGTCTAAGTTTTGAACCATTCCTGTGACACTAGTTATAGAATCCGATGCTTCACTTCAGGTTTACTGTATCCCACTGACCTTCTTATTGACGATTAAACACAGAAATTGCATCGGAATGAAATAGAAAAGGCACAATGCCAATTAAGTACATGAAAACTGACTCTTCTTACTATCTATGTATTGAACCATTCCTGTGACACTAGTTACAGGTTCCGATACTTCACTTCAGGTTTACTGTTTCCCTCTGACCTTCTTATTGACGATGAAACGCAGAAATTGCATCGGAATTAAATACAAAACGCACAATGCCGACTTAAGTACAAGAAAACTGACTCTTCTTACTGTCTATGTTTTTAACCATTCATGTGACACTAATTATAGATTCAGATGCTTCACTTCGGGTTCACTGTATCCCTCTGACCTTCTATTTGACGATGAAACAGAGAAATTGCATCGGAATTTAATACAAAATGCACAATGTCGACTTAAGTACAAGAAAACTGACTCTTCTTACTGTCTATACTTTGAACCATTCATGTGACACTAGTTATAGATTCCGATTCTTCACTTCGGGTTTACTGTATCCCTCTGACCTTCTTATTGACGATGAAACGCAGAAATAGCATCGGAATTAAATACAAAAGGCACAATGCCGACTTAAGTACAAGAAGACTGACTCTTCTTACTGTCTGTGTTTTGAACCTTTCCTGTGACACTAGTTATAGATTCCGATGCTTCACTTCAGGTTTGCTGTATCCCTCTGACCTTCATATTGACGATGAAACACAGAAATTGTATTGGAATTAAATACAAAAGGCGCAATGCCCACTTAAGTACAAGAAAACTGACTCTTCTAACTGTCTATGTTTCGAACCATTCCAGTGACACTAGTTATAGATTCCGATGCTTCACTTCCGGTTCACTGTATCACTCTGACCTTCTTATTGACGATGAAACACAGAAATTGCATCGGAATTAAATACAATAGGCACAATGCCAACTTAAGTACAAGAAAACAGATTCTTCCTACTGTCTATGTTTTGAGCCATTCCTGTGACACTAGTTATAGATTCCGATGCTTCACTTCAGGTGTACTGTATCCCTCTGACCTCTTATTGACGATGAAACACAGAAATTGCATCGGAATAAATTCAAAAGGTACAATGCCGACTTAAGTACAAGAAAACTGACTCTTCTTACTGTCTATGATTATAACCATTCATGTGACACTAGTTATAGATTCCGATGCTTCACTTCAGGTTTACTGTATCCCTCTGACCTTCTTAATGACGATGAAACACAGAAATTGCATCGGAATTAAATACAAGAAGCACAATGCCGACTTAAGTACAAGAAAACTGCTTCTTCTTACTTTCTATGTTTTTGAACCATTCCTGTGACACTAGTTGTAGATTCCGATGCTACACTTCAGATTTACTGTATCCCTCTGACCTTCTTATTCACGATGAGACACAGAAATTGCATCGGAATTAAATAGAAAAGGCACAATGCCGACTTAAGTACAAGAAAACTGACTCTTCTTACTATCTATGTTTTGAACCATTCCTGTGACACTAGTTATAGATTCCAATGCTTCACTTCAGGTTCACTGTATCCCTCTGACCTACTTATTGACGATGAAACACTGAAATTGCATCGGAATTAAATACAAAAGGCACAATGCCGACTTAAGTACAAGAAAACTGACTCTTCTTACTGTCTATGTTTTGTACCATTCCTGTGACACTAGTTATAGATTCCGATGCTTCACTTCAGGTTTACTGTATGCCTCTGACCTTCATATTGACGATGAAACAGAGAAATTGCATCGGAATTAAATAGAAAAGGCACAATGCCGACTTAAGAACAAGAAAACTGACTCTTCTTACTGTCTATGTTTTGAAGCATTCATGTGACACTAGTTATAGATTCCGATGCTTCACTTTAGGTTTACTGTATCCCTCTGACCTTCTTATTGACGATGAAACACAGAAATTGCATAGGAATTAAATACAAAAGGACAATGCCGACTTAAGTGCAAGAGAACTGACTCTTCCTACTGTCTATGTTTTGAACCATACCTGTGACACTAGTTATAGATTCCGATGCTTCCTTCGGGTTTACTGTATCCCACTGACCTTCTTATTCACGATGAAACACAGAAATTGCATCGGAATTAAATATATAGGCACAATGCCGACTCAAGTACAAGAAGACTGGCTCTTCTTACTGTCTATGTTTTGAACCATTACTGTGACACTAGTTATAGACTCCGATGCTTCACTTCGGGTTTACTGTATCCCTCTGACCTTCTTATTCACGATGAAACACAGAAATTGTATCAGAATTAAATAGAAAAGGCACAATGCCGACTTAAGGACAAGAAAACTGACTCTTCTTACTGTCTATGTTTTGAAGCATTCATGTGACACTAGTTATAGATTCCGATGCTTCACTTCAGGTTTACTGTATCCCTCTGACCTTCTTATTGACGATGAAACACAGAAATTGCATAGGAATTAAATACAAAAGGACAATGCCGACATAAGTGCAAGAGAACTGACTCTTCCTACTGTCTATGTTTTGTACCATTCCTGTGACACTAGTTATAGATTCCGATGCTTCCTTCGGGTTTACTGTATCCCACTGACCTTCTTATTGACGATGAGACACAGAAATTGCATCGGAATTAAATAGAAAAGGCACAATGCCGACTTAAGTACAAGAAAACTGACTCTTCTTACTCTCTATGTTTTGAACCATTCCTGTGACACTAGTTATACATTCCGATGCTTCACTTCAGGTTTACATTATCCCTCTGACCTTCTTATCGACGATTAAACACAGAAATTGCATCGGAATGAAATAGAAAAGGCACAATGCCGATTAAGTACATGAAAACTGACTCTTCTTACTATCTATGTATTGAACCATTCCTGTGACACTAGTTACAGATTCCGATGCTTCACTTCAGGTTTACTGTATCCCGCTGACCTTCTTATTGACGATGAAACACAGAAATTGCATCGGAATTAAATACAAAACGCACAATGCCACCTTAAGTACAAGAACACTGACTCTTCTTACTGTCTATGTTTTGAACCATTCATGTGACACTAAGTATAGATTCAGATGCTTCACTTCGGGTTCACTGTATCCCTCTGACCTTCTTTTTGACGATGAAACAGAGGAATTGCATCGGAATTTAATACAAAAGGCACAATGCCGACTTAAGTACAAGAAAACTGACTCTTCTTACTGTCTATGTTTTGAACCATTCCTGTGACACTAGTTATAGATTCCGAAGCTTCACATCAGGTTTACAGTATCCCTCAGACCTTCTTATTGACGATGAAACACAGAAATTGCATCGGAATTAAATACAAAAGGCACAATGGCGACTTAAGTACAAGAAAACTGACTCTTCTTACTGTCTATGTTTTGAACCATTCATGTGACACTAGTTATAGATTCCGATGCTTCACTTCTGGTTTACTGTATCCCTCTAACCTTCTTATTGACAATGAAACACAGAACGTGCATCGGAATTAAATACAAAAGGCACAATGCCGACTTAAGTACAAGAAACCTGACTCTTCTTACTGTCTATGTTTTGAACATTTCCTGTGACACTAGTTATAGATTCCATGCTTCACTTCAGGTTTACTGTATCCCTCTGACCTTATTGACGATGAAACACAGAAATTGCATCGGAATGAAATACAAAAGGTACAATGCCGACTTAAGTACAAGAAAACTGACCCTTCTAACTGTCTATGATTCGTACCATTCCTGTGACACTAGTTATAGATTCCGATGCTTCACTTCAGGTTTACTGTATCCCTCTGACTTTCTTATTGACGATGAAACACAGATATTGCATCGGAATTAAAAACCAAAGGCACAATGCCGACTTAAGTACAAGAAAACAGACTCTTCTTACTGTCTATGTTTTGAACCATTCATGTGACACTAGTTATAGATTCCGATGCTTCACTTTAGGTTTACTGTATCCCTCTGACCTTCGTATTGACGATGAAACACAGAAATTGCATAGGAATTAAATACAAAAGGCACAATGCCGACTTAAGTACAAGAAAACTGACTCTTCCTACTGTCTATGTTAGAACCATTCCTGTGACACTAGTTATAGATTCCGTTGCATCACTTCAGGTTTACTGTATCCCTATGACCTTCTTATTGACGATGAAACACAGATATTGCATCGGAATTAAATACAAAAGGCACAATGCCGAATTAAGTACAAGAAAACGGACTCTTCTTACTGTCTATGTTTTGAACATTCGTGTGACACTAGGTATACATTCCGATGCTTCACTTCTGGTTACTGTATCCCTGTAACCTTCTTACTGACAATGAAACACAGAAATTGCATCGGAATTAAATACAAAAGGCACAATGCCGACTTAAGTACATGAAACCTGACTCTTCTTACTGTCTATGTTTTGAACAATTCCTGTGACCCTAGTTATAGATTCCGATGCTTCACTTCAGGTGTACTGTATCCCTCTGACCATCGTATTGACGATGAAACACAGAAATTGCATCGGAATTAAATTGAAAAGGCACAATGCCAACTCAAGTACAAGAAAACTGACTCTTCTTTCTGTCTATGTTTTGAACCATTCCCGTGACACTAGTTATAGATTCCAATGCTTCACTTCAGGATCACTGTATCCCTCTGACCTTCTTATTGACGATGAAACACTGAAATTGCATCGGAATTAAATACAAAAGGCACAATGCCGACTTAAGTACAAGAAAACTGATTCTTCTTACTGTCTATGTTTTGAACCATTCCTGCGACACTAGTTATAGATTCCGATGCTTCACTTCAGGTTTACTGTATGCCTCTGACCTTCATATTGACGATGAAACACAGAAATTGCATCGGAATTAAATACAAAATGCACAATGCCGACTTAAGTACAAGGCAACTGACTATTCTTACTGTCTATGTTTTGAACCATTCCTGTGACACTAGTTATAGATTCCGATGCTTCACATCAGGTTTAAAGTATCCCTCTGACCTTCTTATTGACGATGAAACACAGAAATTGCATCGGAATTAAATACAAAAGGCACAATGCCGACTTAAGTACAAAAAAACTGACTCTTCCTACAGTCTATGTTTTGAATAATTCCTGTGACACTAGTTATAGATTCCGATGCTTCACTTCAGGTTTACTGTATCCCTCTGACCATCTTATTGACGATGAAACACAGGTATTGCATCGGAATTAAATACAAAAGGCACAATGCCGAATTAAGTACAAGAAAACGGACTCTTCTTACTGTCTATGTTTTCAACATTCGTGTGACACTAGGTATACATTCCGATGCTTCACTTCTGGTTACTGTATCCCTGTAACCTTCTTACTGACAATGAAACACAGAAATTGCATCGGAATTAAATACAAAAGGCACAATGCCGACTTAAGTACATGAAACCTGACTCTTCTTACTGTCTATGTTTTGAACAATCCCTGTGACACTAGTTATAGATTCCGATGCTTCACTTCAGGTTTACTGTATCCCTCTGACCATCGTATTGACGATGAAACACAGAAATTGCATCGGAATTAAATTGAAAAGGCACAATGCCAACTCAAGTGAAAACTGACTCTTCTTACTGTCTATGTTTTGAACCATTCCCGTGACACTAGTTATAGATTCTAATGCTTCACTTCAGGTTCACTGTATCCCTCTGACCTTCTTATTGCCGATGAAACACTGAAATTGCATCGGAATTTAATACAAAAGGCACAATGCCGACCTAAGTACAAGAAAACTGATTCTTCTTACTGTCTATGTTTTGAACCATTCCTGCGACACTAGTTATAGATTCCGATGCTTCACTTCAGGTTTACTGTATGCCTCTGACCTTCATATTGACGATGAAACACAGAAATTGCATCGGAATTAAATACAAAAGGCACAATGCCGACTTAAGTACAAGAAACCAGACTCTTTTTACTGTCTATGTTTTGAACCATTCCTGTTACACTAGTTATAGATTCCGATGCTTCACTTCAGGTTCACTGTATCCCTCTGACCTTGTTATTGACGATGAAACACAGAAATTGCATCGGAATTAAATACAGAAGGCAAAATGCTGATTAAAATACAAGAAAACTAACTCTTCTTACCGTCTATGATTTGAACCATTCATGTGACACTAGTTATAGATTCCGATGCTTCCCTTTAGGTTTACTGTATCCCTCTGACCTTCTTATTGACGATGAAACACAGAAATTGCATCGGAATTAAATACAAAAGGCACAATGCCGACTTAAGTACAAAAAAACTGACTCTTCCTACAGTCTATGTTCTGAATAATTCCTGTGACACTAGTTATAGATTCCGATGCTTCACTTCATGTTTACTGTATCCCTCTGACCTTCTTATTGACGATGAAACACAGATATTGCATCGGAATTAAATACAAAAGGGACAATGCCGACTTAAGTACAAGAAAACTGACTCTTCTTACTGTCTATGTTTTGAACAGTTCCTGTGACACTAGTTATAGATTCCGATGCTTCACTTCAGGTTTACTGTATCCCTCTGACTTTCTTATTGACGATAAAACTCAGAAATTGCTTCGGAATTAAATACAAAAGGTACAATGCCGACTTAAGTACAAGAAAACTGACCCTTCTAACTGTCTATGTTTTGAACCATTCCTGTGACACTAGTTATAGATTCCGATGCTTCACTTCAGGTTTACTGTATCCCTCTGACCTTCTTATTGACGATGAAACACAGATATTGCATCGGAATTAAATACCAAAGTCACAATGACGACTTAAGTACAAGAAAACTGACTCTTCTTACTGTCTATGTTTTGAACATTCCTGTGACACTAGATATAGATTCCGATGCTTCACTTCAGGTTTACTGTATCCCTCTGACCTTCTTATTGACAATGAAACACAGAAATTCCATCGGAATTAAATACAAAAGGCACAATGCCGACTTAAGTACAAGAAACCTGACTCTTCTTACTGTCTATGTTTTGAACCATTCCTGTTACACTAGTTATAGACTCCGATGCTTCACTTCAGGTTCACTGTATTCCTCTGACCTTCTTATTGACGGTGAAACACTGAAATTGCATCGGAATTAAATACAAAAGGCACAATGCCCACTTAAGTACAAGAAAACTGACTCTTCTTACTGTCTATGTTTTGAACATTCCTGTGACACTAGGAATAGATTCCGATGCTTCACTTCTGGTTTACTGTATCCCACTAAACTTCTTATTGACAATGAAACACAGAAATTGCATCGGAATTAAATACAAAAGGCACAATGCCGACTTAAGTACAAGAAACCTGACTCTTTTTACTGTCTATGTTTTGAACCATTCCTGTTACACTAGTTATAGATTCCGATGCTTCACTTCAGGTTCACTGTATCCCTCTGACCTTCTTATTGACGGTGAAACACTGAAATTGCATCGGAATTAAATACAAAAGGCACAATGCCGACTTAAGTACAAGAAAACTGACTCTTCTTACTGTCTATGTTTTGAACATTCCTGTGACACTAGGTATAGATTCCGATGCGTCACTTCTGGTTTACTGTATCCCACTAAACTTCTTATTGACAATGAAACACAGAAATTGCATCGGAATTAAATACAAAAGGCACAATGCCGACTTAAGTACAAGAAACCTGACTCTTCTTACTGTCTATGTTTTGAACAGTTCCTGTGACACTAGTTATAGATTCCGATTCTTCACTTCAGGTTTACTGTATCCCTCTGACTTTCTTATTGACGATTAAACTCAGAAATTGCATCGGAATTAAATACAAAAGGTATAATGCCGACTTAAGTACAAGAAAACTGACCCTTCTAACTGTCTATGTTTTGAACCATTCCTGTGACACTAGTTATAGATTCCGATGCTTCACTTCAGGTTTACTGTATCCCTCTGACCTTCTTATTGACGATGAAACACAGATATTGCATCGGAATTAAATACCAAAGTCACAATGCCGACTTAAGTACAAGAAAACTGACTCTTCTTACTGTCTATGTATTGAACATTCCTGTGACACTAGGTATAGATTCCGATGCTTCACTTCAGGTTTACTGTATCCCTGTGACCTTCTTATTGACAATGAAACACAGAAATTCCATCGGAATTAAATACAAAAGGCACAATGCCGACTTAAGTACAAGAAACCTGACTCTTCTTACTGTCTATGTTTTGAACCATTCCTGTTACACTGATTATAGATTCCGATGCTTCACTTCAGGTTCACTGTATTCCTCTGACCTTCTTATTGACGGTGAAACACTGAAATTGCATCGGAATTAAATACAAAAGGCACAATGCCAACTTAAGTACAAGAAAACTGACTCTTCTTACTGTCTATGTTTTGAACATTCCTGTGACACTAGGTATAGATTCCGATGCTTCACTTCTGGTTTACTGTATCCCACTAAACTTCTTATTGACAATGAAACACAGAAATTGCATCGGAATTAAATACAAAAGGCACAATGCCGAATTAAGTACAAGAAATCTGACTCTTCTTACTGTCTATGTTTTGAACAGTTCCTGTGACACTAGTTATAGATTCCGATGCTTCACTTCAGGTTTACTGTATCCCTCTGACCTTCTTATTGACGATGAAACACAGAAATTGCATCGGAATTAAATACAAAAGGCACAACGCCGACTTAAGTACAAGTTAACTGACTCTTCTTACTGTCTATGTTTTGAACCATTCCTGTGACACTAGTTATAGAATCCGATGCTTCACTTCATTTTTACTGTATCCCTTTGACCTTCTTATTGACGACGAAATACAGAAATTGCATCGGAATTAAATAGGAAAGGCACAATGCCGACTTAAGAAAACTGACTCATCTTACTGTCTATGTTTTGAACTATTCTTGTGACACTAGTTATAGATTCCAATGCTTCACTTCAGGTTCACTGTATCCCTCTGACCTTCTTATTAACGATGAAACACTGAAATTGCATCGGAATTAAATACAAAAGGCACAATGCCGACTTATGTACAAGGAAACTGACTCTTCTTACTGTCTATGTTTTAAACTATTCCTGTGACACTAGTTATAGATTCCGATGCTTCACTTCAGGTTTACAGTATCCCTCTGACCTTCTTATTGACGATGAAACACAGAAATTGCATCGGAATTAAATACAAAAGGCACAATGCCGACTTAAGTACAAGAAAACTAACTCTTCTTACTGTCTATGTTTTGAACCATTCATGTGACACTCGTTATAGATTCCGATCCTTTACTTCAGGTTTACTGTATCCCTCTGACCTTCTTATTGACGATGAAACACAGATATTGCTTCGGAATTAAATACAAAAGGCACAATGCCGACTTAAGTACAAGTTAACTGACCATTCTTACTGTCTATGTTTTGAACCATTCCTGTGACACTAGTTATAGATTCCGATGCTTCACTTCAGGTTTACTGTATCCCTCTGTCCTTCTTATTGACGATGAAACACAGAAATTGCATCGAAAATAAATATAATAGGCACAATGCCGACTTAAGTACAAGATAACTGACTCTTCTTACTGTCTATGTTTTGAACCATTCCTGTGACACTAGTTATAGATTCCGATGCTTCACTTCAGGTTTACTGTATCCCTCTGACCTTCTTATTGAAGATGAAACACAGAAATTGCATCGGAGTTAAATACAAAAGGCACAATGACGACTTAAGTACAAGAAAACTGACTCTTCTTACTGTCTGTGTTTTGAACCATACCTGTGACACTAGTTATAGATTCCGACGCTTCACTTCAGGTTTACTGTATCCCTCTGACCTTCTTATTGACGATGAAACACAGATATTGCTTCGGAATTAAATACAAGAGGCACAATGCCGACTTAAGTACAAGATAACTGACCCTTCTTACTGTCTATGTTTTGAAACATTCCTGTGAAACTAGTTATAGATTGCGATGCTTCACTTCAGGTTTACTGTATCCCTCTGACCGTCTTATTGACGATGAAACACAGAAATTGCATCGGAATTAAATACAGAAGGCACAATTCTGATTAAAATACAGGAAAACTAACTCTTCTTACCGTCTATGTTTTGAACCATTCATGTGACACTAGTTATAGATTCCGATGCTTCCCTTTAGGTTTACTGTATCCCTCTGACATTCTTATTGACGATGAAACACAGAAATTGCATCGGAATTAAATATAAAAAGCACAATGCCGACTTAAGTACAATAAAACTGACTCTTCCTACTGTCTATGTTTTGAACCATTCCTGTGACGCTAGGTATAGATTCCGATGCTTCACTTCAGGTTTACTGTATCCCACTAACCTTCTTTTGACAATGAAACACAGAAATTGCATCGGAATTAAATACAAAAGGCACACTGCCGACTTAAGTACAAGAAACCTGACTCTTCTTACTGTCTATGTTTTAAACAGTTCCTGTGACACTAGTTATAGATTCCGATGCTTCACTTCAGGTTTACTGTATCCCACTAACCTTCTTATTGACAATGAATCACAGAAATTGCATCGGAATTAAATACAAAAGGCACACTGCCGACTTAAGTACAAGAAACCTGACTCTTTTTACTGTCTATGTTTGAACCATTCCTGTTACACTAGTTATAGATTCCGATGCTTCACTTCAGGTTCACTGTATCCCTATGACCTTGTTATTGACGGTGAAACACTGAAATTGCATCGGAACTAAATACAAAAGGCACAATGCCGACTTAAGTACAAGAAAACTGACTCTTTTTACTGTCTATGTTTTGAACATTCGTGTGACACTAGGTATAGATTCCGATGCTTCACTTCTGATTTACTGTATCCCTGTAACCTTCTTATTGACAATGAAACACAGATATTGCATCGGAATTAAATTGAAAAGGCACAATGACGACTTAAGTACAAGAAAACTGACTCTTCTTAATGTCTATGTTTTGAACCATTCCTGTGACACTAGTTATAGATTCCAATGCTTCACTTCAGGTTCACTGTATCCCTCTGACCTTCTTATTGACGATGAAACACTGAAATTGCATCGGAATTAAATACAAAAGGCACAATGCCGACTTAAGTACAAGAAAACTGACTCTTCTTACTGTCTATGTTTTGAACCATTCCTGTGACACTAGTTATAGATTCCGATGCTTCACTTCAGGTATACTGTATGCCTCTGACCTTCATATTGACGATGAAACACAGAAATTGCATCGGAATTAAATACAAAAGGCACAATGCCGACTTAAGTAGAAGGAAACTGACTCTTCTTACTGTCTATGTTTTGAACCATTCCTGTCACACTAGTTATAGATTCCGATGCTTCACATCAGGTTTACAGTATCCCTCTGACCTTCTTATTGATGATGAAACACAGAAATTGCATCGGAATTAAATACAAAAGGCACAATGCCGACTTAAGTACAAGAAAACGGACTCTTCATACTGTCTATGTTTTGAACCATTCATGTGACACTCGTTACAGATTCCGATGCTTTACATCAGGTTTACTGTATCCCTCGGACCTTCTTATTGACGATGAAACACAGAAATTGCATCGGAATTAAATACAGAAGGCACAATGCTGATTAAAATACAAGAAAACTAACTCTTCTTACCGTCTATGTTTTGAACCATTCCTGTGACACTAGTTATAGATTCCGATGCTTCACTTCAGGTTTACTGTACACCTTGGACCTTCTTATTGACGACGAAACACAGAAATTGAATCAGGATTAAATACAAAAGGCACAATGCCGACTTAAGTACAAGAAGACTGACCCTTCCTACTGTCTATGTTTTCACCATTCCTATGACACTAGTTATAGATTCCGATGCTTCCCTTTAGGTTTACTGTATCCCTCTGACCTTCTTAGTGACGATGAAACACAGAAATTGTATCGGAATTAAATACAAAAGGCACAATGCCGACTTAAGTACAAGAAAACTGACTCTTCCTACTGTCTATGTTTTGAACCATTCCTGTGACACTAGTTATAGATTCCGATGCTTCACTTCAGGTTTACTGTATCCCACTAACCTTCTTTTTGACAATGAAACACAGAAATTGCATCGGAATTAAATACAAAAGGCACACTGCCGACTTAAGTACAAGAAACCTGACTCTTCTTACTGTCTATGTTTTAAACAGTTCCTGTGACACTAGTTATAGATTCCGATGCTTCACTTCAGGTTTACTGTATCCCTCTGACTTTCTTATTGACGATAAAACTCAGAAATTGCATCGGAATTAAATACAAAAGTTCAATGCCGACTTAAGTACAAGAAATCTGACCCTTCTAACTGTCTATGTTTTGAACCATTCCTGTGACACTAGTTATAGATTCCGATGCTTCACTTCAGGTTTACTGTATCCCTCAGACCTTCTTATTGACGATGAAACACAGAAATTGCATCGGAATTAAATACAAAAGGCACAATGCCGACTTAAGTACAACAAAACTGACTCTTCTTACTGTCTATGTTTTGAACCATTCATGTGACACTCGTTATAGATTCCGATGCTTCACTTCAGGTTTACTGTATCACTCAGCCTTCTTATAGACGATGAAACACAGAAATTGCATCGGAATTAAATACAAAAGGCACAATGCCGACTTAAGTACAAGAAAACTGACTCTTCTTACTGTCTATGTTTTGAACCATTCCTGTGACACTAGTTATAGATTACGATGCTTCACTTCAGGTTTACTATATCCCTCTGACCTTCTTATTGACGATGAAATACAGAAATTGCATCGGAATTAAATAGAAAAGGCACAATGCCGACTTAAGTACAAGAAAACTGACTCTTCTTACTGTCTATGTTTTGAACCATTCCTGTGACACTAGTTATAGATTCCGATGCTTCACTTCAGGTTTACTGTATCCGTCTGACCTTCTTATTGACGATGAAACACAGAAATTGCATCGGAGTTAAATACAAAAGGCACAATGCCGACTTAAGTACAAGAAAACTGACTCTTCTTACTGTCTATGTTTTGAACCATTCCTGTGACACTAGTTATAGATTCCGATGCTTCACTTCAGGTTTATTGTATCCCTCTGACCTTCCTATTGACGATGAAACACAGAAATTGCATCGAAATTAAATATAAAAGGCACAATGCCGACTTAAGTACAAGAAAACTGACTCTTCTTACTGTCTATGTTTTGAACCATTCCTGTGACACTAGTTATAGATTCCGATGCTTCACTTCAGGTTCACTGTATCCCTCTGACCTTCTTATCGACGGTGAAGCACTGAAATTGCATCGGAATTAAATACAAAAGGCACAATGCCGATTGAAGTACAAGAAAACCGACTCTTCTTACTGTCTATGTTTTGAACCATTCCTGTGACACTAGTTATAGATTCCGATGCCTCAATTCAGGTTTACTATATCCCTCTGACCTTCTTATTGACGATGAAATACAGAAATTGCATCGGAATTAAATAGAAAAGGCACAATGCCGACTTAAGTACAAGAAAACTGACTCTTCTTATTGTCTATGTTTTGAACCATTCCTGTGTCACTAGTTATAGATTCCGATGCTTCACTTCAGGTCTACTGTATCCCTCTGACCTTCTTATTGACGATGAAACACAGAAATTGTATCGGAATTAAATACAAAAGGCACAATGCCGACTTAAGTACAAGAAAACTGACTCTTCCTACTGTCTATGTTTTGAACCATTCCTGTGACACTAGTTATAGATTCCGATGCTTCACTTCAGGTTTACTGTATCCCACTAACCTTCTTTTGACAATGAAACACAGAAATTGCATCGGAATTAAATACAAAAGGCACACTGCCGACTTAAGTACAAGAAACCTGACTCTTCTTACTGTCTATGTTTTAAACAGTTCCTGTGACACTAGTTATAGATTCCGATGCTTCACTTCAGGTTTACTGTATCCCACAAACCTTCTTATTGACAATGAAACACAGAAATTGCATCGGAATTAAATACAAAAGGCACACTGCCGACTTAAGTACAAGAAACCTGACTCTTTTTACTGTCTATGTTTAAACCATTCCTGTTACACTAGTTACAGATTCCGATGCTTCACTTCAGGTTCACTGTATCCCTATGACCTTGTTATTGACGGTGAAACACTGAAATTGCATCGGAACTAAATACAAAAGGCACAATGCCGACTTAAGTACAAGAAAACTGACTCTTTTTACTGTCTATGTTTTGAACATTCGTGTGACACTAGGTATAGATTCCGATGCTTCACTTCTGATTTACTGTATCCCTGTAACCTTCTTATTGACAATGAAACACAGATATTGCATCGGAATTAAATTGACAAGGCACAATGACGACTTAAGTACAAGAAAACTGACTCTTCTTAATGTCTATGTTTTGAACCATTCCTGTGACACTAGTTATAGATTCCAATGCTTCACTTCAGGTTCACTGTATCCCTCTGACCTTCTTATTGACGATGAAACACTGAAATTGCATCGGAATTAAATACAAAAGGCACAATGCCGACTTAAGTACAAGAAAACTGACTCTTCTTACTGTCTATGTTTTGAACCATTCCTGTGACACTAGTTATAGATTCCGATGCTTCACTTCAGGTATACTGTATGCCTCTGACCTTCATATTGACGATGAAACACAGAAATTGCATCGGAATTAAATACAAAAGGCACAATGCCGACTTAAGTAGAAGGAAACTGACTCTTCTTACTGTCTATGTTTTGAACCATTCCTGTCACACTAGTTATAGATTCCGATGCTTCACATCAGGTTTACTGTATCCCTCGGACCTTCTTATTGACGATGAAACACAGAAATTGCATCGGAATTAAATACAGAAGGCACAATGCTGATTAAAATACAAGAAAACAAACTCTTCTTACCGTCTATGTTTTGAACCATTCCTGTGACACTAGTTATACATTCCGATGCTTCACTTCAGGTTTACTGTACACCTTGGACCTTCTTATTGACGACGAAACACAGAAATTGAATCAGGATTAAATACAAAAGGCACAATGCCGACTTAAGTACAAGAAGACTGACCCTTCCTACTGTCTATGTTTTCACCATTCCTATGACACTAGTTATAGATTCCGATGCTTCCCTTTAGGTTTACTGTATCCCTCTGACCTTCTTAGTGACGATGAAACACAGAAATTGTATCGGAATTAAATACAAAAGGCACAATGCCGACTTAAGTACAAGAAAACTGACTCTTCCTACTGTCTATGTTTTGAACCATTCCTGTGACACTAGTTATAGATTCCGATGCTTCACTTCAGGTTTACTGTATCCCACTAACCTTCTTATTGACAATGAAACACAGAAATTGCATCGGAATTAAATACAAAAGGCACACTGCCGACTTAAGTACAAGAAACCTGACTCTTCTTACTGTCTATGTTTTAAACAGTTCCTGTGACACTAGTTATAGATTCCGATGCTTCACTTCAGGTTTACTGTATCCCTCTGACTTTCGTATTGACGATAAAACTCAGAAATTGCATCGGAACTAAATACAAAATTTCAATGCCGACTTAAGTACAAGAAAACTGACCCTTCTAACTGTCTATGTTTTGAACCATTCCTGTGACACTAGTTATAGATTCCGATGCTTCACTTCAGGTTTACTGTATCCCTCAGACCTTCTTATTGACGATGAAACACAGAAATTGCATCGGAATTAAATACAAAAGGCACAATGCCGACTTAAGTACAACAAAACTGACTCTTCTTACTGTCTATGTTTTGAACCATTCATGTGACACTCGTTATAGATTCCGATGCTTTACTTCAGGTTTACTGTATCCCTCTGACCTTCTTATTGACGATGTAACACAGATATTGCTTCGGAATTAAATACAAAAGGCACAATGCCGACTTAAGTACAAGAAAACTGACTCTTCTTACTGTCTATGTTTTGAACCATTCCTGTGACACTAGTTATAGATTACGATGCTTCACTTCAGGTTTACTATATCCCTCTGACCTTCTTATTGACGATGAAATACAGAAATTGCATCGGAATTAAATAGAAAAGGCACAATGCCGACTTAAGTACAAGAAAACTGACTCTTCTTACTGTCTATGTTTTGAACCATTCCTGTGACACTAGTTATAGATTCCGATGCTTCACTTCAGGTTTACTGTATCCGTCTGACCTTCTTATTGACGATGAAACACAGAAATTGCATCGGAGTTAAATACAAAAGGCACAATGCCGACTTAAGTACAAGAAAACTGACTCTTCTTACTGTCTATGTTTTGAACCATTCCTGTGACACTAGTTATAGATTCCGATGCCTCAATTCAGGTTTACTATATCCCTCTGACCTTCTTATTGACGATGAAATACAGAAATTGCATCGGAATTAAATAGAAAAGGCACAATGCCGACTTAAGTACAAGAAAACTGACTCTTCTTATTGTCTATGTTTTGAACCATTCCTGTGTCACTAGTTATAGATTCCGATGCTTCACTTCAGGTCTACTGTATCCCTCTGACCTTCTTATTGACGATGAAACACAGAAATTGTATCGGAATTAAATACAAAAGGCACAATGCCGACTTAAGTACAAGAAAACTGACTCTTCCTACTGTCTATGTTTTGAACCATTCCTGTGACACTAGTTATAGATTCCGATGCTTCACTTCAGGTTTACTGTATCCCACTAACCTTCTTTTGACAATGAAACACAGAAATTGCATCGGAATTAAATACAAAAGGCACACTGCCGACTTAAGTACAAGAAACCTGACTCTTCTTACTGTCTATGATTTAAACAGTTCCTGTGACACTAGTTATAGATTCCGATGCTTCACTTCAGGTTTACTGTATCCCACAAACCTTCTTATTGACAATGAAACACAGAAATTGCATCGGAATTAAATACAAAAGGCACACTGCCGACTTAAGTACAAGAAACCTGACTCTTTTTACTGTCTATGTTTGAACCATTCCTGTTACACTAGTTATAGATTCCGATGCTTCACTTCAGGTTCACTGTATCCCTATGACCTTGTTATTGACGGTGAAACACTGAAATTGCATCGGAACTAAATACAAAAGGCACAATGCCGACTTAAGTACAAGAAAACTGACTCTTTTTACTGTCTATGTTTTGAACATTCGTGTGACACTAGGTATAGATTCCGATGCTTCACTTCTGATTTACTGTATCCCTGTAACCTTCTTATTGACAATGAAACACAGATATTGCATCGGAATTAAATTGACAAGGCACAATGACGACTTAAGTACAAGAAAACTGACTCTTCTTAATGTCTATGTTTTGAACCATTCCTGTGACACTAGTTATAGATTCCAATGCTTCACTTCAGGTTCACTGTATCCCTCTGACCTTCTTATTGACGATGAAACACTGAAATTGCATCGGAATTAAATACAAAAGGCACAATGCCGACTTAAGTACAAGAAAACTGACTCTTCTTACTGTCTATGTTTTGAACCATTCCTGTGACACTAGTTATAGATTCCGATGCTTCACTTCAGGTATACTGTATGCCTCTGACCTTCATATTGACGATGAAACACAGAAATTGCATCGGAATTAAATACAAAAGGCACAATGCCGACTTAAGTAGAAGGAAACTGACTCTTCTTACTGTCTATGTTTTGAAACATTCCTGTCACACTAGTTATAGATTCCGATGCTTCACATCAGGTTTACTGTATCCCTCGGACCTTCTTATTGACGATGAAACACAGAAATTGCATCGTAATTAAATACAGAAGGCACAATGCTGATTAAAATACAAGAAAACAAACTCTTCTTACCGTCTATGTTTTGAACCATTCCTGTGACACTAGTTATACATTCCGATGCTTCACTTCAGGTTTACTGTACACCTTGGACCTTCTTATTGACGACGAAACACAGAAATTGAATCAGGATTAAATACAAAAGGCACAATGCCGACTTAAGTACAAGAAGACTGACCCTTCCTACTGTCTATGTTTTCACCATTCCTATGACACTAGTTATAGATTCCGATGCTTCCCTTTAGGTTTACTGTATCCCTCTGACCTTCTTAGTGACGATGAAACACAGAAATTGTATCGGAATTAAATACAAAAGGCACAATGCCGACTTAAGTACAAGAAAACTGACTCTTCCTACTGTCTATGTTTTGAACCATTCCTGTGACACTAGTTATAGATTCCGATGCTTCACTTCAGGTTTACTGTATCCCACTAACCTTCTTATTGACAATGAAACACAGAAATTGCATCGGAATTAAATACAAAAGGCACACTGCCGACTTAAGTACAAGAAACCTGACTCTTCTTACTGTCTATGTTTTAAACAGTTCCTGTGACACTAGTTATAGATTCCGATGCTTCACTTCAGGTTTACTGTATCCCTCTGACTTTCGTATTGACGATAAAACTCAGAAATTGCATCGGAACTAAATACAAAAGTTCAATGCCGACTTAAGTACAAGAAAACTGACCCTTCTAACTGTCTATGTTTTGAACCATTCCTGTGACACTAGTTATAGATTCCGATGCTTCACTTCAGGTTTACTGTATCCCTCAGACCTTCTTATTGACGATGAAACACAGAAATTGCATCGGAATTAAATACAAAAGGCACAATGCCGACTTAAGTACAACAAAACTGACTCTTCTTACTGTCTATGTTTTGAACCATTCATGTGACACTCGTTATAGATTCCGATGCTTTACTTCAGGTTTACTGTATCCCTCTGACCTTCTTATTGACGATGTAACACAGATATTGCTTCGGAATTAAATACAAAAGGCACAATGCCGACTTAAGTACAAGAAAACTGACTCTTCTTACTGTCTATGTTTTGAACCATTCCTGTGACACTAGTTATAGATTACGATGCTTCACTTCAGGTTTACTATATCCCTCTGACCTTCTTATTGACGATGAAATACAGAAATTGCATCGGAATTAAATAGAAAAGGCACAATGCCGACTTAAGTACAAGAAAACTGACTCTTCTTACTGTCTATGTTTTGAACCATTCCTGTGACACTAGTTATAGATTCCGATGCTTCACTTCAGGTTTACTGTATCCGTCTGACCTTCTTATTGACGATGAAACACAGAAATTGCATCGGAGTTAAATACAAAAGGCACAATGCCGACTTAAGTACAAGAAAACTGACTCTTCTTACTGTCTATGTTTTGAACCATTCCTGTGACACTAGTTATAGATTCCGATGCCTCAATTCAGGTTTACTATATCCCTCTGACCTTCTTATTGACGATGAAATACAGAAATTGCATCGGAATTAAATAGAAAAGGCACAATGCCGACTTAAGTACAAGAAAACTGACTCTTCTTATTGTCTATGTTTTGAACCATTCCTGTGTCACTAGTTATAGATTCCGATGCTTCACTTCAGGTCTACTGTATCCCTCTGACCTTCTTATTGACGATGAAACACAGAAATTGTATCGGAATTAAATACAAAAGGCACAATGCCGACTTAAGTACAAGAAAACTGACTCTTCCTACTGTCTATGTTTTGAACCATTCCTGTGACACTAGTTATAGATTCCGATGCTTCACTTCAGGTTTACTGTATCCCACTAACCTTCTTTTGACAATGAAACACAGAAATTGCATCGGAATTAAATACAAAAGGCACACTGCCGACTTAAGTACAAGAAACCTGACTCTTCTTACTGTCTATGATTTAAACAGTTCCTGTGACACTAGTTATAGATTCCGATGCTTCACTTCAGGTTTACTGTATCCCACAAACCTTCTTATTGACAATGAAACACAGAAATTGCATCGGAATTAAATACAAAAGGCACACTGCCGACTTAAGTACAAGAAACCTGACTCTTTTTACTGTCTATGTTTGAACCATTCCTGTTACACTAGTTATAGATTCCGATGCTTCACTTCAGGTTCACTGTATCCCTATGACCTTGTTATTGACGGTGAAACACTGAAATTGCATCGGAACTAAATACAAAAGGCACAATGCCGACTTAAGTACAAGAAAACTGACTCTTTTTACTGTCTATGTTTTGAACATTCGTGTGACACTAGGTATAGATTCCGATGCTTCACTTCTGATTTACTGTATCCCTGTAACCTTCTTATTGACAATGAAACACAGATATTGCATCGGAATTAAATTGACAAGGCACAATGACGACTTAAGTACAAGAAAACTGACTCTTCTTAATGTCTATGTTTTGAACCATTCCTGTGACACTAGTTATAGATTCCAATGCTTCACTTCAGGTTCACTGTATCCCTCTGACCTTCTTATTGACGATGAAACACTGAAATTGCATCGGAATTAAATACAAAAGGCACAATGCCGACTTAAGTACAAGAAAACTGACTCTTCTTACTGTCTATGTTTTGAACCATTCCTGTGACACTAGTTATAGATTCCGATGCTTCACTTCAGGTATACTGTATGCCTCTGACCTTCATATTGACGATGAAACACAGAAATTGCATCGGAATTAAATACAAAAGGCACAATGCCGACTTAAGTAGAAGGAAACTGACTCTTCTTACTGTCTATGTTTTGAAACATTCCTGTCACACTAGTTATAGATTCCGATGCTTCACATCAGGTTTACTGTATCCCTCGGACCTTCTTATTGACGATGAAACACAGAAATTGCATCGTAATTAAATACAGAAGGCACAATGCTGATTAAAATACAAGAAAACAAACTCTTCTTACCGTCTATGTTTTGAACCATTCCTGTGACACTAGTTGTACATTCCGATGCTTCACTTCAGGTTTACTGTACACCTTGGACCTTCTTATTGACGACGAAACACAGAAATTGAATCAGGATTAAATACAAAAGGCACAATGCCGACTTAAGTACAAGAAGACTGACCCTTCCTACTGTCTATGTTTTCACCATTCCTATGACACTAGTTATAGATTCCGATGCTTCCCTTTAGGTTTACTGTATCCCTCTGACCTTCTTAGTGACGATGAAACACAGAAATTGTATCGGAATTAAATACAAAAGGCACAATGCCGACTTAAGTACAAGAAAACTGACTCTTCCTACTGTCTATGTTTTGAACCATTCCTGTGACACTAGTTATAGATTCCGATGCTTCACTTCAGGTTTACTGTATCCCACTAACCTTCTTATTGACAATGAAACACAGAAATTGCATCGGAATTAAATACAAAAGGCACACTGCCGACTTAAGTACAAGAAACCTGACTCTTCTTACTGTCTATGTTTTAAACAGTTCCTGTGACACTAGTTATAGATTCCGATGCTTCACTTCAGGTTTACTGTATCCCTCTGACTTTCTTATTGACGATAAAACTCAGAAATTGCATCGGAACTAAATACAAAAGTTCAATGCCGACTTAAGTACAAGAAAACTGACCCATCTAACTGTCTATGTTTTGAACCATTCCTGTGACACTAGTTATAGATTCCGATGCTTCACTTCAGGTTTACTGTATCCCTCAGACCTTCTTATTGACGATGAAACACAGAAATTGCATCGGAATTAAATACAAAAGGCACAATGCCGACTTAAGTACAACAAAACTGACTCTTCTTACTGTCTATGTTTTGAACCATTCATGTGACACTCGTTATAGATTCCGATGCTTTACTTCAGGTTTACTGTATCCCTCTGACCTTCTTATTGACGATGTAACACAGATATTGCTTCGGAATTAAATACAAAAGGCACAATGCCGACTTAAGTACAAGAAAACTGACTCTTCTTACTGTCTATGTTTTGAACCATTCCTGTGACACTAGTTATAGATTACGATGCTTCACTTCAGGTTTACTATATCCCTCTGACCTTCTTATTGACGATGAAATACAGAAATTGCATCGGAATTAAATAGAAAAGGCACAATGCCGACTTAAGTACAAGAAAACTGACTCTTCTTACTGTCTATGTTTTGAACCATTCCTGTGACACTAGTTATAGATTCCGATGCTTCACTTCAGGTTTACTGTATCCGTCTGACCTTCTTATTGACGATGAAACACAGAAATTGCATCGGAGTTAAATACAAAAGGCACAATGCCGACTTAAGTACAAGAAAACTGACTCTTCTTACTGTCTATGTTTTGAACCATTCCTGTGACACTAGTTATAGATTCCGATGCTTCACTTCAGGTTTATTGTATCCCTCTGACCTTCCTATTGACGATGAAACACAGAAATTGCATCGAAATTAAATATAAAAGGCACAATGCCGACTTAAGTACAAGAAAACTGACTCTTCTTACTGTCTATGTTTTGAACCATTCCTGTGACACTAGTTATAGATTCCGATGCTTCACTTCAGGTTCACTGTATCCCTCTGACCTTCTTATCGACGGTGAAGCACTGAAATTGCATCGGAATTAAATACAAAAGGCACAATGCCGACTGAAGTACAAGAAAACCGACTCTTCTTACTGTCTATGTTTTGAACCATTCCTGTGACACTAGTTATAGATTCCGATGCTTCAATTCAGGTTTACTATATCCCTCTGACCTTCTTATTGACGATGAAATACAGAAATTGCATCGGAATTAAATAGGAAAGGCACAATGCCGACTTAAGTACAAGAAAACTGACTCTTCTTATTGTCTATGTTTTGAACCATTCCTGTGACACTAGTTATAGATTCCGATGCTTCACTTCAGGTCTACTGTATCCCTCTGACCTTCTTATTGACGATGAAACACAGAAATTGCATCGGAGTTAAATACAAAAGGCACAATGCCGACTTAAGTACAAGAAAACTGACTCTTCTTACTGTCTGTGTTTTGAACCATACCTGTGGCACTAGTTATAGATTATGATGCTTCACTTCAGGTTTACTGTATACCTCTGACCTTCTTATTGACGATGAAACACACAAAGTGCATCGGAATTAAATACAAATGGCACAATGCCAACTTAAGTACAAAAAAACTGACTCTTCTTACTGTCTATGTTTTGAACCATTCCTGTGACACTAGTTATATATTCCGATGCTTCACTTCAGGTTTACTGTATGCCTCTGACCATCATATTGACGATGAAACACAGAAATTGCATCGGAATTAAATTCAAAAGGCACAATGCCTACTTAAGTACAAGGAAACTGACTCTTCTTACTGTCTATGTTTTGAACCATTCCTGTGACACTAGTTATAGATTCCGATGCTTCACTTCAGGTTTACAGTATCCCTCTGACCTTCCTATTGACGATGAAACACAGAAATTGCATCGGAATTAAATACAAAAGGCACAATGCCGAATTAAGTACAAGAAAACTGACTCTTCTTACTGTCTATGTTTTGAACCATTCATGTGACACTCGTTATAGATTCCGATGCTTTACTACAGGTTTACTATATCCCTCTGACCTTCTTATTGACGATGAAACACATATATTGCTTCGGAATTAAATACAAAAGGCACAATGCCGACTTAAGTACAAGATAACTGACCCTTCTTACTGTCTATGTATTGAACCATTCCTGTGAAACTAGTTATAGATTCCGATGCTTCACTTCAGGTTTACTGTATCCCTCTTACCTTCTTATTGACGATGAAACAGAGAAATTGCATCGGGATTAAATACAAAAGGCACAATGCCGACTCAAGTATAAGAGAACTGACTCTTCTTACTGTCTACGTTTTGAACCATTCCTGTGACACTAGTAATAGAATCCGATGCTTCACTTCAGGTTTACTGTATCCCTCTGACCTTCATATTGACGATGAAACACTGACATTGCATCGGAATTAAATACAAAAGGCACAATGCATACTCAAGTACAAGAAGACTGGCTCTTCTTAATATCTATGTTTTGAACTTTCCTGTGAGACCGGTTTTAGATTCCGATGCTTCACTTCAGGTTTACTGTATCCCTCGGACCTTCTTATTGACGATGAAACACAGAAATTGCATCGGAATTAGTTACAAAAGGCACAATGCCGACAAGTACAAGAAATCTGACTCTTCTTACTGTCTATGTTTTGAACCATTCCTGTGACACTAGTTATAGATTTCGATGCTTCACTTCAGGTTTACTGTATCCCTCTGACCTTCTTATTGACGATGAAACACAGAAATTGCATCGGAATTAAATACAAAAGGCACAATGCCGACTTAAGTACAAGAAAACTGACTCTTTTTACTGTCTATGTTTTGAACCATACCTGTGACACTAGATATAAATTCCGATGCTTCACTTCAGGTTTAATGTGTACCTCTGAACTTCTTATTGACGTTGAAACACAGAAATTGCATCGAAATGAAATACAAAAGGCACAATGCTGACCTAAGTACAAGAAAACAAACTCTTCTTACTGTCTATGTTTTGAACCATTCAAGTGACAGTAGTTAAGGATTCCGATGCTTCACTTCAGGTTTACTGTATCACTCAGCCTTCTTATAGACGATGAAACACAGAAATTGCATCGGAATTAAATACAAAAGGCACAATGCCGACTTAAGTACAAGAAAACGGACTCTTCTTACTGTCTTCGTTTTGAACCATTCCTGTGACACTAGTTATAGATTCCGATGCTTCACTTCAGGTTTACTGTATCCCTCCGACCTTCGTATTAACGATGAAACACAGAAATGGCATCGGAATTAAATACAAAAGGCACAATGCCGACTTAAAAACAAGAAAACTGACTCTTCTTACTGTCTTTGATTTTAACTTTTCCTGTGACACTTGTTATAGATTCCGATGCTTCACTTCAGGTTCACTGTATCCCTGTGACCTTCTTATTGACGATGAAACACTGACATTCCATCGGAATTAAATACAAAAGGCACAATGGTGACTTAAGTACAATAAAACTGACTCTTCTTACTGTCTATGTTTTGAACCATTCCTGTGACACTAGTTATAGAGTCCGATGCTTCACTTCGGGTTTACTGTATCCCACTGACCTTCTTATTGACGATGAAACACAGAAATTGCATCGGAATTAAAAACAAAAGGCGCAATGCCAACTTAAGTACAAGAAAACTGATTCTTCCTACTGTCTATGTTTTGAACCATTCCTGTGACACTAGTTATAGATTCCGATGCTTCACTTCAGGTGTACTGTATGTCTCTGACCTCTTATTGACGATGAAACACAGAAATTGCATCGGAATAAATTCAGAAGGTACAATGCCGACTTAAGTACAAGAAAACTGATTCTTCTTAGTGTCTATGATTATAACCATTCATGTGACACTAGTTATAGATTCCGATGCTTCACTTCCGGTTTACTGTATCCCTCTGACCTTCTTATTGACGATGAAACACAGAAATTGCATCGGAATTAAATACAAGAGGCACAATGCCGACTTAAGTACAAGAAAACTGACTCTTCTTACTTTCTATGTTTTTCAACCATTCCTGTGACACTAGTTGTAGATTCCGATGCTACACTTCAGGTTTACTGTATCCCACTGACCTTCTTATTGACGATGAGACACAGAAATTGCATCGGAATTAAATAGAAAAGGCACAATGCCGACTTATGTACAAGAAAACTGACTCTTCTTACTGTCTATGTTTTGAACCATTCCTGTGACACTAGTTATAGATTCCGATGCTTCACTTTAGGTTTACTGTATCCCTCTGACCTTCTTATTGACGATGAAACACATAAATTGCATCGGAATTAAATACAAAAGGCACAATGCTGACTTAAGTACAAGAAAACTGACTCTTCTTACTGTCTATGTTTTGAACCATACCTGTGACACTAGATATAGATTCCGATGCTTCACTTCAGGTTTAATGTATACCTCTGAACTTCTTATTGACGTTGAAACACAGAAATTGCATCGGAATGAAATACAAAAGGCACAATGCTGACTTAAGTACAAGAAAACAAACTCTTCTTACTGTCTATGTTTTGAACCATTCATGTGACAGTAGTTAAAGATTCCGATGCTTCACTTCAGGTTTACTGTATCACTCTGGCCTTCTTATAGACGATGAAACACAGAAATTGCATCGAAATTAAATACAAAAGGCACAATGCCGACTTAAGTACAAGAAAACTGACTCTTCTTACTGTCTTCGTTTTGAACCATTCCTGTGACACTAGTTATAGATTCCGATGCTTCACTTCAGGTTTACTGTATCCCTCCGACCTTCGTATTAACGATGAAACACAGAAATGGCATCGGAATTAAACACAAAAGGCACAATGCCGACTTAAGTACAAGAAAACGGACTCTTCTTACTGTCTTTGATTTGAACTTTTCCTGTGACACTTGTTGTAGATTCCGATGCTTCACTTCAGGTTCACTGTATCCCTGTGACCTTCTTATTGACGATGAAACACTGACATTCCATCGGAAGTAAATACAACAGGCACAATGGTGACTTAAGTACAATAAAACTGACTCCTCTTACTGTCTATGTTTTGAACCATTCCTGTGACACTAGTTATAGATTCCAATGCTTCACTTCAGGTTTACTGTATACCTCTGACCTTCTTATTGACGATGAAACACAGAATTTGCATCAGAAATAATTACAAAAGGCACAATGCCGACTTGAGTACAAGAAAACTGACTCTTCTTACTGTCTATGTTTTGAACCATTCCTGTGACACTCGTTATAGATTCCGATGCTTTACTTCAGGATTACTGTATCCCTCGGACCTTCGTATTGACGATGAAACACAGAAATTGCATCGGAATTAAATACAGAAGGCACAATGCTGAATAAAATACAAGAAAACTGACTCTTCTTACCGTCTATGTTTTGAACCATTCATGTGACACTAGTTATAGATTCCGATGCTTCACTTTAGGTTTACTGTATCCCTCTGACCTTCGTATTGACGATGAAACACAGAAATTGCATCGGAATTAAATACAAAAGGCACAATGCCGACTTAAGTACAAGAAAACTGACTCTTCCTACTTCCTATGTTTGAACCATTCCTGTGACACTAGTTATAGATTCCGATGCTTCACTTCAGGTTTACTGTATCCCTCTGACCTTCTTATTGACGATGAAACACATATATTGCATCGGAATTAAATACAAAAGGCACAATGCCGACTTAAGTGCAAGAAAACGGACTCTTCTTACTGTCTATGTTTTGAACATTCGTGTGGCACTAGGTATACATTCCGATGCTTCACTTCTGGTTTACTGTATCCCTGTAACCTTCTTACTGACAATGAAACACAGAAATTGCATCGGAATTAAATACAAAAGGCACAATGCCGACTTAAGTACAAGAAACCTGACCCTTCTTACTGTCTATGTTTTGAACAATTCCTGTGACACTAGTTATAGATTCCGATGCCTCACTTCAGGTTTACTGTATCCCTCTGACGTTCTTATTGACGATGAAACACAGAAATTGCATCGGAATTAAATTGAAAAGGCACAATGCCGACATAAGTACAAGAAAACTGACTCTTCTTACTGTCTATGTTTTGAACCATTCCTGTGACACTAGTTATAGATTCCAATGCTTCACTTCAGGTTCACTGTATCCCTCTGACCTTCTTATTGACGATGAAACACTGAAATTGCATCGGAATTAAATACAAAGGCACAATGCCGACTTAAGTACAAGAAAACTGACTCTTCTTACTGTCTATGTTTTGAACCATTCATGTGACACTCGTTATAGATTCCGATGCTTTACTTCAGGTTTACTGTATCCCTCGGACCTTCTTATTGACGATGAAACACAGAAATTGCATCGGAATTAAATACAGAAGGCACAATGCTGATTAAAATATAAGAAAACTAACTCTTCTTACCGTCTATGTTTTGTACCATTCATGTGAGACTAGTTATAGATTCCGATGCTTCCCTTTAGGTTTACTGTATCCCTTTGACATTCTTATTGACGATGAAACACAGAAATTGCATCGGAATTAAATGTAAAAGGCACAATGCCGACTTAAGTACAAGAAAACTGAATCTTCCTACTGTCTATATTTTGAACCATTCCTGTGACACTAGTTATAGATTGCGATGCTTCAATTCAGGTTTACTGTATCCCTCTGACCTTCTTATTAACGATGAAACACAGATATTGCATCGGAATTAAATACAAAAGGGACAATGCCGACTTAAGTAAAAGAAAACTGACTCTTCTTACTGTCTATGTTTTGAACATTCCTGTGACACTAGGATTAGATTCCGATGCTTCACTTCTGGTTTACTGTATCACTCTAACCTTCTTATTGACAATGAAACACAGAACGTGCATAGGAATTAAATACAAAAGGCACAATGCCGACTTAAGTACAAGAAACCTGATTCTTCTTACTGTCTATGTTTGAACAAATCCTGTGACACTAGTTATAGATTCCGATGCTTCACTTCAGGTTTACTGCATCCCTCAGACCTTCTTATTGACGATGAAACACAGAAATTGCATCGGAATTAAATACAAAAGGCACAATGCCGACTTAAGTACAAGAAAACTGACTCTTCTTACTGTCTATGTTTTGAACCATTCCTGTGACACTAGTTATAGATTCCGATGCTTCACTTCAGGTTTACTGTATCCCTCTGACCTTCTTATTGACGATGAAATACAGAAATTGCATCGGAATTAAATAGAAAAGGCACAATGCCGACTTAAGTACAAGAAATCTGACTCTTCTTACTGTCTATGTTTTGAACCATTCCTGTGACACTAGCTATAGATTCCGATGCTTCACTTCAGGTTTACTGTATCCCTCTGACCATCTTATTGACGATGAAACAGAGAAATTGCATCGGAGTTAAATACAAAAGGCACAATGCCGACTTAAGTACAAGAAAACTGACTCTTCTTACTGTCTTTGTTTTGAACCATACCTGTGACACTAGTTATAGATTCCGATGCTTCACTTCAGGTTTACAGTATCCCTCTGATCTTCCTATTGACGATGAAACACAGAAATTGCATCGGAATTAAATACAAAAGGCACAATGCCGAATTAAGTACAAGAAAACTGACTCTTCTTACTGTCTATGTTTGAACCATTCATGTGAAACTCGTTATAGATTCCGATGCTTTACTACAAGTTTACTTTATCCCTCTGACCTTCTTATTGACGATGAAACACATATATTGCTTCGGAATTAAATACAAAAGGCACAATGGTGACTTAAGTACAATAAAACTGACTCTTCTTACTGTCTATTTTTTGAACCATTCCTGTGACACTAGTTATAGATTCCAATGCTTCACTTCAGGTTTACTGTATACCTCTGACCTTCTTATTGACGATGAAACACAGAATTTGCATCAGAAATAATTACAAAAGGCACAATGCCTACTTGAGTACAAGAAAACTGACTCTTCTTACTGTCTATGTTTTGAACCATTCCTGTGACACTCGTTATAGATTCCGATGCTTTACTTCAGGATTACTGTATCCCTCGGACCTTCGTATTGACGATGAAACACAGAAATTGCATCGGAATTAGATACAGAAGGCACAATGCTGAATAAAATACAAGAAAACTGACTCTTCTTACCGTCTATGTTTTGAACCATTCATGTGACACTAGTTATAGATTCCGATGCTTCACTTTAGGTTTACTGTATCCCTCTGACCTTCGTATTGACGATGAAACACAGAAATTGCATCGGAATTAAATACAAAAGGCACAATGCCGACTTAAGTACAAGAAAACTGACTCTTCCTACTTCCTATGTTTGAACCATTCCTGTGACACTAGTTATAGATTCCGATGCTTCACTTCAGGTTTACTGTATGCCTCTGACCTTCTTATTGACGATGAAACACATATATTGCATCGGAATTAAATACAAAAGGCACAATGCCGACTTAAGTGCAAGAAAACGGACTCTTCTTACTGTCTATGTTTTGAACATTCGTGTGGCACTAGGTATACATTTCGATGCTTCACTTCTGGTTTACTGTATCCCTGTAACCTTCTTACTGACAATGAAACACAGAAATTGCATCGGAATTAAATACAAAAGGCCCAATGCCGACTTAAGTACAAGAAACCTGACTCTTCTTACTGTGTATGTTTTGAACAATTCCTGTGACACTAGTTATAGATTCCGATGCCTCACTTCAGGTTTACTGTATCCCTCTGACCTTCTTATTGACGCTGAAACACAGAAATTGCATCGGAATTAAATTGAAAAGGCACAATGCCGGCATAAGTACAAGAAAACTGACTCTTCTTACTGTCTATGTTTTGAACCATTCCTGTAACACTAGTTATAGATTCCAATGCTTCACTTCAGGTTCACTGTATCCCTCAGACCTTCTTATTGACGATGAAACACAGAAATTGCATCGGAATTAAATACAGAAGGCACAATGCTGATTAAAATACAAGAAAACTAACTCTTCTTACCGTCTATGTTTTGTACCATTCATGTGACACTAGTTATAGATTCCGATGCTTCCCTTTAGGTTTACTGTATCCCTTTGACATTCTTATTGACGATGAAACATACAAATTGCATCGGAATTAAATGTAAAAGGCACAATGCCGACTTAAGTACAAGAAAACTGAATCTTCCTACTGTCTATATTTTGAACCATTCCTGTGACACTAGTTATAGATTGCGATGCTTCAATTCAGGTTTACTATATCCCTCTGACCTTCTTATTGACGATGAAATACAGAAATTGCATCGGAATTAAATAGAAAAGGCACAATGCCGACTTAAGTACAAGAAAACTGACCCTTCTAACTGTCTATGTTTTGAACCATTCCTGTGACACTAGTTATAGATTCCGATGCTTCACTTCAGGTTTACTGTATCCCTCAGACCTTCTTATTGACGATGAAACACAGAAATTGCATCGGAATTAAATACAAAAGGCACAATGCCGACTTAAGTACAACAAAACTGACTCTTCTTACTGTCTATGTTTTGAACCATTCATGTGACACTCGTTATAGATTCCGATGCTTTACTTCAGGTTTACTGTATCCCTCTGACCTTCTTATTGACGATGTAACACAGATATTGCTTCGGAATTAAATACAAAAGGCACAATGCCGACTTAAGTACAAGAAAACTGACTCTTCTTACTGTCTATGTTTTGAACCATTCCTGTGACACTAGTTATAGATTACGATGCTTCACTTCAGGTTTACTATATCCCTCTGACCTTCTTATTGACGATGAAATACAGAAATTGCATCGGAATTAAATAGAAAAGGCACAATGCCGACTTAAGTACAAGAAAACTGACTCTTCTTACTGTCTATGTTTTGAACCATTCCTGTGACACTAGTTATAGATTCCGATGCTTCACTTCAGGTTTATTGTATCCGTCTGACCTTCTTATTGACGATGAAACACAGAAATTGCATCGGAGTTAAATACAAAAGGCACAATGCCGACTTAAGTACAAGAAAACTGACTCTTCTTACTGTCTATGTTTTGAACCATTCCTGTGACACTAGTTATAGATTCCGATGCCTCAATTCAGGTTTACTATATCCCTCTGACCTTCTTATTGACGATGAAATACAGAAATTGCATCGGAATTAAATAGAAAAGGCACAATGCCGACTTAAGTACAAGAAAACTGACTCTTCTTATTGTCTATGTTTTGAACCATTCCTGTGTCACTAGTTATAGATTCCGATGCTTCACTTCAGGTCTACTGTATCCCTCTGACCTTCTTATTGACGATGAAACACAGAAATTGTATCGGAATTAAATACAAAAGGCACAATGCCGACTTAAGTACAAGAAAACTGACTCTTCCTACTGTCTATGTTTTGAACCATTCCTGTGACACTAGTTATAGATTCCGATGCTTCACTTCAGGTTTACTGTATCCCACTAACCTTCTTTTGACAATGAAACACAGAAATTGCATCGGAATTAAATACAAAAGGCACACTGCCGACTTAAGTACAAGAAACCTGACTCTTCTTACTGTCTATGTTTTAAACAGTTCCTGTGACACTAGTTATAGATTCCGATGCTTCACTTCAGGTTTACTGTATCCCACAAACCTTCTTATTGACAATGAAACACAGAAATTGCATCGGAATTAAATACAAAAGGCACACTGCCGACTTAAGTACAAGAAACCTGACTCTTTTTACTGTCTATGTTTGAACCATTCCTGTTACACTAGTTATAGATTCCGATGCTTCACTTCAGGTTCACTGTATCCCTATGACCTTGTTATTGACGGTGAAACACTGAAATTGCATCGGAACTAAATACAAAAGGCACAATGCCGACTTAAGTACAAGAAAACTGACTCTTTTTACTGTCTATGTTTTGAACATTCGTGTGACACTAGGTATAGATTCCGATGCTTCACTTCTGATTTACTGTATCCCTGTAACCTTCTTATTGACAATGAAACACAGATATTGCATCGGAATTAAATTGACAAGGCACAATGACGACTTAAGTACAAGAAAACTGACTCTTCTTAATGTCTATGTTTTGAACCATTCCTGTGACACTAGTTATAGATTCCAATGCTTCACTTCAGGTTCACTGTATCCCTCTGACCTTCTTATTGACGATGAAACACTGAAATTGCATCGGAATTAAATACAAAAGGCACAATGCCGACTTAAGTACAAGAAAACTGACTCTTCTTACTGTCTATGTTTTGAACCATTCCTGTGACACTAGTTATAGATTCCGATGCTTCACTTCAGGTATACTGTATGCCTCTGACCTTCATATTGACGATGAAACACAGAAATTGCATCGGAATTAAATACAAAAGGCACAATGTCGACTTAAGTAGAAGGAAACTGACTCTTCTTACTGTCTATGTTTTGAAACATTCCTGTCACACTAGTTATAGATTCCGATGCTTCACATCAGGTTTACTGTATCCCTCGGACCTTCTTATTGACGATGAAACACAGAAATTGCATCGTAATTAAATACAGAAGGCACAATGCTGATTAAAATACAAGAAAACAAACTCTTCTTACCGTCTATGTTTTGAACCATTCCTGTGACACTAGTTGTACATTCCGATGCTTCACTTCAGGTTTACTGTACACCTTGGACCTTCTTATTGACGACGAAACACAGAAATTGAATCAGGATTAAATACAAAAGGCACAATGCCGACTTAAGTACAAGAAGACTGACCCTTACTACTGTCTATGTTTTCACCATTCCTATGACACTAGTTATAGATTCCGATGCTTCCCTTTAGGTTTACTGTATCCCTCTGACCTTCTTAGTGACGATGAAACACAGAAATTGTATCGGAATTAAATACAAAAGGCACAATGCCGACTTAAGTACAAGAAAACTGACTCTTCCTACTGTCTATGTTTTGAACCATTCCTGTGACACTAGTTATAGATTCCGATGCTTCACTTCAGGTTTACTGTATCCCACTAACCTTCTTATTGACAGTGAAACACAGAAATTGCATCGGAATTAAATACAAAAGGCACACTGCCGACTTAAGTACAAGAAACCTGACTCTTCTTACTGTCTATGTTTTAAACAGTTCCTGTGACACTAGTTATAGATTCCGATGCTTCACTTCAGGTTTACTGTATCCCTCTGACTTTCTTATTGACGATAAAACTCAGAAATTGCATCGGAACTAAATACAAAAGTTCAATGCCGACTTAAGTACAAGAAAACTGACCCATCTAACTGTCTATGTTTTGAACCATTCCTGTGACACTAGTTATAGATTCCGATGCTTCACTTCAGGTTTACTGTATCCCTCAGACCTTCTTATTGACGATGAAACACAGAAATTGCATCGGAATTAAATACAAAAGGCACAATGCCGACTTAAGTACAACAAAACTGACTCTTCTTACTGTCTATGTTTTGAACCATTCATGTGACACTCGTTATAGATTCCGATGCTTTACTTCAGGTTTACTGTATCCCTCTGACCTTCTTATTGACGATGTAACACAGATATTGCTTCGGAATTAAATACAAAAGGCACAATGCCGACTTAAGTACAAGAAAACTGACTCTTCTTACTGTCTATGTTTTGAACCATTCCTGTGACACTAGTTATAGATTACGATGCTTCACTTCAGGTTTACTATATCCCTCTGACCTTCTTATTGACGATGAAATACAGAAATTGCATCGGAATTAAATAGAAAAGGCACAATGCCGACTTAAGTACAAGAAAACTGACTCTTCTTACTGTCTATGTTTTGAACCATTCCTGTGACACTAGTTATAGATTCCGATGCTTCACTTCAGGTTTACTGTATCCGTCTGACCTTCTTATTGACGATGAAACACAGAAATTGCATCGGAGTTAAATACAAAAGGCACAATGCCGACTTAAGTACAAGAAAACTGACTCTTCTTACTGTCTATGTTTTGAACCATTCCTGTGACACTAGTTATAGATTCCGATGCTTCACTTCAGGTTTATTGTATCCCTCTGACCTTCCTATTGACGATGAAACACAGAAATTGCATCGAAATTAAATATAAAAGGCACAATGCCGACTTAAGTACAAGAAAACTGACTCTTCTTACTGTCTATGTTTTGAACCATTCCTGTGACACTAGTTATAGATTCCGATGCTTCACTTCAGGTTCACTGTATCCCTCTGACCTTCTTATCGACGGTGAAGCACTGAAATTGCATCGGAATTAAATACAAAAGGCACAATGCCGACTGAAGTACAAGAAAACCGACTCTTCTTACTGTCTATGTTTTGAACCATTCCTGTGACACTAGTTATAGATTCCGATGCTTCAATTCAGGTTTACTATATCCCTCTGACCTTCTTATTGACGATGAAATACAGAAATTGCATCGGAATTAAATAGGAAAGGCACAATGCCGACTTAAGTACAAGAAAACTGACTCTTCTTATTGTCTATGTTTTGAACCATTCCTGTGACACTAGTTATAGATTCCGATGCTTCACTTCAGGTCTACTGTATCCCTCTGACCTTCTTATTGACGATGAAACACAGAAATTGCATCGGAGTTAAATACAAAAGGCACAATGCCGACTTAAGTACAAGAAAACTGACTCTTCTTACTGTCTGTGTTTTGAACCATACCTGTGGCACTAGTTATAGATTATGATGCTTCACTTCAGGTTTACTGTATACCTCTGACCTTCTTATTGACGATGAAACACACAAAGTGCATCGGAATTAAATACAAATGGCACAATGCCAACTTAAGTACAAAAAAACTGACTCTTCTTACTGTCTATGTTTTGAACCATTCCTGTGACACTAGTTATATATTCCGATGCTTCACTTCAGGTTTACTGTATGCCTCTGACCATCATATTGACGATGAAACACAGAAATTGCATCGGAATTAAATTCAAAAGGCACAATGCCTACTTAAGTACAAGGAAACTGACTCTTCTTACTGTCTATGTTTTGAACCATTCCTGTGACACTAGTTATAGATTCCGATGCTTCACTTCAGGTTTACAGTATCCCTCTGACCTTCCTATTGACGATGAAACACAGAAATTGCATCGGAATTAAATACAAAAGGCACAATGCCGAATTAAGTACAAGAAAACTGACTCTTCTTACTGTCTATGTTTTGAACCATTCATGTGACACTCGTTATAGATTCCGATGCTTTACTACAGGTTTACTATATCCCTCTGACCTTCTTATTGACGATGAAACACATATATTGCTTCGGAATTAAATACAAAAGGCACAATGCCGACTTAAGTACAAGATAACTGACCCTTCTTACTGTCTATGTATTGAACCATTCCTGTGAAACTAGTTATAGATTCCGATGCTTCACTTCAGGTTTACTGTATCCCTCTTACCTTCTTATTGACGATGAAACAGAGAAATTTCATCGGGATTAAATACAAAAGGCACAATGCCGACTCAAGTATAAGAGAACTGACTCTTCTTACTGTCTACGTTTTGAACCATTCCTGTGACACTAGTAATAGAATCCGATGCTTCACTTCAGGTTTACTGTATCCCTCTGACCTTCATATTGACGATGAAACACTGACATTGCATCGGAATTAAATACAAAAGGCACAATGCATACTCAAGTACAAGAAGACTGGCTCTTCTTAATATCTATGTTTTGAACTTTCCTGTGAGACCGGTTTTAGATTCCGATGCTTCACTTCAGGTTTACTGTATCCCTCGGACCTTCTTATTGACGATGAAACACAGAAATTGCATCGGAATTAGTTACAAAAGGCACAATGCCGACAAGTACAAGAAATCTGACTCTTCTTACTGTCTATGTTTTGAACCATTCCTGTGACACTAGTTATAGATTTCGATGCTTCACTTCAGGTTTACTGTATCCCTCTGACCTTCTTATTGACGATGAAACACAGAAATTGCATCGGAATTAAATACAAAAGGCACAATGCCGACTTAAGTACAAGAAAACTGACTCTTTTTACTGTCTATGTTTTGAACCATACCTGTGACACTAGATATAAATTCCGATGCTTCACTTCAGGTTTAATGTGTACCTCTGAACTTCTTATTGACGTTGAAACACAGAAATTGCATCGAAATGAAATACAAAAGGCACAATGCTGACCTAAGTACAAGAAAACAAACTCTTCTTACTGTCTATGTTTTGAACCATTCAAGTGACAGTAGTTAAGGATTCCGATGCTTCACTTCAGGTTTACTGTATCACTCAGCCTTCTTATAGACGATGAAACACAGAAATTGCATCGGAATTAAATACAAAAGGCACAATGCCGACTTAAGTACAAGAAAACGGACTCTTCTTACTGTCTTCGTTTTGAACCATTCCTGTGACACTAGTTATAGATTCCGATGCTTCACTTCAGGTTTACTGTATCCCTCCGACCTTCGTATTAACGATGAAACACAGAAATGGCATCGGAATTAAATACAAAAGGCACAATGCCGACTTAAAAACAAGAAAACTGACTCTTCTTACTGTCTTTGATTTTAACATTTCCTGTGACACTTGTTATAGATTCCGATGCTTCACTTCAGGTTCACTGTATCCCTGTGACCTTCTTATTGACGATGAAACACTGACATTCCATCGGAATTAAATACAAAAGGCACAATGGTGACTTAAGTACAATAAAACTGACTCTTCTTACTGTCTATGTTTTGAACCATTCCTGTGACACTAGTTATAGAGTCCGATGCTTCACTTCGGGTTTACTGTATCCCACTGACCTTCTTATTGACGATGAAACACAGAAATTGCATCGGAATTAAATACAAAAGGCACAATGCCGACTCAAGTACCCAGAAGACTGACTCTTCTTACTGTCTATGCTTTGAACCATTCCTGTGACACTAGTTATAGATTCCGATGCTTCACTTCTGGTTTACTGTATCCCTCTTACCTTCTTATTGACGATGAAACAGAGAAATTGCATCGGATTAAATACAAAAGGCACAATGCCGACTCAAGTACTAGAGAACTGACTCTTCTTACTGTCTACGTTTTGAACCATTCCTGTGACACTAGTAATAGAATCCGATGCTTCACTTCAGGTTTACTGTATCCCTCTGACCTTCATATTGACGATGAAACACTGAAATTGCATCGGAATTAAATACAAAAGGCACAATGCATACTCAAGTACAAGAAGACTGGCTCTTCTTAATGTCTATGTTTTGAACTTTCCTGTGAGACCGGTTTTAGATTCCGATGCTTCACTTCTGGTTTACTGTATCCCTCGGACCTGCTTATTGACGATGTAACACAGAAATTGCATCGGAATTAGTTACAAAAGGCACAATGCCGACTTAAGTACAAGAAAACTGACTCTTCTTACTGTCTATGTTTCGAACCATTCCTGTGACACTAGTTATAGATTCCGATGCTTCACTTCCGGTTTACTGTATCCCTCTGACCTTCTTATTGACGATGAAACACAGAAATTGCATCGGAATTAAAAACAAAAGGCGCAATGCCAACTTAAGTACAAGAAAACTGATTCTTCCTACTGTCTATGTTTTGAACCATTCCTGTGACACTAGTTATAGATTCCGATGCTTCACTTCAGGTGTACTGTATGTCTCTGACCTCTTATTGACGATGAAACACAGAAATTGCATCGGAATAAATTCAGAAGGTACAATGCCGACTTAAGTACAAGAAAACTGATTCTTCTTAGTGTCTATGATTATAACCATTCATGTGACACTAGTTATAGATTCCGATGCTTCACTTCCGGTTTACTGTATCCCTCTGACCTTCTTATTGACGATGAAACACAGAAATTGCATCGGAATTAAATACAAGAGGCACAATGCCGACTTAAGTACAAGAAAACTGACTCTTCTTACTTTCTATGTTTTTCAACCATTCCTGTGACACTAGTTGTAGATTCCGATGCTACACATCAGGTTTACTGTATCCCACTGACCTTCTTATTGACGATGAGACACAGAAATTGCATCGGAATTAAATAGAAAAGGCACAATGCCGACTTATGTACAAGAAAACTGACTCTTCTTACTGTCTATGTTTTGAACCATTCCTGTGACACTAGTTATAGATTCCGATGCTTCACTTTAGGTTTACTGTATCCCTCTGACCTTCTTATTGACGATGAAACACATAAATTGCATCGGAATTAAATACAAAAGGCACAATGCTGACTTAAGTACAAGAAAACTGACTCTTCTTACTGTCTATGTTTTGAACCATACCTGTGACACTAGATATAGATTCCGATGCTTCACTTCAGGTTTAATGTATACCTCTGAACTTCTTATTGACGTTGAAACACAGAAATTGCATCGGAATGAAATACAAAAGGCACAATGCTGACTTAAGTACAAGAAAACAAACTCTTCTTACTGTCTATGTTTTGAACCATTCATGTGACAGTAGTTAAAGATTCCGATGCTTCACTTCAGGTTTACTGTATCACTCTGGCCTTCTTATAGACGATGAAACACAGAAATTGCATCGAAATTAAATACAAAAGGCACAATGCCGACTTAAGTACAAGAAAACGGACTCTTCTTACTGTCTTCGTTTTGAACCATTCCTGTGACACTAGTTATAGATTCCGATGCTTCACTTCAGGTTTACTGTATCCCTCCGACCTTCGTATTAACGATGAAACACAGAAATGGCATCGGAATTAAACACAAAAGGCACAATGCCGACTTAAGTACAAGAAAACGGACTCTTCTTACTGTCTTTGATTTGAACTTTTCCTGTGACACTTGTTGTAGATTCCGATGCTTCACTTCAGGTACACTGTATCCCTGTGACCTTCTTATTGACGATGAAACACTGACATTCCATCGGAAGTAAATACAACAGGCACAATGGTGACTTAAGTACAATAAAACTGACTCCTCTTACTGTCTATGTTTTGAACCATTCCTGTGACACTAGTTATAGATTCCAATGCTTCACTTCAGGTTTACTGTATACCTCTGACCTTCTTATTGACGATGAAACACAGAATTTGCATCAGAAATAATTACAAAAGGCACAATGCCGACTTGAGTACAAGAAAACTGACTCTTCTTACTGTCTATGTTTTGAACCATTCCTGTGACACTCGTTATAGATTCCGATGCTTTACTTCAGGATTACTGTATCCCTCGGACCTTCGTATTGACGATGAAACACAGAAATTGCATCGGAATTAAATACAGAAGGCACAATGCTGAATAAAATACAAGAAAACTGACTCTTCTTACCGTCTATGTTTTGAACCATTCATGTGACACTAGTTATAGATTCCGATGCTTCACTTTAGGTTTACTGTATCCCTCTGACCTTCGTATTGACGATGAAACACAGAAATTGCATCGGAATTAAATACAAAAGGCACAATGCCGACTTAAGTACAAGAAAACTGACTCTTCCTACTTCCTATGTTTGAACCATTCCTGTGACACTAGTTATAGATTCCGATGCTTCACTTCAGGTTTACTGTATCCCTCTGACCTTCTTATTGACGATGAAACACATATATTGCATCGGAATTAAATACAAAAGGCACAATGCCGACTTAAGTGCAAGAAAACGGACTCTTCTTACTGTCTATGTTTTGAACATTCGTGTGGCACTAGGTATACATTCCGATGCTTCACTTCTGGTTTACTGTATCCCTGTAACCTTCTTACTGACAATGAAACACAGAAATTGCATCGGAATTAAATACAAAAGGCACAATGCCGACTTAAGTACAAGAAACCTGACCCTTCTTACTGTCTATGTTTTGAACAATTCCTGTGACACTAGTTATAGATTCCGATGCCTCACTTCAGGTTTACTGTATCCCTCTGACGTTCTTATTGACGATGAAACACAGAAATTGCATCGGAATTAAATTGAAAAGGCACAATGCCGACATAAGTACAAGAAAACTGACTCTTCTTACTGTCTATGTTTTGAACCATTCCTGTGACACTAGTTATAGATTCCAATGCTTCACTTCAGGTTCACTGTATCCCTCTGACCTTCTTATTGACGATGAAACACTGAAATTGCATCGGAATTAAATACAAAGGCACAATGCCGACTTAAGTACAAGAAAACTGACTCTTCTTACTGTCTATGTTTTGAACCATTCATGTGACACTCGTTATAGATTCCGATGCTTTACTTCAGGTTTACTGTATCCCTCGGACCTTGTTATTGACGATGAAACACAGAAATTGCATCGGAATTAAATACAGAAGGCACAATGCTGATTAAAATATAAGAAAACTAACTCTTCTTACCGTCTATGTTTTGTACCATTCATGTGAGACTAGTTATAGATTCCGATGCTTCCCTTTAGGTTTACTGTATCCCTTTGACATTCTTATTGACGATGAAACACAGAAATTGCATCGGAATTAAATGTAAAAGGCACAATGCCGACTTAAGTACAAGAAAACTGAATCTTCCTACTGTCTATATTTTGAACCATTCCTGTGACACTAGTTATAGATTGCGATGCTTCAATTCAGGTTTACTGTATCCCTCTGACCTTCTTATTAACGATGAAACACAGATATTGCATCGGAATTAAATACAAAAGGGACAATGCCGACTTAAGTAAAAGAAAACTGACTCTTCTTACTGTCTATGTTTTGAACATTCCTGTGACACTAGGATTAGATTCCGATGCTTCACTTCTGGTTTACTGTATCACTCTAACCTTCTTATTGACAATGAAACACAGAACGTGCATAGGAATTAAATACAAAAGGCACAATGCCGACTTAAGTACAAGAAACCTGATTCTTCTTACTGTCTATGTTTGAACAAATCCTGTGACACTAGTTATAGATTCCGATGCTTCACTTCAGGTTTACTGCATCCCTCAGACCTTCTTATTGACGATGAAACACAGAAATTGCATCGGAATTAAATACAAAAGGCACAATGCCGACTTAAGTACAAGAAAACTGACTCTTCTTACTGTCTATGTTTTGAACCATTCCTGTGACACTAGTTATAGATTCCGATGCTTCACTTCAGGTTTACTGTATCCCTCTGACCTTCTTATTGACGATGAAATACAGAAATTGCATCGGAATTAAATAGAAAAGGCACAATGCCGACTTAAGTACAAGAAATCTGACTCTTCTTACTGTCTATGTTTTGAACCATTCCTGTGACACTAGTTATAGATTCCGATGCTTCACTTCAGGTTTACTGTATCCCTCTGACCATCTTATTGACGATGAAACAGAGAAATTGCATCGGAGTTAAATACAAAAGGCACAATGCCGACTTAAGTACAAGAAAACTGACTCTTCTTACTGTCTTTGTTTTGAACCATACCTGTGACACTAGTTATAGATTCCGATGCTTCACTTCAGGTTTACAGTATCCCTCTGATCTTCCTATTGACGATGAAACACAGAAATTGCATCGGAATTAAATACAAAAGGCACAATGCCGAATTAAGTACAAGAAAACTGACTCTTCTTACTGTCTATGTTTGAACCATTCATGTGAAACTCGTTATAGATTCCGATGCTTTACTACAAGTTTACTTTATCCCTCTGACCTTCTTATTGACGATGAAACACATATATTGCTTCGGAATTAAATACAAAAGGCACAATGGTGACTTAAGTACAATAAAACTGACTCTTCTTACTGTCTATTTTTTGAACCATTCCTGTGACACTAGTTATAGATTCCAATGCTTCACTTCAGGTTTACTGTATACCTCTGACCTTCTTATTGACGATGAAACACAGAATTTGCATCAGAAATAATTACAAAAGGCACAATGCCTACTTGAGTACAAGAAAACTGACTCTTCTTACTGTCTATGTTTTGAACCATTCCTGTGACACTCGTTATAGATTCCGATGCTTTACTTCAGGATTACTGTATCCCTCGGACCTTCGTATTGACGATGAAACACAGAAATTGCATCGGAATTAGATACAGAAGGCACAATGCTGAATAAAATACAAGAAAACTGACTCTTCTTACCGTCTATGTTTTGAACCATTCATGTGACACTAGTTATAGATTCCGATGCTTCACTTTAGGTTTACTGTATCCCTCTGACCTTCGTATTGACGATGAAACACAGAAATTGCATCGGAATTAAATACAAAAGGCACAATGCCGACTTAAGTACAAGAAAACTGACTCTTCCTACTTCCTATGTTTGAACCATTCCTGTGACACTAGTTATAGATTCCGATGCTTCACTTCAGGTTTACTGTATGCCTCTGACCTTCTTATTGACGATGAAACACATATATTGCATCGGAATTAAATACAAAAGGCACAATGCCGACTTAAGTGCAAGAAAACGGACTCTTCTTACTGTCTATGTTTTGAACATTCGTGTGGCACTAGGTATACATTTCGATGCTTCACTTCTGGTTTAGTGTATCCCTGTAACCTTCTTACTGACAATGAAACACAGAAATTGCATCGGAATTAAATACAAAAGGCCCAATGCCGACTTAAGTACAAGAAACCTGACTCTTCTTACTGTGTATGTTTTGAACAATTCCTGTGACACTAGTTATAGATTCCGATGCCTCACTTCAGGTTTACTGTATCCCTCTGACCTTCTTATTGACGCTGAAACACAGAAATTGCATCGGAATTAAATTGAAAAGGCACAATGCCGGCATAAGTACAAGAAAACTGACTCTTCTTACTGTCTATGTTTTGAACCATTCCTGTGACACTAGTTATAGATTCCAATGCTTCACTTCAGGTTCACTGTATCCCTCTGACCTTCTTATTGACGATGAAACACTGAAATTGCATCGGAATTAAATACAAAAGGCACAATGCCGACTTCAGTACAAGAAAAATGACTCTTCTTACTGTCTATGTTTTGAACCATTCCTGTGACACCAGTTATAGATTCCGATGCTTCACTTCAGGATTACTGTATGCCTCTGACCTTCATATTGACGATGAAACACAGAAATTGCATCGGAATTAAATACAAAAGGCACAATGCTGACTTAAGTACAAGGCTACTGACTCTTCTTACTGTCTATGTTTTGAACCATTTCTGTGACACTAGTTATAGGTTCGATGCTTCACATCAGGTTTACAGAATCCCTCTGACCTTCTTATTGACGATGAAACACAGAAATTGCATCGGAATTAAATACAAAAGGCACAATGCCGACTTAAGTACAAGAAAACTGACTCTTCTAACTGTCTATGTTTTGAACCATTCATGTGACACTCGTTATAGATTCCGATGCTTTACTTCAGGTTTACTGTATCCCTCGGACCTTCTTATTGACGATGAAACACAGAAATTGCATCGGAATTAAATACAGAAGGCACAATGCTGATTAAAATACAAGAAAACTAACTCTTCTTACCGTCTATGTTTTGTACCATTCATGTGACACTAGTTATAGATTCCGATGCTTCCCTTTAGGTTTACTGTATCCCTTTGACATTCTTATTGACGATGAAACATACAAATTGCATCGGAATTAAATGTAAAAGGCACAATGCCGACTTAAGTACAAGAAAACTGAATCTTCCTACTGTCTATATTTTGAACCATTCCCGTGACACTAGTTATAGATTGCGATGCTTCAATTCAGGTTTACAATATCCCTCTGACCTTCTTATTAACGATGAAACAGAGATATTGCATCGGAATTAATTACAAAAGGGACAATGCCGACTTAAGTAAAAGAAAACTGACTCTTCTTACTGTCTATGTTTTGAACATTCCTGTGACACTAGGTTTAGATTCCGATGCTTCACTTCTGGTATACTGTATCACTCTAACCTTCTTATTGACAATGAAACACAGAACGTGCATAGGAATTAAATACAAAAGGCACAATGCCGACTTAAGTACAAGAAACCTGATTCTTCTTACTGTCTATGTTTGAACAAATCCTGTGACACTAGTTATAGATTCCGATGCTTCACTTCAGGTTTACTGTATCCCTCTGACCTTCTTATGGACGATGAAACACAGAAATTGCATCGGAATTAAATACAAAAGGTACAATGCCGACTTAAGTACAAGAAAACTGACGCTTCGACTGTCTATGTTTTGAACCATTCCTGTGACACTAGTTATAGATTCCGATGCTTCACTTCAGGTTTACTGTATCCCTCTGACCTTATTGACGATGAAACACAGATATTGCATCGGAATTAAATACGAAAGGCACAATGCCGACTTAAGTACAAGAAACCTGACTCTTCTTACTGTGTATGTTTTGAACAATTCCTGTGACACTAGTTATAGATTCCGATGCCTCACTTCAGGTTTACTGTATCCCTCTGACCTTCTTATTGACGATGAAACACAGAAATTGCATCGGAATTAAATTGAAAAGGCACAATGCCGGCATAAGTACAAGAAAACTGACTCTTCTTACTGTCTATGTTTTGAACCATTCCTGTGACACTAGTTATAGATTCCAATGCTTCACTTCAGGTTCACTGTATCCCTCTGACCTTCTTATTGACGATGAAACACTGAAATTGCATCGGAATTAAATACAAAAGGCACAATGCCGACTTCAGTACAAGAAAACTGACTCTTCTTACTGTCTATGTTTTGAACCATTCCTGTGACACCAGTTATAGATTCCGATGCTTCACTTCAGGTTTACTGTATGCCTCTGACCTTCATATTGACGATGAAACACAGAAATTGCATCGGAATTAAATACAAAAGGCACAATGCTGACGTAAGTACAAGGCTACTGACTCTTCTTACTGTCTATGTTTTGAACCATTTCTGTGACACTAGTTATAGGTTCGATGCTTCACATCAGGTTTACAGAATCCCTCTGACCTTCTTATTGACGATGAAACACAGAAATTGCATCGGAATTAAATACAAAAGGCACAATGCCGACTTAAGTACAAGAAAACTGACTCTTCTAACTGTCTATGTTTTGAACCATTCATGTGACACTCGTTATAGATTCCGATGCTTTACTTCAGGTTTACTGTATCCCTCGGACCTTCTTATTGACGATGAAACACAGAAATTGCATCGGAATTAAATACAGAAGACACAATGCTGATTAAAATACAAGAAAACTAACTCTTCTTACCGTCTATGTTTTGTACCATTCATGTGACACTAGTTATAGATTCCGATGCTTCCCTTTAGGTTTACTGTATCCCTTTGACATTCTTATTGACGATGAAACACACAAATTGCATCGGAATTAAATGTAAAAGGCACAATGCCGACTTAAGTACAAGAAAACTGAATCTTCCTACTGTCTATATTTTGAACCATTCCTGTGACACTAGTTATAGATTGCGATGCTTCAATTCAGGTTTACTGTATCCCTCTGACCTTCTTATTAACGATGAAACAGAGATATTGCATCGGAATTAATTACAAAAGGGACAATGCCGACTTAAGTAAAAGAAAACTGACTCTTCTTACTGTCTATGTTTTGAACATTCCTGTGACACTAGGTTTAGATTCCGATGCTTCACTTCTGGTATACTGTATCACTCTAACCTTCTTATTGACAATGAAACACAGAACGTGCATAGGAATTAAATACAAAAGGCACAATGCCGACTTAAGTACAAGAAACCTGATTCTTCTTACTGTCTATGTTTGAACAAATCCTGTGACACTAGTTATAGATTCCGATGCTTCACTTCAGGTTTACTGTATCCCTCTGACCTTCTTATGGACGATGAAACACAGAAATTGCATCGGAATTAAATACAAAAGGTACAATGCCGACTTAAGTACAAGAAAACTGACGCTTCGACTGTCTATGTTTTGAACCATTCCTGTGACACTAGTTATAGATTCCGATGCTTCACTTCAGGTTTACTGTATCCCTCTGACCTTCTTATTGACGATGAAACACAGATATTGCATCGGAATTAAATACCAAAGGCACAATGCCGACTTAAGTACAAGAAAACTGACTCTTCTTACTGTCTATGTTTTGAACATTCCTGTGACACTAGGTATAGATTCCGATACTTCACTTCAGGTTTACTGTATCCCTCTGACCTTCTTATTGACAATGAAACACAGAAATTGCATCGGAATTAAATACAAAAGGCACAATGCCGTCTTAAGTACAAGAAACCTGACTCTTTTTACAGTCTATGTTTTGAACCATTCCTGTTACACTAGTTATAGATTCCGATGCTTCACTTCAGGTTCACTGTATCCCTCTGACCTTCTTATTGACGGTGAAACACTGAAATTGCATCGGAATTAAATACAAAAGGCACAATGCCGACTTAAGTACAGGAAAACAGACACTTTTTACTGTCTATGTTTTGAACATTCGTGTGACACTAGGTATAGATTCCGATGCTTCACTTCATTTTTACTGTATCCCTGTAACCTTCTTATTGACAATGAAACACAGAAATTGCATCGGATTTAAATACAAAAGGCACAATGCCGACTTAAGTACAAGAAACCTGACTCTTCTTACTGTCTATGTTTTGAACCATTCCTGTGACACTAGTTATAGATTCCGATGCTTCACTTCAGGTTTACTGTATGCCTCTGACCTTCATATTGACAATGAAACACAGAAATTGCATCGGAATTAAATACAAAAGGCACAATGCCGACTTAAGTACAAGGAAACTGACTCTTCTTACTGTCTATGTTTTGAACCATTCCTGTGACACTAGTTATAGATTCCGATGCTTCACTTCAGGTTTACTGTATCCCTCAGACCTTCTTATTGACGATGAAACACAGAAATTGCATCGGAATTAAATACAAAAGGCACAATGCCGACTTAAGTACAAGAAAACTGACTCTTCTTACTGTCTATGTTTTGAACCATTCATGTGACACTCGTTATAGATTCCGATGCTCTACTTCAGGTTTACTGTATCCCTCTGACCTTCTTATTGATGATGAAACACAGATATTGCTTCGGAATTAAATACAAAAGGCACAATGCCGACTTAAGTACAAGAAAACTGTCTCTTCTTACTGTCTATGTTTTGAACCATTCCTGTGACACTAGTTATAGATTCCGATGCTTCACTTCAGGTTTACTGTATCCCTCTGACCTTCTTATTGACGATGAAACAGAGAAATTTAATCGGAGTTAAATACAAAAGGCACAATGCCGACTTAAGTACAAGAAAACAGACTCTTCTTACTGTCTATGTTTTGAACCATTCCTGTGACACTAGTTATAGATTCCGATGCGTCACTTCAGGTTTACTGTATGCCTCTGACCTTCATATTGACGATGAAACACAGAAATTGCATCGGAATTAAATTCAAAAGGCACAATGCCTACTTAAGTAAAAGGAAACTGACTCTTCTTACTGTCTATGTTTTGAACCATTCCTGTGACACTAATTATAGATTCCGACGCTTCACTTCAGGTTTACAGTATCCCTCTGATCTTCCTATTGACGATGAAACACAGAAATTGCATCGGAATTAAATTCAAAAGGCACAATGCCTACTTAAGTAAAAGGAAACTGACTCTTCTTACTGTCTATGTTTTGAACCATTCCTGTGACTCTAGTTATAGATTACGACGCTTCACTTCAGGTTAACTGTATCCCTCTGACCTTCTTATTGACGATGAAACACAGAAATTGTATCAGAATTAAATAGAAAAGGCACAATGCTGACTTAAGTACAAGAAAACTGACTCTTCTTCCTGTCTATGTTTTGAAGCATTCATGTGACATTAGTTATAGATTCCGATGCTTCACTTCAGGTTTACTGTATCCCTCTGACGTTCTTATTGACGATGAAACACAGAAATTGCATAGGAATTAAATACAAAAGGACAATGCCGACTTAAGTGCAAGAGAACTGACTCTTCCTACTGTCTATGTTTTGAACCATTCCTGTGACACTAGTTATAGATTCCGATGCTTCACTTCGGGTTTACTGTATCCCACTGACCTTCTTATTGACGATGAAACACAGAAATTGCATCGGAATTAAATACAAAAGGCACAATGCCGACTCAAGTACAAGAAGACTGGCTCTCCTTACTGTCTTTGCTTTGAACCATTCCTGTGACACTAGTTATAGATTCCGATGCTTCACTTCTGGTTTACTGTATCCCTCTTACCTTCTTATTGACGATGAAACAGAGAAATTGCATCGGAATTAAATACAAAAGGCACAATGCCGACTCAAGTACAAGAAGACTGGCTCTTCTTACTGTCTATGTTTTGAACCATTCCTGTGACATTTGTTATAGATTCCGATGCTTCACTTCAGGTTTACTGTATCCCTCTGACCTTCCTATTGACGATGAAACACAAAAATTGCATCGGAATTAAATAGAAAAGGCACAATGGCGACTTAAGTACAAGAAAACTGACTCTTCTTACTGTCTATGGTTTGTCCCATTCCCGTGACTCTAGTTATAAATTCCGATGCTTCACTTCAGGTTTACTGTATCCCTCAGACCTTCTTATTGACGATGAAACACAGAATTTGCATCGGAATTAAATACAAAAGCACAATGTCGACTTAAGTACAAGAGAACTGACTCTTCTTACTGTCTACGTTTTGAACCATTCCTGTGACACTAGTTATAGATTCCGATGCTTCACTTCTGGTTTACTGTATCCCTCTTACCTTCTTATTGACGATGAAACAGAGAAATTGCATCGGCATTAAATACAAAAGGCACAATGCCGACTCAAGTACAAGAAGACTGGCTCTTCTTACTGTCTATGTTTTGAACCATTCTTGTTACACTAGTTATAGATTCCGATGCTTCACTTCAGGTTAACTGTATCCCTCTGACCTTCTTATTGACGATGAAACACAGAAATTGCATCGGAATGAAATAGAAAAGTCACAATGCCGATTAAGTACATGAAAACTGACTCTTCTTACTATCTTTGTATTGAACCATTCCTGTGACACTAGTTACAGATTCCGATGCTTCACTTCAGGTTTACTGTATCCCTCTGACCTTCTTATAGACGATGAAACACAGAAATTGCATCGGAATTAAATACAAAAGTACAATGTCGACTAAAGTACAAGAGAACTGACTCTTCTTACTGTCTACGTTTTGAACCATTCCTGTGACACTAGTAATAGAATCCGATGCTTCACTTCAGGTTTACTGTACCCCTCTGACCTTCATATTGACGATGAAACACAGAAATTGCATCGGAATTAAATACAAAAGACACAATGCATACTCAAGTACAAGAAGACTGGCTCTTCTTAATGTCTATGTTTTGAACTTTCCTGTGAGACCGGTTTTAGATTCCGATGCTTCGTTTCAGGTATACTGTATCCCTCGGAACTTCTTATTGACGATGAAACACAGAAATTGCATCGGAATTAGTTACAAAATGCACAATGCCGACTTAAGTACAAGAAAACTGACTCTTCTTACTGTCTATGTTTCGAACGATTCCTGTGACACTAGTTATAGATTCCGATGATTCACTTCAGGTTTACTGTATCCCTCTGACCTTCTTATTGTCGATGAAACACAGAAATTGCATCGGAATTAAATACAAAAGGCACAATGCCGACATAAGTATAAGATAACTGACTCTTCTTACTGTCTATTTTTGAACCATTCATGTGACACTAGTTATAGATTCCGATGCTTCACTTCAGGTTTACTGTATCCCCCTGACCTTCTTATTGACGATGAAACACAGAAATTGCATCGGAATTAAATACAAAAGGTACAATGCCGACTTAAGTACAAGAAAACTGACTTTTCTTACTGTCTATGTTTTGAACCATTCCTGTGACACTAGTTATAGATTCCGATGCTTCACTTCAGCTTTACTGTATCCCTCTGACCTTCTTATTGACGATGAAACACAGAAATTGCAACGGAATTAAATACAAAAGGCACAATGCCGACTTATGTACAAGAAAACTGACTCTTCCTACTGTCTATGTTTGAACCATTCATGTGACACTAGTTATAGATTCCGATGCTTCACTTTAGGTTAACTGTATCCCTCTGACGTTCTTATTGACGATGAAACACAGAAATTGCATCGGAATTAAATACAATTGGCACAATGCCGTCTTAAGTACAAGAAAACTGACTCTTCTTACTGTCAATGTTTGAGCCATTCCTGTGACACTAGTTATAGATTCCGATGCTTCACTTCAGGATTACTGTATCCCTCTGGCCTTCTTATTGACGATGAAACACAGAAATCGCATCGGAATTAAATACAAAAGGCACAATGCCGACTTATGTACAAGAATACTGACTCTTCTTACTGTCTATGTTTTCAACCATTCCTGTGACACTAGTTATAGATTCCGATGCTTCACTTCAGGTTTAATGTATACCTCTGAACTTCTTATTGACGTTGAAACACAGAAATTGCATCGGAATGAAATACAAAAGGCACAATGCCGACTTAAGTACAAGAAAACTGACTCTTCTTACTGTCTATGTTTTGAACCATTCCTGTGACACTAGTTATAGATTCCGATGCTTCACTTCAGGTTTACTGTATCCCTCTGACCTTCTTATTGACGATGCAACACAGAAATTGTATTGGAATTAAATACAAAAGGCACAATGCCGACTTAAGTACAAGAAAACTGACTCTTCTTACTGTCTATGTTTCGAATCATTCCTGTGACACTAGTTATAGATTCCGATGATTCACTTCCGGTTTACTGTATCCCTCTGACCTTCTTATTGACGATGAAACACAGAAATTGCATCGGAATTAAATACAAAAGGCACAATGCCGACATAAGTAGAACATAACTGACTCTTCTTACTGTCTATTTTTGAACCATTCATGTGACACTAGTTATAGATTCCGATGCTTCACTTCAGGTTTACTGTATCCCCCTGACCTTCTTATTGACGATGAAACACATAAATTGCATCGGAATTAAATACAAAAGGTACAATGCCGACTTAAGTACAAGAAAACTGACTCTTCTTACTGTCTATGTTTTGAACCATTCCTGTGACACTAGTTATAGATTCCGATGCTTCGCTTCAGGTTTACTGTATCTCTCTGACCTTCTTATTGACGAGGAAACACAGAAATTGCAACGGAATTAAATACAAAAGGCACAATGCCGACTTATGTACAAGAAAACTGAATCTTCTTACTGTCTATGTTTGAACCATTCATGTGACACTAGTTATAGATTCCGATGCTTCACTTTAGGTTAACTGTATCCCTCTGCCGTTCTTATTGACGATGAAACACAGAAATTGCATCGGAATTAAATACAATTGGCACAATGCCTTCTTAAGTACAAGAAAACTGACTCTTCTTACTGTCAATGTTTGAGCCATTCCTGTGACACTAGTTATAGATTCCGATGCTTCACTTCAGGTTTACTGTATCCCTCTGACCTTCTTATTGACGATCAAACACAGAAATTGCATCGGAATTAAATACAAAAGGCACAATGCCGACTTAAGTTCAAGAATACTGACTCTTCTTACTGTCTATGTTTTCAACCATTCCTGTGACACTGTTATAGATTCCGATGCTTCACTTCAGGTTTAATGTATACCTCTGAACTTCTTATTGACGTTGAAACACAGAAATTGCATCGGAATGAAATACAAAAGGCACAATGCTGACTTAAGTTCAAGAAAACAAACTCTTCTTACTGTCTATGTTTTGAACCGTTCATGTGACAGTAGTTATAGATTCCGATGCTTCACTTCAGGTTAACTGTATCACTCTGGCCTTCTTATAGACGATGAAACACAGAAATTGCATCGGAATTAAATACAAAAGGCACAATGCCGACTTAAGTACAAGAAAACTGACTCTTCTTACTGTCTTCGTTTTGAACCATTCCTGTGACACTAGTTATAGATTCCGATGCTTCACTTCATTTTTACTGTATCCCTCCGACCTTCGTATTGACGATGAAACACAGAAATGGCATCGGAATTAAATACAAAAGGCACAATGCCGACTTAAGTACAGGAAAACTGACTGTTCTTACTGTCTATGATTTGAACTTTTCCTGTGACACTTGTTATAGATTCCGATGTTTCACTTCAGGTTCACTGTATCCCTGTGACCTTCTTATTGACGATGAAACACTGACATTCCATCGGAATTAAATACAAAAGGCACAATGGCGACTTAAGTACAAGAAAACGGACTCTTCTTACTGTCTATGTTTTGAACCATTCCTGTGACACTAGTTATAGATTCCAATGCTTCACTTCAGGTTTACTGGATACCTGTGACCTTCTTATTGGCGATGAAACATAGAATTTGCATCAGAAATAATTACAAAAGGCACAATGCCGACTTGAGTACAAGAAAACTGACTCTTCTTACTGTCTATGATTTGAACCATTCCTGTGACACTCGTTATAGATTCCGATGCTTCACTTCAGGATTACTGTATCCCTCGGACCTTCGTATTGACGATGAAACACAGAAATTGCATCGGAATTAAATACAGAAGGCACAATGCTGAATAACATACAAGAAAACTGACTCTTCTTACCGTCTATGTTTTGAACCATTCATGTGACACTAATTATAGATTCCGATGCTTCACTTTAGGTTTACTGTATCCCTCTGACCTTCGTATTGACGATGAAATACAGAAATTGCATCGGAATTAAATACAAAAGGCACAATGCCGACTTAAGTACAAGAAAACTGACTCTTCCTACTTCCTATGTTTGAACCATTCCTGTGACACTAGTTATAGATTCCGATGCTTCACTTCAGGTTTACTGTATCCCTCTGACCTTCTTATTGACGATGAAACACATATATTGCATCGGAATTAAATACAAAAGGCACAATGCCGACTTAAGTGCAAGAAAACGGACTCTTCTTACCGTCTATGTTTTGAACATTCGTGTGACACTAGGTATACATTCCGATGCTTCACTTCTGGTTTACTGTATCCCTGTAACCTTCTTACTGACAATGAAACACAGAAATTGCATCGGAATTAAACACAAAGGCACAATGCCGACTCAAGTACAAGAAACCTGACTCTTCTTACTGTCTATGTTTTGAACAATTCCTGTGACACTATTTATGGATTCCGATGCCTCACGTCAGGTTTACTGTATCCCTCTGACCTTCTAATTGACGATGAAACACAGAAATTGCATCGGAATTAATTTGAAAAGGTACAATGCCGACATAAGTACAAGAAAACTAACTCTTCTTACCGTCTATGTTTTCAATCATTCATGTGACACACGTTATAGATTCCGATGCTTTACTTCAGGTTTACTGTATCCCTCTAACCTTCTTATTGACAATGAAACACAGAACGTGCATAGGAATTAAATACAAAAGGCACAATGCCGACTTAAGTACAAGATACCTGACTCTTCTTACTGTCTATGTTTTGAACAAATCCTGTGACACTAGTTATAGATTCCGATGCTTCACTTCAGGTTTACTGTATCCCTCTGACCTTCTTATTGACGATGAAACACAGATATTGCATCGGAATTAAATACCAAAGGCACAATGCCGACTTAAGTACAAGAAAACTGACTCTTCTTACTGTCTATGTTTTGAACATTCCTGTGACACTAGGTATAGATTCCGATACTTCACTTCAGGTTTACTGTTTCCCTCTGACCTTCTTATTGACAATGAAACACAGAAATTGCATCGGAATTAAATACAAAAGGCACAATGCCGTCTTAAGAACAAAAAACCTGACTCTTTTTACTGTCTATGTTTTGAACCATTCCTGTTACACTAGTTATAGATTCCGATGCTTCACTTCAGGTTCACTGTATCTCTCTGACCTTCTTATTGACGGTGAAACACTGAAATTGCACCGGAATTAAATACAAAAGGCACAATGCCGACTTAAGTACAGGAAAACTGACTCTTTTTACTGTCTATGTTTTGAACATTCGTGTGACACTAGGTATAGATTCCGATGCTTCACTTCTGGTTTACTGTATCCCTGTAACCTTCTTATTGACAATGAAACACAGAAATTGCATCGGAATTAAATACAAATGGCACAATGCCGACTTAAGTACAAGAAACCTGACTCTTCTTACTGTCTACGATTAGAACCATTCCTTTGACTCTAGTTAAAGATTCCGATTCTTCACTTCAGGTTTACTGTATGCCTCTGGCCTTCATATTGACGATGAAACACAGAAATTGCATCGGAATTAAATACAAAATGCACAATGCCGACTTAAGTTCAAGAAAACTGACTCTTCGTACTGTCTATGTTTTGAACCATTCCTGTGAAACTAGTTATAGATTCCGATGCTTCACTTCAGGTTTACTGTATCCCTCTGACCTTCTTAATGACGATGAAACACAGAAATTGCATCGGAATTATATACAAAAGTCACAATGCCGACTTAAGTACAAGAAAACTGACTCTTCTTACTGTCTATGTTTTGAACCATTCCTGTGACACTAGTTATAGATTCCGATGCTTCACTTCAGGTTTACTATATCCCTCTGACCTTCTTATTGACGATGAAATACAGAAATTGCATCGGAATTAAATAGAAAAGGCACAATGCCGACTTAAGTACAAGAAAACTGACTCTTCTTACTGTCTATGTTTTGAACCATTCCTGTGACCCTAGTTATTGATTCCGATGCTTCACTTCAGGTTTACTGTATCCCTCTGACCTTCTTATTGACGATGAAACACAGAAATTGCATCGGAGTTAAATACAAAAGGCACAATGCCGACTTAAGTACAAGAAAACGGACTCTTCTTACTGTCTGTGTTTTGAACCATTCCTGTGACACTAGTTATAGATGCCGATGCTTCACTTCAGGTTTACTGTATGCCTCTGACCCTCTTATTGACGATGAAACACAGAAATTGCATCGGAATTAAATGTAAAAGGCACAATATCGACTTAAGTACAAGAAAACTGACTCTTCTTACTGTCTATATATTGAACCATTCCTGTGACACTAGTTATAGATTCCGATGCTTCACTTCAGGTTTACAGTATCCCTCTGACCTTCCTATTGACGATGAAACACAGAAATTGCATCGGAATTAAATACAAAAGTCACAATGCCGACTCAAGTACAAGAAAACTGACTCTTCTTACTGTCTATGTTTTGAACAATTCATGTGACACTCGTTATAGATTCCGATGCTTTACTTCAGGTTTGCTGTATCCCTCTGACCTTCTTATTGACGATGTAACACAGATATTGCTTCGGAATTAAATACAAAAGGCACAATGCCGACTTAAGTACTAGATAACTGACCCTTCTTACTGTCTATGTTTTGAACCATTCCTGTGACACTAGTTATAGATTCCGATGCTTCACTTCAGGTTTACTGTATCCCTCTGACCTTCTTATTGACGATGAAACACAGAAATTGCATCGGAATTACATATAAAAGGCACAATGCCGACTTAAGTACAAGAAAACTGACTCTTCTTACTGTCTATGTTTTGAACCATTCCTGTGACACTAGTTATAGATTCCGATGCTTCACTTCATTTTTACTATATCCCTCTGACCCTCTTATTGACGATGAAATACAGAAATTGCATCGCAATTAAATAGAAAAGGCACAATGCCGACTTAAGTACAAGAAAACTGACTCTTCTTACTGTCTATGTTTGAACCATTCCTGTGACACTAGTTATAGATTCCGATGCTTCAATTCAGGTTTACTGTATCCCTCTGACCTTCTTATTGACGATGAAACACAGAAATTGCATCGGAGTAAAATACAAAAGGCACAATGCCGACTTAAGTACAAGAAAACTGACTCTTCTTACTGTCTGTGTTTTGAACCATTGCTGTGACACTAGTTATAGATTCCGATGCTTCACTTCAGGTTTACTGTATACCTCTAACCTTCTTATTGACGATGAAACACACAAATTGCATCGGAATTAAATACCAAAGGCACAATGCCGACTTAAGTACAAGAAAACTGACCCTTCATACTGTCTATGTTTTGAACCATTCCTGTGACACTAGTTATAGATGCCGATGCTTCACTTCAGGTTTACTGTATGCCTCTGACCCTCTTATTGACGATGAAACACAGAAATTGCATCGGAATTAAATACAAAAGGCACAATGCCGACTTAAGTACAAGAAAACTGACTCTTCTTACTGTCTATGCTTTGAACCATTCCTGTGATACTAGTTATAGATTCCTATGCTTCACTTCAGGTTCACTGTCTCCCTCTGACCATCTTTTTAACGATTTAACACTGAAATTGCATCGGAATTAAATACAAATGGCACATTGCCGACTTAAGTACAAGAAAACTGACTCTTCTTACTGTCTATGTTTTGAACCATTCCTGTGACACTAGTTATAGATTCCGATGCTTCACTTCAGGTTTACTGTATGCCTCTGACCTTCATATTGACGATGAAACACAGAAATTGCATCGGAAGTAAATACAAAAGGCACAATGCCGACTTAAGTACAGGGAAACTGACTCTTCTTACTGTCTATGTTATGAACCATTCCTGTGACACTAGTTATAGATTCCGATGCTTCACTTCAGGTTTACAGTATCCCTCTGACCTTCCTATTGACGATGAAACACAGAAATTGCATCGGAATTAAATTCAAAAGGCACAATGCCGACTTAACTACAAGAAAACTGACTCTTCTTACTGTCTCTATTTTGAACCATTCATGTGACACACGTTATAGATTCCGATGCTTTACTTCAGGTTTACTGTATCCCTCTGACCTTCTTATTGACGATGAAACACAGATATAGCTTCGGAATTAAATACAAAAGGCACAATGCCGACTTAAGTACAAGATAACTGACCCTTCTTACTGTCTATGATTTGAACAATTCCTGTGACACTAGTTATAGATTCCGATGCTTCACTTAAGGTTTACTGTATCCCTCTGACCTTCTTATTGACGATGAAACACAGAAATTGCATCGGAATTAAATGTAAAAGGCACAATATCGACTTAAGTACAAGAAAACTGACTCTTCTTACTGTCTATGTATTGAACCATTCCTGTGACACTAGTTATAGATTCCGATGCTTCACTTCAGGTTTACTGTATCCCTCTGACCTTCTTATTGACGATGAAACACAGAAATTGCTTCGGAATTAAATACAAACGGCACATTGCCGACTTAAGTACAAGAAACCTGACTCTCCCTACTGTCTATGTTTTGAACCATTCCTGTGACACTAGTTATAGATTCCGATGCTTCACTTCAGGTTTACAGTATCCCTCTGACCTTCCTATTGACGATGAAACACAGAAATTGCATCGGAATTAAATACAAAAGTCACAATGCCGACTTAAGTACAAGAAAACTGACTCTTCTTACTGTCTATGTTTTGAACAATTCATGTGACACTCGTTATAGATTCCGATGCTTTACTTCAGGTTTACTGTATCCCTCTGACCTTCTTATTGACGATGTAACACAGATATTGCTTCGGAATTAAATACAAAAGCACAATGCCGACTTAAGTACTAGATAACTGACCCTTCTTACTGTCTATGTTTTGAACCATTCCTGTGACACTAGTTATAGATTCCGATGCTTCACTTCAGGTTTACTGTATCCCTCTGACCTTCTTATTGACGATGAAACACAGAAATTGCATCGGAATTACATATAAAAGGCACAAATCCGACTTAAGTACAAGAAAACTGACTCTTCTTACTGTCTATGTTTTGAACCATTCCTGTGACACTAGTTATAGGTTCCGATGCTTCACTTCAGGTTTACTGTATCCCGCTGACCTTCTTATTGACGATGAAACACAGAAATTGCATCGGAATTATATACAAAAGTCACAATGCCGACTTAAGTACAAGAAAACTAACTCTACTGACTGTCTATGTTTTGAACCATTCCTGTGACACTAGTTATAGATTCCGATGCTTCACTTCAGGTTTACTATATCCCTCTGACCCTCTTATTGACGATGAAATACAGAAATTGCATCGCAATTAAATAGAAAAGGCACAATGCCGACTTAAGTACAAGAAAACTGACTCTTCTTACTGTCTATGTTTGAACCATTCCTGTGACACTAGTTATAGATTCCGATGCTTCAATTCAGGTTTACTGTATCCCTCTGACATTCTTAATGACGATGAAACACAGAAATTGCATCGGAATTAAATACAAAAGGCACAATGCCGACTTAAGTACAAGAAAACTGACTCTTCTTACTGTCTATGTTTTGAACCATTCGTGTGACACTAGTTATAGTTTCAGCCACTTCACTTCAGGTTTGCTGTATCCCTCTGACCTTCTTATTGACGATGAAACACAGAAATTACATCGGTGTTAAATACAAACGCCACAATGCCGACTTAAGTACAAGAAAAATGAGTCTTCTTACAGTCTATGATTTGAACCATTCGAGTGACACTAGTTATAGATTCCGATGCTTCACTTCAGGTTTACTGTATCCCTCTGACCTTCTTATTGACAATGAAACACAGAAATTGCATCGGAATTAAATGCAAAAGGCTCAATGCCGACTTAAGTACAAGAAAACTGACTCTTCTTACTGTCTATGATTTGAACCATTCCTGTGACACTAGTTATAGATTCCAATGCTTCACTTCAGGTTCGCTGTATCCCTCTGACCTTCTTATTAGCGATGAAACACTGAAATTGCATCGGAATTAAAAACAAAAGGCACAATGTTGACTTAAGGACAAGAAAACTGACTCTACCTACTGTCTATGTTTTGAACCATTCCTGTGACACTAGTTATAGATTCCGATGCTTCACTTCAGGTTTACTGTATCCCTCTGACCTTCTTATTGACGATGAAACACAGATATTGCTTCGGAATTAAATACAAAAGGCACAATGCCGACTTAAGTACAAGATAACTGACCCTTCTTACTGTCTATGTTTAGAAACATTCCTGTGACACTAGTTATAGATTCCGATGCTTCACTTCAGGTTTACTGTATCCCTCTGACCTTCTTGTTGACGATGAAACACAGAAATTGTTTCGGAATTATATACAAAAGTCACAATGCCGACTTAAGTACAAGAAAACTGAGTCTTCTTACTGTCTATGTTTTGAACCATTCCTGTGACACTAGTTATAGATTCCGATGCTTCACTTCAGGTTTACTGTATCCCTCTGACCTTCTTATTGACGATGAAACACAGAAATTGCATCGGTGTTAAATACAAAAGGCACAATGGCGACTTAAGTACAAGATAACTGACCCTTCTTACTGTCTATGTTTTGAACCATTCCTGTGACACTAGTTGTAGATTCCGATGCTTCACTTCAGGTTTACTGTATCCCTCTGACTTTATTATTGACGATGAAACACAGAAATTGCATCGGAATTAAATATAAAAGGTACAATGCCGACTTAAGTACAAGAATACAGACACTTCTTACTGTCTATGTTTTGAACCATTCCTGTGGCACTAGTTATAGATTCCGATGCTTCAATTCAGGTTTGCTATGTCCCTCTGACCATGTTATTGACGATAAAATACAGATATTGCTTCGGAATTAAATACAAAAGGCACAATGCCGACTTAAGTACTAGATAACTGACCCTTCTTACTGTCTATGTTTTGAACCATTCCTGTGACACTAGTTATAGATTCCGATGCTTCACTTCAGGTTTACTGTATCCCTCTGACCTTCTTATTGACGATGAAACACAGAAATTGCATCGGAATTACATATAAAAGGCACAATGCCGACTTAAGTACAAGAAAACTGACTCTTCTTACTGTCTATGTTTTGAACCATTCCTGTGACACTAGTTATAGGTTCCGATGCTTCACTTCAGGTTTAATGTATCCCGCTGACCTTCTTATTGACGATGAAACACAGAAATTGCATCGGAATTATATACAAAAGTCACAATGCCGACTTAAGTACAAGAAAACTAACTCTTCTGACTGTCTATGCTTTGACCCATTCCTGTGACACTATTTATAGATTCCGATGCTTCACTTCAGGTTTACTATATCCCTCTGACCCTCTTATTGACGATGAAATACAGAAATTGCATCGCAATTAAATAGAAAAGGCACAATGCCGACTTAAGTACAAGAAAACTGACTCTTCTTACTGTCTAGGTTTGAACCATTCCTGTGACACTAGTTATAGATTCCGATGCTTCAATTCAGGTTTACTGTATCCCTCTGACATTCTTAATGACGATGAAACACAGAAATTGCATCGGAATTAAATACAAAAGGCACAATGCCGACTTAAGTACAAGAAAACTGACTCTTCTTACTGTGTATGTTTTGAACCATTCGTGTGACACTAGTTATAGATTCTGCCACTTCACTTCAGGTTTACTGTATCCCTCTGACCTTCTTATTGACGATGAAACACCGAAATTACATCGGTGTTAAATACAAACGCCACAATGCCGACTTAAGTACAAGAAAAATGACTCTTCTTACAGTCTATGATTTGAACCATTCGTGTGACACTAGTTATAGATTCCGATGCTTCACTTCAGGTTTACTGTATCCCTCTGACCTTCTTATTGACGATGAAACACAGAAATTGCATCGGAATTAATTGCAAAAGGCACAATGCCGTCTTAAGTACAAAAAACCTGACTCTTTTTACTGTCTATGTTTTGAACCATTCCTGTTACACTAGTTATAGATTCCGATGCTTCACTTCAGGTTCACTGTATCTCTCTGACCTTCTTATTGACGGTGAAACACTGAAATTGCATCGGAATTAAATACAAAAGGCACAATGCCGACTTAAGTACAGGAAAACTGACTCTTTTTACTGTCTATGTTTTGAACATTCGTGTGACACTAGGTATAGATTCCGATGCTTCACTTCTGGTTTACTGTATCCCTGTAACCTTCTTATTGACAATGAAACACAGAAATTGCATCGGAATCAAATACAAAAGGCACAATTCCGACTTAAGTACAAGGAAACTGACTCTTCTTACTGTCTATGTTTTGAACCATTCCTGTGACACTAGTTATAGATTCCGATGCTTCACATCAGGTTTACAGTATCCCTCTGACCTTCTTATTGACGATGAAACACAGAAATTGCATCGGAATTAAATACAAAATGCACAATGCCGACTTAAGTACAAGAAAACTGACTCTTCTTACTGTCTATGTTTTGAACCATTAATGTGAAACTAGTTATAGATTCCGATGCTTCACTTCAGGTTTACTGTATCCCTCTGACCTTCTTATTGACGATGAAACACAGAAATTGCATCGGAGTTAAATACAAAAGGCACATTGCCGACTTAAGTACAAGAAAACTGACTCTTCTTACTGTCTGTGTTTTGAACCATAGCTGTGACACTAGTTATAGATTCCGATGCTTCACTTCAGGTTTACTATATCCCTCTGACCCTCTTATTGACGATGAAATACAGAAATTGCATCGCAATTAAATAGAAAAGGCACAATGCCGACTTAAGTACAAGAAAACTGACTCTTCTTACTGTCTATGTTTGAACCATTCCTGTGACACTAGTTATAGATTCCGATGCTTCAATTCACGTTTACTGTATCCCTCTGACATTCTTAATGACGATGAAACACAGAAATTGCATCGGAATTAAATACAAAAGGCACAATGCCGTCTTAAGTACAAGAAAACTGACTCTTCTTACTGTCTATGTTTTGAACCATTCGTGTGACACTAGTTATAGATTCTGCCACTTCACTTCAGGTTTACTGTATCCCTCTGACCTTCTTATTGACGATGAAACACAGAAATTACATCGGTGTTAAATACAAACGCCACAATGCCGACTTAAGTACAAGAAAAATGACTCTTCTTACAGTCTATGATTTGAACTATTCGTGTGACACTAGTTATAGATTCCGATGCTTCACTTCAGGTTTACTGTATCCCTCTGACCTTCTTATTGACGATGAAACACAGAAATTGCATCGGAATTAAATGCAAAAGGCTCAATGCCGACTTAAGTACAAGAAAACTGACTCTTCTTACTGTCTATGATTTGAACCATTCCTGTGACACTAGTTATAGATTCCAATGCTTCACTTCAGGTTCGCTGTATCCCTCTGACCTTCTTATTAACGATGAAACACTGAAATTGCATCGGAATTTAATACAAAAGGCACAATGCCGACTTAAGGACAAGAAAACTGACTCTTCCTACTGTCTATGTTTTGAACCATTCCTGTGACACTAGATATAGATTCCGATGCTTCACTTCAGGTTTACTGTATCCCTCTGACCTTCTTATTGACGATGAAACACAGATATTGCTTCGGAATTAAATACAAAAGGCACAATGCCGACTTAAGTACAAGATAACTGACCCTTCTTACTGTCTATGTTTAGAAACATTCCTGTGACACTAGTTATAGATTCCGATGCTTCACTTCAGGTTTACTGTATCCCTCTGACCTTCTTGTTGACGATGAAACACAGAAATTGTTTCGGAATTATATACAAAAGTCACAATGCCGACTTAAGTACAAGAAAACTGAGTCTTCTTACTGTCTATGTTTTGAACCATTCCTGTGACACTAGTTATAGATTCCGATGCTTCACTTCAGGTTTACTGTATCCCTCTGACCTTCTTATTGACGATGAAACACAGAAATTGCATCGGTGTTAAATACAAAAGGCACAATGGCGACTTAAGTACAAGATAACTGACCCTTCTTACTGTCTATGTTTTGAACCATTCCTGTGACACTAGTTGTAGATTCCGATGCTTCACTTCAGGTTTACTGTATCCCTCTGACTTTCTTATTGACGATGAAACACAGAAATTGCATCGGAATTAAATATGAAAGGTACAATGCCGACTTAAGTACAAGAATACAGACACTTCTTACTGTCTATGTTTTGAACCATTCCTGTGACACTAGTTATAGATTCCGATGCTTCAATTCAGGTTTGCTATGTCCCTCTGACCATCTTATTGACGATAAAATACAGATATTGCTTCGGAATTAAATACAAAAGGCACAATGCCGACTTAAGTACTAGATAACTGACCCTTCTTACTGTCTATGTTTTGAACCATTCCTGTGACACTAGTTATAGATTCCGATGCTTCACTTCAGGTTTACTGTATCCCTCTGACCTTCTTATTGACGATGAAACACAGAAATTGCATCGGAATTACATATAAAAGGCACAATGCCGACTTAAGTACAAGAAAACTGACTCTTCTTACTGTCTATGTTTTGAACCATTCCTGTGACACTAGTTATAGATTCCGATGCTTCACTTCAGGTTTACTGTATCCCTCTGACCTTCTTATTGACGATGAAACACAGAAATTGCATCGGAATTAAATGCAAAAGGCACATTGCCGTCTTAAGTACAAAAAACCTGACTCTTTTTACTGTCTTTGTTTTGAACCATTCCTGTTACACTAGTTATAGATTCCGATGCTTCACTTCAGGTTCACTGTATCTCTCTGACCTTCTTATTGACGGTGAAGCACTGAAATTGCATCGGAATTAAATACAAAAGGCACAATGCCGACTTAAGTACAGGAAAACTGACTCTTTTTACTGTCTATGTTTTGAACATTCGTGTGACACTAGGTATAGATTCTGATGCTTCACTTCTGGTTTACTGTATCCCTGTAACCTTCTTATTGACAATGAAATACAGAAATTGCATCGGAATTAAATACAAATGGCACAATGCCGACTTAAGTACAAGAAACCTGACTCTTCTTACTGTCTATGATTTGAACCATTCCTGTGACTCTAGTTATAGATTCCGATTCTTCACTTCAGGTTTACTGTATGCCTCTGACCTTCATATTGACGATGAAACACAGAAATTGTATCGGAATTAAATACAAAAGGCACAATGCCGACTTAAGTACAAGGAAACTGACTCTTCTTACTGTCTATGTTTTGAACCATTCCTGTGACACTAGTTATAGATTCCGATGCTTCACATGAGGTTTACAGTATCCCTCTGACCTTCTTATTGACGATGAAACACAGAAATTGCATCGGAATTAAATACAAAATGCACAATGCCGACTTAAGTACAAGAAAACTGACTCTTCTTACTGTCTATGTTTTGAACCATTCCTGTGAAACTAGTTATAGATTCCGATGCTTCACTTCAGGTTTACTGTATCCCTCTGACATTCTTATTGACGATGAAACACAGAAATTGCATCGGAGTTAAATACAAAAGGCACAATGCCGACTTAAGTACAAGAAAACTGACTCTTCTTACTGTCTGTGTTTTGAACCATAGCTGTGACACTAGTTATAGATTCCGATGCTTCACTTCAGGTTTACTGTATACCTCTAACCTTCTTATTGTTGATGAAACACACAAATTGCATCGGAATTAAATACAAAAGGCACAATGCCGACTTAAGTACAAGAAAACTGACCCTTCATACTGTCTATCTTTTGAACCATTCCTGTGACACTAGTTATAGATGCCGATGCTTCACTTCAGGTTTACTGTATGCCTCTGACCCTCTTATTGACGATGAAACAAAGAAATTGCATCGGAATTAAATACAAAAGGCACAATGCCGACTTAAGTACAAGAAAACTGACTCTTCCTACTGTCAATGCTTTGAACCATTCCTGTGATACTAGTTATAGAGTCCAATGCTTCACTTCAGGTTCACTGTATCCCTCTGACCTTCTTTTTAACGATTTAACACTGAAATTGCATCGGAATTAAATACAAATGGCACAATGCCGACTTAAGTACAAGAAAACTGACTCTTCTTACTGTCTATGTTTTGAACCATTCCTGTGACACTAGTTATAGATTCCGATGCTTCACTTCAGGTTTACTGTATGCCTCTGACCTTCATATTGACGATGAAACACAGAAATTGCATCGGAATTAAATACAAAAGGCACAATGCCGACTTAAGTACAGGGAAACTGACTCTTCTTACTGTCTATGTTATGAACCATTCCTGTGACACTAGTTATAGATTCCGATGCTTCACTTCAGGTTTACAGTATCCCTCTGACCTTCCTATTGACGATGAAACACAGAAATTGCATCGGAATTTAAATACAAAAGGCACAATGCCGACTTAACTACAAGAAAACTGACTCTTCTTTCTGTCTCTATTTTGAACCATTCATGTGACACACGTTATAGATTCCGATGCTTTACTTCAGGTTTACTGTATCCCTCTGACCTTCTTATTGACGATGAAACACACAGATATAGCTTCGGAATTAAATACAAAAGGCACAATGCCGACTTAAGTACAAGGTAACTGACCCTTCTTACTGTCTATGTTTTGAACAATTCCTGTGACACTAGTTATAGATTCCGATGCTTCACTTCAGGTTTACTGTATCCCTCTGACCTTCTTATTGACGATGAAACACAGAAATTGCATCGGAATTAAATGTAAAAGGCACAATATCGACTTAAGTACAAGAAAACTGACTCTTCTTACTGTCTATGTATTGAACCATTCCTGTGACACTAGTTATAGATTCCGATGCTTCACTTCAGGTTTACTGTATCCCTCTGACCTTCTTATTGACGATGAAACAAAGAAATTGCTTCGGAATTAAATACAAACGGCACATTGCCGACTTAAGTACAAGAAACCTGACTCTCCCTACTGTCTATGTTTTGAACCATTCCTGTGACACTAGTTATAGATTCCGATGCTTCACTTCAGGTTTACAGTATCTCTCTGACATTCCTATTGACGATGAAACACATAAATTGCATCGGAATTAAATACAAAAGTCACAATGCCGACTTAAGTACAAGAAAACTGACTCTTCTTACTGTCTATGCTTTGAACAATTCATGTGACACTCGTTATAGATTCCGATGCTTTACTTCAGGTTTACTGTATCCCTCTGACCATCTTATTGACGATGTAACACAGATATTGCTTCGGAATTAAATACAAAAGGCACAATGCCGACTTAAGTACTAGATAACTGACCCTTCTCACTGTCTATGTTTTGAACCATTCCTGTGACACTAGTTATAGATTCCGTTGCTTCACTTCAGGTTTACTGTATCCCTCTGACCTTCTTATTGACGATGAAACACAGAAATTGCATCGGAATTACATATAAAAGGCACAATGCCGACTTAAGTACAAGAAAACTGACTCTTCTTACTGTCTATGTTTTGAACCATTCCTGTGACACAAGTTATAGGTTCCGATGCTTCACTTCAGGTTTACTGTATCCCGCTGACCTTCTTATTGACGATGAAACACAGAAATTGCATCGGAATTATATACAAAAGTCACAATGCCGACTTAAGTACAAGAAAACTAACTCTTCTGACTGTCTATGTTTTGAACCATTCCTGTGACACTAGTTATAGATTCCGATGCTTCACTTCAGGTTTACTATATCCCTCTGACCCTCTTATTGACGATGAAATACAGAAATTGCATCGCAATTAAATAGAAAAGGCACAATGCCGACTTAAGTACAAGAAAACTGACTCTTCTTACTGTCTATGTTTGAACCATTCCTGTGACACTAGTTATAGATTCCGATGCTTCAATTCAGGTTTACTGTATCCCTCTGACATTCTTAATGACGATGAAACACAGAAATTGCATCGGAATTAAATACAAAAGGCACAATGGCGACTTAAGCACAAGAAAACTGACTCTTCTTACTGTCTATGTTTTGAACCATTCGTGTGACACTAGTTATAGATTCTGCCACTTCACTTCAGGTTTACTGTATCCCTCTGACCTTCTTATTGACGATGAAACACAGAAATTGCATCGGTATTAAATACAAAAGGCACAACGCCGACTTAAGTACAAGAAAACTGACTCTTCTTACTGTCTATGTTTTGAACCATTCCTGTGACACTAGTTATAGATTCCGATGCATCACTTCAGGTTTACTGTATCCCTCTGACCTCCTTATTGACGATGAAACACAGAAATTGCATCGGAATTAATTACAAAAAGCACAATGCCGACATAAGTACAAGAAAACTGACTCTTCTTACTGTCTATGCTTTGAACCATTCATGTGACACTAGTTATAGATTCCGATGCTTTACTCCAGGTTTACTGTATCCCTCTGACCTTCTTATTGACGATGAAACACAGAAATTGCTTCGGAATTAAATACAAAAGGCACAATGCCGAATTAAGTATAAGAAAACTGACTCTTCTTACTGTCTATGTTTTGGACCATTCCTGTGATACTAGTTATAGATTCCGATGCTTTACTTCAGGTTTACTGTATCCCTCTGACCTTCTTATTGAAGATGAAACACCGCTATTGCTTCGGATGTAAATGCAAAAGGCACAATGCCGACTTAAGTACAAGAAAACAGACTCTTCTTACTGTCTACGTTTTGAACCATTCCTGTGACACTAGTTATAGATTCCGATGCTTCACTTCAGGTTTACTATATCCCTCTGACCTTTTTATTGACGATGAAACACAGAAATTGCATCGGAATTAAATTCAAAAGGCACAATGCCGACATAAGTACAAGAAAACTGACTGTTCTTACTGTCTATGTTTGAACCATTACTGTGACACTAGTTATAAATTCCGATGCTTCAATTCAGGTTATCTGTATCCCCCTGACAATCTTATTGACGATGAAACGCAGAAATCGCATCGGAATTAAGTACAAAAAGCACAATGCCGACTTAAGTACGAGAAATCAGACTCTTCTTACTGTCTATGTTTTGAACCATGCCTGTGAAACTAGTTATAGATTCCGATGCTTCACTTCAGGTTTACTGTATCCCTCTGACATTCTTATTGACGATGAAACACAGAAATTGCATCGGAGTTAGATACAAAAGGCACAATGCCGACTTAAGTACAAGAAAACTGACTCTTCTTACTGTCTGTGTTTTGAACCATAGCTGTGACACTAGTTATAGATTCCGATGCTTCACTTCAGGTTTACTGTATACCTCTAACCTTCTTATTGACGATGAAACACACAAATTGCATCGGAATTAAATACAAAAGGCACAATGCCGACTTAAGTACAAGAAAACTGACCCTTCATACTGTCTATGTTTTGAACCATTCCTGTGACACTAGTTATAGATGCCGATGCTTCACTTCAGGTTTACTGTATGCCTCTGACCCTCTTATTGACGATGAAACAAAGAAATTGCATCGGAATTAAATACAAAAGGCACAATGCCGACTTAAGTACAAGAAAACTGACTCTTCCTACTGTCTATGCTTTGAACCATTCCTGTGATACTAGTTATAGAGTCCAATGCTTCACTTCAGGTTCACTGTATCCCTCTGACCTTCTTTTTAACGATTTAACACTGAAATTGCATCGGAATTAAATACAAATCGCACAATGCCGACTTAAGTACAAGAAAACTGACTCTTCTTACTGTCTATGTTTTGAACCATTCCTGTGACACTAGTTATAGATTCCGATGCTTCACTTCAGGTTTACTGTATGCCTCTGACCTTCATATTGACGATGAAACACAGAAATTGCATCGGAATTAAATACAAAAGGCACAATGCCGACTTAAGTACAGGGAAACTGACTCTTCTTACTGTCTATGTTATGAACCATTCCTGTGACACTAGTTATAGATTCCGATGCTTCACTTCAGGTTTACAGTATCCCTCTGACCTTCCTATTGACGATGAAACACAGAAATTGCATCGGAATTTAAATACAAAAGGCACAATGCCGACTTAACTACAAGAAAACTGACTCTTCTTTCTGTCTCTATTTTGAACCGTTCATGTGACACACGTTATAGATTCCGATGCTTTACTTCAGGTTTACTGTATCCCTCTGACCTTCTTATTGACGATGAAACACAGATATAGCTTCGGAATTAAATACAAAAGGCACAATGCCGCCTTAAGTACAAGGTAACTGACCCATCTTACTGTCTATGTTTTGAACAATTCCTGTGACACTAGTTATAGATTCCGATGCTTCACTTCAGGTTTACTGTATCCCTCTGACCTTCTTATTGACGATGAAACACAGAAATTGCATCGGAATTAAATGTAAAAGGCACAATATCGACTTAAGTACAAGAAAACTGACTCTTCTTACTGTCTATGTATTGAACCATTCCTGTGACACTAGTTATAGATTCCGATGCTTCACTTCAGGTTTACTGTATCCCTCTGACCTTCTTATTGACGATGAAACACAGAAATTGCTTCGGAATTAAATACAAACGGCACATTGCCGACTTAAGTACAAGAAACCTGACTCTCCCTACTGTCTATGTTTTGAACCATTCCTGTGACACTAGTTATAGATTCCGATGCTTCACTTCAGGTTTACAGTATCTCTCTGACATTCCTATTGACGATGAAACACAGAAATTGCATCGGAATTAAATACAAAAGTCACAATGCCGACTTAAGTACAAGAAAACTGACTCTTCTTACTGTCTATGTTTTGAACAATTCATGTGACACTCGTTAAAGATTCCGATGCTTCACTTCAGGTTTACAGTATCCCTCTGACCTTCCTATTGACGATGAAACACAGAAATTGCATCGGAATTTAAATACAAAAGGCACAATGCCGACTTAACTACAAGAAAACTGACTCTTCTTTCTGTCTCTATTTTGAACCGTTCATGTGACACACGTTATAGATTCCGATGCTTTACTTCAGGTTTACTGTATCCCTCTGACCTTCTTATTGACGATGAAACACAGATATAGCTTCGGAATTAAATACAAAAGGCACAATGCCGCCTTAAGTACAAGGTAACTGACCCATCTTACTGTCTATGTTTTGAACAATTCCTGTGACACTAGTTATAGATTCCGATGCTTCACTTCAGGTTTACTGTATCCCTCTGACCTTCTTATTGACGATGAAACACAGAAATTGCATCGGAATTAAATGTAAAAGGCACAATATCGACTTAAGTACAAGAAAACTGACTCTTCTTACTGTCTATGTATTGAACCATTCCTGTGACACTAGTTATAGATTCCGATGCTTCACTTCAGGTTTACTGTATCCCTCTGACCTTCTTATTGACGATGAAACACAGAAATTGCTTCGGAATTAAATACAAACGGCACATTGCCGACTTAAGTACAAGAAACCTGACTCTCCCTACTGTCTATGTTTTGAACCATTCCTGTGACACTAGTTATAGATTCCGATGCTTCACTTCAGGTTTACAGTATCTCTCTGACATTCCTATTGACGATGAAACACAGAAATTGCATCGGAATTAAATACAAAAGTCACAATGCCGACTTAAGTACAAGAAAACTGACTCTTCTTACTGTCTATGTTTTGAACAATTCATGTGACACTCGTTAAAGATTCCGATGCTTTACTTCAGGTTTACTGTATCCCTCTGACCATCTTATTGACGATGTAACACAGATATTGCTTCGGAATTAAATACAAAAGGCACAATGCCGACTTAAGTACTAGATAACTGACCCTTCTTACTGTCTATGTTTTGAACCATTCCTGTGACACTAGTTATAGATTCCGTTGCTTCACTTCAGGTTTACTGTATCCCTCAGACCTTCTTATTGACGATGAAACACAGAAATTGCATCGGAATTAAATACAAAAGGCACAATGGCGACTTAAGCACAAGAAAACTGACTCTTCTTACTGTCTATGTTTTGAACCATTCGTGTGACACTAGTTATAGATTCTGCCACTTCACTTCAGGTTTACTGTATCCCTCTGACCTTCTTATTGACGATGAAACACAGAAATTGCATCGGTATTAAATACAAAAGGCACAACGCCGACTTAAGTACAAGAAAACTGACTCTTCTTACTGTCTATGTTTTGAACCATTCCTGTGACACTAGTTATAGATTCCGATGCATCACTTCAGGTTTACTGTATCCCTCTGACCTCCTTATTGACGATGAAACACAGAAATTGCATCGGAATTAATTACAAAAAGCACAATGCCGACTTAAGTACAAGAAAACTGACTCTTCTTACTGTCTATGCTTTGAACCATTCATGTGACACTAGTTATAGATTCCGATGCTTTACTCCAGGTTTACTGTATCCCTCTGACCTTCTTATTGACGATGAAACACAGAAATTGCTTCGGAATTAAATACAAAAGGCACAATGCCGAATTAAGTATAAGAAAACTGACTCTTCTTACTGTCTATGTTTTGGACCATTCCTGTGATACTAGTTATAGATTCTGATGCTTCACTTCAGGTTTACTATATCCCTCTGACCTTTTTATTGACGATGAAACACAGAAATTGCATCGGAATTAAATTCAAAAGGCACAATGCCGACATAAGTACAAGAAAACTGACTGTTCTTACTGTCTATGTTTGAACCATTACTGTGACACTAGTTATAAATTCCGATGCTTCAATTCAGGTTATCTGTATCCCCCTGACAATCTTATTGACGATGAAACGCAGAAATCGCATCGGAATTAAGTACAAAAAGCACAATGCCGACTTAAGTACAAGAAATCAGACTCTTCTTACTGTCTATGTTTTGAACCATGCCTGTGACACTAGTTATAGATTGCGATGCTTCACTTCAGGTTTACTGTATCCCTCTGACCTTCTTATTGACGATGAAACACAGAAATTGCATCGGAATTAAATACAAAAGGCTCAATGCCGACTTAAGTACAAGAAAACTGACTCTTCTTAATGTCTTTGTTTGAACCATTCATCTGACACTAGTTATAGATTCCGATGCTTCACTTCAGGTTTTCTGTATCCCACTGACCTTCTTATTGTTGATGAAACACAGAAATTGCATCGGAATTAAATACAAAAGTCACAATGCTGACTTCAGTACAAGAAAACTGACTCTTCTTACTGTCTATGTTCTGATCAATTCCTGTGACACTAGTTACAGATTCCAATGCTTCACTTCAGGTTTACTGTATCCCTCAGACCTTCTTATTGACGATGAAACTCAGAAATTGCATCGGAATTAAATAAAAAAGGCACAATCCCAGCATAAGTACAAGAAAACTGACTCTTCATACTGTCTATGTTTTAAACCATTCATGTGACACTAGTTATAGCATCCGATGCTTCACTTAAGGTTTACTGTATCCATCAGACTTTCTTATTGAGGGTGAAACACAAAAAATGGCATCGGAATTAAATACAAAAGGCACAATGCCGACTTATGTACAAGAAAATTGACTCTTCCTACTGTCTATGTTTGAACCATTCCTGTGACACTAGTTATAGGTTCCGATGCATCACTTCAGGTTTACTGTATCCCTCTGACCTTCTTATTGACGATGAAACACAGATATTGCATCGGAATTAAATACAAAAGGCACAATGCCGACTTAAGTACAAGAAAACGGACTCTTCTTACTAACTATGTTTTGAACATTCGTGTGACACGAGGTATACATTCCGATGCTTCACTTCTGGTTTACTGTATCCATGTAACCTTCTTACTGACAATGAAACACAGAAATCGCATCGGAATTAAATACAAAAGGCACAATGCCGACTTAAGTACAAGAAACGTGACTCTTCTTACTGTCTATGATTTGAACCATTCCTGTGACTCTAGTTATAGATTCCGATTCTTCACTGCAGGTTTACTGTATGCCTCTGACCTTCATATTGACGATGAAACACAGAAATTGCATCGGAATTAAATACAAAAGGCACAATGCCGACTTAAGTACAAGGAAACTGACTCTTCTTACTGTCTATGTTTTGAACCATTCCTGTGACACTAGTTATAGATTCCGATGCTTCACATCAGGTTTACAGTATCCCTCTGACCTTCTTATTGACGATGAAACACAGAAATTGCATCGGAATTAAATACAAAATGCACAATGCCGACTTAAGTACAAGAAAACTGACTCTTCTTACTGTCTATGTTTTGAACCATTCCTGTGAAACTAGTTATAGATTCCGATGCTTCACTTCAGGTTTACTGTATCCCTCTGACATTCTTATTGACGATGAAACACAGAAATTGCATCGGAGTTAGATACAAAAGGCACAATGCCGACTTAAGTACAAGAAAACTGACTCTTCTTACTGTCTGTGTTTTGAACCATAGCTGTGACACTAGTTATAGATTCCGATGCTTCACTTCAGGTTTACTGTATACCTCTAACCTTCTTATTGACGATGAAACACACAAATTGCATCGGAATTAAATACAAAAGGCACAATGCCGACTTAAGTACAAGAAAACTGACCCTTCATACTGTCTATGTTTTGAACCATTCCTGTGACACTAGTTATAGATGCCGATGCTTCACTTCAGGTTTACTGTATGCCTCTGACCCTCTTATTGACGATGAAACAAAGAAATTGCATCGGAATTAAATACAAAAGGCACAATGCCGACTTAAGTACAAGAAAACTGACTCTTCCTACTGTCTATGCTTTGAACCATTCCTGTGATACTAGTTATAGAGTCCAATGCTTCACTTCAGGTTCACTGTATCCCTCTGACCTTCTTTTTAACGATTTAACACTGAAATTGCATCGGAATTAAATACAAATGGCACAATGCCGACTTAAGTACAAGAAAACTGACTCTTCTTACTGTCTATGTTTTGAACCATTCCTGTGACACTAGTTATAGATTCCGATGCTTCACTTCAGGTTTACTGTATGCCTCTGACCTTCATATTGACGATGAAACACAGAAATTGCATCGGAATTAAATACAAAAGGCACAATGCCGACTTAAGTACAGGGAAACTGACTCTTCTTACTGTCTATGTTATGAACCATTCCTGTGACACCAGTTATAGATTCCGATGCTTCACTTCAGGTTTACAGTATCCCTCTGACCTTCCTATTGACGATGAAACACAGAAATTGCATCGGAATTTAAATACAAAAGGCACAATGCCGACTTAACTACAAGAAAACTGACTCTTCTTTCTGTCTCTATTTTGAACCATTCATGTGACACACGTTATAGATTCCGATGCTTTACTTCAGGTTTACTGTATCCCTCTGACCTTCTTATTGACGATGAAACACAGATATAGCTTCGGAATTAAATACAAAAGGCACAATGCCGACTTAAGTACAAGGTAACTGACCCTTCTTACTGTCTATGTTTTGAACAATTCCTGTGACACTAGTTATAGATTCCGATGCTTCACTTCAGGTTTACTGTATCCCTCTGACCTTCTTATTGACGATGAAACACAGAAATTGCATCGGAATTAAATGTAAAAGGCACAATATCGACTTAAGTACAAGAAAACTGACTCTTCTTACTGTCTATGTATTGAACCATTCCTGTGACACTAGTTATAGATTCCGATGCTTCACTTCAGGTTTACTGTATCCCTCTGACCTTCTTATTGACGATGAAACACAGAAATTGCTTCGGAATTAAATACAAACGGCACATTGCCGACTTAAGTACAAGAAACCTGACTCTCCCTACTGTCTATGTTTTGAACCATTCCTGTGACACTAGTTATAGATTCCGATGCTTCACTTCAGGTTTTACAGTATCTCTCTGACATTCCTATTGACGATGAAACACAGAAATTGCATCGGAATTAAATACAAAAGTCACAATGCCGACTTAAGTACAAGAAAACTGACTCTTCTTACTGTCTATGTTTTGAACAATTCATGTGACACTCGTTAAAGATTCCGATGCTTCACTTCAGGTTTACTGTATCCCTCTGACCATCTTATTGACGATGTAACACAGATATTGCTTCGGAATTAAATACAAAAGGCACAATGCCGACTTAAGTACTAGATAACTGACCCTTCTTACTGTCTATGTTTTGAACCATTCCTGTGACACTAGTTATAGATTCAGTTGCTTCACTTCAGGTTTACTGTATCCCTCTGACCTTCTTATTGACGATGAAACACAGAAATTGCATCGGAATTACATATAAAAGGCACAATGCCGACTTAAGTACAAGAAAACTGACTCTTCTTACTGTCTATGTTTTGAACCATTCCTGTGACACAAGTTATAGGTTCCGATGCTTCACTTCAGGTTTACTGTATCCCGCTGACCTTCTTATTGACGATGAAACACAGAAATTGCATCGGAATTATATACAAAAGTCACAATGCCGACTTAAGTACAAGAAAACTAACTCTTCTTACTGTCTATGTTTTGAACCATTCCTGTGACACTAGTTATAGATTCCGTTGCTTCACTTCAGGTTTACTGTATCCCTCTGACCTTCTTATTGACGATGAAACACAGAAATTGCATCGCAATTAAATAGAAAAGGCACAATGCCGACTTAAGTACAAGAAAACTGACTCTTCTTACTGTCTATGTTTGAACCATTCCTGTGACACTAGTTATAGATTCCGATGCTTCAATTCAGGTTTACTGTATCCCTCTGACATTCTTAATGACGATGAAACACAGAAATTGCATCGGAATTAAATACAAAAGGCACAATGGCGACTTAAGTACAAGAAAACTGACTCTTCTTACTGTCTATGTTTTGAACCATTCGTGTGACACTAGTTATAGATTCTGCCACTTCACTTCAGGTTTACTGTATCCCTCTGACCTTCTTATTGACGATGAAACACAGAAATTGCATCGGTATTAAATACAAAAGGCACAACGCCGACTTAAGTACAAGAAAACTGACTCTTCTTACTGTCTATGTTTTGAACCATTCCTGTGACACTAGTTATAGATTCCGATGCTTCACTTCAGGTTTACTGTATCCCTCTGACCTCCTTATTGACGATGAAACACAGAAATTGCATCGGAATTAATTACAAAAAGCACAATGCCGACTTAAGTACAAGAAAACTGACTCTTCTTACTGTCTATGCTTTGAACCATTCATGTGACACTAGTTATAGATTCCGATGCTTTACTCCGGGTTTACTGTATCCCTCTGACCTTCTTATTGACGATGAAACACAGAAATTGCTTCGGAATTAAATACAAAAGGCACAATGCCGAATTAAGTATAAGAAAACTGACTCTTCTTACTGTCTATGTTTTGAACCATTCCTGTGATACTAGTTATAGATTCCGATGCTTCACTTCAGGTTTACTGTATCCCTCTGACCTTCTTATTGAAGATGAAACACCGCTATTGCTTCGGATGTAAATGCAAAAGGCACAATGCCGACTTAAGTACAAGAAAACAGACTCTTCTTACTGTCTACGTTTTGAACCATTCCTGTGACACTAGTTATAGATTCCGATGCTTCACTTCACGTTTACTATATCCCTCAGACCTTTTTATTGACGATGAAACACAGAAATTGCATCGGAATTAAATTCAAAAGGCACAATGCCGACATAAGTACAATAAAACTGACTGTTCTTACTGTCTATGTTTGAACCATTACTGTGACACTAGTTATAAATTCCGATGCTTCAATTCAGGTTATCTGTATCCCCCTGACAATCTTATTGACGATGAAACGCAGAAATCGCATCGGAATTAAGTACAAAAAGCACAATGCCGACTTAAGTACAAGAAAACTGACTCTTCTTACTGTCTATGCTTTGAACCATTCATGTGACACTAGTTATAGATTCCGATGCTTTACTCCGGGTTTACTGTATCCCTCTGACCTTCTTATTGACGATGAAACACAGAAATTGCTTCGGAATTAAATACAAAAGTCACAATGCTGACTTAAGTACAAGAAAACTGACTCTTCTTACTGTCTATGTTCTGAACAATTCCTGTGACACTAGTTACAGATTCCAATGCTTCACTTCAGGTTTACTGTATCCCTCAGACCTTCTTATTGACGATGAAACTCAGAAATTGCATCGGAATTAAATAAAAAAGGCACAATCCCAGCTTAAGTACAAGAAAACTGACTCTTCATACTGTCTATGTTTTAAACCATTCATGTGACACTAGTTATAGCATCCGATGCTTCACTTAAGGTTTACTGTATCCATCAGACTTTCTTATTAAGGGTGAAACACAAAAAATGGCATCGGAATTAAATACAAAAGGCACAATGCCGACTTATGTACAAGAAAATTGACTCTTCCTACTGTCTATGTTTGAACCATTCCTGTGACACTAGTTATAGGTTCCGATGCATCACTTCAGGTTTACTGTATCCCTCTGACCTTCTTATTGACGATGAAACACAGATATTGCATCGGAATTAAATACAAAAGGCACAATGCCGACTTAAGTACAAGAAAACGGACTCTTCTTACTAACTATGTTTTGAACATTCGTGTGACACGAGGTATACATTCCGATGCTTCACTTCTGGTTTACTGTATCCATGTAACCTTCTTACTGACAATGAAACACAGAAATCGCATCGGAATTAAATACAAAAGGCACAATGCCGACTTAAGTACAAGAAACGTGACTCTTCTTACTGTCTATGTTTTGAACATTTCCTGTGACACTAGTTATAGATTCCGATGCTTCACATCAGGTTTACTGTATCCCTCTGATCTTCTTATTGACGATGAAACACAGAAATTGCATCGGAATTAAATTGAAAAGGCACAATGCCGACTTAAGTACAAGAAAACTGACTCTTCTTACTGTCTATGTTTTGAACCATTCCTGTGACACTAGTTATCGATTCCAATGCTTCACTTCAGGTTCACTGTATCCCTCTGACCTTCTTAGTGACGATGAAACACAGAAATTGCATCGGAATTAAATAAAAATGGCACAATGCCGACTTAAGTACAAGACAACTGACTCTTTTTACTGTCTATGAATTGGACCATTCCTGTGACACTAGTTAGAGATTCCGATGCTTCACATCAGGTTTACAGTATCCCTCTGACCTTCTCATTGACGATGAAACACAGAAATTGCATCGGAATTAAATACAAAAGGCACAATGCCGACTTAAGTACAAGAAAACTGACTCTTCTTACTGTCTATGTTTTGAAACATTCATGTGACACTCGTTATAGATTCCGATGCTTTACTTCAGGTTTACTGTATCCCTCGGACCTTCCTATTGACGATGAAACACAGAAATCTCATCGGAATTAAATACAGAAGGCACCATGCTGATTAAAATACAAGAAAACTAACTCTTCTTACCGTCTATGTTTTGAACCATTCATGTGACACTAGTTATAGATTTCGATGCTTCCCTTTAGGTTTATTGTATCCCTCTGACATTCTTATTGACGATGAAACACAGAAATTGCATCGGAATTAAATATAAAAGGCGCAATGCCGACTTAAGTACAAGAAAACTGAATCTTCCTACTGTCTATGTTATGAACCATTCCTGTGACACTAGTTATAGATTCCGATTCTTCACTTTAGGTTTACTGTATCCCTCTGACCTTCTTATTGACGATGAAACACAGATATTGCCTCGGAATGAAATACAAAAGGGACAATGCCGACTTAAGTAAAAGAAAACTGACTCTTCTTACTGTCTATGTTTTGAACATTCCTGTGACACTAGGTATAGATTCCGATGCTTCACTTCTGGTACACTGTATCCCTCTAACCTTCTTATTGACAATGAAACACAGAACGTGCATCGGAATTAAATACAAAAGGCACAATGCCGACTTAAGTACAAGAAACCTGACTCTTCTTACTGTCTGTGTTTTGAACAATTCCTGTGACACTAGTTATAGATTCCGTTGCTTCACTGCAGGTTTACTGTTTCCCTCTGACCTTCTTATTGACGATGAAACACAGAAATTTCATCGGAATTAAATACAAAAGGTACAATGCCGACTTAAGTACAAGATAACTGACCCTTCTAACTGTCTGTGTTTTGAACCATTCCTGTGACACTAGTTATAGATTCCGATGCTTCACTTCAGGTTTACTGTATCCCTCTGACCTTCTTATTGACGATGAAACACAGATATTGCATCGGAATGAAATACCAAATGCACAATGCCGACATAAGTACAAGAATACTGACTCTTCTTACTGTCTATGTTTTGAACATTCCTGTGACACTAGGTATAGATTCCGATGCTTCACTTCAGGTTTACTGTATCCCTCTGACCTTCGTATTGACGATGAAACACAGAAATTGCATCGGAATTAAATACAAAAGGCACAATGCCGACTTAAGTACAAGAAAACTGACTCTTCCTACTGTCTATGTTTGAACCATTCCTGTGACACTAGTTATGGATTCCGATGCATCACTTCAGGTTCACTGTATCCCTCTGACCTTCTTATTGACGAGGAAACACAGAAATTGCATCGGAATTAAATACAAAAGGCACAATGCCGACTTAAGTACAAGGCAACTGAATCTTCTTAATGTCTATGTTTTGGACCATTCCTGTGACACTAGTTATAGATTCCGATGCTTCACATCAGGTTTACAGTATCCCTCTGACCTTCTTATTGACGATGAAACACAGAAATTGCATCGGAATTAAATACAAAAGGCACAATGCCGACTTAAGTACAAGAAAGCTGACTCTTCTTACTGTCTATGTTTGAAACATTCATGTGACACTCGTTATAGATTCCGATGCTTTACTTCAGGTTTACTGTATCCCCCGGACCTTCTTATTGACGATGAAACACAGAAATTGCATCGGAATTAAATACAGAAGGCACCATGCTGATTAAGATACAAGAAAACTAACTCTTCTTACCGTCTATGTTTTGAACCATTCATGTGACTCTAGTTATAGATTCCGATGCTTCCCTTTAGGTTTACTGTATCCCTCTGACATTCTTATTGACGATGAAACACAGAAATTGCATCGGAATTAAATACAAAAGGCACAATGCCGACTTAAGTACAAGAAAACTGAATCTTCATACTGTCTATGTTTTGAACCATTCCTGTGACACTAGTTATAGATTCCGATGCTTCACTTCAGGTTTACTGTATCCCTCTGACCTTCTTATTGACGATGAAACACAGATATTGCATCGGAATTAAATACAAAAGGGACAATGCCGACTTAAGTAAAAGAAAACTGACTCTTCTTACTGTCTATGTTTTGAACATTCTTGTGACACTAGGTATAGATTCCGATGCTTCACATCTGGTTTACTGTATCCCTGTAACCTTCTTATTGACAATGAAACCCAGAAATTGCATCAGAATTAAATACAAAAGGCACAATGCCGACTTAAGTACAAGAAACCTGACTCTTCTTACTGTCTATGTTTTGAACAATTCATGTGACACTAGTTATAGATTCCGATGCTTCACTTCAGGTTTACTGTATCCCTCTGACCTTCTTATTGACGATGACACACAGAAATTGCATCGGAATTAAATACAAAAGGTACAATGCCGACTTAAGTACAAGAAAACTGACCCTTCTAACTGTCTATGTTTTGAACCGTTCCTGTGACACTAGTTATAGATTCCGATGCTTCACTTCAGGTTTACTGTATCCCTCTGACCTTCTTATTGACGATGAAACACAGATATTGCATCGGAATGAAATACCAAAGGCACAATGCCGACATAAGTACAAGAAAACTGACTCTTCTTACTGTCTATGTTTTGAACATTCCTGTGACACTAGGTATAGATTCCGATGCTTCACATCAGGTTTACTGTATCCCTCTGACCATCTTATTGACAATGCAACACAGAAATTGCATCGGAATTAAATACAAAATTCACAATGCCGACTTAAGTTCAAGAAACCTGACTCTTTTTACTGTCTATGTTTGAACCATTCCTGTTACACTAGTTACAGATACCGATGCTTCACTTCAGGTTCACTGTATCCCTCTGACCTTCTTATTGTAGGTGAATCACTGAAATTGCATCGGAATTAAATACAAAAGGCACAATGCCGACTTAAGTACAAGAAAACTGACTCTTTTTACTGTCTATGTTTTGAACATTCGTGTGACACTAGGTATAGATTCCGATGCTTCACTTCTGGTTTACTGTATCCGTGTAACCTTCTTATTCACAATGAAACACAGAAATTGCATCGGAATTAAATACAAAAGGCACATTGCCGACTTAAGTGCAAGAAACCTGACACTTCTTACTGTCTATATTTTGAACAATTCCTGTGACACTAGTTATAGATTCCGATGCTTCACTTCAGGTTTACTGTATCCCTCTGACCTTCGTATTGACGATGAAACACAGAAATTGCATCGGAATTAAATACAAAAGGCACAATGCCGACTTAATTACAAGAAAACTGAATCTTCCTACTGTCTATGTTTGAACCATTCCTGTGACACTAGTTATACATTCCGATGCATCACTTCAGGTTTACTGTATCCCTCTGACCTTCTTATTGACGATGAAACACAGATATTGCATCAGAATTTAATACAAAAGGCACAATGCCGACTTAAGTACAAGAAAACGGACTCTTCTTACTGTCTATGTTTTGAACATTCGTGTGACACTAGGTATACATTCCGATGCTTCACTTCTAGTTTACTGTATCCCTGTAACCTACTTACTGACAATGAAACACAGAAATTGAATCGGAATTAAATACAAAAGGCACAATGCCGACTTAAGTACAAAAAACCTGACTTTTCTTACTGTCTATGTTTTGAACAATTCCTGTGACACTAGTTATAGATTCCGATGCTTCACTTCAGGTTTACTGTATCCATCTGACCTTCTTATTGACGATGAAACACAGAAATTGCATCGGAATGAAATTGAAAAGGCACAATGCCAACTTAAGTACAAGAAAACTGACTCTTCTTACTGTCCATGCTTTGAACCATTACTGTGACACTAGTTATAGATTCCAATGCTTCACTTCAGCTTCACTGTATCCCTCTGACCTTCTTATTGACGATGAAACACTGAAATTACCTCGGAATTAAATACAAAAGGCACACTGCCGACTTAAGTACAAGAAAACTGACTCTTCTTACTGTCTATGTTTTGAACCCTTCCTGTGACACTAGTTATAGATTCCAATGCTTCACTTAAGGTTTACTGTATGCCTCTGACCTTTTTATTGACGATGAAACACAGAAATTGCATCGGATTTAAATACAAAAGGCACAATGCCGACTTAAGTACAAGAAAACTGACTCTTCTTACTGTCTATGTTTTGAACCATTCCTGTGACACTAGTTATAGATTCCGATGCTTCACATAAGGTTTACAGTATCCCTCTGACCTTTTTATTGACGATGAAACACAGAAATTGCATCGGATTTAAATACAAAGGGCACAATGCCGACTTAAGTACAAGAAAACTGACTCTTCTTACTGTCAATGTTTTGAACCATTCATGTGACACTCGTTATCGATTCCGATGCCTTACTTCAGGTTTACTGTATCCCTCGGACCTTCTTATTGACGATGAAACACAGAAATTGCATCGGAATTAAATACAGAAGGCACAATGCTGATTAAAATACAAGAAAACTAACTCTTCTTACCGTCTATGTTTGAACCATTCATGTGACACTAATTATAGATTCCGATGCTTCCCTTTAGGTTTACTGTATCCCTTTGACATTCTTATTGACGATGAAACACAGAAATTGCATCGGAATTAAATACAAAAGGCACAATGCCGACTTAAGTACAAGAGACCTGACTCTTCTTACTGGCAATGTTTTGAACAATTCCTGTGACACTAGTTATAGATTCCGATGCTTCACTTCAGGTTTACTGTATCCCTCTGACCTTCTTATTGACGATGAAACACAGAAATTGCTTCGGAATTAAATACAAAAGGTACAATGCTGACTTAAGTACAAGAACACTGACCCTTCTAACTGTCTATGTTTTGAACCATTCCTGTGACACTAGTTATAGATTCCGATGTTTCACTTCAGGTTTACTGTATCCCTCTGACCTTCTCATTGACGATGAAACACAGATATTGCATCGGAATTAAATACCAAAGGCACAATGCCGACTTAAGTACAAGAAAACCGACTCTTCTTACTGTCTATGTTTTGAACATTCCTGTGACACTAGGTATAGATTCCGATGCTTCACTTCAGGTTTACTGTATCCCTCTGACCTTCTTATTGACAATGAAACACAGAAATTGCATCGGAATTAAATACAAAAGGCACAATGCCGACTTAAGTACAAGAAACCTGACCCTTTTTACTGTCTATGTTTTGAACCATTCCTGTTACACTAGTTATAGATTCCGATGCTTCACTTCAGGTTCACTGTATCCCTCTGACCTTCTTATTGACGGTGAAACACTAAAATTGCATCGGAATTAAATACAAAAGGCACAATGCCGACTTAAGTACAAGAAAACTGACTCTTTTTACTGTCTATGTTTTGAACATTCGTGTGACACTAGGTATAGATTCCGATGCTTCACTTCTGGTTTACTGTATCCCTGTAACCTTCTTATTGACAATGAAACACAGAAATTGCATCGGAATTAAATACAAAAGGCACAATGCCGACTTAAGTACAAGAAACCTGACTCTTCCTACTGTCTATGTTTTGAACAATTCCTGTGACACTAGTTATAGATTGCGATGCTTCACTTCAGGTTTACTGTATCCCTCTGACCTTCTTATTGACGATGAAACACAGAAATTGCATCGGAATTAAATTGAAAAGGCACAATGCCGACTTAAGTACAAGAAATTGACTCTTCTTACTGTCTATGTTTTGAACCATTCCTGTGACACTAGTTATAGATTCCAATGCTTCACTTCAGGTTCACTGTATCCCTCTGACCTTTTTTTTGACGATGAAACACTGAAATTGCATCGGAATTAAATACAAAAGTCACAATGCCGACTTAAGTACAAGAAAACTGACTCTTCTTACTGTCTATGTTTTGAACCATTCCTGTGACACTAGTTATAGATTCCGATGCTTCACTTCAGGTTTACTGTATGCTTCAGACCTTCATATTGACGATGAAACACAGAAATTGCATTGGAATTAAATAAAAAAGGCACAATGCCGACTTAAGTACAAGGAAACTGACTCTTCTTACTGTCTATGTTTTGAACCATTCCTGTGACACTAGTTATAGATTCCGATGCTTCACATCAGGTTTACAGCATCCCTCTGACCTTCTTATTGACGATGAAACACAGAAATTGCATCGGAATTAAATACAAAATGCACAATGCCGACTTAAGTACAAGAAAACTGACTCTTTTTACTGTCTATGTTTTGAACATTCGTGTGACACTAGGTATAGATTCCGATGCTTCACTTCTGGTTTACTGTATTCCTGTAACCTTCTTATTGACAATGAAACACAGATATTGCATCGGAATTAAATACAAAAGGCACAATGCCGACTTAAGTACAAGAAACCTGACTCTTCTTACTGTCTATGTTTTGAACAATTCCTGTGACACTAGTTATAGATTCCGATGCTTCACTTCAGGTTTACTGTATCCCTCTGACCTTCTTATTGACGATGAAACACAGAAATTGCATCGGAATTAAATACAGAAGGCACAATGCTGATTAAAATACAAGAAAACTGACTCTTCTTTTCGTCTATGTTTTGAACCATTCATGTGACACCAGTTATAGATTCCGATTCTTCACTTTAAGTTTACTGTATCCCTCTGACCTTCGTATTGACGGTGAAACACAGAAATTGCATCGGAATTAAATACAAAAGGCACAATGCCGACTTAAGTACAAGAAAACTGACTCTTCCTTCTGTCTATGTTTGAACCATTCCTGTGACACTAGTTATAGATTCCGATGCATCACTTCAGGTTTACTGTATCCCTCTGACCTTCTTATTGACGATGGAACACAGATATTGCATCGGAATTAAATACAAAAGGCACAATGCCGACTTAAGTACAAGAAAACTGACTCTTTTTACTGACTATGTTTTGAACCATTCCTGTTACACTAGTTATAGATTCCGATGCTTCACTTCAGGGTTACTGTATCCCTCTGACCTTCTTATTGACGGTGAAACACTGAAATTGCATCGGAATTAAATACAAAAGGCTCAATGCCGACTTAAGTACAAGATATCTGACTCTTTTTACTGTCTATGTTTTGAACATTCGTGTGACACTAGGTATAGATTCCGATGCTTCACTTCTGGTTTACTGTATGCCTGTAACCTTCTTATTGACAATGAAACACAGAAATTGCATCGGAATTAAATACAAAGGGCACAATGCCGACTTAAGTGCAAGAAACCTGACTCTTCTTACTGTCTATGTTTTGAACAATTCCTGTGACACTAGTTATAGATTCTGCCACTTCACTTCAGGTTTACTGTATCCCTCTGACCTTCTTATTGACGATGACACACAGAAATTGCATCGGAGTTAAATACAAAAGGCACAATGCCGACTTAAGTACAAGAAAACTGACTCTTGTTTCAGTCTATGATTTGAACCATTCGTGTGACACTAGTTATAGATTCCGATGCTTCACTTCAGGTTTACTGTATCCCTCTGACCTCCTTATTGACGATGAAACCCAGAAATTGCATCGGAATTAATTACCAAAAGCACAATGCCGACTTAAGTACAAGAATAATGACCCTTCTTACTGTCTATGCTTTGAACCATTCATGTGACACTAGTTATAGATTCCGATGCTTTACTCCAGGTTTACTGTATCCCTCTGACCTTCTTATTGACGATGAAACAGAGAAATTGCTTCGGAATTAAATACAAAAGGCACTATGCCGACTTAAGTATAAGAAAACTGACTCTTCTTACTGTCTATGTTTTGAACCATTCCTGTGACACTAGTTATAGATTCCGATGCTTCTTTTCAGGTTTACTGTATCCCTCTGACCTTCTTGTTGAAGATGAAACACTGATATTGCTTCGGATGGAAATGCAAAAGGCACAATGCCGACTTAAGTACAAGAAAACTGACTCTTCTTACTGTCTATGTTTTGAACCATTCCTGTGACACTAGTTATAGATTCCGATGCTTCACTTCAGGTTTACTGTATCCCTCTGACCTTCTTATTGACGATGAAACACAGAAATTGCGTCGGAATTAAATTCAAAAGGCACAATGCCGACATAAGTACAAGAAAACTGACTCTTCTTACTGTCTATGTTCTGAACAATTCCTGTGACACCAGTTATAGATTCCGATGCTTCACTTCAGGTTTACTGTATCCCTCTGACCTTCTTATTGACGATGAAACACAGAAATTGCATCGGAATTAAATACAAAAGGCTCAATGCTGACTTAAGTACAAGAAAACTGACTCTTCTTACTGTCTTTGTTTGAACCATTCATGTGACACTAGTTATAGATTCCGATGCGTCACTTCAGGTTTACTGTATCCCACTGACCTTCTTATTGTTGATGAAACACAGAAATTGCATCGGAATTAAATACAAAAGTCACAATGCCGACATAAGTACAAGAAAACTGACTCTTCTTACTGTCTATGTTCTGAACAAATCCTGTGACACCAGTTATAGATTCCGATGCTTCAATTCAGGTTTACTGTATCCCTCTGACATTCTTAATGACGATGAAACACAGAAATTGCTTCGGAATTAGATACAAAAGGCACAATGCCGACTTAAGTACAAGAAAACTGACTCTTCTTACTGTCTATGTTTGAACCATTCCTGTGACACTAGATATAGATTCCGATGCTTCAATTCAGGTTTACTGTATCCCTCTGACCGTCTTGTTGACGATGAAACACAGAAATTGCATCGGAATTAAATACAAAATGCACAATGCCGACTTAAGTACAAGAAAACTGACTCTTCTTACTGTCTATGTTTGAACCATTCCTGTGACACTAGTTATAGATTCTGCCACTTCACTTCAGGTTTACTGTATCCCTCTGACCTTCTTATTGACGATGAAACACAGAAAATGCATCGGAGTTAAATACAACAGGCACAATGCCGACTTAATTACAAGAAAACAGACTCTTCTTACAGTCTATGATTTGAACCATTCGTGTGACACTAGTTATAGATTCGGAAGCTTCACGTCAGGTTTACTGTATCCCTCTGACCTTCTTATTGACGATGAAACACAGATATTGCATCGGAATGAAATACAAAAGGCACAATGCTGACTTAAGTGGAAGAAAACTGACTCCTCTTACTGTCTATATTTTGAACCATTCCTGTGACAGTAGTTATAGATTCCGATGCTTCACTTAAGGTTTACTGTATCCCTCTGACCTTCTTATTGACGATGAAACACAGAAATTGCATCGGAATTAAATACAAAAGGCACAAAGCCGACTTAACTTGAAGAAATCTGACTCTTCTTACTGTCTATGTTTAGAACCATTCCTGTTACACTAGTTATAGATTCCGATGCTTCACTTCAGGTTCACTTATCCCTCTGACCTTCTTATTGACGATGAAACACAGAAATTGCATCGGTATTAAATACAAAAGGCACAACGCCGACTTAAGTACGAGAAAACTGGTTCTTCTTACCGTCTATGTTTTGAACCATTCATGTGACACCAGTTATAGATTCCGATGCTTCACTTTAGGTTTACTGTACCCCACTGACCTTCGTATTGACGATGAAACACAGAAATTGCATCGGAATTAAATACAAAAGGCACAATGCCGACTTAAGTACAAGAAAACTGACTCTTCCTTCTGTCTATGTTTGAACCATTCCTGTGACACTAGTTATAGATTCCGATGCATCACTTCAGGTTTACTGTATCCCTCTGACCTTCTTATTGACGATGGAACACAGATATTGCATCGGAATTAAATACAAAAGGCACAATGCCAACTTAAGTACAAGAAAACTGACTCTTTTTACTGACTATGTTTTGAACCATTCCTGTTACACTAGTTATAGATTCCGATGCTTCACTTCAGGTTCACTGTATCCCTCTGACCTTCTTATTCACGGTGAAACACTGAAATTGCATCGGAATTAAATACAAAAGGCTCAATGCCGACTTAAGTACAAGAAATCTGACTCTTTTTACTGTCTATGTTTTGAACATTCGTGTGACACTAGGTATAGATTCCGATGCTTCACTTCTGGTTTACTGTATTCCTGTAACCTTCTTATTGACAATGAAACACAGAAATTGCATCGGAATTAAATACAAAAGGCACATTGCCGACTTAAGTGCAAGAAACCTGACTCTTCTTACTGTCTATGTTTTGAATAATTCCTGTGACACTAGTTATAGATTCCGATGCTTCACTTCAGGTTTACTGTATCCCTCTGACCTTCTTATTGACGATGAAACACAGAAATTGCATCGGAATTAAATTGAAAATGCACAATGCCGACTTAAGTACAAGAAAACTGACTCTTCTTACTGTCTATGTTTGAACCATTCCTGTGACACTAGTTATAGATTCCGATGCTTCAATTCAGGTTTACTGTATCCCTCTGACATTCTTAATGACGATGAAACACAGAATTTGCATCGGGATTAAATACAAAAGGCACAATGCCGACTTAAGTACAAGAAAACTGACTCTTCTTACTGTCTTTGTTTTGAACCATTCCTGTGACACTAGTTATAGATTCTGCCACTTCACTTCAGGTTTACTGTATCCCTCTGACTTTCTTATTGACGATGAAACACAGAAATTGCGTCGGAGTTAAATACAAAAGGCACAATTCCGACTTAAGTACAAGAAAACTGACTCTTGTTACAGTCTATGATTTGAACCATTCGTGTGACACTAGTTATAGATTCCGATGCTTCACTTCAGGTTTACTGTATCCCTCTGACCTTCTTATTGACGATGAAACACAGATATTGCATCGGAATGAAATACAAAAGGCACAATGCCGACTTAAGTACAAGAAAACTGACTCTTCTTACTGTCTATGTTTTGAACCATTCCTGTGACACTAGTTATAGATTCCGATGATTCACTTCAGGTTCACTGTATCCCTCTGACCTCCTTATTGACGATGAAACCCAGAAATTGCATCGGAATTAATTACCGAAAGCACGATGCCGACTTGAGTACAAGAAAACTGACTCTTCTTACTGTCTATGCTTTGAACCATTCATGTGACACTAGTTATAGATTCCGATGCTTTACTCCAGGTTTACTGTATCACTCTGACCTTCTTATTGACGATGAAACAGAGAAATTGCTTCGGAATTAAATACAAAAGGCACAATGCCGACTTAAGTATAAGAAAACTGACTCTTCTTACTGTCTATGTTTTGAACCATTCCTGTGACACTAGTTATAGATTCCGATGCTTCTTTTCAGGTTTACTGTATCCCTCTGACCTTCTTGTTGAAGATGAAACACTGATATTGCTTCGGATGGAAATGCAAAAGGCACAATGCCGACTTAAGTACAAGAAAACTGACTCTTCTTACTGTCTATGTTTTGAACCATTCCTGTGACACTAGTTATAGATTCCGATGCTTCACTTCAGGTTTACTGTATCCCTCTGACCTTCTTATTGACGATGAAACACAGAAATTGCGTCGGAATTAAATTCAAAAGGCACAATGCCGACATAAGTACAAGAAAACTGACTCTTCTTACTGTCTATGTTCTGAACAATTCCTGTGACACCAGTTATAGATTCCGATGCTTCACTTCAGGTTTACTGTATCCCTCTGACCTTCTTATTGACGATGAAACACAGAAATTGCATCGGAATTAAATACAAAAGGCTCAATGCTGACTTAAGTACAAGAAAACTGACTCTTCTTACTGTCTTTGTTTGAACCATTCATGTGACACTAGTTATAGATTCCGATGCTTCACTTCACGTTTACTGTATCCCACTGACCTTCTTATTGTTGATGAAACACAGAAATTGCATCGGAATTAAATACAAATGTCACAATGCCGACATAAGTACAAGAAAACTGACTCTTCTTACTGTCTATGTTCTGAACAATTCCTGTGACACCAGTTATAGATTCCGATGCTTCAATTCAGGTTTACTGTATCCCTCTGACATTCTTAATGACGTTGAAACACAGAAATTGCTTCGGAATTAGATACTAAAGGCACAATGCCGACTTAAGTACAAGAAAACTGACTCTTCTTACTGTCTATGTTTTGAACAATTCCTGTGACACTAGTTATAGATTCCGATGCTTGACTTCAGGTTTACTGTATCCCTCTGACCTTCTTATTGACCATGAAACACAGAAATTGCATCGGAATTAAATTGAAAATGCACAATGCCGACTTAAGTACAAGAAAAATGACTCTTCTTACTGTCTATGTTTGAACCATTCCTGTGACACTAGATATAGATTCCGATGCTTCAATTCAGGTTTACTGTATCCCTCTGACCGTCTTGTTGACGATGAAACACAGAAATTGCATCGGAATTAAATACAAAATGCACAATGCCGACTTAAGTACAAGAAAACTGACTCTTCTTACTGTCTATGTTTGAACCATTCCTGTGACACTAGTTATAGATTCTGCCACTTCACTTCAGGTTTACTGTATCCCTCTGACCTTCTTATTGACGATGAAACACAGAAATTGCATCGGAGTTAAATACAACAGGCACAATGCCGACTTAATTACAAGAAAACAGACTCTTCTTACAGTCTATGATTTGAACCATTCGTGTGACACTAGTTATAGATTCGGAAGCTTCACGTCAGGTTTACTGTATCCCTCTGACCTTCTTATTGACGATGAAACACAGATATTGCATCGGAATGAAATACAAAAGGCACAATGCTGACTTAAGTGGAAGAAAACTGACTCCTCTTACTGTCTATATTTTGAACCATTCCTGTGACAGTAGTTATAGATTCCGATGCTTCACTTAAGGTTTACTGTATCCCTCTGACTTTCTTATTGACGATGAAACACAGAAATTGCATCAGAATTAAATACAAAAGGCACAATGCCGACTTAACTTGAAGAAATCTGACTCTTCTTACTGTCTATGTTTAGAACCATTCCTGTTACACTAGTTATAGATTCCGATGCTTCACTTCAGGTTCACTTATCCCTCTGACCTTCTTATTGACGATGAAACACAGAAATTGCATCGGTATTAAATACAAAAGGCACAACGCCGACTTAAGTACGAGAAAACTGGTTCTTCTTACCGTCTATGTTTTGAACAATTCATGTGACACCAGTTATAGATTCCGATGCTTCACTTTAGGTTTACTGTACCCCACTGACCTTCGTATTGACGATGAAACACAGAAATTGCATCGGAATTAAATACAAAAGGCACAATGCCGACTTAAGTACAAGAAAACTGACTCTTCCTTCTGTCTATGTTTGAACCATTCCTGTGACACTAGTTATAGATTCCGATGCATCACTTCAGGTTTACTGTATCCCTCTGACCTTCTTATTGACGATGGAACACAGATATTGCATCGGAATTAAATACAAAAGGCACAATGCCAACTTAAGTACAAGAAAACTGACTCTTTTTACTGACTATGTTTTGAACCATTCCTGTTACACTAGTTATAGATTCCGATGCTTCACTTCAGGTTCACTGTATCCCTCTGACCTTCTTATTCACGGTGAAACATTGAAATTGCATCGGAATTAAATACAAAAGGCTCAATGCCGACTTAAGTACAAGAAATCTGACTCTTTTTACTGTCTATGTTTTGAACATTCGTGTGACACTAGGTATAGATTCCGATGCTTCACTTCTGGTTTACTGTATTCCTGTAACCTTCTTATTGACAATGAAACACAGAAATTGCATCGGAATTAAATACAAAAGGCACATTGCCGACTTAAGTGCAAGAAACCTGACTCTTCTTACTGTCTATGTTTTGAATAATTCCTGTGACACTAGTTATAGATTCCGATGCTTCACTTCAGGTTTACTGTATCCCTCTGACCTTCTTATTGACGATGAAACACAGAAATTGCATCGGAATTAAATTGAAAATGCACAATGCCGACTTAAGTACAAGAAAACTGACTCTTCTTACTGTCTATGTTTGAACCATTCCTGTGACACTAGTTATAGATTCCGATGCTTCAATTCAGGTTTACTGTATCCCTCTGACATTCTTAATGACGATGAAACACAGAATTTGCATCGCGATTAAATACAAAAGGCACAATGCCGACTTAAGTACAAGAAAACTGACTCTTCTTACTGTCTATGTTTTGAACCATTCCTGTGACACTAGTTATAGATTCTGCCACTTCACTTCAAGTTTACTGTATCCCTCTGACCTTCTTATTGACGATGAAACACAGAAATTGCGTCGGAGTTAAATACAAAAGGCACAATTCCGACTTAAGTACAAGAAAACTGACTCTTGTTACAGTCTATGATTTGAACCATTCGTGTGACACTAGTTATAGATTCCGATGCTTCACTTCAGGTTTACTGTATCCCTCTGACCTTCTTATTGACGATGAAACACAGATATTGCATCGGAATGAAATACAAAAGGCACAATACCGACTTAAGTACAAGAAAACTGACTCTTCTTACTGTCTATGTTTTGAACCATTCCTGTGACACTAGTTATAGATTCCGATGATTCACTTCAGGTTTACTGTATCCCTCTGACCTCCTTATTGACGATGAATCCCAGAAATTGCATCGGAATTAATTACCGAAAGCACAATGCCGACTTAAGTACAAGAAAACTGACTCTTCTTACTGTCTATGCTTTGAACCATTCATGTGACACTAGTTATAGATTCCGATGCTTTACTCCAGGTTTACTGTATCACTCTGACCTTCTTATTGACGATGAAACAGAGAAATTGCTTCGGAATTAAATACAAAAGGCACAATGCAGACTTAAGTATAAGAAAACTGACTCTTCTTACTGTCTATGTTTTGAACCATTCCTGTGACACTAGTTATAGATTCCGATGCTTCACTTCAGGTTTACTGTATCCCTCTGACCTTCTTATTGAAGATGAAACACTGATATTGCTTCGGATGGAAATGCAAAAGGCACAATGCCGACTTAAGTACAAGAAAACTGACTCTTCTTACTGTCTATGTTTTGAACCATTCCTGTGACACTAGTTATAGATTCCGATGCTTCACTTCAGGTTTACTGTATCCCTCTGACCTTCTTATTGACGATGAAACACAGAAATTGCATCGGAATTAAATACAAAAGGCTCAATGCCGACTTAAGTACAAGAAAACTGACTCTTCTTACTGTCTTTGTTTGAACCATTCATGTGACACTAGTTATAGATTCCGATGCTTCACTTCAGGTTTACTGTATCCCACTGACCTTCTTATTGTTGATGAAACACAGAAATTGCATCGGAATTAAATACAAAATTCACAATGCCGACATAAGTACAAGAAAACTGACTCTTCTTACTGTCTATGTTCTGAACAATTCCTGTGACACCAGTTATAGATTCCGATGCTTCAATTCAGGTTTACTGTATCCCTCTGACATTCTTAATGACGATGAAACACAGAAATTGCTTCGGAATTAGATACAAACGGCACAATGCCGACTTAAGTACAAGAAAACTGACTCTTCTTACTGTCTATGTTTTGAACAATTCCTGTGACACTAGTTATAGATTCCGATGCTTGACTTCAGGTTTACTGTATCCCTCTGACCTTCTTATTGACCATGAAACACAGAAATTGCATCGGAATTAAATTGAAAATGCACAATGCCGACTTAAGTACAAGAAAACTGACTCTTCTTACTGTCTATGTTTGAACCATTCCTGTGACACTAGTTATAGATTCCGATGCTTCAATTCAGGTTTACTGTATCCCTCTGACCTTCTTGTTGACGATGAAATACAGAAATTGCATCGGAATTAAATACAAAAGGCACAATGCCGACTTAAGTACAAGAAAACTGACTCTTCTTACTGTCTATGTTTGACCCATTCCTGTGACACTAGTTATAGATTCTGCCACTTCACTTCAGGTTTACTGTATCCCTCTGAGCTTCTTATTGACGATGAAACACAGAAATTGCATCGGAGTTAAATACAAAAGGCACAATGCCGACTTAATTACAAGAAAACTGACTCTTCTTACAGTCTATGATTTGAACCATTCGTGTGACACTAGTTATAGATTCGGATGCTTCACGTCAGGTTTACTGTATCCCTCTGACCTTCTTATTGACGATGAAACACAGAAATTGCATCGGAGTTAAATACAAAAGGCACAACGCCGACTTAAGTACGAGAAAACTGGTTCTTCTTACCGTCTATGTTTTGAACCATTCATGTGACACCAGTTATAGATTCCGATGCTTCACTTTAGGTTTACTGTATCCCTCTGACCTTCGTATTGACGATGAAACACAGAAATTGCATCGGAATTAAATACAAAAGGCACAATGCCGACTTAAGTACAAGAAAACTGACTCTTCCTTCTGTCTATGTTTGAACCATTCCTGTGACACTAGTTATAGATTCCGATGCATCACTTCAGGTTTACTGTATCCCTCTGACCTTCTTATTGACGATGGAACACAGATATTGCATCGGAATTAAATACAAAAGGCACAATGCCGACTTAAGTACAAGAAAACTGACTCTTTTTACTGACTATGTTTTGAACCATTCCTGTTACACTAGTTATAGATTCCGATGCTTCACTTCAGGTTCACTGTATCCCTCTGACCTTCTTATTCACGGTGAAACACTGAAATTGCATCGGAATTAAATACAAAAGGCTCAATGCCGACTTAAGTACAAGAAATCTGACTCTTTTTACTGTCTATGTTTTGAACATTCGTGTGACACTAGGTATAGATTCCGGTGCTTCACTTCTGGTTTACTGTATCCCTGTAACCTTCTTATTGACAATGAAACACAGAAATTGCATCGGAATTAAATACAAAAGGCACATTGCCGACTTAAGTGCAAGAAACCTGACTCTTCTTACTGTCTATATTTTGAATAATTCCTGTGACACTAGTTATAGATTCCGATGCTTCACTTCAGGTTTACTGTATCCCTCTGACCTTCTTATTGACGATGAAACACAGAAATTGCATCGGAATTAAATTGAAAATTCACAATGCCGACTTAAGTACAAGAAAACTGACTCTTCTTACTGTCTATGTTTGAACCATTCCTGTGACACTAGTTATAGATTCCGATGCTTCAATTCAGGTTTACTGTATCCCTCTGACATTCTTAATGACGATGAAACACAGAATTTGCATCGGGATTAAATACAAAAGGCACAATGCCGACTTAAGTACAAGAAAACTGACTCTTCTTACAGTCTATGATTTGAACCATTCGTGTGACACTAGTTATAGATTCCGATGCTTCACTTCAGGTTTACTGTATCCCTCTGACCTTCTTATTGACGATGAAATACAGATATTGCATCGGAATGAAATACAAAAGGCACAATGCCGACTTAAGTACAAGAAAACTGACTCTTCTTACTGTCTATGTTTTGAACCATTCCTGTGACACTAGTTATAGATTCCGATGATTCACTTCAGGTTTACTGTATCCCTCTGACCTCCTTATTGACGATGAATCCCAGAAATTGCATCGGAATTAATTACCGAAAGCACAATGCCGACTTAAGTACAAGAAAACTGACTCTTCTTACTGTCTATGCTTTGAACCATTCATGTGACACTAGTTATAGATTCCGATGCTTTACTCCAGGTTTACTGTATCACTCTGACCTTCTTATTGACGATGAAACAGAGAAATTGCTTCGGAATTAAATACAAAAGGCACAATGCAGACTTAAGTATAAGAAAACTGACTCTTCTTACTGTCTATGTTTTGAACCATTCCTGTGACACTAGTTATAGATTCCGATGCTTCACTTCAGGTTTACTGTATCCCTCTGACCTTCTTATTGAAGATGAAACACTGATATTGCTTCGGATGGAAATGCAAAAGGCACAATGCCGACTTAAGTACAAGAAAACTGACTCTTCTTACTGTCTATGTTTTGAACCATTCCTGTGACACTAGTTATAGATTCCGATGCTTCACTTCAGGTTTACTGTATCCCTCTGACCTTCTTATTGACGATGAAACACAGAAATTGCATCGGAATTAAATACAAAAGGCTCAATGCCGACTTAAGTACAAGAAAACTGACTCTTCTTACTGTCTTTGTTTGAACCATTCATGTGACACTAGTTATAGATTCCGATGCTTCACTTCAGGTTTACTGTATCCCACTGACCTTCTTATTGTTGATGAAACACAGAAATTGCATCGGAATTAAATACAAAATTCACAATGCCGACATAAGTACAAGAAAACTGACTCTTCTTACTGTCTATGTTCTGAACAATTCCTGTGACACCAGTTATAGATTCCGATGCTTCAATTCAGGTTTACTGTATCCCTCTGACATTCTTAATGACGATGAAACACAGAAATTGCTTCGGAATTAGATACAAACGGCACAATGCCGACTTAAGTACAAGAAAACGGACTCTTCTTACTGTCTATGCTTTGAACAATTCCTGTGACACTAGTTATAGATTCCGATGCTTGACTTCAGGTTTACTGTATCCCTCTGACCTTCTTATTGACCATGAAACACAGAAATTGCATCGGAATTAAATTGAAAATGCACAATGCCGACTTAAGTACAAGAAAACTGACTCTTCTTACTGTCTATGTTTGAACCATTCCTGTGACACTAGTTATAGATTCCGATGCTTCAATTCAGGTTTACTGTATCCCTCTGACCTTCTTGTTGACGATGAAATACAGAAATTGCATCGGAATTAAATACAAAAGGCACAATGCCGACTTAAGTACAAGAAAACTGACTCTTCTTACTGTCTATGTTTGACCCATTCCTGTGACACTAGTTATAGATTCTGCCACTTCACTTCAGGTTTACTGTATCCCTCTGAGCTTCTTATTGACGATGAAACACAGAAATTGCATCGGAGTTAAATACAAAAGGCACAATGCCCACTTAATTACAAGAAAACTGACTCTTCTTACAGTCTATGATTTGAACCATTCGTGTGACACTAGTTATAGATTCGGATGCTTCACGTCAGGTTTACTGTATCCCTCTGACCTTCTTATTGACGATGAAACACAGAAATTGCATCGGAGTTAAATACAAAAGGCACAACGCCGACTTAAGTACGAGAAAACTGGTTCTTCTTACCGTCTATGTTTTGAACCATTCATGTGACACCAGTTATAGATTCCGATGCTTCACTTTAGGTTTACTGTATCCCTCTGACCTTCGTATTGACGATGAAACACAGAAATTGCATCGGAATTAAATACAAAAGGCACAATGCCGACTTAAGTACAAGAAAACTGACTCTTCCTTCTGTCTATGTTTGAACCATTCCTGTGACACTAGTTATAGATTCCGATGCATCACTTCAGGTTTACTGTATCCCTCTGACCTTCTTATTGACGATGGAACACAGATATTGCATCGGAATTAAATACAAAAGGCACAATGCCGACTTAAGTACAAGAAAACTGACTCTTTTTACTGACTATGTTTTGAACCATTCCTGTTACACTAGTTATAGATTCCGATGCTTCACTTCAGGTTCACTGTATCCCTCTGACCTTCTTATTCACGGTGAAACACTGAAATTGCATCGGAATTAAATACAAAAGGCTCAATGCCGACTTAAGTACAAGAAATCTGACTCTTTTTACTGTCTATGTTTTGAACATTCGTGTGACACTAGGTATAGATTCCGATGCTTCACTTCTGGTTTACTGTATCCCTGTAACCTTCTTATTGACAATGAAACACAGAAATTGCATCGGAATTAAATACAAAAGGCACATTGCCGACTTAAGTGCAAGAAACCTGACTCTTCTTACTGTCTATATTTTGAATAATTCCTGTGACACTAGTTATAGATTCCGATGCTTCACTTCAGGTTTACTGTATCCCTCTGACCTTCTTATTGACGATGAAACACAGAAATTGCATCGGAATTAAATTGAAAATTCACAATGCCGACTTAAGTACAAGAAAACTGACTCTTCTTACTGTCTATGTTTGAACCATTCCTGTGACACTAGTTATAGATTCCGATGCTTCAATTCAGGTTTACTGTATCCCTCTGACATTCTTAATGACGATGAAACACAGAATTTGCATCGGGATTAAATACAAAAGGCACAATGCCGACTTAAGTACAAGAAAACTGACTCTTCTTACAGTCTATGATTTGAACCATTCGTGTGACACTAGTTATAGATTCCGATGCTTCACTTCAGGTTTACTGTATCCCTCTGACCTTCTTATTGACGATGAAATACAGATATTGCATCGGAATGAAATACAAAAGGCACAATGCCGACTTAAGTACAAGAAAACTGACTCTTCTTACTGTCTATGTTTTGAACCATTCCTGTGACACTAGTTATAGATTCCGATGCTTCACTTCAGGTTTACTGTATCCCTCTGACCTCCTTATTGACGATGAAACCCAGAAATTGCATCGGAATTAATTACCGAAAGCACAATGCCGACTTAAGTACAAGAAAACTGACTCTTCTTACTGTCTATGCTTTGAACCATTCATGTGACACTAGTTATAGATTCCGATGCTTTACTCCAGGTTTACTGTATCACTCTGACCTTCTTATTGACGATGAAACAGAGAAATTGCATCGGAATTAAATACAAAAGGCACAATGCAGACTTAAGTATAAGAAAACTGACTCTTCTTACTGTCTATGTTTTGAACCATTCCTGTGACACTAGTTATAGATTCCGATGCTTCACTTCAGGTTTACTGTATCCCTCTGACCTTCTTATTGAAGATGAAACACTGACATTGCTTCGGATGGAAATGCAAAAAGCACAAAGCCGACTTAAGTAGAATTAAACTGACTCTTCTTACTGTCTATGTTTTGAACCATTCCTGTGACACTAGTTATAGATTCCGATGCTTCACTTCAGGTTTACTGTATCCCTCTGACCTTCTTATTGACGATGAAACACAGAAATTGCATCGGAATTAAATTCAAAAGGCACAATGCCGACATAAGTACAAGAAAACTGACTGTTCTTACTGTCTATGTTTGAACCATTCCTGTGACACTAGTTATAGATTCCGATGCTTCAATTCAGGTTTACTGTATCCCTCTGACCTTCTTGTTGACGATGAAACACAGAAATTGCATCGGAATTAAATACAAAAGTCACAATGCCGACTTAAGTACAAGAAAACTGACTCTTCTTACTGTCTATGTTTGAACCATTCCTGTGACACTAGTTATAGATTCTGCCACTTCACTTCAGGTTTACTGTATCCCTCTGACCTTCTTATTGACGATGAAACACAGAAATTGCATCGGAGTTAAATACAAAAGGCACAATGCCGACTTAATTACAAGAAAACTGACTCTTCTTACAGTCTATGATTTGAACCATTCGTGTGACACTAGTTATAGATTCGGATGCTTCACGTCAGGTTTACTGTATCCCTCTGACCTTCTTATTGACGATGAAACACAGATATTGCATCGGAATGAAATACAAAAGGCACAATGCTGACTTAAGTGGAAGAAAACTGACTCTTCTTACTGTCTATATTTTGAACCATTCCTGTGACAGTAGTTATAGATTCCGATGCTTCACTTAAGGTTTACTGTATCCCTCTGACCTTCTTATTGACGATGAAACACAGAAATTGCATCGGAATTAAATACAAAAGGCACAATGCCGACTTAACTTGAAGAAATCTGACTCCTCTTACTGTCTATGTTTAGAACCATTCCTGTTACACTAGTTATAGATTCCGATGCTTCACTTCAGGTTCACTTATCCCTCTGACCTTCTTATTGACGATGAAACACAGAAATTGCATTGGTATTAAATACAAAAGGCACAACGCCGACTTAAGTACGAGAAAACTGGTTCTTCTTACCGTCTATGTTTTGAACCATTCATGTGACACCAGTTATAGATTCCGATGCTTTACTCCAGGTTTACTGTATCACTCTGACCTTCTTATTGACGATGAAACAGAGAAATTGCTTCGGAATTAAATACAAAAGGCACAATGCAGACTTAAGTATAAGAAAACTGACTCTTCTTACTGTCTATGTTTTGAACCATTCCTGTGACACTAGTTATAGATTCCGATGCTTCACTTCAGGTTTACTGTATCCCTCTGACCTTCTTATTGAAGATGAAACACTGATATTGCTTCGGATGGAAATGCAAAAGGCACAATGCCGACTTAAGTACAAGAAAACTGACTCTTCTTACTGTCTATGTTTTGAACCATTCCTGTGACACTAGTTATAGATTCCGATGCTTCACTTCAGGTTTACTGTATCCCTCTGACCTTCTTATTGACGATGAAACACAGAAATTGCATCGGAATTAAATACAAAAGGCTCAATGCCGACTTAAGTACAAGAAAACTGACTCTTCTTACTGTCTTTGTTTGAACCATTCATGTGACACTAGTTATAGATTCCGAAGCTTCACTTCAGGTTTACTGTATCCCACTGACCTTCTTATTGTTGATGAAACACAGAAATTGCATCGGAATTAAATACAAAATTCACAATGCCGACATAAGTACAAGAAAACTGACTCTTCTTACTGTCTATGTTCTGAACAATTCCTGTGACACCAGTTATAGATTCCGATGCTTCAATTCAGGTTTACTGTATCCCTCTGACATTCTTAATGACGATGAGACACAGATATTGCTTCGGAATTAGATACAAAAGGCACAATGCCGACTTAAGTACAAGAAAACTGACTCTTCTTACTGTCTATGTTTTGAACAATTCCTGTGACACTAGTTATAGATTCCGATGCTTGACTTCAGGTTTACTGTATCCCTCTGACGTTCTTATTGACCATGAAACACAGAAATTGCATCGGAATTAAATTGAAAATGCACAATGCCGACTTAAGTACAAGAAAACTGACTCTTCTTACTGTCTATGTTTGAACCATTGCTGTGACACTAGTTATAGATTCCGATGCTTCAATTCAGGTTTACTGTATCCCTCTGACCTTCTTGTTGACGATGAAATACAGAAATTGCATCGGAATTAAATACAAAAGGCACAATGCCGACTTAAGTACAAGAAAACTGACTCTTCTTACTGTCTATGTTTGAACCATTCCTGTGACACTAGTTATAGATTCTGCCCCTTCACTTCAGGTTTACTGTATCCCTCTGAGCTTCTTATTGACGATGAAACACAGAAATTGCATCGGAGTTAAATACAAAAGGCACAATGCCGACTTAATTACAAGAAAACTGACTCTTCTTACAGTCTATGATTTGAACCATTCGTGTGACACTAGTTATAGATTCGGATGCTTCACGTCAGGTTTACTGTATCCCTCTGACCTTCTTATTGACGATGAAACACAGAAATTGCATCGGAGTTAAATACAAAAGGCACAACGCCGACTTAAGTACGAGAAAACTGGTTCTTCTTACCGTCTATGTTTTGAACCATTCATGTGACACCAGTTATAGATTCCGATGCTTCACTTTAGGTTTACTGTATCCCTCTGACCTTCGTATTGACGATGAAACACAGAAATTGCATCGGAATTAAATACAAAAGGCACAATGCCGACTTAAGTACAAGAAAACTGACTCTTCCTTCTGTCTATGTTTGAACCATTCCTGTGACACTAGTTATAGATTCCGATGCATCACTTCAGGTTTACTGTATCCCTCTGACCTTCTTATTGACGATGGAACACAGATATTGCATCGGAATTAAATACAAAAGGCACAATGCCGACTTAAGTACAAGAAAACTGACTCTTTTTACTGACTATTTTTTGAACCATTCCTGTTACACTAGATATAGATTCCGATGCTTCACTTCAGGTTCACTGTATCCCTCTGACCTTTTTATTCACGGTGAAACACTGAAATTGCATCGGAATTAAATACAAAAGGCTCAATGCCGACTTAAGTACAAGAAATCTGACTCTTTTTACTGTCTATGTTTTGAACATTCGTGTGACACTAGGTATAGATTCCGATGCTTCACTTCTGGTTTACTGTATCCCTGTAACCTTCTTATTGACAATGAAACACAGAAATTGCATCGGAATTAAATACAAAAGGCACATTGCCGACTTAAGTGCAAGAAACCTGACTCTTCTTACTGTCTATATTTTGAATAATTCCTGTGACACTAGTTATAGATTCCGATGCTTCACTTCAGGTTTACTGTATCCCTCTGACCTTCTTATTGACGATGAAACACAGAAATTGCATCGGAATTAAATTGAAAATGCACAATGCCGACTTAAGTACAAGAAAACTGACTCTTCTTACTGTCTATGTTTGAACCATTCCTGTGACACTAGTTATAGATTCCGATGCTTCACTTCAGGTTTACTGTATCCCTCTGACCTTCTTATTGACGATGAAACACAGAATTTGCATCGGGATTAAATACAAAAGGCACAATGCCGACTTAAGTACAAGAAAACTGACTCTTCTTACTGTCTATGTTTTGAACCATTCCTGTGACACTAGTTATAGATTCTGCCACTTCACTTCAGGTTTACTGTATCCCTCTGACCTTCTTATTGACGATGAAACACAGAAATTGCATCGGAGTTAAATACTAAAGGCACAATGCCGACTTAAGTACAAGAAAACTGACTCTTGTTACAGTCTATGATTTGAACCATTCGTGTGACACTAGTTATAGATTCCGATGCTTCACTTCAGGTTTACTGTATCCCTCTGACCTTCTCATTGACGATGAAACACAGATATTGCATCGGAATGAAATACAAAAGGCACAATGCCGACTTAAGTACAAGAAAACTGACTCTTCTTACTGTCTATGTTTTGAACCATTCCTGTGACACTAGTTATAGATTCCGATGCTTCACTTCAGGTTTACTGTATCCCTCTGACCTCCTTATTGACGATGAAACCCAGAAATTGCATCGGAATTAATTACCGAAAGCACAATGCCGACTTAAGTACAAGAAAACTGACTCTTCTTACTGTCTATGCTTTGAACCATTCATGTGACACTAGTTATAGATTCCGATGCTTTACTCCAGGTTTACTGTATCACTCTGACCTTCTTATTGACGATGAAACAGAGAAATTGCATCGGAATTAAATACAAAAGGCACAATGCAGACTTAAGTATAAGAAAACTGACTCTTCTTACTGTCTATGTTTTGAACCATTCCTGTGACACTAGTTATAGATTCCGATGCTTCACTTCAGGTTTACTGTATCCCTCTGACCTTCTTATTGAAGATGAAACACTGATATTGCTTCGGATGGAAATGCAAAAGGCACAAAGCCGACTTAAGTACAAGAAAACTGACTCTTCTTACTGTCTATGTTTTGAACCATTCCTGTGACACTAGTTATAGATTCCGATGCTTCACTTCAGGTTTACTGTATCCCTCTGACCGTCTTATTGACGATGAAACACAGAAATTGCATCGGAATTAAATTCAAAAGGCACAATGCCGACATAAGTACAAGAAAACTGACTGTTCTTACTGTCTATGTTTGAACCATTCCTGTGACACTAGTTATAGATTCCGATGCTTCAATTCAGGTTTACTGTATCCCTCTGACCTTCTTGTTGACGATGAAACACAGAAATTGCATCGGAATTAAATACAAAAGGCACAATGCCGACTTAAGTACAAGAAAACTGACTCTTCTTACTGTCTATGTTTGAACCATTCCTGTGACACTAGTTATAGATTCTGCCACTTCACTTCAGGTTTACTGTATCCCTCTGACCTTCTTATTGACGATGAAACACAGAAATTGCATCGGAGTTAAATACAAAAGGCACAATGCCGACTTAATTACAAGAAAACTGACTCTTCTTACAGTCTATGATTTGAACCATTCGTGTGACACTAGTTATAGATTCGGATGCTTCACGTCAGGTTTACTGTATCCCTCTGACCTTCTTATTGACGATGAAACACAGATATTGCATCGGAATGAAATACAAAAGGCACAATGCTGACTTAAGTGGAAGAAAACTGACTCTTCTTACTGTCTATATTTTGAACCATTCCTGTGACAGTAGTTATAGATTCCGATGCTTCACTTAAGGTTTACTGTATCCCTCTGACCTTCTTATTGACGATGAAACACAGAAATTGCATCGGAATTAAATACAAAAGGCACAATGCCGACTTAACTTGAAGAAATCTGACTCCTCTTACTGTCTATGTTTAGAACCATTCCTGTTACACTAGTTATAGATTCCGATGCTTCACTTCAGGTTCACTTATCCCTCTGACCTTCTTATTGACGATGAAACACAGAAATTGCATCGGTATTAAATACAAAAGGCACAACGCCGACTTAAGTACGAGAAAACTGGTTCTTCTTACCGTCTATGTTTTGAACCATTCATGTGACACCAGTTATAGATTCCGATGCTTCACTTTAGGTTTACTGTATCCCTCTGACCTTCGTATTGACGATGAAACACAGAAATTGCATCGGAATTAAATACAAAAGGCACAATGCCGACTTAAGTACAAGAAAACTGACTCTTCCTTCTGTCTATGTTTCAACCATTCCTGTGACACTAGTTATAGATTCCGATGCATCACTTCAGGTTTACTGTATCCCTCTGACCTTCTTATTGACGATGGAACACAGATATTGCATCGGAATTAAATACAAAAGGCACAATGCCGACTTAAGTACAAGAAAACTGACTCTTTTTACTGACTATGTTTTCAACCATTCCTGTTACACTAGTTATAGATTCCGATGCTTCACTTCAGGTTCACTGTATCCCTCTGACCTTCTTATTCACGGTGAAACACTTGAATTGCATCGGAATTAAATACAAAAGGCGCAATGCCGACTTAAGTACAATAAATCTCACTCTTTTTACTGTCTATGTTTTGAACATTCGTGTGACACTAGGTATAGATTCCGATGCTTCACTTCTGGTTTACTGTATCCCTGTAACCTTCTTATTGACAATGAAACACAGAAATTGCATCGGAATTAAATACAAAAGGCACATTGGCGACTTAAGTGCAAGAAACCTGACTCTTCTTACTGTCTATGTTTGAACCATTCCTGTGACACTAGTTATAGATTCCGATGCTTCAATTCAGGTATACTGTATCCCTCTGACATTCTTAATGACGATGAAACACAGAATTTGCATCGGGATTAAATACAAAAGGCACAATGCCGACTTAAGTACAAGAAAACTGACTCTTCTTACTGTCTATGTTTTGAACCATTCCTGTGACACTAGTTATAGATTCTGCCACTTCACTTCAGGTTTACTGTATCCCTCTGACAATCTTATTGACGATGAAACGCAGATATCGCATCGGAATTAAATACAAAAAGCACAATGCCGACTTAAAAACAAGAAATCTGACTCTTCTTACTATCTATGATTTGAACAATGCCTGTGACACTAGTTATAGATTCCGATGCTTCACTTCAGTTTTACTGTATCCCTCTGACCTTCTTATTGACGATGAAACACAGAAATTGCATCGGAATTAAATACAAAAGGCTCAATGCCGACTTAAGTACAAGAAAACTGACTCTTCTTACTGTCTTTGTTTGAACCATTCATGTGACACTAGTTATAGATTCCGATGCTTCACTTCAGGTTTACTGTATCCCACTGACCTTCTTATTGTTGATGAAACACAGAAATTGCATCGGAATTTAATACAAAAGTCACAATGCCGACATAAGTACAAGAAAACTGACTCTTCTTACTGTCCATGTTCTGAACAATTCCTGTGACACTAGTTATAGATTCCGATGCTTCAATTCAGGTTTACTGTATCCCTCTGACATTCGTAATGCCGATGAAACACAGAAATTGCTTCGGAATTAGATACAAAAGGCACAATGCCGACTTAAGTACAAGAAAACCGACTCTTCTTACTGTCTTAGTTTGAACCATTCATGTGACACTAGTTATAGATTCCGATGCTTCACTTCAGGTTTACTGTATCCCTCTAACCTTCTTATTGCCCATGAAACACAGAAATTGCATCGGAATTAAATTGAAAATGCACAATGCCGACTTAAGTACACGAAAACTGACTCTTCTTACTGTCTATGTATGAACCATTCCTGTGACACTAGTTATAGATTCCGATGCTTCAATTCAGGTTTACTGTATCCCTCTGACCTTCTTGTTGACGATGAAACACAGAAATTGCATCGGAATTAAATACAAAAGGCACAATGCCGACTTAAGTACAAGAAAACTGACTCTTCTTACTGTCTATGTTTTGAACCATTCCTGTGACACTAGTTATAGATTCTGCCACTTCACTTCAGGTTTACTGTATCCCTCTGACCTTCTTATTGACGATGAAACACAGAAATTGCATCGGAGTTAAATACAAATGGCACAATGCCGACTTAATTACAAGAAAACTGACTCCTCTTACAGTCTATGATTTGAACCATTCGTGTGACACTAGTTATAGATTCGGATGCTTCACGTCAGGTTTACTGTATCCCTCTGACCTTCTTATTGACGATGAAACACAGATATTGCATCGGAATGAAATACAAAAGGCACAATGCTGACTTAAGTGGAAGAAAACTGACTCTTCTTACTGTCTATAATTTGATCCATTCCTGTGACAGTAGTTATAGATTCCGATGCTTCACTTCAGGTTTACTGTATCCCTCTGACCTTCTTATTGACGATGAAACACAGAAATTGCATCGGAATTAAATACAAAAGGCACAATGCCGACTTAACTTGAAGAAATCTGACTCTTCTTACTGCCTATGTTTAGAACCATTCCTGTTACACTAGTTATAGATTCCGATGCTTCACTTCAGGTTCAGTTATCCCTCTGACCTTCTTATTGACGATGAAACACAGAAATTGCATCGGTATTAAATACAAAAGGCACAACGCCGACTTAAGTACGAGAAAACTCACTCATCTTACTGTCTATGATTTGAACCATTCCTGTGACACTACTTATAGATTCCGATGCTTCACTTCAGGTTTACTGTATCCCTCTGACCTCCTTATTGACGATGAAACATAGAAATTGCATCGGAATTAAATACAAAAGGCACAATGCAGACTTAAGTATAAGAAAACTGACTCTTCTTACTGTCTATGTTTTGAACCATTCCTGTGACACTAGTTATAGATTCCGATGCTTCACTTCAGGTTTACTGTATCCCTCTGACCTTCTTATTGAAGATGAAACACTGACATTGCTTCGGATGGAAATGCAAAAGGCACAAAGCCGACTTAAGTAGAATTAAACTGACTCTTCTTACTGTCTATGTTTTGAACCATTCCTGTGACACTAGTTATAGATTCCGATGCTTCACTTCAGGTTTACTGTATCCCTCTGACCTTCTTATTGACGATGAAACACAGAAATTGCATCGGAATTAAATTCAAAAGGCACAATGCCGACATAAGTACAAGAAAACTGACTGTTCTTACTGTCTATGTTTGAACCATTCCTGTGACACTAGTTATAGATTCCGATGCTTCAATTCAGGTTTACTGTATCCCTCTGACCTTCTTGTTGACGATGAAACACAGAAATTGCATCGGAATTAAATACAAAAGGCACAATGCCGACTTAAGTACAAGAAAACTGACTCTTCTTACTGTCTATGTTTGAACCATTCCTGTGACACTAGTTATAGATTCTGCCACTTCACTTCAGGTTTACTGTATCCCTCTGACCTTCTTATTGACGATGAAACACAGAAATTGCATCGGAGTTAAATACAAAAGGCACAATGCCGACTTAATTACAAGAAAACTGACTCTTCTTACAGTCTATGATTTGAACCATTCGTGTGACACTAGTTATAGATTCGGATGCTTCACGTCAGGTTTACTGTATCCCTCTGACCTTCTTATTGACGATGAAACACAGATATTGCATCGGAATGAAATACAAAAGGCACAATGCTGACTTAAGTGGAAGAAAACTGACTCTTCTTACTGTCTATATTTTGAACCATTCCTGTGACAGTAGTTATAGATTCCGATGCTTCACTTAAGGTTTACTGTATCCCTCTGACCTTCTTATTGACGATGAAACACAGAAATTGCATCGGAATTAAATACAAAAGGCACAATGCCGACTTAACTTGAAGAAATCTGACTCCTCTTACTGTCTATGTTTAGTACCATTCCTGTTACACTAGTTATAGATTCCGATGCTTCACTTCAGGTTCACTTATCCCTCTGACCTTCTTATTGACGATGAAACACAGAAATTGCATCGGTATTAAATACAAAAGGCACAACGCCGACTTAAGTACGAGAAAACTGGTTCTTCTTACCGTCTATGTTTTGAACCATTCATGTGACACCAGTTATAGATTCCGATGCTTTACTCCAGGTTTACTGTATCACTCTGACCTTCTTATTGACGATGAAACAGAGAAATTGCTTCGGAATTAAATACAAAAGGCACAATGCAGACTTAAGTATAAGAAAACTGACTCTTCTTACTGTCTATGTTTTGAACCATTCATGTGACACTAGTTATAGGTTCCGATGCTTCACTTCAGGTTTACTGTATCCCACTGACCTTCTTATTGTTGATGAAACACAGAAATTGCATCGGAATTAAATACAAAATTCACAATGCCGACATAAGTACAAGAAAACTGACTCTTCTTACTGTCTATGTTCTGAACAATTCCTGTGACACCAGTTATAGATTCCGATGCTTCAATTCAGGTTTACTGTATCCCTCTGACATTCTTAATGACGATGAGACACAGAAATTGCTTCGGAATTAGATACAAAAGGCACAATGCCGACTTAAGTACAAGAAAACTGACTCTTCTTACTGTCTATGTTTTGAACAATTCCTGTGACACTAGTTATAGATTCCGATGCTTGACTTCAGGTTTACTGTATCCCTCTGACCTTCTTATTGACCATGAAACACAGAAATTGCATCGGAATTAAATTGAAAATGCACAATGCCGACTTAAGTACAAGAAAACTGACTCTTCTTACTGTCTATGTTTGAACCATTGCTGTGACACTAGTTATAGATTCCGATGCTTCAATTCAGGTTTACTGTATCCCTCTGACCTTCTTGTTGACGATGAAATACAGAAATTGCATCGGAATTAAATACAAAAGGCACAATGCCGACTTAAGTACAAGAAAACTGACTCTTCTTACTGTCTATGTTTGAACCATTCCTGTGACACTAGTTATAGATTCTGCCACTTCACTTCAGGTTTACTGTATCCCTCTGACCTTCTTATTGACGATGAAACACAGAAATTGCATCGGAGTTAAATACAAAAGGCACAATGCCGACTTAATTACAAGAAAACTGACTCTTCTTACAGTCTATGATTTGAACCATTCGTGTGACACTAGTTATAGATTCGGATGCTTCACGTCAGGTTTACTGTATCCCTCTGACCTTCTTATTGACGATGAAACACAGAAATTGCATCGGAGTTAAATACAAAAGGCACAACGCCGACTTAAGTACGAGAAAACTGGTTCTTCTTACCGTCTATGTTTTGAACCATTCATGTGACACCAGTTATAGATTCCGATGCTTCACTTTAGGTTTACTGTATCCCTCTGACCTTCGTATTGACGATGAAACACAGAAATTGCATCGGAATTAAATACAAAAGGCACAATGCCGACTTAAGTACAAGAAAACTGACTCTTCCTTCTGTCTATGTTTGAACCATTCCTGTGACACTAGTTATAGATTCCGATGCATCACTTCAGGTTTACTGTATCCCTCTGACCTTCTTATTGACGATGGAACACAGATATTGCATCGGAATTAAATACAAAAGGCACAATGCCGACTTAAGTACAAGAAAACTGACTCTTTTTACTGACTATGTTTTGAACCATTCCTGTTACACTAGTTATAGATTCCGATGCTTCACTTCAGGTTCACTGTATCCCTCTGACCTTTTTATTCACGGTGAAACACTGAAATTGCATCGGAATTAAATACAAAAGGCTCAATGCCGACTTAAGTACAAGAAATCTGACTCTTTTTACTGTCTATGTTTTGAACATTCGTGTGACACTAGGTATAGATTCCGATGCTTCACTTCTGGTTTACTGTATCCCTGTAACCTTCTTATTGACAATGAAACACAGAAATTGCATCGGAATTAAATACAAAAGGCACATTGCCGACTTAAGTGCAAGAAACCTGACTCTTCTTACTGTCTATATTTTGAATAATTCCTGTGACACTAGTTATAGATTCCGATGCTTCACTTCAGGTTTACTGTATCCCTCTGACCTTCTTATTGACGATGAAACACAGAAATTGCATCGGAATTAAATTGAAAATGCACAATGCCGACTTAAGTACAAGAAAACTGACTCTTCTTACTGTCTATGTTTGAACCATTCCTGTGACACTAGTTATAGATTCCGATGCTTCAATTCAGGTTTACTGTATCCCTCTGACATTCTTAATGACGATGAAACACAGAATTTGCATCGGGATTAAATACAAAAGGCACAATGCCGACTTAAGTACAAGAAAACTGACTCTTCTTACTGTCTATGTTTTGAACCATTCCTGTGACACTAGTTATAGATTCTGCCACTTCACTTCAGGTTTACTGTATCCCTCTGACCTTCTTATTGACGATGAAACACAGAAATTGCATCGGAGTTAAATACAAAAGGCACAATGCCGACTTAAGTACAAGAAAACTGACTCTTGTTACAGTCTATGATTTGAACCATTCGTGTGACACTAGTTATAGATTCCGATGCTTCACTTCAGGTTTACTGTATCCCTCTGACCTTCTTATTGACGATGAAACACAGATATTGCATCGGAATGAAATACAAAAGGCACAATGCCGACTTAAGTACAAGAAAACTGACTCTTCTTACTGTCTATGTTTTGAACCATTCCTGTGACACTACTTATAGATTCCGATGCTTCACTTCAGGTTTACTGTATCCCTCTGACCTCCTTATTGACGATGAAACCCAGAAATTGCATCGGAATTAATTACCGAAAGCACAATGCCGACTTAAGTACAAGAAAACTGACTCTTCTTACTGTCTATGCTTTGAACCATTCATGTGACACTAGTTATAGATTCCGATGCTTTACTCCAGGTTTAGTGTATCACTCTGACCTTCTTATTGACGATGAAACAGAGAAATTGCATCGGAATTAAATACAAAAGGCACAATGCCGACTTAAGTATAAGAAAACTGACTCTTCTTACTGTCTATGTTTTGAACCATTCCTGTGACACTAGTTATAGATTCCGATGCTTCACTTCAGGTTTACTGTATCCCTCTGACCTTCTTATTGAAGATGAAACACTGATATTGCTTCGGATGGAAATGCAAAAGGCACAAAGCCGACTTAAGTACAAGAAAACTGACTCTTCTTACTGTCTATGTTTTGAACCATTCCTGTGACACTAGTTATAGATTCCGATGCTTCACTTCAGGTTTACTGTATCCCTCTGACCGTCTTATTGACGATGAAACACAGAAATTGCATCGGAATTAAATTCAAAAGGCACAATGCCGACATAAGTACAAGAAAACTGACTGTTCTTACTGTCTATGTTTGAACCATTCCTGTGACACTAGTTATAGATTCCGATGCTTCAATTCAGGTTTACTGTATCCCTCTGACCTTCTTGTTGACGATGAAACACAGAAATTGCATCGGAATTAAATACAAAAGGCACAATGCCGACTTAAGTACAAGAAAACTGACTCTTCTTACTGTCTATGTTTGAACCATTCCTGTGACACTAGTTATAGATTCTGCCACTTCACTTCAGGTTTACTGTATCCCTCTGACCTTCTTATTGACGATGAAACACAGAAATTGCATCGGAGTTAAATACAAAAGGCACAATGCCGACTTAATTACAAGAAAACTGACTCTTCTTACAGTCTATGATTTGAACCATTCGTGTGACACTAGTTATAGATTCGGATGCTTCACGTCAGGTTTACTGTATCCCTCTGACCTTCTTATTGACGATGAAACACAGATATTGCATCGGAATGAAATACAAAAGGCACAATGCTGACTTAAGTGGAAGAAAACTGACTCTTCTTACTGTCTATATTTTGAACCATTCCTGTGACAGTAGTTATAGATTCCGATGCTTCACTTAAGGTTTACTGTATCCCTCTGACCTTCTTATTGACGATGAAACACAGAAATTGCATCGGAATTAAATACAAAAGGCACAATGCCGACTTAACTTGAAGAAATCTGACTCCTCTTACTGTCTATGTTTAGAACCATTCCTGTTACACTAGTTATAGATTCCGATGCTTCACTTCAGGTTCACTTATCCCTCTGACCTTCTTATTGACGATGAAACACAGAAATTGCATCGGTATTAAATACAAAAGGCACAACGCCGACTTAAGTACGAGAAAACTGGTTCTTCTTACCGTCTATGTTTTGAACCATTCATGTGACACCAGTTATAGATTCCGATGCTTCACTTTAGGTTTACTGTATCCCTCTGACCTTCGTATTGACGATGAAACACAGAAATTGCATCGGAATTAAATACAAAAGGCACAATGCCGACTTAAGTACAAGAAAACTGACTCTTCCTTCTGTCTATGTTTCAACCATTCCTGTGACACTAGTTATAGATTCCGATGCATCACTTCAGGTTTACTGTATCCCTCTGACCTTCTTATTGACGATGGAACACAGATATTGCATCGGAATTAAATACAAAAGGCACAATGCCGACTTAAGTACAAGAAAACTGACTCTTTTTACTGACTATGTTTTCCACCATTCCTGTTACACTAGTTATAGATTCCGATGCTTCACTTCAGGTTCACTGTATCCCTCTGACCTTCTTATTCACGGTGAAACACTTGAATTGCATCGGAATTAAATACAAAAGGCGCAATGCCGACTTAAGTACAATAAATCTCACTCTTTTTACTGTCTATGTTTTGAACATTCGTGTGACACTAGGTATAGATTCCGATGCTTCACTTCTGGTTTACTGTATCCCTGTAACCTTCTTATTGACAATGAAACACAGAAATTGCATCGGAATTAAATACAAAAGGCACATTGGCGACTTAAGTGCAAGAAACCTGACTCTTCTTACTGTCTATGTTTGAACCATTCCTGTGACACTAGTTATAGATTCCGATGCTTCAATTCAGGTATACTGTATCCCTCTGACATTCTTAATGACGATGAAACACAGAATTTGCATCGGGATTAAATACAAAAGGCACAATGCCGACTTAAGTACAAGAAAACTGACTCTTCTTACTGTCTATGTTTTGAACCATTCCTGTGACACTAGTTATAGATTCTGCCACTTCACTTCAGGTTTACTGTATCCCTCTGACAATCTTATTGACGATGAAACGCAGAAATCGCATCGGAATTAAATACAAAAAGCACAATGCCGACTTAAAAACAAGAAATCTGACTCTTCTTACTATCTATCATTTGAACAATGCCTGTGACACTAGTTATAGATTCCGATGCTTCACTTCAGTTTTACTGTATCCCTCTGACCTTCTTATTGACGATGAAACACAGAAATTGCATCGGAATTAAATACAAAAGGCTCAATGCCGACTTAAGTACAAGAAAACTGACTCTTCTTACTGTCTTTGTTTGAACCATTCATGTGACACTAGTTATAGATTCCGATGCTTCACTTCAGGTTTACTGTATCCCACTGACCTTCTTATTGTTGATGAAACACAGAAATTGCATCGGAATTTAATACAAAAGTCACAATGCCGACATAAGTACAAGAAAACTGACTCTTCTTACTGTCCATGTTCTGAACAATTCCTGTGACACTAGTTATAGATTCCGATGCTTCAATTCAGGTTTACTGTATCCCTCTGACATTCTTAATGCCGATGAAACACAGAAATTGCTTCGGAATTAGATACAAAAGGCACAATGCCGACTTAAGTACAAGAAAACTGACTCTTCTTACTGTCTTAGTTTGAACCATTCATGTGACACTAGTTATAGATTCCGATGCTTCACTTCAGGTTTACTGTATCCCTCTAACCTTCTTATTGCCCATGAAACACAGAAATTGCATCGGAATTAAATTGAAAATGCACAATGCCGACTTAAGTACACGAAAACTGACTCTTCTTACTGTCTATGTATGAACCATTCCTGTGACACTAGTTATAGATTCCGATGCTTCAATTCAGGTATACTGTATCCCTTTGACCTTCTTGTTGACGATGAAACACAGAAATTGCATCGGAATTAAATACAAAAGGCACAATGCCGACTTAAGTACAAGAAAACTGACTCTTCTTACTGTCTATGTTTTGAACCATTCCTGTGACACTAGTTATAGATTCTGCCACTTCACTTCAGGTTTACTGTATCCCTCTGACCTTCTTATTGACGATGAAACACAGAAATTGCATCGGAGTTAAATACAAATGGCACAATGCCGACTTAATTACAAGAAAACTGACTCCTCTTACAGTCTATGATTTGAACCATTCGTGTGACACTAGTTATAGATTCGGATGCTTCACGTCAGGTTTACTGTATCCCTCTGACCTTCTTATTGACGATGAAACACAGATATTGCATCGGAATGAAATACAAAAGGCACAATGCTGACTTAAGTGGAAGAAAACTGACTCTTCTTACTGTCTATAATTTGATCCATTCCTGTGACAGTAGTTATAGATTCCGATGCTTCACTTCAGGTTTACTGTATCCCTCTGACCTTCTTATTGACGATGAAACACAGAAATTGCATCGGAATTAAATACAAAAGGCACAATGCCGACTTAACTTGAAGAAATCTGACTCTTCTTACTGCCTATGTTTAGAACCATTCCTGTTACACTAGTTATAGATTCCGATGCTTCACTTCAGGTTCAGTTATCCCTCTGACCTTCTTATTGACGATGAAACACAGAAATTGCATCGGTATTAAATACAAAAGGCACAACGCCGACTTAAGTACGAGAAAACTCACTCATCTTACTGTCTATGATTTGAACCATTCCTGTGACACTAGTTATAGATTCCGATGCTTCACTTCAGGTTTACTGTATCCCTCTGACCTCCTTATTGACGATGAAACATAGAAATTGCATCGGAATTAATTACAAAAAGCACAATGCCGACTTAAGTACAAGAAAACTGACTCTTCTTACTGTCTATGCTTTGAACCATTCATGTGACACTAGTTATAGATTCCGATGCTTTACTCCAGGTTTACTGTATCCCTCTGACTTTCTTATTGACGATGAAACACAGAAATTGTTTCAGAATTAAATACAAAAGGCACAATGCCTACTTAAGTACAAGAAATCTGACTCTTCTTACTGTCTATGTTTTGAACAATGCCTGTGACACTAGTTATAGATTCCGATGCATCACTTCAGGTTTACTGTATCCCTCTGTCCTTCGTATTGACGATGAAACACAGAAATTGCATCGGAATTAAATACAAAAGGTTCAATGCCGACTTAAGTACAAGAAAACTGACTCTTCTTACTGTCTTTGTTTGAACCATTCATGTGACACTAGTTATAGATTCCGATGCTTCACTTCAGGTTTACTGTATCCATCAGACTTTCTTATTGAGGATGAAACACAAAAAATGGCATCGGAATTAAATACAAAAGGCACAATGCCGACTTATGTACAAGAAAATTGACTCTTCTTACTGTCTATGTTTGAACCATTCCTGTGACACTAGTTATAGATTCCGATGCATGACTTCAGGTTTACTGTATCCCTCTGACCTTTTTATTGACGATGAAACACAGATATTGCATCGGAATTAAATACAAAAGGCACAATGATGACTTAAGTACAAGATAACGGACTCTTCTTACTGTCTATGTTTTGAACATTCGTGTGAAACTAGGTATACATTCCGATGCTTCACTTCTGGTTTACTGTATCCCTGTAACCTTCTTACTGACAATGAAACACAGAAATTGCAACGGAATTAAATACAAAAGGCACAATGCCGACATAAGTACAAGAAACGTGACTCTTCTTACTGTCTATGTTTTGACAATTCCTGTGACACTAGTTATAGATTCCGATGCTTCACTTCAAGTTTACTGTATCCCTCTGACCTTCTTATTGACGATGAAACACAGAAATTGCATCGGAATTAAATAGAAAAGGCACAATGCCGACTTAAGTACAAGAAAACTGACTCTTCTTACAATCTATGATGTGAACCATTCGTGTGACACTAGTTATAGATTCGGATGCTTCACTTCAGGTTTACTGTATCCCTCTGACCTTCTTATTGACGATGAGACACAGATATTGCATCGGAATGAAATACAAAAGGCACAATGCCGACTTAAGTGGAAGAAAACTGACTCTTCTTACTGTCTATATTTTGAACCATTCCTGTGACAGTAGTTATAGATTCCGATGCTTCACTTCAGGTTTACTGTATCCCTCTGACCTTCTTATTGACGATGAAACACAGAAATTGCATCGGAATTAAATACAAAAGGCACAATGCCGACTTAACTTCAAGAAATCTGACTCTTCTTACTGTCTATGTTTTGAACCATTCCTGTGACACTAGTTATAGATTCCGATGCTTCACTTCAGGTTTACTGTATCCCTCTGACCTTCTTATTGACGATGGATCACCGATATTGCTTCGGATGTATATGCAAAAGGCACAATGCCGACTTAAGTACAAGAAAACTGACTCTTCTTACTGTCTATGTTTTGAACCATTCCTGTGACACTAGTTATAGATTCCGATGCTTCACTTCAGGTTTACTGTATCCCTCTGACCTCCTTATTGACGATGAAACACATAAATTGCATCGGAATTAATTACAAAAACACAATGCCGACTTAAGTACAAGAAAACTGAATCTTCTTACTGTCTAAGCTTTGAACCATTCATGTGACACTAGTTATGGATTCCGATGCGTTACTCCAGGTTTACTGTATCCCTCTGACCTTCTTATTGACGATGGATCACCGATATTGCTTCGGATGTATATGCAAAAGGCACAATGCCAACTAAAGTACAAGAAAACTGACTCTTCTTACTGTCTAAGCTTTGAACCATTCATGTGACACTAGTTATGGATTCCGATGCTTTACTCCAGGTTTACTGTATCCCTCTGACCTTCTTATTGACGATGAAACACAGAAATTGCTTCGGAATTAAATACAAAAGGCACAATGCCGACTTAAGTATACGAAAACTGACTCTTCTTACTGTCTATGTTTTGAACCATTCCTGTGACACTAGTTATAGATTCCGATGCTTCACTTCAGGTTTACTGTATCCCTCTGACCTTCTTATTGAAGATGAAACACCGATATTGCTTCGGATGGAAATGCAAAAGGCACATTGCCGACTTAAGTACATGAAAACTGACTCTTCTTACTGTCTATGTTTTGAACCATTCCTGTGACACTAGTTATAGATTCCGATGCTTCACTTCAGGTTTACTGTATCCCTCTGACCTTCTTATTGACGATGAAACACAGAAATTGCATCGGAATTAAATTCAAAAGGCACAATGCCGACATAAGTACAAGAAAACTGACTGTTCTTACTGTCTATGTTTAAACCATTCCTGTGACACTAGTTATAAATTCCGATGCTTCAATTCAGGTTATCTGTATCCCTCTGACAATCTTATTGCCGATGAAACGCAGAAATCGCATCGGAATTAAATACAAAAAGCACAATGCCGACTTAAGTACAAGAAATCTGAATCTTCTTACTGTCTATGTTTTGAACAATGCCTGTGGCACTAGTTATAGATTCCGATGCTTCACTTCAGGTTTACTGTATCCCTCTGACCTTCTTATTGACGATGAATCACAGAAATTGCATCGGAATTAAATACAAAAGGCTCAATGCCGACTTCAGTACAAGAAAACTGACTCTTCTTACTGTCTTTGTTTGAGCCATTCATGTGACACTAGTTATAGATTCCGATGCTTCACTTCAGGTTTACTGTATCCCACTGACCTTCTTATTGTTGATGAAACACTGAAATTGCATCGGAATTAAATACAAAAGTCACAATGCCGACTTAAGTACAAGAAAACTGACTCTTCTTACTGTCTATGTTCTGAACAATTCCTGTGACACTAGTTACAGATTCCAATGCTTCACTTCAGGTTTACTGTATCCCTCTGACCGTCTTATTGACGATGAAACACAGAAATTGCATCGGAATTAAATACAAAAGGCACAATGCCAGCTTAAGTACAAGAAAACTGACTCTTCTTACTGTCTATGTTTTGAACCATTCATGTGACACTAGTTATAGCATCCGATGCTTCACTTAAGGTTTACTGTATCAATCAGACTTTCTTATTGAGGATGAAACACAAAAAATGGCATCGGAATTAAATACAAAAAGCACAATGCCGACTTATGTACAAGAAAATTGACTCATCCTACTGTCTATGTTTGAACCAATCCTGTGACACTAGTTATAGATTCCGATGCATCACTTCAGGTTTACTGTATGCCTCTGACCTTCTTATTGACGATGAATGACAGATATTGCATCGGAATTAAATACAAAAGGCACAATGCCGACTTAAGTACAAGAAAACGGACTCTTCTTACTGTCTATGTTTTGAACATTCGTGTGACACTAGGTATACATTCCGATGCTTCACTTCTGGTTTACTGTATCCCTGTAACCTTCTTACTGACAATGAAACACAGAAATTGCATCGGAATTAAATACAAAAGGCACAATACCGACTTAAGTACAAGAAACGTGACTCTTCTTACTGTGTATGTTTTGAACATTCCTGTGACCCTAGGTATAGATTCCGATGCTTCACTTCTGGTTTACTGTATCCCTCTAACCTTCTTATTGACAATGAAACACAGAAATTGCATCGGAATTAAATACAAAAGGCACAATGCCGACTTAAGTACAAGAATCCTCACTCTTCTTACTGTCAATGTTTTGAACAATTCCTGTGACACTAGTTATAGATTCCGATGCTTCACTTCAGGTTTACTGTATCCCTCTGACCTTCTTATTGACGATGAAACACAGAAATTGCATCGGAATTAAATACAAAAGGTACAATGTCGACTTAAGTACAAGAAAACTGACCCTTCTAATTGTCTATGTTTTGAACCATTCCTGTGACACTAGTTATAGATTCCGATGCTTCACTTCAGGTTTACTGTATCCCTCTGACCTTCTTATTGACGATGAAACACAGATATTGCATCGGAATGAAATACCAAAGGCACAATGCCGACTTAAGTACAAGAAACCTGTCTCTTTTTACTGTCTATGTTTTGAACCATTCCTGTTACACTAGTTATAGATTCCGTTGCTTCACTTCAGGTTCACTGTATCCCTCTGACCTTCTTATTGACGGCGAAACACTGAAATTGCATCGGAATTAAATACAAAAGGCACAATGCCGACTTAAGTACAAGAAAACTGACTCTTTTTACTCTCTATGTTTTGAACATTCGTGTGACACTAGGTATAGATTCCGATGCTTCACTTCTGGTTTACTGTATCCCTGTAACCTTCTTGTTGACAATGAAACACAGAAATTGCATCGGAATTAAATACGAATGGCACAATGCCGACTTAAGTACAAGAAACCTGACTCTTCTTACTGTCTATGTTTTGAACAATTTCTGTGACACTAGTTATAGATTCCGATGCTTCACTTCAGGTTTACTGTATCCCTCTGACCTTCGTATTGACGATGAAACACAGAAATTGCATCGGAATTAAATACAAAAGGCACAATGCCGAGTTAAGTACAAGAAAACTGACTCTTCCTACTGTCTATGTTTGAACCATTCCTGTGACACTAGTTTTAGATTCCGATGCATCACTTCAGGTTTACGGTATCCCTTTGACCTTCTTATTGACGATGAAACACAGAAATTGCATCGGAATTAAATAGAAAAGGCACAATGCCGACTTAAGTACAAGAAAACTGACCCTTCTTACAGTCTATGATTTGAACCATTCGTGTGACACTAGTTATAGATTCGGATGCTTCACTTCAGGTTTACTGTTCCCCTCTGACCTTCTTATTGACGATGAAACACAGATATTGCATCGGAATGAAATACCAAAGGCACAATGCCGACTTAAGTACAAGAAAACTGACTCTTCTTACTGTCAATGTTTTGAACATTCCTGTGACACTAGTTATAGATTCCGATGCTTCACTTCAGGTTTACTGTATCCCTCTGACCTTCTTATTGTCAATGAAACACAGAAATTGCATCGGAAATAATTACAAAAAGCACAATGCCGACTTAAGTACAAGAAACCTGAATCTTCTTACTGTCTAAGCTTTGAACCATTAATGTGACACTAGTTATAGATTCCGATGCTTTACTCCAGGTTTACTGTATCCCTCTGACCTTCTTATTGACGATGAAACACAGAAATTGCTTCGGAATTAAATACAAAAGGCACAATGCCGACTTAAGTATACGAAAACTGACTCTTCTTACTGTCTATGTTTTGAACCATTCCTGTGACACTAGTTATAGATTCCGATGCTTCACTTCAGGTTTACTGTATCCCTCTGACCTTCTTATTGAAGATGAAACACCGATATTGCTTTGGATGGAAATGCAAAAGGCACAATGCCGACTTAAGTACAAGAAAACTGAATCTTCTTACTGTCTATGTTTTGAACCATTCCTGTGACACTAGTTATAGATTACGATGCTTCACTTCAGGTTTACTGTATCCCTCTGACCTTCTTATTGTCAATGAAACACAGAAATTGCATCGGAATTAATTACAAAAAGCACAATGCCGACTTAAGTACAAGAAAACTGAATCTTCTTACTGTCTAAGCTTTGAACCATTCATGTGTCACTAGTTATAGATTCCGATGCTTTACTCCAGGTTTACTGTATCCCTCTGACCTTCTTATTGACGATGAAACACAGAAATTGCTTCGGAATTAAATACAAAAGGCACAATGCCGACTTAAGTATACGAAAACTGACTCTTCTTACTGTCTATGTTTTGAACCATTCCTGTGACACTAGTTATAGATTCCGATGCTTCACTTCAGGTTTACTGTATCCCTCTGACCTTCTTATTGAAGATGAAACACCGATATTGCTTTGGATGGAAATGCAAAAGGCACAATCCGACTTAAGTACAAGAAAACTGAATCTTCTTACTGTCTATGTTTTGAACCATTCCTGTGACACTAGTTATAGATTACGATGCTTCACTTCAGGTTTACTGTATCCCTCTGACCTTCTTATTGTCAATGAAACACAGAAATTGCATCGGAATTAATTACAAAAAGCACAATGCCGACTTAAGTACAAGAAAACTGAATCTTCTTACTGTCTAAGCTTTGAACCATTCATGTGTCACTAGTTATAGATTCCGATGCTTTACTCCAGGTTTACTGTATCCCTCTGACCTTCTTATTGACGATGAAACACAGAAATTGCTTCGGAATTAAATACAAAAGGCACAATGCCGACTTAAGTATACGAAAACTGACTCTTCTTACTGTCTATGTTTTGAACCATTCCTGTGACACTAGTTATAGATTCCGATGCTTCACTACAGGTTTACTGTATCCCTCTGACCTTCTTATTGAAGATGAAACACCGATATTGCTTCGGATGGAAATGCAAAAGGCACATTGCCGACTTAAGTACAAGAAAACTGACTCTTCTTACTGTCTATGTTTTGAACCATTCCTGTGACACTAGTTATAGATTCCGATGCTTCACTTCAGGTTTACTGTATCCCTCTGACCTTCTTATTGACTATGAAACACAGAAATTGCATCGGAATTAAATTCAAAAGGCACAATGCCGACATAAGTACAAGAAAACTGACTGTTCTTACTGTCTATGTTTGAACCATTCCTGTGACACAAGTTATAAATTCCGATGCTTCAATTCAGGTTATCTGTATCCCTCTGACAATCTTATTGACGATGAAACGCAGAAATCGCATCGGAATTAAATACAAAAAGCACAATGCCGACTTAAGTACAAGAAATCTGAATCTTCTTACTGTCTGTGTTTTGAACAATGCCTGTGACACTAGTTATAGATTCCGATGCTTCACTTCAGGTTTACTGTATCCCTCTGACCTTCTTATTGATGATGAAACACAGAAATTGCATCGGAATTAAATACTAAAGGCTCAATGCCGACTTAAGTACAAGAAAGCTGACTCTTCTTACTGTCTTTGTTTGAACCATTCATGTGACACTAGTTATAGATTCCGATGCTTCACTACAGGTTTACTGTATCCCACTGACCTTCTTATTGTTGATAAAACACTGAAATTGCATCGGAATTAAATACAAAAGTCACAATGACGACTTAAGTACAAGAAAACTGACTCTTCTTACTGTCTATGTTCTGAACAATTCCTGTGACACTAGTTACAGATTCCAATGCTTCACTTCAGGTTTACTGTATCCCTCTGACTGTCTTATTGACGATGAAACACAGAAATTGCATCGGAATTAAATACAAAAGGCATAATGCCAGCTTATGTACAAGAAAACTGACTCTTCTTACTGTCTATGTTTTGAACCATTCATGTGACACCAGTTATAGCATCCGATGCCTCACTTAAGGTTTACTGTATCCATCAGACTTTCTTATTGAGGATGAAACATAAAAAATGGCATCGGAATTAAATACAAAAAGCACAATTCCGACTTATGTACAAGAAAATTGACTCTTCCTACTGTCTATGTTTGAACCATTCCTGTGACACTAGTTATAGATACCGATGCATCACTTCAGGTTTACTGTATCCCTCTGACCTTCTTATTGACGATGAATGACAGATATTGCATCGGAATTAAATACAAAAGGCACAATGCCGACTTAAGTACAAGAAAACGGACTCTTCTTACTGTCTATGTTTTGAACATTCGTGTGAAACTAGGTATACATTCCGATGCTTCACTTCTGGTTTACTGTATCCCTGTAACCTTCTTACTGACAATGAAACACAGAAATTGCATCGGAATTACATACAAAAGGCACAATGCCGACTTAAGTACAAGAAACGTGACTCTTCTTACTGTCTATGTTTTGAACAATACCTGTGACACTAGTTATAGATTCCGATGTTTCACTTCAGGTTTACTGTATCCCTCTGACCTTCTTATTGACGATGAAACACAGAAATTGCATCGGAATTAAATTGAAAAGGCACAATGCCGACTTAAGTACAAGAAAACTGACTCTTCTTAATGTCTATGTTTTGAACCATTCCTGTGACACTAGTTATAGATTCCAATGCTTCACTTCAGGTTCACTGTATCCCTCTGACCTTCTTATTGACGATGAAACACAGAAATTGCATCGGAATTAATTACAAAAGGCACAATGCCGACTTAAGTACAAGGCAACTGACTCTTCTTACTACCTATGTATTGGACCATTCCTGTGACACTAGTTATAGATTCCGATTCTTCACATCAGGTTTACAGTATTCCTCTGACCTTCTTATTGACGATGAAACACAGAAATTGCATCGGAATTAAATACAAAAGGCACAATGCCGACTTAAGTACAAGAAAACTGACTCTTCTTACTGTGTATGTATTGAACATTCATGTGACACTCGTTATAGATTCCGATGCTTTACTTCAGGTTTACTGTATCCCTCGGACCTTCTTATTGACGATGAAACACAGAATTTGCATCGGAATTAAATACAGAAGGCACAATGCTGATTAAAATACAAGAAAACTAACTCTTCTTACCGTCTATGTTTTGAACCATTCCTGTGACACTACTTATAGATTCCGATACTTCACTTCAGGTTTACTGTATCCCTCTGACCTTCTTATTGAAGATGAAACACAGATATTGCTTCGGATGTAAATGCAAAAGGCAAATTGATGACTTAAGTACAAGAAAACTGACTCTTCTTACTGTCTATGTTTTGAACCATTCCTGTGACACTAGTTATAGATTCCGATGCGTCAGTTCAGGTTTATTGTATCCCTCTGACCTTCTTATTGACGATGAAACACAGAAATTGCATCGGAATTAAATTCAAAAGGCACAATGCCGACATTAGTACAAGAAAACTGACTGTTCTTACTGTCTATGAATGAACCATTCCTGTGACACTAGTTATAAATTCCGATGCTTCAATTCAGGTTATCTGTATCCCTCTGACAATCTTATTGACGATGAAACACAGAAATTGCATCGGAATTAAATACAAAAGGCACAATGCCGACTTAAGTACAAGGCAACTGACTCTTCTTACTGTGTATGTTTTGGACCATTCCTGTGACACTAGTTATAGATTCCGATGCTTCACTTCAGGTTTACTGTATCCCTCTGACCTTCTTATTGACGATGAAACACAGAAATTGCATCGGAATTAAATACAAAAGGCTCATTGCCGACTTAAGTACAAGAAAACTGACTCTTCTTACTGTCTTTGTTTGAACCATTCATGTGACACTAGTTATAGATTCCGATGCTTCACTTCAGGTTTACTGTATCCCACTGACCTTCTTATTGTTGATGAAACACAGAAATTGCATCGGAATTAAATACAAAAGTCACAATGCCGACTTAAGTACAAGAAAACTGATTCTTCTTACTGTCTATGTTCTGAACACTTCCTGTGACACTAGTTACAGATTCCAATGCTTCACTTCAGGTTTACTGTATCACTCTGACCTTCTTATTGACGATGAAACACAGAAATTGCATCTGAATTAAATACAAAAGGCACAATGCCGACTTAAGTAGAAGAAAACTGACTCTTCTTACTGTCTATGTTTTGAACCATTCATGTGATACTAGTTATAGCATCCGATGCTTCACTTAAGGTTTACTGTATCCATCAGACATTCTTATTGAGGACGAAACACAAAAAATGGCATCGGAATTAAACACAAAAGGCACAATGCCGACTTATGTACAAGAAAATTGACTCTTCCTACTGTCTATTATTGAACCATTCCTGTGACACTAGTTATAGATTCCGATGCATCACTTCAGGTTTACTGTATCCCTCTGACCTTCTTATTGACGATGAAACACAGATATTGCATCGGAATTAAATACAAAAGGCACAATGCCGACTTAAGTACAAGAAAACGGACTCTTCTTACTGTCTACGTTTTGAACATTCGTGTGACACTAGGTATACATGCCGATGCTTCACTTCTGGTTTACTGTATCCCTGTAACCTTCTTACTGACAATGAAACACAGAAATTGCATCGGAATTAAATACAAAAGGCACAGTGCCGACTTAAGTACAAGAAACGTGACTCTTCTTACTGTCTATGTTTTGAACAATTCCTGTGACACTAGTTATAGATTCCGATGCTTCACTTCAGGTTTACTGTATCCCTCTGACCTTCTTATTGACGATGAAACACAGAAATTGCATCGGAATTAAATTGAAAAGGCACAATGCCGACATAAGTACAAGAAAACTGACTCTTCTTACTGTCTATGTTTTGAACCATTCCTGTGGCTCTAGTTATAGATTCCAATGCTTCACTTCAGGTTCACTGTATCCCTCTGACCTTCTTATTGACGATGAAACACAGAAATTGCATCGGAATTAAATACAAAAGGCACAATGCCGACTTAAGTACAAGGCAACTTACTCTTCTTACTGTCTATGTTTTGGACCATTCCTGTGACACTAGTTATAGATTCCGATGCTTCACATCAGGTTTACAGTATCCCTCTGACCTTCTTATTGACGATGAAACACAGAAATTGCATCTGAATTAAATACAAAAGGCACAATGCCGACTTAAGTACAAGAAAACTGACTCTTCTTACTGTCTATGTTTTGAAACATTCATGTGACACTCGTTATAGATTCCGATGCTTTACTTCAGGTTTACTGTATCCCTCGGACCTTCTTATTGACGATGAAACACGGAAATTGCATCGGAATTAAATACAGTAGGAACAATGCTGATTAAAATACAAGAAAACTAACTCTTCTTACCGTCTATGTTTTGAACCATTCATGTGACACTAGTTATAGATTCCGATGCTTCCCTTTAGGTTTACTGTATCCCTCTGACATTCTTATTGACGATGAAACACAGAAATTGCATCGGAATTAAATATAAAAGGCACAATGCCGACTTAAGTACAAGAAAACTGAATCTTCCTACTGTCTATATTTTGAACCATTTTTGTGACACTAGTTATAGATTCCGATGCTTCACTTCAGGATTACTGTATCCCTCTGACCTTCTTATTGACGATGAAACACAGATATTGCATCGGAATTAAATACAAAAGGGACAATGCCGACTTACGTAAAAGAAAACTGACTCTTCTTACTGTCTATGTTTTGAACATTCCTGTGACACTAGGTATAGATTCCGATGCTTTACTTCAGGTTTACTGTATCCCTCTGACCTTCGTATTGACAATGAAACACAGAAACTGCATCGCAATTAAATACAAAAGGCACAATGCCGACTTAAGTACAAGAAACCTGACTCTTCTTACTGTCTATGTTTTGAACATTCGTGTGACACTAGGTATAGATTCCGATGCTTCACTTCTGGTTTACTGTATCCCTGTAACCTTCTTATTGACAATGAAACATAGAAATTGCATCGGAATTAAATACAAAAGGCACAATGCCGACTTAAGTACGAGAAACCTGACTCTTCTTACTGTCTATGTTTTGAACAATTCCTGTGACACTAGTTATAGATTCCGATGCTTCACTTCAGGTTTACTGTATCCCTCTGACCTTCGTATTGACGATGAAACACAGAAATTGCATCGGAATTAAATACAAAAGGCTCAATGCCGACTTAAGTACAAGAAAACTGACTCTTCCTACTGTCTATGTTTGAACCATTCCTGTGACACTAGTTTTAGATTCCGATGCATCACTTCAGGTTTACTGTATCCCTCTGACCTTTTTATTAACGATGAAACACAGATATTGCATCGGAATTAAATACAAAAGGCACAATGCCGACTTAAGTTCAAGAAAACTGACTCTTCTTACTGTCTATGTTTTGAACAATTCCTGTGACACTAGTTATAGATTCCGATGCTTCACTTCAGGTTTACTGTATGCCTCTGACCTTCATATTGACGATGAAACACAGAAATTGCATCGGACTTAAATACAAAAGGCACAATGCCGACTTAGGTACAAGGCAACTGATTCTTCTTACTATCTATGTTTTGAACCATTCCTGTGACACTAGTTATAGATTCCGATGCTTCACATCAGGTTTACAGTATCCCTCTGACCTTCTTATTGACGATGAAACACAGAAATTGCATCGGAATTAAATACAAAAGGCACAATGCCGACTTAAGTACAAGAAAACTGACTCTTCTTACTGTCTATGTTTTGAACAATTCATGTGACACTGGTTATCGATTCCGATGCTTTACTTCAGGTTTACTGTATCCCTCGGACCTCCTTATTGACGATGAAACACAGAAATTGCATCGGAATTAAATACAGAAGGCACAATTCTGATTAAAATACAAGAAAACTAACTCTTATTACCGTCTATGTTTTGAACCATTTATGTGACACTAGTTATAGATTCCGATGCTTCCCTTTAGGTTTACTGTATCCCTTTGACATTCTTATTGACGATGAAACACAGAAATTGCATCGGAATTAAATATGAAAGGCACAATGCTGACTTAAGTACAAGAAAACTGATTCTTCCTACTGTCTATGTTTTTAACCATTCCTGTGACACTAGTTACAGATTCCGATGCTTCACTTCAGATTTAATGTATCCCTCTGACCTTCTTATTGACGATGAAACACAGATATTGCATTGGAATTAAATACAAAAGGGATAATGCCGACTTAAGTGCAAGAAAGCTGACTCTTCTTACTGTCTATGTTTTGAACATTCCTGTGACACTAGGTATAGATTCCGATGCTTCACTTCAGGTTTCCTGTATCCCTCTGACCTTCTTATTGTCAATTAAACACAGAAATTGCATCGGAATTAAATACAAAAGGCACAATGCCGACTTAAGTACAAGAAACCTGACTCTTTTTACTGTCTATGTTTTGAACCATTCCTGTTACACTAGTTATAGATTCCGTTGCTTCACTTCAGGTTCACTGTATCCCTCTGACCTTCTTATTGACGGTGAAACACTGAAATTGCATCGGAATTAAATACAAAAGGCACAATGCCGACCTAAGTACAAGAAAACTGACTCTTTTTACTCTCTATGTTTTGAACATTCGTGTGACACTAGGTATAGATTCCGATGCTTCACTTCTGGTTTACTGTATCCCTGTAACCTTCTTATTGACAATGAAACACAGAAATTGCATCGGAATTAAATACAAATGGCACAATGCCGACTTAAGTACAAGAAACCTGACTCTTCTTACTGTCTATGATGTGAACAATTCCTGTGACACTAGTTATAGATTCCGATGCTTCACTTCAGGTTTACTGTATCCCTCTGACTTTCGTATTGACGATGAAACACAGAAATTGCATCGGAATTAAATACAAAAGGCACAATGCCGACTTAAGTAGAAGAAAACTGACTCTTCCTACTGTCTATGTTTGAACCATTCCTGTGACACTAGTTTTAGATTCCGATGCATCACTTCAGGTTTACTGTATCCCTCTGACCTTCTTATTGACGATGAAACACAGATATTGCATCGGAATTAAATACAAAAGGCACAATGCCGACTTAAGTACAAAAAAACTGACTCTTCTTACTGTCTATGTTTTGAACCATTCCTGTGACACAAGTTATAGATTCCAATGCGTCACTTCAGCTTCACTGTATACCTCCGACCTTCTTATTGACGATGAAACACTGAAATTGCATCGGAATGAAATACAAAAGGCACAATGCCGACTTAAGTACAAGAAAACTGACTCTTCTTACTGTCTATGTTTTGAACTATTCCTGTGACACTAGTTATAGATTCCGATGCTTCACTTCAGGTTTACTGTATCCCTCTGACCTTCTAATTGAAGATGAAACACCGATATTGCTTCGGATGTAAATGCAAAAGGAACAATGCCGACTTAAGTACAAGAAAACTGACTCTTCTTACTGTCTATGTTTTGAACCATTCCTGTGACACTAGTTATAGATTCCGATGCTTCACTTCAGGGTTATTGTATCCCTCTGACCTTCTTATTGACGATGAAACACAGAAATTGCATCGGAATTAAATTCAAAAGGCACAATACCGACATAAGTACAAGAAAACTGGTGTTCTTACTGTCTATGTTTGAACCATTCCTGTGACACTAGTTATAAATTCCGATGCTTCAATTCAGGTTATCAGTATCTCTCTGACAATCTTATTGACGATGAAACGCAGAAATCGCATCGGAATTAAATACAAAAAGCACAATGCCGACTTAAGTAAAAGAAATCTGACTCTTCTTACTGTCTATGTTTTGAACCATGCCTGTGACACTAGTTATAGATTCCGATGCTTCACTTCAGGTTTACTGTATCCCTCTGACCTTCTTATTGACGATGAAACACAGATATTGCACCGGAATTAAATACAAAAGGCTCAATGCCGACTTAAGTACAAGAAAACTGACTCTTCTTACTGTCTTTGTTTGAACCATTCATGTGACACTAGTTATAGATTCCGATGCTTCACTTCAGGTTTACTGTAACCCTCTGACCTTCTTATTGAAGATGAAACACCGATATTGCTTCGGATGTAAATGCAAAAGGAACAATGCCGACTTAAGTACAAGAAAACTGACTCTTCTTACTGTCTATGTTTTGAACCATTAATGTGACACTAGTTATAGATTCCGATGCTTCACTTCAGGTTTATTGTATCCCTCTGACCTTCTTATTGACGATGAAACACAGATATTGCATCGGAATTAAATACAAAAGGCACAATGCCGACTTAAGTACAAGAAAACGGACTCTTCTTACTGTCTACGTTTTGAACATTCTTGTGACACTAGGTATTCATTCAGATGCTTCACTTCTGGTTTACTGTATCCCTGTAACCTTCTTATTGACAATGAAACACAGAAATTGCATCGGAATTAAATACAAAAGGCACAATGCCGACTTAAGTACAAGAAACGTGACTCTTCTTACTGTCTATGTTTTGAACAATTCCTGTGACACTAGTTATAGATTCCGATGCTTAGCTTCAGGTTTATTGTATCCCTCTGACCTTCTTATTGACGATGAAACACAGAAATTGCATCGGAATTAAATTGAAAAGGCACAATGCCGACTTAAGTACAAGAAAACTGACTCTTCTTACTGTCTATGTTTTGAACCATTCCTGTGACACAAGTTATAGATTCCAATGCTTCACTTCAGGTTCACTGTATCCCTCTGACCTTCCTATTGACGATGAAACACAGAAATTGCATCGGAATTAAATACAAAAGGCACAATGCCGACTTAAGTACAAGGCAACTGACTCTTGTTACTGTCTATGTTTTGGACCATTCCTGTGACACTAGTTATAGATTCCGATGCTTCCCTTTAGGTTTACTGTATCCCTCTGACATTCTTATTGACGATGAAACACAGAAATTACATCGGAATTAAATATAAAAGGCACAATGCCGACTTAAGTACAAGAAAACTGAATCTTCCTACTGTCTATGCTTTGAACCATTCCTGTGACACTAGTAATAGATTCCGATGCTTCACTTCAGGTTTACTGTATCCCTCTGACCTTCTTATTGACGATGAAACACAGATATTGCATCGGAATTAAATACAAAAGGGACAATGCCGACTTAAGTAAAAGAAAACTGACTCTTCTTACTGTCTATGTTTTGAACATTCCTGTGACACTAAGTATAGATTCCGATGCTTCACTTTAGGTTTACTGTATCCCTCTGACATTCGTATTGACAATGAAACACAGAAATTGCATCGCAATTAAATACAAAAGGCACAATGCCGACTTAAGTACAAGAAACCTGACTCTTTTTACTGTCTATGTTTTGAACCATTCCTGTTACACTAGTTATGGATTCCGATGCTTCACTTCAGGTTCACTGTATCCCTCTGACCTTCTTATTGACGGTGAAACACTGAAATTGCATCGGAATTAAATACAAAAGGCACAATGCCGACTTAAGTACAAGAAAACTGACTCTTTTTACTGTCTATGTTTTGAACATTCGTGTGACACTAGGTATAGATTCCGATGCTTCACTTCTGGTTTACTGTATCCCTGTAACATTCTTATTGACAATGAAACACAGAAAATGCATCGGAATTAAATACAAAAGGCACAATGCCGACTTAAGTACAAGACACCTGACTCTTCTTACTGTCTATGTTTTGAACAATTCCTGTGACACTAGTTATAGAATCCGATGCTTCACTTCAGGTTTACTGTATCCCTCTGACCTTCGTATTGACGATGAAACACAGAAATTGCATCGGAATTAAATACAAAAGGCACAATGCCGACTTAAGTACAAGAAAACTGACTCTTCCTACTGTCTAAGTTTGAACCATTCCTGTGACACTAGTTTTAGATTCCGATGCATCACTTCAGCTTTACTGTATCCCTCTGACCTTCTTATTGACGATGAAACACTGAAATTGCATCGGAATTAAATACAAAAGGCACAATGCCGACTTAAGTACAAGAAAACTGACTCTTCTTACTGTCTATGTTTTGAACCACTCCTGTGACACTAGTTATAGATTCCGATGCTTCACTTCAGGTTTACTGTATGCCTCTGACCTTCATATTGACGATGAAACACAGAAATTGCATCGGATTTAAATACAAAAGGCACAATGCCGACTTCAGTACAAGGCAACTGACTCTTCTTACCGTCTATGTTTTGAACCATTCATGTGACACTCGTTATCGATTCCGATGCTTTACTTCAGGTTTACTGTATCCCTCGGACCTCCTTATTGAAGATGAAACACAGAAATTGCATCGGAATTAAATACAGAAGGCACAATTCAGATTAAAATACAAGAAAACTAACCCTTCTTACCGTCTATGTTTTGAACCATTCATGTGACACTAGTTATAGATTCCGATGCTTCCCTTTAGGTTTACTGTATCCCTTTGACATTCTTATTGACGATGAAACACAGAAATTGCATCGGAATTAAATATAAAAGGCACAATGCTGACTTAAGTACAAGAAAACTGACTCTTCCTACTGTCTATGTTTTGAACCATTCCTGTGACACTAGTTATAGATTCCGATGCTTCACTTCAGGTTTACTGTATCCCTCTGACCTTCTTATTGACGATGAAACACAGATATTGCATCGGAATTAAATACAAAAGGGATAATGCCGACTTAAGTACAAGAAAACTGACTCTTCTTACTGTCTATGTTTTTAACATTCCTGTGACAGTAGGTATAGATTCCGATGCTTCACTTATGGTTTACTGTATCCCTCTAACCTTCTTATTGACAATGAAACACAGAAATTGCATCGGAATTAAATACAAAAGGCACAATGCCGACTTAAGTACAAGAAACCTGACTCTTCTTACTGGCAATGTTTTGAACAAATCCTGTGACACTAGTTATAGATTCCGATGCTTAACTTCAGGTTTACTGTATCCCTCTAACCTTCTTATTGACGATGAAACACAGAAATTGCATCGGAATTAAATACAAAAGGTACAATGCCGACTTAAGTACAAGAAAAGTGACCCTTCTAACTGTCTATGTTTTGAACCATTCCTGTGACACTAGTTATAGATTCCGATGCTTCACTTCAGGTTTACTGTATCCCTCTGACCTTCTTATTGACGATGAAACACAGATATTGCATCGGAATGAAATACCAAAGGCACAATGCCGACTTAAGTACAAGAAAACTGACTCTTCTTACTGTCTATGTTTTGAACATTCCTGTGACACTAGGTATAGATTCCGATGCTTCACTTCAGGTTTACTGTATCCCTCTGACCTTCTTATTGACAATGAAACACAGAAATTGCATCGGAATTAAATACAAAAGGCACAATGCCGACTTAAGTACAACAAACCTGACACTTTTTACTGTCTATGTTTTGAACCATTCCTGTTACACTAGTTATAGATTCCGTTGCTTCACTTCAGGTTTACTGTATCCCTCTGACCTTCTTATTGACGATGAAACACAGATATTGCATCGGAATTAAATACAATAGGTACAATGCCGACTTAAGTACAAGAAAACTAACTCATCTTACTGTCTATGTTTTGAACTATTCCTGTGACACTAGTTATAGATTCCAATGCTTCACTTCAGCTTCACTGTATCCCTCTGACCTTCTTATTGACGATGAAACACTGAAATTGCATCGGAATTAAATACAAAAGGCAGAATGCCGACTTAAGTACAAGAAAACTGACTCTTCTTACTGTCTATGTTTTGAACCATTCCTGTGACACTAGTTATAGATTCCGATGCTTCACTTCAGGTTCACTGTATGCCTCTGACCTTCATATTGACGATGAAACACAGAAATTGCATCGGAATTAAATACAAAAGGCACAATGCCGACTTAAGTACAAGGAAACTGACTCTTTTTACTGTCTATGTTTTGAACATTCCTGTGACAGTAGGTATAGATTCCAATGCTTCACTTCTGGTTTACTGTATCCCTCTAACCTTCTTATTGACAATGAAACACAGAAATTGCATCGGAATTAAATACAAAAGGCACAATGCCGACTTAAGTACAAGAAACCTGACTCTTCTTACTGTCAATGTTTTGAACAATTCCTGTGACACTAGTTATAGATTCCGATGCTGCACTTCAGGTTTACTGTATCCCTCTGACCTTCTTATTGACGATGAAACACAGAAATTGCATCGGAATTAAATACAAAAGGTACAATGCCGACTTAAGTACAAGAAAACTGACCCTTCTAACTGTCTATGTTTTGAACCATTCCTGTGACACTAGTTATAGATTCCGATGCTTCACTTCAGGTTTACTGTATCCCTCTGACCTTCTTATTGACGATGAAACACAGATATTGCATCGGAATGAAATACCAAAGGCACAATGCCGACTTAAGTACAAGAAAACTGACTCTTCTTACTGTCTATGTATTGAACATTCCTGTGACACTAGGTATAGATTCCGATGCTTCACTTCAGGTTTACTGTATCCCTCTGACCTTCTTATTGACAATGAAACACAGAAATTGCATCGGAATTAAATACAAAAGGCACAATGCCGACTTAAGTACAAGAAAAATGACTCTTTTTACTGTCTATGTTTTGAACCATTCCTGTTACACTAGTTATAGATTCCGTTGCTTCACTTCAGGTTCACTGTATACCTCTGACCTTCTTATTGATGGTGAAACAGTGAGATTGCATCGGAATTAAATACAAAAGGCACAATGCCGACTTAAGTACAAGAAAACTGACTCTTTTTACGGTCTATGTTTTGAACATTCGTGTGACACTAGGTATAGATTCCGATGCTTCACTTCTGGTTTACTGTATCCCTGAACCTTCTTATTGACAATGAAACACAGAAATTGCATCGGAATTAAATACAAAAGGCACAATGCCGACTTAAGTACAAGAAACCTGACTCTTCCTACTGTCTATGTTTTGAACAATTCCTGTGACACTAGTTATAGATTCCGATGCTTCACTTCAGGTTTACTGTATCCCTCTGACCTTCTTATTGACGATGAAACACTGAAATTGCATCGGAATTAAATACAAAAGGCACAATGCCGACTTAAGTACAAGAAAACTGACTCTTCTTACTGTCTATGATTTGAACCATTCCTGTGATACTAGTTATAGATTCCGATGCTTCACTTCAGGTTTACTGTATGCCTCTGACCTTCATATTGACGATGAAACACAGAAATTGCATCGGAATTAAATACAAAAGGCACAATGCCGACTTAAGTACAAGGAAACTGACTCTTCTTACTGTCTATGTTTTGAACCATTCCTGTGACACTAGTTATAGATTCCGATGCTTCACATCAGGTTTACAGTATCCCTCTGACCTTCTTATTGACGATGAAACACAGAAATTGCATCGGAATTAAATACAAAAGGCACAATGCCGACTTAAGTACAAGAAAACTGACTCTTTTTACTGTCTATGTTTTGAACATTCGTGTGACACTAGGTATAGATTCCGATGCTTCACTTCTGGTTTACTGTATCCCTGTAACCTTCTTATTGACAATGAAACACAGAAATTGCATCGGAATTAAATACAGAAGGCACAATGCTGATTAAAATACAAGAAAACTGACTCTTCTTACCGTCTATGTTTTGAACCATTCATGTGACACTAGTTATAGATTCCGATGCTTCACTTTAGGTTTACTGTATCCCTCTGACCTTCGTATTGACGATGAAACACAGAAATTGCATCGGAATTAAATACTAAAGGCACAATGCCGACTTAAGTACAAGAAAACTGACTCTTCCTTCTGTCTAATTTTGAACCATTCCTGTGACACTAGTTATAGATTCCGATGCATCACTTCAGGATTACTGTATCCCTCTGACCTTCTTATTGACGATGAAACACAGATATTGCATCGGAATTAAATACAAAAGGCACAATGCCGACTTAAGTACAAGAAAACTGACTCTTCTTACTGTCTATATTTTGAACCATTCCTATGACAGTTGTGATGGATTCCGATGCTTCATTTCAGGTTTACTGTATCCCTCTGACCTTGTTATTGATGATGAAACACAGAAATTGCATCGGAATAAAATACAAAAGGCACAATGCCGACTTAAGTACAAGAAAACTGACTCTTCTTATTGTCTATGATTTGAACCATTCCTGTGACACTAGTTATAGATTCCGATGCCTCACTTTAGGTTCACTGTATCCCTCTGACCTTCTTATTGACGATGAATCACAGAAATTGCATCGGAATTAAATACAAAAGGCACAATGCCGACTTAAGTACAAGAAAACTGACTCTTCTCACTGTCTATGTTTTGAACCATTCATGTGACACTAGTTATAGATTCCGATGCCTTACTCCAGGTTTACTGTATCCCTCTGACCATCGTATTGACGATGAAAAACAGAAATTGCTTCGGAATTAAATACAAACGGCACATTGCCGACTTAAGTACAAGAAACCTGACTCTCCTTACTGTCTATGATTTGAACCATTCCTGTAACACTAGATATAGATTCAGATGCTTCACTTCAGGTATACTGTATCCCTCTGACCTTCTTATTGACTATGAGACACAGTAAATGCATCGGAATTAAATACAAAAAGCACAATGCAGACTTAACTACGAGAAAACTGACTCTTCTTACTGTCTATGTTTTGAACCAATCCTGTGACACTAGTTATAGATTCCGATGCTTCACTTCAGGTTCACTGTATCCCTCTGACCTTCTTATTGACGATGAAACACAGAAATTGCATCGGAATTAAATACAAAAGGCATAATGACGACTTAAGTACAAGAAAACTGACTCTTCTTACTGTCTATGTTTTGAACCATTCCTGTGACACTAGTTATAGATTCTGCGACTTCACTTCAGGTTTACTGTATCCCTCTGACCTTCTTATTGACGATGAAACACAGACATTGCATGGGTGTTAAATACAAAAGGCACAATGCCGACTTAAGTACAAGAAAAATGACTCTTCTTACAGTCTATGATTTGAACCATTCGTGTGACACTAGTTATAGATTCCGAAGCTTCACTTCAGGTTTACTGTATCTCTCTGACCTTCTTGTTGACGATGAAACACAGATATTGCATCGGAATGAAATACAAAAGGCACAATGCCGACTTAAGTACAAGAAAACTGACTCTTCTTACTGTCTGTGATTTGAACCATTCCTGTGACACTGGTTATAGATTCCGATGCTTCACTTCAGGTTTACTATATCCCTCTGACCTTCTTATTGACGATGAAACACAGAAATTACATCGGAGTTATATACAAAAGGCACAATGCCGACTTAAGTACAAGAAAACAGACTCTTCTTACTGTCTGTGTTTTGAACCATACCTGTGACACTAGTTATAGATTCCGATGCTTCACTTCAGGTTTACTGTATGCCTCTGACCTTCTTATTGACGATGAAACACAGAAATTGCATCGGAATTAAATACAAAAGGCACAATGCCGACTTAAGTACAAGAAAACTGACTCTTCTTACTGTCTATGATTTGAACCATTCCTGTGACACTAGTTATACATTCCGATGCTTCACTTCAGGTTCACTGTATCCCTCTGACCTTCTAATGACGATGAATCACAGATATTGCATCGGAATTAAAAACAAAAGGCACAACGCCACTTAAGTACAAGAAAACTGACTCTTCTCACTGTCTATGTTTTGAACCATTCATGTGACACTAGTTATAGATTCCGATTCTTTACTCCAGGTTTACTGTATCCCTCTGACCATCGTATTGACGATGAAACACAGAAATTGCTTCGGAATTAAATACAAACGGCACATTGCCGACTTAAGTACAAGAAACCTGACTCTCCTTACTGTCTATGATTTGAACCATTCCTGTAACACTAGATATAGATTCAGATGCTTCACTTCAGGTTTACTGTATCTCTCTGACCTTCTTATTGACGATGAAACACAGAAATTGCATCGGAATTAAATACAAAAGGCACAATGCCGACTTAAGTACAAGAAAACTGACTCTTCCGACTGTCTATGTTTTGAACCATTCCTGTGACACTAGTTATAGATTCTGCCACTTCACTTCAGGTTTACTGTATCCCTCTGACCTTCTTATTGACGATGAAACACAGAAATTGCATCGGTGTTAAATACAAAAGGCACAATGCCGACTTAACTTCAAGAAAACTGACTCTTCATACTGTCTATGTTTAGAACCATTCCTGTGCCACTAGTTATAGAATCCGATGCTTCACTTCAGGTTCACTGTATCCCTCTGACCTTCTTATTGACGATGAAACACTGAAATTGCATCGGAATTATATACAAAAGTCACAATGCCAAGTTAAGTACAAGAAAACTGACTCTTCTTACTGTCTATGTTTTGAACCATTCCTGTGACACTAGTTATAGATTCCGATGCTTCACTTCAGGTTGACTATATCCCTCTGACCTTCTAATTGACGATGAAATACAGAAATTGCATCGGAATTAAATAGAAAAGGCACAATGCCGACTTAAGTACAAGAAAACTGACTCTTCTTACTGTCTATGTTTTGAACCATTCCTGTGACACTAGTTATAGATTCCGACGCTTCACTTCAGGTTTACTGTATCCCTCTGACCGTCTTATTGACGATGAAACTCAGAAATTGCATCGGAGTTAAATACAAAAGGCACAATGACGACTTAAGTACAAGAAAACTGACTCTTCTTACAGTCTGTGTTTTGAACCATACCTGTGACACTAGTTATAGATTCCGATGCTTCACTTCAGGTTTACTGTATACCTCTGACCTTCTTATTGACGATGAAACACACAAATTGCATCGGAATTAAATACAAAAGGCACAATGCCGACTTAAGTACAAGAAAACTGACTCTTCTTACTGTCAATGTTTTGAACCATTCCTGTGACACTAGTTATAGATTCCGATGCTTCACTTCAGGTTTACTATATCCCTCTGACCTTCTTATTGACGATGAAATACAGAAATTGCATCGGAATTAAATAGAAAAGGCACAATGCCGACTTAAGTACAAGAAAACTGACTCTTCTTACTGTCTATGTTTTGAACCATTCCTGTGACACTAGTTATAGATTCCGATGCTTCACTTCAGGTTTACTGTATCCCTCTGACCTTCTTATTGACGATGAAACACAGAAATTGCATCGGAGTTAAATACAAAAGGCACAATGCCGACTTAAGTACAAGAAAACTGACTCTTCGTACTGTCTGTGTTTTGAACCATACCTGTGACACTAGTTATAGATTCCGATGCTTCACTTCAGGTTTACTGTATACCTCTGACCTTCTTATTGACGATGAAACACATAAATTGCATCGGAATTAAATACAAAAGGCACAATGCCGACTTAAGTACAAGAAAACTGACTCTTCTTACTGTCTATGATTTGAACCATTCCTGTGACATTAGTTATAGATTCCGATGCTTCACTTCAGGTTTACAGGATCCCTCTGAGCTTCCTATTGACGATGAAACACGGAAATTGCATCAGAATTAAATACAAAAGGCACAATGCCGACTTAAGTACAAGAAAACTGACTCTTCTTACTGTCTATGATTTAAACCATTACTGTGACACTAGTTATAGATTGCGATGCTTCACTTCAGGTTCACTGTATCCCTCTGACCTTCTTATTGACGATGAATCACAGAAATTGCATCGGAATTAAATACAAAAGGCACAATGCCGACTTAAGTACAAGAAAACTGACCCTTCTCACTGTCTATGCTTTGAACCATTCATGTGACACTAGTTATAGACTCCGATGCCTTACTCCAGGTTTACTGTATCCCTCCGACAATCGTATTGACGATGAAAAACAGAAAATGCTTCGGAATTAAATACAAAAAGCGCAATGCAGACTTAACTACGAGAAAACTGACTCTTCTTACTGTCTATGTTTTGAGCCAATCCTGTGACACTAGTTATAGATTCCGATGCTTCACTTCAGGTTCACTGTATCCCTCTGACCTTCTTATTGACGATGAAACACAGAAATTGCATCGGAATTAAATACAAAAGGCACAATGCCGACTTAAGTACAAGAAAACTGACTCTTCTTACTGTCTATGTTTTGAACCAATCCTGTGACACTAGTTATAGATTCTGCCACTTCACTTCAGGTTTACTGTATCCCTCTGACCTTCTTATTGACGATGAAACACAGAAATTGCATCGGTGTTAAATACAAAAGGCACAATGCCGACTTAAGTACAAGAAAAATGACTCTTCTTACAGTCTATGATTTGAACCATTCGTGAGACACTAGTTACAGATTCCGATGCTTCACTTCAGGTTTACTGTATCTCTCTGACCTTCTTATTGACGATGAAACACAGATATTGCATCGGAATGAAATACAAAAGGCACAATGCCGACTTAAGTGGAAGAAAACTGACTCTTCTTACTGTCTATATTTTGAACCATTCCTGTGACAGTAGTTATAGATTCCGATGCTTCACTTCAGGTTTACTATATCCCTCTGACCTACTTATTGACGATGAAATACAGAAATTGCATCAGAATTAAATAGAAAAGGCACAATGCCGACTGAAGTACAAGAAAACTGACTCTTCTTACTGTCTATGTTTTGAACCATTCCTGTGACACTAGTTATAGATTCCGATGCTTCACTTCAGGTTTACTGTATCCCTCTGACCTTCGTATTGACGATGAAACACAGAAATTGCATCGGAGTTAAATACAAAAGGCACAATGCCGACTTAAGTACAAGAAAACTGACTCTTCGTACTGTCTGTGTTTTGAACCATACCTGTGACACTATTTATAGATTCCGATGCTTCACTTCAGGTTTACTGTATACCTCTGACCTTCTTATTGACGATGAAACACATAAATTGCATCGGAATTAAATACAAAAGGCACAATGCCGACTTAAGTACAAGAAAACTGACTCTTCTTACTGTCTATGATTTGAACCATTCCTGTGACACTAGTTATAGATTCCGATGCTTCACTTCATGTTTACAGTATCCCTCTGACCTTCCTATTGACGATGAAACACAGAAATTGCATCAGAATTAAATACAAAATGCACAATGCCGACTTAAGTACAAGAAAACTGACTCTTCTTACTGTCTATGATTTAAACCATTCCTGTGACACTAGTTATAGATTCCGATGCTTCACTTCAGGTTCACTGTATCCCTCCGACCTTCTTATTGACGATGAATCACAGAAATTGCATCGGAATTAAATACAAAAGGCACAATGCCGACTTAAGCACAAGAAAACTGACTCTTCTCACTGTCTATGTTTTGAACCATTCATGTGACACTAGTTATAGACTCCGATGCCTTACTCCAGGTTTACTGTATCCCTCTGACCATCGTATTGACGATGAAAAACAGAAATTGCTTCGGAATTAAATACAAACGGCACATTGCCGACTTAAGTACAAGAAACCTGACTCTCCTTACTGTCTATGATTTGAACCATTCCTGTAACACTAGATATAGATTCAGATGCTTCACTTCAGATATACTGTATCCCTATGACCTTCTTATTGACTATGAAACACAGTAAATGCATCGGAATTAAATACAAAAAGCGCAATGCAGACTTAACTACGAGAAAACTGACTCTTCTTACTGTCTATGTTTTGAACCAATCCTGTGACACTAGTTATAGATTCCGATGCTTCACTTCAGGTTCACTGTATCCCTCTGACCTTCTTATTGACGATGAAACACAGAAATTGCATCGGAATTAAATACAAAAGGCACAATGCCGACTTAAGTACAAGAAAACTGACTCTTCTTACTGTCTATGTTTTGAACCATTCCTGTGACACTAGTTATAGATTCTGCCACTTCACTTCAGGTTTACTGTATCCCTCTGACCTTCTTATTGACGATGAAACACAGAAATTTCATCGGTGTTAAGTACAAAAGGCACAATGCCGACTTAAGTACAAGAAAAATGACTCTTCTTACAGTCTATGATTTGAACCATTCGTGTGACACTAGTTATAGATTCCGATGCTTCACTTCAGGTTTACAGTATCCCTCTGACCTTCCTATTGACGATGAAACACAGAAATTGCATCGGAATTTAATACAAAAGGCACATTGCCGACTTAAGTACAAGAAAACTGACTCTTCTTACTGTCTATGATTTGAACCATTCCTGTGACACTAGTTATAGATTCCGATGCTTCACTTCAGGTTCACTGTATCCCTCTGACCTTCTTATTGACGATGAAACACAGAAATTGCTTCGGAATTAAATACAAAAGGCACAATGCCGACTTAAGTACAAGAAAACTGACTCTTCTTACAGTCTGTGTTTTGAACCATACCTGTGACACTAGTTATAGATTCCGATGCTTCACTTCAGGTTTACTGTATACCTCTGACCTTCTTATTGACGATGAAACACACAAATTGCATCGGAATTAAATACAAAAGGCACAATGCCGACTTAAGTACAAGAAAACTGACTCTTCTTACTGTCAATGTTTTGAACCATTCCTGTGACACTAGTTATAGATTCCGATGCTTCACTTCAGGTTTACTATATCCCTCTGACCTTCTTATTGACGATGAAATACAGAAATTGCATCGGAATTAAATAGAAAAGGCACAATGCCGACTTAAGTACAAGAAAACTGACTCTTCTTACTGTCTATGTTTTGAACCATTCCTGTGACACTAGTTATAGATTCCGATGCTTCACTTCAGGTTTACTGTATCCCTCTGACCTTCTTATTGACGATGATACACAGAAATTGCATCGGAGTTAAATACAAAAGGCACAATGCCGACTTAAGTACAAGAAAACTGACTCTTCGTACTGTCTGTGATTTGAACCATACCTGTGACACTAGTTATAGATTCCGATGCTTCACTTCAGGTTTACTGTATACCTCTGACCTTCTTATTGACGATGAAACACATAAATTGCATCGGAATTAAATACAAAAGGCACAATGCCGACTTAAGTACAAGAAAACTGACTCTTCTTACTGTCTATGATTTGAACCATTCCTGTGACATTAGTTATAGATTCCGATGCTTCACTTCAGGTTTACAGGATCCCTCTGAGCTTCCTATTGACGATGAAACACAGAAATTGCATCAGAATTAAATACAAAAGGCACAATGCCGACTTAAGTACAAGAAAACTGACTCTTCTTACTGTCTATGATTTAAACCATTACTGTGACACTAGTTATAGATTCCGATGCTTCACTTCAGGTTCACTGTATCCCTCTGACCTTCTTATTGACGATGAATCACAGAAATTGCATCGGAATTAAATACAAAAGGCACAATGCCGACTTAAGTACAAGAAAACTGACCCTTCTCACTGTCTATGCTTTGAACCATTCATGTGACACTAGTTATAGACTCCGATGCCTTACTCCAGGTTTACTGTATCCCTCCGACAATCGTATTGACGATGAAAAACAGAAAATGCTTCGGAATTAAATACAAAAAGCGCAATGCAGACTTAACTACGAGAAAACTGACTCTTCTTACTGTCTATGTTTTGAACCAATCCTGTGACACTAGTTATAGATTCCGATGCTTCACTTCAGGTTCACTGTATCCCTCTGACCTTCTTATTGACGATGAAACACAGAAATTGCATCGGAATTAAATACAAAAGGCACAATGCCGACTTAAGTACAAGAAAACTGACTCTTCTTACTGTCTATGTTTTGAACCAATCCTGTGACACTAGTTATAGATTCTGCCACTTCACTTCAGGTTTACTGTATCCCTCTGACCTTCTTATTGACGATGAAACACAGAAATTGCATCGGTGTTAAATACAAAAGGCACAATGCCGACTTAAGTACAAGAAAAATGACTCTTCTTACAGTCTATGATTTGAACCATTCGTGTGACACTAGTTACAGATTCCGATGCTTCACTTCAGGTTTACTGTATCTCTCTGACCTTCTTATTGACGATGAAACACAGATATTGCATCGGAATGAAATACAAAAGGCACAATGCCGACTTAAGTGGAAGAAAACTGACTCTTCTTACTGTCTATATTTTGAACCATTCCTGTGACAGTAGTTATAGATTCCGATGCTTCACTTCAGGTTTACTATATCCCTCTGACCTACTTATTGACGATGAAATACAGAAATTGCATCAGAATTAAATAGAAAAGGCACAATGCCGACTGAAGTACAAGAAAACTGACTCTTCTTACTGTCTATGTTTTGAACCATTCCTGTGACACTAGTTATAGATTCCGATGCTTCACTTCAGGTTTACTGTATCCCTCTGACCTTCGTATTGACGATGAAACACAGAAATTGCATCGGAGTTAAATACAAAAGGCACAATGCCGACTTAAGTACAAGAAAACTGACTCTTCGTACTGTCTGTGTTTTGAACCATACCTGTGACACTAGTTTTAGATTCCGATGCTTCACTTCAGGTTTACTGTATACCTCTGACCTTCTTATTGACGATGAAACACATAAATTGCATCGGAATTAAATACAAAAGGCACAATGCCGACTTAAGTACAAGAAAACTGACTCTTCTTACTGTCTATGATTTGAACCATACCTGTGACACTAGTTATAGATTCCGATGCTTCACTTCAGGTTTACAGTATCCCTCTGACCTTCCTATTGACGATGAAACACAGAAATTGCATCAGAATTAAATACAAAATGCACAATGCCGACTTAAGTACAAGAAAACTGACTCTTCTTACTGTCTATGATTTAAACCATTCCTGTGACACTAGTTATAGATTCCGATGCTTCACTTCAGGTTCACTGTATCCCTCCGACCTTCTTATTGACGATGAATCACAGAAATTGCATCGGAATTAAATACAAAAGGCACAATGCCGACTTAAGCACAAGAAAACTGACTCTTCTCACTGTCTATGTTTTGAACCATTCATGTGACACTAGTTATAGACTCCGATGCCTTACTCCAGGTTTACTGTATCCCTCTGACCATCGTATTGACGATGAAAAACAGAAATTGCTTCGGAATTAAATACAAACGGCACATTGCCGACTTAAGTACAAGAAACCTGACTCTCCTTACTGTCTATGATTTGAACCATTCCTGTAACACTAGATATAGATTCAGATGCTTCACTTCAGATATACTGTATCCCTATGACCTTCTTATTGACTATGAAACACAGTAAATGCATCGGAATTAAATACAAAAAGCGCAATGCAGACTTAACTACGAGAAAACTGACTCTTCTTACTGTCTATGTTTTGAACCAATCCTGTGACACTAGTTATAGATTCCGATGCTTCACTTCAGGTTCACTGTATCCCTCTGACCTTCTTATTGACGATGAAACACAGAAATTGCATCGGAATTAAATACAAAAGGCACAATGCCGACTTAAGTACAAGAAAACTGACTCTTCTTACTGTCTATGTTTTGAACCATTCCTGTGACACTAGTTATAGATTCTGCCACTTCACTTCAGGTTTACTGTATCCCTCTGACCTTCTTATTGACGATGAAACACAGAAATTTCATCGGTGTTAAGTACAAAAGGCACAATGCCGACTTAAGTACAAGAAAAATGACTCTTCTTACAGTCTATGATTTGAACCATTCGTGTGACACTAGTTATAGATTCCGATGCTTCACTTCAGGTTTACAGTATCCCTCTGACCTTCCTATTGACGATGAAACACAGAAATTGCATCGGAATTTAATACAAAAGGCACATTGCCGACTTAAGTACAAGAAAACTGACTCTTCTTACTGTCTATGATTTGAACCATTCCTGTGACACTAGTTATAGATTCCGATGCTTCACTTCAGGTTCACTGTATCCCTCTGACCTTCTTATTGACGATGAAACACAGAAATTGCTTCGGAATTAAATACAAAAGGCACAATGCCGACTTAAGTACAAGAAAACTGACTCTACTTATTGTCTATGTTTTGAACCATTCCTGTGACACTAGTTATAGATTCTGCCACTTCACTTCAGGTTTACTGTATCCCTCTGACCTTCTTATTGACGATGAAACACAGAAATTGCATCGGTGTTAAATACAAAAGGCACAATGCCGACTTAAGTACAAGAAAAATGACTCTTCTTACAGTCTATGATTTGAACCATCCGTGTGACACTAGTTACAGATTCCGATGCTTCACTTCAGGTTTACTGTATCTCTCTGACCTTCTTATTGACGATGAAACACAGATATTGCATCGGAATGAAATACAAAAGGCACAATGCCGACTTAAGTGGAAGAAAACTGACTCTTCTTACTGTCTATATTTTGAACCATTCCTGTGACAGTAGTTATAGATTCCGATGCTTCACTTCAGGTTTACTATATCCCTCTGACCTTCTTATTGACGATGAAATACAGAAATTGCATCAGAATTAAATAGAAAAGGCACAATGCCGACTGAAGTACAAGAAAACTGACTCTTCTTACTGTCTATGTTTTGAACCATTCCTGTGACACTAGTTATAGATTCCAATGCTTCACTTCAGGTTTACTGTATCCCTCTGACCTTCTTATTGACGATGAAACTCAGAAATTTCATCGGAGTTAAATACAAAAGGCACAATGCCGACCTAAGTACAAGAAAACTGACTCTTCTTACTGTCTGTGTTTTGAACCATACCTGTGACACTAGTTAAAGATTCCGATGCTTCACTTCAGGTTTACTGTATACCTCTGACCTTCTTATTGACGACGAAACACACAAATTGCATCGGAATTAAATACAAAAGGCACAATGCCGACTTAAGTACAAGAAACCTGACTCTCCTTACTGTCTATGATTTGAACCATTCCTGTAACACTAGATATAGATTCAGATGCTTCACTTCAGGTATACTGTATCCCTCTGACCTTCTTATTGACTATGAGACACAGTAAATGCATCGGAATTAAATACAAAAAGCACAATGCATACTTAACTACAAGAAAACTGACTCTTCTTACTGTCTATGTTTTGAACCAATCCTGTGACACTAGTTATAGATTCCGATGGTTCACTTCAGGTTCACTGTATCCCTCTGACCTTCTTATTGACGATGAAACACAGAAATTGCATCGGAATTAAATACAAAATGCATAATGCCGACTTAAGTACAAGAAAACTGACTCTTCTTACTGTCTATGTTTTGAACCATTCCTGTGACACTAGTTATAGATTCTGCTACTTCACTTCAGGTTTACTGTATCCCTCTGACCTTCTTATTGACGATGAAACACAGACATTGCATCGGTGTTAAATACAAAAGGCACAATGCCGACTTAAGTACAAGAAAAATGACTCTTCTTACAGTCTATGATTTGAACCATTCGTGTGACACTAGTTATAGATTCCGATGCTTCACTTCAGGTTTACAGTATCCCTCTGTCCTTCCTATTGACGATGAAACACAGAAATTGTATCGGAATTAAATACAAAGGGCACAATGCCGACTTAAGTACAAGAAAACTGACTCTTCTTACTGTCTATGATTTGAACCATTCCTGTGACACTAGTTATAGATTCCGATGCTTCACTTCAGGCTCACTGTATCCCTCTGACCTTCTTATTGACGATGAAACACAGAAATTGCATCGGAATTAAATACAAAAGGCACAATGCCGACTTAAGTACAAGAAAACTGACTCTTCTTACTGTCTATGTTTTGAACCATTCCTGTGACACTAGTTATAGATTCTGCCACTTCACTTCAGGTTTACTGTATCCCTCTGACCTTCTTATTGACGATGAAACACAGAAATTGCATCGGTGTTAAATACAAAAGGCACAATGCCGACTTAAGTACAAGAAAAATGACTCTTCTTACAGTCTATGATTTGAACCATTCGTGTGACACTAGTTATAGATTCCGAAGCTTCACTTCAGGTTTACTGTATCTCTCTGACCTTGTTGACGATGAAACACAGATATTGCATCGGAATGAAATACAAAAGGCACAATGCCGACTTAAGTGGAAGAAAACTGACTCTTCTTACAGTCTATATTTGGAACCATTCCTGTGACAGTAGTTATAGATTCCGATGCTTCACTTCAGGTTTACTATATCCCTCTCACCTTCTTATTGACGATGAAATACAGAAATTGCATCAGAATTAAATAGAAAAGGCACAATGCCGACTGAAGTACAAGAAAACTGACTCTTCTTACTGTCTATGTTTTGAACCATTCTTGTGACACTAGTTATAGATTCCGATGCTTCACTTCAGGTTTACTATATCCCTCTGACCTTCTTATTGACGATCAAATAGAGAAATTGCATCGGAAATAAATAGAAAAGGCACAATGGCGACTTAAGTACAAGAAAACTGACTCTTCTTACTGTCTATGTTTTGAACCATTCCTGTGACACTAGTTATAGATTCCGATGCTTCACTTCAGGTTTACTGTATCCCTCTGACCTTCTTATTGACGATGAAACACAGAAATTACATCGGAGTTATATACAAAAGGCACAATGCCGACTTAAGTACAAGAAAACTGACTCTTCTTACTGTCTGTGTTTTGAACCATACCTGTGACACTAGTTATAGATTCCGATGCTTCACTTCAGGTTTACTGTATGCCTCTGACCTTCTTATTGACGATGAAACACAGAAATTGCATCGGAATTAAATACAAAAGGCACAATGCCGACTTAAGTACAAGAAAACTGACTCTTCTTACTGTCTATGATTTGAACCATTCCTGTGACACTAGTTATACATTCCGATGCTTCACTTCAGGTTCACTGTATCCCTCTGACCTTCTAATGACGATGAATCACAGAAATTGCATCGGAATTAAAAACAAAAGGCACAACGCCACTTAAGTACAAGAAAACTGACTCTTCTCACTGTCTATGTTTTGAACCATTCATGTGACACTAGTTATAGATTCCGATTCTTTACTCCAGGTTTACTGTATACCTCTGACCTTCTTATTGACGATGAAACACACAAATTGCATCGGAATTAAATACAAAAGGCACAATGCCGACTTAAGTACAAGAAAACTGACTCTTCTTACTGTCTATGTTTTGAACCATTCCTGTGACACTAGTTATAGATTCTGCCACATCACTTCAGGTTTACTGTATCCCTCTGACCTTCTTATTGACGATGAAACACAGAAATTGCATCGGTGTTAAATACAAAAGGCACAATGCCGACTTAACTTCAAGAAAACTGACTCTTCTTACTGTCTATGTTTAGAACCATTCCTGTGCCACTAGTAATAGAATCCGATGCTTCACTTCAGGTTCACTGTATCCCTCTGACCTTCTTATTGACGATGAAACACTGAAATTGCATCGGAATTATATACAAAAGTCACAATGCCAACTTAAGTACAAGAAAACTGACTCTTCTTACTGTCTATGTTTTGAACCATTCCTGTTACACTAGTTATAGATTCCGATGCTTCACTTCAGGTTGACTATATCCCTCTGACCTTCTTATTGACGATGAAATACAGAAATTGCATCGGAATTAAATAGAAAAGGCACAATGCCGACTTAAGTACAAGAAAACTGACTCTTCTTACTGTCTATGTTTTGAACCATTCCTGTGACACTAGTTATAGATTCCGACGCTTCACTTCAGGTTTACTGTATCCCTCTGACCGTCTTATTGACGATGAAACTCAGAAATTGCATCGGAGTTAAATACAAAAGGCACAATGCCGACTTAAGTACAAGAAAACTGACTCTTCTTACTGTCTGTGTTTTGAACCATACCTGTGACACTAGTTATAGATTCCGATGCTTCACTTCAGGTTTACTGTATACCTCTGACCTTCTTATTAACGATGAAACACACAAATTGCATCGGAATTAAATACAAAAGGCACAATGCCGACTTAAGTACAAGAAAACTGACTCTTCTTACTGTCTATGATTTGAACCATTCCTGTGACATTAGTTATAGATTCCGATGCTTCACCTCAGGTTTACAGTATCCCTCTGAGCTTCCTATTGACGATGAAACACAGAAATTGCATCAGAATTAAATACAAAAGGCACAATGCCGACTTAAGTACAAGAAAACTGACTCTTCTTACTGTCTATGATTTAAACCATTACTGTGACACTAGTTATAGATTCCGATGCTTCACTTCAGGTTCACTGTATCCCTCTGACCTTCTTATTGACGATGAATCACAGAAATTGCATTGGAATTAAATACAAAAGGCACAATGCCGACTTAAGTACAAGAAAACTGACTCTTCTCACTGTCTATGTTTTGAACCATTCATGTGACACTAGTTATAGACTCCGATGCCTTACTCCAGGTTTACTGTATCCCTCCGACCATCGTATTGACGATGAAAAACAGAAATTGCTTCGGAATTAAATACAAACGGCACATTGCCGACTTAAGTACAAGAAACCTGACTCTCCTTACTGTCTATGATTTGAACCATTCCTGTAACACTAGATATAGATTCAGATGCTTCACTTCAGATATACTGTATCCCTATGACCTTCTTATTGACTATGAAACACAGTAAATGCATCGGAATTAAATACAAAAAGCGCAATGCAGACTTAACTACGAGAAAACTGACTCTTCTTACTGTCTATGTTTTGAACCAATCATTTGACACTAGTTATAGATTCCGATGCTTCACTTCAGGTTCACTGTATCCCTCTGACCTTCTTATTGACGATGAAACACAGAAATTGCATCGGAATTAAATACAAAAGGCACAATGCCGGCTTAAGTACAAGAAAACTGACTCTTCTTACTGTCTATGTTTTGAACCAATCCTGTGACACTAGTTATAGATTCTGCCACTTCACTTCAGGTTTACTGTAACCCTCTGACCTTCTTATTGACGATGAAACACAGAAATTGCATCGGTGTTAAATACAAAAGGCACAATGCCGACTTAAGTACAAGAAAAATGACTCTTCTTACAGTCTATGATTTGAACCATTCGTGTGACACTAGTTACAGATTCCGATGCTTCACTTCAGGTTTACTGTATCTCTCTGACCTTCTTATTGACGATGAAACACAGATATTGCATCGGAATGAAATACAAAAGGCACAATGCCGACTTAAGTGGAAGAAAACTGACTCTTCTTACTGTCTATATTTTGAACCATTCCTGTGACAGTAGTTATAGATTCCGATGCTTCACTTCAGGTTTACTATATCCCTCTGACCTTCTTATTGACGATGAAATACAGAAATTGCATCAGAATTAAATAGAAAAGGCACAATGCCGACTTAACTACGAGAAAACTGACTCTTCTTACTGTCTATGTTTTGAACCAATCATGTGACACTAGTTATAGATTCCAATGCTTCACTTCAGGTTTACTTTATCCCTCTGACCTTCTTATTGACGATGAAACTCTGAAATTTCTTCGGAGTTAAATACAAAAGGCACAATGCCGACCTAAGTACAAGAAAACTGACTCTTCTTACTGTCTGTGTTTTGAACCATACCTGTGACACTAGTTAAAGATTCCGATGCTTCACTTCAGGTTTACTGTATACCTCTGACCTTCTTATTGACGACGAAACACACAAATTGCATCGGAATTAAATACAAAAGGCACAATGCCGACTTAAGTACAAGGAAACTGACTCTTCTTACTGTCTATGTTTTGAACCATTCCTGTGACACTAGTTATAGATTCCGACGCTTCACTTCAGGTTTACTGTATCCCTCTGACCGTCTTATTGACGATGAAACTCAGAAATTGCATCGGAGTTAAATACAAAAGGCACAATGCCTACTTAAGTACAAGAAAACTGACTCTTCTTACTGTCTGTGTTTTGAACCATACCTGTGACACTAGTTATAGATTCCGATGCTTCACTTCAGGTTTACTGTATACCTCTGACCTTCTTATTAACGATGAAACACACAAATTGCATCGGAATTAAATACAAAAGGCACAATGCCGACTTAAGTACAAGAAAACTGACTCTTCTTACTGTCTATGATTTGAACCATTTCTGTGACATTAGTTATAGATTCCGATGCTTCACCTCAGGTTTACAGTATCCCTCTGAGCTTCCTATTGACGATGAAACACAGAAATTGCATCAGAATTAAATACAAAAGGCACAATGCCGACTTAAGTACAAGAAAACTGACTCTTCTTACTGTCTATGATTTAAACCATTACTGTGACACTAGTTATAGATTCCGATGCTTCACTTCAGGTTCACTGTATCCCTCTGACCTTCTTATTGACGATGAATCACAGAAATTGCATTGGAATTAAATACAAAAGGCACAATGCCGACTTAAGTACAAGAAAACTGACTCTTCTTACTGTCTATGTTTTGAACCAATCATGTGACACTAGTTATAGATTCCGATGCTTCACTTCAGGTTTACTGTATCCCTCTGACCTTCTTATTGACGATGAAACACAGAAATTGTATCGGAATTAAATACAAAAGGCACAATGCCGACTTAAGTACAAGAAAACTGACTCTTCTTACTGTCTATGTTTTGAACCATTCCTGTGCCACTAGTTATAGAATCCGATGCTTCACTTCAGGTTCACTGTATCCCTCTGACCTTCTTATTGACGATGAAACACTGAAATTGCATCGGAATTATATACAAAAGTCACAATGCCAACTTAAGTACAAGAAAACTGACTCTTCTTACTGTCTATGTTTTGAACCATTCCTGTGACACTAGTTATAGATTCCGATGCTTCACTTCAGGTTGACTATAGCCCTCTGACCTTCTTATTGACGATGAAATACAGAAATTGCATCGGAATTAAATAGAAAAGGCACAATGCCGACTTAAGTACAAGAAAACTGACTCTTCTTACTGTCTATGTTTTGAACCATTCCTGTGACACTAGTTATAGATTCCGACGCTTCACTTCAGGTTTACTGTATCCCTCTGACCGTCTTATTGACGATGAAACTCAGAAATTGCATCGGAGTTAAATACAAAAGGCACAATGCCGACTGAAGTACAAGAAAACTGACTCTTCTTACTGTCTGTGTTTTGAACCATACCTGTGACACTAGTTATAGATTCCGATGCTTCACTTCAGGTTTACTGTATACCTCTGACCTTCTTATTGACGATGAAACACACAAATTGCATCGGAATTAAATACAAAAGGCACAATGCCGACTTAAGTACAAGAAAACTGACTCTTCTTACTGTCAATGTTTTGAACCATTCCTGTGACACTAGTTATAGATTCCGATGCTTCACTTCAGGTTTACTATATCCCTCTGACCTTCTTATTGACGATGAAATACAGAAATTGCATCGGAATTAAATAGAAAAGGCACAATGCCGACTTAAGTACAAGAAAACTGACTCTTCTTACTGTCTATGTTTTGAACCATTCCTGTGACACTAGTTATAGATTCCTTTGCTTCACTTCAGGTTTACTGTATCCCTCTGACCTTCTTATTGACGATGAAACACAGAAATTGCATCGGAGTTAAATACAAAAGGCACAATGCCGACTTAAGTACAAGAAAACTGACTCTTCGTACTGTCTGTGTTTTGAACCATACCTGTGACACTAGTTATAGATTCCGATGCTTCACTTCAGGTTTACTGTATACCTCTGACCTTCTTATTGACGATGAAACACATAAATTGCATCGGAATTAAATACAAAAGGCACAATGCCGACTTAAGTACAAGAAAACTGACTCTTCTTACTGTCTATGATTTGAACCATTCCTGTGACATTAGTTATAGATTCCGATGCTTCACTTCAGGTTTACAGTATCCCTCTGGGCTTCCTATTGACGATGAAACACAGAAATTGCATCAGAATTAAATACAAAAGGCACAATGCCGACTTAAGTACAAGAAAACTGACTCTTCTTACTGTCTATGATTTAAACCATTACTGTGACACTAGTTATAGATTCCGATGCTTCACTTCAGGTTCACTGTATCCCTCTGACCTTCTTATTGACGATGAATCACAGAAATTGCATCGGAATTAAATACAAAAGGCACAATGCCGACTTAAGTACAAGAAAACTGACTCTTCTCACTGTCTATGTTTTGAACCATTCATGTGACACTAGTTATAGACTCCGATGCCTTACTCCAGGTTTACTGTATCCCTCCGACCATCGTATTGACGATGAAAAACAGAAATTGCTTCGGAATTAAATACAAACGGCACATTGCCGACTTAAGTACAAGAAACCTGACTCTCCTTACTGTCTATGATTTGAACCATTCCTGTAACACTAGATATAGATTCAGATGCTTCACTTCAGATATACTGTATCCCTATGACCTTCTTATTGACTATGAAACACAGTAAATGCATCGGAATTAAATACAAAAAGCGCAATGCAGACTTAACTACGAGAAAACTGACTCTTCTTACTGTCTATGTTTTGAACCAATCCTGTGACACTAGTTATAGATTCCGATGCTTCACTTCAGGTTCACTGTATCCCTCTGACCTTCTTATTGACGATGAAACACAGAAATTGCATCGGAATTAAATACAAAAGGCACAATGCCGACTTAAGTACAAGAAAACTGACTCTTCTTACTGTCTATGTTTTGAACCATTCCTGTGACACTAGTTATAGATTCTGCCACCTCACTTCAGGTTTACTGTATCCCTCTGACCTTCTTATTGACGATGAAACACAGAAATTGCATCGGTGTTAAATACAAAAGGCACAATGCCGACTTAAGTACAAGAAAAATGACTCTTCTTACAGTCTATGATTTGAACCATTCGTGTGACACTAGTTACAGATTCCGATGCTTCACTTCAGGTTTACTGTATCTCTCTGACCTTCTTATTGACGATGAAACACAGATATTGCATCGGAATGAAATACAAAAGGCACAATGCCGGCTTAAGTGGAAGAAAACTGACTCTTCTTACTGTCTATATTTTGAACCATTCCTGTGACAGTGGTTATAGATTCCGATGCTTCACTTTAGGTTTACTATATCCCTCTGACCTTCTTATTGACGATGAAATACAGAAATTGCATCAGAATTAAATAGAAAAGGCACAATGCCGACTGAAGTACAAGAAAACTGACTCTTCTTACTGTCTATGTTTTGAACCATTCCTGTGACACTAGTTATATATTCCAATGCTTCACTTCAGGTTTACTTTATCCCTCTGACCTTCTTATTGACGATGAAACTCAGAAATAGCATCGGAATTAAATACAAAAGGCACAATGCCGACTTAAGTACAAGAAAACTGACTCTTCGTACTGTCTGTGTTTTGAACCATACCTGTGACACTAGTTAAATATTCCGAAGCTTCACTTCAGGTTTTCTGTATACCTCTGACCTTCTTATTGACGAGGAAACACACAAATTGCATCGGAATTAAATACAAAAGGCACAATGCCGACTTAAGTACAAGGAAACTGACTCTTCTTACTGTCTATGTTTTGAACCATTCCTGTGACACTAGTTATAGATTCTGCCACATCACTTCAGGTTTACTGTATCCCTCTGACCTTCTTATTGACGATGAAACACAGAAATTGCATCGGTGTTAAATACAAAAGGCACAATGCCGACTTAACTTCAAGAAAACTGACTCTTCTTACTGTCTATGTTTAGAACCATTCCTGTGCCACTAGTAATAGAATCCGATGCTTCACTTCAGGTTCACTGTATCCCTCTGACCTTCTTATTGACGATGAAACACTGAAATTGCATCGGAATTATATACAAAAGTCACAATGCCAACTTAAGTACAAGAAAACTGACTCTTCTTACTGTCTATGTTTTGAACCATTCCTGTTACACTAGTTATAGATTCCGATGCTTCACTTCAGGTTGACTATATCCCTCTGACCTTCTTATTGACGATGAAATACAGAAATTGCATCGGAATTAAATAGAAAAGGCACAATGCCGACTTAAGTACAAGAAAACTGACTCTTCTTACTGTCTATGTTTTGAACCATTCCTGTGACACTAGTTATAGATTCCGACGCTTCACTTCAGGTTTACTGTATCCCTCTGACCGTCTTATTGACGATGAAACTCAGAAATTGCATCGGAGTTAAATACAAAAGGCACAATGCCGACTTAAGTACAAGAAAACTGACTCTTCTTACTGTCTGTGTTTTGAACCATACCTGTGACACTAGTTATAGATTCCGATGCTTCACTTCAGGTTTACTGTATACCTCTGACCTTCTTATTAACGATGAAACACACAAATTGCATCGGAATTAAATACAAAAGGCACAATGCCGACTTAAGTACAAGAAAACTGACTCTTCTTACTGTCTATGATTTGAACCATTCCTGTGACATTAGTTATAGATTCCGATGCTTCACCTCAGGTTTACAGTATCCCTCTGAGCTTCCTATTGACGATGAAACACAGAAATTGCATCAGAATTAAATACAAAAGGCACAATGCCGACTTAAGTACAAGAAAACTGACTCTTCTTACTGTCTATGATTTAAACCATTACTGTGACACTAGTTATAGATTCCGATGCTTCACTTCAGGTTCACTGTATCCCTCTGACCTTCTTATTGACGATGAATCACAGAAATTGCATTGGAATTAAATACAAAAGGCACAATGCCGACTTAAGTACAAGAAAACTGACTCTTCTCACTGTCTATGTTTTGAACCATTCATGTGACACTAGTTATAGACTCCGATGCCTTACTCCAGGTTTACTGTATCCCTCCGACCATCGTATTGACGATGAAAAACAGAAATTGCTTCGGAATTAAATACAAACGGCACATTGCCGACTTAAGTACAAGAAACCTGACTCTCCTTACTGTCTATGATTTGAACCATTCCTGTAACACTAGATATAGATTCAGATGCTTCACTTCAGATATACTGTATCCCTATGACCTTCTTATTGACTATGAAACACAGTAAATGCATCGGAATTAAATACAAAAAGCGCAATGCAGACTTAACTACGAGAAAACTGACTCTTCTTACTGTCTATGTTTTGAACCAATCATTTGACACTAGTTATAGATTCCGATGCTTCACTTCAGGTTCACTGTATCCCTCTGACCTTCTTATTGACGATGAAACACAGAAATTGCATCGGAATTAAATACAAAAGGCACAATGCCGGCTTAAGTACAAGAAAACTGACTCTTCTTACTGTCTATGTTTTGAACCAATCCTGTGACACTAGTTATAGATTCTGCCACTTCACTTCAGGTTTACTGTAACCCTCTGACCTTCTTATTGACGATGAAACACAGAAATTGCATCGGTGTTAAATACAAAAGGCACAATGCCGACTTAAGTACAAGAAAAATGACTCTTCTTACAGTCTATGATTTGAACCATTCGTGTGACACTAGTTACAGATTCCGATGCTTCACTTCAGGTTTACTGTATCTCTCTGACCTTCTTATTGACGATGAAACACAGATATTGCATCGGAATGAAATACAAAAGGCACAATGCCGACTTAAGTGGAAGAAAACTGACTCTTCTTACTGTCTATATTTTGAACCATTCCTGTGACAGTAGTTATAGATTCCGATGCTTCACTTCAGGTTTACTATATCCCTCTGACCTTCTTATTGACGATGAAATACAGAAATTGCATCAGAATTAAATAGAAAAGGCACAATGCCGACTTAACTACGAGAAAACTGACTCTTCTTACTGTCTATGTTTTGAACCAATCATGTGACACTAGTTATAGATTCCAATGCTTCACTTCAGGTTTACTTTATCCCTCTGACCTTCTTATTGACGATGAAACTCTGAAATTTCTTCGGAGTTAAATACAAAAGGCACAATGCCGACCTAAGTACAAGAAAACTGACTCTTCTTACTGTCTGTGTTTTGAACCATACCTGTGACACTAGTTAAAGATTCCGATGCTTCACTTCAGGTTTACTGTATACCTCTGACCTTCTTATTGACGACGAAACACACAAATTGCATCGGAATTAAATACAAAAGGCACAATGCCGACTTAAGTACAAGGAAACTGACTCTTCTTACTGTCTATGTTTTGAACCATTCCTGTGACACTAGTTATAGATTCCGACGCTTCACTTCAGGTTTACTGTATCCCTCTGACCGTCTTATTGACGATGAAACTCAGAAATTGCATCGGAGTTAAATACAAAAGGCACAATGCCTACTTAAGTACAAGAAAACTGACTCTTCTTACTGTCTGTGTTTTGAACCATACCTGTGACACTAGTTATAGATTCCGATGCTTCACTTCAGGTTTACTGTATACCTCTGACCTTCTTATTAACGATGAAACACACAAATTGCATCGGAATTAAATACAAAAGGCACAATGCCGACTTAAGTACAAGAAAACTGACTCTTCTTACTGTCTATGATTTGAACCATTTCTGTGACATTAGTTATAGATTCCGATGCTTCACCTCAGGTTTACAGTATCCCTCTGAGCTTCCTATTGACGATGAAACACAGAAATTGCATCAGAATTAAATACAAAAGGCACAATGCCGACTTAAGTACAAGAAAACTGACTCTTCTTACTGTCTATGATTTAAACCATTACTGTGACACTAGTTATAGATTCCGATGCTTCACTTCAGGTTCACTGTATCCCTCTGACCTTCTTATTGACGATGAATCACAGAAATTGCATTGGAATTAAATACAAAAGGCACAATGCCGACTTAAGTACAAGAAAACTGACTCTTCTTACTGTCTATGTTTTGAACCAATCATGTGACACTAGTTATAGATTCCGATGCTTCACTTCAGGTTTACTGTATCCCTCTGACCTTCTTATTGACGATGAAACACAGAAATTGTATCGGAATTAAATACAAAAGGCACAATGCCGACTTAAGTACAAGAAAACTGACTCTTCTTACTGTCTATGTTTTGAACCATTCCTGTGCCACTAGTTATAGAATCCGATGCTTCACTTCAGGTTCACTGTATCCCTCTGACCTTCTTATTGACGATGAAACACTGAAATTGCATCGGAATTATATACAAAAGTCACAATGCCAACTTAAGTACAAGAAAACTGACTCTTCTTACTGTCTATGTTTTGAACCATTCCTGTGACACTAGTTATAGATTCCGATGCTTCACTTCAGGTTGACTATAGCCCTCTGACCTTCTTATTGACGATGAAATACAGAAATTGCATCGGAATTAAATAGAAAAGGCACAATGCCGACTTAAGTACAAGAAAACTGACTCTTCTTACTGTCTATGTTTTGAACCATTCCTGTGACACTAGTTATAGATTCCGACGCTTCACTTCAGGTTTACTGTATCCCTCTGACCGTCTTATTGACGATGAAACTCAGAAATTGCATCGGAGTTAAATACAAAAGGCACAATGCCGACTGAAGTACAAGAAAACTGACTCTTCTTACTGTCTGTGTTTTGAACCATACCTGTGACACTAGTTATAGATTCCGATGCTTCACTTCAGGTTTACTGTATACCTCTGACCTTCTTATTGACGATGAAACACACAAATTGCATCGGAATTAAATACAAAAGGCACAATGCCGACTTAAGTACAAGAAAACTGACTCTTCTTACTGTCAATGTTTTGAACCATTCCTGTGACACTAGTTATAGATTCCGATGCTTCACTTCAGGTTTACTATATCCCTCTGACCTTCTTATTGACGATGAAATACAGAAATTGCATCGGAATTAAATAGAAAAGGCACAATGCCGACTTAAGTACAAGAAAACTGACTCTTCTTACTGTCTATGTTTTGAACCATTCCTGTGACACTAGTTATAGATTCCTTTGCTTCACTTCAGGTTTACTGTATCCCTCTGACCTTCTTATTGACGATGAAACACAGAAATTGCATCGGAGTTAAATACAAAAGGCACAATGCCGACTTAAGTACAAGAAAACTGACTCTTCGTACTGTCTGTGTTTTGAACCATACCTGTGACACTAGTTATAGATTCCGATGCTTCACTTCAGGTTTACTGTATACCTCTGACCTTCTTATTGACGATGAAACACATAAATTGCATCGGAATTAAATACAAAAGGCACAATGCCGACTTAAGTACAAGAAAACTGACTCTTCTTACTGTCTATGATTTGAACCATTCCTGTGACATTAGTTATAGATTCCGATGCTTCACTTCAGGTTTACAGTATCCCTCTGAGCTTCCTATTGACGATGAAACACAGAAATTGCATCAGAATTAAATACAAAAGGCACAATGCCGACTTAAGTACAAGAAAACTGACTCTTCTTACTGTCTATGATTTAAACCATTACTGTGACACTAGTTATAGATTCCGATGCTTCACTTCAGGTTCACTGTATCCCTCTGACCTTCTTATTGACGATGAATCACAGAAATTGCATCGGAATTAAATACAAAAGGCACAATGCCGACTTAAGTACAAGAAAACTGACTCTTCTCACTGTCTATGTTTTGAACCATTCATGTGACACTAGTTATAGACTCCGATGCCTTACTCCAGGTTTACTGTATCCCTCCGACCATCGTATTGACGATGAAAAACAGAAATTGCTTCGGAATTAAATACAAACGGCACATTGCCGACTTAAGTACAAGAAACCTGACTCTCCTTACTGTCTATGATTTGAACCATTCCTGTAACACTAGATATAGATTCAGATGCTTCACTTCAGATATACTGTATCCCTATGACCTTCTTATTGACTATGAAACACAGTAAATGCATCGGAATTAAATACAAAAAGCGCAATGCAGACTTAACTACGAGAAAACTGACTCTTCTTACTGTCTATGTTTTGAACCAATCCTGTGACACTAGTTATAGATTCCGATGCTTCACTTCAGGTTCACTGTATCCCTCTGACCTTCTTATTGACGATGAAACACAGAAATTGCATCGGAATTAAATACAAAAGGCACAATGCCGACTTAAGTACAAGAAAACTGACTCTTCTTACTGTCTATGTTTTGAACCATTCCTGTGACACTAGTTATAGATTCTGCCACCTCACTTCAGGTTTACTGTATCCCTCTGACCTTCTTATTGACGATGAAACACAGAAATTGCATCGGTGTTAAATACAAAAGGCACAATGCCGACTTAAGTACAAGAAAAATGACTCTTCTTACAGTCTATGATTTGAACCATTCGTGTGACACTAGTTACAGATTCCGATGCTTCACTTCAGGTTTACTGTATCTCTCTGACCTTCTTATTGACGATGAAACACAGATATTGCATCGGAATGAAATACAAAAGGCACAATGCCGGCTTAAGTGGAAGAAAACTGACTCTTCTTACTGTCTATATTTTGAACCATTCCTGTGACAGTGGTTATAGATTCCGATGCTTCACTTTAGGTTTACTATATCCCTCTGACCTTCTTATTGACGATGAAATACAGAAATTGCATCAGAATTAAATAGAAAAGGCACAATGCCGACTGAAGTACAAGAAAACTGACTCTTCTTACTGTCTATGTTTTGAACCATTCCTGTGACACTAGTTATATATTCCAATGCTTCACTTCAGGTTTACTTTATCCCTCTGACCTTCTTATTGACGATGAAACTCAGAAATAGCATCGGAATTAAATACAAAAGGCACAATGCCGACTTAAGTACAAGAAAACTGACTCTTCGTACTGTCTGTGTTTTGAACCATACCTGTGACACTAGTTAAATATTCCGAAGCTTCACTTCAGGTTTTCTGTATACCTCTGACCTTCTTATTGACGAGGAAACACACAAATTGCATCGGAATTAAATACAAAAGGTACAATGCCGACTTAAGTACAAGGAAACTGACTCTTCTTACTGACTATGTTTTAAACCATTCCTGTGACACTAGTTATTGATTCCGATGCTTCACTTCAGGTTTACAGTATCCCTCTGACCTTCCTACTGACGATGAAACACAGAAATTGCATCAGAATTAAATACAAAAGGCACAATGCCGACTTAAGTACAAGAAAACTGACTCTTCTTACTGTCTATGATTTGAAACATTCCTGTGACACTAGTTATAGATTCCGATGCTTCACTTCAGGTTCACTGTATCCCTCTGACCTTCTTATTGACGATGAATCACAGAAATTGCATCGGAATTAAATACAAAAGGCACAATGCCGACTTAAGTACAAGAAAACTGACTCTTCTCACTGTCTATGTTTTGAACCATTCATGTGACACTAGTTATAGATTCCGATGCCTTACTCCAGGTTTACTGTATCCCTCTGACCATCGTATTGACGATGAAAAACAGAAATTGCTTCGGAATTAAATACAAACGGCACATTGCCGACTTAAGTACAAGAAACCTGACTCTCCTTACTGTCTATGATTTGAACCATTCCTGTAACACTAGATATAGATTCAGATGCTTCACTTCAGGTATACAGTATCCCTCTGACCTTCTTATTGACTATGAGACACAGTAAATGCATCGGAATTAAATACAAAAAGCACAATGCAGACTTAACTACGAGAAAACTGACTCTTCTTACTGTCTATGTTTTGAACCAATCCTGTGACACTAGTTATAGATTCCGATGCATCACTTCAGGTTCACTGTATCCCTCTGACCTTCTTATTGACGATGAAACACAGAAATTGCATCGGAATTAAATACAAAAGGCATAATGCCGACTTAAGTACAAGAAAACTGACTCTTCTTACTGTCTATGTTTTGAACCATTCCTGTGACACTAGTTATAGATTCTGCCACTTCACTTCAGGTTTACTGTATCCCTCTGACCTTCTTATTGACGATGAAACACAGACATTGCATGGGTGTTAAATACAAAAGGCACAATGCCGACTTAAGTACAAGAAAAATGACTCTTCTTACAGTCTATGAATTGAACCATTCGTGTGACACTAGTTATAGATTCCGATGCTTCACTTCAGGTTTACAGTATCCCTCTGTCCTTCCTATTGACGATGAAACACAGAAATTGTATCGGAATTAAATACAAATGGCACAATGCCGACTTAAGTACAAGAAAACTGACTCTTCTTACTGTCTATGATTTGAACCATTCCTGTGACACTAGTTATAGATTCCGATGCTTCACTTCAGGCTCACTGTATCCCTCTGACCTTCTTATTGACGATGAAACACAGAAATTGCATCGGAATTATATACAAAAGGCACAATGCCGACTTAAGTACAAGAAAACTGACTCTTCTTACTGTCTATGTTTTGAACCATTCCAGTGACACTAGTTATAGATTCTGCCACTTCACTTCAGGTTTACTGTATCCCTCTGACCTTCTTATTGACGATGAAACACAGAAATTGCATCGGTGTTAAATACAAAAGGCACAATGCCGACTTAAGTACAAGAAAAATGACTCTTCTTACAGTCTATGATTTGAACCATTCGTGTGACACTAGTTATAGATTCCGAAGCTTCACTTCAGGTTTACTGTATCTCTCTGACCTTCTTGTTGACGATGAAACACAGATATTGCATCGGAATGAAATACAAAAGGCACAATGCCGACTTAAGTGGAAGAAAACTGACTCTTCTTACAGTCTATATTTGGAACCATTCCTGTGACAGTAGTTATAGATTCCGATGCTTCACTTCAGGTTTACTATATCCCTCTCACCTTCTTATTGACGATGAAATACAGAAATTGCATCAGAATTAAATAGAAAAGGCACAATGCCGACTGAAGTAAAAGAAAACTGACTCTTCTTACTGTCTATGTTTTGAACCATTCCTGTGACACTAGTTATAGGTTCCGATGCTTCACTTCAGGTTTACTGTATCCCTCTGACCTTCTTATTGACGATGAAATTCAGAAATTGCATCGGAGTTAAATACAAAAGGCACAATGCCGACTTAAGTACAAGAAAACTGACTCTTCTTACTGTCTGTGTTTGGAACCATACCTGTGACACTAGTTATAGATTCAGATGCTTCACTTCAGGTTTACTGTATACCTCTGACCTTCTTATTGAAGATGAAACACACAAATTGCATCGGAATTAAATACAAAAGGCACAATGCCGACTTAAGTACAAGAAAACTGATTCTTCTTACTGTCTATGTTTTGAACCATTCCTGTGACAGTAGTTATAGATTCCGATGCTTCACTTCAGGTTTACAGTATGCCTGTGACCTTCTTATTGACGATGAAACACAGAAATTGCATCGGAATTAAATACAAAAGGCACAATGGCGACTTAAGTACAAGAAAACTGACTCTTCTTACTGTCTATGTTTTGAACCACTCCTGTGACACTAGTTATAGATTCCAACGCTTCACCTCAGGTTCACTGTATCCCTCTGACCTTCATATTGACCATGAAACACAGAAATTGCATCGGAATTAAATACAAAAGGCACAATTCTGACTTAAGTACAAGGAAACTGACTCTTCTTACTGTCTATGTTTTGAACCATTCCTGTGACACTAGTTATAGATTCCGATGCTTCACTTCAGGTTTACAGTATCCCTCTGACCTTCCTATTGACGATGAAACACAGAAATTGCAACGGAATTAAATACAAAAAGCACAATGCCGACTTAAGTACAAGAAAACTGACTCTTCTTACTGTCTATGTTTTGAACCATTCATGTGACACTCGTTATAGATTCCGATGCTTTACTTAAGGTTTACTGTATCCCTCTGACCTTCTTATTGACGATGAAACACAGATATTGCTTTGGAATTAAATACAAAAGGCACAATGCCGGCTTAAGTACAAGATAACTGACCTTTCTTACTGTCTATGTTTTGAACCATTCCTGTGACACTAGTTATAGATTCCGATGCTTCACTTCAGGTTTACTGTATCCCTCTGACCTTCTTATTGACGATGAAACACAGAAATTGCGTCGAAATGAAATACAAAAGGCACAATGCCGACTTAAGTACAAGAAAACTGACTCTCCTTACTGTCTATGATTTGAACCATTCCTGTGACACTAGTTATAGATTCCGATGCTTCACTTCAGGTTTACTGTATCCCTCTGACCTTCTTATTGACGATGAAACACAGAAATTGCATCGGAATTATATACAAAAGTCACAATGCCGACTTAAGTACAAGAAAACTGACTCTTCTTACTGTCTATGTTTTGAACCATTCCTGTGACACTAGTTATAGATTCCGATGCTTCACTTCAGGTTTACTATATCCCTCTGACCTTCTTATTGACGATGAAACACATAAATTGCATCGGAATTAAATACAAAAGGCACAATGCCGACTTAAGTACAAGAAAACTGACTCTTCTTACTCTCTATGTTTTGAACCATTCCTGGGACACTAGGTATGGATTCCGATGCTTCACTTCAGGTTTACTGTACCCTCTGACCTTCTCATTGACGATGAAACACAGAAATTGCATCGGAATTAAATACAAAAGGCACAATGCCGACTTAAGTACAAGAAACCTGACTCTTCTTACTGTCTATGATTTGATCCATTCCTGTGACACTAGTTATAGATTAGGATGCTTCACTTCAGGTTCACTGTATCCCTCTGACCTTCTTATTGACGATGAATCACAGAAATTGCATCGGAATTAAATACAAAAGGCACAACGCCGACTTAAGTACAAGAAAACTGACTCTTCTCACTGTCTATGTTTTGAATTATTCATGTGCCACTTGTTATAGATTCCGATGCTTTACTCCAGTTTTACTGTATCCCTCTGACCATCGTATTGACGGTGAAACACAGAAATTGCTTCGGAATTAAATACAAACGGCACATTGCCGGCTTAAGTACAAGAAACCTGACTCTCCTTACTGTCTATGATTTGAACCATTCCTGTAACACCAGATATAGATTCCGATGCTTCACTTCAGGTTTACTGTATCCCTCTGACCTTCTTATTGACGATGAAACACAGTAAATGCATCGGAATTAAATACAAAAAGCACAATGCAGACTTAAGTACGAGAAAACTGACTCTTCTTACTGTCTATGTTTGGAACCAATCCTGAGACACTTGTTATAGATTCCGATGCTTCACTTCAAGTTTGCTGTATCCCTCCGACCATCTTATTGACGATGCAACACAGAAATTGCATCGGAATTAAATACAATAGGCACAATGCCGACTTTAAGTACAAGAAAACTGACACTCCATACTGTCTAAGTTTTGAACCATTCCTGTGACACAAGTTATAGATTCCGATGCTTCACTTCAGGTTTACTGCATCCCTCTGACCTTCGTATTGAAGATGAAACACCGATATTGCTTCGGATGTAAATGCAAAAGGTACAATGCCGACTTAAGTACAAGAAAACTGATTCTTCTTACTGTCTATGTTTTGAACTATTCCTGTGACACTAGTTATAGATTCTGCCACTTCACTTCAGGTTTACTGTATCCCTCTGACCTTCTTATTGACGATGAAACACAGATATAGCATCGGAATGAATTACAAAAGGCACAATGCCGACTTAAGTGGAAGAAAACTGACTCTTCTTACTGTCTATATTTTGAACCATTCCTGTGACAGTAGTTATAGATTCCGATGCTTCACTTCAGGTTTACTGTATCCCTCTGACCTTCTTATTGACGATGAAACACAGAAATTGCATCGGAATTAAATACAAAAGGCACAATGCCGACTTAACTTCAAGAAAACTGACTCTTCTTACTGTCTATGTTTAGAACCATTCCTGTTACACTAGTTATAGATTCCGATTCTTCACTTCAGTTTCACTATATCCCTCTGACCTTCTTATTGACGATGAAACACAGAAATTGCATCGGTATTAAATACAACAGGCACAACGCTTACTTAAGTACGAGAAAACTGACTCTTCTTACTGTCTATGTTTTGAACCATTCCTGTGCCACTAGTTATAGATTCCGATGCATCACTTCAGGTTCACTGTATCCCTCTGACCTACTTATTGACGATGAAACACAGAAATTGCATCGGTATTAAATACAAAAGGCACAACGCCGACTTAAGTACAAGAAAACGGACTCTTCTTACTGTCTATGATTTGAACCATTCCTGTGACACTAGTTATAGATTCCGATGCTTCACTTCAGGTTTACTGTATCCCTCTGACCTTCGTATTGAAGATGAAACACCGATATTGCTTCGGATGTAAATGCAAAAGGCACAATGCCGACTTAAGTACAAGAAAACTGACTCTTCTTACTGTCTATGATTTGAACCATTCCTGTGACACTAGTTATAGATTCCGATGCTTCACTTCAGGTTTACTGTATCCCTCTGACCTTCTTATTGACGATGAAACACAGAAATTGCATCGGAATTATATACAAAAGTCACAATGCCGACTTAAGTACAAGAAAACTGACTCTTCTTACTGTCTATGTTTTGAACCATTCATGTGACACTCGTTATAGATTCCGATGCTTTACTTCAGGTTTACTGTATCCCTCTGACCTTCTTATTGACGATGAAACACAGATATTGCTTTGGAATTAAATACAAAAGGCACAATGCCGGCTTAAGTACAAGATAACTGACCTTTCTTACTGTCTATGTTTTGAACCATTCCTGTGACACTAGTTATAGATTCCGATGCTTCACTTCAGGTTTACTGTATCCCTCTGACCTTCTTATTGACGATGAAACACAGAAATTGCGTCGAAATGAAATACAAAAGGCACAATGCCGACTTAAGTACAAGAAAACTGACTCTCCTTACTGTCTATGATTTGAACCATTCCTGTGACACTAGTTATAGATTCCGATGCTTCACTTCAGGTTTACTGTATCCCTCTGACCTTCTTATTGACGATGAAACACAGAAATTGCATCGGAATTATATACAAAAGTCACAATGCCGACTTAAGTACAAGAAAACTGACTCTTCTTACTGTCTATGTTTTGAACCATTCCTGTGACACTAGTTATAGATTCCGATGCTTCACTTCAGGTTTACTATATCCCTCTGACCTTCTTATTGACGATGAAACACATAAATTGCATCGGAATTAAATACAAAAGGCACAATGCCGACTTAAGTACAAGAAAACTGACTCTTCTTACTCTCTATGTTTTGAACCATTCCTGGGACACTAGGTATGGATTCCGATGCTTCACTTCAGGTTTACTGTACCCTCTGACCTTCTCATTGACGATGAAACACAGAAATTGCATCGGAATTAAATACAAAAGGCACAATGCCGACTTAAGTACAAGAAACCTGACTCTTCTTACTGTCTATGATTTGATCCATTCCTGTGACACTAGTTATAGATTCGGATGCTTCACTTCCGGTTCACTGTATCCCTCTGACCTTCTTATTGACGATGAATCACAGAAATTGCATCGGAATTAAATACAAAAGGCACAACGCCGACTTAAGTACAAGAAAACTGACTCTTCTCACTGTCTATGTTTTGAATTATTCATGTGCCACTTGTTATAGATTCCGATGCTTTACTCCAGTTTTACTGTATCCCTCTGACCATCGTATTGACGGTGAAACACAGAAATTGCTTCGGAATTAAATACAAACGGCACATTGCCGGCTTAAGTACAAGACACCTGACGCTCCTTACTGTCTATGATTTGAACCATTCCTGTAACACCAGATATAGATTCCGATGCTTCACTTCAGGTTTACTGTATCCCTCTGACCTTCTTATTGACGATGAAACACAGTAAATGCATCGGAATTAAATACAAAAAGCACAATGCAGACTTAAGTACGAGAAAACTGACTCTTCTTACTGTCTATGTTTTGAACCAATCCTGAGACACTTGTTATAGATTCCGATGCTTCACTTCAAGTTTGCTGTATCCCTCCGACCATCTTATTGACGATGCAACACAGAAATTGCATCGGAATTAAATACAATAGGCACAATGCCGACTTAAGTACAAGAAAACTGACACTTCATACTGTCTAAGTTTTGAACCATTCCTGTGACACAAGTTATAGATTCCGATGCATCACTTCAGGTTTACTGCATCCCTCTGACCTTCGTATTGAAGATGAAACACCGATATTGCTTCGGATGTAAATGCAAAAGGTACAATGCCGACTTAAGTACAAGAAAACTGATTCTTCTTACTGTCTATGTTTTGAACTATTCCTGTGACACTAGTTATAGATTCTGCCACTTCACTTCAGGTTTACTGTATCCCTCTGACCTTCTTATTGACGATGAAACACAGATATAGCATCGGAATGAAATACAAAAGGCACAATGCCGACTTAAGTGGAAGAAAACTGACTCTTCTTACTGTCTATATTTTGAACCATTCCTGTGACAGTAGTTATAGATTCCGATGCTTCACTTCAGGTTTACTGTATCCCTCTGACCTTCTTATTGACGATGAAACACAGAAATTGCATCGGAATTAAATACAAAAGGCACAATGCCGACTTAACTTCAAGAAAACTGACTCTTCTTACTGTCTATGTTTAGAACCATTCCTGTTACACTAGTTATAGATTCCGATTCTTCACTTCAGTTTCACTATATCCCTCTGACCTTCTTATTGACGATGAAACACAGAAATTGCATCGGTATTAAATACAACAGGCACAACGCTTACTTAAGTACAAGAAAACTGACTCTTCTTACTGTCTATGTTTTGAACCATTCCTGTGCCACTAGTTATAGATTCCGATGCATCACTTCAGGTTCACTGTATCCCTCTGACCTACTTATTGACGATGAAACACAGAAATTGCATCGGTATTAAATACAAAAGGCACAACGCCGACTTAAGTACAAGAAAACGGACTCTTCTTACTGTCTATGTTTTGAACCATTCCTGTGACACTAGTTATAGATTCCGATGCTTCACTTCAGGTTTACTGTATCCCTCTGACCTTCGTATTGAAGATGAAACACCGATATTGCTTCGGATGTAAATGCAAAAGGCACAATGCCGACTTAAGTACAAGAAAACTGACTCTTCTTACTGTCTATGTTTTGAACCATTCCTGTGACACTAGTTATAGATTCCGATGCTTCACTTCAGGTTTACTGTATCCCTCTGACCTTCTTATTGACGATGAAACACAGAAATTGCATCGGAATTAAATTCAAAAGGCACAATGCGGCCATAAGTACAAGAAAACTGCCTGTTCTTACTGTCTATGTTTGAACCATTCCTGTGACACTAGTTATAAATTCCGATGCTTCAATTCAGGTTATCTGTATCCCTCTGACCTTCTTATTGACGACGAAACACAGAGATTGCATCGGAATTAAATACAAAAGGCACAATGCCAGCTTATGTACAAGAAAACTGACACTTCTTACGGTCTACGTTTTGAACCATTCATGTGACACTAGTTATAGCATCCGATGCTTCACTTAAGGTTTACTGTATCCATCAGACTTTCTTATTGAGGATGAAACACACAAATAGCATCAGAATTAAATACAAAAGGCACAATGCCGACTTATGTACAAGAAAACTGACTCTTCTTACTGTCTATGTTTGAACCATTCATGTGACACTAGTTATAGAATCCGATGCTTCACTTCAGCATTACTGTATCCCTCTGACCTTCTTATTGACGATGAAACACAGAAATTGCATCGGAATTAAATACAAAAGGCACAATGCCGACTTCAGTACAAGAAAACTGACTCTTCCTACTGTCTTTGATTGAACCATTCCTGTGACACTAGTTATAGATTGCGATGCTTCACTTCAGGTTTACTGTATCCCTCTGACCTTCTTATTGACGATGAAACACAGAAATTGCATCGGAGATAAATACGAAGGGCTCAATGCCGACTTAAGTACAAGAAAACTGACTCTTCTTACTGTCTTTGTTTGAACCATTCCTGTGACACTAGTTATAGATTCCGATGCTTCACTTCATTTTTACTGATTCCCTCTGACCTTCATATTGACGATGAAACACAGAAATTGCATCGGAATTAAATAGAAAAGTCACAATGCCGGCTTAAGTACAAGAAAACTGACTCTTCTTATTGCTATGCTTTGAACCATTCCTGTGACACTAGTTATAGATTCCGATGCTTCACTTCAGGTTTACTGTATCCCTCTCACCTTCTTATTGACGATGAAACACAGAAATTGCATCGGAATTAAATACAAAAGGCACAATGCCGACTTTAGTACAAGACAACTGGCTCTTCCTACTGTCTATGTTTTGAACCATTCATGTGACACTAGTTATAGATTCCGTGCTTCACTTCAGGTTTACTGTATCCCTCTGACCTTCTTATTGACGATGAAACACAGAAATTGCATCGGAGTTAAATTCAAAAGGCACAATGCCGACTTAAGTACAAGAAAACTGACTCTTCTTACAGTCTATGATTTGAACCATTCGTGTGACACTAGTTATAGATTCCGATGCTTCACTTCGGGTTTACTGTATCCCTCTGACCTTCTTATTGACGATGAAACACAGATATTGCATCGGAATGAAATACAAAAGGCACAGTGCCGACTTAAGTGGAAGAAAATGACTCTTCTTACTGTCTACATTTTGAACCATTCCTGTGACAGTAGTTATAGATTCCGATGCTTCACTTCAGGTTTACTGTATCCCTCTGACCTTCTTATTGACGATGAAACACAGAAATTGCATCGGAATTAAATACAAAAGGCACAATGCCGACTTAAGTACAAGAAAACTGACTCTTCTTACTGTCTATGTTTGAACCATTCGTGTGACACTAGTTATAGATTCCGATGCTTCACTTCAGGTTCACTGTATCCCTCTGACCTTCTTATTGACGATGAAACACAGAAATTTCATCGGTATTAAAAACAAAAGGCACAACGCCGACTTAAGTACAAGAAAACTGACTCTTCTTACTGTCTATGTTTGAACCATTCCTGTGACACTAGTTATAGAATCCGATGCTTCACTTCAGGTTTACTGTATCCCTCTGACCTTCTTATTGACGATGAAACACAGAAATTGCATCGGAATTAAATACATAAGGCACAACGCCGACTTAAGTACAAGAAAATAGAGTCTTCTTATTGTCTATGTTTTGAACCATTCCTGTGACACTAGTTATAGATTCCGATGCTTCACTTCAGGTTTACTGTATCCCTCTGACCTTCTTATTGACGATGAAACACAGAGATTGCATCGGAGATAAATACAAAGGGCTCAATGCCGACTTAAGTACAAGAAAACTGACTCTTCTTACTGTCTTTGTTTGAACCATTCCTGTGACACTAGTTATAGATTCCGATGCTTGACTTCATTTTTACTGATTCCCTCTGACCTACATATTGACGATGAACACAGAAATTGCATCGGAATTAAATAGAAAAGTCACAATGCCGGCTTAAGTACAAGAAAACTGACTCTTCTAATTGCTATGCTTTGAACCATTCCTGTGACACTAGTTATAGATTCCGATGCTTCACTTCAGGTTTACTGTATCCCTCTCACCTTCTTATTGACGATGAAACACAGAAATTGCATCGGAATTAAATTTAAAAGGCACAATGCCGACTTAAGTACAAGACAACTGGCTCTTCTTACTGTCTATGTTTTGAACCATTCATGTGACACTAGTTATAGATTCCGTGCTTCACTTCAGGTTTACTGTATCCCTATGACCTTCTTATTGACGATGAAACACAGGAATTGCATCGGAGTTAAATTCAAAAGGCACAATGCCGACTTAAGTACAAGAAAACTGACTCTTCTTACAGTCTATGATTTGAACCATTCGTGTGACACTAGTTATAGATTCCGATGCTTCACTTCAGGTTTACTGTATCCCTCTGACCTTCTTATTGACGATGAAACACAGATATTGCATCGGAATGAAATACAAAAGGCACAATGCCGACTTAAGTGGAAGAAAATGACTCTTCTTACTGTCTATATTTTGAACCATTCCTGTGACAGTAGTTATAGATTCCGATGCTTCACTTCAGGTTTACTGTATCCCTCTGACCTTCTTATTGACGATGAAACACAGAGATTGCATCGGAGATAAATACAAAGGGCTCAATGCCGACTTAAGTACAAGAAAACTGACTCTTCTTACTGTCTTTGTTTGAACCATTCCTGTGACACTAGTTATAGATTCCGATGCTTGACTTCATTTTTACTGATTCCCTCTGACCTACATATTGACGATGAACACAGAAATTGCATCGGAATTAAATAGAAAAGTCACAATGCCGGCTTAAGTACAAGAAAACTGACTCTTCTAATTGCTATGCTTTGAACCATTCCTGTGACACTAGTTATAGATTCCGATGCTTCACTTCAGGTTTACTGTATCCCTCTCACCTTCTTACTGACGATGATACACAGAAATTACACCGGAATTAAATACAAAAGGCACAATGCCGACTAAAGTACATGAGGACCGACTCTTCTTACTTACTATGTTTTGACCCATTCCTGTGACAGTAGTTATAGATTCCGATGCTTCACTTCAGGTTTACTGCATCCCTTGGACCTTCTTATTGACGATGAAACACGGAAATTGCATCGGAATTAAATAAAAAAGACACAATGCCGACATAAGCACAAGAAGACTGCATCTTCTTACTGTCTATGTTTTGAACCATTCCTGTGACACTATTTATGGTTTCCGATGCTTCACTCCAGGTTTACTGTATCCCTTGGACCTTCTTATTGACGACGAAACACAGAAATTGCATCGGAATTAAATACAAAAGGCAAAATGCCGACTTAAGCACAAGATGATTGACTCTTCTTACTGTCTATGATTTGAACCATTCCATTGACACTAGTTATAGATTCCGATTCTTGACTCCAGGTTTACTGTATCCCTTGGACCTTCTTATTGACGATGAAACACTGAAATTGCATCGGTATTAAGTAGATTAGGCAAATGTGCCGACTTAAGTACAAGAAGACTGACTCTTCTTACTGACTATGATTTCAACCATTCCTGTGACACTAGTTATAGATTCCGATGCTTCACTTCAGGTTTACTGTATCCTTGGAAATTCGTATTGACGATGAAACACAGAAATTGCATCGGAATTAAATACAAAAGGCACAATGCCGACTTAAGTACATGAAGACTGACTCTTTTTACTGACTATGTTTTGAACCATTCCTGTGACACTAGTTATAGTTTCCGATGCTTCACTTCAGATTTACTGCATCCCTTGGACCTTCTTATTGACGACGAAACACAGAAATTGCATCGGAATTAAGTAGAAAAGGCACAATGCCGACTAAAGTACAAGAAGACTGACTCTTCCTACTGTCTATGTTTTGAACCATTCCTGTTACACTAGTTATAGATTCCGATGCTTCACTTCAGGTTTACTGTATACCTCTGACCTTCTTATTGACGATGAAACACAGAAATTGCATCGGAATAAAATACAAAAGGTAAAATGCCGACTTAAGGACAAGAAGACTGACTCTTCTTACTGACAATGTTTTGAACCATTCCTGTGACACTAGTTATAGATTCCGATGCTTCACTTCAGGTTTACTGTATCCCTCTGACCTTCTTATTGACGATGAAACACAGAAATTGCACCGGAATTAAATACAAAAGCACAATGCCGACTTAAGTACATGAAGACCGACTCTTCTTACTGACTATGCTTTGAACCATTCCTGTGACACTAGTTATAGATTCCGATGCTTCACTTCAGGTTTACTGTATCCCTCTGACCTTCTTATTGACCATGAGACACAGACAACGCACCGGAATTAAATACAAAAGCACAATGCCGACTTAAGTACATGAAGACCGACTCTTCTTACTGACTATGCTTTGAACCATTCCTGTGACACTAGTTATAGATTCCGATGCTTCACTTCAGCATTACTGTATCCCTCTGACCTTCTTATTGACGATGAAACACAGAAATTGCATCGGAATTAAATACAAAAGGCACAATGCCGAATTCAGTACAAGTAAACTGACTATTCCTACTGTCTTTGATTGAACCATTCCTGTGACACTAGTTATAGATTGCGATGCTTCACTTCAGGTTTACTGTATCCCTCTGACCTTCTTATTGACGATGAAACACAGAAATTGCATCGGAGATAAATACGAAGGGCTCAATGCCGACTTAAGTACAAGAAAACTGACTCTTCTTACTGTCTTTGTTTGAACCATTCCTGTGACACTAGTTATAGATTCCGATGCTTCACTTCATTTTTACTGATTCCCTCTGACCTTCATATTGACGATGAAACACAGAAATTGCATCGGAATTAAATAGAAAAGTCACAATGCCGGCTTATGTACAAGAAAACTGATTCTTCTTATTGCTATGCTTTGAACCATTCCTGTGACACTAGTTATAGATTCCGATGCTTCACTTCAGGTTTACTGTATCCCTCTCACCTTCTTATTGACGATGAAACACAGAAATTGCATCGGAATTAAATACAAAAGGCACAATGCCGACTTTAGTACAAGACAACTGGCTCTTCTTACTGTCTATGTTTGAACCATTCATGTGACACTAGTTATAGATTCCGTGCTTCACTTCAGGTTTACTGTATCCCTCTGACCTTCTTATTGACGATGAAACACAGAAATTGCATCGGAGTTAAATTCAAAAGGCACAATGCCGACTTAAGTACAAGAAAACTGACTCTTCCTACAGTCTATGATTTGAACCATTCGTGTGACACTAGTTATAGATTCCGATGCTTCACTTCAGGTTTACTGTATCCCTCTGACCTTCTTATTGACGATGAAACACAGATATTGCATCGGAATGAAAGACAAAAGGCACAATGCCGACTTAAGTGGAAGAAAATGACTCTTCTTACTGTCTACATTTTGAACCATTCCTGTGACAGTAGTTATAGATTCCGATGCTTCACTTCAGGTTTACTGTATCCCTCTGACCTTCTTATTGACGATGAAACACAGAAATTGCATCGGAATTAAATACAAAAGGCACAATGCCGACTTAAGTACAAGAAAACTGACTCTTCTTAATGTCTATGTTTGAACCATTCGTGTGACACTAGTTATAGATTCCGATGCTTCACTTCAGGTTCACTGTATCCCTCTGACCTTTTTTTGACGATGAAACACAGAAATTTCATCTGTATTAAAAACAAAAGGCACAACGCCGACTTAAGTACAGGAAAACTGACTCTTCTTACTGTCTATGTTTGAATCATTCCTGTGACACTAGTTATAGAATCCGATGCTTCACTTCAGGTTTACTGTATCCCTCTGACCTTCTTATTGACGATGAAACACAGAAATTTCATCGGAATTAAATACAAAAGGCACAACGCCGACTTAAGTACAAGAAAATAGACTCTTCTTATTGTCTATGTTTTGAACCATTCCTGTGACACTAGTTATAGATTCCGATGCTTCACTTCAGGTTTACTGTATCCCTCTGACCTTCTTATTGACGATGAAACACAGAAATTGCATCGGAGATAAATACAAAGGGCTCAATGCCGACTTAAGTACAAGAAAACTGACTCTTCTTACTGTCTTTGTTTGAACGATTCCTGTGACACTAGTTATAGATTCCGATGCTTGACTTCATTTTTACTGATTCCCTCTGACCTACATATTGACGATGAACACAGAAATTGCATCGGAATTAAATAGAAAAGTCACAATGCCGGCTTAAGTACAAGAAAACTGACTCTTCTAATTGCTATGCTTTGAACCATTCCTGTGACACTAGTTATAGATTCCGATGCTTCACTTCAGGTTTACTGTATCCCTCTCACCTTCTTATTGACGATGAAACACAGAAATTGCATCGGAATTAAATTTAAAAGGCACAATGCCGACTTAAGTACAAGACAACTGGCTCTTCTTACTGTCTATGTTTTGAACCATTCATGTGACACTAGTTATAGATTCCGTGCTTCACTTCAGGTTTACTGTATCCCTATGACCTTCTTATTGACGATGAAACACAGGAATTGCATCGGAGTTAAATTCAAAAGGCACAATGCCGACTTAAGTACAAGAAAACTGACTCTTCTTACAGTCTATGATTTGAACCATTCGTGTGACACTAGTTATAGATTCCGATGCTTCACTTCAGGTTTACTGTATCCCTCTGACCTTCTTATTGACGATGAAACACAGATATTGCATCGGAATGAAATACAAAAGGCACAATGCCGACTTAAGTGGAAGAAAATGACTCTTCTTACTGTCTATATTTTGAACCATTCCTGTGACAGTAGTTATAGATTCCGATGCTTCACTTCAGGTTTACTGTATCCCTCTGACCTTCTTATTGACGATGAAACACAGAGATTGCATCGGAGATAAATACAAAGGGCTCAATGCCGACTTAAGTACAAGAAAACTGACTCTTCTTACTGTCTTTGTTTGAACCATTCCTGTGACACTAGTTATAGATTCCGATGCTTGACTTCATTTTTACTGATTCCCTCTGACCTACATATTGACGATGAACACAGAAATTGCATCGGAATTAAATAGAAAAGTCACAATGCCGGCTTAAGTACAAGAAAACTGACTCTTCTAATTGCTATGCTTTGAACCATTCCTGTGACACTAGTTATAGATTCCGATGCTTCACTTCAGGTTTACTGTATCCCTCTCACCTTCTTACTGACGATGATACACAGAAATTACACCGGAATTAAATACAAAAGGCACAATGCCGACTAAAGTACATGAGGACCGACTCTTCTTACTTACTATGTTTTGACCCATTCCTGTGACAGTAGTTATAGATTCCGATGCTTCACTTCAGGTTTACTGCATCCTTTGGACCTTCTTATTGACGATGAAACACGGAAATTGCATCGGAATTAAATAAAAAAGACACAATGCCGACATAAGCACAAGAAGACTGCATCTTCTTACTGTCTATGTTTTGAACCATTCCTGTGACACTATTTATGGTTTCCGATGCTTCACTCCAGGTTTACTGTATCCCTTGGACCTTCTTATTGACGACGAAACACAGAAATTGCATCGGAATTAAATACAAAAGGCAAAATGCCGACTTAAGCACAAGATGATTGACTCTTCTTACTGTCTATGATTTGAACCATTCCATTGACACTAGTTATAGATTCCGATTCTTGACTCCAGGTTTACTGTATCCCTTGGACCTTCTTATTGACGATGAAACACTGAAATTGCATCGGTATTAAGTAGATTAGGCAAATGTGCCGACTTAAGTACAAGAAGACTGACTCTTCTTACTGACTATGATTTCAACCATTCCTGTGACACTAGTTATAGATTCCGATGCTTCACTTCAGGTTTACTGTATCCTTGGAAATTCGTATTGACGATGAAACACAGAAATTGCATCGGAATTAAATACAAAAGGCACAATGCCGACTTAAGTACATGAAGACTGACTCTTTTTACTGACTATGTTTTGAACCATTCCTGTGACACTAGTTATAGTTTCCGATGCTTCACTTCAGATTTACTGCATCCCTTGGACCTTCTTATTGACGACGAAACACAGAAATTGCATCGGAATTAAGTAGAAAAGGCACAATGCCGACTAAAGTACAAGAAGACTGACTCTTCCTACTGTCTATGTTTTGAACCATTCCTGTTACACTAGTTATAGATTCCGATGCTTCACTTCAGGTTTACTGTATACCTCTGACCTTCTTATTGACGATGAAACACAGAAATTGCATCGGAATAAAATACAAAAGGTAAAATGCCGACTTAAGGACAAGAAGACTGACTCTTCTTACTGACAATGTTTTGAACCATTCCTGTGACACTAGTTATAGATTCCGATGCTTCACTTCAGGTTTACTGTATCCCTCTGACCTTCTTATTGACGATGAAACACAGAAATTGCACCGGAATTAAATACAAAAGCACAATGCCGACTTAAGTACATGAAGACCGACTCTTCTTACTGACTATGCTTTGAACCATTCCTGTGACACTAGTTATAGATTCCGATGCTTCACTTCAGGTTTACTGTATCCCTCTGACCTTCTTATTGACGATGAAACACAGAAATTGCGTCGAAATGAAATACAAAAGGCACAATGCCGACTTAAGTACAAGAAAACTGACTCTCCTTACTGTCTATGATTTGAACCATTCCTGTGACACTAGTTATAGATTCCGATGCTTCACTTCAGGTTTACTGTATCCCTCTGACCTTCTTATTGACGATGAAACACAGAAATTGCATCGGAATTATATACAAAAGTCACAATGCCGACTTAAGTACAAGAAAACTGACTCTTCTTACTGACAATGTTTTGAACCATTCCTGTTACACTAGTTATAGATTCCGATGCTTCACTTCAGGTTTACTGTATCCCTCTGACCTTCTTATTGACCAAGAGACACAGACAACGCACCGGAATTAAATACAAAAGCACAATGCCGACTTAAGTACATGAAGACCGACTCTGCTTACTGACTATGCTTTGAACCATTCCTGTGACACTAGTTATAGATTCCGATGCTTCACTTCAGCATTACTGTATCCCTCTGACCTTCTTATTGACGATGAAACACAGAAATTGCATCGGAATTAAATACAAAAGGCACAATGCCGAATTCAGTACAAGTAAACTGACTATTCCTACTGTCTTTGATTGAACCATTCCTGTGACACTAGTTATAGATTGCGATGCTTCACTTCAGGTTTACTGTATCCCTCTGACCTTCTTATTGACGATGAAACACAGAAATTGCATCGGAGATAAATACGAAGGGCTCAATGCCGACTTAAGTACAAGAAAACTGACTCTTCTTACTGTCTTTGTTTGAACCATTCCTGTGACACTAGTTATAGATTCCGATGCTTCACTTCATTTTTACTGATTCCCTCTGACCTTCATATTGACGATGAAACACAGAAATTGCATCGGAATTAAATAGAAAAGTCACAATGCCGGCTTATGTACAAGAAAACTGATTCTTCTTATTGCTATGCTTTGAACCATTCCTGTGACACTAGTTATAGATTCCGATGCTTCACTTCAGGTTTACTGTATCCCTCTCACCTTCTTATTGACGATGAAACACAGAAATTGCATCGGAATTAAATACAAAAGGCACAATGCCGACTTTAGTACAAGACAACTGGCTCTTCTTACTGTCTATGTTTTGAACCATTCATGTGACACTAGTTATAGATTCCGTGCTTCACTTCAGGTTTACTGTATCCCTCTGACCTTCTTATTGACGATGAAACACAGAAATTGCATCGGAGTTAAATTCAAAAGGCACAATGCCGACTTAAGTACAAGAAAACTGACTCTTCCTACAGTCTATGATTTGAACCATTCGTGTGACACTAGTTATAGATTCCGATGCTTCACTTCAGGTTTACTGTATCCCTCTGACCTTCTTATTGACGATGAAACACAGATATTGCATCGGAATGAAAGACAAAAGGCACAATGCCGACTTAAGTGGAAGAAAATGACTCTTCTTACTGTCTACATTTTGAACCATTCCTGTGACAGTAGTTATAGATTCCGATGCTTCACTTCAGGTTTACTGTATCCCTCTGACCTTCTTATTGACGATGAAACACAGAAATTGCATCGGAATTAAATACAAAAGGCACAATGCCGACTTAAGTACAAGAAAACTGACTCTTCTTAATGTCTATGTTTGAACCATTCGTGTGACACTAGTTATAGATTCCGATGCTTCACTTCAGGTTCACTGTATCCCTCTGACCTTTTTTTGACGATGAAACACAGAAATTTCATCTGTATTAAAAACAAAAGGCACAACGCCGACTTAAGTACAGGAAAACTGACTCTTCTTACTGTCTATGTTTGAATCATTCCTGTGACACTAGTTATAGAATCCGATGCTTCACTTCAGGTTTACTGTATCCCTCTGACCTTCTTATTGACGATGAAACACAGAAATTTCATCGGAATTAAATACAAAAGGCACAACGCCGACTTAAGTACAAGAAAATAGACTCTTCTTATTGTCTATGTTTTGAACCATTCCTGTGACACTAGTTATAGATTCCGATGCTTCACTTCAGGTTTACTGTATCCCTCTGACCTTCTTATTGACGATGAAACACAGAAATTGCATCGGAGATAAATACAAAGGGCTCAATGCCGACTTAAGTACAAGAAAACTGACTCTTCTTACTGTCTTTGTTTGAACGATTCCTGTGACACTAGTTATAGATTCCGATGCTTGACTTCATTTTTACTGATTCCCTCTGACCTACATATTGACGATGAACACAGAAATTGCATCGGAATTAAATAGAAAAGTCACAATGCCGGCTTAAGTACAAGAAAACTGACTCTTCTTATTGCAATGCTTTGAACCATTCCTGTGACACTAGTTATAGATTCCGATGCTTCACTTCAGGTTTACTGTATCCCTCTCACCTTCTTATTGACGATGAAACACAGAAATTGCATCGGAATTAAATTTAAAAGGCACAATGCCGACTTAAGTACAAGACAACTGGCTCTTCTTACTGTCTATGTTTTGAACCATTCATGTGACACTAGTTATAGATTCCGTGCTTCACTTCAGGTTTACTGTATCCCTCTGACCTTCTTATTGACGATGAAACACAGAAATTGCATCGGAGTTAAATTCAAAAGGCACAATGCCGACTTAAGTACAAGAAAACTGACTCTTCTTACAGTCTATGATTTGAACCATTCGTGTGACACTAGTTATAGATTCCGATGCTTCACTTCAGGTTTACTGTATCCCTCTGACCTTCTTATTGACGATGAAACACAGATATTGCATCGGAATGAAATACAAAAGGCACAATGCCGACTTAAGTGGAAGAAAATGACTCTTCTTACTGTCTATATTTTGAACCATTCCTGTGACAGTAGTTATAGATTCCGATGCTTCACTTCAGGTTTACTGTATCCCTCTGACCTTCTTATTGACGATGAAACACAGAAATTGCATCGGAATTAAATACAAAAGGCACAATGCCGACATAAGTACAAGAAAACTGACTCTTCTTACTCTCTATGTTTGAATCATTCGTGTGACACTAGTTATAGATTCCGATGCTTCACTTCAGGTTCACTGTATCCCTCTGACCTTCTTATTGACGATGAAACACAGAAATTTCATCGGTATTAAAAACAAAAGGCACAACGCCGACTTAAGTACAAGAAAACTGACTCTTCTTACTGTCTATGTTTGAACCATTCCTGTGACACTAGTTATAGATTCCGATGCTTCACTTCATGGTCACTGTATCCCTCTGACCTTCTTATTGACGATGAAACACAGAAATTGCTTCGGTATTAAATACAAAAGGCACAACGCCGACTTAAGTACAAGAAAACTGACTCTTCTTACTGTCTATGTTTTCAACCATTCCTGTGACACTAGTTATAGATTCCGATGCATCACTTCAGGTTTACTGTATCCCTCTGACCTTCTTATTGAAGATGAAACACCGATATTGCTTCGGATGTAAATGCAAAAGGCACAATGCCGACTTAAGTACAAGAAAACTGACTCGTCTTACTGTCTATGTTTTGAACCATTCCTGTGACACTAGTTATAGATTCCGATGCTTCACTTCAGGTTTACTGCATCCCTTGGACCTTCTTATTGACGATGAAACACGGAAATTGCATCGGAATTAAATAAAAAAGACGCAATGCCGACATAAGCGCAAGAAGACTGTATCTTCTTACTGTCTATGTTTTGAACCATTCCTGTGACACTATTTATGGTTTCCGATGCTTCACTCCAGGTTTACTGTATCCCTTGGACCTTCTTATTGACGATGAAACACTGAAATTGCATCGGTATTAAGTAGATTAGGCAAATGTGCCGACTTAAGTACAAGAAGACTGACTCTTCTTACTGACTATGATTTCAACCATTCCTGTGACACTAGTTATAGATTCCGATGCTTCACTTCAGGTTTACTGTATCCCTTGGAAATTCGTATTGACGATGAAACACAGAAATTGCATCGGAATTAAATACAAAAGGCACAATGCCGACTTAAGGACATGAAGACTGACTCTTTTTACTGACTATGTTTTGAACCATTCCTGTGACACTAGTTATAGTTTCCGATGCTTCACTTCAGATTTACTGCATCCCTTGGACCTTCTTATTGACGACGAAACACAGAAATTGCATCGGAATTAAGTAGAAAAGGCACAATGCCGACTAAAGTACAAGAAGACTGACTCTTCCTACTGTCTATGTTTTGAACCATTCCTGTTACACTAGTTATAGATTCCGATGCTTCACTTCAGGTTTACTGTATACCTCTGACCTTCTTATTGACGATGAAACACAGAAATTGCATCGGAATAAAATACAAAAGGTAAAATGCCGACTTAAGGGCAAGAAGACTGACTCTTCTTACTGACAATGTTTTGAACCATTCCTGTGACACTAGTTATAGATTCCGATGCTTCACTTCAGGTTTACTGTATCCTTCTGACCTTCTTATTGACGATGAAACACAGAAATTGCACCGGAATTAAATACAAAAGCACAATGCCGACTTAAGTACATGAAGACCGACTCTTCTTACTGACTATGCTTTGAACCATTCCTGTGACACTAGTTATAGATTCCGATGCTTCACTTCAGGTTTACTGTATCCCTTTGACCTTCTTAATGACGATGAAACACAGACATTGCATCGGAATTAAATACCAAAGGCACAATGCCGACCTAAGTACATGAAGACCGACTCTTCTTACTGTCTATTCTTTGAACCATTCCTGTGACACTAGTTATAGATTCCGATGCTTCACTTCAGGTTTACTGTATCCCTCTGACCTCCTTAATGACGATGAAACACAGAAATGGCATCGGAATTAAATACAAAAGACACAATGCCGTCTTAAGTACAAGAAGACTGACTCTTCTTACTGACTATGTTTTGAACCATTTCTGTGACACTAGTTATTGATTCCGATGCTTCACTTCGGGGTTACTGTATCCCTCTGATCATCTTATTGACGATAAAACACAGAAATTGCATTGGAATTAAATACAAAAGGCACAATGCCGACTTAAGTACAAGAAGACTGACTCTTCTTACTGTCTATGTTTTGAACCATTCCTGTGACACTAGTTATAGACTCCGATGCTTCACTTCAGGTTTCCTTTATCCCTTGGAACTTCATATTGACGATGAAACACAGAAATTGCATCTTAATTAAATACAAAAGGCACAATGCTGACTTAAGTACAACAAGACTGTTTCTTCTTATTGTCTATGTTTTGAACCATTCCTGTGACACTAGTTATAGATTCCGATGCTTCACTCCTAGTTTACTGTATCCCTTGGACCATCTTATTGACGATGAAACACAGAAATTGAATCGGAATTAAATACAAAAGTTACAATGCCGACTTAAGGACAAGAAGGCTGACTTTTCTTAATGACTATGTTTTGAACCATTCCTGTGACACTAGTTATAGATTCCGATGCTTCACTTCAGATTTACTGTATCCCTCTGACCTTCTTATTGACGATGAGACACAGACAACGCACCGGAATTAAATACAAAAGCACAATGCCGACTTAAGTACATGAAGACCAACTCTTCTTACTGACTATGCTTTGAACCATTCCTGTGACACTAGTTATAGATTCCGATGCTTCACTTCAGGTTTACTGTATCCCTAGGACCTTCTTATTGACGATGAAACACAGAAATTGCATCGGAATTAAATACAAAAGACACAATGCCGACTTAAGTACAAGAAGACTGACTCTTCTAACTGTCTATCTTTTGAACCATTCCTGTGACACTAGTTATAGATTCCGATGCTTTACTTCAGGTTTACTGTATCCCTCTGACCTTCTTATTAACGATGAAACACAGAAATTGCACCGGAATTAAACCCAAAACGCACAATGCCGATCTAAGTACAAGAAGACTGACTCTTCTTACTGTCTATGTTTTGAACCACTCCATTGACACTAGTTATAGATTCCGATGCTTTACTTCAGGTTTACTGTATCCCTCTGCCCTTCTTATTGACAATGAAACACAGAAATTGCACCGGAATTAAACCCAAAAGACTCAATGCCGACTTAAGTACAAGATGACTGACTCTTCTTACTGTCTATGTTTTGAACCATTCCATTGACACTAGTTATAGATTCCGATGCTTCACTCCAGGTTTACTGTATCCCTTGGACCTTCTTATTGACGATGAAACACTGAAATTGCATCGGAATTAAATAGATTAGGCAAATATGCCGACTTAAGTACAAGAAGACTGACTCTTCTTACTGACTATCTTTTCAACCATTCCTGTGACACTAGTTATAGCTTCCGATGCTTCACTTCAGGTGTACTGTATCCCTTGGACCTTCTTACTGACGATGAAACACAGAAATTGCATCGGAATTAAATACAAAAGTCACAATGCCGACTTATGTACATGATGACTAACTCTTCTTACTGACTATGTTTGAACCATTCCTGTGACACTAGATTTTGATTCCGATGCTTCACTTCAGGTTTACTGTATCCCTTGGACCTTCTTAAAGACGATGAAACACAGAAATTGCATCGGAATTAAATACAAAAGGCACAATGGCGCCCTAAGTACATGAAGACCGACACTTCTTACTGACTATGTTTTGAACCATTCCTGTGACACTAGTTATAGATTCCGATGCTTCACTTCAGGTTTACTGTATCCCTTGGACCTTCTTGTTGACGATGAAACACAGAAATTGCATCGTGATTTAATACAAAAAGCACAATGCCGACTCAAGTACAAGAAGACTGACTCTTCTTACTGTCTATCATTTGAACCATTCCTGGGACACTAGTTATAGATTCTGATCCTTCACTTCAGGTTTACTGTATCGCTCTGACCGCCTTATTCACGATGAAACACAAAAATGGCATCGGTATTAAACACAAAAGGCACAATGCCGACTTAACTACAAGAAGACTGACTCTTCTCACTGTCTATATTTTGAACCATTCCTGTGACACTAGTTATAGACTCCGATGCTTCACTTCAGGTTTCCTGTATCCCTTGGACCTTCTTATTGACGATGAAACACAGAAATTGCATCGGAATTAAATACAAAAGGCACAATGCTGACTTAAGTACAACAAGACTGTTTCTTCTTACTGTCTATGCTTTGAACCATTGCTGTGACACTAGTTATAGATTCCGATGCTTCACTCCTAGTTTACTGTATCCCTTGGACCATCTTATTGACGATGAAACACAGAAATTGCATCGGAATTAAATACAAAAGGTACAATGTCGACTTAAGGACAAGAAGACTGACGCTTCTTACTGACTATGATTTGAACCATTCCTGTGACACTAGTTATAGATTCCGATGCTTCACTTCAGGTTTACTGTATCCCTCTGACCTTCTTATTGACGATGAAACACAGAAATTGCACCGGAATTAAATACAAAAGCACAATGCCAACTTAAGTACAAGTAGACTGTATCTTCTTACTGTCTATGTTTTGAGCCATTCCTGTGACACTAGTTATGGATTCCGAAGCTTCACTCCAGGTTTACTGTATCCCTTGGACCTTCTTATTGACGATGAAACACAGAAATTGCATCGGAATTAAATACAAAAGGCACAATGCCGACTTAAGTACATGGAGGCCGACTCTTCTTACTGACTATGTTTTGAACCATTCCTGTGACACTAGTTATAGATTCCGATGTTTCACTTCAGGTCTACTGTATCCCTTGGACCTTCTTAATGACGATGAAACACAGAAATTGCATCGGAATTAAATACAAAAGGCACAATGCCGACTTAAGTACATGAAGGCCGACTCTTCTTACTGACTATGTTTTGAACCATTCCTGTGACACTAGTTATAGATTCCGATGCTTGACTTCAGGTTTACTGTTTCCCGTGGACCTTCTTATTGACGATGAAACACAGAAATTGCATCGGAATTAAATACAAAAGGCACAATGCCGTCTTAAGTACTTTCTATGTTTGAACCATTCCTGTGACACTAGTTATAGATTCCGATGCTTCACTCCAGGTTAACTGTATCCCTTGGACCTTCGTATTGACGATGAAACACAGGTATAGCATCGGAATTTAATACAAAAGCTACAAATCCGCTTAAGGACAAGAAGACTGACTCTTCTTACTGACTATGTTTTGAACCATTCCTGTGACACTAGTTATAGATTCCGATGCTTCACTTCAAGTATGTTGTATGCCTCTGACCTTCTTATTGACGATGAAACACAGAAATTACATCGGAATTAAATACATAGGCACAATGCCGACTTCAGTACAAAAAGACAGACTCTTGTTACTGACTATGTTTTGAACCATTCCTGTGACACTAGTTATAGATTCCGATGCTTCACTCCAGGTGTATTGTATCCCTCTGTCCTTCTTATTGACGATGAAACACAGATATTGCATCGGAATCAAATAGAAAAAGCACAATAGCCACTTAAGTACAAGAAGACTGACTCTTCTTACTGACTATGTTTTGAACCATTTCTGTGACACTAGTTATAGACTCCGATGTTTCCCCTCAGGGTTGCTGTATCCCTCTGACCTTCTTATTCACGATGAAACACAGAAATTGCATCGGAATTAAATACAAACGCAACAATGCCGACTTAAGGACAAGAAGACTGACTCTTCCTACTGCCTATGATTTGAACCATTCCTGTGACACTAGTTATAGATTCCGATGCTTCACTTCAGGTTTACTGTATCCCTCTGACCTTCTTATTGACGATGAAACACAGAAATTGCATCGGAATTAAATACACAAGGCACAATGCCGACTTAAGTACAAAAACACTGTATCTTCTTACCGTCTATGTTTTGAACCATTCGTGTGACACTAGCTATAGAATCCGATGCTTCACTCCAGGTTTACTGTATCCCTTGGACCTTCTTATTGACGATGAAACACAGAAATTGCATCGGAATTAAATACAGAAGTCACAATGCCCACTTAAGTACATGATGACTGACCCTTCTCACTGACTATGCCTTGAACCATTCCTGTGACACTTGTTATAGATTCCGATGCTACACTCCAGGTTTACTGTATCTCTTGGATCTTCTTGTTGACGATGCAACACAGAAATTGCATCGGAATTAAATACAAAAGGCACAATGCCGACTTAAGTACAAAAAGACTGTATCTTCTTACCGTCTATGTTTGAACCATTCCATTGACACTAGTTATGGATTCCGATGCTTCACTCCAGGTTTACTGTATCCCTTGGACCTTCTTATTGACGATGAAACACAGAAATTGCATCGGAAATAAATACAAAAGGCACAATGCCGACTTAAGTACATGAAGACTGACTCTTCTTGCTGACAATGCCTTGAACCATTCCTGTGACACTTGTTATAGATTCCGATGCTTCACTTCAGGTTTACTGTGTCCCTTGGACCTTCTTATTGCGATGAAACACAGAAATTGCATCGGAATTTAATACAAAAGGCACAATGCTGACTCAAGTACAAGAAGACTGACTCTTTTTCCTGTCTATGTTTGAACCATTCCTGTGACACTAGTTATAGATTCCGATGCTTCACTTCATGTTTACTGTATCCCTCTGACCTTCATATTGACGATGAAACACAGAAATTGCGTCGGAATTAAATACAAAAGGCACAACTCCGACTTAAGTACAAGAAGACTGACTCTTCTAACTGACTATGTTTTGAACCATTTCTGTGACACTAGTTATAGATTCCGATGCTTCACTACATTGTTACTGTATCCCTCTGACCTTCTTATTGACGATGAAACACAGAAATTGCACCGGAATTAAATACAAAATGCACAATGCCGTCTTAAGTACATGAAGACTGACTCTTCTTAGTGACTATGTTTTGAACCATTCCTGTGACACTAGTTACAGATTCCGATGCTACACTCCAGGTTTACTGTATCCCTTGGACCTTCTTATTGACGATGCAACACAGAAATTGCATCGGAATTAAATACCAAACGCACAATGCCGACTTAAGGACAAGAAGACTGACCCTTCTTTCTGACTATGGTTTGAACCATTCCTGTGACACTAGTTATAGATTCCGATGCCTCACTTCAGGTTTACTGTATCCCTTGGATCTTCTTGTTGACGATGCAACACAGAAATTGCATCGGAATTAAATACAAAAGGCACACTGCCGACTTAAGTACAAAAAGACTGTATGTTCTTACCATCTATGTTTTGAACCATTCCTGTGACACTAGTTATAGATTCCGATGCTACACTCTTGGTTTACTGTGTCCCTTGGACCTTCTTATTTACGATGAAACACAGAAATTGCATCGGAATTAAATACAAAAGGCACAATGCCGACTTAAGGACAAGAAGACTGACTCCTCTTACTGACTATGTTTCAACAATTCCTGTGACACCAGTTATAGATTCCGATGCTACACTCCAGGTTTACTGTATCCCTTGGACCTTCTTATTGACGATGCAACACAGAAATTGCATCGGAATTAAATACAAAAGGCTCAATGCCGACTTAAGGACAAGAAGAATGACCCTTCTTTCTGACTATGTTTTGAACCATTCCTGTGACACTAGTTATAGATTCCGATGCTTGACTTCAGGTTTACTGTATCCCTAGGACCTTCTTATTGACGATGAAACACAGAAATGGCATCGGAATTTAATACAAAAGGCACAATGCCGACACAAGTATAAGAAGACTGACTCTTCTTCGTGTCTATGTTTGGAACCATTCCTGTGACACTAGTTATAGATTCCGACGCTTCACTTCAGGTTTACTGTATCATTTGGACCTTCTTATTGACGATGAAACACAGAAATTACATCGGAATTAAATACAAAGGCACAATGCCGACTTAAGTACAAAAAGACTGACTCTTGTTACTGACTATGTTTTGAACCATTCCTGTGACACTAGTTATAGATTCCGATGCTTCACTCCAGGTTTACTGTATCCCTTGGACCTTCTTACTGACGATGAAACACAGAAATTGCATCGGAATTAAATACAAACGGCACAATGCCAACTTAAGTACATGGAGGCCGACTCTTCTTACTGACTATGTTTTGAACCATTCCTGTGACACTAGTTATAGATTCCGATGTTTCACTTCAGGTCTACTGTATCCCTTGGACCTTCTTAATGACGATGAAACACAGAAATTGCATCGGAATTAAATACAAAAGGCACAATGCCGACTTAAGTACATGAAGGCCGACTCTTCTTACTGACTATGATTTGAACCATTCCTGTGACACTAGTTATAGATTCCGATGCTTGACTTCAGGTTTACTGTTTCCCGTGGACCTTCTTATTGACGATGAAACACAGAAATTGCATCGGAATTAAATACAAAAGGCACAATGCCGTCTTAAGTACTGTCTATGTTTGAACCATTCCTGTGACACTAGTTATAGATTCCGATGCTTCACTCCAGGTTAACTGTATCCCTTGGACCTTCGTATTGACGATGAAACACAGATATAGCATCGGAATTAAATACAAAAGCTACAAATCCGCTTAAGGACAAGAAGACTGACTCTTCTTACTGACTATGTTTTGAACCATTCCTGTGACACTAGTTATAGATTCCGATGCTTCACTTCAGGTTTACTGTATCCCTCTGTCCTTCTTATTGACGATGAAACACAGATATTGCATCGGAATCAAATAGAAAAAGCACAATAGCCACTTAAGTACAAGAAGACTGACTCTTCTTACTGACTATGTTTTGAACCATTTCTGTGACACTAGTTATAGACTCCGATGCTTCACTTCAGGGTTGCTGTAACCCTCTGACCTTCTTATTCACGATGAAACACAGAAATTGCATCGGAATTAAATACAAACGGCACAATGCCGACTTAAGGACAAGAAAACTGACTCTTCCTACTGCCTATGATTTGAACCATTCCTGTGACACTAGTTATAGATTCCGATGCTTCACTTCAGGTTTACTGTATCCCTCTGACCTTCCTATTGACGATGAAACACAGATATTGCATCGGAATTAAATACACAAGGCACAATGCCGACTTAAGTACAAAAAGACTGTATCTTCTTACCATCTATGTTTTGTACCATTCGTGTGACACTAGCTATAGAATCCGATGCTTCACTCCAGGTTTACTGTATCCCTTGGACCTTCTTATTGACGATGAAACACAGAAATTGCATCGGAATTAAATACAGAAGGCACAATGCCCACTTAAGTACATGATGACTGACCCTTCTCACTGACTATGCCTTGAACCATTCCTGTGACACTTGTTATAGATTCCGATGCTACACTCCAGGTTTACTGTATCCCTTGGATCTTCTTGTTGACGATGCAACACAGAAATTGCATCGGAATTAAATACAAAAGGCACAATGCCGACTTAAGTACAAAAAGACTGTATCTTCTTACCGTCTATGTTTTGAACCATTCCTGTGACACTAGTTATAGATTCCGATGCTTCACTCCAGGTTTACTGTATCCCTTGGAACTTCTTATTGACGATGAAACACAGAAATTGCATCGGAATTAAATACAAAAGGCACAATGCCGACTTACGTACATGAAGACTGACTCTTCTTGCTGACAATGCCTTGAACCATTCCTGTGACACTTGTTATAGATTCCGATGCTTCACTTCAGGTTTACTGTGTCCCTTGGACCTTCTTATTGCGATGAAACACAGAAATTGCATCGGAATTTAATACAAAAGGCACAATGCCGACTCAAGTACAAGAAGACTGACTCTTCTTCCTGTCTATGTTTGAACCATTCCTGTGACACTAGTTATAGATTCCGAAGCTTCACTTCATGTTTACTGTATCCCTCTGACCTTCATATTGACGATGAAACACAGAAATTGCATCGGAATTAAACACAAAAGGCACAACTCCGACTTAAGTACAAGAAGACTGACTCTTCTAACTGACTATGCTTTGAACCATTTCTGTGACACTAGTTATGGATTTCGATGCTTCACTACATTGTTACTGTATCCCTCTGACCTTCTTATTGACGATGAAACACAGAAATTGCACCGGAATTAAATACAAAAGGCACAATGCCCTCTTAAGTACATGAAGACCGACTCTTCTTAGTGACTATGTTTTGAACCATTCCTGTGACACTAGTTATAGATTCCGATGCTACACTCCAGGTTTACTGTATCCCTTGGACCTTCTTATTGACGATGCAACACAGAAATTGCATCGGAATTAAATACCAAACGCACAATGCCGACTTAAGGACAAGAAGACTGACCCTTCTTTCTGACTATGGTTTGAACCATTCCTGTGACACTAGTTATAGATTCCGATGCCTCACTTCAGGTTTACTGTATCCCTTGGATCTTCTTGTTGACGATGCAACACAGAAATTGCATCGGAATTAAATACAAAAGGCACAATGCCGACTTAAGTACAAAAAGACTGTATCTTCTTACCGTCTATGTTTTGAACCATTCCTGTGACACTAGTTATAGATTCCGATGCTACACTCTTGGTTTACTGTGTCCCTTGGACCTTCTTATTTACGATGAAACACAGAAATTGCATCGGAATTAAATACAAAAGGCACAATGCCGACTTAAGGACAAGAAGACTGACTCCTCTTACTGACTATGTTTCAACAATTCCTGTGACACCAGTTATAGATTCCGATGCTACACTCCAGGTTTACTGTATCCCTTGGACCTTCTTATTGACGATGCAACACAGAAATTGCATCGGAATGAAATAGAAAAGGCACAATGCCGACTTAAGTACAAGAAGACTGTCTCTTCTTACTGTCTATGATTTGAACCATTCCTGTGACACTAGTTATAGATTCCGATGCTTGACTTCAGGTTTACTGTATCCCTAGGACCTTCGTATTGACGATGAAACACAGAAATGGCATCGGAATTTAATACAAAAGGCACAATGCCGACACAAGTATAAGAAGACTGACTCTTCTTCGTGTCTATGTTTGGAACCATTCCTGTGACACTAGTTATAGATTCCGACGCTTCACTTCAGGTTTACTGTATCATTTGGACCTTCTTATTGACGATGAAACACAGAAATTACATCGGAATTAAATACAAATGCACAATGCCGACTTAAGTACAAAAAGACTGACTCTTGTTACTGACTATGTTTTGAACCATTCCTGTGACACTAGTTATAGATTCCGATGCTTCACTCCAGGTTTACTGTATCCCTCTGACCTTCTTATTGACGATGAAACACAGAAATTGCATCGGAATCAAATAGAAAAAGCACAATAGCGACATAAGTACAAGAAGACTGACTCTTCTTACTGACTATGTTTTGAACCATTTCTGTGACACTAGTTATAGACTCCGATGCTTCACTTCAGGGTTGCTGTATCCCTCTGACCATCTTATTCACGATGAAACTCAGATATTGCATCGGAATTAAATACAAACAGCACAATGCCGACTTAAGGACAAGAAGACTGACTCTTATTACTGCCTATGTTTTGAACCATTCCTGTGACACTAGTTATAGATTCCGATGCTTCACTTCAGGTTTACTGTATCCCTCTGACCTTCTTATTGACGATGAAACACAGAAATTGCATCGGGATTAAATACAAAAGGCACAATGCCGACTTAAGTACAAAAAGACTGTATCTTCTTACCGTCTATGTTTTGAACCATTCGTGTGACACTAGCTATAGATTCCGATGCTTCACTCCAGGTTTACTGTATCCCTTGGACCTTCTTATTGACGATGAAACACAGAGATTGCATCGGAATTAAATACAAAATGCACAATGCTGACTTAAGTACAACAAGACTGTTTCTTCTTACTGTCTATGCTTTGAACCATTGCTGTGACACTAGTTATAGAATCCGATGCTTCACTCCTAGTTTACTGTATCCCTTGGACCATCTTATTGACGATGAAACAGAGAAATTGAATCGGAATTAAATACAAAAGGCATAATGCCGACTTAAGGACAAGAAGATTGGCTCTTCTTACTGACTATGTTTTGAACCATTCCTGTGACACTAGTTATAGATTCCGATGCTTCACTTCAGGTTTACTGTGTCCCTTGGACCTTCTTATTGCGATGAAACACAGAAATTGCATCGGAATTTAATACAAAAGGCACAATGCCGACTCAAGTACAAGAAGACTGACTCTTCTTCCTGTCTATGTTTGAACCATTCCTGTGACACTAGTTATAGATTCCGATGCTTCACTTCATGTTTACTGTATCCCTCTGACCTTCATATTGACGATGAAACACAGAAATTGCATCGGAATTAAATACAAAAGGCACAACTCCGACTTAAGAACAAGAAGACTGACTCTTCTAACTGACTATGCTTTGAACCATTTCTGTGACACTAGTTATAGATTTCGATGCTTCACTACATTGTTACTGTATCCCTCTGACCTTCTTATTGACGATGAAACACGGAAATTGCACCGGAATTAAATACAAAAGGCACAATGCCGTCTTAAGTACATGAAGACCGACTCTTCTTAGTGACTATGTTTTGAACCATTCCTGTGACACTAGTTATAGATTCCGATGCTACACTCTTGGTTTACTGTGTCCCTTGGACCTTCTTATTTACGATGAAACACAGAAATTGCATCGGAATTAAATACAAAAGGCACAATGCCGACTTAAGGACAAGAAGACTGACTCCTCTTACTGACTATGTTTCAACAATTCCTGTGACACCAGTTATAGATTCCGATGCTTCACTCCAGGTTTACTGTATCCCTTGGACCTTCTTATTGACGATGAAACACAGAAATTGCATCGGAATTAAATACAGAAGTCACAATGCCCACTTAAGTACATGATGACTGACCCTTCTCACTGACTATGCCTTGAACCATTCCTGTGACACTTGTTATAGATTCCGATGCTACACTCCAGGTTTACTGTATCTCTTGGATCTTCTTGTTGACGATGCAACACAGAAATTGCATCGGAATTAAATACAAAAGGCACAATGCCGACTTAAGTACAAAAAGACTGTATCTTCTTACCGTCTATGTTTGAACCATTCCATTGACACTAGTTATGGATTCCGATGCTTCACTCCAGGCTTACTGTATCCCTTGGACCTTCTTATTGACGATGATACACAGAAATTGCATCGGAATTAAATACAAAAGGCACAATGCCGACTTAAGTACATGAAGACTGACTCTTCTTGCTGACAATGCCTTGAACCATTCCTGTGACACTTGTTATAGATTCCGATGCTTCACTTCAGGTTTACTGTGTCCCTTGGACCTTCTTATTGCGATGAAACACAGAAATTGCATCGGAATTTAATACAAAAGGCACAATGCTGACTCAAGTACAAGAAGACTGACTCTTTTTCCTATCTATGTTTGAACCATTCCTGTGACACTAGTTATAGATTGCGATGCTTCACTTCATGTTTACTGTATCCCTCTGACCTTCATATTGACGATGAAACACAGAAATTGCGTCGGAATTAAATACAAAAGGCACAACTCCGACTTAAGTACAAGAAGACTGACTCTTCTAACTGACTATGTTTTGAACCATTTCTGTGACACTAGTTATAGATTCCGATGCTTCACTACATTGTTACTGTATCCCTCTGACCTTCTTATTGACGATGAAACACAGAAATTGCACCGGAATTAAATACAAAATGCACAATGCCGTCTTAAGTACATGAAGACTGACTCTTCTTAGTGACTATGTTTTGAACCATTCCTGTGACACTAGTTACAGATTCCGATGCTACACTCCAGGTTTACTGTATCCCTTGGACCTTCTTATTGACGATGCAACACAGAAATTGCATCGGAATTAAATACCAAACGCACAATGCCGACTTAAGGACAAGAAGACTGACCCTTCTTTCTGACTATGGTTTGAACCATTCCTGTGACACTAGTTATAGATTCCGATGCCTCACTTCAGGTTTACTGTATCCCTTGGATCTTCTTGTTGACGATGCAACACAGAAATTGCATCGGAATTAAATACAAAAGGCACAATGCCGACTTAAGTACAAAAAGACTGTATCTTCTTACCGTCTATGTTTTGAACCATTCCTGTGACACTAGTTATAGATTCCGATGCTACACTCTTGGTTTACTGTGTCCCTTGGACCTTCTTATTTACGATGAAACACAGAAATTGCATCGGAATTAAATACAAAAGGCACAATGCCGACTTAAGGACAAGAAGACTGACTCCTCTTACTGACTATGTTTCAACAATTCCTGTGACACCAGTTATAGATTCCGATGCTACACTCCAGGTTTACTGTATCCCTTGGACCTTCTTATTGACGATGCAACACAGAAATTGCATCGGAATTAAATACAAAAGGCTCAATGCCGACTTAAGGACAAGAAGAATGACCCTTCTTTCTGACTATGTTTTGAACCATTCCTGTGACACTAGTTATAGATTCCGATGCTTCACTTCAGGTTTACTGTATCCCTCTGAAATTCTTATTGACGATGAAACACAGAAATTGCATTGGAATGAAATAGAAAAGGCACAATGCCGACTTAAGTACAAGAAGACTGCCTCTTCTTACTGTCTATGATTTGAACCATTCCTGTGACACTAGTTATAGATTCCGATGCTTGACTTCAGGTTTACTGTATCCCTAGGACCTTCTTATTGACGATGAAACACAGAAATGGCATCGGAATTTAATACAAAAGGCACAATGCCGACACAAGTATAAGAAGACTGACTCTTCTTCGTGTCTATGTTTGGAACCATTCCTGTGACACTAGTTATAGATTCCGACGCTTCACTTCAGGTTTACTGTATCATTTGGACCTTCTTATTGACGATGAAACACAGAAATTACATCGGAATTAAATACAAAGGCACAATGCCGACTTAAGTACAAAAAGACTGACTCTTGTTACTGACTATGTTTTGAACCATTCCTGTGACACTAGTTATAGATTCCGATGCTTCACTCCAGGTTTACTGTATCCCTTGGACCTTCTTACTGACGATGAAACACAGAAATTGCATCGGAATTAAATACAAACGGCACAATGCCAACTTAAGTACATGGAGGCCGACTCTTCTTACTGACTATGTTTTGAACCATTCCTGTGACACTAGTTATAGATTCCGATGTTTCACTTCAGGTCTACTGTATCCCTTGGACCTTCTTAATGACGATGAAACACAGAAATTGCATCGGAATTAAATACAAAAGGCACAATGCCGACTTAAGTACATGAAGGCCGACTCTTCTTACTGACTATGATTTGAACCATTCCTGTGACACTAGTTATAGATTCCGATGCTTGACTTCAGGTTTACTGTATCCCTGGGACCTTCTTATTGACGATGCAACACAGAAATTGCATCGGAATTAAATACCAAACGCACAATGCCGACTTAAGGACAAGAAGACTGACCCTTCTTTCTGACTATGGTTTGAACCATTCCTGTGACACTAGTTATAGATTCCGATGCCTCACTTCAGGTTTACTGTATCCCTTGGATCTTCTTGTTGACGATGCAACACAGAAATTGCATCGGAATTAAATACAAAAGGCACAATGCCGACTTAAGTACAAAAAGACTGTATCTTCTTACCGTCTATGTTTTGAACCATTCCTGTGACACTAGTTATAGATTCCGATGCTACACTCTTGGTTTACTGTGTCCCTTGGACCTTCTTATTTACGATGAAACACAGAAATTGCATCGGAATTAAATACAAAAGGCACAATGCCGACTTAAGGACAAGAAGACTGACTCCTCTTACTGACTATGTTTCAACAATTCCTGTGACACCAGTTATAGATTCCGATGCTACACTCCAGGTTTACTGTATCCCTTGGACCTTCTTATTGACGATGCAACACAGAAATTGCATCGGAATTAAATACAAAAGGCTCAATGCCGACTTAAGGACAAGAAGAATGACCCTTCTTTCTGACTATGTTTTGAACCATTCCTGTGACACTAGTTATAGATTCCGATGCTTCACTTCAGGTTTACTGTATCCCTCTGAAATTCTTATTGACGATGAAACACAGAAATTGCATTGGAATGAAATAGAAAAGGCACAATGCCGACTTAAGTACAAGAAGACTGCCTCTTCTTACTGTCTATGATTTGAACCATTCCTGTGACACTAGTTATAGATTCCGATGCTTGACTTCAGGTTTACTGTATCCCTAGGACCTTCTTATTGACGATGAAACACAGAAATGGCATCGGAATTTAATACAAAAGGCACAATGCCGACACAAGTATAAGAAGACTGACTCTTCTTCGTGTCTATGTTTGGAACCATTCCTGTGACACTAGTTATAGATTCCGACGCTTCACTTCAGGTTTACTGTATCATTTGGACCTTCTTATTGACGATGAAACACAGAAATTACATCGGAATTAAATACAAAGGCACAATGCCGACTTAAGTACAAAAAGACTGACTCTTGTTACTGACTATGTTTTGAACCATTCCTGTGACACTAGTTATAGATTCCGATGCTTCACTCCAGGTTTACTGTATCCCTTGGACCTTCTTACTGACGATGAAACACAGAAATTGCATCGGAATTAAATACAAACGGCACAATGCCAACTTAAGTACATGGAGGCCGACTCTTCTTACTGACTATGTTTTGAACCATTCCTGTGACACTAGTTATAGATTCCGATGTTTCACTTCAGGTCTACTGTATCCCTTGGACCTTCTTAATGACGATGAAACACAGAAATTGCATCGGAATTAAATACAAAAGGCACAATGCCGACTTAAGTACATGAAGGCCGACTCTTCTTACTGACTATGATTTGAACCATTCCTGTGACACTAGTTATAGATTCCGATGCTTGACTTCAGGTTTACTGTTTCCCGTGGACCTTCTTATTGACGATGAAACACAGAAATTGCATCGGAATTAAATACAAAAGGCACAATGCCGTCTTAAGTACTGTCTATGTTTGAACCATTCCTGTGACACTAGTTATAGATTCCGATGCTTCACTCCAGGTTAACTGTATCCCTTGGACCTTCGTATTGACGATGAAACACAGATATAGCATCGGAATTAAATACAAAAGCTACAAATCCGCTTAAGGACAAGAAGACTGACTCTTCTTACTGACTATGTTTTGAACCATTTCTGTGACACTAGTTATAGATTCCGATGCTTCACTTCAGGTATATTGTATGCCTCTGACCTTCTTATTGACGATGAAACACAGAAATTACATCGGAATTAAATACATAGGCACAATGCCGACTTAAGTACAAAAAGCCTGACTCTTGTTACTGACTATGTTTTGAACCATTCCTGTGACACTAGTTATAGATTCCGATGCTTCACTCCAGGTTTACTGTATCCCTCTGTCCTTCTTATTGACGAAGAAACACAGATATTGCATCTGAATCAAATAGAAAAAGCACAATAGCCACTTAAGTACAAGAAGACTGACTCTTCTTACTGACTATGTTTTGAACCATTTCTGTGACACTAGTTATAGACTCCGATGCTTCACTTCAGGGTTGCTGTATCCCTCTGACCTTCTTATTCACGATGAAACACAGAAATTGCATCGGAATTAAATACAGAAGGCACAATGCCCACTTAAGTACATGATGACTGACCCTTCTCACTGACTATGCCTTGAACCATTCCTGTGACACTTGTTATAGATTCCGATGCTTCACTTCAGGTTTACTGTGTCCCTTGGACCTTCTTATTGCGATGAAACACAGAAATTGCATCGGAATTTAATACAAAAGGCACAATGCCGACTCAAGTACAAGAAGACTGACTCTTCTTCCTGTCTATGTTTGAACCATTCCTGTGACACTAGTTATAGATTCCGAAGCTTCACTTCATGTTTACTGTATCCCTCTGACCTTCATATTGACGATGAAACACAGAAATTGCATCGGAATTAAATACAAAAGGCACAACTCCGACTTAAGTACAAGAAGACTGACTCTTCTAACTGACTATGCTTTGAACCATTTCTGTGACACTAGTTATAGATTTCGATGCTTCACTACATTGTTACTGTATCCCTCTGACCTTCTTATTGACGATGAAACACAGAAATTGCACCGGAATTAAATACAAAAGGCACAATGCCCTCTTAAGTACATGAAGACCGACTCTTCTTAGTGACTATGTTTTGAACCATTCCTGTGACACTAGTTATAGATTCCGATGCTACACTCCAGGTTTACTGTATCCCTTGGACCTTCTTATTGACGATGCAACACAGAAATTGCATCGGAATTAAATACCAAACGCACAATGCCGACTTAAGGACAAGAAGACTGACCCTTCTTTCTGACTATGGTTTGAACCATTCCTGTGACACTAGTTATAGATTCCGATGCCTCACTTCAGGTTTACTGTATCCCTTGGATCTTCTTGTTGACGATGCAACACAGAAATTGCATCGGAATTAAATACAAAAGGCACAATGCCGACTTAAGTACAAAAAGACTGTATCTTCTTACCGTCTATGTTTTGAACCATTCCTGTGACACTAGTTATAGATTCCGATGCTACACTCTTGGTTTACTGTGTCCCTTGGACCTTCTTATTTACGATGAAACACAGAAATTGCATCGGAATTAAATACAAAAGGCACAATGCCGACTTAAGGACAAGAAGACTGACTCCTCTTACTGACTATGTTTCAACAATTCCTGTGACACCAGTTATAGATTCCGATGCTACACTCCAGGTTTACTGTATCCCTTGGACCTTCTTATTGACGATGCAACACAGAAATTGCATCGGAATGAAATAGAAAAGGCACAATGCCGACTTAAGTACAAGAAGACTGTCTCTTCTTACTGTCTATGATTTGAACCATTCCTGTGACACTAGTTATAGATTCCGATGCTTGACTTCAGGTTTACTGTATCCCTAGGACCTTCGTATTGACGATGAAACACAGAAATGGCATCGGAATTTAATACAAAAGGCACAATGCCGACACAAGTATAAGAAGACTGACTCTTCTTCGTGTCTATGTTTGGAACCATTCCTGTGACACTAGTTATAGATTCCGACGCTTCACTTCAGGTTTACTGTATCATTTGGACCTTCTTATTGACGATGAAACACAGAAATTACATCGGAATTAAATACAAATGCACAATGCCGACTTAAGTACAAAAAGACTGACTCTTGTTACTGACTATGTTTTGAACCATTCCTGTGACACTAGTTATAGATTCCGATGCTTCACTCCAGGTTTACTGTATCCCTCTGACCTTCTTATTGACGATGAAACACAGAAATTGCATCGGAATCAAATAGAAAAAGCACAATAGCGACATAAGTACAAGAAGACTGACTCTTCTTACTGACTATGTTTTGAACCATTTCTGTGACACTAGTTATAGACTCCGATGCTTCACTTCAGGGTTGCTGTATCCCTCTGACCATCTTATTCACGCTGAAACTCAGAAATTGCATCGGAATTAAATACAAACAGCACAATGCCGACTTAAGGACAAGAAGACTGACTCTTATTACTGCCTATGTTTTGAACCATTCCTGTGACACTAGTTATAGATTCCGATGCTTCACTTCAGGTTTACTGTATCCCTCTGACCTTCTTATTGACGATGAAACACAGAAATTGCATCGGGATTAAATACAAAAGGCACAATGCCGACTTAAGTACAAAAAGACTGTATCTTCTTACCGTCTATGTTTTGAACCATTCGTGTGACACTAGCTATAGATTCCGATGCTTCACTCCAGGTTTACTGTATCCATTGGACCTTCTTATTGACGATGAAACACAGAGATTGCATCGGAATTAAATACAAAATGCACAATGCTGACTTAAGTACAACAAGACTGTTTCTTCTTACTGTCTATGCTTTGAACCATTGCTGTGACACTAGTTATAGATTCCGATGCTTCACTCCTAGTTTACTGTATCCCTTGGACCATCTTATTGACGATGAAACATAGAAATTGAATCGGAATTAAATACAAAAGGCATAATGCCGACTTAAGGACAAGAAGACTGACTCTTCTTACTGACTATGTTTTGAACAATTCCTGTGACACTAGTTATAGATTCCGATGCTTTAATTCAGGTTTACTGTATCCCTCTGACCTTCTTATTGACGACGAAACACAGAAATTGCACCGGAATTAAACCCAAAAGGCACAATGCCGACCTAAGTACAAGAAGACTGACTCTTCTTACTGTCTATGTTTTGAACCATTCCATTGACACTAGTTATAGATTCCGATGCTTCACTCCAGGTTTACTGTATCCCTTGGACCTTCTTATTGACTATGAAACACAGAAATTGCATCGGAATTAAATACAAAAGCACAATGCCGACTTAAGTACATGAAGACTGACTCTTCTTACTGACTATGTTTTGAACCATTCCTGTCACACTAGTTATAGATTCCGATGCTTCACTTCAAGTATATTGTATCCCTCTGACCTTCTTATTGACGATGAAACACAGAAATTGCACCGGAATTAAATACAAAAGGCACAATGCCGACTTGAGTACAAGAATACTCCCTCGTCTTGCTGACTATGTTTTTAACCATTCCTGTGACACTAGTTATAGATTCCGATGCTTCACTTCGGGTTTACTGTATCCCTTGGACATTCTTATTGGCGATGAAACACAGAAATTGTATCGGAATTTAATACAAAAGTCACAATGCCGAGTTAAGTACATTAAGACTGACTCTTCTTACTGACTATGATTTGTACCATTCCTGTGACACTAGTTATAGATTCCGATGCTACACTCCAGGTTTACTGTATCCCTTGGACCTTCTTATTGACGATGCAACACAGAAATTGCATCGGATTTAAATACCAAACGCACAATACCGACTTAAGGACAAGAAGACTGACCCTTCTTTCTGACTATGGTTTGAACCATTCCTGTGACACTAGTTATAGATTCCGATGCCTCACTTCAGGTTTACTGTATCCCTTGGATCTTCTTGTTGACGATGCAACACAGAAATTGCATCGGAATTAAATACAAAAGGCACAATGCCGACTTAAGTACAAAAAGACTGTATCTTCTTACCGTCTATGTTTTGAACCATTCCTGTGACACTAGTTATAGATTCCGATGCTACACTCTTGGTTTACTGTGTCCCTTGGACCTTCTTATTTACGATGAAACACAGAAATTGCATCGGAATTAAATACAAAAGGCACAATGCCGACTTAAGGACAAGAAGACTGACTCCTCTTACTGACTATGTTTCAACAATTCCTGTGACACCAGTTATAGATTCCGATGCTACACTCCAGGTTTACTGTATCCCTTGGACCTTCTTATTGACGATGCAACACAGAAATTGCATCGGAATGAAATAGAAAAGGCACAATGCCGACTTAAGTACAAGAAGACTGTCTCTTCTTACTGTCTATGATTTGAACCATTCCTGTGACACTAGTTATAGATTCCGATGCTTGACTTCAGGTTTACTGTATCCCTAGGACCTTCTTATTGACGATGAAACACAGAAATGGCATCGGAATTTAATACAAAAGGCACAATGCCGACACAAGTATAAGAAGACTGACTCTTCTTCGTGTCTATGTTTGGAACCATTCCTGTGACACTAGTTATAGATTCCGACGCTTCACTTCAGGTTTACTGTATCATTTGGACCTTCTTATTGACGGTGAAACACAGAAATTACATCGGAATTAAATACAAAAGGCACAATGCCGACTTAAGTACAAAAAGACTGACTCTTGTTACTGACTATGTTTTGAACCATTCCTGTGACACTAGTTATAGATTCCGATGCTTCACTCCAGGTTTACTGTATCCCTCTGACCTTCTTATTGACGATGAAACACAGAAATTGCATCGGAATCAAATAGAAAAAGCACAATAGCGACTTAAGTACAAGAAGACTGACTCTTCTTACTGACTATGTTTTGAACCATTTCTGTGACACTAGTTATAGACTCCGATGCTTCACTTCAGGGTTGCTGTATCCCTCTGACCATCTTATTCACGATGAAACTCAGAAATTTCATCGGAATTAAATACAAACAGCACAATGCCGACTTAAGGACAAGAAGACCGCCTCTTATTACTGCCTATGATTTGAACCATTCCTGTGACACTAGTTATAGATTCCGATGCTTCACTTCAGGTTTACTGTATCCCTCTGACCTTCTTATTGACGATGAAACACAGAAATTGCATCGGGATTAAATACAAAAGGCACAATGCCGACTTAAGTACAAAAAGACTGTATCTTCTTACCGTCTATGTTTTGAACCATTCGTGTGACACTAGCTATAGATTCCGATGCTTCACTCCAGGTTTACTGTATCCCTTGGACCTTCTTATTGACGATGAAACACAGAGATTGCATCGGAATTAAATACAAAATGCACAATGCTGACTTAAGTACAACAAGACTGTTTCTTCTTACTGTCTATGCTTTGAACCATTGCTGTGACACTAGTTATAGATTCCGATGCTTCACTCCTAGTTTACTGTATCCCTTGGACCATCTTATTGACGATGAAACATAGAAATTGCATCGGAATTAAATACCAAACGCACAATGCCGACTTAAGGACAAGAAGGCTGACCCTTCTTTCTGACTATGGTTTGACCCATTCCTGTGACACTAGTTATAGATTCCGATGCTTCACTTCATGTTTACTGTATCCCTCTGACCTTCATATTGACGATGAAACACAGAAATTGCATCGGAATTAAATACAAAAGGCACAACTCCGACTTAAGTACAAGAAGACTGACTCTTCTAACTGACTATGCTTTGAACCATTTCTGTGACACTAGTTATAGATTTCGATGCTTCACTACATTGTTACTGTATCCCTCTGACCTTCCTATTGACGATGAAACACGGAAATTGCACCGGAATTACATACAAAAGGCACAATGCCGTCTTAAGTGCATGAAGACCGACTATTCTTAGCGACTATGTTTTGAACCATTCCTGTGACACTAGTTATAGATTCCGATGCTACACTCCAGGTTTACTGTATCCTTTGGACCTTCTTATTGACGATGCAACACAGAAATTGCATCGGAATTAAATACCAAACGCACAATGCCGACTTAAGGACAAGAAGGCTGACCCTTCTTTCTGACTATGGTTTGACCCATTCCTGTGACACTAGTTATAGATTCCGATGCCTCACTTCAGGTTTACTGTATCCCTTGGTTCTTCTTGTTGACGATGCAACACAGAAATTGCATCGGAATTAAATACAAAAGGCACAATGCCGACTTAAGTACAAAAAGACTGTATCTTCTTACCGTCTATGTTTTGAACCATTCCTGTGACACTAGTTATAGATTCCGATGCTACACTCTTGGTTTACTGTGTCCCTTGGACCTTCTTATTTACGATGAAACACAGAAATTGCATCGGAATTAAATACAAAAGGCACAATGCCGACTTAAGGACAAGAAGAATGACCCTTCTTTCAGACTATGTTTTGAACCATTCCTGTGACACTAGGTATAGATTCCGATGCTTCACTTCAGGTTTACTGTAACCCTCTGAAATTCTTATTGACGATGAAACACAGAAATTGCATTGGAATGAAATAGAAAAGGCACAATGCCGACTTAAGTACAAGAAGACTGTCTCTTCTTACTGTCTATGATTTGAACCATTCCTGTGACACTAGTTATAGATTCCGATGCTTGCCTTCAGGTTTACTGTATCCCTAGGACCTTCTTATTGACGATGAAACACAGAAATGGCATCGGAATTTAATACAAAAGGCACAATGCCGACACAAGTATAAGAAGACTGACTCTTCTTCGTGTCTATGTTTGGAACCATTCCTGTGACACTAGTTATAGATTCCGATGCTTCACTTCAGGTTTACTGTATCCCTCTGACCTTCTTATTGACGATGAAACACAGAAATTGCATCGGGATTAAATACAAAAGGCACAATGCCGACTTAAGTACAAAAAGACTGTATCTTCTTACCGTCTATGTTTTGAACCATTCGTGTGACACTAGCTATAGATTCCGATGCTTCACTCCAGGTTTACTGTATCCCTTGGACCTTCTTATTGACGATGAAACACAGAGATTGCATCGGAATTAAATACAAAATGCACAATGCTGACTTAAGTACAACAAGACTGTTTCTTCTTACTGTCTATGCTTTGAACCATTGCTGTGACACTAGTTATAGATTCCGATGCTTCACTCCTAGTTTACTGTATCCCTTGGACCATCTTATTGGCGATGAAACATAGAAATTGAATCGGAATTGAATACAAAAGGCATAAAGCCGACTTAAGGACAAGAAGACTGACTCTTCTTACTGACTATGTTTTGAACAATTCCTGTGACACTAGTTATAGATTCCGATGCTTTAATTCAGGTTTACTGTATCCCTCTGACCTTCTTATTGACGACGAAACACAGAAATTGCACCGGAATTAAACCCAAAAGGCACAATGCCGACCTAAGTACAAGAGGACTGACTCTTCTTACTGTCTATGTTTTGAACCATTCCATTGACACTAGTTATAGATTCCGATGCTTCACTCCAGGTTTACTGTATCCCTTGGACCTTCTTATTGACGATGAAACACAGATATTGCATCGGAATTAAATACAAAAGCACAATGCCGACTTAAGTACATGAAGACTGACTCTTCTTACTGACTATGTTTTGAACCATTCCTGTGACACTAGTTATAGATTCCGATGCTTCACTTCAAGTATATTGTATCCCTCTGACCTTCTTATTGACGATGAAACACAGAAATTGCACCGGAATTAAATACAAAAGGCACAATGCCGACTTAAGTACAAGAATACTCCCTCGTCTTGCTGACTATGTTTTTAACCATTCCTGTGACACTAGTTATAGATTCCGATGCTTCACTTCGGGTTTACTGTATCCCTTGGACATTCTTATTGGCGATGAAACACAGAAATTGTATCGGAATTAAATACAAAAGTCACAATGCCGAGTTAAGTACATTAAGACTGACTCTTCTTACTGACTATGTTTTGTACCATTCCTGTGACACTAGTTATAGATTCCGATGCTTCACTTCAGGTTTACTGTATCATTTGGACCTCCTTATTGTCGATGAAACCCAGAAATTACATCGGAATTAAATACAAAGGCACAATGCCGACTTAAGTACAAAAAGACTGACTCTTGTTACTGACTATGTTTTGAACCATTCCTGTGACACTAGTTACAGATTCCGATGCTTCACTCCAGGTTTACTGTATCCCTCTGACCTTCTTATTGACGATGTAACACAGATATTGAATCGGAATCAAATAGAAAAAGCACAATGCCGACTTAAGTACAAGAAGACTGACTCTTCTTACTGACTTTGTTTTGAACCATTTCTGTGACACTAGTTATGGACTCCGATGCTTCACTTCAGGGTTACTGTGTCCCTCTGTCCTTCTTATTCACGATGAAACACAGAAAAAGCATCGAAATTAAATACAAACGGCACAATGCCGACTTAAGGACAAGAAGACTGACTCTTCTTACCGACTATGTTTTGAACCATTCCTGTGACACTAGTTATAGATTCCGATGCTTTATTTCAGGTTTACTGTATCTCTCTGACCTTCATATTGACGATGAAACACAGAAATTGCATCGGAATTAAATACAAAAGGCACAACTCCGACTTAAGTACAAGAAGACTGACTCTTCTAACTGACTATGCTTTGAACCATTTCTGTGACACTAGTTATAGATTCCGATGCTTCACTACATTGTTACTGTATCCCTCTGACCTTCTTATTGACGATGAAACACAGAAATTGCACCGGAATTAAATACAAAAGGAACAATGCCGTCTTAAGTACATGAAGACCGACTCTTCTTAGTGACTATGTTTTGAACCATTCCTGTGACACTAGTTATAGATTCCGATGCTACACTCCAGGTTTACTGTATCCCTTGGACCTTCTTATTGACGATGCAACACAGAAATTGCATCGGAATTAAATACCAAACGCACAATGCCGACTTAAGGACAAGAAGACTGACCCTTCTTTCTGACTATGGTTTGAACCATTCCTGTGACACTAGTTATAGATTCCGATGCCTCACTTCAGGTTTACTGTATCCCTTGGATCTTCTTGTTGACGATGCAACACAGAAATTGCATCGGAATTAAATACAAAAGGCACAATGCCGACTTAAGTACAAAAAGACTGTATCTTCTTACCGTCTATGTTTTGAACCATTCCTGTGACACTAGTTATAGATTCCGATGCTACACTCTTGGTTTACTGTGTCCCTTGGACCTTCTTATTTACGATGAAACACAGAAATTGCATCGGAATTAAATACAAAAGGCACAATGCCGACTTAAGGACAAGAAGACTGACTCCTCTTACTGACTATGTTTCAACAATTCCTGTGACACCAGTTATAGATTCCGATGCTACACTCCAGGTTTACTGTATCCCTTTAACCTTCTTATTGACGATGCAACACAGAAATTGCATCGGAATTAAATACAAAAGGCACAATGCCGACTGAAGGACAAGAAGAATGACCCTTCTTTCTGACTATGTTTTGAACCTTTCCTGTGACTCTAGTTATAGATTCCGATGCTTCACTTCAGGTTTACTGTATCCCTCTGAAATTCTTATTGACGATGAAACACAGAAATTGCATTGGAATGAAATAGAAAAGGCACAATGCCGACTTAAGTACAAGAAGACTGTCTCTTCTTACTGTCTATGATTTGAACCATTCCTGTGACACTAGTTATAGATTCCGATGCTTGACTTCAGGTTTACTGTATCCCTAGGACCTTCTTATTGACGATGAAACACAGAAATGGCATCGGAATTTAATACAAAAGGCACAATGCCGACACAAGTATAAGAAGACTGACTCTTCTTCGTGTCTATGTTTGGAACGATTCCTGTGACACTAGTTATAGATTCCGACGCTTCACTTCAGGTTTACTGTATCATTTGGACCATCTTATTGACGATGAAACACAGAAATTACATCGGAATTAAATACAAAGGCACAATGCCGACTTAAGTACAAAAAGACTGACTCTTGTTACTGACTATGTTTTGAACCATTCCTGTGACACTAGTTATAGATTCCGATGCTTCACTCCAGGTTTACTGTATCCCTTGGACCTTCTTATTGACGATGAAACACAGAAATTGCATCGGAATTAAATACAAAAGGCACAATGCCGACTTAAGTACATGGAGGCCGACTCTTCTTACTGACTATGTTTTGAACCATTCCTGTGATACTAGTAATAGATTCCGATGTTTCACTTCAGGTCTACTGTATCCCTTGGACCTTCTTAATGACGATGAAACACAGAAATTGCATCGGATTTAAATACAAAAGGCACAATGCCGACTTAAGTACATGAAGGCCGACTCTTCTTACTGACTATGTTTTGAACCATTCCTGTGACACTAGTTATAGATTCCGATGCTTGACTTCAGGTTTACTGTTTCCCGTGGACCTTCTTATTGACGATGAAACACAGAAATTGCATCGGAATTAAATACAAAAGGCACAATGCCGTCTTAAGTACTGTCTATGTTTGAACCATTCCTGTGACACTAGTTATAGATTCCGATGCTTCACTCCAGGTTAACTGTATCCCTTGGACCTTCGTATTGACGATGAAACACAGATATAGCATCGGATTTAAATACAAAAGCTACAAATCCGCTTAAGGACAAGAAGACTGACTCTTCTTACTGACTATGTTTTGAACCATTCCTGTGACACTAGTTATAGATTCCGATGCTTCACTTCAGGTATATTGTATGCCTCTGACCTTCTTATTGACGATGAAACACAGAAATTACATCGGAATTAAATACATAGGCACAATGCCGACTTAAGTACAAAAAGACTGACTCTTGTTACTGACTATGCTTTGAACCATTCCTGTGACACTAGTTATATATTCCGATGCTTCACTCCAGGTTTACTGTATCCCTCTGTCCTTCTTATTGACGATGAAACACAGATATTGCATCGGAATCAAATAGAAAAAGCACAATAGCCACTTAAGTACAAGAAGACTGACTCTTCTTACTGACTATGTTTTGAACCATTTCTGTGACACTAGTTATAGACTCCGATGCTTCACTTCAGGGTTGCTGTATCCCTCTGACCTTCTTATTCACGATGAAACACAGAAATTGCATCGGAATTAAATACAAACGGCACAATGCCGACTTAAGGACAAGAAGACTGACTCTTCCTACTGCCTATGATTTGAACCATTCCTGTGACACTAGTTATAGATTCCGATGCTTCACTTCAGGTTTACTGTATCCCTCTGACCTTCTTATTGACGATGAAACACAGAAATTGCATCGGAATTAAAAACACAAGGCACAATGCCGACTTAAGTACAAAAAGACTGTATCCTCTTACCGTCTATGTTTTGAACCATTCGTGTGACACTAGTTATAGATTCCGATGCTTCACTCCAGGTTTACTGTATCCCTTGGACCTTCTTATTGACGATGAAACACAGAAATTGCATCGGAATTAAATACAAAAGCACAATGCCGACTTAAGTACATGAAAACTGACTCTTCTTACTGACTATGTTTTGAACCATTCCTGTGACACTAGTTATAGATTCCGATGCTTCACTTCAAGTATATTGTATCCCTCTGACCTTCTTATTGACGATGAAACACAGAAATTGCACCGGAATTAAATACAAAAGGCACAATGCCGACTTAAGTACAAGAATACTCCCTCGTCTTGCTGACTATGTTTTTAACCATTCCTGTGACACTAGTTATAGATTCCGATGCTTCACTTCGGGTTTACTGTATCCCTTGGACATTCTTATTGGCGATGAAACACAGAAATTGTATCGGAATTAAATACAAAAGTCACAATGCCGAGTTAAGTACATTAAGACTGACTCTTCTTACTGACTATGTTTTGTACCATTCCTGTGACACTAGTTATAGATTCCGATGCTTCACTTCAGGTTTACTGTATCATTTGGACCTCCTTATTGTCGATGAAACCCAGAAATTACATCGGAATTAAATACAAAGGCACAATGCCGACTTAAGTACAAAAAGACTGACTCTTGTTACTGACTATGTTTTGAACCATTCCTGTGACACTAGTTACAGATTCCGATGCTTCACTCCAGGTTTACTGTATCCCTCTGACCTTCTTATTGACGATGTAACACAGATATTGCATCGGAATCAAATAGAAAAAGCACAATGCCTCCTTAAGTACAAGAAGACTGACTCTTCTTACTGACTATGTTTTGAACCATTTCTGTGACACTAGTTATGGACTCCGATGCTTCACTTCAGGGTTACTGTGTCCCTCTGTCCTTCTTATTCACGATGAAACACAGAAAAAGCATCGAAATTAAATACAAACGGCACAATGCCGACTTAAGGACAAGAAGACTGACTCTTCTTACCGACTATGTTTTGAACCATTCCTGTGACACTAGTTATAGATTCCGATGCTTTATTTCAGGTTTACTGTATCTCTCTGACCTTCATATTGACGATGAAACACAGAAATTGCATCGGAATTAAATACAAAAGGCACAACTCCGACTTAAGTACAAGAAGACTGACTCTTCTAACTGACTATGCTTTGAACCATTTCTGTGACACTAGTTATAGATTCCGATGCTTCACTACATTGTTACTGTATCCCTCTGACCTTCTTATTGACGATGAAACACAGAAATTGCACCGGAATTAAATACAAAAGGAACAATGCCGTCTTAAGTACATGAAGACCGACTCTTCTTAGTGACTATGTTTTGAACCATTCCTGTGACACTAGTTATAGATTCCGATGCTACACTCCAGGTTTACTGTATCCCTTGGACCTTCTTATTGACGATGCAACACAGAAATTGCATCGGAATTAAATACCATACGCACAATGCCGACATAAGGACAAGAAGACTGTCCCTTCTTTCTGACTATGGTTTGAACCATTCCTGTGACACTAGTTATAGATTCCGATGTCTCACTTCAGGTTTACTGTATCCCTTGGATCTTCTTGTTGACGATGCAACACAGAAATTGCATCGGAATTAAATACAAAAGGCACAATGCCGACTTAAGTACAAAAAGACTGTATCTTCTTACCGTCTATGTTTTGAACCATTCCTGTGACACTAGTTATAGATTCCGATGCTACACTCTTGGTTTACTGTGTCCCTTGGACCTTCTTATTTACGATGAAACACAGAAATTGCATCGGAATTAAATACAAAAGGCACAATGCCGACTTAAGGACAAGAAGACTGACTCCTCTTACTGACTATGTTTCAACAATTCCTGTGACACCAGTTATAGATTCCGATGCTACACTCCAGGTTTACTGTATCCCTTGGACCTTCTTATTGACGATGCAACACAGAAATTGCTTCGGAATTAAATACAAAAGGCACAATGCCGACTGAAGGACAAGAAGAATGACCCTTCTTTCTGACTATGTTTTGAACCATTCCTGTGACTCTAGTTATAGATTCCGATGCTTCACTTCAGGTTTACTGTATCCCTCTGAAATTCTTATTGACGATGAAACACAGAAATTGCATTGGAATGATATAGAAAAGGCACAATGCCGACTTAAGTACAAGAAGACTGTCTCTTCTTACTGTCTATGATTTGAACCATTCCTGTGACACTAGTTATAGATTCCGATGCTTGACTTCAGGTTTACTGTATCCCTAGGACCTTCTTATTGACGATGAGACACAGAAATGGCATCGGAATTTAATACAAAAGGCACAATGCCGACACAAGTATAAGAAGACTGACTCTTCTTCGTGTCTATGTTTGGAACGATTCCTGTGACACTAGTTATAGATTCCGACGCTTCACTTCAGGTTTACTGTATCATTTGGACCTTCTTATTGACGATGAAACACAGAAATTACATCGGAATTAAATACAAAGGCACAATGCCGACTTAAGTACAAAAAGACTGACTCTTGTTACTGACTATGTTTTGAACCATTCCTGTGACACTAGTTATAGATTCCGATGCTTCACTCCAGGTTTACTGTATAACTTGGACCTTCTTATTGACGATGAAACACAGAAATTGCATCGGAATTAAATACCAAAGGCACAATGCCGACTTAAGTACATGGAGGCCGACTCTTCTTACTGACTATGTTTTGAACCATTCCTGTGATACTAGTTATAGATTCCGATGTTTCACTTCCGGTCTACTCTATCCCTTGGACCTTCTTAATGACGATGAAACACAGAAATTGCATCGGATTTAAATACAAAAGGCACAATGCCGACTTAAGTACATGAAGGCCGACTCTTCTTACTGACTATGTTTTGAACCATTCCTGTGACACTAGTTATAGATTCCGATGCTTGACTTCAGGTTTACTGTTTCCCGTGGACCTTCTTATTGACGATGAAACACAGAAATTGCATCGGAATAAAATACAAAAGGCACAATGCCGTCTTAAGTACTGTCTATGTTTGAACCATTCCTGTGACACTAGTTATAGATTCCGATGCTTCACTCCAGGTTAACTGTATCCCTTGGACCTTCGTATTGACGATGAAACACAGATATAGCATCGGAATTAAATACAAAAGCTACAAATCCGCTTAAGGACAAGAAGACTGACTCTTCTTACTGACTATGTTTTGAACCATTCCTGTGACACTAGTTATAGATTCCGATGCTTCACTTCAGGTATATTGTATGCCTCTGACCTTCTTATTGACGATGAAACACAGAAATTACATCGGAATTAAATACATAGGCACAATGCCGACTTAAGTACAAAAAGACTGACTCTTGTTACTGACTATGTTTTGAACCATTCCTGTGACACTAGTTATATATTCCGATGCTTCACTCCAGGTTTACTGTATCCCTCTGTCCTTCTTATTGACGATGAAACACAGATATTGCATCGGAATCAAATAGAAAAAGCACAATAGCCACTTAGGTACAAGAAGACTGACTCTTCTTACTGACTATGTTTTGAACCATTTCTGTGACACTAGTTATAGACTCCGATGCTTCACTTCAGGGTTGCTGTATCCATCTGACCTTCTTATTCACGATGAAACACAGAAATTGCATCGGAATTAAATACAAACGGCACAATGCCGACTTAAGGACAAGAAGACTGACTCTTCTTACTGACTATGTTTTGAACCATTCCTGTGACACTAGTTATAGATTCCGATGCTTCACTTCAGGTATATTGTATGCCTCTGACCTTCTTATTGACGATGAAACACAGAAATTACATCGGAATTAAATACATAGGCACAATGCCGACTTAAGTACAAAAAGACTGACTCTTGTTACTGACTATGTTTTGAACCATTCCTGTGACACTAGTTATATATTCCGATGCTTCACTCCAGGTTTACTGTATCCCTCTGTCCTTCTTATTGACGATGAAACACAGATATTGCATCGGAATCAAATAGAAAAAGCACAATAGCCACTTAAGTACAAGAAGACTGACTCTTCTTACTGACTATGTTTTGAACCATTTCTGTGACACTAGTTATAGACTCCGATGCTTCACTTCAGGGTTGCTGTATCCCTCTGACCTTCTTATTCACGATGAAACACAGAAATTGCATCGGAATTAAATACAAACGGCACAATGCCGACTTAAGGACAAGAAGACTGACTCTTCCTACTGCCTATGATTTGAACCATTCCTGTGACACTAGTTATAGATTCCGATGCTTCACTTCAGGTTTACTGTATCCCTCTGACCTTCTTATTGACGATGAAACACAGAAATTGCATCGGAATTAAAAACACAAGGCACAATGCCGACTTAAGTACAAAAAGACTGTATCCTCTTACCGTCTATGTTTTGAACCATTCGTGTGACACTAGTTATAGATTCCGATGCTTCACTCCAGGTTTACTGTATCCCTTCGACCTTCTTATTGACGATGAAACACAGAAATTGCATCGGAATTAAATACAAAAGCACAATGCCGACTTAAGTACATGAAGACTGACTCTTCTTACTGACTATGTTTTGAACCATTCCTGTGACACTAGTTATAGATTCCGATGCATCACTTCAAGTATATTGTATCCCTCTGACCTTCTTATTGACGATGAAACACAGAAATTGCACCGGAATTAAATACAAAAGGCACAATGCCGACTTAAGTACAAGAATACTCCCTCGTCTTGCTGACTATGTTTTTAACCATTCCTGTGACACTAGTTATAGATTCCGATGCTTCACTTCGGGTTTACTGTATCCCTTGGACATTCTTATTGGCGATGAAACACAGAAATTGTATCGGAATTAAATACAAAAGTCACAATGCCGAGTTAAGTACATTAAGACTGACTCTTCTTACTGACTATGTTTTGTACCATTCCTGTGACACTAGTTATAGATTCCGATGCTTCACTTCAGGTTTACTGTATCATTTGGACCTCCTTATTGTCGATGAAACCCAGAAATTACATCGGAATTAAATACAAAGGCACAATGCCGACTTAAGTACAAAAAGACTGACTCTTGTTACTGACTATGTTTTGAACCATTCCTGTGACACTAGTTACAGATTCCGATGCTTCACTCCAGGTTTACTGTATCCCTCTGACCTTCTTATTGACGATGTAACACAGATATTGCATCGGAATCAAATAGAAAAAGCACAATGCCTCCTTAAGTACATTAAGACTGACTCTTCTTACTGACTATGTTTTGTACCATTCCTGTGACACTAGTTATAGATTCCGATGCTTCACTTCAGGTTTACTGTATCATTTGGACCTCCTTATTGTCGATGAAACCCAGAAATTACATCGGAATTAAATACAAAGGCACAATGCCGACTTAAGGACAAGAAGACTGACTCTTCTTACCGACTATGTTTTGAACCATTCCTGTGACACTAGTTATAGATTCCGATGCTTTATTTCAGGTTTACTGTATCTCTCTGACCTTCATATTGACGATGAAACACAGAAATTGCATCGGAATTAAATACAAAAGGCACAACTCCGACTTAAGTACAAGAAGACTGACTCTTCTAACTGACTATGCTTTGAACCATTTCTGTGACACTAGTTATAGATTCCGATGCTTCACTACATTGTTACTGTATCCCTCTGACCTTCTTATTGACGATGAAACACAGAAATTGCACCGGAATTAAATACAAAAGGATCAATGCCGTCTTAAGTACATGAAGACCGACTCTTCTTAGTGACTATGTTTTGAACCATTCCTGTGACACTAGTTATAGATTGCGATGCTACACTCCAGGTTTACTGTATCCCTTGGACCTTCTTATTGACGATGCAACACAGAAATTGCATCGGAATTAAATACCATACGCACAATGCCGACTTAAGGACAAGAAGACTGTCCCTTCTTTCTGACTATGGTTTGAACCATTCCTGTGACACTAGTTATAGATTCCGATGCCTCACTTCAGGTTTACTGTATCCCTTGGATCTTCTTGTTGACGATGCAACACAGAAATTGCATCGGAATTAAATACAAAAGGCACAATGCCGACTTAAGTACAAAAAGACTGTATCTTCTTACCGTCTATGTTTTGAACCATTCCTGTGACACTAGTTATAGATTCCGATGCTACACTCTTGGTTTACTGTGTCCCTTGGACCTTCTTATTTACGATGAAACACAGAAATTGCATCGGAATTAAATACAAAAGGCACAATGCCGACTTAAGGACAAGAAGACTGACTCCTCTTACTGACTATGTTTCAACAATTCCTGTGACACCAGTTATAGATTCCGATGCTACACTCCAGGTTTACTGTATCCCTTGGACCTTCTTATTGACGATGCAACACAGAAATTGCTTCGGAATTAAATACAAAAGGCACAATGCCGACTGAAGGACAAGAAGAATGACCCTTCTTTCTGACTATGTTTTGAACCATTCCTGTGACTCTAGTTATAGATTCCGATGCTTCACTTCAGGTTTACTGTATCCCTCTGAAATTCTTATTGACGATGAAACACAGAAATTGCATTGGAATGATATAGAAAAGGCACAATGCCGACTTAAGTACAAGAAGACTGTCTCTTCTTACTGTCTATGATTTGAACCATTCCTGTGACACTAGTTATAGATTCCGATGCTTGACTTCAGGTTTACTGTATCCCTAGGACCTTCTTATTGACGATGAAACACAGAAATGGCATCGGAATTTAATACAAAAGGCACAATGCCGACACAAGTATAAGAAGACTGACTCTTCTTCGTGTCTATGTTTGGAACGATTCCTGTGACACTAGTTATAGATTCCGACGCTTCACTTCAGGTTTACTGTATCATTTGGACCTTCTTATTGACGATGAAACACAGAAATTACATCGGAATTAAATACAAAGGCACAATGCCGACTTAAGTACAAAAAGACTGACTCTTGTTACTGACTATGTTTTGAACCATTCCTGTGACACTAGTTATAGATTCCGATGCTTCACTCCAGGTTTACTGTATCCCTTGGACCTTCTTATTGACGATGAAACACAGAAATTGCATCGGAATTAAATACCAAAGGCACAATGCCGACTTAAGTACATGGAGGCCGACACTTCTTACTGACTATGTTTTGAACCATTCCTGTGATACTAGTTATAGATTCCGATGTTTCACTTCCGGTCTACTGTATCCCTTGGACCTTCTTAATGACGATGAAACACAGAAATTGCATCGGATTTAAATACAAAAGGCACAATGCCGACTTAAGTACATGAAGGCCGACTCTTCTTACTGACTATGTTTTGAACCATTCCTGTGACACTAGTTATAGATTCCGATGCTTGACTTCAGGTTTACTGTTTCCCGTGGACCTTCTTATTGACGATGAAACACAGAAATTGCATCGGAATTAAATACAAAAGGCACAATGCCGTCTTAAGTACTGTCTATGTTTGAACCATTCCTGTGACACTAGTTATAGATTCCGATGCTTCACTCCAGGTTAACTGTATCCCTTGGACCTTCGTATTGACGATGAAACACAGATATAGCATCGGAATTAAATACAAAAGCTACAAATCCGCTTAAGGACAAGAAGACTGACTCTTCTTACTGACTATGTTTTGAACCATTCCTGTGACACTAGTTATAGATTCCGATGCTTCACTTCAGGTATATTGTATGCCTCTGACCTTCTTATTGACGATGAAACACAGAAATTACATCGGAATTAAATACATAGGCACAATGCCGACTTAAGTACAAAAAGACTGACTCTTGTTACTGACTATGTTTTGAACCATTCCTGTGACACTAGTTATATATTCCGATGCTTCACTCCAGGTTTACTGTATCCCTCTGTCCTTCTTATTGACGATGAAACACAGATATTGCATCGGAATCAAATAGAAAAAGCACAATAGCCACTTAGGTACAAGAAGACTGACTCTTCTTACTGACTATGTTTTGAACCATTTCTGTGACACTAGTTATAGACTCCGATGCTTCACTTCAGGGTTGCTGTATCCATCTGACCTTCTTATTCATGATGAAACACAGAAATTGCATCGGAATTAAATACAAACTGCACAATGCCGACTTAAGGACAAGAAGACTGACTCTTCTTACTGACTATGTTTTGAACCATTCCTGTGACACTAGTTATAGATTCCGATGCTTTAATTCAGGTTTACTGTATCCCTTTGACCTTTTTATTGACGACGAAACACAGAAATTGCACCGGAATTAAACCCAAAAGGCACAATGCCGACCTAAGTACAAGAAGACTGACTCTTCTTACTGTCTATGTTTTGAACCATTCCATTGACACTAGTTATAGATTCCGATGCTTCACTACAGGTTTACCGTATCCCTTGGACCTTCTTATTTACGATGAAACACTGAAATTGCATTGGAATTTAATAGATTAGGCAAATATGCCGACTTAAGTACAAGAAGACTGACTTTTCTTACTGAGTATGTTTTCAACCATTCCTGTGATACTAGTTATAGATTCCGATGCTTCACTTCAGGTTTACTGTATCCCTTGGACCTTCTTATTGACGATGAAACACAGAAATTGCATCGGAATTAAATACAAAAGCACAATGCCGACTTAAGTACATGAAGACTGACTCTTCTTACTGACTATGTTTTGAACGATTCCTGTGACACTAGTTATAGATTCCGATGCTTCACTTCAAGTATATTGTATCCCTCTGACCTTCGTATTGACGATGAAACACAGAAATTGCACCGGAATTAAATACAAAAGGCACAATGCCGACTTAAGTACAAGAATACTCCCTCGTCTTGCTGACTATGCTTTGAACCATTCCTGTGACACTAGTTATAGATTCCGATGCTTCACTTCGGGTTTACTGTATCCCTTGGACATTCTTATTGGCGATGAAACACAGAAATTGTATCGGAATTAAATACAAAAGTCACAATGCCGAGTTAAGTACATTAAGACTGACTCTTCTTACTGACTATGTTTTGTACCATTCCTGTGACACTAGTTATAGATTCCGATGCTTCACTTCAGGTTTACTGTATCATTTGGACCTCCTTATTGTCGATGAAACCCAGAAATTACATCGGAATTAAATACAAAGGCACAATGCCGACTTAAGTACAAAAAGACTGACTCTTCTTACTGACTATGTTTTGAACCATTTCTGTGACACTAGTTATAGACTCCGATGCTTCACTTCAGGGTTACTGTATCCCTCTGTCCTTATTATTCACGATGAAACACAGAAATAGCATCGGAATTAAATACAAACGGCACAATGCCGACTTAAGGACAAGGAGACTGACTCTTCTTACCGACTATGTTTTGAACCATTCCTGTGACACTAGTTATAGATTCCGATTCTTCACTTCAGGTTTACTGTATCATTTGGACCTTCTTATTGACGATGAAACACAGTAATGGCATCGGAACTAAATACAAAGGGCACAATGCCGACTTAAGTACAAAAGGACTGTATCTTCTTAATGTCTATGTTTTGAACCATTCGTCTGACACTAGCTATAGATTCCGATGCTTCACTCCAGGTTTACTGTATCCCTTGGACCTTCTTATTGGCGATGAAACACAGAAATTGCATCGGAATTAAATACAGAAGGCACAATGCCGACTTAAGTACATGATGACTGACCCTTCTTACTGACTATGCCTTGAACCATTCCTGTGACACTAGTTATTGATTCCGATGCTTCACTCCAGGTTTACTGTATCCCTCTGACCTTCTTATTGACGATGAAACACAGAAATTGCATCGGAATCAAATAGAAAAAGCACAATAGCGACTTAAGTACAAGAAGAATGACTCTTCTTACTGACTATGTTTTGAACCATTTCTGTGACACTAGTTATAGACTCCGATGCTTCACTTCAGGGTTGCTGTCTCCCTCTGACCTTCTTATTCACGATGAAACACAGAAATTGCATCGGAATTAAATTCAAACGGCACAATGCCGACTTAAGGACAAGAAGACTGACTCTTCTTACTGCCTATGTTTTGAACCATTCCTGTGACACTAGTTATAGATTCCGATGCTTCACTTCAGGTTTACTGTATCCCTCTGACCTTCTTATTGACGATGAAACACAGAAATGGCATCGGAATTAAATACAAAAGGCACAATGCCGACTTAAGTACAAAAAGACTGTATCTTCTTACCGTCTATGTTTTGAACCATTCGTCTGACACTAGCTATAGATTCCGATGCTTCACTCCAGGTTTACTGTATCACTTGGACCTTCTTATTGGCGATGAAACACAGAAATTGCATCGGAATTAAATACAGAAGGCACAATGCCGACTTAAGTACATGATGACTGACCCTTCTTACTGACTATGCCTTGAACCATTCCTGTGACACTTGTTATAGATTCCGATGCTACACTCCAGGTTTACTGTATTCCTTGGACCTTCTTATTGACGATGCAACACAGAAATTGCATCGGAATTAAATACAAAAGGCACAATGCCGACTTAAGTACAAAATGACTGTATCTTCTTACCGTCTATGTTTTGAACCATTCCTGTGACACTAGTTATAGATTCTGATGCTTCACTCCAGGTTTACTGTATCCCTTGGACCTTGTAATTGACGATGAAACACAGATATTGCATCGGAATATAATACAAAAGGCACAATGCCGACTCAGGTACAAGAAGACTGAATCTTCTTCCTGTCTATGTTTGAACCATTCCTGTGACACTAGTTATAGATTCCGATGCTTCACTTCAGGTTTACTGTATCCCTCTGACCTTCTTATTGACGATGAAACACAGAAATTGCATCGGAATTAAATACAAAATGCACAATGCCGACTTAAGGACAAGAAGACTGACCCTTCTTTCTGACTATGTTTTGAACCATTCCTGTGACACTAGTTATAGATTCCGATGCCTCACTTCATTGTTACTGTATTCCTCTGACCTTCTTATTGACGATGAAACACAGAAATTGCACCGGGATTAAATACAAAAGCCACAATGCCGACTAAAGTACATGAAGACCGACTCTTCTTAGTGACTATGCTTTGAACCATTCGTGTGACACTAGTTATAGATTCCGATGCTACACTCCAGGTTTACTGTATCCCTTGGACCTTCTTATTGACGATGCAACACAGAAATTGCATCGGAATTAAATACAAAAGGCACAATGCCGACTTAAGGACAAGAATACTGACCCTTCTTTCTGACTATGTTTTGAACCATTCCTGTGACACTAGTTATAGATTCCGATGCTTCACTGCAGGTTTGCTGCATCCCTCTGACCTTCTTTTTGACGATGAAACACAGAAATTGCACCGGGATTAAATACAAAAGGCACAATGCCGACTTAAGTACATGAAGACCGACTCTTCTTACTGTCTATGATTTGAACCATTCCTGTGACACTAGTTATAGATTCCGATGCTTGACTTCAGGTTTACTGTATCCGTAGGACCTTCTTATTGACGATGAAACACAGAAATGGCATCGGAATTCAATACAAAAGGCACAATGCCGACACAAGTACAAGAAGACTGACTCTTCATCCTGTCTATGTTTGGAACCATTCCTGTGACACTAGTTATAGATTCCGACGCTTCACTTCAGGTTTACTGTATCCCTCTGACCTTCTTATTGACGATGAAACACGGAAATTGCATCGGAATTAAATACAAAAGGCACATTGCAGACTTAAGTACAAGAAGACTGACTCTTCTTACTGACTATGTTTTGAACCATTTCTGTGACACTAGTTATAGATTCCGATGCTTCAATTCAGGGTTACTGTATCCCTCTGACCATCTTGTTCACGATGAAACACAAAAATTGCATCGGAATTAAATACAAAAGGCACAATGCCGACATAAGGACAAGAAGACTGACTCTTCTTACTGACTATGTTTTGAACCATTCCTGTGACACTAGTTATAGATTCCGATGCTTCACTGCAGGTTTGCTGTATCCCTCTGACCTTCTTTTTGACGATGAAACACAGAAATTGCACCGGGATTAAATACAAAAGGCACAATGCCGACTTAAGTACATGAAGACCGACTCTTCTTAGTGACTATGATTTGAACCATTCCTGTGACACTAGTTATAGATTCCGATGCTTAACTTCAGGTTTACTGTATCCCATGGACCTTCTTATTGACGATGAAACACAGAAATTGCATCGGAATTAAATACAAAAGGCACAATGCCGACTTAAGTACATGAAGACTGACTATTCTTGCTGACTATGCCTTGAACCATTCCTGTGACACTTGTTATAGATTCCGATGCTTCACTTCAGGTTTACTGTATCCCTCTGACCTTCTTATTGACGATGAAACACAGAAATTGCATCGGAATTAAAAACACAAGGCACAATGCCGACTTAAGTACAAGAAGACTGACTCATCTTACTGACTATGCTTTGAACCATTTCTGTGACACTAGTTATAGATTCCGATGCTTCACTTCATTGTTACTGTATCCCTCTGACCTTCGTATTCACATAGAAACACAGAAATTGCATCGGAATTAAATATAAACGGCACAATGCCGACTTAAGTACAAGAAGACTGTCTCTTCTTACTGTCTATGATTTGAACCATTCCTGTGACACTAGTTATAGATTCCGATGCTTGACTTCAGGTTTACTGTATCCGTAGGACCTTCTTATTGACGATGAAACACAGAAATGGCATCGGAATTCAATACAAAAGGCACAATGCCGACACAAGTACAAGAAGACTGACTCTTCTTCCTGTTTATGTTTTGAACCATTCCTGTGACACTAGTTATAGATTCCGGTGCTTCACTTCAGGTTTACTATATCCCTCTGACCTTCTTATTGACGATGAAACACAGAAATTGCATCGGAATTAAATACAAAAGGGACAACGCCGACTTAAGTACAAGAAGACTGACTCATCTTACTGACTATGTTTTGAACCATTTCTGTGACACTAGTTATAGATTCCGATGCTTCACTTCATTGTTACTGTATCCCTCTGACCTTCTTATTCACATAGAAACACAGAAATTGCATCGGAATTAAATACAAACGGCACAATGCTGACTTAAGGACAAGAAGACTGACTCTTCTTACTGACTATGCTTTGAACCATTCCTGTGGCACTAGTTATAGATTCCGATGCTTCACTTCAGGTTTACTGTATCCCTCTGAACTTCTTATTGACGATGAAACACAGAAATTGCATCGGGATTAAATACAAAAGGCACAATGCCGACTTAAGTACAAAAAGACTGTTCCTTCTTACCGTCTATGTTTTGACCATTCCTGTGATACTAGTTATAGATTCCGATGCTTCACTCCATGTTTACTGTTTCCCTTGGACCTTCTTATTGACGATGAATCACAGAAATTGCATCGGAATTAAATACAAAAGGCACAATGCCGACTTAAGTACATGAAGACTGACTCTTTTTACTGAATATACCTTGAACCATTCCTGTGACACTTGCTATAGATTCTGATGCTTCACTTCAGGTTTACTGTATCCCTTCGACCATCTTATTGACGATGAAACACGGAAATTGCATGGGGATTAAATACAAAAGGCACAATGCCGACTTAAGTACAAAAAGACTGTACCTTCTTACCGTCTATGTTTTGACCATTCCTGTGACACTAGCTATAGATTCCGATGCTTCACTTCAGGTTTACTGCATCCCTTGAACCTTCTTATTGACGATGAAACACAGAAATTTAATCGGAATTAAATAGAAAAGCACATTGCTGACTTAAGTACAAGACGACTGACTTTTCTTACTGTCTATGTATTGATCCATTCCTGTGACACTAGTTATAAATTCCGATGCTTCACTTCAGGTTTACTGTATCCCTTGGACCTTCTTATTTACGATGAAACACAGATATTGCATCGGAATTAAATACAAAAGGCACAATACCGACTTAAGTACAAGAAGACTGACTCTTCTTACTGTCTATGTTATGAACTATTCCTGTGACACTAGTTATGGATTCCGATGCTTCACTTCTGGTTTACTGTATCCCTTGGACCTTCTTATTGTCGATGAAACACAGAAATTGCATCGGAATTAAATACAAAAGGCACAAAGCCGACTTAAGTACAAGAAGACTGACTCTTCCCACTGTCAATGTTTTGAACTATTCCTGTGACACTAGTTATAGATTCCGATGCTTCACTTCAGGTTTAGTGTATCCCTTGGACCTTCTTATTGACGATGAAACACAGAAATTGCATCGGAATTAAACACAAAATGCACAATGCCGACTTAAGTTCAAAATGACTGACACTTCTTACTGACTATGTTTTGAACCATTCCTGTGACACTAGTTATAGATTCCGATGATTCACTTCAGGTTTACTGTATCCCTCTGACCTTGTTATTGACGATGAAACACAGAGATTGCATCGGAATTGAATACAAAAGGCACAATGCCGACTTAAGTACAAGAAGGCTGACTCTTTTTACTGACTATGTTTTGAACCATTCCTGTGACACTAGTTATAGATTCGGATGCTTCACTTCAGGTATACTCTATCCCTCTGACCTTCTTATTGACGATGAAACACAGAAATTGCATCGGAATTAAATACAAAAGGCACAATGCCGACTTAAGTACAAGAAGACTGACTCTTCCTACTGTCTATGTTTTGAACCATTCCTGTGACACTAGTTATAGATTCCGATGCTTCACTTCAGGTTTTCTGTATCCCTCTGATCTTGTTATTGACGATGAAACACAGAAATTGCATCGGAAATTAATACAAAAGGCACAATGCTACTTAAGTACAAGAAGACTGACTCTTCTTACTGTCTATGATTTGAACCATTCCTGTGACACTAGTTATAGATTCCGATGCTTCACTTCAGGTTTACTGTATCCCTTGGACCATCTTATTGACGATGAAACACAGAAATTGCATCGGAATTAAACACAAAATGCACAATGCCGACTTAAGTTAAAATGACTGACACTTCTTACTGACTATGATTTGAACCATTCCTGCGACACTAGTTATTGATTCGGATGCTTCACTTCAGGTATACTGTATCCCTCTGACCTTCTTATTGACGATGAAACACAGAAATGGCATCGGAATTAAATACAAAAGGCACAATGCGTACTTAATACAAGAAGACTGACTCTTCTTACTGACTATGTTTTGAACCATTCCTGTGACACTAGTTTTAGATTCCGATGCTTAACTTCAGGTTTACTGTATCCCTTGGAACTTCTTATTGACGATGAAACACAGAAATTGCATCGGAATTAAATAGAAAAGGCACAATGCCGACTTAAGTACAAGAAGACTGACTCTTCTTACTGTCTATGTTTTGAAACATTCCTGTGACACTAGTTATAGATTCCGATGCTTCACTTCAGGTTTACTGTATTTCTTGGACCATCTTATTGACGATGAAACACAGAAATTGCATCGGAGTTTATTATAAAAGGCAAAATGCCGACTTAAGTACATGAAGACTGACTCTTCTTAATGTCTATATTTTGAACCATTCCTGTGACACTAGTTATAGATTCCGATGCTACACTCCAGGTTTACTGTATCCCTTGCACCATCTTATTGACGATGAAACACACAAATTGCATCGGAATTAAATACAAAAGGCACAATGACGACTTAAGTACAAGAAGACCGACTCTTCCTACTGTCTATGTTTTGAACCATTCCTGTGACAGTAGCTATAGATTCCGATGCTTCACTTCAGGTTTACTGTATCCCTAGGACCTTCTTATTGACGATGAAACACAGAAATTGCATCGGAATTAAACACAAAAGGCACAATGCCGACTTAAGTTCAAAATGACTAACACTTCTTACTGACTATGTTTTGAACCATTCCTGTGACACTAGTTATAGATTCCGATGATTAACTTCAGGTTTACTGTATCCCTCAGACCTTGTTATTGACGATGAAACACAGTAATTGCATCGGAATTGAATACAAAATGCACAATGCCGACTGAAGTACAAGAAGACTGACTGTTTTTACTGACTATGTTTTGAACCATTCCTGTGACACTAGTTATAGATTCCGATGATTCACTTCAGGTTTATTGTTTCCCTTGGACCTTCTTATTGACGATGAAACACAGAAATTGCATCGGAATTAAATACAAAAGGCACAATGCCGACTTAAGTACAAGCAGACTGACCCTTCCTACTGTCTATGTTTTGAACCATTTCTGTGACACTAGTTATAGAGTCCGATGCTTCACTTCAGGTTTACTGTATCCCTTGGACATTCTTGTTGACGATGAATCACAGAAATTGCATCGGAATTAAATACAAAAGGCACAATGCCGACTTAAGTACAAGTAGACTGACTCTTCTTACTGACTATGTTTTGAACCATTCCTGTGACACTAGTTTTAGATTCCGATGCTTCAGTTCAGGTTTACTGTATCCCTTGGACCTTCTTATTGACGATGAAAAACAGACATTGCATCGGAGTTTATTATAAAAGGCAAAATGCCGACTTAAGTACATGAAGACTGACTCTTCTTAATGTCTATATTTTGAACCATTCCTTTGACACTAGTTACAGATTCCGATGCTACACTCCAGGTTTACTGTATCCCTTGGACCATCTTATTGACGATGAAACACACAAATTGCATCGGAATTAAATACAAAAGGCACAATGACGACTTAAGTACAAGAAGACTGACTCTTCCTACTGTCTATGTTTTGAACCATTCCTGTGACACTAGCTATAGATTCCGATGCTTCACTTCAGGTTTACTGTATCCCTTGGACCTTCTTATTGACGATGAAAGACAGAAATTGCATCGGAATTAAACACAAAATGCACAATGCCGACTTAAGTTCAAGATGACTGACACTTCTTACTGACTACGTTTTGAACCATTCCTGTGGCACTAGTTATAGATTCCGATGATTCACTTCGGGTTTACTATATCCCTCTGACCTTCTTATTGACGATGAAACACAGAAATTGCCTCGGAATTAAATAGAAATGGCACAATGCCGACTTAAGTACAAGACGACTGACGTTTCTTACTGTGTATGTTTGAACCATTCCTGTGACACTAGTTATAGATTCCGATGCTTCACTTCAGGTATACTGTATCCCTTGGACCTTCTTATTGACGATGAAACACAGAAATTGCATCGGAATGAAATACAAAAGGCACAATGCCGACTTAAGTCCAAGAAGACTGACTCTTCCTACTGTCTATGTTTTGAACCATTCCTGTGACACAAGTTATAGATTCCGATGCTTCACTTTAGGTTTACTGTATCCCTCTGCCCTTCGTATTGACGATGAAACAGAGAAATTGCATCGCAATTAAATAAAAAAGGCACTATGCGGACTTAGTACAAGAAGACTGACTCTTCTTACTGACTGGGTTTTGAACCATTCCTGTGACACTAGTTTTAGATTCCGATGCTTCACTTCAGGTTTACTGTATCCTTTGGATCTTCTTATTGACGATGAAACACAGAAATTGCATCGTAATTATATAGAAAAGGCACAATGCCGACTTAAGTACAAGAAGACTGACTCTTCTTACTGTCTATGTTTTGAAACATTCCTGTGACACTAGTTATAGATTCCGATGCTTCACTTCAGGTTTACTGTATCCCTTGGACCTTCTTATTGACGATGAAACACAGAAATTGCATCGGAATTAAATACAAAAGGCACAATACCGACTTAAGTACAAGAAGACTGACTCTTCTTACTGTCTATGATTTGAACTATTCCTGTGACTCTAGTTATAGATTCCGATGCTTCACTTCAGGTTTACTGTATCCCTTGGACCTTCTTATTGACGATGAAACAGAGAAATTGCATCGGAATTAAATACAAAAGGCACAATGCCGACTTAAGTACAAGAAGACTGACTCTTCCTAATGTCAATGTTTTGAACCATTCCTGTGACACTATTTATAGATTCCGATGCTTCACTTCAGGTCTACTGTATCCCTCTGATCTTGTTATTGACGATGAAACACAGAAATTGCATCGGAATTAAATACAAAAGGCACAATGCTGTCTTAAGTACAAGAAAACTGACTCTTGGTACTGTCTATGTTTTGTACCATTCCTGTGACACTAGTTATAGATTCCGATGCTCCACTTCAGGTTTACTGTATCCCTTGGACCTTCTTATTGACGATGAAACACAGAAATTGCATCGGAATTAAACACAAAAGCACAATGCCGACTTAAGTTTAATATGACTGACACTTCTTACTGACTATGTATTGAACCATTCCAGTGACACTAGTTATAGATCCCGATGATTCACCTCAGGTTTACTGTATCCCTCTGACCTTCTTATTGACGACGAAACACAGAAATTACGTCGGAACTGAATACAAAAGGCACAATTCCGACTTAAGTACAAGAAGACTGACTCTTCCTACTGTCTATGTTTGAACCATTCCTGTGACACTAGTTATAGATTCCGAAGCTTCACGTGAGGTTTACTGTGTCCCTAGGACCTTCTCATTGCCGATGAAACAGAGAAATTGCATCGGAATTAAATACAAAAGGCACAATGCCGACTTAAGTACAAGAAGACTGACTCTTCCTACTGTCAATGTTTTGAACCATTCCTGTGACACTATTTATAGATTCCGATGCTTCACTTCTGGTTTAGTGTATCCCTCTGACTTTCTTATAGACGATGAAACACAGAAATGGCTTCGGAATTAAATTCAAAAGGCACGATGCCGACTTAAGTACAAGAAGACTGACTGTGTTTACTGACTATGTTTTGAACCATTCCTGTGACACTAGTTATAGATTCGGATGCTTCACATCAGGTATACTGTATCCCTCTGACCTTCTTATTGACGATGAAACACAGAAATTGCATCGGAATTAAATACAAAAGGCACAATGCCGACTTAAGGACAAGAAGACTGACCTTTCTTTCTGACTATGTTTTGAACCATTCCTGTGACACTAGTTATAGATTCCGATGCTTCACTTCAGGTTTACTGTATCCCTTGGACCTTCTTATTGACGATGAAACAGAGAAATGGCATCGGAATTAAATACAAAAGGCACAATACCGACTTAAGTACAAGAAGACTGACTCTTCTTACTGTCTATGATTTGAACTATTCCTGTGACACTAGTTATAGATTCCGATGCTTCACTTCAGGTTTACTGTATCCCTCGGACCTTCTTATTGACGATGAAACAGAGAAATTGCATCGGAATTAAATACAAAAGGCACAATGCCGACTTAAGTACAAGAAGACTGACTCTTCCTACTGTCAATGTTTTGAACCATTCCTGTGACACTATTTATAGATTCCGATGCTTCACTTCAGGTTTAGTGTATCCCTCTGACTTTCTTATAGACGATGAAACACAGAAATGGCTTCGGAATTAAATTCAAAAGGCACGATGCCGACTTAAGTACTAGAAGACTGACTGTGTTTACTGACTATGTTTTGAACCATTCCTGTGACACTAGTTATAGATTCGGATGCTTCACTTCAGGTATACTGTATCCCTCTGACCTTCTTACTGACGATGAAACACAGAAATTGCATCGGAATTAAATAAAAAAAGGCACAATGCCGACTTAAGTACAAGAAGACTGACTCTTCCTACTGTCAATGTTTTGTACCATTCCTGTGACACTAGTTATAGATTCCGATGCTCCACTTCAGGTTTACTGTATCCCTTGGACCTTCTTATTGACGATGAAACACAGAAATTGCATCGGAATTAAACACAAAAGCACAATGCCGACTTAAGTTTAATATGACTGACACTTCTTACTGACCATGTATTGAACCATTCCAGTGACACTAGTTATAGATCCCGATGATTCACCTCAGGTTTACTGTATCCCTCTGACCTTCTTATTGACGATGAAACACAGAAATTGCACCGGGATTAAATACAAAAGGCACAATGCCGACTTAAGTACATGAAGACCGACTCTTCTTAGTGACTATGCTTTGAACCATTCGTGTGACACTAGTTATAGATTCCGATGCTACCCTCCAGGTTTACTGTATCCCTTAGACCTTCTTATTTACGATGCAACACAGAAATTGCATCGGAATTAAATACAAAAGGCACAATGCCGACTTAAGGACAAGAAGACTGACCCTTCTTTCTGACTATGTTTTGAACCATTCCTGTGACACTAGTTATAGATTCCGATGCTTCACTTCAGGTTTACTGTATACCTTGGACCTTCTTATTGACGATGAAACACAGAAATTGTATCGGAATTAAATACAAAAGGCACAATGCCGACATAGGTACATGAAGACTGACTCTTCTTACTTTCTATATTTTGAACCATTCCTGTGACACTAGTTATAGATTCCGATGCTACACTCTTGGTTTACTGTGTCCCTTGGACCTTCTTATTTACGATGAAACACAGAAATTGCATCGGAATTAAATACAAAATGCACAATGCCGACTTAAGGACAAGAAGACTGACTCCTCTTACTGACTATGTTTTCAACAATTCCTGTGACACCAGGTATAGATTCCGATGCTACACTCCAGGTTTACTGTATCCCTTGCACCTTCTTATTGACGATGCAACACAGAAATTGCACCGGAATTAAATACAAAAGGCACAATGCCGACTTAAGGACAAGAAGACTGACCTTTCTTTCTGACTATGTTTTGAACCATTCCTTTGACACTAGTAATAGATTCCGATGCTTCACTTCAGGTTTACTGTATCCCTCTGAAATTCTTATTGACGATGAAACACAGAAATTGCATCGGAATGAAATAGAAAAGGCACAATGCCGACTTAAGTACAAGAAGACTGTCTCTTCTTACTGTCTATGATTTGAACCATTCCTGTGACACTAGTTATAGATTCCGATGCTTGACTTCAGGTTTACTGTATCCGTAGGACCTTCTTATTGACGATGAAACACAGAAATGGCATCGGAATTTAATACAAAAGGCACAATGCCGACACAAGTACAAGAAGACTGACTCTCCATCCTGTCTATGTTTGGAACCATTCCTGTGACACTAGTTATTGATTCCGACGCTTCACTTCAGGTTTACTGTATCCCTCTGACCTTCTTATTGACGATGAAACACGGAAATTGCATCGGAATTAAATACAAAAGGCACAATGAAGACTTAAGTACAAGAAGACTGACTCTTCTTACTGACTATGTTTTGAACCATTTCTGTGACACTAGTTATAGATTCCGATGCTTCAATTCAGGGTTACTGTATCCCTCTGACCATCTTGTTCACGATGAAACACAAAAATTGCATCGGAATTAAATACAAAAGGCACAATGCCGACATAAGGACAAGAAGACTGACTCTTCTTACTGACTATGTTTTGAACCATTACTGTGACACTAGTTATAGATTCCGATGCTTCACTTCAGGTTTGCTGTATCCCTCTGACCTTCTTTTTGACGATGAAACACAGAAATTGCACCTGGATTAAATACAAAAGGCACAATGCCGACTTAAGTACATGAAGACCGACTCTTCTTAGTGACTATGATTTGAACCATTCCTGTGACACTAGTTATAGATTCCGATGCTTCACTTCAGGTTTACTGTATCCCATGGACCTTCTTATTGACGATGAAACACAGAAATTGCATCGGAATTAAATACAAAAGGCACAATGCCGACTTAAGTACATGAAGACTGACTATTCTTGCTGACTATGCCTTGAACCATTCCTGTGACACTTGTTATAGATTCCGATGCTTCACTTCAGGTTTACTGTGTCCCTTGGACCTTCTTATTGACGATGAAACACAGAAATTGCATCTGAATTTAATACAAAATGCACAATGCCGACTCAAGTACAAGAAGACTGACTCTTCTTCCTGTTTATGTTTTGAACCATTCCTGTGACACTAGTTATAGATTCCGATGCTTCACTTCAGGTTTACTGTATCCCTCTGACCTTCTTAATGACGATGAAACACAGAAATTGCATCGGAATCAAATACAAAAGGCACAACGCCGACTTAAGTACAAGAAGACTGACTCATCTTACTGACTATGCTTTGAACCATTTCTGTGACACTAGTTATAGATTCCGATGCTTCACTTCATTGTCACTGTATCCCTCTGACCTTCGTATTCACATAGAAACACAGAAATTGCATCGGAATTAAATACAAACGGCACAATGCTGACTTAAGGACAAGAAGACTGACTCTTCTTACTGACTATGTTTTGAAAAATTCCTGTGACACTAGTTATAGATTCCGATGCTTCACTGCAGGTTTACTGTATCCCTCTGAACTTCTTATTGACGATGAAACACAGAAATTGCATCGGGATTAAATACAAAAGGCACAATGCCGACTTAAGTACAAAAAGACTGTTCCTTCTTACCGTCTATGTTTTGACCATTCCTGTGATACTAGTTATAGATTCCGATGCTTCACTCCAGGTTTACTGTATCCCTTGGACCTTCTTATTGACGATGAATCACAGAAATTGCATCGGAATTAAATACAAAAGGCACAATGCCGACTTAAGTACATGAAGACTGACTCTTTTTACTGACTATTCCTTGAACCATTCCTGTGACACTTGCTATAGATTCTGATGCTTCACTTCAGGTTTACTGTATCCCATGGACCATCTTATTGACGATGAAACACGGAAATTGCATCGGGATTAAATACAAAAGGCACAATGCCGACTTAAGTACAAAAAGACTGTACCTTCTTACCGTCTATGTTTTGACCATTCCTGTGACACTAGCTATAGATTCCGATGCTTCACTTCAGGTTTACTGTATCCCTTGGACCTTCTTATTGACGATGAAACACAGAAATTTCATCGGAATTAAATAGAAAAGCACATTGCTGACTTAAGTACAAGACGACTGACTTTTCTTACTGTCTATGTATTGATCCATTCCTGTGACACTCGTCATAAATTCCGATGCTTCACTTCAGGTATAATGTATCCCTTGGACCTTCTTATTGACGATGAAACACAGATATTGCATCGGAATTAAATACAAAAGGCACAATGCCGACTTAAGTACAAGAAGACTGACTCTTCCTACTGTCTATGTTTTGAACCTTTCCTGTGACACTAGTTATAGATTCCGATGCTTCACTTCAGGTTTACTGTATCCCTCTGCCCTTCGTATTGACGATGAAACACAGAAATTGCATCGGAATTAAATACAAAAGGCACAATACCGACTATAGTACAAGAAGACTGACTCTTCTTACTGTCTATGTTATGAACTATTCCTGTGAGACTAGTTATGGATTCCGATGCTTCACTTCTGGTTTACTGTATCCCTTGGACCTTCTTATTGTCGATGAAACACAGAAATTGCATCGGAATTAAATACAAAAGGCACAAAGCCGACTTAAGTACAAGAAGACTGACTCTTCCCACTGTCAATGTTTTGAGCCATTCCTGTGACACTAGTTATAGATTCCGATGCTTCACTTCAGGTTTACTGTATCCCTCTGATCTTGTTATTGACGATGAAACACAGAAATTGCATCGGAATTAAATACAAAAGGCACAATGCCGACTTAAGTACAAGAAGACTGACTCTTCTTACTGTCTATGTTTTGAACCATTCCTGTGACACTAGTTATAGATTCCGATGCTTCACATCAGGTTTACTGTATCCCTTGGACCTTCTTATTGACGATGAAACACAGAAATTGCATCGGAATTAAACACAAAATGCACAATGCCGACTTAAGTTCAAAATGACTGACACTTCTTACTGACTATGTTTTGAACCATTCCTGTGGCACTAGTTATAGATTCCGATGATTCACTTCAGGTTTACTGTATCCCTCTGACCTTGTTATTGACGATGAAACACAGAAATTGCGTCGGAAATGAATACAAAAGGCACAATGCCGACTTAAGTACAAGAAGGCTGACACTTTTTACTGACTATGTTTTGAACCATTCCTGTGACACTAGTTATAGATTCGGATGCTTCACTTCAGGTATACTGTATCCCTCTGACCTTCTTATTGACGATGAAACACAGAAATTGCTTCGGAATTAAATACAAAAGGCACAATGCCGACTTAAGTACAAGAAGACTGACTCTTCCTATTGTCTATGTTTGGAACCATTCCTGTGACACTAGTTATAGATTCCGATGCTTCACTTCAGGTTTTCTGTATCCCTCTGATCTTGTTATTGACGATGAAACACAGAAATTGCATCGGAATTTAATACAAAAGGCACAATGCCGACTTAAGTACAAGAAGACTGACTCTTCTTACTGTCTATGTTTTGAACCATTCCTGTGACACTAGTTATAGATTCCGATGCTTCACTTCAGGTTTACTGTATCCCTTGGACCATCTTATTGACGATGAAACACAGAAATTGCATCGGAATTAAACACAAAATGCACAATGCCGACTTAAGTTCAAAATGACTGACACTTCTTACTGACTATGTTTTGAACCATTCCTGCGACACTAGTTATAGATTCCGATGCTTCACTTCAGGTTTACTGTATTTCTTGGACCATCTTATTGACGATGAAACACAGAAATTGCATCGGAGTTTATTATAAAAGGCAAAATGCCGACTTAAGTACATGAAGACTGATTCTTCCTACTGTCTATGTTTTGAACCATTCCTGTGACACTAGCTATAGATTCCGATGCTTCACTTCAGGTTTACTGTATCCCTTGGACCTTCCTATTGACGATGAAACACAGAAATTTCATCGGAATTAAATACAAAAGGCACAATGCCGACTTAAGTACAAGCAGACTGACTCTTCCTACTGTCTATGTTTTGAACCATTTCTGTGACACTAGTTATTGAGTCCGATGCTTCACTTCAGGTTTACTGTATCCCTGGGACATTCTTGTTGACGATGAATCACAGAAATTGCATCGGAATTAAATACAAAAGGCACAATGCCGACTTAAGTACAAGTAGACTGACTCTTCTTACTGACTATGTTTTGAACCATTCCTGTGACACTAGTTTTAGATTCCGATGCTTCAGTTCAGGTTTATTGTATCTCTTGGACCTTCTTATTGACGATGAAAAACAGAAATTGCATCGGAGTTTATTATAAAAGGCAAAATGCCGACTTAAGTACATGAAGACTGACTCTTCTTAATGTCTATATTTTGAACCATTCCTTTGACACTAGTTACAGATTCCGATGCTACACTCCAGGATTACTGTATCCCTTGGACCATCTTATTGACCATGAAACACACAAATTGCATCGGAATTAAATACAAAAGGCACAATGACGACTTAAGTACAAGAAGACTGACTCTTCCTACTGTCTATGTTTTGAACCATTCCTGTGACACTAGCTATAGATTCCGATGCTTCACTTCAGGTTTACTGTATCCCTGGGACCTTCTTATTGACGATGAAACACAGAAATTGCATCGGAATTAAATAGAAAAGCACATTGCCGACTTAAGTACAAGACGACTGACTTTTCTTACTGTCTATGTTTTGAACCATTCCTGTGACACTAGTTATAGATTCCGATGCCTCATTTCAGGTTTACTGTATCCCTTGGACGTTCTTATTGACGATGAAACACAGAAATTGCATCGGAATTAAATACAAAAGGCACAATGCCGACTTAAGTACAAGAAGACTGACTCTTCCTACTGTCTATGTTTTGAACCGTTCCTGTGACACTAGTTATAGATTCCGATGCTTCACTTCAGGTTTACTGTAACCCTCTGCCCTTCGTATTGACGATGAAACACACAAATTGCATCGCAATTAAATACAAAAGGCACAATGCCGACTTAGTACAAGAAGACAGACTCTTCTTGCTGACTATGTTTTGAACCATTCCTGTGACACTAGTTTTAGATTCCGATGCTTCACTTCAGGTATACTGTATCCCCTGGAACTTCTTATTGACGATGAAACACAGATATTGCATCGGAATTAAATAGAAAAGGCATAATGCCGACTTAAGTACAAGAAGACTGACTCTTCTTACTGTCTATGTTTGAAACTCTCCTGTGACACTAGTTATAGATTCCGATGCTTCACTTCAGGTTTACTGTATTTCTTGGACCTTCTTATTGACGAAGAAACACAGAAATTGCATCGGAATTAAATACAAAAGGCACAATGCCGACTTAAGTACAAGAAGACTGACTCTTCTTACTGTCTATGTTTTGAGCCATTCCTGTGACACTAGTTATAGATTCCGATGCTTCACTTCAGGTTTACTGTATCCCTTGGACCTTCTTATTGACGATGAAAGACAGAAATTGCATCGGAATTAAACACAAAATGCACAATGCCGACTTAAGTTCAAAATGACTGACACTTCTTACTGACTACGTTTTGAACCATTCCTGTGGCACTAGTTATAGATTCCGATGATTCACTTCAGGTTTACTATATCCCTCTGACCTTCTTATTGACGATGAAACACAGAAATTGCATCGGAATTGAATACAAAAGGCACAATGTCGACATAAGTACAAGAAGGCTGACTCTTTTTACTGACTATGTTTTGAACCATTCCTGTGACACTAGTTATAGATTCGGATGCTTCACTTCAGGTATACTGTATCCCTCTGACCTCCTTATTGACGATGAAACACAGAAATTGCATCGGAATTAAATAGAAAATGCACAATGCCGACTTAAGTACAAGAAGACTGACTCTTCCTACTGTCTATATTTTGAACCATTCCTGTGACACTAGTTATAGATTCCGATGCTACACTCTAGGTTTACTGTATCCCTTGGACCATCTTATTGACGATGAAACACACAAATTGCATCGGAATTATATACAGAAGGCACAATGTCGACTTAAGTACAAGAAGACTGACTCTTCCTACTGTCTATGTTTTGAACCATTCCTGTAACACTAGTTATAGATTCCGATGCTTCACTTCAGGTATACTGTATCCTTTGGACCTTCTTACTGACGATGAAACACAGAAATTGCCTCGGAATTAAATAGAAATGGCACAATGCCGACTTAAGTACAAGAAGACTGACTGTTTTTACTGACTATGTTTTGAACCATTCCTGTGACACTAGTTATAGATTCCGATGATTCACTTCAGGTTTACTGTTTCCCTTGGACCTTCTTATTGACGATGAAACACAGAAATTGCATCGGAATTAAATACAAAAGGCACAATGCCGACTTAAGTACAAGCAGACTGACTCTTCCTACTGTCTATGTTTTGAACCATTTCTGTGACACTAGTTATTGAGTCCGATGCTTCACTTCAGGTTTACTGTATCCCTGGGACATTCTTGTTGACGATGAATCACAGAAATTGCATCGGAATTAAATACAAAAGGCACAATGCCGACTTAAGTACAAGTAGACTGACTCTTCTTACTGACTATGTTTTGAACCATTCCTGTGACACTAGTTTTAGATTCCGATGCTTCAGTTCAGGTTTATTGTATCTCTTGGACCTTCTTATTGACGATGAAAAACAGAAATTGCATCGGAGTTTATTATAAAAGGCAAAATGCCGACTTAAGTACATGAAGACTGACTCTTCTTAATGTCTATATTTTGAACCATTCCTTTGACACTAGTTACAGATTCCGATGCTACACTCCAGGATTACTGTATCCCTTGGACCATCTTATTGACCATGAAACACACAAATTGCATCGGAATTAAATACAAAAGGCACAATGACGACTTAAGTACAAGAAGACTGACTCTTCCTACTGTCTATGTTTTGAACCATTCCTGTGACACTAGCTATAGATTCCGATGCTTCACTTCAGGTTTACTGTATCCCTTGGACCTTCTTATTGACGATGAAACACAGAAATTGCATCGGAATTAAATAGAAAAGCACATTGCCGACTTAAGTACAAGACGACTGACTTTTCTTACTGTCTATGTTTTGAACCATTCCTGTGACACTAGTTATAGATTCCGATGCCTCATTTCAGGTTTACTGTATCCCTTGGACGTTCTTATTGACGATGAAACACAGAAATTGCATCGGAATTAAATACAAAAGGCACAATGCCGACTTAAGTACAAGAAGACTGACTCTTCCTACTGTCTATGTTTTGAACCGTTCCTGTGACACTAGTTATAGATTCCGATGCTTCACTTCAGGTTTACTGTAACCCTCTGCCCTTCGTATTGACGATGAAACACACAAATTGCATCGCAATTAAATACAAAAGGCACAATGCCGACTTAGTACAAGAAGACAGACTCTTCTTGCTGACTATGTTTTGAACCATTCCTGTGACACTAGTTTTAGATTCCGATGCTTCACTTCAGGTATACTGTATCCCCTGGAACTTCTTATTGACGATGAAACACAGATATTGCATCGGAATTAAATAGAAAAGGCATAATGCCGACTTAAGTACAAGAAGACTGACTCTTCTTACTGTCTATGTTTTGAAACTCTCCTGTGACACTAGTTATAGATTCCGATGCTTCACTTCAGGTTTACTGTATTTCTTGGACCTTCTTATTGACGAAGAAACACAGAAATTGCATCGGAATTAAATACAAAAGGCACAATGCCGACTCAAGTACAAGAAGACTGACTCTTCTTACTGTCTATGTTTTGAGCCATTCCTGTGACACTAGTTATAGATTCCGATGCTTCACTTCAGGTTTACTGTATCCCTTGGACCTTCTTATTGACGATGAAAGACAGAAATTGCATCGGAATTAAACACAAAATGCACAATGCCGACTTAAGTTCAAAATGACTGACACTTCTTACTGACTACGTTTTGAACCATTCCTGTGGCACTAGTTATAGATTCCGATGATTCACTTCAGGTTTACTATATCCCTCTGACCTTCTTATTGACGATGAAACACAGAAATTGCATCGGAATTGAATACAAAAGGCACAATGTCGACATAAGTACAAGAAGGCTGACCCTTTTTACTGACTATGTTTTGAACCATTCCTGTGACACTAGTTATAGATTCGGATGCTTCACTTCAGGTATACTGTATCCCTCTGACCTCCTTATTGACGATGAAACACAGAAATTGCATCGGAATTAAATAGAAAATGCACAATGCCGACTTAAGTACAAGAAGACTGACTCTTCCTACTGTCTATATTTTGAACCATTCCTGTGACACTAGTTATAGATTCCGATGCTACACTCTAGGTTTACTGTATCCCTTGGACCATCTTATTGACGATGAAACACACAAATTGCATCGGAATTATATACAGAAGGCACAATGTCGACTTAAGTACAAGAAGACTGACTCTTCCTACTGTCTATGTTTTGAACCATTCCTGTAACACTAGTTATAGATTCCGATGCTTCACTTCAGGTATACTGTATCCCTTGGACCTTCTTACTGACGATGAAACACAGAAATTGCCTCGGAATTAAATAGAAATGGCACAATGCCGACTTAAGTACAAGACGACTGACTCTTCTTACTGTCTATGATTTGAACTATTCCTGTGACACTAGTTATAGATTCCGATGCTTCACTTCAGGTTTACTGTATCCCTTGGACCTTCTTATTGACGATGAAACAGAGAAATTGCATCGGAATTAAATACAAAAGGCACAATGCCGACTTAAGTACAAGAAGACTGACTCTTCCTACTGTCAATGTTTTGAACCATTCCTGTGACACTAGTTATAGATTCCGATGCTTCACTTCAGGTCTACTGTATCCCTCTGATCTTGTTATTGACGATGAAACACAGAAATTGCATCGGAATTAAATACAAAAGGCACAATGCCGTCTTAAGTACAAAAAGACTGACTCTTGGTACTGTCTATGTTTTGTATCATTCCTGTGACACTAGTTATAGATTCCGATGCTCCACTTCTGGTTTACTGTATCCCTTGGACCTTCTTATTGACGATGAAACACAGAAATTGCATCGGAATTAAACACAAAAGCACAATGCCGACTTAAGTTTAAAATGACTGACACTTCTTACTGACTATGTATTGGACCATTCCAGTGACACTAGTTATAGATCCCGATGATTCACCTCAGGTTTACTGTATCCCTCTGACCTTCTTATTGACGACGAAACACAGAAATTACGTCGGAACTGAATACAAAAGGCACAATGCCGACTTAAGTACAAGAAGACTGACTCTTCCTACTGTCTATGTTTTGAACCATTCCTGTGACACTAGTTATAGATTCCGAAGCTTCACGTGAGGTTTACTGTGTCCCTAGGACCTTCTCATTGCCGATGAAACACAGAAATTGCATCGGAATTAAATACAAAAGGCGCAATGCCGACTTAAGGACAAGAAGACTGACTCTTCTTATTGACTATGTTTTGAACCATTCCTGTGACACTAGCTATAGATTCCGATGCTTCACTTCAGGTTTAGTGTATCCCTCTGACTTTCTTATTGACGATGAAACACAGAAATGGCTTCGGAATTAAATTCAAAAGGCACAATGCCGACTTAAGTACAAGAAGACTGACTGTGTGTACTGACTATGTTTTGAACCATTCCTGTGACACTAGCTATAGATTCCGATGCTTCACTTCAGGTATACTGTATCCCTCTGACCTTCTTATTGACGATGAAACACAGAAATTGCATCGGAATTAAATACAAAAGGCACAATGCGGGCCTAGTACAAGAAGACTGACTCTTCTTACTGACTATGTTTTGAACCATTCCTCTGACATTAGTTTTAGATTCCGATGCTTCACTTCAGGTTTACTGTATCCCTTGGAACTTCTTATTGACGATGAAACACAGAAATTGCATCGGAATTAAATACAAAAATCACAATGCCGAATTAAGTACAAGAAGACTGACTCTTCCTACTGTCAATGCTTTGAACCATTCCTGTGACACTAGTTCTAGATTCCGGTGCTTCACTTCAGGTTTACTGTATCCCTCTGATCATGTTATTGACGATGAAACACAGAAATTGCATCGGAATAAATACAAAAGCTATAATGCTGACTGAAGTACAAGCAGACTGACTCTACTTCCTGTCTATGTTTTGAACCATTCCTGAGACACTAGTTATAGATTCCGATGCTTTACTTCGGGTTTACTGTATCCCTTGGACCTTCTTATTGATGATGAAACACAGAAATTGCATCGGAATTAAACACAAAATGCACAATGCCGACTTAAGTACAAGAAGACTGACTGTGTTTACTGACTATGTTTGAACCATTCCTGTGACACTAGTTATAGATTCGGATACATCACTACAGGTATACTGTATCCCTCTGACATTCTTATTGACGATGAAACACAGAAATTGCATCGGAATTAAATACAAAAGGCACAATGCGGACTTAGTACAAGAAGACTGAATCTTCTTACTGACTATGATTTGAAACATTCCTGTGACACTAGTCTTAGATTCCGCTGCTTCACTTCAGGTTTACTGTACCCCTTGGACCTTCTTATTGACGATGAAACACAGAAATTGCTTCGGAATTAAATACAAAAGGCACAATGCCGACTTAAGTACAAGAAGACTGACTCTTCCTACTGTCAATGTTTTGAACCATTCCTGTGACACTAGTTATAGATTCCGATGCTTCACTTCAGGTTTACTGTATCCCTCTGATCATGGTATTGACGATGAAACACAGAAATTGCATCGGAATTAAATACAAAAGGCACAATGCCGACTTAAGTACAAGAAGACTGACTCTTTTTACTGACTATGTTTTGAACCATTCCAGTGACACTAGTTATAGATTCGGATGCTTCACTTCAGGCATACTGTATCCCTCTGACCTTCTTATTGACGATGAAACACAGAAATTGCATCGGAATTAAATAGAAAAGGCACAAAGCCGACTTAAGTACAAGACGACTGACTTTTCTTACTGTATATGTTTTGAACCATTTCTGTTACACTAGTTATCGATGCCGATGCTTCACTTCAGATTTACTGTATCCCTTGGACCTTCTTATTGACGATGAAACACAGAAATTGCAACGGAATTAAATACAAAAGGCACAATGCTGACTTAAGTACAAGAAAACAGACTCCTCCTACTGGCTATGTTTTGAACCATTCCTGTGACACTAGTTATAGATTCCGATCCTTCACTCCATGTTTACTGTATCCCTTGGACGTTCTTATTGACGAAGAAACACACAATTTGCATCGGAATTAAATACAAAAGGCACAATGCCGACTTAAGGACAAGAAGACTGTCTCTTCTTACTGCCTATGTTTTGAACCATTCCTGTGACACTAGCTATAGATTCCGATGTTTCACTTCAGGTTTAGTGTATCCCTCTGACTTTCTTATTGACGATGAAACACAGAAATGGCTTCGGAATTAAATTCCAAAGGCACGATGCCGACTTAAGTACAAGAAGACTGACTCTTCTTACTGTCTATGATTTGAACCATTCCTGTGACACTAGTTATAGATTCCGATGCTTCACTTCAGGTTTACTGTATCCTTTGGACCTTCTTATTGACGATGAAACACAGAAATTGCATCGGAATTGAATACAAAAGGCACAATGCCGACTTAAGTACAAGAAGACTGACTCTTTTTACTGACTATGTTTTGAACCATTCCTGTGACACTTATTATAGATTCGGATGCTTCACTTCAGGTATACTGTATCCCTCTGACCTTCTTATTGACGATGAACCACAGAAATTGCATCGGAATAAAATACAAAAGGCACAATGCGGACCTAGTACAAGAAGACTGACTCTTCTTACTGTCTATGTTATGAACCATTCCTGTAACACTAGTTTTAGATTCCGATGCTTCACTTCAGGTTTACTGTATCCCTTGGACCTTCTTATTGACGCTGAAACACAGAAATTGAGTCGGAATTAAATACAAAAGGCACAATGCCGACATAAGTACAAGAAGACTGACTCTTCTTACAGTCTATGTTATGAACCATTCCTGTGACACTAGTTATAGATACCGATGCTTCACTTGAAGTTTACTGTATCCCTTGGACCTTCTTATTGACGATGAAACACAGAAATTGCATCGGTATTAAGTAGAAAAGGCACAATGCCGACTTAAGTACAAGAAGACTGACTCTTCTTACTGTCTATGTTTTGAACCATTCCTGTGACACTAGTTATTGAACTAGATGCTTCGCTCCAGGTTTACTGTATCCCTTGGACCTTCTTATTGACGTTGAAACACAGAAATTGCATCGGAAGTAAATACAAAAAGCACAATGCCGACTTAAGGACAAGAAGACTGACTTTTCTTACTGACTATGTTTGAACCATTCCTGTGACACTAGCTATAGATTCCGATGCTTCACTTCAGGTTTACTGTATCCCTCTGACGTTCTTGTTGACGATGAAACACAGAAATTGCATCGGAATTAAGTACAATAGGCACAATGTCGACTTAAGTACAAGAAGACTGACTCTTCTTACTGACTATTTTTGAACCATTCCATTGACACTAGTTATAGATTCCGATGCTTCACTCCAGGTTTACTGTATCCCTTGGACCTTGTTATTGTCGATGAAACACAGAAATTGCATCGGAATTAAATACAAAAGGCACAATGCCGACATAAGAACAAGAAGACTGACTCTTCTTACTGCCTTTGTTTGAACCATTAGTGTGACACTAGTTATAGATTCCGATGCTTCACTTCAGGTTTACTGTATCCCTCGGACCTTCTTAATGACGATGAAACACAGAAATTGCATCGGAATTAAATACAAAAGGCACAATGCCAACTTAAGTACAACAAGACTGACTCTTGCTACTGTCTATGTTTTGAACCATTCCTGCGACGCTAGTTATAGATTCCGATGCTTCACTTCAGGTTTACTGTATCCCTTGGACCTTCTTAATGACGATGAAACACAGAAATTGCATCGGAATTAAATACAAAAGGCACAATGCCGACATAAGTACATGATGACCGACTCTTCCTACTGACTATGTTTTGAACCATTCCTGTGACACTAGTTATTGATTCAGATGCTTCGCTCCAGGTTTACTGTATCCCTTGGACCTTCTTATTGACGTTGAAACACAGAAATTGCATCGGAAGTAAATACAAGAAACACAATGCCGACTTAAGAACAAGAAGATGACTCTTCTTACTGACTATGTTTGAACCATTCCTGTGACACTAGATATAAATTCCGATGCTTCACTTCAGGTTTACTGTATACCTCTGACGTTCTTGTTGACGATGAAACACAGAAATTGCATCGGAATTAAGTACAATAGGCACAATGTCGACTTAAGTACAAGAAGACTGACTCTTCTTACTGACTATTTTTGAACCATTCCATTGACACTAGTTATAGATTCCGATGCTTCACTCCAGGTTTTCTGTATCCCTTGGACCTTGTTATTGTCGATGAAACACAGAAATTGCATCGGAATTAAATACAAAAGTCACAATGCCGACTGAAGAACAAGAAGACTGACTCTTCGTACTGACTTTGTTTTGAACCATTAGTGTGACACTAGTTATAGATTCCGATGCTTCACTTCAGGTTTACTGTATCCCTTGGACCTTCTTATTGACGATGAAACACAGAAATTGCATCGGAATTAAATACAAAAGGCACAATGCCAACTTAAGTACAAGAAGACTGACTCTTCCTACTGTCTATGTTTTGAACCATTCCTGTGACACTAGTTATAGATTCCGATGCTTCACTTCTGGTTTACTGTGTCCATTGGACCTTATTAATGACGATGAAACACAGAAATTGCATCGGAATTAAATACAAAAGGCACAATGCCGACATAAGTACATGAAGACCGACTCTTCCTACTGACTATGTTTTGAACCATTCCTGTGACACTAGGTATAGATTCTGATGCTTCACTTGAGGCTTACTGTATCCCTTGGAACTTCTTATTGACGATGAAACACAGAAATTGCATGGGAAGTAAATACAAAAGGCACAATGCCGACTTAAGTACAAGAAGACTGACTCTTCTTACTGTCTATGTTTTGAACCATTCCTGTGACACTACTTGTGGATTCCGATGCTTCACTCCAGGTTTACTGTATCCCTTGGACCTTCTTATTGACGATGAAACACAGAAATTGCATCGAAATTAAATACAAAAGGCACAATGCCGACTTAACTACAAGAAGACTGTCTCTTCTTACTGACTATGTTTTGAACCATTCCTGTGACAGTAGTTTTAGATTCCGATGCTTCACTTCAGGTTTACTGTATCCCTCTGACTTTCTTATTGACGATGAAACACAGAAATGGCATCGGAATTAAACACAAAAGGCACAATGCCGACTTAAGTACAAGAAGACTGACTCTTCTTACTGACTATGCTTTGAACCATTCCTGTGACACTAGTTATAGATTCCGATGCTTCTCTTCAGGTTTACTGTATCCCTATGGCCTTCTTATTGACAATGAAACACAGAAATTGCGTCCGAATTAAATACAAAACGCAAAATGCCGACATAAGTACACGAAGACTGACTCTTCTTACTGTCTATGTTTTGAACCATTTCTGTGACACTAGTTATAGAATCCGATGCTTCACTTCAGATTTACAGTATCCTTTGGACCTTCCTATTGACGATGAAACACAGAAATGTCATCGTAATTAAATACAAATGGCACAATGCCGACTTAAGTACATGAAGACCAACTCTTCCTACTGACTATGTTTTGAACCATTCCTGTGGCACTAGTTATTGATTCCGATGCTACACTCCAGGTTTACTGTATCCCTTGGACCTTCGTATTGACGATGAAACACAGAAATTGCGTCGGAATTAAATACAAAAGGCACAATGCCGACTTAAGGACAAGAAGATTGACTCTTCTTACTGACTTTGTTTTGAACCATTCCTGTGACACTAGTTATAGATTCCGATGCTTCACTTCAGGCTTACTGTATCCCTTGGACCTTCTTATTGACACTGAAAGACAGAAATTGAATCGGAATTAAATACAAAAGGCACAATGCCGACATAAGTACAAGGAGACTGACTCTTCCTACTGTCTATGTTTTGAACCATTCCTGTGACACTAGTTATAGATTTCGATGCCTTACTTCAGGTTTACTGTATACCTTGGACCTTCCTATTGACGATGAAACACAGAAATTGCATCGGAATTAAATACAAAAGGCACAATGCCGAATTAATTACAAGAAGACTGACTCTCCTTACTGTCTATGTTTTGAACCATTCCTGAGACACTAGTTATAGATTCCGATACTTCTGTACAGGATGGGGCGTATGGGCAGGCGGTGGCCGTTATGGAATAATAGAGTAATTTTTAGAGAAAGGCCATTTATTGGCTAAAGCATGTTGAAAAGGGGCTACATATGCCTAGGGAGGTGAGGGTGAGCCAGAGCTTGCAATTTGGCGAACATTGTTCGCGAAGCTACCGAAAGTAGTTGTCTGCCAAAACTAAGTCCACAGTGCCGCAGCACCGGGAGAAGCGGGAGATGTTCAATGCTACAGGGCGCGCATCCGACTCGCGGGTGAGCAAGAATACAAGAGAGCGGGCCCGGCGACGGGCGGCCGGGTATATTCGACGCACCACGTGGCTTCCTCCACCCTGATTGGTCAGGACCGAGCAAACCGTGCGGGCGGCATGGAACTTTCCAGAGCGTTGCCTGCTAAGCGACGCCTGGGGCGGCGTTACCTCGTCAGCACACGAGAGAGGCGCGTGAACAAGGTGCCCTTCCTCGGTGCTGACTTCCTGTTACTAGACAGTGGGACGAAAGAATTTACAGGCAACTAACGCTGCCGGCCGTGGCTTGGCCGCAATGGAAAAATGAAGTTACTGGTTGGAGGCTCATATAATAAAGTAAAATCTCCTATTGTCTGGCTCATCCTTTACATTCCTCCCCCTTCCGTGGGAGCGGAGAACGTACGTGAATTCGCTCAATGTAATTATTATTTGAATGTAAACAAATTTAGCTTGCAAAACAAAGTAAACATTACTTGATTAAGAATTGCCCTCACGGAAGACGGCAGGGGTCTTAACCTACGGGAGGATGTAGAGACTCTGAAGACCTCCTAGGGGTCGCAAAGGAACTTACACATGTCAACAATATTGTGTGTATACAATAATCATCATAAAACATCAAAACATCATAAAACATCAAAACATCATAAAACATCAAAACAAAATTAGAACAAAACCTAGCAGTGTGAATTAGATAAACATGTCAAGTGTTCTTGTTGTTAAGTTGAGGTAAAAATGTCTTTTTTTTTTTGCTTTTGTTAGAATAAGTTGAAAATTTAAACACATCACCAGTGATGAGTCACGGCGGGGGCGCCTGGGGCGAGGCGGTGTGGTGTGTTGTCCTCAGCGGGCAGCGCGCAGGCTGTCGGCGGGAAGGGGGCGTGGCCGTGGCCAGGTCCGTGCACTGCAACTCAGCGCAGGGGGAGTATGAGGGGAGATTCACACGTTTCAAAACACAGTTGAAAAGGGAGTTATTACTAAGGAAACACTTCACTACACTACGCTAGTTTTTCCACATTAACTGATATCTCAGTTTCACTCTTATAACTAAGGGAGGGCACATGCCTGATAGGTTCTTGTTTTCTCTTTATTGTTGAGTTTAGTTTGTGGCTGTTTACCATTCATTTAAGTGCCAACAGGCGAACGTAAGAAATTTGTCCTTTTTCATGTTTTAGCAAATCATCAATTGACGTTAGAATGTGATTATTTGATTTTTTAGGTAAAACTTGAACGTTAGCTGACAAGGGAATCATGAATGAGCTTTCAGGTATAAAAGCATAATTAAAGGGGTGTGAATACTAAGTAAGCCGTAGTGGCATGAAAGGTTATTAGTGGTGTTCCAACAGGAACCGTTTGCTAAAGATCTGCGCGGAGGCTACGTCAGAGTGGCAGCTGACTGCAAGGCCGAATCTCGCGCTAAGTCAGAAAGGCGCACGGCAGATAATTTCCAAGGCCAGCGCGGCGTCGAGGCTGCACGCGGCAGCTGAGGGGTCTACGACTGTCAAATGCCGACTGTCAAATGCAACAAAATAGAAGTGGGATTACGCGTGACATAAAGCTAGATGAGCTGTTACAGTGGGTTCTGTTTAAAATTACATTATGCATCAGTAAATTGGTTCATAACATGAAAATGTAAAAGTGAAGTACACATATATATCATATTAAATTTACTGCATATTCCATATCGGTAAACAAAGAAGGTTGAGTGCCTCTTTGGGCTAACCATCCAAATGCAATAACATTCACATTGTGAGAGGAAGTTTCTCATGCATCAATATATTTGCAAAACACCATAAAGTGAGAGTGACAAAGAAAAGTGACACCAGTTTGGTGCAGGTGGGACATAGATTGTGTCGTAGGATGTCAACGCTGTTGCTAACAAGAGGAGAAAAACAAAACAAGAATCTAGAGATTTCCATAGTGGAGACAGAAAGCGTAAGAAATTGGATTACAATATAATTGGAGCGTAATTTCTGAAGGACTTTTCCTTTATGAAGGTTTAGCGCACGGCGCATCGTTGACACGACGTTATCGCCTACTTAACTGTGTACATGACAATGCTGCGACTGCAAGATAGCTGCTACTTACTTCTTCCTAAAACACGACTTCTCTCACTTAAAACAAAACTTTACTGTGCGCCAAAATTCGCCGTCTTTATCCTCTCAACATCTTGCGACTAACTTTACTTTGCGACCAAATTCGCCGTCTTTATCCTCTCAACATCTTGCGACTAACTTTACTTTGCGACCAAATTCGCCGTCTTTATCCTCTCAACATCTTGCGACTAACTTTACTTTGCGACCAAATTCGCCGTCTTCATCCTCTCAACATTTTGCGACTAAACTCGCCGTCTCTATAACACCATGGTGCTGGCCTCCTTGGGCCCAGCTGGTTGCTTAAAACTCCGTCTATCATTGGTTATCTCGCAGTGTCCTGGGACACGTCATACAGTTAAATGCTACTTCTTCAATAGTCGGTATTCCTTCGGAAAATACAACGGGAAAACAAAGAAGGCTCAAGGTTTTGAACAGAGATTTCCGCTTACTGGCGTTTAGCTGCGGGCTAGACGCGGTTCGCATCTGACGTTGCCTGATCAGCTGTCGTCAGAGAGAACACTGTTGTCATGAACTCTTCTTCGACATGGAAGATCAAAGTCTGGGCTGAATAGTTTTGTGTGTTGAAAGTTGACAGATCAAAGTGGGTAGAACGGACTATGTCGCGAAACCGAAAAGTGAAGAAACGACACAGACAGCTAAGGGTTCGCGCGGGTGCCAACCGCGTCACGTAAGGTACGTGCCCTTGCGGGTGGTGCATGTGGTATGTCCCTCCAGATAAACATTCAAATACAAATCAAAATAAAGCATGGTTACATCCTAAACTACTCTTCTAAAACAATTTATCACCTAAGACATCATTATTATTAACCAGATAATTGGCAGTACTCGGGAACTTACTCTAGCATGCTTGAAATCCTACAAAATTATTATCCTCATCAGTATAGTAACACAGCGACACATGGAAACACTAGGCTGATACAAATACTAAATTACTGGTGCTGGCAAAACTTTAGCAAAATTCTCTAAATAGTTAGTAATAAAACAGTCAAAATGAACAACAATAAGATAATACATGGACTTAAGTAATTGGACACAAGTAATTAGACATAAGTAATTGGACGTAATCAATTAGACACAAGCAATTTGACATAAGTAATTGGCAACTCGTCATAGTGATATAAGCGGTGGCAAAACCGTAACAAAAGCAAAAGTTTAAAATATTATTTCCTTCAAACAAAACTTCCTTATCCTCCAGTTACATTTCGTAGCAAAATGAATGTAAGCATCCCCTGGTATTCCTTTAAGCTCTCGTTTGTATTTTCATTCCAACCGATCTTTGGTACTTCTACCCACAGGAAAACTGTCATTAAGCAATGGCAATGTTGTGTGTAATGCTGTGGAATAGTGTAGTGTCACGTTAATACTTCCTTTAGCAAGATTCTGATGAAAAATGATTTTATGTCTCCTTCAATGGACAGATCAATAATTATTAAACATGTGATAAACCGTTTCCTGTGTTGATTTGTATTTGCAAATATTGACGATCATCAGTCACCCAACCAATCGTTCCGGTGTGTATTGGTTGTTCCTTTCGTTCATTCTCTCACTTACCTGCTTCCATATAATCAATATTGGCGGCTCGACGAAGCTGGTTGCGTCTCGAAGATGTCGATATGACTTACCTGTCGGTGCTTTGGTTTTTAATAAAATTAGAGTTCATTTGTCATATAAAGAGTGTGTAGGGAGCAAAGTAAGTTCCTGACTATTGAAAATGTGCATAACGTTATTCATAGGGTTCGTTATATAATGGTTAAGAATTTCTGTGTTGAGATTCAGTGCAGCTTGAGGTGCTAAGGTGCGACACGCGTCGCGCTCGTGAGATTGTAAGTTGCTGACAGCACAGCTGACAGTACGGCTGCGTCCGGTTTCACTGGCTCGGCTGCATAACTGGCGTTCACGCTGGGTCCGTCCTCTTACTACGCATGGAGTTTGTCTCTCGGTACAGTCACAAAATTTCCTTCTAGAGTTATCTTATGTTGTTCACGACAGTTATGCATGGAGGATGTTCTTTTCTAAGGGACTCTAATAACTTCAATCGTTAGAGGTCACAAAACTATCGGGTTACAACTATTTTACTTAAACACTCTGTTCTTCAAAATTTAGGTAAATGGCAGGTGTTAGACTTCTATATAAACTATATTTTGCAATGGCATTCAAAACCCAACTCCTTGGCTAACGCGTTCCCCACTCAGCGGTCGTTTACAGGACGGATATAGCGGCAAGTACCGGCTTTCTTGACGCCATATAGATCCGTTTATTAACCGTGGTGGTGATACAACATAGCCGGAGATCGATCTGAAATTCCAATGTTTTCTAATCCTGATAGTTTCCACAATGCGTACCAGGAAAAAGTTCTCTCTTACGATTTTTGTTCCATACTGAAAATTCAAATAGACAATACACATAGATTCCCGTCTTTAGATAAGACTAATAAAATCTGTAGGGCAATATTAAGCTGGTGATTTTATTTTTATAACCATCCCTTTAGGTTTGCTGTTTAAACTGCAACGTACGAATATACGAATGTGTAGCGTAGCTGAGGCACGTGGCCTGCAGGGCGATGGTTGGGCGGTGAGGAGGGGCGAGGGGAGAGGTGCAGATGCTGCACGCACCAAGGACAGAGGCGGTGGGTGGGGAAGGGGGAACTGCAATGGCCGCTCTCTCGGCAGGTAGGTGAGAGGGAAGGGAAGGGGGCCGCGTCGCCAGCTGACAGGGAGGGGCGGGACTCGGAGCATGTGAACAGCTGTAGACAACACTGGCGGTATTTACGCGACTCCCTCCGTGGCATTTAATATACAGAAATACGTGGTACCAAAAAACTTACCTTGTTGTCTGTTCAACATTGCATCATGGAAACAATAAAATAGCACTTGAGGAAGATTCCTTTTACTTTAGAGTAACCTATTTGTTGTTTAACTTGGACGTATTTATTCTTGTTATTATCGTTGTGTGATCATTTAGCAAAACATACATGCAATAGGGCGTCTTTCAAAGTACAGGTAGACGGCTGCATGTAGTCACTGATCTACTGGCAGTTACGAAGGCGTATTAGTATCATGTTTTTATGGTAAAGCTTTAATACCTGTGTTCGTGCACTATTCACTAAATTAACAAGTGAAATGTGAATCTCTTTGAAATATACAAGATTAACTGATTCTTTCTCTACGTGTTCTTTTGACAAGGACAACTTTCCCATTAATTCCATGATTAAAGAATGTTTGTGTTTTTAATTCTCGACTGCTACGATAACATGACTGGAGACGTTAAATGAAAGACAAAATGATTACATAACTTCAATCACTTCATTAACATGTGACGTCATAAATTCTATTACTAGTTACCAGTGGTTGCCAATTCTTATGTCTACTTATAACTAACATGCACAACTTAATTAAAGGTACAGTAACGACGGTCTTTTCCGTCAATTGATTCTTCTTTCTTGCTTTTTTAGGTGGAACTACTGGCGTAATAGGCCGAGCTTCTCCGGTCGGAATTTCATGCTGAACCAAATCCGTAGCCGGTAGAAACTGCTTCTCTTCAAATAACCACGAAAATTCCTCTAATACCGGCTGCAACATCCTTTTCTCCTCACTGTTTAAATGACCTAACTTCTCTGCTAACTGACTCCTTATCGTCGACGCGACATATCGCACTTCTCTAACTGAACATTTCTTTCCTTTCCTTCCTTTCTCATCTTTATCTCGCTGCTTCTCAGCTCCTCTTATTTCCTCAAAAATTTCCTGACCACTGGCAACAATAGTACCCTTCGGTATCACAACATCTTCTACACCAAAATTATCTATACTTACTGGTATCGCAAAACCCTTCTGTCTCCTCTCCGGTCGGCAGATACTTCTCTTTATATGTACTGACTGACGATCTAAAACATCATTCTGGGTGAGCGGGTCAACCAGAATGTCTGTCTTGGGGCGTTCTTGATTTTTGACATCTATCCAGAGAATCTTTCCACTTCCGCCTTTTATCCTTACAGGGTTAGTGGTTTTTATCGGCCACATCTGCGGTTTTATGGGAGACTGTGAACGGCGCCTTTCGCAGCTCCCTCGCGTCTGACGGGGGTGCGCACTGCCAAATCGGTGAATTGCTTCGCTGAACTGCGCAGTTCGCGTCCGATAATCCACTATCCCCTGATAACGGTGCAGGAAGTCATTCCCTAGTATGATGTCAAATTCACCCTTCTTTAGCCTCACTACCTCCATCTTCTGACTGTATTTACCACCGTCTATTTGCAGATTCACCACACACGAACCTGCAGGGACAATTACTTCCTCTCCAAGGCCACTGATATTGTACCGGGGTGGCTGTAACACCCTTCGATCATTTTTCTCCACAAACAATACACTAGCTTGAGCACCAATATCAACTAAAATTCTAACTGATTTGTTCCCGAGTACGCCAAATAGACTAACGTGTTCCACCTCTTTACATTTTTCGGTCCTAACCGGGTGTATTATTTTTGTCGGGGGCGCGGGTGGGTGGCGGAACCTGCCCCCCAAGCGTTTCCCTGATTCGACCCCGCGTTGCGGCGGTGGCCGCGCATCTGATTTGAAAATGGTGACTTTGTGGAGCAAACATTATTAGCATGACCTACTGTCTGGCAAATAGTGCAATACGGCGCGCGACAGCGCATTGCCGTATGGTTGGGCTTCCCACAACGCTGACAAAATACTTCTTTTGCTGGGACCGGTACTGGGTCCGATGGGCGCGGGGCGGCAGCGCAAAAACGCAACACCTCTTCGCGAAGCATTGCCAAACGAACAGCTTCAAACAGAGAAGTGGGGGAGGCAGCTTTGACTTCTCCTCCGATGCGGGGGTCAATACCGCGGACAAATGCATCAATTGCACGCGCTTCGGCTTCTGAGCGCAAAATTCTGTTTTCACTGGCATTTTCACCTAGCTTGTAGGTACGACAAGATACTGCTCGTATGCGATCTGCAAAGGCATCAAAATCCTCATTACGCTTCTGCCTAAGGGTTGACAATTGATCTCTATAATATGCGGTACCTCTGGTATCGGAATAACGCGTAGTCAATCCGCGGGCCAATACTTCAAATTCGTGCGTGTCACGCAATTCGACCACCGTTTCTATGAACATTCGGGCTTCCCCCGTCAACTTCAGTCTGGCTACATTGACCAATAGATCGTCCGGCCAGGCACACGTGCGACCCACATCACGAATATTTTGTAAGAACATAGCTACATTTTCGTGGGACTTCCCAGAAAAGGTGGGAATGAAATCAGCCGCAGGAAAATTGCTTACAGTCGCCATGTTAGCAGAAATTGTGGCGTTTGTATTAGAGACAGAATTAGTGTTAGTTGCCTCTGTTTGAGCATTTGTTACAGGTGTGGAGCTAGCCACAGGTATGGAAGTTCGCGCACTAGCTTCCAGCCTCTGTTTCAAGACGCGGTTTTGCTCAAGTAGCTCCTGATTTTGTGCGAATAACTGGCGCATTTGTGCATTTATGGCCTCGAGCGGGTCTTGCGAGACAGATGCCTCTACGGTGGTATCCCGTACCGTCGCTCGTGTTCCCATCGGCATGTTTACAAATTTATGGGACGCTAGTGACCAGAAAAAAGTAATGATTGTTACAAAAAAAGGACGGCCACAAAGATTCTCAATCCAGCGGCGGAAGATCGTCGAAGCTATAGTTGTAAGCATCGCGGCGACTTACATGGCGATGGAGGCGGTGCGACGCATTGGTGGCGGCGACGGCGTGGTGCAGTGGCTGCGGCGGCGGCGGCGGCGGCGGCGGCGGCGGCGTCCGGACCCTCGGGCGGCGGCGAATGTGTTGGCGGCGGACGGCGCTGGCTCGGCCGGTCGGCGATGGCGGCAGCCCCTGGCGCGTCGGTGACAGCGGCGGGCGGCGGCGGCCCGGCAGGTCGCGCAGCGCAGCGCAGGCCCCTCGAACTCAGGCAGCGGGCAGCGCGGCGGCGTGCGGCTCACGTGGCTGACTAGCGTGGGCTGCCTCGCTACAGCGCGCGCCCTGTGCGTGTTCACTGGCGCAGCCACGGCCCACGTGCAGCAAACGTGGCGGCCGGTTGGCGCATTCCATGCGCGAAGTGTACGGCGTTTTGCCGGGAAAAATTTAGTGTAGCGACAAAGTCACTACGGGAACGGATCCAAACTTCTGACACCAATTGTACAGGATGGGGCGTATGGGCAGGCGGTGGGCGTTATGGAATAATAGAGTAATTTTTAGAGAAAGGCCATTTATTGGCTAAAGCATGTTGAAAAGGGGCTACATATGCCTAGGGAGGTGAGGGTGAGCCAGAGCTTGCAATTTGGCGAACATTGTTCGCGAAGCTACCGAAAGTAGTTGTCTGCCAAAACTAAGTCCACAGTGCCGCAGCACCGGGAGAAGCGGGAGATGTTCAATGCTACAGGGCGCGCATCCGACTCGCGGGTGAGCAAGAATACAAGAGAGCGGGCCCGGCGACGGGCGGCCGGGTATATTCGACGCACCACGTGGCTTCCTCCACCCTGATTGGTCAGGACCGAGCAAACCGTGCGGGCGGCATGGAACTTTCCAGAGCGTTGCCTGCTAAGCGACGCCTGGGGCGGCGTTACCTCGTCAGCACACGAGAGAGGCGCGTGAACAAGGTGCCCTTCCTCGGTGCTGACTTCCTGTTACTAGACAGTGGGACGAAAGAATTTACAGGCAACTAACGCTGCCGGCCGTGGCTTGGCCGCAATGGAAAAATGAAGTTACTGGTTGGAGGCTCATATAATAAAGTAAAATCTCCTATTGTCTGGCTCATCCTTTACACTTCACTCCAGGTTTACTGTATCCATTGGACCTTCTTATTGACGAATAAACACACAATTTGCATCGGAATTAAATACAAAAGGCACAATGCCGACTTAAGGACAAGAAGACTGACTCTTCTTACTGCCTATGTTTTGAACCATTCCTGTGACACTAGCTATAGATTCGGATGCTTCACTTCAGGTATACTGTATCCCTCTGACCTTCTTATTGACGATGAACCACAGAAATTGCATCGGAATAAAATACAAAAGGCACAATGCGGACCTAGTACAAGAAGACTGACTCTTCTTACTGACTATGTTATGAACCATTCCTGTGACACTAGTTTTAGATTCCGATGCTTCACTTCAGGTTTACTGTATCCCTTGGAACTTCTTATTGTCGATGAAACACAGAAATTGCATCGGAATTAAATAGAAAAGGCACAATGCCGACTTAAGTACAATAAGACTGACTCTTCTTACTGTCTAAGTTTTGACCATTCCTGAGACACTAGTTATAGATTCGGATGCTTCACTTCAGGTATACTGTATCCCTTGTACCTTCTTATTGACGATGAAACACAGAAATTGCATCGGAATTAAATACAAAAGGCACAATGCCGACTTAAGTACATGAAGGCCGACTCTTCCTACTGACTATGTTTTGAACCATCCCTGTGACACTAGTTAGGGATTCCGATGCTTCACTTGAGGTTTACTGTATCCCTTGGACCTCCTTATTGACGATGAAACAGAAATTGCATTGGAATTAAATACAAAAGGCACAATGCCGACTTAAGTACAAGAAGACTGACTCTTCTTACTGTTTATGTTTTGAACCATTCCATTGACACTAGTTATAGATACCGATGCTTCACTCCAGGTTTACTGTTTCCCTTGGACCTTTTTATTGACGATGAAACACAGAAATTGCATCGGAATTATATAGAAAAGGCACGACGCCGACTTAAGTACAACAAGACTGACTCTTCTTACTGACTATGTTTGAACCATTCCTGTGACACTAGTTTTAGATTTCGATGCTTCAATTCGGGTTTACTGTATCCCTTGGACCTTCTTATTGACGATGAAACACAGAAATTGCATCGGAATTAAATACAAAAGGCACAATGCCGAATTAAGTACAAGAAGACTGAGTCTTCTTACTGTCCATGTTTTGAAACATTCCTGTGACACTAGTTATAGATTCCGATGCTTGACTCCAGGTTTACTGTATCCCTTGGACCTTCTTGGTGTCGAAGAACCACACAAATTGCATCGGAATTAAATACAAAAGGCACAATGCCTACTTAAGGACAAGAAAACTGACTCTTCTTACTGTCTATGTTTTGTACCACTCCTGTGGCACTAGCTACAGATTCCGATGCTTCACTTCAGGTTTAGTGTATCCCTCTGACTTTCTTATTGACAATGAAACACAGAAATGGCTTCGGAATTAAATACAAAAGGCACGATGCCGACTTAAGTACAAGAAGACTGACTCTTCTTACTGTCTATGATTTAAACCATTCCTGTGACGCTAGTTATAGATTCCGATGCTTCACTTGTGGTTTACTGTATTCCTTGGACCTTCATATTGACGATGAAACACTGAAATTGAATCGGAATTAAATACAAAAGGCACAATGCCGACTTAAGTACATGATGACCGACTCTTCCTACTGACTATGTTTTGAACCATTCCTGCGACACTAGTTATAGATACCGATGCTTCACTTGAAGTTTACTGTATCCCTTGGACCTTCTTATTGACGTTGAAACACAGAAATTGCATCGGTATTAAGTAGAAAAGGCACAATGCCGACTTAAGTACATGATGACCGACTCTTCCTACTGACTATGTTTTGAACCATTCCTGCGACAGTAGTTATAGATACCGATGCTTCACTTGAAGTTTACTGTATCCCTTGGACCTTCTTATTGACGATGAAACACAGAAATTGCATCGGAAGTAAGTACAAAAGGCACAATGCCGACTTAAGTACAAGAAGACTGACTCTTCTTACTGTCTATGTTTAGAACCATTCCTGTGACACTAGTTATTGATTCAGATGCTTCGCTCCAGGTTTACTGTATCCCTTGGACCTTCTTATTGACGTTGAAACACAGAAATTGCATCGGAAGTAAATACAAAAAGCACAATGCCGACTTAAGAACAAGAAGACTGACTTTTCTTACTGACTATGTTTGAACCATTCCTGTGACACTAGCCATAGATTCGGATGCTTCACTTCAGGTTTACTGTATCCCTCTGACGTTCTTGTTGACGATGAAACACAGAAATTTCATGGGAAGTGAATACAAAAGGTACAATGCCGACTTAAGTACAAGAAGACTGACTCTTCTTACTGTCTATGTTTTGAACCATTCCTGTGACACTACTTATAGATTCCGATGCTTCACTCCAGGTTTACTGTATCCCTTGGACCTTCTTATTGACGATGAAACACAGAAATTGCATCGGAATTAAATACAAAAGGCACAATGCCGATTTATCTACAAGAAGACTGTCTCTTCTTACTGACTATGCTTTGAACCATTCCTGTGACACTAGTTATAGATTCCGATGCTTCTCTTCAGGTTTACTGTATCCCTATGACCTTCTTATTGACAATGAAACACAGAAATTGCATCCGAATTAAATACAAAAGGCAAAATGCCGACATAAGTACACGAAGACTGACTCTTCTTACTGTCTATGTTTTGAACCATTTCTGTGACACTAGTTATAGAATCCGAAGCTTCACTTCAGGTTTACTGTATCCTTTGGACCTTCCTATTGACGATGAATCACAGAAATTGCATCGGAATTAAATACAAAAGGCACAATGCCGACTTAACTACAAGAAGACTGACTCTTGTTACTGTCTATATTTTGAACCATTCCAGTGACACTAGTTATTGATTCCGATGTTCCACTTGAGGTTAACTGTATCCCTTGAACCTTCTTATTGACGATGAAACACAGAAATTGCATCGGAAGTAAATACAAAAGGCACAATGCCGACTTAAGTACAAGAAGACTGACTCTTCCTACTGTCTATGTTTTGAACCATTCCTTTGACACTAGTTATAGATTCCAATGCTTCGCTCCAGGTTTACTGTATCCCTCTGACCTTCTTGTTGACGATGAAACACAGAAATTGCATCGGAATTAAATACAATAGGCACAATGCCGACTTAAGTACAAGAAGACTGACTCTGCTTATTGTCGATGTTTTGAACATTCCATTGACACTATTTATGGATTCCGATGCTTCACTCCATGTTTACTGTATCCCTTGGACCTTCTTATTGACGATGAAACACAGAAATTGCATCGGAATTAATACAAAAGGCACAATGCCGACTTAAGTACAAGAAGACTGACACTTCGTACTGTCCATGATTTGAACCTTTCTTGTGACACTAGTTATAGATTCCGATGCTTCACTTCAGGTTTACTGTTTCCCTTGGACCTTCTTATTGACAATGAAACATAGAAATTGCAATCCGAATTAAATACAAAAGGCAAAATGCCGACAGAAATACACGATGACTGACTCTTCTTACTGTCTATGTTTTGAACCATTTCTGTGACACTAGTTATAGAATCCGATGCTTCACTTCAGGTTTACTGTATCCTTTGGACCTTCTTATTGACGATGAATCACAGAAATTGCATCGGAATTAAATACAAAAGGCACAATGCCGACTTAACTACAAGAAGACTGACTCTTCTTACTGTCTATATTTTGAACCATTCCTGTGACACTAGTTTTAGATTCCGATGCTTCACTTCAGGTTTACTGTATCCCTCTGACTTTCTTATTGACGATGAAACACAGAAATGGCATCCGAATTAAACACAAAAGGCACAATGCCGACTTAAGTACAAGAAGACTGACTCTTCTTACTGACTATGCTTTGAACCATTCCTGTGACACTAGTTATAGATTCCGATGCTTCTCTTCAGGTTTACTGTATCCCTATGACCTTCTTATTGACGATGAAACACAGAAATTGCATCGGAATTAAATACAAAAGCAAGAATGCCGACTTAAGTACAAAAACACTGACTCTTCGTACTGTCTATGCTTTGAACCATTCCTGTGACACTAGTTGTAGATTCCGATGCTTCACTCCATGTTTACTGTATCCCTTGGACCTTCCTATTGACGATGAAACACAGAAATGTCATCGTAATTAAATACAAATGGCACAAAGCCGACTTAAGTACATGAAGACCGACTCATCCTACTGACTATGTTTTGAACCATTCCTGTGGCACTAGTTATGGATTCCGATGCTACACTCCAGGTTTACTGTATCCCTTGGACCTTCGTATTGACGATGAAACACAGAAATTGCGTCGGAATTAAATACAAAAGGCACAATGCCGACTTAAGGACAAGAAGATTGAATCTTCTTACTGACTTTGTTTTGAACCATTCCTGTGACACTAGTTATAGATTCCGATGCTTCACTTCAGGCTTACTGTATCCCTTGGACCTTCTTATTGACGCTGAAAGACAGAAATTGAATCGGAATTAAATACAAAAGGCACAATGCCGACATAAGTACAAGGAGACTGACTCTTCCTACTGTCTATGTTTTGAACCATTCCTGTGACACTAGCTATAGATTTCGATGCCTTACTTCAGGTTTACTGTATACCTTGGACCTTCCTATTGACGATGAAACACAGAAATTGCATCGGAATTAAATACAAAAGGCACAATGCCGAATTAAGTACAAGAAGACTGACTCTTCTTACTGTCTATGTTTTGAACCATTCCTGAGACACTCGTTATAGATTCCGATACTTCACTCCAGGTTTACTGTATCCATTGGACCTTCTTATTGACGAAGAAACACACAATTTGCATCGGAATTAAATACAAAAGGCACAATGCCGACTTAAGGACAAGAAGACTGACTCCTCTTACTGCCTATGTTTTGAACCATTCCTGTGACACTAGCTATAGATTCGGATGCTTCACTTCAGGTATACTGTATCCCTCTGACCTTCTTATTGACGATGAACCACAGAAATTGCATCGGAATAAAATACAAAAGGCACAATGCGGACCTAGTACAAGAAGACTGACTCTTCTTACTGACTATGTTATGAACCATTCCTGTGACACTAGTTTTAGATTCCGATGCTTCACTTCAGGTTTACTGTATCCCTTGGAACTTCTTATTGTCGATGAAACACAGAAATTGCATCGGAATTAAATAGAAAAGGCACAATGCCGACTTAAGTACAATAAGACTGACTCTTCTTACTGTCTAAGGTTTGAACCATTCCTGAGACACTAGTTATAGATTCGGATGCTTCACTTCAGGTATACTGTATCCCTTGTACCTTCTTATTGACGATGAAACACAGAAATTGCATCGGAATTAAATACAAAAGGCACAATGCCGACTTAAGTACATGAAGGCCGACTCTTCCTACTGACTATGTTTTGAACCATCCCTGTGACACTAGTTAGGGATTCCGATGCTTCACTTGAGGTTTACTGTATCCCTTGGACCTCCTTATTGACGATGAAACAGAAATTGCATTGGAATTAAATACAAAAGGCACAATGCCGACTTAAGTACAAGAAGACTGACTCTTCATACTGTTTATGATTTGAACCATTCCATTGACACTAGTTATAGATACCGATGCTTCACTCCAGGTTTACTGTTTCCCTTGGACCTTTTTAATGACGATGAAACACAGAAATTGCATCGGAATTATATAGAAAAGGCACGACGCCGACTTAAGTACAACAAGACTGACTCTTCTTAATGACTATGTTTGAACCATTCCTGTGACACTAGTTATAGATTTCGATGCTTCAATTCAGGTTTACTGTATCCCTTGGACCTTCTTATTGACGATGAAACACAGAAATTGCATCGGAATTAAATACAAAAGGCACAATGCCGAATTAAGTACAAGAAGACTGAGTCTTCTTACTGTCCATGTTTTGAAACATGCCTGTGACACTAGTTATAGATTCCGATGCTTCACTCCAGGTTTACTGTATCCCTTGGACCTTCTTGGTGACGAAGAACCACACAAATTGCATCGGAATTAAATACAAAAGGCACAATGCCGACTTAAGGACACGAAAACTGACTCTTCTTACTGTCTATGTTTTGAACCACTCCTGTGACACTAGCTACAGATTCCGATGCTTCACTTCAGGTTTAGTGTATCCCTCTGACTTTCTTATTGACAATGAAACACAGAAATGGCTTCGGAATTAAATACAAAAGGCACGATGCCGACTTAAGTACAAGAAGACTGACTCTTCTTACTGTCTATGATTTAAACCATTCCTGTGACGCTAGTTATAGATTCCGATGCTTCACTTGTGGTTTACTGTATTCCTTGGACCTTCATATTGACGATGAAACACTGAAATTGAATCGGAATTAAATACAAAAGGCACAATGCCGACTTAAGTACATGATGACCGACTCTTCCTACTGACTATGTTTTGAACCATTCCTGCGACACTAGTTATAGATACCGATGCTTCACTTGAAGTTTACTGTATCCCTTGGACCTTCTTATTGACGTTGAAACACAGAAATTGCATCGGTATTAAGTAGAAAAGGCACAATGCCGACTTAAGTACATGAAGACCGACTCTTCCGACTGACTATGTTTTGAACCATTCCTGTGACACTAGTTATAGATTCCGATGTTTCACTTGAGGCTAACTGTATCCCTTGGACCTTCTTATTGACGATGAAACACAGAAATTGCATCGGAAGTAAATACAAAAGGCACAATGCCGACTTAAGTACAAGAAGACTGACTCTTCTTACTGTCTATGTTTTGAACCATTCCTGTGACACTAGTTATTGATTCAGATGCTTCGCTCCAGGTTTACTGTATCCCTTGGACCTTCTTATAGACGTTGAAACACAGAAATTGCATCGGAAGTAAATACAAAAAGCACAATGCCGACTTAAGAACAAGAAGACTGACTTTTCTTACTGACTATGTTTGAACCATTCCTGTGACACTAGCTATGGATTCCGATGCTTCACTTCAGGTTTACTGTATCCCTCTGACGTTCTTCTTGACGATGAAACACAGAAATTGCATCGGAATTAAGTACAATAGGCACAATGTCGACTTAAGTACAAGAAGACTGACTCTTCTTACTGACTATTTTTGAACCATTCCATTGACACTAGTTATAGATTCCGATGCTTCACTCCAGGTTTACTGTATCCCTTGGACCTTGTTATTGTCGATGAAACACAGAAATTGCATCGGAGTTAAATACAAAAGGCACAATGCCGACTTAAGAACAAGAAGACTGACTCGTCTTACTGTCTTTGATTGAACCATTAGTGTGACACTAGTTATAGATTCCGATGCTTCACTTCAGGTTTACTGTATCCCTCGGACCTTCTTAATGACGATGAAACACAGAAATTGCATCGGAATTAAATTCAAAAGGCACAATGCCAACTTAAGTACAAGAAGACTGACTCTTCCTACTGTCTATGATTTGAACCATTCCTGTGACGCTAGTTATAGATTCCGATGCTTCACTTCAGGTTCACTGTATCCCTTGGACCTTCTTAATGACGATGAAACACAGAAATTGCATCGGAATTAAATACAAAAGGCACAATGCCGACATAAGTACATGAAGACCGACTCTTCCTACTGACTATGATTTGAACCATTCCTGTGACACTAGTTATTGATTCAGAAGCTTCGCTCCAGGTTTACTGTATCCCTTGGACCTTCTTATTGACGTTGAAACACAGAAATTGCATCGGAAGTAAATACAAGAAGCACAATGCCGACTTAAGAACAAGAAGATGACTCTTCCTACTGTCTATGATTTGAACCATTCCTGTGACACTAGTTATAGATTCCGATGCTTCACTTCAGGTTTACTGTGTCCCTTGGACCTTCTTAATGACGATGAAACACAGAAATTGCATCGGAATTAAATACAAAAGGCACAATGCCGACATAAGTACATGAAGACCGACTCTTCCTACTGACTATGTTTTGAACCATTCCTGTGACACTAGGTATAGATTCTGATGCTTCACTTGAGGCTTACTGTATCCCTTGGAACTTCTTATTGACGATGAAACACAGAAATTGCATGGGAAGTAAATACAAAAGGCACAATGCCGACTTAAGTACAAGAAGACTGACTCTTCTTACTGTCTATGTTTTGAACCATTCCTGTGACACTACTTATAGATTCCGATGCTTCACTCCTGGTTTACTGTATCCCTTGGACCTTCGTATTGACGATGAAACACAGAAATTGCATCGGAATTAAATACAAAAGGCACAATGCCGATTTAACTACAAGAAGACTGTCTCTTCTTACTGACTATGCTTTGAACCATTCCTGTGACACTAGTTATAGATTCCGATGCTTCTCTTCAGGTTTACTGTATCCCTATGACCTTCTTATTGACAATGAAACACAGAAATTGCATCCGAATTAAATACAAAAGGCAAAATGCCGACATAAGTACACGAAGACTGACTCTTCTTACTGTCTATGTTTTGAACCATTTCTGTGACACTAGTTATAGAATCCGAAGCTTCACTTCAGGTTTAATGTATCCTTTGGACCTTCCTATTGACGATGAATCACAGAAATTGCATCGGAATTAAATACAAAAGGCACAATGCCGACTTAACTACAAGAGGACTGACTCTTGTTACTGTCTATATTTTGAACCATTCCAGTGACAATAGTTATTGATTCCGATGTTCCACTTGAGGTTAACTGTATCCCTTGAACCTTCTTATTGACGATGAAACACAGAAATTGCATCGGAAGTAAATACAAAAGGCACAATGCCGACTTAAGTACAAGAAGACTGACTCTTCCTACTGTCTATGTTTTGAACCATTCCTGTGACACTAGTTATAGATTCCAATGCTTCGCTCCAGGTTTACTGTATACCTTGGACCTTCTTATTGACAATGAAACACAGAAATTGCATCGGAATTAAATACAAAAAGCACATTTCCGACTTAAGAACAAGAAGACTGACTCTTCTTACTGACTATGTTTGAACCATTCCTGTGACACTAGCGACAGATTCCGATGCTTCACTTCAGGTTTACTGTATCCCTCTGACCTTCTTTTTGACGATGAAACACAGAAATTGCATCGGAATTAAATACAATAGGCACAATGCCGACTTAAGTACAAGAAGACTGACTCTTCTTTTTGTCGATGTTTTGAACATTCCATTGACACTATTTATGGATTCCGATGCTTCACTCCATGTTTACTGTATCCCTTGGACCTTCTTATTGACGATGAAACACAGAAATTGCATCGGAATTAATACAAAAGGCCCATTGCCGACTTAAGTACAAGAAGACTGACTCTTCGTACTGTCCATGCTTTGAACCATTCTTGTGACACTAGTTATAGATTCCGATGCTTCACTTCAGGTTTACTGTTTCCCTTGGACCTTCTTATTGACAATGAAACACAGAAATTGCAATCCGAATTAAATACAAAAGGCAAAATGCCGACATAAGTACACGAAGACTGACTCTTCTTACTGTCTATGTTTGAACCATTTCTGTGACACTAGTTATAGAATCCGATGCTTCACTTCAGGTTTACTGTATCCTTTGGACCTTCTTATTGACGATGAATCACAGAAACTGCATCGGAATTAAATACAAAAGGCACAATGCCGACTTCACTACAAGAATACTGACTCTTCTTACTGTCTATATTTTGAACCATTCCAGTGACACTAGTTATAGATTCCGATGTTTCACTTGAGGTTAACTGTATCCCTTGAACCTTCTTATTGACGATGAAACACAGAAATTGCAACGGAAGAAAATACAAAAGGCACAATGCCGACTTAAGTACAAGAAGACTGACTCTTCTTACTGTCTATGTTTTGAACCATTCCTGTGACACTAGTTATACATTCCGATGCTTCGCTCCAGGTTTACAGTATCCCTTGGACCTTCTTATTGACAATGAAACACAGGAATTGCATCGGAATTAAATACAAAAAGCACATTTCCGACTTAAGAACAAGAAGACTGACTCTTCTTACTGACTATGTTTGAACCATTCCTGTGACACTAGCGACAGATTCCGATGCTTCACTTCAGGTTTACTGTATCCCTCTGACCTTCTTTTTGACGATGAAACACAGAAATTGCATCGGAATTAAATACAATAGGCACAATGCCGACTTAAGTACAAGAAGACTGACTCTTCTTTTTGTCGATGTTTTGAACATTCCATTGACACTATTTATGGATTCCGATGCTTCACTCCATGTTTACTGTATCCCTTGGACCTTCTTATTGACGATGAAACACAGAAATTGCATCGGAATTAATACAAAAGGCCCATTGCCGACTTAAGTACAAGAAGACTGACTCTTCGTACTGTCCATGCTTTGAACCATTCTTGTGACACTAGTTATAGATTCCGATGCTTCACTTCAGGTTTACTGTTTCCCTTGGACCTTCTTATTGACAATGAAACACAGAAATTGCAATCCGAATTAAATACAAAAGGCAAAATGCCGACATAAGTACACGAAGACTGACTCTTCTTACTGTCTATGTTTGAACCATTTCTGTGACACTAGTTATAGAATCCGATGCTTCACTTCAGGTTTACTGTATCCTTTGGACCATCTTATTGACGATGAATCACAGAAATTGCATCGGAATTAAATAGAAAAGGCACAATGCCGACTTAACTACAAGAAGACTGACTCTTCTTACTGTCTATATTTTGAACCATTCCTGTGACACTAGTTTTAGATTCCGATGCTTCACTTCAGGTTTACTGTATCCCTCTGACATTCTTATTGACGATGAAACACAGAAATGGCATCCGAATTAAACACAAAAGGCACAATGCCGACTTAAGTACAAGAAGACTGACTCTTCTTACTGACTATGCTTTGAACCATTCCTGTGACACTAGTTATAGATTCCGATGCTTCTCTTCAGGTTTACTGTATCCCTATGACCTTCTTATTGACGATGAAACACAGAAATTGCATCGGAATTAAATACAAAAGCAAGAATGCCGACTTAAGTAGAAAAACACTGACTCTTCGTACTGTCTATGCTTTGAACCATTCCTGTGACACTAGTTGTAGATTCCGATGCTTCACTCCATGTTTACTGTATCCCTTGGACCTTCTTATTGACGATGAAACACAGAAATTGCATCGGAATTAAATACAAAAGGCACAATGCCGAGTTAAGTACAAGAAGACTGTCTCTTCTTACTGACTATGTTTTGAACCATTCCTGTGTCACTAGCTTTAGATTCCGATGCTTCACTTTAGGTTTACTGTATCCCTCTGACTTTCTTATTGACGATGAAACACAGAAATGTCATCGTAATTAAATACAAAAGGCACAATGCCGACTTAAGTACAAGAAGACTTACTCTTCCTACTGTCTATGTTTTGAACCATTCCTGTGACACTAGCTTTAGATTCCGATGCTTCACTTCAGGCTTACTGTATCCCTCTGACTTTCTTATTGACGATGAGACACAGAAATGGCATCCGAATTAAACACAAAAGGCACAATGCCGACTTAAGTACAAGAAGACTGACTCTTCCTACTGTCTATGTTTTGAACCATTCCTGTGACACTAGTTATAGATTCCGATGCTTCTCTTCAGCTTTACTGTATCCCTTGTATCTTCTTACTGACGATGAAACACAGAAAGTGCATCGGAATTAAATACAAAAGGCACAATGCCGACTTAAGTACATGAAGACCGACTATTCTTATTGACAATGATTTGAACCATTCCTGTGACACTAGTTATAGATTCCGATGCTTCACTTCAGGTTTACTGTTTCCCTTGGACCTTCTTATTGACAATGAAACACAGAAATTGCTTCGGAATTAAATACAAAAGGCCAAATGCCGACATAAGTACACGAAGACTGACTTTTCTTACTGTCTATTTTTTTGAACCATTTCTGTGACACTAGTTATAGAATCCGATGCTTCACTTCAGGTTTACTGTATCCTTTGGACCTTCTTATTGACGTTAAAACACAGAAATTGCATCCGAATCAAATACAAAAGGCGCAATGCCGACTTAACTACAAGAAGACTGACTCTTGTTACTGTCTATATTTTGAACCATTCCAGTGACACTAGTTATTGATTCCGATGTTTCACTTGAGGTTAACTGTTTCCCTTGAACCTTCTTATTGACGATGAAACACAGAAATTGCATCGGAAGTAAATACAAAAGGCACAATGCCCACTTAAGTACAAGAAGACTGACTCTTCTGACTGTCTATGTTTTGAACCATTCCTGTGACACTAGTTATAGATTCCGATGCTTCGCACCGGGTTTACAGTATCCCTTGGACCTTCTTATTGACAATGAAACACAGAAATTGCATCGGAATTAAATACAAAAGGCCAAATGCCGACATAAGTACACGAAGACTGACTCTTCTTACTATCTATGTTTAGAACCATTTCTGTGACACTAGTTATAGAATCCGATGCTTCACTTCAGGTTTACTGTATCATTTGGACCTTCTTATTGACGATGAATCACAGAAATTGCATCGGAAGTAAATACAAAAGGCACAATGCCGACTTAAGTACAAGAAGACTGACTCTTCCTACTGTCTATGTTTGAACCATTCCTGTGACACTAGTTATAGATTCCGATGCTTCGCTCCAGGTTTACTGTATCCCTTGGACCTTCTTATCGACAATGAAACACAGAAATTGCATCGGAATTAAATACAAAAAGCACAATTCCGACTTAAGAACAAGAAGACTGACTCTTCTTACTGACTATGTTTGAACCATTCCTGTGACTCTAGCGATAGATTCCGATGCTTCACTTCAGGTTTACTGTATCCCTCTGACCTTCTTGTTGACGATGAAACAATGAAATTGCATCGGAATTAAATACAATAGGCACAATGCCGACTTAAGAACAAGAAGACTGACTCTTCTTACTGAGTTTGATTTGAACCATTAGTGTGACACTAGTTATAGATTCCGATGCTTCACTTCAGGTTTACTGTATCCCTTGGACCTTCTTATTGACGATGAAACACAGAAATTGCATCGGAATTAAATAGAAAAGGCACAATGCCAACTTAAGTACAAGAAGACTGACTCTTCCTACTGTCTATGTTTTAAACCATTCCTGTGACACTAGTTATAGATTCCGATGCTTCACTTCAGGTTTACTGCATCCCTTGAACCTTCTTAATGACGATGAAACACAGAAATTGCATCGGAATTAAATACAAAAGGCACAATGCCGACATAAGTACATGAAGACCGACTCTTCCTACTGACTATGTTTTGAACCATTCCTGTGACACTAGTTATAGATTCTGATGCATCACTTGAGGCTTACTGTATCCCTTGGAACTTTTTATTGACGATGAAACACAGAAATTGCATCGGAATTAAATACAAAAGGCACAATGCCGACTTAAGTACAAGAACACTGACTCTCTCTACTGTCTATGTTTTGAACCATTCCAGTGACACTAGTTATAGATTCCGATGCTTCTCTTCAGCTTTACTGTATCCCTTGTATCTTCTTATTGACGATGAAACACAGAAAGTGCATCGGAATTAAATACAAAAGGCACAATGCCGACTTAAGTACATGAAGACCGACTCTTCTTATTGACAATGATTTGAACCATTCCTGTGACACTAGTTATAGATTCCGATGCTTCACTTCAGGTTTACTGTATCCCTTGGTCATTCTTATTGACGATGAAACCCAGAAATTGCATCGGAATTAAATACAAAAGCACAATGCCGACTTAAGTACAAGAAGACTGACTCTTCTTACTGACTATGTTTTGAACCATTGCTGTGACACTAGTTATAGATTACGATGCTTCACTCCATGTTTACTGTATCCCTTGGACCTTCTTATTGACGATGAAACACAGAAATTGCATCGGAATTAAATACAAAAGGCACAATGCCGACTTAAGTACAAGAAGACTGTCTCTTCTTACTGACTATGTTTTGAACCATTCCTGTGACACTAGCCTTAGATTCCGATGCTTCACTTTAGGGTTGCTGCATCCCTCTGACTTTCATATTGACGATGAAACACAGAAATGGCATCGGAATTAAATACAAAAGGCACAATGCCGACTTAAGTACAAGAAGACTGACTCTTCCTACTGTCTATGCTTTGAACCATTCCTGTGACACTAGTTATAGATTCCGATGCTTCACTTCAGGTTTACTGTTTCCCTTGGACCTTCTTATTGACAATGATACACAGAAATTTCATCGGAATGAAATACAAAAGGCAAAATGCCGACATAAGTACGCGACGACTTACTCCTCTTACTGTCTATGTTTTGAACCATTTCTGTGACACTAGTTATTGAATCCGATGCTTCACTTCAGGTTTACTGATTCCTTTGGACCTTCTTATTGACGATGAATCACAGAAATTGCATCGGAATTAAATACAAAAGGCACAATGCCGACTTAACTACAAGAAGACTGACTCTTCTTACTGTCTATATTTTGAACCATTCCAGTGACACTAGTTATAGATTACGATGTTTCACTTGAGGTTAACTGTATCCCTTGAACCTTCTTCTTGACGATGAAACACAGAAATTGCATCGGAAGTAAATACAAAAGGCACAATGCCGACTTAAGTACAAGAAGACTGACTCTTCTTACTGTCAATGTTTTGAACCATTCCTGTGACACTAGTTATAGATTCCGATGCTTCGCTCCAGGTTTACAGTATCCCACTGACCTTGTTATTGACGATGAAACACAGAAATTGCATCGGAATTAAATACAAAATGCACAATGCCGACTTTAGTACAAGAATACTGACTCTTCTTACTGTCTATGTTTTGAACCAATCCTGTGACACTAGTTGTAGATTCTGATGCTTCACTTAAGGTTTACTGTATACTTTGGACCTTCTTATTGACGATGAAACACAGAAATTGCATCGGAATTAAATACAAAAGGCACAATGTCGACTTTAGTACAAGAACACTGACTCTTCCTACTGTCTATGTTTTGAACCATTCCTGTGACACTAGTTATAGATTCCGATGTTTCTCTTCAGCTTTACTGTATCCCTTGTACCTTCTTATTGACGATGAAACACAGAAAGTGCATCAGAATTAAATACAAAAGGCACAATGCCGACTTAAGTACATGAAGACCGACTCTTCTTATTGACAATGATTTGAACCATTCCTGTGACACTAGTTATAGATTCCGATGCTTCACTTCAGGTTTACTGTATCCCTCTGACCTTCTTATTGACGATGAAACACAGAAATTGCATCGGAATTAAATACAAAAGCACAATGCCGACTTAAGTACAAGAAGACTGACTCTTCTTACTGACTATGTTTCGAACCATTCCTGTGACACTAGTTATAGATTCCGATGCTTCACTTCAGGTATACTGTATCCCTTGGACCTTCTTATTGACGATGAAACACAGAAATTGCATCGGAATTAAATACAAAAGGCCAAAAGCCGTCTTAAGAACACGAAGACTGGCTCTTCTTACGGTCTATGTTTTGAACCATTCCTGTGACACTAGTTTTAGATTCCGATGCTACACTCCAGGTTTACTGTATCCCTTGGACCTTCTCATTGACGATGTAACACAGAAATTGCATCGGAATTAAATACAAAAGGCACAATGCCGATTTAAGGACAAGAAGACTGACTCTTCTTACTGACTTTGTTTTGAACCATTCCTGTGACACTAGTTATAGATTCCGATGCTTCACTTCAGGTTTATTTTATCCCTCTGACCTTCTTATTGACGATGAAACACAGAAATTACATCGGAATTAAATAGAAGAGGCACAATGTCGACTTAAGTACAAGAAGATTGACTCTTCTTACTGACTATGTTTTGAACCATTCCTGTGACACTAGTTATAGATTCCGATGCTTCACTTCAGGTTTGCTATATACCTTGGACCTTCTTATTGACGATGAAACACAGAAATTGCATCGGAATTAAATACAAAAGGCACAATGCCAACTTACGTACAAGAAGACTGACTCTTCCTACTGTCTATGTTTTGAACCATTCCTGTGACACTAGTTTTGGATTCCGATGCTTCAGTTCAGGTTTACTGTATCCATCTGACCTTCTTATTGACGATGAAACACAGAAATTGCATCGGAATTAAATACAAAAGGCACAGGGCCGACTTAAGTACAAGAAGACTGACTCTTCCTACTCTCTATGTTTTGAACCATTCCTTTGATACTAGTTATAGATTCCGATGCATCACTTCAGGTTCACTGTATCCCTCTGATCTTATTGCCGATGAAACACAGAAATTGCATCGGAATTAAATAGAAAAGGCACAATGCCGACTTATGGACAAGAAAACTGACTCTTCTTACTGACTATGTTTTGAAACATTCCTGTGACACTAGTTATAAATTCCGATGCTTCACTTCAGGTTTACTGTATGCCTCTGACCTTCTTATTGACGATGAAACACAGAAATTGCATCGGAATTAAATACAAAAGCCACAATGCCGACTTAAGTACAAGAAGTCTGACTCTTCGTACTGTCTATGTTTGGAACCATTCCTGTGACACAAGTTATAGATTCCGATGCTTCCCTTCAGGCTTACTGATTCCCTTCGACCTTCACATTGACGATGAAACACAGAAATTGCATCGGAATTAAATACAAAACTCACAATGCGGACTTAAGTATAAGAAGACTGACTCTTCCTACTGTCCATGTTTTGAACCATTTCTGTGACACTAGTTATAGAGTCCGATGCTTCACTTCAGGTTTACTGTATCCCTTGGACCTTCTTATTGACGATAAATCACAGAAATTGCATCGGAATTAAATTGAAAAGGCACAATGCCGACTTAAGAACAAGAAGACTGACTCTTCTTACTGACTATGTTTTGAACCATTCCTGTGACACTAGTTATAGATTCCGATGCTTCACTTCAGGTTTACTGTATCCCTTGGACCTTCTTATTGACGATGAAACACAGAAATTGCATCGGAATTAAATACCAAAGGCAAAATGCCGACTAAAGAACACGAAGACTGGCTCTTCTTACGGTCTATGTTTTGAACCATTCCTGTGACACTAGTTTTAGATTCCGATGCAACACTCCAGGTTTACTGTATCCCTTGGACCTTCTTATTGACGATGAAACACAGAAATTGCATCGGAATTAAATACAAAAGCCACAATGCCGACTTAAGTACAAGAAGTCTGACTCTTCGTACTGTCTATGTTTGGAACCATTCCTGTGACACAAGTTATAGATTCCGATGCTTCCCTTCAGGCTTACTGATTCCCTTCGACCTTCACATTGACGATGAAACACAGAAATTGCATCGGAATTAAATACAAAACTCACAATGCGGACTTAAGTATAAGAAGACTGACTCTTCCTACTGTCCATGTTTTGAACCATTTCTGTGACACTAGTTATAGAGTCCGATGCTTCACTTCAGGTTTACTGTATCCCTTGGACCTTCTTATTGACGATAAATCACAGAAATTGCATCGGAATTAAATTGAAAAGGCACAATGCCGACTTAAGAACAAGAAGACTGACTCTTCTTACTGACTATGTTTTGAACCATTCCTGTGACACTAGTTATAGATTCCGATGCTTCACTTCAGGTTTACTGTATCCCTTGGACCTTCTTATTGACGATGAAACACTGAAATTGCATCGGAATTAAATACAAAAGGCACAATGCCGACTTAAGTACAAGAAGACTGCCTCTTTTTACTGTATATGTTTGAACCATTCCTGTGACACTAGTTATAGATTCCGATGCTTCACTTCAGGTTTGCTGTATCCCTCTGACCTTCTTAGTGGCGATGAAACACAGAAATTGCATCGGAATTAAATACAAATGGCAAAATGCCGACTTAAGTACATGAAGGCTGACTCTTCTTACCGTCTATGTTTTGAACCAATCCTGTGACACTAGTTGTAGATTCCGATGCTTCACTTCAGGTTTACTGTATCCCTTGGACCTTCTTATTGACGATGAAACACAGATATTGCATTGGAATTAAATACAAAAGGCTCAATGCCGACTTAAGTACAAGAAGACTGACTCTTCTTACTGTCTATGTTTTGAACCATTCCTGTGACACTAGTTGTAGATTCCGATGCTTCACTCCAGGTTTACTATATCACTTGGACCTTGTTATTGACGATGAAACACAGAAATTGCATCGGAATTTAATACAAAAGGAACAATGCCGACCTAAGGACAAGAAGACTGACTCTTCTTACTGAGTGTATTTTGAACCATTCCTGTGACACTAGTTATAGGTTCCGATGCTTCACTTCAGGTTTACTGTATCCCTCTGACCTTCCTATTGACGATGAAACTCAGAAATAGCATCAGAATTAAATACAAAAGGCACAATGCCGACTTAAGTACAAGAAGACTGACTCTTCTTACTGTCTATGTTTTGAACCATTCCATTGACACTAGTTACAGATTCCAATGCTTCACTACAGGTTTACTGTATCCCTTGGACCTTCTTATTGACGATGAAACACAGAAATTGCATCGGAATTAAATACAAATGGCAAAATGCCGACATAAGTACACGAAGACTGAATCTTCTTACTGTCTATGTTTCGAATCATTCCTGTGACACCAGTTATAGATTCCGATGCTTCACTCCTGGTTTATTGTATCTCTCTGACCTTCTTATTGACGATGAAACACAGAAATTGCATCGGAATTAAATAGAAAAGGCACAATGCCGACTTAAGTACAAGAAGACTGACTCTTCTTACTGTCTATGTTTTGAACCATTCCTGTGACACTAGTTATAGATTCCGATGCTTCACTCCAGGTTTACTGTATCCCTTGGACCTTCTTATTGACGATGGAACACAGAAATTGCATCGGAATTAAATGCAACATGCACAATGCCGACTTAAGTACAAGAAGACTGACTCTTCTTTCTGACTATGTTATGAACCATTCCTGTGACACTAGTTATAGATTCCGATGCTTCGCTTCAGGTTTACTGTATACTTTGGGCCTTCTTATTGACGATGAAACACAGAAATTGCATCGGAATTAAATACAAAAGGCACAGTGCCGACTTAAGTACAAGAAGACTGACTCTTCTTACTGTCTATATTTTGAACCATTCCAGTGACACTAGTTATAGATTCCGATGCTTCACTTCAGGTATACTGTATCCCTTGGACCTTCTTATTGACAATGAAAATCTGAAATTGCATCGGAACTAAATACAAAAGGCACAATGCCGAATTAAGTACAAGAAGACCGACTCTTCTTATTGTCTATGTTTTGAACCATGACTGTGACTCTAGATATAGATTCCGGTGCTTCACTCCAGGTTTACTGTATCCCTTGGACCTACTTATTGACGATGAAACACAGAAATTGCATCGGAATTATATACAAAAGGCACAATGCCGACTTAAGTAAAAGAAGACTGACTCTTCTTACTTTATATGTTTGAACCATTCCTGTGACACTAGTTATAGATTGCGATGCTTCACTTCAGGTTTACTGTATCCCTCTGACCTTCTTATTGACAGTGAAACACAGAAATTGCATCGGAATTAAATACGAAAAGAAAAATGCCGACATAAGTACAAGAAGACTGACTCTTCTTACTGACTATGTTTTGAACATTCCTGTGACACTAGTTATAGATTCCGATGCTTGACTTCAGGTTTATGGTATCCCTTGAACCTTCTTATTCACGATAAAACACAGAAATTGCATAGGAATTAAATACAAAAGGCACAATGCCGACTTAAGTACAAGAACACTGACTCTTCCAACTGTCTATGTTTTGAACCATTCCTGTGACACTAGTTATAGATTCCGACGCTTCACTTCAGGTTTACTGTATCCCTTGTACCTTCTTATTGACGATGAAACACAGAAATTGCATCGGAATTAAATACAAAAGGCACAATGCCGACTTAAGTACATGAAGACCGACTCTTCTTATTGACAATGATTTGAACCTTTCCTGTGATACTAGTTATAGATTGCGATGCTTCACTTCAGGTTTACTGTATCCCTTGGACATTCTTATTGACGATGAAACACGGAAATTGCATCGGAATTAAATACAAAAGGCACAATGCCGACTTAAGTACAAGAAGACTGACTCTTCTTACTGTCTATGTTTTGAACCATTCCTGTGACACTAGTTATCGATTCCGATGCTTCACTCCAGGTTTACTATATCCCTTGGACCTTCTTATTGACGATGAAACACAGAAATTGAATCGGAATTAAATACAAAAGGCACAATGCCGACTTAAGGACAAGAAGACTGACTCCTCTTACTGACTATGTTTTGAACCATTCTTGTGACACTAGTTATAGATTCCGATGCTTCACTTCAGGTTTACTGTATCGCTTGGACCTTCTTATTGACGATGAAACACAGAAATTGCATCGGAATTACATACAAAAGTCAAAATGCCGACTTAAGAACACGAAGACTGACTCTTCTTACGGTCTATGTTTTGTACCATTCTTGTGACACTAGTTATAGATTCCGATGCTACACTCAAGGTTTACTGTATCCCTGGGACCTTCTTATTGACGATGAAACACAGAAATTGCATCGGAATTAAATAAAAAAGCACAATGCCGACTTAAGGACAAGAAGACTGACTCTTCTTACTGACTTTCTTTTGAACCATTAGTGTGTCACTAGTTATAGATTCCGATGCTTCACTTCAGGTTTACTGTATCCCTTGGACCCTCTTATTGACGATGAAACACAGAAATTGCATCGGAATTAAATAGAAAAGGCACAATGCCGACTTAAGTACAAGAAGACTGACTCTTCTTACTGTATATGTTTTAACCATTCCTGTGACACTAGTTATAGATTCCGATGCTTCACTTCAGGTTTACTGTATCCCTCTGACCTTCTTATTGACGATGAAACACAAAATTGCATCGGAATTAAATAGAAAAGGCACAATGCCGCCTTACGTACAGGAAGACTGACTCTTCCTACTGACTATGTTTTGAACCATTCCTGTGACACTAGTTTTGGATTCCGATGCTTCACTTCAGTTTTACTGTATACCTCTGACCTTCTTAGTGACGATGAAACACAGAAATTGCATCGGAATTAAATACAAAAGGCACAATGACGACTTAAGTACAAGAAGACTGACTCTTCTTACTGTATATGTTTTAACGATTCCTGTAACACTAGTTATTGATTCTGATGCTTCACATCAGGTTTACAGTATCCCTCTGACCTTTTTAGTGACGATGAAACACAGAAATTGCATCGGAATTGAATAGAAAAGGCACAATGCCGACTTAAGTACATGAAGGCTGACTCTTCTTACCGTCTATGTTTTGAACCAATTCTGTGACACTAGTTGTAGATTCCGATGCTTCACTTCAGGTTTACTGTGTCCCTTGGACCTTCTTATTGACGATGAAACACAGAAATTGCATAGGACTTAAATGCAAAAGGCACAATGCCGACTTAAGTAATGGAACACTTACTCTTCCAACTGTCTATGTTTTGAACCATTTCTGTGACACTAGTTATAGATTCCGACGCTTCACTTCAGGTTTACTGTATCCCTTGTACCTTCTTATTGACGATGAAACACAGAAATTGCATCGGAATTAAATACAAAATGCACAATGCCGACTTAAGTACATGAAGACCGACTCTTCTTATTGACAATGATTTGAACCATTCCTGTGATACTAGTTATAGATTCAGATGCTTCACTTCAGGTTTACTGTATCCCTTGGACATTTTTATTGACTATGAAACGCAGAAATTGCATCGAAATTGAATACAAAAGGCACAACGCCGACTTAAGTACAAGAAGACTGACTCTTCTTACTGTCTATGTTCTGAACCATTCCTGTGACTCTAGTTGTAGATTCCGATGCTTCACCCCAGGTTTACTGTATCCCTTGGACCTTCTTATTGACGATGAAACACAGAAATTGCATCGGAATTAAATATAAAACGCACAATGCCGACTTAAGGGCAAGAAGACTGACTCTTCTTACTGACTATGCTTTTAACCATTCCTGTGACACTAGTTATAGGTTCCGATGCTTCACTTCAGGCTTACTGTATCCCTCTGACCTTCTTATTGACGATGAAACTCAGAAATTGCATCGGAATTAAACACAAAAGGCACAATGCCGACTTAAGTACAAGAAGACTGACTCTTCTTACTGTCTATGTTTTGAACCATTCCATTGACACTAGTTATAGATTCCGATGCTCCACTTCAGGTTTACTGTATCCCCCTGACCTTCTTAGTGACGATGAAACACAGAAATTGCATCGGAAATAAATAGAAAAGGCACAATGCCGACTTAAGTACAAGAAGGCTGACTCTTCTTACCGTCTATGTTTTGAACCAATCCTGTGACACTAGTTGTAGATTCCTATGCTTCACTTCAGGTTTACTGTATCCCTTGGACCTTCTTATTGACGATGAAACACAGAAATTGCATAGGAATTAAATACAAAAGGCAAAATGCAGACTTAAGAGCACGAAGACTGACTCTTCTTACGGTCTATGTTTTGAACCATTCCTGTGACACTAGTTATAGATTCCGATGCTACACTCCAAGTTTACTGTATCCCTTGGACCTTCTTATTGACGATGAAACACAGAAATTGCATCGGAATTAAAAACAAAAGGCTAAATGCCGACTTAAGAACACGAAGACTGATTCTTCTTACTGTCTTTGTTTTGAACCATTCCTGTGACACTAGTTATAGATTAAGATGCTTCACTTCAGGTTCATTGAATCCCTCCGACCTTCTTATTGACGATGAAACACAGAAATTGCATCGTAATTAAATAGCAAAGGCACAATGTCGACATAAGTACAAGAAGACTGACTGTTCTTACTGTCTATGTTCTGAACCATTCCTGTGACACTAGTTATAGATTCCGATGCTTCACTTCAGGTTTACTGTATCCCTTGGACCTTCTTATTGACGATGAAACACTGAAATTGCATCGGAATTAAATACAAAAGGCACAATGCCGACTTAAGTACAAGATCACCGAATCTTCTTATTGCCTATGTTTTGAACCAATACTGTGACTCTAGTTATAGATTCCGGTGCTTCACTCCAGGTTTACTGTATCCCTTGGACCTACTTATTGACGAAGAAACACAGAAATTGCATCGGAATTAAATACAAAAGGCACAATGCCGACTTAAGTACAAGAAGACTGACTCTTCTTACTGTATATGTTTTAGCCATTCCTGTGACACTAGTTATAGATTCCGATGCTTCACTTCAGGTTTACTGTATCCCTCTGACCTTCTTAGTGACGATGAAACACAGAAATTGCATCGGAATTAAATAGAAAAGGCACAATGCCGACATAAGTACATGAAGGCTGACTCTTCTTACCGTCTATGTTTTGAACCAATTCTGTGACACTAGTTGTAGATTCCAATGCTTCACTTCAGGTTTACTGTATCCCTTGGACCTTCTTATTGACGATGAAACACAGAAATTGCATAGGACTTAAATACAAAAGGCACGATGCCGACATAAGTACAAGAACACTTACTCTTCCAACTATCTATGTTTTTAACCATTCCTGTGACACTAGTTATAGATTCCGACGCTTCACTTCAGGTTTACTGTATCCCTTGTAACCTTTTTATTGACGATGAAACACAGAAATTGTATCGGAATTAAATACAAAATGCACAATGCCGACTTAAGTACATGAAGACCGACTCTTCTTATTGACAATGATTTGAACCATTCCTGTGATACTAGTTATAGATTCAGATGCTTCACTTCAGGTTTACTTTATCCCTTGGACATTTTTATTGACTATGAAACACAGAAATTGCATCGAAATTGAATACAAAACGCACAACGCCGACTTAAGTACAAGAAGACTGACTCTTCTTACTGTCTATGTTTTGAACCATTCCTGTGACACTAGTTGTAGATTCCGATGCTTCACTCCAGGTTTACTATATCCCTTGGACCGTCTTATTGACGATGAAACACAGAAATTGCATCGGAATTAAATACAAAAGGCACAATGCCGACTTAAGGACAAGAAGAATGACTCTTCTTACTGACTATGTTTTGAACCATTCCTGTGACACTAGTTATAGGTTCCGATGCTTCACTACAGGTTTACTGTATCCCTCTGACCTGCTTATTGACGATGTAACTCAGAAATAGCATCGGAATTAAACACAAAAGGCACAATGCGGACTTAAGTACAAGAAGACTGACTCTTCTTACTGACTATGTTTTGAACCATTCCTGTGACACTAGTTATAGGTTCCGATGCTTCACTTCAGGTTTACTGTATCCCTCTGACCTTAATATTGACGGTGAAACTCAGAAATAGCATCGGAATTAAACACAAAAGGCACAATGCCGACTTAAGTACAAGAAGACTGACTCTTCTTACTGTCTATGTTTTGAACCATTCCATTGAGACTAGTTACAGAATCCGATGCTTCACTCCAGGTTTACTGTATCCCTTGGACCTTCTTATTGGCGATGAAACACAGAAATTGCATCGGAATTAAATACAAAAGGCACAATGCCGACTTAAGTACAAGAAGACTGACTCTTCTTACTTACTATGTTTTGAACCATTCCTGTGACACTAGTTATGGGTTCCGATGCTTCACTTCAGGTTTACTGTATACTTTGGACGTTCTTATTGACGATGAAACACAGAAATTGCATCGGAATTAAATACAAAAGGCACAATGCCGACTTCAGTACAAGAAGACTGACTCTTCTTACTGTTTATATTTTGAACCATTCCAGTGACACTAGTTATAGATTCCGATGCTTCACTTCAGGTTTACTGTATCCCTTGGACCTTCGTATTGACTATGTACCACTGAAATTGCATCGGAATTAAATACAAAAGGCACAATGCCGACTAAAGTACAAGCAGACCGACTCTTCTTATTGTCTATGTTTTGACCCATTACTGTGACTCTAGTTATAGATTCCGGTGCTTCACTCCACGTTTACTGTATCCCTTGGACCAACTTATTGACGATGAAACACAGAAATTGCATCGGAATTAAATACAAAAGGAACAATGCCGACTTAAGTACAAGAAGACTGACTCATCTTACTGGATATGTTTGAACCATTCCCGTGACACTAGTTATAGATTCCGATGCTCCACTTCAGGTTTACTGTATCCCTCTGACCTTCTTACTGACGATGATACACAGAAATTGCATCGGAAATAAATAGAAAAGGCACAATGCCGACTTAAGTACGAGAAGGCTGACTCTTCTTACCGTATATGTTTAGAACCAATCCTGTGACACTAGTTGTGGATCCGATGCTTCACTTCAGGTTTACTGTATCCCTTGGACCTTCTTATTGACGATGAAACACAGAAAATGCCTAGGATTTAAATACAAAAGGCAAAATGCCGACTTAAGAGCACGAAGACTGACTCTTCTTACGGTCTGTGTTTTGAACCATTCCTGTTACACTAGTTATAGATTCCGATGCTACACTCCAGGTTTACTGTATCCCTTGGACCTTCTTATTGACGATGAAACACAGAAATTGCATCGGAATTAAATACAAAAGGCACAATGCCGACATAAGTACAAGAAGACTGACTCTTCTTACTGTATATGTTTTAACCATTCCTGTGACACTAGTTATAGATTCCGATGCTTCACTTCAGGTTTACTGTATCCCTCTGACCTTCTTAGTGACGATGAAACACAGAAATTGCATCGGAATTAAATAGAAAAGGCACAATGCCGACATAAGTACATGAAGGCTGACTCTTCTTACCGTCTATGTTTTGAACCAATTCTGTGACACTAGTTGTAGATTCCGATGCTTCACTTCAGGTTTACTGTATCCCTTGGACCTTCTTATTGACGATGAAACACAGAAATTGCATAGGACTTAAATACAAAAGGCACAATGCCGACTTAAGTACAAGAACACTTACTCTTCCAACTGTCTATGTTTTGAACCCTTCCCTTGACACTAGTTATAGATTCCGACGCTTCACTTCAGGTTTACTGTATCCCTTGTACCTTTTTATTGACGATGAAACACAGAAATTGCATCGGAATTAAATACAAAATGCACAATGCCGACTTAAGTACATGAAGACTGACTCTTCTTATTGACAATGATTTGAACCATTCCTGTGATACTAGTTATAGATTCAGATGCTTCACTTCAGGTTTACTGTACCCCTTGGACATTTTTATTGACTATGAAACACAGAAATTGCATCGAAATTGTATACAAAACGCACAACGCCGACTTAAGTACAAGAAGACTGACTCTTCTTACTGTCTATGTTTTGAACCATTCCTGTGACACTAGTTGTAGATTCCGATGCTTCACTCCAGGTTTACTATATCCCTTGGACCTTCTTATTGACGATGAAACACAGAAATTGCATCGGTATTAAATACAAAAGGCACAATGCCGACTTAAGGACAAGAAGAATGACTCTTCTTACTGACTATGTTTTGAACCATTCCTGTGACACTAGTTATAGGTTCCGATGCTTCACTTCAGGTTTACTGTATCCCTCTGACCTTCTTATTGACGATGAAACTCAGAAATAGCATCGGAATTAAACACAAAAGGCACAATGCCGACTTAAGTACAAGAAGACTGACTCTTCTTACTGTCTATGTTTTGAACCATTCCATTGACACTAGTTACAGATTCCGATGCTTCACTCCAGGTTTACCGTATCCCTTGGACCTTCAAATTGGCGATGAAACACAGAAATTGCATCGGAATTAAATACAAAAGGCACAATTCCGACTTAAGGACAAGAAGACTGACTCTTCTTACTTACTATGTTTTGAACCATTCCTGTGACACTAGTTATGGGTTCCGATGCTTCACTTCAGGTTTACTGTATACTTTGGACGTTCTTATTGACGATGAAACACAGAAACTGCATCGGAATTAAATACAAAAGGCACAATGCCGACTTCAGTACAAGAAGACTGACTCTTCTTACTGTCTATATTTTGAACCATTCCAGTGACACTAGTTATAGATTCCGATGCTTCGCTTCAGTTTTACTGTATCCCTTGGACCTTCTTATTGACGATGTAACACTGAAATTGCATCGGAATTAAATACAAAAGGCACAATGCCGACTAAATTACAAGAACACCAACTCTTCTTATTGTCTATGTTTTGAACCATTACTGTGACTCTAGTTATAGATTCCGGTGCTTCACTCCAGGTTTACTGTATCCCTCTGACCTTCTTAGTGACGATGAAACACAGAAATTGCATCGGAAATAAATAGAAAAGGCACAATGCCGACTTAAGTACAAGAAGGCTGACTCATCTTACCGTCTATGTTTTGAACCAATCCTGTGACACTAGTTGTAGATTCCGATGCTTCCCTTCAGGTTTACTGTATCCCTTGGACCTTCTTATTGACGATGAAACACAGAAATTGCATAGGAATTAAATACAAAATGCAAAATGCCGACTTCAGAGCACGAAGACTGACTCTTCTTACGGTCTATGTTTTGAACCATTCCTGTGACACTCGTTATAGATTCCGATGCTACACTCCAGGTTTACTGTATCCCTTGGACCTTCTTATTGACGATGAAACACAGAAATTGCATCGGAATTAAATACAAAAGGCAAAATGCCGAATTAAGAACACGAAGACTGACCCTTCTTACTGTCTTTGTTTTGAACCATTTCTGTGACACTAGTTATAGATTAAGGTGCTTCACTTCAGGTTCATTGAATCCCTCTGACCTTCTTACTGACGATGAAACACAGAAATTGCATCGGAATTAAATAGCAAAGGCACAATGTCGTCATAAGTACAAGACGACTGACTGTTCTTACTGTCTATGATCTGAACCATTCCTGTGACACTAGTTATAGATTCCGATGCTTCACTTCAGGTTTACTGTATCCCTTGGACCTTCTTATTGACGATGAAACACTGAAATTGCATCCGAATTAAATACAAAAGGAACAATGCCGACTTAAGTACAAGAACACCGAATCTTCTTATTGCCTATGTTTTGAACCAATACTGTGACTCTAGTTATAGATTCCGGTGCTTCACTCCAGGTTTACTGTATCCCTTGGACCTACTTATTGACGATGAAACACAGAAATTGCATCGGAATTAAATACAAAAGGCACAATGCCGACTTAAGTACAAGAAGACTGACTCTTCTTACTGTATATGTTTTAACCATTCCTGTGTCACTAGTTATAGATTCCGAAGCTTCACTTCAGGTTTACTGTATCCCTCTGACCTTCTTAATGACGATGAAACACAGAAATTGCATCGGAATTAAATAGAAAACGCACAATGCCGACTTAAGTACATGAAGGCTGACTCTTCTTACCGTCTATGTTTTGAACCAATTCTGTGACACTAGTTGTAGATTCCGATGCTTCACTCCAGGTTTACTATATCCCTTGGACCATCTTATTGACGATGAAACACAGAAATTGCATCGGAATTAAATACAAAAGGCACAATGCCGACTTAAGGACAAGAAGAACGACTCTTCTTACTGACTATGTTTTGAACCATTCCTGTGAAACTAGTTATAGGTTCCGATTCTTCACTTCAGGTTTACTGTATCCCTCTGACCTTCTTATTGACGATGAAACTCAGAAATAGCATCGGAATTAAACACAAAAGGCACAATGCCGACTTAAGTACAAGAAGACTGACTCTTCCTACTGACTATGTTTTGAACCATTCCTGTGACACTAGTTATAGGTTCCGATTCTTCACTTCAGGTTTACTGTATCCCTCTGACCTTCTTATCGACGATGAAACTCAGAAATAGCATCGGAATTAAACACAAAAGGCACAATGCCGACTTAAGTACAAGAAGACTGACTCTTCTTACTGACTATGTTTTGAACCATTCCTGTGACACTAGTTATGGGTTCCGATGCTTCACTTGAGGTTTACTGTATGCTTTGGACGTTCTTATTGACGATGAAACACAGAAATTGCATCGGAATTAAATACAAAAGGCACAATGCCGACTTCAGTACAAGAAGACTGACTCTTCTTACTGTCTATATTTTGAACCATTCCAGTGACACTAGTTATAGATTCCGATGCTACACTTCAGGTTTACTGTATCCCTTGGACCTTCTTATTGTCGATGTAACACTGAAATTGTATCGGAATTAAATACAAAAGGCACAATGCCGACTAAAGTACACGAAGACCGACTCTTCTTATTGTCTATGTTTTGAACCATTACTGTGACTCTAGTTATAGATTCCGGTGCTTCACTCCAGGTTTACTGTATCCCTTGGACCTTCTTATTGGCGATGAAACACAGAAATTGCATCGGAATTAAATACAAAAGGCACAATGCCGACTTAAGGACAAGAAGACTGACTCTTCTTACTTACTATGTTTTGAACCATTCCTGTGACACTAGTTATGGGTTCCGATGCTTCACTTCAGGTTTACTGTATACTTTGACGTTCTTATTGACGATGAAGCACAGAAATTGCATCGGAATTAAATACAAAAGGCACAATGCCGACTTCAGTACAAGAAGACTGACTCTTCTTACTGTCTATATTTTGAACCATTCCAGTGACACTAGTTATAGATTCCGATGCTTCACTTCAGTTTTACTGTATCCCTTGGACCTTCTTATTGACGATGTAACACTGAAATTGCATCGGAATTAAATACAAAAGGCACAATGCCGACTAAAGTACAAGAAGACCGACTCTTCTTATTGTCTATGTTTTGAACCATTACTGTGACTCTAGTTATAGATTCCGGTGCTTCACTCCAGGTTTACTGTATCCCTTGGACCTACTTATTGACGATGAAACACAGAAATTGTATCGGAATTAAATACAAAAGGCACAATGCCGACTTAAGTACTAGAAGACTGACTCATCTTACTGTATATGTTTGAACCATTCCCGTGACACTAGTTATAGATTCCGATGCTCCACTTCAGGTTTACTGTATCCCTCTGACCTTCTTAGTGACGATGAAACACAGAAATTGCATCGGAAATAAATAGAAAAGGCACAATGCCGACTTAAGTACAAGAAGGCTGACTCATCTTACCGTCTATGTTTTGAACCAATCCTGTGAAACTAGTTGTGGATTCCGATGCTTCACTTCAGGTTTACTGTATCCCTTGGACCTTCTTATTGACGATGAAACACAGAAATTGCATCGGAATTAAATACAAAAAGCAAAATGCCGAATTAAGAACACGAAGACTGACCCTTCTTACTGTCTTTGTTTTGAACCATTCCTGTGACACTAGTTATAGATTAAGGTGCTTCACTTCAGGTTCATTGAATCCCTCTGACCTTCTTACCGACGATGAAACACAGAAATTGCATCGGAATTAAATAGCAAAGGCACAATGTCGACATAAGTACAAGACGACTGACTGTTCTTACTGTCTATGTTCTGAACCATTCCTGTGACACTAGTTATAGATTCCGATGCTTCACTTCAGGTTTACTGTATCCCTTGGACCTTCTTATTGACGATGAAACACTGAAATTGCATCGGAATTAAATACAAAAGGAACAATGCCGACTTAAGTACAAGAACACCGAATCTTCTTATTGCCTATGTTTTGAACCAATACTGTGACTCTAGTTATAGATTCCGGTGCTTCACTCCAGGTTTACTGTATCCCTTGGACCTACTTATTGACGATGAAACACAGAAATTGCATCGGAATTAAATACAAAAGGCACAATGCCGACTTAAGTACAAGAAGACTGACTCTTCTTACTGTATATGTTTTAACCATTCCTGGGACACTAGTTATAGATTCCGAAGCTTCACTTCAGGTTTACTGTATCCCTCTGACCTTCTTAATGACGATGAAACACAGAAATTGCATCGGAATTAAATACAAAAGGCACAATGCCGACTTAAGGACAAGAAGAATGACTCTTCTTACTGACTATGCTTTGAACCATTCCTGTGACACTAGTTATAGGTTCCGATGCTTCACTTCAGGTTTACTGTATCCCTCTGACCTTCTTATTGACGATGAAACTCAGAAATAGCATCGGAATTAAACACAAAAGGCACAATGCCGACTTAAGTACAAGAAGACTGACTCTTCCTACTGACTATGTTTTGAACCATTCCTGTGACACTAGTTATAGGTTCCGATGCTTCACTTCAGGTTTACTGAATCCCTCTGACCTTCTTATCGACGATGAAACTCAGAAATAGCATCGGAATTAAACACAAAAGGCACAATGCCGACTTAAGTACAAGAAGACTGACTCTTCTTACTGTCTATGTTTTGAACCATTCCATTGACACTAGTTACAGATTCCGATGCTTAACTCCAGGTTTACTGTATCCCTTGGACCATCTTATTGACGATGAAACAAAGAAATTGCATCGGAATTAAATACAAAATGCACAATGCCGACTTAAGGACAAGAAGACTGACTCTTCTTACTGACTATGTTTTGAACCATTCCTGTGACACTAGTTATGGGTTCCGATGCTTCACTTCAGGTTTACTGTATACTTTGGACGTTCTTATTGACGATGAAACACAGAAATTGCATCGGAATTAAATACAAAAGGCACAATGCCGACTTCAGTACAAGAAGACTGACTCTTCTTACTGTCTATATTTTGAACCATTCCAGTGACACTAGTTATAGATTCCGATGCTACACTTCAGGTTTACTGTATCCCTTGGACCTTCTTATTGTCGATGTAACACTGAAATTGTATCGGAATTAAATACAAAAGGCACAATGCCGACTAAAGTACACGAAGACCGACTCTTCTTATTGTCTATGTTTTGAACCATTACTGTGACTCTAGTTATAGATTCCGGTGCTTCACTCCGGTTTACTGTATCCCTTGGACCTTCTTATTGGCGATGAAACACAGAAATTGCATCGGAATTAAATACAAAAGGCACAATGCCGACTTAAGGACAAGAAGACTGACTCTTCTTACTTACTATGTTTTGAACCATTCCTGTGACACTAGTTATGGCTTCCGATGCTTCACTTCAGGTTTACTGTATACTTTGGACGTTCTTATTGACGATGAAACACAGAAATTGCATCGGAATTAAATACAAAAGGCACAATGCCGACTTCAGTACAAGAAGACTGACTCTTCTTACTGTCTATATTTTGAACCATTCCAGTGACACTAGTTATAGATTCCGATGCTCCACTTCAGGTTTACTGTATCCCTCTGACCTTCTTAGTGACGATGAAACCCAGAAATTGCATCGGAAATAAATAGAAAAGGCACAATGCCGACTTAAGTACAAGGAGGCTGACTCTTCTTACCGTCTATGTTTTGAACCAATCCTGTGATACTAGTTGTATTTTCCGATGCTTCACTTCAGGTTTACGGTATCCCTTGGACCTTCTTATTGACGATGAAACACAGAAATTGCATAGGAATTAAATACAAAAGGCAAAATGCCGACTTAAGAGCACGAAGACTGACTCTTCTTACGGTCTATGATTTGAACCATTCCTGTGACACTAGTTATAGATTCCGATGCTACACTCCAGGTTTACTGTATCCCTTGGATCTTCTTAATGACGATGAAACACAGAAATTGCATCGGAATTAAATACAAAAGGCAAAATGCCGAATTAAGAACACGAAGACTGACTCTTCTTACTGTCTTTGTTTTGAACCATTCCTGTGACACTAGTTATAGATTAAGATGCTTCACTTCAGGTTCATTGAATCCCTCTGACCTTCTTATTGACGATGAAACACAGAAATTGCATCGGAATTAAATAGCAAAGGCACAATGTCGACATAAGTACAAGAAGACTGACCGTTCTTACTGTCTATGTTCTGAACCATTCCTGTGACACTAGTTATGGATTCCGATGCTTCACTTCAGTTTTACTGTATCCCTTGGACCTTCTTATTGACGATGTAACACTGAAATTGCATCGGAATTAAATACAAAAGGCACAATAACGACTAAAGTACAAGAAGACCGACTCTTCTTATTGTCTATGTTTTGAACCATTACTGTGACTCTAGTTATAGATTCCGGTGCTTCACTACAGGTTTACTGTATCCCTTGGACCAACTTATTGACGATGAAACACAGAAATTGCATCGGAATTAAATACAAAAGGCACAATGCCGACTTAAGTACAAGAAGACTGACTCATCTTACTGTATATGTTTGAACCATTCCCGTGACACTAGTTATAGATTCCGATGCTCCACTTCAGGTTTACTGTATCCCTCTGACCTTCTTAGTGACGATGAAACACAGAAATTGCATCGGAAATTAATAGAAAAGGCACAATGCCGACTTAAGTACAAGAAGGCTGACTCTTTTTACCGTCTATGTTTTGAACCATTCCTGTGACACTAGTTGTAGATTCCGACGCTTCACTCCAGGTTTACTATATCCCTTGGACCTTCTTATTGACGATGAAACACTGAAATTGCATCGGAATTAAATACAAAAGGCACAATGCCGACTTAAGGACAAGAAGAATGACTCTTCTTACTGACTATGTTTTGAACCATTCCTGTGACACTAGTTATAGGTTCCGATGCTTCACTTCAGGTTTACTGTATCCCTCTGACCTTCTTATTGACGATGAAACTCAGAAATAGCATCGGAATTAAACACAAAAGGCACAATGCCGACTTAAGTACAAGAAGACTGACTCTTCTTACTGACTATGTTTTGAACCATTCCTGTGACACTAGTTATAGGTTCCGATGCTTCACTTCAGGTTTACTGTATCCCTTGGACCTTCTTATTGACGATGAAACACTGAAATTGCATCGGAATTAAATACAAAAGGCACAATGCCGACTTAAGTACAAGATCACCGAATCTTCTTATTGCCTATGTTTTGAACCAATACTGTGACTCTAGTTATAGATTCCGGTGTTTCACTCCAGGTTTACTGTATCCCTTGGACCTACTTATTGACGATGAAACACAGAAATTGCATCGGAATTAAATACAAAATGCACAATGCCGACTTAAGTACATGAAGACCGACTCTTCTTATTGACAATGATTTGAACCATTCCTGTGACACTAGTTATAGATTCCGAAGCTTTACTTCAGGTTTACTGTATCAATCTGATCTTCTTAGTGACGATGAAACACAGAAATTGCATCGGAATTAAATAGAAAAAGCACAACGCCGACTTAAGTACATGAAGGCTGACTCTTCTTACCGTCTATGTTTTGAACCAATTCTGTGACACTAGTTGTAGATTCCGATGCTTCACTTCAGGTTTACTGTATCCCTTGGACCTTCTTATTGACGATGAAACACAGAAATTGCATAGGACTTAAATACAAAAGGCACAATGCCGACTTAAGTACAAGAACACTTAATCTTCCAACTGTCTATGTTTTGAACCATTCCTGTGACACTAGTTATAGATTCCGACGCTTCACTTCAGGTTTACTGTATCCCTTGTACCTTCGTATTGACGATGAAACACAGAAATTGCATCGGAATTAAATACAAAATGCACAATGCCGACTTAAGTACATGAAGACCGACTCTTCTTATTGACAATGATTTGAACCGTTCCTGTGAAACTAGTTATAGATTCCGATGCTTCACTTCAGGTTTACTGTATCCCTTGCACATTTTTGTAGACTATGAAACACAGAAATTGCATAGAAATTGAATACAAACGCACAACGCCGACTTAAGTACAAGTAGACTGACTCTTCTTACAGTCTATGTTTTGAACCATTCCTGTGACACTAGTTGTAGATTCCGATGCTTCACTCCAGGTTTAATATATCCCTTGGACCTTCTTATTGACGATGAAACACTGAAATTGCATCGGAATTAAATACAAAAGGCACAATGCCGACTTAAGGACAAGAAGAATGACTCTTCTTACTGACTATGTTTTGAACCATTCCTGTGACACTAGTTATAGGTTCCGATGCTTCACTTCAGGTTTACTGTATCCCTCTGACCTTCTTATTGACGATGAAACTCAGAAATAGCATCGGAATTAAACACAAAAGGCAAAATGCCGACTTAAGTACAAGAAGACTGACTCTTCTTACTGACTATGTTTTGAACCATTCCTGTGACACTAGTTATAGGTTCCGATGCTTCACTTCAGGTTTACTGTATCCCTCTGACCTTCTTATTGACGATGAAACTCAGAAATAGCATCGGAAGTAAACACAAAAGGCACAATGCCGACTTAAGTACAAGAAGACTGACTCTTCTTACTGTCTATATTTTGAACCATTCCAGTGACACTAGTTATAGATTCCGATGCTTCACTTCAGGTTTACTGTATCCCTTGGAGCTTCTTATTGTCGATGTAACACTGAAATTGCATCGGAATTAAATACAAAAGGCACAATGCCGACTAAAGTACAAGAAGACCGAATCTTCTTATTGTCTATGCTTTGAACCATTACTGTGACTCTAGTTATAGATTCCGGTGCTTCACTCCAGGTTTACTGTATCCCTTGGACCGACTTATTGACGATGAAAGACAGAAATTGCATCGGAATTAAATACAAAAGGCACAATGCCGACTTCAGTACAAGAAGACTGACTCATCTTACAGTATATGTTTGAACCATTCCCGTGACACTAGTTATAGATTCCGATGCTCCACTTCCGGTTTACTGTTTCATTCCGACCTTCTTAGTGACGATGAAACACAGAAATTGCATCGGAAATAAATACAAAAGGCACAATGCCGACTTAAGTACAAGAAGACTGACTCATCTTACTGTATATGTTTGAACCATTCCCGTGACACTAGTTATAGATTCCGATGCTCCACTTCAGGTTTACTGTATCCCTCTGACCTTCTTAGTGACGATGAAACACAGAAATTGCATCGGAAATAAATAGAAAAGGCACAATGCCGACTTAAGTACAAGAAGGCTGACTCTTTTTACCGTCTATGTTTTGAACAATTCCTGTGACACTAGTTGTAGATTCCGATGCTTCACTCCAGGTTTACTATATCCCTTGGACCTTCTTATTGACGATGAAACACTGAAATTGCATCGGAATTAAATACAAAAGGCACAATGCCGACTTAAGGACAAGAAGAATGACTCTTCTTACTGACTATGTTTTGAACCATTCCTGTGACACTAGTTATAGGTTCCGATGCTTCACTTCAGGTTTACTGTATCCCTCTGACCTTCTTATTGACGATGAATCTCAGAAATAGCATCGGAATTAAACACAAAAGGCACAATGCCGACTTAAGTACAAGAAGACTGACTCTTCTTACTGACTATGTTTTGAACCATTCCTGTGACACTAGTTATAGGTTCCGATGCTTCACTTCAGGTTTACTGTATCCCTTGGACCTTCTTATTGACGATGAAACACTGAAATTGCATCGGAATTAAATACAAAAGGCACAATGCCGACTTAAGTACAAGATCACCGAATCTTCTTATTGCCTATGTTTTGAACCAATACTGTGACTCTAGTTATAGATTCCGGTGCTTCACTCCAGGTTTACTGTATCCCTTGGACCTACTTATTGACGATGAAACACAGAAATTGCATCGGAATTAAATACAAAATGCACAATGCCTACTTAAGTACATGAAGACCGACTCTTCTTATTCACAATGATTTGAACCATTCCTGTGACACTAGTTATAGATTCCGAAGCTTCACTTCAGGTTTACTGTATCCCTCTGACCTTCTTAGTGACGATGAAACACAAAAATTGCATCGGAATTAAATAGAAAAAGCACAATGCCGACTTAAGTACATGAAGGCTGACTCTTCTTACCGTCTATGTTTTGAACCAATTCTGTGACACTAGTTGTAGATTCCGATGCTTCACTTCAGGTTTACTGTATCCCTTGGACCTTCTTATTGACGATGAAACACAGAAATTGCATAGGACTTAAATACAAAAGGCACAATGCCGACTTAAGTACAAGAACACTTAATCCTCCAACTGTCTATGTTTTGAACCATTCCTGTGACACTAGTTATAGATTCCGATGCTTCACTTCAGGTTTACTGTATCCCTTGTACCTTCGTATTGACGATGAAACACAGAAATTGCATCGGAATTAAATACAAAATGCACAATGCCGACTTAAGTACATGAAGACCGACTCTTCTTATTGACAATGATTTGAACCGTTCCTGTGATACTAGTTATAGATTCCGATGCTTCACTTCAGGTTTACTGTATCCCTTGGACATTTTTGTTGACTATGAAACACAGAAATTGCATCGAAATTGAATACAAACGCACAACGCCGACTTAAGTACAAGAAGACTGACTCTTCTTACTGTCTATGTTTTGAACCATTCCTGTGACACTAGTTGTAGATTCCGATGCATCACTCCAGGTTTACTATATCCCTTGGACCTTCTTATTGACGATGAAACACTGAAATTGCATTGGAATTAAATACAAAAGGCACAATGCCGACTTAAGGACAAGAAGAATGACTCTTCTTACTGACTATGTTTTGAACCATTCCTGTGACACTAGTTATAGGTTCCGATGCTTCACTTCAGGTTTACTGTATCCCTCTGACCTTCTTATTGACGATGAAACTCAGAAATAGCATCGGAATTAAACACAAAAGGCACAATGCCGACTTAAGTACAAGAAGACTGACTCTTCTTACTGACTATGTTTTGAACCATTCCTGTGACACTAGTTATAGGTTCCGATGCTTCACTTCAGGTTTACTGTATCCCTCTGACCTTCTTATTGACGATGAAACTCAGAAATAGCATCGGAATTAAACACAAAAGGCACAATGCCGACTTAAGTACAAGAAGACTGACTCTTCTTACTGTCTATATTTTGAACCATTCCAGTGACACTAGTTATAGATTCCGATGCTTCACTTCAGGTTTACTGTATCCCTTGGAGCTTCTTATTGTCGATGTAACACTGAAATTGCATCGGAATTAAATACAAAAGGCACAATGCCGACTAAAGTACAAGAAGACCGACTCTTCTTATTGTCTATGTTCTGAACCATTACTGTGACTCTAGTTATAGATTCCGGTGCTTCACTCCAGGTTTACTGTATCCCTTGGACCGACTTATTGACGATGAAACACAGAAATTGCATCGGAATTAAATACAAAAGGCACAATGCCGACTTCAGTACAAGAAGACTGACTCATCTTACAGTATATGTTTGAACCATTCCCGTGACACTAGTTATAGATTCCGATGCTCCACTTCCGGTTTACTGTTTCATTCTGACCTTCTTAGTGACGATGAAACACAGAAATTGCATCGGAAATAAATAGAAAAGGCACAATGCCGACTTAAGTACAAGAAGGCTGACTCTTCTTACCGTCTATGTTTTGAACCAAGCCTGTGACACTAGTTGTAGATTCCGATGCTTCACTTCAGGTTTACTGTATCCCTTGGACCTTCTTATTGACGATGAAACACAGAAATTGCATAGGAATTAAATACAAAAGGCAAAATGCCGACTTAAGAGCACGAAGACTGACTCTTCTTACGGTCTATGTTTTGAACCATTCCTGTGACACTAGTTATAGATTCCGATGCTACACTCCAGGTTTACTGTATCCCTTGGACCTTCTTATTGACGATGAAACACAGAAATTGCATCGGAATTAAATACAAAAGGCAAAATGCCGAATTAAGAACACGAAGACTGACTCTTCTTACTGTCTTTGTTTTGAACCAATCCTGTGACACTAGTTATAGATTAAGATGCTTCACTTCAGGTTCATTGAATCCCTCTGACCTTCTTATTGACGATGAAACACAGAAATTGCATCGGAATTAAATAGCAAAGGCACAATGTCGACATAAGTACAAGAAGACTGACTGTTCTTACTGTCTCTGTTCTGAACCATTCCTGTGACACTAGTTATAGATTCCGATGCTTCACTTCAGGTTTACTGTATCCCTTGGACCTTCTTATTGACGATGAAACACTGAAATTGCATCGGAATTAAATACAAAAGGCACAATGCCGACTTAAGTACAAGATCACCGAATCTTCTTATTGCCTATGTTTGAACCAATACTGTGACTCTAGTTATAGATTCCGTTGCTTCACTCCAGGTTTACTGTATCCCTTGGACCTACTTATTGACGATGAAACACAGAAATTGCGTCGGAATTAAATACAAAAGGCACAATGCCGACTTAAGTACAAGAAGACTGACTCTTCTTACTGTATATGTTTTAACCATTCCTGTGACACTAGTTATAGATTCCGAAGCTTCACTTCAGGTTTACTGTATCCCTCTGACCTTCTTAGTGACGATGAAACACAGAAATTGCATCGGAATTAAATAGAAAAAGCACAATGCCGACTTAAGTACATGAAGGCTGACTCTTCTTACCGTCTATGTTTTGAACCAATTCTGTGACACTAGTTGTAGATTCCGATGCTTCACTTCAGGTTTACTGTATCCCTTGGACCTTCTTATTGACGATGAAACACAGAAATTGCATAGGACTTAAATACAAAGGGCACAATGCCGACTTAAGTAGAAGAAGACTTAATCTTCCAACTGTCAATGTTTTGAACCATTCCTGTGACACTAGTTATAGATTCCGACGCTTCACTTCAGGTTTACTGTATCCCTTGTACCTTCGTATTGACGATGAAACACAGAAATTGAATCGGAATTAAATACAAAATGCACAATGCCGACTTAAGTACATGAAGACCGACTCTTCTTATTGACAATGATTTGAACCGTTCCTGTGATACTAGTTATAGATTCCGATGCTTCACTTCAGGTTTACTGTATCCCTTGGACATTTTTGTTGACTATGAAACACAGAAATTGCATCGAAATTGAATACAAAACGCACAACGCCGACTTAAGTACAAGAAGACTGACTCTTCTTACTGTCTATGTTTGGAACCATTCCTGTGACACTAGTTGTAGATTCCGATGCTTCACTCCAGGTTTACTATATCCCTTGGACCTTCTTAATGACGATGAAACACAGAAATTGCATCGGAATTAAATACAAAAGGCACAATGCCGACTTAAGTACAAGAAGAATGACTCTTCTTACTGACTATGTTTTGAACCATTCCTGTGACACTAGTTATAGGTTCCGATGCTTCACTTCAGGTTTACTGTATCCCTCTGACCTTCTTATTGACGATGAAACTCAGAAATAGCATCGGAATTAAACACAAAAGGCACAATGCCGACTTAAGTACAAGAAGACTGTCTCTTCTTACTGACTATGTTTTGAACCATTCCTGTGACACTAGTTATAGGTTCCGATGCTTCACTTCAGGTTTACTGTATTCCTCTGACCTTCTTATTGACGATGAAACTCAGAAATAGCATCGGAATTAAACACAAAAGGCACAATGCCGACTTAAGTACAAGAAGACTGACTCTTCTTACTGACTATGTTTTGAACCATTCCTGTGACACTAGTTATAGGTTCCGATGCTTCACTTCAGGTTTACTGTATCCCTTGGACATTTTTGTTGACTATGAAACACAGAAATTGCATCGAAATTGAATACAAAACGCACAAAGCCGACATAAGTACAAGAAGACTGACTCTTCTTACTGTCTATGTTTTGAACCATTCCTGTGACACTAGTTGTAGATTCCGATGCTTCACTCCAGGTTACTATATCCCTTGGACCTTCATATTGACGATGAAACACAGAAATTGCATCGGAATTAAATAGCAAAGGCACAATGTCGACATAAGTACAAGAAGACTGCCTGTTCTTACTCTCTACGTTCTGAACCATTCCTGTGACACTAGTTATAGATTCCGATGCTTCACTTCAGGTTTACTGTATCCCTTGGACCTTCTTATTGACGATGAAACACTGAAATTGCATCGGAATTAAATACAAAATGCACAATGCCGACTTAAGTATATGAAGACCGACTCTTCTTATTGACAATGTTTTGAACCATTCCTGTGATACTAGTTATAGATTCAGATGCTTCACTTCAGGTTTACTGTATCCCTTGGACATATTTATTGACTATGAAACACAGAAATTGCATCGGAATTGAATACAAAACGCACAACGCCGACTTAAGTACAAGAAGACTGACTCTTCTCACTGTCAATGTTTTGAACCATTCCTGTGACACTAATTGTAGATTCCGATGCTTCACTCCAGGTTTACTACATCCCTTGGACCTTCTTATTGACGATGAAACACAGATATTGCAACGGAATTAAATACAAAAGGCACAATGCCGACTTAAGGACAAGAAGACTGACTCTACTTACTGACTATGTTTTGAACCATTCCTGTGACACTAGTTATAGGTTTCGATGCTTCACTTCAGGTTTACTGTATCCCTCTGACCTTCTTATTGACGATGAAACTCAGAAATAGCATCGGAATTAAACACAAAAGGCACAAAGCCGACATAAGTACAAGAAGACTGACTCTTCTTACTGACTATGTTTTGAACCATTCCTGTGACACTAGTTATAGGTTCCGATGCTTCACTTCAGGTTTACTGTATCCCTCTGACCTTCTTATTGACGATGAAACTCAGAAATAGCATCGGAATTAAACACAAAAGGCACAATGCCGACTTAAGTACAAGAAGACTGACTCTTCTTACTGTCTATGTTTTGAACCATTCCATTGACACTAGTTACAGATTCCGATGCTTCACGCCAGGTTTACTGTATCCCTTGGACCTTCTTATTGACGATGAATTACAGAAATTGCATCGGAATTAAATACAAAAGGCACAATGCCGACTTAAGGACAAGAAGACTGACTCTTCTTACTGACTATGTTTTGAACCATTCCTGTAACACTAGTTATAGGTTCCGATGCATCACTTCAGGTTTACTGTATACTTTGGACCTTCTTATTGACGATGAAACACAGAAATTGCATCGGAATTAAATACAAAAGGCACAATGCCGACTTCAGTACAAGAAGACTGACTTTCCTTACTGTCTATATTTTGAACCATTCAAGTGACACTAGTTATAGATTCCGATGTTTCACTTCAGGTATACTGTATCCCTTGGACCTTCTTATTGACGATGAAACACTGAAATTGCATCGGAATTAAATACAAAAGGCAAAATGCCGACTTAAGAGCACAAAGACTGACTCTTCTTACGGTCTATGATTTGAACCATTCGTGTGACACTAGTTATAGATTCCGATGCTACACTCCAGGTTTACTGTATCCCTTGGACTTTCTTATTGACGATGAAACACAGATATTGCATCGGAATTACATACAAAAGGCCAAATGCCGACTTAAGAACACGAAGACTGACTCTTCTTACTGTCTTTGTTTTGATCCATTCCTGTGACACTAGTTATAGATTAAGATGCTTCACTTCAGGTTCATTGAATCCCTCTGACCTTCTTATTGACGGTGAAACACAGAAATTGCATCGGAATTAAATAGCAAAGGCACAATGTCGACATAAGTACAAGAAGACTGACTGTTCTTACTGTCTATGTTCTGAACCATTCCTGTGACACTAGTTATAGATTCCGATGCTTCACTTCAGGTTTACTGTATCCCTTGGACCTTCTTATTGACGATGAAACACTGAAATTGCATCGGAATTAAATACAAAAGGCACAATGCCGACTTAAGTACAAGATCACCGAATCTTCTTATTGCCTATGTTTTGAACCAATTCTGTGACACTAGTTGTAGATTCCGATGCTTCACTTCAGGTTTACTGTCTCCCTTGGACCTTCTTATTGACGATGAAACACAGAAATTGCATAGGACTTAAATACAAAGGGCACAATGCCGACTTAAGTACAAGAACACTTACTCTTCCAACTGTCTATGTTTTGAACCATTCCTGTGACACTAGTTATAGATTCCGATGCTTCTCTTCAGGTTTACTGAATCCCTTGTACCTTCTTATTGACGATGAAACACAGAAATTGCATCGGAATTAATTACAAAATGCACAATGCCGACTTAAGTTCAAGAAGACCGACTCTTCATATTGACAATGATTTGAATCATTCCTGTGATACTAGTTATAGATTCCGATGCTTAACTTCAGGTTTACTGTATCCCTTGGACCTTCTTATTGACGATGAAACACTGAAATTGCATCGGAATTAAATACAAAAGGCACAATGCCGACTTAAGTACAAGAACACCGAATCTTCTTATTGCCTATGTTTTGAACCAATACTGTGACTCTAGTTATAGATTCCGGTGCTTCACTCCAGGTTTACTGTATCCCTTGGACCTACTTATTGACGATGAAACACAGAAATTGCATCGGAATTAAATACAAAAGGCACAATGCCGACATAAGTACAAGAAGACTGACTCTTCTTACTGTATATGTTTTAACCATTCCTGTGACACTAGTTACAGATTCCGAAGCTTCACTTCAGGTTTACTGTATCCCTCTGACCTTCTTAGTGACGATGAATTACTGAAATTGCATCGGAATTAAATACAAAAGGCACAATGCCGACTTAAGGACAAGAAGACTGACTCTTCTTATTGACTATGTTTTGAACCATTCCTGTAACACTAGTTATAGGTTCCGATGCATCACTTCAGGTTTACTGTATACTTTGGACCTTCTTATTGACGATGAAACACAGAAATTGCATCGGAATTAAATACAAAAGGCACAATGCCGACTTCAGTACAAGAAGACTGACTCTTCTTACTGTCTTTATTTTGAACCATTCAAGTGACACTAGTTATAGATTCCGATGCTTCACTTCAGGTTTACTGTATCCCTTGGACCTTCTTATTGACGATGAAACACTGAAATTGCATCGGAATTAAATACAAAAGGCCAAATGCCGACTTAAGAGCACGAAGACTGACTCTTCTTACGGTCTATGATTTGAACCATTCCTGTGACACTAGTTATAGATTCCGATGCTACACTCCAGGCTTACTGTATCCCTCGGACCTTCTTATTGACGATGAAACACAGATATTGCATCGGAATTAAATACAAAAGGCAAAATGCCGACATAAGAAAACGAAGACTGACTCTTCTTACTGTCTTTGTTTTGATCCATTCCTGTGACACTAGTTATAGATTAAGATGCTTCACTTCAGGTTCATTGAATCCCTCTGATCTTCTTATTGACGATGAAACACAGAAATTGCATCGGAATAAAATAGCAAAGGCACAATGTCGACATAAGTACAAGAAGACTGACTGTTCTTACTGTCTATGTTCTGAACCATTCCTGTGACACTAGTTATAGATTCCGATACTTCATTTCAGGTTTACTGTATCCCTTGGACCTTCTTATTGACGATGAAACACTGAAATTGCATCGGAATTAAATACAAAAGGCACAATGCCGACTTAAGTACAAGATCACCGAATCTTCTTATTGCCTATGTTTTGAACCAATTCTGTGACACTAGTTGTAGATTCCGATGCTTCACGTCAGGTTTACTGTCTCCCTTGGTCCTTCTTATTGACGATGAAACACAGAAATTGCATAGGACTTAAATACAAAGGGCACAATGCCGACTTAAGTACAAGAACACTTACTCTTCCAACTGTCTATGTTTTGAACCATTCCTGTGACACTAGTTATAGATTCCGATGCTTCGCTTCAGGTTTACTGTATCCCTCGGACCTTCTTATTGACGATGAATCACAGAAATTGCATCGGAATTAATTACAAAATGCACAATGCCGACTTAAGTACATGAAGACCGACTCTTCTTATTGACAATGATTTGAACCATTCCTGTGATACTAGTTATAGATTCAGATGCTTCACTTCAGGTTTACTGTATCCCTTGGACCTTCTTATTGACGATGAAACACTGAAATTGCATCGGAATTAAATACAAAAGGCACAATGCCGACTTAAGTACAAGAACACCGAATCTTCTTATTGCCTATGTTTTGAACCAATACTGTGACTCTAGTTATAGATTCCGGTGCTTCACTCCAGGTTTACTGTATCCCTTGGACCTACTTATTGACGATGAAACACAGAAATTGCATCGGAATTAAATACAAAAGGCACAATGCCGACATAAGTACAAGAAGACTGACTCTTCTTACTGTATTTGTTTTAACCATTCCTGTGACACTAGTTATAGATTCCGAAGCTTCACTTCAGGTTTACTGTATCCCTCTGACCTTCTTAGTGACGATGAAACACAGAAATTGCATCGGAATTAAATAGAAAAAGCACAATGCCGACTTAAGTACATGAAGGCTGACTCTTCTTACCGTCTATGTTTTGAACCAATTCTGTGACACTAGTTGTAGATTCCGATGCTTCACTTCAGGTTTACTGTATCCCTTGGACCTTCTTATTGACGATGAAACACAGAAATTGCATAGGACTTAAATACAAAGGGCACAATGCCGACTTAAGTACAAGAACACTTAATCTTCCAACTGTCAATGTTTTGAACCATTCCTGTGACACTAGTTATAGATTCCGACGCTTCACTTCAGGTTTACTGTATCCCTTGTACCTTCGTATTGACGATGAAACACAGAAATTGCATCGGAATTAAATACAAAATGCACAATGCCGACTTAAGTACATGAAGACCGACTCTTCTTATTGACAATGATTTGAACCGTTCCTGTGATACTAGTTATAGATTCCGATGCTTCACTTCAGGTTTACTGTATCCCTTGGACATTTTTGTTGACTATGAAGCACAGAAATTGCATCGAAATTGAATACAAAACGCACAACGCCGACTTAAGTACAAGAAGACTGACTCTTCTTACTGTCTAAGTTTGGAAGCATTCCTGTGACACTAGTTGTAGATTCCTATGCTTCACTCCAGGTTTACTATATCCCTTGGACCTTCTTATTGACGATGAAACACAGAAATTGCATCGGAATTAAATACAAAAGGCACAATGCCGACTTAAGTACAAGAAGAATGACTCTTCTTACTGACTATGTTTTGAACCATTCCTGTGACACTAGGTATAGGTTCCGATGCTTCACTTCAGGTTTACTGTATCCCTCTGACCTTCTTATTGACGATGAAACTCAGAAATAGCATCGGAATTAAACACAAAAGGCTCAATGCCGACTTAAGTACAAGAAGACTGTCTCTTCTTACTGACTATGTTTTGAACCATTCCTGTGACACTAGTTATAGGTTCCGATGCTTCACTTCAGGTTTACTGTATCCCTCTGACCTTCTTATTGACGATGAAACTCAGAAATAGCATCGGAATTAAACACAAAAGGCACAATGCCGACTTAAGTACAAGAAGACTGACTCTTCTTACTGACTATGTTTTGAACCATTCCTGTGACACTAGTTATAGGTTCCGATGCTTCACTTCAGGTTTACTGTATCCCTTGGACATTTTTGTTGACTATGAAACACAGAAATTGCATCGAAATTGAATACAAAACGCACAAAGCCGACTTAAGTACAAGAAGACTGACTCTTCTTACTGTCTATGTTTTGAACCATTCCTGTGACACTAGTTGTAGATTCCGATGCTTCACTCCAGGTTACTATATCCCTTGGACCTTCATATTGACGATGAAACACAGAAATTGCATCGGAATTAAATAGCAAAGGCACAATGTCGACATAAGTACAAGAAGACTGCCTGTTCTTACTCTCTATGTTCTGAACCATTCCTGTGACACTAGTTATAGATTCCGATGCTTCACTTCAGGTTTACTGTATCCCTTGGACCTTCTTATTGACGATGAAACACTGAAATTGCATCGGAATTAAATACAAAAGGCACAATGCCGACTTAAGTACAAGAAGACTGACTCTTCTTACTGTATATGTTTTAACCATTCCTGTGACACTAGTTATAGATTCCGAAGCTTCACTTCAGGTTTACTGTATCCCTCTGACCTTCTTAGTGACGATGAAACACAGAAATTGCATCGGAATTAAATAAAAAGGCACAATGCCGACTTAAGTACATGAAGGCTGACTCTTCTTACCGTCTATGTTTTGAACCAATTCTGTGACACTAGTTGTTGATTCCGATGCTTCACTTCAGGTTTACTGTATCCCTTGGACCTTCTTATTGACGATGAAACACAGAAATTGCATAGGACTTAAATACAAAAGGCACAATGCCGACTTAAGTACAAGAACACTTACTCTTCCAACTGTCTATGTTTTGAACCATTCCTGTGACACTAGTTATAGATTCCGACGCTTCAGTTCAGGTTTACTGTATCCCTTGTACCTTCTTATTGACGATGAACACAGAAATTGCATCGGAATTAAATACAAAATGCACAATGCCGACTTAAGTATATGAAGACCGACTCTTCTTATTGACAATGTTTTGAACCATTCCTGTGATACTAGTTATAGATTCAGATGCTTCACTTCAGGTTTACTGTATCCCTTGGACATTTTTATTGACTATGAAACACAGAAATTGCATCGGAATTGAATACAAAACGCACAACGCCGACTTAAGTACAAGAAGACTGACTCTTCTCACTGTCAATGTTTTGAACCATTCCTGTGACACTAGTTGTAGATTCCGATGCTTCACTCCAGGTTTACTACATCCCTTGGACCTTCTTATTGACGATGAAACACAGATATTGCAACGGAATTAAATACAAAAGGCACAATGCCGACTTAAGGACAAGAAGACTGACTCTACTTACTGACTATGTTTTGAACCATTCCTGTGACACTAGTTATAGGTTTCGATGCTTCACTTCAGGTTTACTGTATCCCTCTGACCTTCTTATTGACGATGAAACTCAGAAATAGCATCGGAATTAAACACAAAAGGCACACAGCCGACATAAGTACAAGAAGACTGACTCTTCTTACTGACTATGTTTTGAACCATTCCTGTGACACTAGTTATAGGTTCCGATGCTTCACTTCAGGTTTACTGTATCCCTCTGACCTTGTTATTGACGATGAAACTCAGAAATAGCATCGGAATTAAACACAAAAGGCACAGTGCCGACTTAAGTACAAGAAGACTGACTCTTCTTACTGTGTATGTTTTGAACCATTCCATTGACACTAGTTACAGATTCCGATGCTTCACGCCAGGTTTACTGTATCCCTTGGACCTTCTTATTGACGATGAATTACAGAAATTGAATCGGAATTAAATACAAAAGGCACAATGCCAACTTAAGGACAAGAAGACTGACTCTTCTTACTGACTATGTTTTGAACCATTCCTGTAACACTAGTTATAGGTTCCGATGCATCACTTCAGGTTTACTGTATACTTAGGACCTTCTTATTGACGATGAAACACAGAAATTGCATCGGAATTAAATACAAAAGGCACAATGCCGACTTCAGTACAAGAAGACTGACTTTCCTTACTGTCTATATTTTGAACCATTCAAGTGACACTAGTTATAGATTCCGATGTTTCACTTCAGGTATACTGTATCCCTTGGACCTTCTTATTGACGATGAAACACTGAAATTGCATCGGAATTAAATACAAAAGGCAAAATGCCGACTTAAGAGCACAAAGACTGACTCTTCTTACGGTCTATGATTTGAACCATTCCTGCGACACTAGTTATAGATTCCGATGCTACACTCCTGGTATACTGTATCCCTTGGACTTTCTTATTGACGATGAAACACAGATATTGCATCGGAATTACATACAAAAGGCCAAATGCCGACTTAAGAACACGAGGACTGACTCTTCTTACTGTCTTTGTTTTGATCCATTCCTGTGACACTAGTTATAGATTAAGATGCTTCACTTCAGGTTCATGAATCCCTCTGACCCTCTTATTGACGGTGAAACACAGAAATTGCATCGGAATTAAATAGCAAAGGCACAATGTCGACATAAGTACAAGAAGACTGACTGTTCTTACTGTCTATGTTCTGAACCATTCCTGTGACACTAGTTATAGATTCCGATGCTTCACTTCAGGTTTACTGTATCCCTTGGACCTTCTTATTGACGATGAAAGACTGAAATTGCATCGGAATTAAATACAAAAGGCACAATGCCGACTTAAGTACAAGATCACCGAATCTTCTTATTGCCTATGTTTTGAACCAATTCTGTGACACTAGTTGTAGATTCCGATGCTTCACTTCAGGTTTACTGTCTCCCTTGGACCTTCCTATTGACGATGAAACACAGTAATTGCATAGGACTTAAATACAAAGGGCACAATGCCGACTTAAGTACAAAAACACTTACTCTTCCAACTGTCTATGTTTTGAACCATTCCTGTGACACTAGTTATAGATTCCGATGCTTCTCTTCAGGTTTACTGAATCCCTTGTACCTTCTTATTGTCGATGAAACACAGAAATTGCATCGGAATTAATTACAAAATGCACAATGCCGACTTAAGTTCATGAAGACCGACTCTTCATATTGACAATGATTTGAATCATTCCTGTGATACTAGTTATAGATTCAGATGCTTCACTTCAGGTTTACTGTATCCCTTGGACCTTCTTATTGACGATGAAACACTGAAATTGCATCGGAATTAAATACAAAAGGCACAATGCCGACTTAAGTACAAGAACACCGAATCTTCTTATTGCCTATGTTTTGAACCAATACTGTGACTCTAGTTATAGATTCCGGTGCTTCACTCCAGGTTTACTGTATCCCTTGGACCTACTTATTGACGATGAAACACAGAAATTGCATCGGAATTAAATACAAAAGGCACAATGCCGACATAAGTACAAGAAGACTGACTCTTCTTACTGTATATGTTTTAACCATTCCTGTGACACTAGTTACAGATTCCGAAGCTTCACTTCAGGTTTACTGTATCCCTCTGACCTTCTTAGTGACGATGAAACACAGAAATTGCATCGGAATTAAATAGAAAAGGCACAATGCCGACTTAAGTACATGAAGGCTGACTCTTCTTACCGTCTATGTTTTGAACCAATTCTGTGACACTAGTTGTAGATTCCGATGCTTCACTTCAGGTTTACTGTATCCCTTGGACCTTCTTATTGACGATGAAACACAGAAATTGCATAGGACTTAAATACAAAAGGCACAATGCCGACTTAAGTACAAGAACACTTACTCTTCCAACTGTCTATGTTTTGAACCATTCCTGTGACACTAGTTATAGATTCCGACGCTTTAGTTCAGGTTTACTGTATCCCTTGTACCTTCTTATTGACGATGAAACACAGAAATTGCATCGGAATGAAATACAAAATGCACAATGCCGACTTAAGTATATGAAGACCGACTCTTCTTATTGACAATGATTTGAACCATTCCTGTGATACTAGTTATAGATTCAGATGCTTCACTTCAAGTTTACTGTATCCCTTGGACATTTTTATTGACTATGAAACACAGAAATTGCATCGAAATTGAATACAAAACGCACAACGCCGACTTAAGTACAAGAAGACTGACTCTTCTCACTGTCAATGTTTTGAACCATTCCTGTGACACTAGTTGTAGATTCCGATGCTTCACTCCAGGTATACTGTATCCCTCTGACCTTCTTATTGACGATGAAACACAGATATTGCATCGGAATTAAATACAAAAGGCACAATGCCGACTTAAGGACAAGAAGACTGACTCTTCTTACTGACTATGTTTTGAACCATTCCTGTGACACTAGTTATAGGTTTCGATGCTTCACTTCAGGTTTACTGTATCCCTCTGACCTTCTTATTGACGATGAAACTCAGAAATAGCATCGGAATTAAACACAAAAGGCACAATGCCGACATAAGTACAAGAAGACTGACTCTTCTTACTGACTATGTTTTGAACCATTCCTGTGACACTAGTTATAGGTTCCGATGCTTCACTTCAGGTTTACTGTATCCCTCTGACCTTCTTATTGACGATGAAACTCAGAAATAGCATCGGAATTAAACACAAAAGGCACAATGCCGACTTAAGTACAAGAAAACTGACTATTCTTACTGTATATGTTTTAACCATTCCTGTGACACTAGTTATAGATTCCGAAGCTTCACTTCAGGTTTACTGTATCCCTCTGACCTTCTTAGTGACGATGAAACACAGAAATTGCATCGGAATTAAATAGAAAAGGCACAATGCCGACTTAAGTACAAGAACACTTACTCTTCCAACTGTCTATGTTTGGAACCATTCCTGAGACACTAGTTATAGATTCCGACGCTTCACTTCAGGTTTACTGTATCCCTTGTACCTTCTTATTGACGATGAAAAACAGAAATTGCATCGGAATTAAATACAAAATGCACAATGCCGACTTAAGTACATGAAGACCGACTCTTCTTATTGACAATGATTTGAACCGTTCCTGTGATACTAGTTATAGATTCCGATGCTTAACTTCAGGTTTACTGTATCCCTTGGACATTTTTGTTGACTATGAAACACAGAAATTGCATCTAAATTGAATACAAAACGCACAACGCCGACTTAAGTACAAGAAGACTGACTCTTCTTACTGTCTATGTTTTGAACCATTCCTGTGACACTAGTTGTAGATTCCGATGCTTCAATCCAGGTTTACTATATCCCTTGGACCTTCTTATTGACGATGAATCGCAGAAATTGCATCGGAATTAAATACAAAAGGCACAATACCGACTTAAGGACAAGAAGACTGACTCTTCTTACTGACTATGCTTTGGACCATTTCTGTGACACTAGTTATAGGTACCGATGCTTCACTTCAGGTTTACTGTATCCCTCTGACCTTCTAATTGACGATGAAACTCAGAAATAGCATCGGAATTAAATACAAAAGGCACAATGCCGACTTAAGTACAAGAAGACTGACTCTTCTTACTGACTATGTTTTGAACCATTCCTGTGACACTAGTTATAGGTTCCGATGCTTCACTTCAGGTTTACTGTATCCCTCTGACCTTCTTATTGACGATGAAACTCAGAAATAGCATCGGAATTAAACACAAAAGGCACAATGCCGACTTAAGTACAAGAAGACTGACTCTTCTTACTGACTATGTTTTGAACCATTCCTGTGACACTAGTTATAGGTTCCGATGCTTCACTTCAGGTTTACTGTATCCCTCTGACCTTCTTATTGACGATGAAACTCAGAAATAGCATCGGAATTAAACACAAAAGGCACAATGCCGACTTAAGTACAAGAAGACTGACTCTTCTTACTGTCTATGTTTTGTACCATTCCATTGACACTAGTTACAGATTCCGATGCTTCACTCCAGGTTTACTGTATCCCTTGGCCCTTCTTATTGTCGATGAAACACAGAAATTGCATCGGAATTAAATACAAAAGGCACAATGCCGACTTAAGTACACGAAGACCGACTCTTCTTATTGTCTATGTTTTGAACCATTCCAGTGACACTAGTTATAGATTCCGATGCTTCACTTCAGGTTTACTGTATCCCTTGGACCTTCTTATTGTCGATGTAACACTGAAATTGTATCGGAATTAAATACAAAACGCACAATGCCGACTAAAGTACACGAAGACCGACTCTTCTTATTGTCTATGTTTTGAACCATTACTGTGACTCTAGTTATTGATTCCGGTGCTTCACTCCAGGTTTACTGTATCCCTTGGACCTTCTTATTGGCGATGAAACACAGAAATTGCATCGGAATTAAATACAAAAGGCACAATGCCAACTTAAGGACAAGAAGACTGACTCTTCTTATTGTCTATGTTTTGAACCATTCCTGTGACACTAGTTATGGGTTCCGATGCTTCACTTCAGGTTTACTGTATACTTTGGACGTTCTTATTGACGATGAAACACAGAAATTGCATCGGAATTAAATACAAAATGCACAATGCCGACTTCAGTACAAGAAAACTGACTCTTCTTACTGTCTATATTTTGAACCATTCCAGTGACACTAGTTATAGATTCCGATGCTTCACTTCAGTTTTACTGTATCCCTTGGACCTTCTTATTGACGATGTAACACTGAAATTGCATCGGAATTAAATACAAAAGGCACAATGCCGACTAAAGTACGAGAAGACCGACGCTTCTTATTGTCTATGTTTTGAACCATTACTGTGACTCTAGTTATAGATTCCGGTGCGTCACTCCAGGTTTACTGTATCCCTTTGACCTACTTATTGACGATGAAACACAGAAATTGCATCGGAATTAAATACAAAAGGCACAATGCCGACTTAAGAACAAGAAGAATGACTCATCTTGCTGTATATGTTTGAACCATTCCCGTGACACTAGTTATAGATTCCGATGCTTCACTTCAGGTTTACTGTATCCCTCTGACCTTCTTAGTGACGATGAAACACAGAAATTGCATCGGAATTAAATAGAAAAAGCACAATGCCGACTTAAGTACATGAAGGCTGACTCTTCTTACCGTCTATGTTTTGAACCAATTCTGTGACACTAGTTGTAGATTCCGATGCTTCACTTCAGGTTTACTGTATCCCTTGGACCTTCTTATTGACGATGAAACACAGAAATTGCATAGGACTTAAATACAAAGGGCACAATGCCGACTTAAGTACAAGAACACTTAATCTTCCAACTGTCAATGTTTTGAACCATTCCTGTGACACTAGTTATAGATTCCGACGCTTCACTTCAGGTTTACTGTATCCCTTGTACCTTCGTATTGACGATGAAACACAGAAATTGCATCGGAATTAAATACAAAATGCACAATGCCGACTTAAGTACATGAAGACCGACTCTTCTTATTGACAATGATTTGAACCGTTCCTGTGATACTAGTTATAGATTCCGATGCTTCACTTCAGGTTTACTGTATCCCTTGGACATTTTTGTTGACTATGAAACACAGAAATTGCATCGAAATTGAATACAAAACGCACAACGCCGACTTAAGTACAAGAAGACTGACTCTTCTTACTGTCTAAGTTTGGAACCATTCCTGTGACACTAGTTGTAGATTCCTATGCTTCACTCCAGGTTTACTATATCCCTTGGACCTTCTTATTGACGATGAAACACAGAAATTGCATCGGAATTAAATACAAAAGGCACAATGCCGACTTAAGTACAAGAAGAATGACTCTTCTTACTGACTATGTTTTGAACCATTCCTGTGACACTAGGTATAGGTTCCGATGCTTCACTTCAGGTTTACTGTATCCCTCTGACCTTCTTATTGACGATGAAACTCAGAAATAGCATCGGAATTAAACACAAAAGGCACAATGCCGACTTAAGTACAAGAAGACTGTCTCTTCTTACTGACTATGTTTTGAACCATTCCTGTGACACTAGTTATAGGTTCCGATGCTTCACTTCAGGTTTACTGTATCCCTCTGACCTTCTTATTGACGATGAAACTCAGAAATAGCATCGGAATTAAACACAAAAGGCACAATGCCGACTTAAGTACAAGAAGACTGACTCTTCTTACTGACTATGTTTTGAACCATTCCTGTGACACTAGTTATAGGTTCCGATGCTTCACTTCAGGTTTACTGTATCCCTTGGACATTTTTCTTGACTATGAAACACAGAAATTGCATCGAAATTGAATACAAAACGCACAAAGCCGACTTAAGTACAAGAAGACTGACTCTTCTTACTGTCTATGTTTTGAACCATTCCTGTGACACTAGTTGTAGATTCCGATGCTTCACTCCAGGTTACTATATCCCTTGGACCTTCATATTGACGATGAAACACAGAAATTGCATCGGAATTAAATAGCAAAGGCACAATGTCGACATAAGTACAAGAAGACTGCCTGTTCTTACTCTCTATGTTCTGAACCATTCCTGTGACACTAGTTATAGATTCCGATGCTTCACTTCAGGTTTACTGTATCCCTTGGACCTTCTTATTGACGATGAAACACTGAAATTGCATCGGAATTAAATACAAAAGGCACAATGCCGACTTAAGTACAAGAAGACTGACTCTTCTTACTGTATATGTTTTAACCATTCCTGTGACACTAGTTATAGATTCCGAAGCTTCACTTCAGGTTTACTGTATCCCTCTGACCTTCTTAGTGACGATGAAACACAGAAATTGCATCGGAATTAAATAAAAAGGCACAATGCCGACTTAAGTACATGAAGGCTGACTCTTCTTACCGTCTATGTTTTGAACCAATTCTGTGACACTAGTTGTTGATTCCGATGCTTCACTTCAGGTTTACTGTATCCCTTGGACCTTCTTATTGACGATGAAACACAGAAATTGCATAGGACTTAAATACAAAAGGCACAATGCCGACTTAAGTACAAGAACACTTACTCTTCCAACTGTCTATGTTTTGAACCATTCCTGTGACACTAGTTATAGATTCCGACGCTTCAGTTCAGGTTTACTGTATCCCTTGTACATTCTTATTGACGATGAAACACAGAAATTGCATCGGAATTAAATACAAAATGCACAATGCCGACTTAAGTATATGAAGACCGACTCTTCTTATTGACAATGTTTTGAACCATTCCTGTGATACTAGTTATAGATTCAGATGCTTCACTTCAGGTTTACTGTATCCCTTGGACATTTTTATTGACTATGAAACACAGAAATTGCATCGGAATTGAATACAAAACGCACAACGCCGACTTAAGTACAAGAAGACTGACTCTTCTCACTGTCAATGTTTTGAACCATTCCTGTGACACTAGTTGTAGATTCCGATGCTTCACTCCAGGTTTACTACATCCCTTGGACCTTCTTATTGACGATGAAACACAGATATTGCAACGGAATTAAATACAAAAGGCACAATGCCGACTTAAGGACAAGAAGACTGACTCTACTTACTGACTATGTTTTGAACCATTCCTGTGACACTAGTTATAGGTTTCGATGCTTCACTTCAGGTTTACTGTATCCCTCTGACCTTCTTATTGACGATGAAACTCAGAAATAGCATCGGAATTAAACACAAAAGGCACACAGCCGACATAAGTACAAGAAGACTGACTCTTCTTACTGACTATGTTTTGAACCATTATTGTGACACTAGTTATAGGTTCCGATGCTTCACTTCAGGTTTACTGTATCCCTCTGACCTTGTTATTGACGATGAAACTCAGAAATAGCATCGGAATTAAACACAAAAGGCACAATGCCGACTTAAGTACAAGAAGACTGACTCTTCTTACTGTCTATGTTTTGAACCATTCCATTGACACTAGTTACAGATTCCGATGCTTCACGCCAGGTTTACTGTATCCCTTGGACCTTCTTATTGACGATGAATTACAGAAATTGCATCGGAATTAAATACAAAAGGCACAATGCCGACTTAAGGACAAGAAGACTGACTCTTCTTACTGACTATGTTTTGAACCATTCCTGTAACACTAGTTATAGGTTCCAATGCATCACTTCAGGTTTACTGTATACTTAGGACCTTCTTATTGACGATGAAACACAGAAATTGCATCGGAATTAAATACAAAAGGCACAATGCCGACTTCAGTACAAGAAGACTGACTTTCCTTACTGTCTATATTTTGAACCATTCAAGTGACACTAGTTATAGATTCCGATGTTTCACTTCAGGTATACTGTATCCCTTGGACCTTCTTATTGACGATGAAACACTGAAATTGCATCGGAATTAAATACAAAAGGCAAAATGCCGACTTAAGAGCACAAAGACTGACTATTCTTACGGTCTATGATTTGAACCATTCCTGTGACACTAGTTATAGATTCCGATGCTACACTCCAGGTATACTGTATCCCTTGGACTTTCTTATTGACGATGAAACACAGATATTGCATCGGAATTACATACAAAAGGCCAAATGCCGACTTAAGAACACGAAGACTGACTCTTCTTACTGTCTTTGTTTTGATCCATTCCTGTGACACTAGTTATAGATTAAGATGCTTCACTTCAGGTTCATGAATCCCTCTGACCCTCTTATTGACGGTGAAACACAGAAATTGCATCGGAATTAAATAGCAAAGGCACAATGTCGACATAAGTACAAGAAGACTAACTGTTCTTACTGTCTATGTTCTGAACCATTCCTGTGACACTAGTTATAGATTCCGATGCTTCACTTCAGGTTTACTGTATCCCTTGGACCATCTTATTGACGATGAAACACTGAAATTGCATCGGAATTAAATACAAAAGGCACAATGCCGACTTAAGTACAAGATCACCGAATCTTCTTATTGCCTATGTTTTGAACCAATTCTGTGACACTAGTTGTAGATTCCGATGCTTCACTTCAGGTTTACTGTCTCCCTTGGACCTTCCTATTGACGATGAAACACAGTAATTGCATAGGACTTAAATACAAAGGGCACAATGCCGACTTAAGTACAAGAACACTTACTCTTCCAACTGTCTATGTTTTGAACCATTCCTGTGACACTAGTTATAGATTCCGATGCTTCTCTTCAGGTTTACTGAATCCCTTGTACCTTCTTATTGTCGATGAAACACAGAAATTGCATCGGAATTAATTACAAAATGCACAATGCCGACTTAAGTTCATGAAGACCGACTCTTCATATTGACAATGATTTGAATCATTCCTGTGATACTAGTTATAGATTCAGATGCTTCACTTCAGGTTTACTGTATCCCTTGGACCTTCTTATTGACGATGAAACACTGAAATTGCATCGGAATTAAATACAAAAGGCACAATGCCGACTTAAGTACAAGAACACCGAATCTTCTTATTGCCTATGTTTTGAACCAATACTGTGACTCTAGTTATAGATTCCGGTGCTTCACTCCAGGTTTACTGTATCCCTTGGACCTACTTATTGACGATGAAACACAGAAATTGCATCGGAATTAAATACAAAAGGCACAATGCCGACATAAGTACAAGAAGACTGACTCTTCTTACTGTATATGTTTTAACCATTCCTGTGACACTAGTTACAGATTCCGAAGCTTCACTTCAGGTTTACTGTATCCCTCTGACCTTCTTAGTGACGATGAAACACAGAAATTGCATCGGAATTAAATAGAAAAGGCACAATGCCGACTTAAGTACATGAAGGCTGACTCTTCTTACCGTCTATGTTTTGAACCAATTCTGTGACACTAGTTGTAGATTCCGATGCTTCACTTCAGGTTTACTGTATCCCTTGGACCTTCTTATTGACGATGAAACACAGAAATTGCATCGGAATGAAATACAAAATGCACAATGCCGACTTAAGTATATGAAGACCGACTCTTCTTATTGACAATGATTTGAACCATTCCTGTGATACTAGTTATAGATTCAGATGCTTCACTTCAAGTTTACTGTATCCCTTGGACATTTTTATTGACTATGAAACACAGAATTTGCATCGAAATTGAATACAAAACGCACAACGCCGACTTAAGTACAAGAAGACTGACTCTTCTCACTGTCAATGTTTTGAACCATTCCTGTGACACTAGTTGTAGATTCCGATGCTTCACTCCAGGTATACTACATCCCTTGGACCTTCTTATTGACGATGAAACACAGATATTGCATCGGAATTAAATACAAAAGGCACAATGCCGACTTAAGGACAAGAAGACTGACTCTTCTTACTGACTATGTTTTGAACCATTCCTGTGACACTAGTTATAGGTTTCGATGCTTCACTTCAGGTTTACTGTATCCCTCTGACCTTCTTATTGACGATGAAACTCAGAAATAGCATCGGAATTAAACACAAAAGGCACAATGCCGACTTAAGTACAAGAAAACTGACTCTTCTTACTGTATATGTTTTAACCATTCCTGTGACACTAGTTATAGATTCCGAAGCTTCACTTCAGGTTTACTGTATCCCTCTGACCTTCTTAGTGACGATGAAACACAGAAATTGCATCGGAATTAAATAGAAAAGGCACAATGCCGACTTAAGTACAAGAACACTTACTCTTCCAACTGTCTATGTTTGGAACCATTCCTGAGACACTAGTTATAGATTCCGACGCTTCACTTCAGGTTTACTGTATCCCTTGTACCTTCTTATTGACGATGAAACACAGAAATTGCATCGGAATTAAATACAAAATGCACAATGCCGACTTAAGTACATGAAGACCGACTCTTCTTATTGACAATGATTTGAACCGTTCCTGTGATACTAGTTATAGATTCCGATGCTTAACTTCAGGTTTACTGTATCCCTTGGACATTTTTGTTGACTATGAAACACAGAAATTGCATCTAAATTGAATACAAAACGCACAACGCCGACTTAAGTACAAGAAGACTGACTCTTCTTACTGTCTATGTTTTGAACCATTCCTGTGACACTAGTTGTAGATTCCGATGCTTCAATCCAGGTTTACTATATCCCTTGGACCTTCTTATTGACGATGAATCGCAGAAATTGCATCGGAATTAAATACAAAAGGCACAATACCGACTTAAGGACAAGAAGACTGACTCTTCTTACTGACTATGCTTTGGACCATTTCTGTGACACTAGTTATAGGTACCGATGCTTCACTTCAGGTTTACTGTATCCCTCTGACCTTCTAATTGACGATGAAACTCAGAAATAGCATCGGAATTAAATACAAAAGGCACAATGCCGACTTAAGTACAAGAAGACTGACTCTTCTTACTGACTATGTTTTGAACCATTCCTGTGACACTAGTTATAGGTTCCGATGCTTCACTTCAGGTTTACTGTATCCCTCTGACCTTCTTATTGACGATGAAACTCAGAAATAGCATCGGAATTAAACACAAAAGGCACAATGCCGACTTAAGTACAAGAAGACTGACTCTTCTTACTGACTATGTTTTGAACCATTCCTGTGACACTAGTTATAGGTTCCGATGCTTCACTTCAGGTTTACTGTATCCCTCTGACCTTCTTATTGACGATGAAACTCAGAAATAGCATCGGAATTAAACACAAAAGGCACAATGCCGACTTAAGTACAAGAAGACTGACTCTTCTTACTGTCTATGTTTTGTACCATTCCATTGACACTAGTTACAGATTCCGATGCTTCACTCCAGGTTTACTGTATCCCTTGGCCCTTCTTATTGTCGATGAAACACAGAAATTGCATCGGAATTAAATACAAAAGGCACAATGCCGACTTAAGTACACGAAGACCGACTCTTCTTATTGTCTATGTTCTGAACCATTCCAGTGACACTAGTTATAGATTCCGATGCTTCACTTCAGGTTTACTGTATCCCTTGGACCTTCTTATTGTCGATGTAACACTGAAATTGTATCGGAATTAAATACAAAACGCACAATGCCGACTAAAGTACACGAAGACCGACTCTTCTTATTGTCTATGTTTTGAACCATTACTGTGACTCTAGTTATTGATTCCGGTGCTTCACTCCAGGTTTACTGTATCCCTTGGACCTTCTTATTGGCGATGAAACACAGAAATTGCATCGGAATTAAATACAAAAGGCACAATGCCAACTTAAGGACAAGAAGACTGACTCTTCTTATTGTCTATGTTTTGAACCATTCCTGTGACACTAGTTATGGGTTCCGATGCTTCACTTCAGGTTTACTGTATACTTTGGACGTTCTTATTGACGATGAAACACAGAAATTGCATCGGAATTAAATACAAAATGCACAATGCCGACTTCAGTACAAGAAAACTGACTCTTCTTACTGTCTATATTTTGAACCATTCCAGTGACACTAGTTATAGATTCCGATGCTTCACTTCAGTTTTACTGTATCCCTTGGACCTTCTTATTGACGATGTAACACTGAAATTGCATCGGAATTAAATACAAAAGGCACAATGCCGACTAAAGTACGAGAAGACCGACGCTTCTTATTGTCTATGTTTTGAACCATTACTGTGACTCTAGTTATAGATTCCGGTGCGTCACTCCAGGTTTACTGTATCCCTTGGACCTACTTAATGACGATGAAACACAGAAATTGCATCGGAATTAAATACAAAAGGCACAATGCCGACTTAAGTACAAGAAGAATGACTCATCTTGCTGTATATGTTTGAACCATTCCCGTGACACTAGTTATAGATTCCGATGCTTCACTTCTGGTTTATTGTATCCCTCAGACCTTCTTATTGACGGTGAAACACAGAAATTGCATCGGAATTAAATACGAAAAGCAAAATGCCGACTTAAGTACGAGAAGACTGACTCTTCTTACTGACTATGTTTTGAACCATTCCTGTGACACTAGTTATAGATTTCGATGCTCCACTTCAGGTTTACTGTATCCCTCTGACCTTCTTAGTGACGATGAAACACAGAAATTGCATCGGAAATAAATAGAAAATGCACAATGCCGACTTAAGTGCAAGAAGGCTGACTCTTCTTACCGTCTATGTTTTGAACCAATCCTGTGACACTAGTTGTAGATTCCGATGCTTCACTTCAGATTTACTGTATCCCTCGGACCTTCTTATTGACGATGAAACACAGAAATTGCATAGGAATTAAATACAAAAGGCACAATGCCAACTTAAGTACAAGAACACTGACTCTTCCAACTGTCTATGTTTTCAACCATTCATGTGACACCTGTTACAGATTCCGATGCTTCACTCCAGGTTTACTAAATCCCTTGGACCTTCTTATTGACGATGAAACACAGAAATTGCATCGGAATTAAATACAAAAGGCAAAATGCCGACTTAAGAGCACGAAGACTGACTCTTCTTACGGTCTATGTTTTGAACCATTCCTGTGACACTAGTTATAGATTCCGATGCTACAATCCAGGTTTACTGTATCCCTTGGACCTTCTTATTGACGATGAAACACAGAAATTGCATCGGAATGAAATACAAAAGGAAATATGCCGACTTAAGAACACGAAGACTGACTCTTCTTACTGTCTTTGTTTTGAACCATTCCTGTGACACTAGTTATAGATTATGATGCTTCACTTCAGGTTCATTGATTCCCTCTGACCTTCTAATTGACGATGAAACACAGAAATTGCATCGGAATTAAATAGCAAAGGCACAATGTCGACATAAGTACAAGAAGACTGACTGTTCTTAATGTCTATGTTCTGAACCATTCCTGTGACACTAGTGATAGATTCCGATGTTTCACTCCAGGTTTACTGTATCCCTTGGACGTTCTTATTGACGATGAAACACAGAAATTGCATCGGAATTAAATAGAAAAGGCACAATGCCGACTTAAGTACAAGAAGACTGACTCTTCTTACTGACTATGTTTTGAACCATTCCTGTGACACTAGTTACAGATTCCGATGCTTCACTTCAGGTTTGCTGTATACCTTGGACCTTCTTATTGACGATGAAACACAGAAATTGCATCGGAATTAAATACAAAAGGCACAATGCCGACTTACGTACAAGAAGACTGACTCTTCCTACTGTCTATGTTTTGAACCATTCCTGTGACACTAGTTTTGGATTCCGATGCTTCACTTCAGGTTTACTGTATCCCTCTCACCTTCTTATTGACGATGAAACACAGAAATTGCATCGGAATTAAATAGAAAAGGCACAATGCCGACTTAAGTACAAGAAGACTGACTCTTCCTACTGTCTACGTTTTGAACCATTCCTGTGACACTAGTTATAGATTCCGATCCTTCACTTCAGGTTTACTGTATCCCTCTGACCTTATTGCCGATGAAACACAGATATTGCATCGGAATTAAATACTAAAGGCACAATGCCGACTTAAGGACAAGAAGACTGACTCTTCTTTCTGACTATGTTTTGAACCATTCCTGTGACACTAGTTATAGATTCCGATGCTTCACTTAAGGTTTACTGTATCCCTCTGACCTTCTTATTGACGATGAAACACAGAAATTGCATCGGAATTAAATACAAAAGGCACAATGCCGACTTAAGGACAAGAAGACTGACTCTTCTTTCTGACTATGTTTTGAACCTTTCCTGTGACACTTGTTATAGATTCCGATGCTTCACTCCAGGTTTACTGGATCCCTTGGACCTTCTTATTGACGATGAAACACAGAAATTGCATCGGAATTAAATACAAAAGGCACAATGCCGACTTCAGTACAAGAAGACTGACTCTTCTTACTGTCTTTATTTTGAACCGTTCCAGTGACACTAATTATAGATTCAGATGCTTCACTTCAGGTTTACTGTATCCCTTGGACATTCTTATTGAAGATGAAACACTGAAATTGCATCGGAATTAAATACAAAAGGCACAATGCCGACTTAAGTACAAGAAGACCGACTCTTCTTATTGTCTATGTTTTGAACCATAACTGTGACTCTAGTTATAGATTCCGGTGCTTCACTCCAGGTTTACTGCATCCCTTGTACCTACTTATTGACGTTGAAACACAGAAATTGCATCGGAATTAAACACAAAAGGCACAATGCCGACTTAAGTACAAGAAGACTGACTCTTCTTACTGACTATGTTTTGAACCATTCCTGTGACACTAGTTATAGATTCAGATGCTCCACTTCAGGTTTACTGTATCCCTCTGACTTTCTTAGTGACGATGAAACACAGAAATTGCATCGGAAATAAATAGAAAAGGCAGAATGCCGACTTAAGTACAAGACGGCTGATTCTTCTTACCGTCTATGTTTTGAACCAATCCTGTGACACTAGTTGTAGATTCCGATGCTTCACTTCAGGTTTACTGTATCCCTTGGACCTTCTTATTGACGATGAAACACAGAAATTGCATAGGAATTAAATACAAAAGGCACAATGCCGACTTAAGTACAAGAACACTGACTCTTCCAACTGTCTATGATTTGAACCATTCCTGTGACACTAGTTACATATTCCCATGCTTCACTCCAGGTTTACTATATCCCTTGGACCTTCTTATTGACGATGAAACACAGAAATTGCATCGGAATTATATACAAAAGGCAAATTGCCGACTTAAGAACACGAAGACTGACTCTTCTTACTGTCTTTGTTTTGAACCATTCCTGTGACACTTGTTATAGATGCCGATGCTTCACTTCAGGTTTACTGTATCCCTCTGACCTTATTGACGGAGAAACACAGAAATTGCATCGGAATTAAATACGAAAAGCAAAATGCCGACTTAAGTACAAGAAGACTGGCTCTTCTTACTGACTATGTTTTGAACCATTCCTGTGATACTAGTTACAGATTCCGATGCTCCACTTCAGGTTTACTGTATCCCTCTGACTTTCTTAGTGACGATGAAACACAGAAATTGCATCGGAAATAAATAGAAAAGGCACAATGCCGACTTAAGTACAAGAAGGCTGATTCTTCTTACCGTCTGTGTTTTGAACCAATCCTGTGACACTAGTTGTAGATTCCTATGCTTCACTTCAGGTTTACTGTATCCCTTGGACCTTCTTATTGACGATGAAACACAGTAATTTCATAGGTATTAAATACAAAAGGCACAATGCCGACTTAAGTACAAGAACACTGACTCATCCATCTGTCTATGTTTTGAACCATTCCTGTGACACTAGTTACAGATTCCGATGCTTCACTCCAGGTTTACTATATCCCTAGGAACTTCTTATTGACGATGAAACACAGAAATTGCATCGGAATTAAATACAAAAGACAAAATGCCGACTTAAGAACACGGAGACTGACTCTTCTTACTGCCTTTGTTTTGAACCATTCCTGTGACACTACTTATAGATTAAGATGCTTCACTTCAGGTTCATTGAATCCCTCTGACCTTCTTATTGACGATGAAACACAGAAATTGCATCAAAATTAAATAGCAAAGGCACAATGTCGACATAAGTACAAGAAGACTGACTGTTCTTACTGTCTATGTTCTGAACCATTCCTGTGACACTAGTGATAGATTCCGATGCTTCACTCCAGGTTTACTGTATCCCTTGGACCTTCTTATTGACGATGAAACGCAGAAATAGCATCGGAATTAAATACAAAAGGCACAATGCCGACTTAACGACAAGAAGACTGACTCTTCCAACTGTCTATGTTTTGAACCATTCCTGTGACACTAGTTATAGATTCCGACGATTCACTTCAGGTTTACTGTATCCCTTGTACCTTCTTATTGACGATGAAACACAGAACTTGCATCGGAATTAAATACAAAAGGCACAATGCCGACTAAAGTACAAGAAGACTGACTCTTCTTACTGTCTATGTTTTGAACCATTCCTGTGACACTAGTTGTAGATTCCGATGCTTCACTCCAGGTTTACTATATTCCTTGGACCTTCTTATTGACGATGAATCGCAGAAATTGCATCGGAATTAAATACAAAAGGCACAATACCGACTTAATGACAAGAATACTGACTCTTCTTACTGACTATGCTTTGGACTATTTCTGTGACACTAGTTATAGGTACCGATGCTTCACTTCAGGTTTACTGTATCCCTCTGACCTTCTAATTGACGATGAAACTCAGAAATAGCATCGGAATTAAATACAAAAGGCACTATGCCAACTTAAGTACAAGAAGACTGACTCTTCTTACTGTCTATGTTTGAACCATTCCATTGACACTAGTTACAGATTCCGATGCTTCACTCCAGGTTTACTGTATCCCTTGGACCTTCTTATTGACGATGAAACACAGAAATTGCATCGGAATTAAATACATTAGGCACAATGCCGACGTAAGTACACGAAGACTGACTCTTCTTACTGTCTATGTTTTGAATCATTCCTGTGACACTACTTATAGATTCCGATGCTTCACTCCTGGTATGTTGTATCCCTCTGAGCTTTTTGACGATGAAACACAGAAATTGCATCGGAATTAAATAGAAAAGGCACAATGCCGACTTAAGTACAAGAAGACTGTCTCTTCTTACTGTCTATGTTTTGAACCAGGTGACCTTGGACCTTCTTATTGACGATGAAACACAGAAATTGCATCGGAATTAAATAGAAAATGCACAATGCCGACTTAAGTACAAGAAGACTGACTCTTCTTACTGTCTATGTTTTGAATCTTTCCTGTGACACTACTTATAGATTCCGATGCTTCACTCCTGGTATATTGTATCCCTCTGACCTTATTGACGATGAAACACAGAAATTGCATCGGAATTAAACAGAAAAGTCACAATGCCGACTTATTTACAAAAAGACTGACTCTTCTTACTGTCTATGTTTTGAACCTTTCCTGTGACACTAGTTATAGATTCCGATGCTTGACTTCAGGTTTACTGTATCCCTCTGAAATTATTGCCGATGAAACACAGAAATTGCATCGGAATGAAATACAAAAGGCACAATGGCGACTTAAGGACAAGAAGACTGACTCTTCTTATTGACTATGTTTGAACCATTCCTGTGACACTAGTTATAGATTCCGATGCTTCTCTTCAGGTTTACTGTATCCCTCTGACCTTCTTTTTGACGATGAAACACAGAAATTGCATCGGAATTAAATACAAAAGCCACAATGCCGACTTAAGTACAAGAAGACTGACTCTTCTTACCGTCTATGTTTTGAACCATTACTGTGAATCTAGTTAGAGATTCCGATGCTTCACTCCAGGTTTACCGTATGCCTCTGACCTTCTTATTGACGATCAAACACAGATATTGCATCGGAATCAAATACAAAAGGCACAATGCAGACTTAAGTACAAGAAGACTGACTCTTCTTACTGACTATGTTTTGAACCATTCCTGTGACACTAGTTATAGATTCCGATGCTTCACTTCAGGTTTACTGTATCCCTTGGACCTTCTTATTGACGATGAAACATAGAAATTGCATCGATATTAAATACAAAAGGCAAAATGCCGACTTAAGTACACGAAGACTGACTCTTCTTACTGTCTATGGTTTGAACCATTCCTGTGACACTAGTTATAGATTCCGATGCTGCACTCCAGGTTTACTGTATCCCTTGTACCTTCTTATTGACGATGAAACACAGAAGTTGCATCGGAATCAAATACAAAAGGCACACTGCCGACTTAAGGACAAGAAGAATGACTCTTCTTACTGACTTTGTTTTGAACCATTAGTGTGACACTAGTTATAGATTCCGATGCTTCACTTCAGGTTTACTGTATCCCTTGGACCTTCTTATTGACGATGAAACACGGAATTTGCATCGGAATTAAATACAAAAAGCACAATGCCGACTTAAGTACAAGAAGACTGACTCTTCTTACTGTCTATGTTTTGAACCATTCCATTGACACTAGTTATAGATTCCGATGCTTCACTCCAGGTTTACTGTATACCTTGGACCTCGTTATAGACGATGAAACACATATATTGCATGGGAATTAAATGGAAAAGTCACAATGCCGACTTATGTACAAGAAGACTGACTCTTCTTAATGACTATGTTTTGAACCATTCCTGTGACACTAGTTATAGATTCCCATGCTTTACTTCAGGTTTACTGTATCCCTTGGACCTTCATACTGACGATGAAACACAGAAACTGCATCGGAATTAAATACAAAAGGCAAAATGCCCACTTAAGTACACGAAGACTGACTCTTCTTACTGTCTATGTTTTGAACCATTCCTGTGACACTAGTTATAGATACCGATGCTTCACTTCAGGTTTATTGTATCCCTCTGACCTTCTTATTGACGATGAAACACAGAAATTGCATCGGAATTAAATAGAAAAGGCACAATGTCGACTTAAGTACAAGAGGACTGACTCTTCTTACTGTCTATGCTTTGAACCATTCCTTTGACACTAGTGATAGATTCCGATGCTTCACTCCAGGTTTACTGCATCCCTTGTACCTTCTTATTGACTTTGAAACACAGAAATTGCATCGAAATTAAATAGAAAAGGCACAATGCCGACTTAAGTACAAGAAGACTGACTCTTCCTACTGTCTATGTTATGAACTATTCCTGTGACACTAGTTATAGATTCCGATGCTTCATTACAGGTTTACTGTATCCCTCTGACCTTATTGCCGATGAAACACAGATATTGCATCGGAATTAAATACAAAAGGCACAATGCCGACTTAAGGACAAGAAGACTGACTCTTCTTACTGACTATGTTTTGAACCATTCCTGTGACGCTAGTTATAGATTCCGATGCTTCACTTCTGGTTTACTGTATCCCTCTGACCTTCTTATTGACGATGAAACACAGAAATTGCTTCGGAATTAAATACAAAAGCCACAATGCCGACTTAAGTACAAGAAGACTGACTCTTCATACTGTCTATGTTTTGAACCATTTCTGTGACACTAGTTATAGGGTCAGATGCTTTACTTCAGGTTTACTGTATCCCATGGACTTTCTTATTGACGATGAATCACAGAAATTGCATCGGAATTAAATAGAAAAGGCACAATGCCGACTTAAGTACATGAAGACTGACTCTTCTTACTGTCTATATTTTGAACCATTCCATTGACACTAGTTATAGATTCCGAAGCTTCTTCAGGTTTACTGTATCCCTTGGACCTTCTTATTGACGATGAAACCCTGAAATTGCATCGGAATTAAATACAAAAGGCACAATGCCGACTTAAGGACAAGAAGACCGACTCTTCTTACTGTCTATGTTTTGAACCATTACTGCGACTCTAGTTATAGATTCCGGTGCTTCACTCCAGGTTGACTGTATCCCTAGGACCTACTTATTGACGATGAAACACAGAAATTGCATCGTAATTAAATACAAAAGGCACAATGCCGACTTTAGTACAAGAGGACTGACTCTTCTTGCTGTCTATATTTTGAACCATTCCTGTGACACTAGTGATAGATTCCGATGCTTCACTCCAGGTTTACTGTATCCCTTGTACCTTCTTATTGACGATGAAACACAGAAATTGCATCGGAATGAAATAGAAAAGGCACAATGCCGACTTAAGGACAAGAAGACTGACTCTTCTTACTGACTATATTTTGAACCATTCCTGTGACACTAGTTATAGATTCCGATGCTTCACTTTTGGTTTACTGTATCCCTCTGACCTTCTTATTGACGATGAAACACAGAAATTGCATCGGAATTAAATACAAAAGCCACAATGCCGACATAAGTATAAGAAGACTGACTCTTCGTACTGTCTATGTTTTGAACCATCTCTGTGACACTAGTTATAGGGTCCGATGCTTCACTTCAGGTTTACTGTATCCCATGGACTTCCTTATTGACGATGAATCACAGAAATTGCATCGGAATTAAATAGAAAAGGCACAATGCCGACTTAAGAACAAGAAGACTGACTCTTCTTACTGTCTATATTTTGAACCATTCCAGTGACACTAGTTATAGATTCCGATGCTTCTTCAGGTTTACAGTATCCCTTGGACCTTCTTATTGACGATGAAACACTGATATTGCATCGGAATTAAATACAAAAGGCACAATGGCGACTTAAGGACAAGAAGACCGACTCTCCTTACTGTCTATGTTTTGAACCATTACTGTGACTCTAGTTATAGATTCCGGTGCTTCACTCCAGGTTTACTGTAACCCTAGGACCTACTTATTGACGATGAAACACAGAAATTGCATCGGAATTAAATACAAAAGGCACAATGCCGACTTAAGTACAAGAGGACTGACTCTTCTTACTGTCTATGTTTTGAACCATTCCTGTGACACTAGTGATAGATTCCGATGCTTCACTTCAGGTTTATTGTATCCCTCTGACCTTTTTATTGACGATGAAAGACAGAAATTGCATCGGAATTAAATAGAAAAGACACAATGTCGACTTAAGTACAAGAGGACTGACTCTTCTTACTGTCTATGTTTTGAACCATTCCTGTGACACTAGTGATAGATTGCGATGCTTCACTCCACGTTTACTGTATCCCTTGTACCCTCTTATTGACGATGAAACACAGAAATTGCATCGGAATTAAATAGAAAAGGCACAATGCCGACTTAAGGACAAGAAGACTGACTCTTCTTACTGACTATGTTTTGAACCATTCCTGTGACACTAGTTATAGATTCCGATGCTGCACTTCTGGTTTACTGTATCCCTCTGACCTTCTTATTGAAGATGAAACACAAAATTGCATCGGAATTAAATACAAAAGCCACAATGCCGACTTAAGTACAAGAAGACTGACTCTTCGTACTGTCTATGTTTTGAACCATTTCTGTGACACTAGTTATAGGGTCCGATGCTTCACTTGAGGTTTACTGTATCCCATGGACTTTCTTATTGACGATGAATCACAGAAATTGCATCGGAATTAAATAGATAAGACACAATGCCGACTTAAGTACAAGAAGACTGACTCTTCTTACTGTTTATATTTTGAACCATTCCAGTGACACTAGTTATAGATTCCGATGGTTCTTCAGGTTTACTGTATCCCTTGGACCTTCTTATTGACGATGAAACACTGAAATTGCATCGGAATTAAATACAAAAGGCACAATGCCGACTTAAGGACAAGAAGACCAACTCTTCTTACTGTCTATGTTTTGAACCATTACTGTGACTCTAGTTATAGATTCCGGTGCTTCACACCAGGTTTACTGTATCCCTAGGTCCTACGTATTGACGATGAAACACAGAAATCGCATCGGAATTAAATACAAAAGGCACAATGCCGACTTAAGTACAAGAAGACTGCCTCTTCTTACTGACTATGATTTGAACCATTCCTGTGACACTAGTTATAGATTCCGATGCTTCATTTCTGGTTTACTGTATCCCTTGGACATTCTTATTGACGATGAAACACAGAAATTGCATCGGAATTAAATACAAAAGGCAAAATGCCGACTTAAGTACACGAAGACTGACTCTTTATACTGTCTATGTTTTGAACCATTCCTGTGACACTAGTTATAGATTCCAATGTTACACTCCAGGTTTACTGTATCCCTTGGACCCTCTTATTGACGATGAAACACAGAAATTGCATCGGATTTAAATACAAAATGCACAATGCCGTATTATGTACAAGAAGACTGCCTCTCCCTACTGTCTATGTTTTGAACCATTCCTGTGACACTAGTTGTGGATTCCGATGATTCACTTCAGGTTTACTGTATCCCTCTGACCATCTTATGGACGATGAAACACAGAAATTGCATCGGAATTAAATACAAAAGGCGAAATGCCGACTTAAGTACACGAAGACTGACTCTTCTTACTGTCTATGATTTGAACCATTCCTGTGACACTAGTTATAGATTCCGATGCTTCACTTCAGGGTTATTGTATCCCTCTGACCTTCTTATTGATGATGAAACACAGAAATTGCATCGGAATTAAATAGAAAAGGCACAATGTGGACTTAAGTACAAGAAGACTGACTCTTCTTACTGACTATGTTTTGAACCATTCCTGTGACACTAGTTATAGATTCCGATGCTTCACTTCAGGATTACTGTATCCCTCTGACCTTCTTAGTGACGATGAAACACAGAAATTGCATCGGAATTAAATAGAAAAGCACAATGCCGACTTAACTACAAGAAGACTGACTCTTCATACTGTCTATGATTTGAACCAATCCTGTGACACTAGTTGTAGATTCCGATGCATCAGTTCAGGTTTACTGTATCCCTTGGACCTTCTTATTGACGATGAAACACAGAAATTGCATCGGAATGAAATACAAAACGCACAATGCCGACTTAAGTACAAGAACACTGACTCTTCCTACTGTCTATGATTTGAACCATTCCTCTGACACTAGTTATAGATTCCGACGCTTCACTTCAGGTTTACTGTATCCCTTGTACCGTCTTATTGACGATGAAACACATAAATTGCATCGGAATTAAATACAAAAGGCACAATGCCGACTTAAGTACATGAAGACCGACTCTTCTTATTGACAATGATTTTAACCATTCCTGTGTTACTAGTCATAGATTCCGATGCTTCACTTCAGGTTTACTGTATCCCTTGGATATTCTTATTGACGATGAAACACAGAAATTGCATCGGAATTAAATACAAAAGGCACAATGCCGACTCAAGTACAAGAAGACTGACTCTCCTTACTGTCTATGATTTGAACCATTCCTGTGACACTAGTTATAGATTCCGATGCTTCACTCCAGGTTTACTATATCCCTTGGACCGTCTTATTGACGATGAAACACAGAAATTGAATCGGAAATAAATACAAAAGGCACAATGCCGACTTAAGTACAAGAAGACTGACTCTTCTTACTGACTATGCTTTGAACCATTCCTGTGACACTAGTTATAGATTCCTATGCTTCACTTCTGGTTTACTGTTTCCCGTGGACCTTGTTATTGACGATGAAACACAGAAATTGCATCGGAATTAGATACAAAAGGTAAAATGCCGACTTATGTACACGAAGACTGACTCTTCTTACTGTCCATGATTTGAACCATTCCTGTGATACTAGTTATGGATTCCAATGCTACACTCCAGGTTTACTGTATCCCTTGGACCTTCTTATTGACGATGAAACACAGAAATTGCATCGGAATTAAATAGAAAAGGCACAATGCCGACTTAAGTACAAGAAGACTGACTCTTATTACTGACTATGTTTTGAATCATTGCTGTGACACTAGTTATAGATTCCGATGCTTCACTTCAGGTATGCTGTATACCTTGGACCTTCTTATTGACGGTGAAACACAGAAATTGCATCGGAATTAAATACGAACGGCACAATGCCGACTTAAGTACAAGAAGACTGACTCTTCTTACTGACTATGTTTTGAACCATTCCTGTGACACTAGTTATAGATTCCGATGCTTCACTTCAGGATTACTGTATCCCTCTGACCTTCTTAGTGAAGATGAAACACAGAAATTGCATCGGAATTAAATAGAAAAGCACAATGCCGACTTAACTACAATAAGACTGCCTCTTCCTACTGTCTATGTTTTGAACCATTCCTGTGACACTAGTTGTGGATTCCGATGCTTCACTTCAGGTTTACTGTATCCCTCTGACCTTCTTATGGACGATGAAACACAGAAATTGCATCGGAATTAAATACAAAAGGCGAAATGCCGACTTAAGTACACGAAGACTGACTCTTCTTACAGTCTATGATTTGAACCATTCCTGTGACACTAGTTATAGATTCCGATGCTTCACTTCAGGGTTATTGTATCCCTCTGACCTTCTTATTGATGATGAAACACAGAAATTGCGTCGGAATTAAATAGAAAAGGCACAATGTGGACTTAAGTACAAGAGGACTGACTCTTCTTACTGTCTATGTTTGAACCATTCCCTTGACTACAGTGATAGATTCCGATGCTTCACTCCAGGTTTACTGTATCCCTAGGACCTTCTTATTGACGATGAAACACAGAAATTGCATCGGAATTAAATAGAAAAGGCACAATGCCGACTTAAGGACAAGAAGACCAACTCTTCTTACTGTCTATGTTTTGAACCATTACTGTGACTCTAGTTATAGATTCCGGTGCTTCACACCAGGTTTACTGTATCCCTAGGTCCTACTTATTGACGATGAAACACAGAAATCGCATCGGAATTAAATACAAAAGGCACAATGCCGACTTAAGGACAAGAAGACTGACTCTTCTTACTGTCTATGTTCTGAACCATTCCTGTGACACTAGTTATAGATTCCGATGCTTCACTCCAGGTTTACTATATCCGTTGGACCGTCTGATTGACGATGAAACACAGAAATTGCATCGGAATTAAATACGAAAGGTAGAATGCCGACTTAAGGACAAGAAGACTGACTCTTCTTACTGACTATGCTTTGAACCATTCCTGTGACACTAGTTATAGATTCCGATGCTTCATTTCTGGTTTACTGTATCCCTTGGACATTCTTATTGACGATGAAACACAGAAATTGCATCGGAATTAAATACAAAAGGCAAAATGCCGACTTAAGTACACGAAGACTGACTCTTTTTACTGTCTATGTTTTGAACCATTCCTGTGCCACTAGTTATAGATTCCAATGTTACACTCCAGGTTTACTGTATCCCTTGGACCCTCTTATTGACGATGAAACACAGAAATTGCATCGGAATTAAATACAAAAGGCACAATGCCGACTTAAGTACAAGAAGACTGCCTCTTCTTACTGACTATGATTTGAACCATTCCTGTGACACTAGTTATAGATTCCGATGCTTCACCTCAGGTTTATTGTATCCCTCTGAGCTTCTTATTGACGATGAAGCACAGAAATTGCATCGGAATTAAATAGAAAAGGCACAATGCCGACTTAAGTACAAGAAGACTGACTCTTCTTACCGTCCTTCTTTTGAACCTTTCCTGTGACACTTATTATAGATTCCGATGCTTCACTCCAGGTTTACTGTATCCCTTGGACCTTCTTATTGACGATGAAACACAGACATTGCATCGGAATTCAATAGAAAAGGCACAATGCCGACTTAAGTACAAGAAGACTGACTCTTCTTACTGATTATAGTTTGAACCATTCCTGTGACACTAGTTAAATTTTCCGATGCTTTACGTCAGGTTTACTGTATACCTTGGACCTTCTTATTGAGGATGAAACACAGAAATTGCATCGTAATTAAATACAAAATGCACAATGCCGTATTATGTACAAGAAGACTGCCTCTCCCTACTGTCTATGTTTTGAACCATTACTGTGACACTAGTTGTGGATTCCGATGATTCACTTCAGGTTTACTGTATCCCTCTGACCATCTTATGGACGATGAAACACAGAAATTGCATCGGAATTAAATACAAAAGGCGAAATGCCGACTTAAGTACACGAAGACTGACTCTTCTTACTGTCTATGATTTGAACCATTCCTGTGACACTAGTTATAGATTCCGATGCTTCACTTCAGGGTTATTGTATCCCTCTGACCTTCTTATTGATGATGAAACACAGAAATTGCATCGGAATTAAATAGAAAAGGCACAATGTGGACTTAAGTACAAGAAGACTGACTCTTCTTACTGACTATGTTTTGAACCATTCCTGTGACACTAGTTATAGATTCCGATGCTTCACTTCAGGATTACTGTATCCCTCTGACCTTCTTAGTGACGATGAAACACAGAAATTGCATCGGAATTAAATAGAAAAGCACAATGCCGACTTAACTACAAGAAGACTGACTCTTCATACTGTCTATGATTTGAACTAATCCTGTGACACTAGTTGTAGATTCCGATGCTTCAGTTCAGGTTTACTGTATCCCTTGGACCTTCTTATTGACGATGAAACACAGAAATTGCATCGGAATGAAATACAAAACGCACAATGCCGACTTAAGTACAAGAACACTGACTCTTCCTACTGTCTATGATTTGAACCATTCCTCTGACACTAGTTATAGATTCCGACGCTTCACTTCAGGTTTACTGTATCCCTTGTACCGTCTTATTGACGATGAAACACATAAATTGCATCGGAATTAAATACAAAAGGCACAATGCCGACTTAAGTACATGAAGACCGACTCTTCTTATTGACAATGATTTTATCCATTCCTGTGTTACTAGTCATAGATTCCGATGCTTCACTTCAGGTTTACTGTATCCCTTGGATATTCTTATTGACGATGAAACACAGAAATTTCATCGGAATTAAATACAAAAGGCACAATGCCGACTCAAGTACAAGAAGACTGACTCTCCTTACTGTCTATGATTTGAACCATTCCTGTGACACTAGTTATAGATTCCGATGCTTCACTCCAGGTTTACTATATCCCTTGGACCGTCTTATTGACGATGAAACACAGAAATTGCATCGGAAATAAATACAAAAGGCACAATGCCGACTTAAGTGCAAGAAGACTGACTCTTCTTACTGACTATGCTTTGAACCATTCCTGTGACACTAGTTATAGATTCCTATGCTTCACTTCTGGTTTACTGTTTCCCGTGGACCTTGTTATTGACGATGAAACACAGAAATTGCATCGGAATTAGATACAAAAGGTAAAATGCCGACTTATGTACACGAAGACTGACTCTTCTTACTGTCCATGATTTGAACCATTCCTGTGACACTAGTTATGGATTCCAAAGCTACACTCCAGGTTTACTGTATCCCTTGGACCTTCTTATTGACGATGAAACACAGAAATTGCATCGGAATTAAATAGAAAAGGCACAATGCCGACTTAAGTACAAGAAGACTGACTCTTATTACTGACTATGTTTTGAATCATTGCTGTGACACTAGTTATAGATTCCGATGCTTCACTTCAGGTATGCTGTATACCTTGGACCTTCTTATTGACGGTGAAACACAGAAATTGCATCGGAATTAAATACGAACGGCACAATGCCGACTTAAGTACAAGAAGACTGACTCTTCTTACTGACTATGTTTTGAACCATTCCTGTGACACTAGTTATAGATTCCGATGCTTCACTTCAGGATTACTGTATCCCTCTGACCTTCTTAGTGACGATGAAACACAGAAATTGCATCGGAATTAAATAGAAAAGCACAATGCCGACTTAACTACAATAAGACTGCCTCTTCCTACTGTCTATGTTTTGAACCATTCCTGTGACACTAGTTGTGGATTCCGATGCTTCACTTCAGGTTTACTGTATCCCTCTGACCTTCTTATGGACGATGAAACACAGAAATTGCATCGGAATTAAATACAAAAGGCGAAATGCCGACTTAAGTACACGAAGACTGACTCTTCTTACAGTCTATGATTTGAACCATTCCTGTGACACTAGTTATAGATTCCGATGCTTCACTTCAGGGTTATTGTATCCCTCTGACCTTCTTATTGATGATGAAACACAGAAATTGCGTCGGAATTAAATAGAAAAGGCACAAAGTGGACTTAAGTACAAGAGGACTGACTCTTCTTACTGTCTATGTTTGAACCATTCCCTTGACTACAGTGATAGATTCCGATGCTTCACTCCAGGTTTACTGTATCCCTAGGACCTTCTTATTGACGATGAAACACAGAAATTGCATCGGAATTAAATAGAAAAGGCACAATGCCGACCTAAGTACAAGAAGACTGACTCTTCTTACTGACTATGTTTTGAATCATTCCTGTGACACTAGTTATAGATTCCGATGCTTCACTTCAGGTATGCTGTTTACCTTGGCCCTTCTTATTGACGGTGAAACACAGAAATTGCATCGGAATTAAATACGAACGGCACAATGCCGACTTAAGTACTAGAAGACTGACTCTTCTTACTGACTATGTTTTGAACCATTCCTGTGACACTAGTTATAGATTCCGATGCTTCACTTCAGGATTACTGTATCCCTCTGACCTTCTTAGTGACGATGAAACACAGAAATTGCATCGGAATTAGATAGAAAAGCACAATGCCGACTTAACTACAAGAAGACTGACTCTTCATACTGTCTATGTTTTGAACCAATCCTGTGACACTAGTTGTAGATTCCGATGCTTCAATTCAGGTTTACTGTATTCCTTGGACCTTCTTATTGACGATGAAACACAGAAATTGCATCGGAATGAAATACAAAACGCACAATGCCGACTTAAGTACAAGAACACTGACTCTTCCTACTGTCTATGATTTGAACCATTCCTCTGACACTAGTTATAGATTCCGACGCTTCACTTCAGGTTTACTGTATCCCTTGTACCGTCTTATTGACGATGAAACACATAAATTGCATCGGAATTAAACACAAAAGGCACAATGCCGACTTAAGTACATGAAGACCGACTCATCTTATTGACAATGATTTTAACCATTCCTGTGTTACTAGTCATAGATTCCTATGCTTCACTTCAGGTTTACTGTATCCCTTGGATATTCTTATTGACGATGAAACACAGAAATTGCATCGGAATTAAATACAAAAGGCACAATGCCGACTTAAGTACAAGAAGACTGACTCTCCTTACTGTCTATGTTTTAACCATTCCTGTGACACTAGTTATAGATTCCGATGCTACACTCCAGGTTTACTATATCCCTTGGACCGTCTTATTGACTATGAAACACAGAAATTGCATCGTAAATAAATACAAAAGGCACAATGCCGACTTAAGTACAAGAAGACTGACTCTTCTTACTGACTATGCTTTGAACCATTCCCGTGACACTAGTTATAGATTCCTATGCTTCACTTCTGGTTTACTGTATCCCGTGGACCTTGTTATTGACGATGAAACACAGAAATTGCATCGGAATTAGATACAAAAGGTAAAATGCCGACTTATGTACACGAAGACTGACTCTTCTTACTGTCCATGTTTTGAACCATTCCTGTGACACTAGTTATAGATTCCAACACTAGTTATAGATTCCAATGCTACACTCCAGGTTTACTGTATCCCTTGGACCTTCTTATTGACGATGAAACACAGAAATTGCATCGGAATTAGATACAAAAGGCACAATGCCGACATAAGTACAAGAAAACTGACTCTTCTTACTGACTATGTTTTGAACCATTCGTGTGACACTAGTTATAGATTCCGATGCCTCACCTCAGTTTTATTGTATCCCTCTGACCTTCTTATTGACGATGAAACACAGAAATAGCATCGAAATTAAATACAAAACGCACAAGGCCGACCTAAGTACATGAAGACCGACTCTTCTTATTGACAATGATTTGAACCATTCCTGTGATACTAGTTATAGATTCCGATGCTTCACTTCAGGTTTACTGTATCTCTTGGACATTCTTATTGACGATGAAACACAGAAATAGCATCGAAATTAAATACAAAAGGCACAATGCCGACCTAAGTACATGAAGACCGACTCTTCTTATTGACAATGATTTGAACCATTCCTGTGATACTAGTTATAGATTCCGATGCTTCACTTCAGGTTTACTGTATCCCTCTGACCTTCTAATTGACGATGAAACTCAGAAATAGCATCGGAATTAAATACAAAAGGCACTATGCCAACTTAAGTACAAGAAGACTGACTCTTCTTACTGTCTATGTTTGAACCATTCCATTGACACTAGTTACAGATTCCGATGCTTCACTCCAGGTTTACTGTATCCCTTGGACCTTCTTATTGACGATGAAACACAGAAATTGCATCGGAATTAAATACATTAGGCACAATGCCGACTTAAGTACAAGAAGACTGACTCTTCTTACTGACTCTTCTTACTGACTATGTTTTGAACCTTTCATGTGACAATAGTTATAGATTCCGATGCTTCACTTCAGGTTTTCTGTATCCCTTGGACCTTCTTATTGACGATGAAACAAAGAAATTGCATCGGAATTAAATACAAAAGGCAAAATGCCGACGTACGTACACGAAGACTGACTCTTCTTACTGTCTATGTTTTGAATCATTCCTGTGACACTACTTATAGATTCCGATGCTTCACTCCTGGTATATTGTATCCCTCTGACCTTATTGACGATGAAACACAGAAATTGCATCGGAATTAAATAGAAAAGGCACAATGCCGACTTAAGTACAAGAAGACTGACTCTTCTTTCTGACTATGTTATGAACCATTCCTGTGACACTAGTAATAGATTCGATTCTTCACTTCAGGTTTACTGTATACTTTGGACCTTCTTATTGACGATTAAACACAGATATTGCATCGGAATTAAACAGAAAAGGCACAATGCCGACTTAAGTACAAGAAGACTGACTCTTCTTACTGTCTATGTTTTGAACCATTCCTGTGACACTAGTTATAGATTCCGATGCTTGACTTCAGGTTTACTGTATCCCTCTGAAATTATTGCCGATGAAACACAGAAATTGCATCGGAATGAAATACAAAAGGCACAATGACGACTTAAGGACAAGAAGACTGACTCTTCTTATTGACTATGTTTGAACCATTCCTGTGACACTAGTTATAGATTCCGATGCTTCTCTTCAGGTTTACTGTATCCCTCTGACCTTCTTATTGACGATGAAACACAGAAATTGCATCGGAATTAAATACAAAAGCCACAATGCCGACTTAAGTACAAGAAGACTGACTCTTCTTACCGTCTATGTTTTGAACCATTACTGTGAATCTAGTTAGAGATTCCGATGCTTCACTCCAGGTTTACTGTATGCCTCTGACCTTCTTATTGACGATGAAACACAGATATTGCATCGGAATCAAATACAAAAGGCACAATGCAGACTTAAGTACAAGAAGACTGACTCTTCTTACAGACTATGTTTTGAACCATTCCCGTGACACTAGTTATAGATTCCGATGCTTCACTTCAGGTTTACTGTATGCCTTGGACCATCTTATTGACGATGAAACATAGAAATTGCATCGATATTAAATACAAAAGGCAAAATGCCGACTTAAGTACACGAAGACTGACTCTTCTTACTGTCTATGGTTTGACCCATTCCTGTGACACTAGTTATAGATTCCGATGCTGCACTCCAGGTTTACTGTATCCCTTGTACCTTCAAATTGACGATGAAACACAGAAATTGCATCGGAATTAAATACAAAAGGCACACTGCCGACTTAAGGACAAGAAGACTGACTCTTCTTACTGACTTTGTTTTGAACCATTAGTGTGTCACTAGTTGTAGATTCCGATGCTTCACTTCAGGTTTACTGTATCCCTTGGACCTTCTTATTGACGATGAAACACGGAATTTGCATCGGAATTAAATACAAAAGGCACAATGCCGACTTAAGTACAAGAAGACTGACTCTTCTTACTGTCTATGTTTTGAACCATTCCATTGACACTAGTTATAGATTCCGATGCTTCACTCCAGGTTTACTGTATAACTTGGACCTTGTAATAGACGATGAAACACATAAATTGCATCGGAATTAAATGGAAAAGTCACAATGCCGACTTATGTACAAGAAGACTGACTCTTCTTAATGACTATGTTTTGAACCATTCCTGTGACACTAGTTATAGATTCCCATGCTTTACTTCAGGTTTACTGTATCCCTTGGACCTTCATACTGACGATGAAACACAGAAACTGCATCGGAATTAAATACAAAAGGCAAAATGCCCACTTAAGTACACGAAGACTGACTCTTCTTACTGTCTATGTTTTGAACCATTCCTGTGACACTAGTTATAGATTCCGATGCTTCACTTCAGGTTTATTGTATCCCTCTGACCTTCTTATTGACGATGAAACACAGAAATTGCATCGGAATTAAATAGAAAAGGCACAATGTCGACTTAAGTACAAGAGGACTGACTCTTCTTACTGTCTATGCTTTGAACCATTCCTGTGACACTAGTGATAGATTCCGATGCTTCACTCCAGGTTTACTGTATCCCTTGTACCTTCTTATTGACTTTGAAACACAGAAATTGCATCGGAATTAAATAGAAAAGGCACAATGCCGACTTAAGTACAAGAAGACTGACTCTTCCTACTGTCTATGTTTTGAACTATTCCTGTGACACTAGTTATAGATTCCGATGCTTCACTTCAGTTTTACTGTATCCCTCTGACCTTATTGCCGATGAAACACAGATATTGCATCGGAATTAAATACAAAAGGCACAATGCCGACTTAAGGACAAGAAGACTGACTCTTCTTACTGACTATGTTTTGAACCATTCCTGTGACGCTAGTTATAGATTCCGATGCTTCACTTCTGGTTTACTGTATCCCTCTGACCTTCTTATTGACGATGAAACACAGAAATTGCTTCGGAATTAAATACAAAAGCCACAATGCCGACTTAAGTACAAGAAGACTGACTCCTCGTACTGTCTATGTTTTGAACCATTTCTGTGACACTAGTTATAGGGTCCGATGCTTCACTTCAGGTTTACTGTATCCCATGGACTTTCTTATTGACGATGAATCACAGAAATTGCATCGGAATTAAATAGAAAAGGCACAATGCCGACTTAAGTACAAGAAGACTGACTCTTCTTACTGTCTATATTTTGAACCATTCCAGTGACACTAGTTATAGATTCCGAAGCTTCTTCAGGTTTACTGTATCCCTTGGACCTTCTTATTGACAATGAAACACTGAAATTGCATCGGAATTAAATACAAAAGGCACAATGCCGACTTAAGGACAAGAAGACCGACTCTTCTTACTGACTATGTTTTGAACCATTACTGTGACTCTAGTTATAGATTCCGGTGCTTCACTCCAGGTTGACTGTATCCCTAGGACCTACTTATTGACGATGAAACACAGAAATTGCATCGGAATTAAATACAAAAGGCACAATGCCGACTTTAGTACAAGAGGACTGACTCTTCTTGCTGTCTATATTTTGAACCATTCCTGTGACACTAGTGATAGATTCCGATGCTTCACACCAGGTTTACTGTATCCCCTGTACCTTCTTATTGACGATGAAACACAGAAATTGCATCGGAATTAAATAGAAAAGGCACAATGCCGACTTAAGTACAAGAAGACTGACTCTTCTTACTGTCTATATTTTGTACCATTCCAGTGACACTAGTTATAGATTCCGATGCTTCTTCAGGTTTACAGTATCCCTTGGACCTTCTTATTGACGATGAAACACTGATATTGCATCGGAATTAAATACAAAAGGCACAATGGCGACTTAAGGACAAGTAGACCGACTCTTCTCACTGTCTATGTTTTGAACCATTACTGTGACTCTAGTTATAGATTCCGGTGCTTCACTCCAGGTTTACTGTAACCCTAGGACCTACTTATTGACGATGAAACACAGATATTGCATCGGAATTAAATACAAAAGGCACAATGCCGACTTAAGTACAAGAGGACTGACTCTTCTTACTTTCTATGTTTTGAACCATTCCTGTGACACTAGTGATAGATTCCGATGCTTCACTTCAGGTTTATTGTATGCCTCTGACTTTTTTATTGACGATGAAAGACAGAAATTGCATCGGAATTAAATAGAAAAGACACAATGTCGACTTAAGTACAAGAGGACTGACTCTTCTTACTGTCTATGTTTTGAACCATTCCTGTGACACTAGTGATAGATTCCGATGCTTCACTCCACGTTTACTGTATCCCTTGTACCCTCTTATTGACGATGAAACACAGAAATTGCATCGGAATTAAATAGAAAAGGCACAATGCCGACATAAGGACAAGAGGACTGACTCTTCTTACTGACTATGTTTTGAACCATTCCTGTGACACTAGTTATAGATTCCGATGCTTCACTTCTGGTTTACTGTATCCCTCTGACCTTCTTATTGAAGATGAAACACAAAATTGCATCGGAATTAAATACAAAAGCCACAATGCCGACTTAAGTACAAGAAGACTGACTCTTCGTACTGTCTATGTTTTGAACCATTTCTGTGACACTAGTTATAGGGTCCGATGCTTCACTTGAGGTTTACTGTATCCCATGGACTTTCTTATTGACGATGAATCACAGAAACTGCATCGGAATTAAATAGAAAAGACAAAATGCATACTTAAGTACAAGAAGACTGACTCTTCTTACTGTCTATATTTTGAACCATTCCAGTGACACTAGTTATAGATTCCAATGGTTCTTCAGGTTTACTGTATCCCTTGGACCTTCTTATTGACGTTGAAACACTGAAATTGCATCGGAATTAAATACAAAAGGCACAATGCCGACTTAAGGACAAGAAGACCAACTCTTCTTACTGTCTATGTTTTGAACCATTACTGTGACTCTAGTTATAGATTCCGGTGCTTCACACCAGGTTTACTGTATCCCTAGGACCTACTTATTGACGATGAAACACAGAAATCGCATCGGAATTAAATACAAAAGGCACAATGCCGACTTAAGGACAAGAAGACTGACTCTTCTTACTGTCTATGTTCTGAACCATTCCTGTGACACTAGTTATAGATTCCGATGCTTCACTCCAGGTTTACTATATCCGTTGGACCGTCTTATTGACGATGAAACACAGAAATTGCATCGGAATTAAATACGAAAGGTAGAATGCAAACTTAAGGACAAGAAGACTGACTCTTCTTACTGACTATGCTTTGAACCATTCCTGTGACACTAGTTATAGATTCCGATGCTTCATTTCTGGTTTACTGTATCCCTTGGACATTCTTATTGACGATGAAACACAGAAATTGCATCGGAATTAAATACAAAAGGCAAAATGCCGACTTAAGTACACGAAGACTGACTCTTCTTACTGTCTATGTTTTGAACCATTCCTGTGACACTAGTTATAGATTCCAATGTTACACTCCAGGTTTACTGTATCCCTTGGACCCTCTTATTGACGATGAAACACAGAAATTGCATCGGAATTAAATACAAAAGGCACAATGCCGACTTAAGTACAAGAAGACTGCCTCTTCTTACTGACTATGATTTGAAACATTCCTGTGACACTAGTTATAGATTCCGATGCTTCACCTCAGGTTTCTTGTTTCCCTCTGACCTTCTTATTGACGATGAAGCACAGAAATTGCATCGGAATTAAATAGAAAAGGCACAATGCCGACTTAAGTACAAGAAGACTGACTCTTCTTACTGACTATGTTTTGAATCAATCCTGTGACACTAGTTATAGATTCCGATGCTTCACTTCAGGTATGCTGAATACCTTGGACCTTCTTATTGACGGTGAAACACAGAAATTGCATCGGAATTAAATACGAACGGCACAATGCCGACTTAAGTACAAGAAGACTGACTCTTCTTACTGACTATGTTTTGAACCATGCCTGTGACACTAGTTATAGATTCCGATGCTTCACTTCAGGATAACTGTATCCCTCTGACCTTCTTAGTGACGATGAGACACGGAAATTGCATCGGAATTAAATAGAAATGCACAATGCCGACTTAACTACAAGAAGACTGACTCTTCATAATGTCTATGTTTTGAACCAATCCTGTGACACTAGTTGTAGAATCCGATGCTTCAATTCAGGTTTACTGTATCCCTTGGACCTTCTTATTGACGATGAAACACAGAAATTGCATCGGAATGAAATACAAAACGCACAATGCTGACTTAAGTACAAGAACACTGACTCTTCCTACTGTCTATGATTTGAACCATTCCTCTGACACTAGTTATAGATTCCGACGCTTCACTTCAGGTTTACTGTATCCCGTGGACCTTGTTATTGACGACGAAACACAGAAATTGCATCGGAATTAGATACAAAAGGTAAAATGCCGACTTATGTACACGAAGACTGACTCTTCTTACTGTCCATGTTTTGAACCATTCCTGTGACACTAGTTATGGATTCCAATGCTACACTCCAGGTTTACTGTATCCCTTGGACCTTCTTATTGACGATGAAAAACAGATATTGCATCGGAATTAGATACAAAAGGCACATTGCCGACATAAGTACAAGAAGACTGACTCTTCTTACTGACTATGTTTTGAACCATTCCTGTGACACTAGTTATAGATTCCGATGCCTCACCTCAGTTTTATTGTATCCCTCTGACCTTCTTATTGACGATGAAACACAGAAATTGCATCGGAATTAAATAGAAAAGGCACAATGCCGACTTAAGCACACGAAGACTGACTCTTTTTACTGTCTATGATTTGAACCATTCCTGTGACACTAGTTATAGATTCCGATGCTTCACTCCAGCTTTACTGTCTCCCATGGACCTTCTTATTGACGATGAAACACAGAAATTGCATCGGAATTAAATACAAAAGGCGAAATGCCGACTTAAGTACACGAAGACTGACTCTTCTTACTGTCTATGATTTGAACCATTCCTGTGACACTAGTTATAGATTCCGATGCTTCACTTCTGGGTTATTGTATCCCTCTGACCTTCTTATTGTTGATGAAACACAGAAATTGTATCGGAATTAAATAGAAAAGGCACAATGTGGACTTAAGTACAAGAGGACTGACTCTTCTTACTGTCTATGTTTGAACCATTCCCTTGACTACAGTGATAGATTCCGATGCTTCACTCCAGGTTTACTGTATCCCTAGGACCTTCTTATTGACGATGAAACACAGAAATTGCATCGGAATTAAATACAAAAGGCACAATGCCGACTTAAGTACAAGAAGACTGACTCTTCTTACTTACTATGTTTTGAATCATTACTGTGACATTAGTTATAGATTCCGACGCTTCACTTCAGGTTTACTGTATCCCGTGGACCTTGTTATTGACGACGAAACACAGAAATTGCATCGGAATTAGATACAAAAGGTAAAATGCCGACTTATGTACACGAAGACTGACTCTTCTTACTGTCCATGCTTTGAACCATTCCTGTGACACTAGTTATGGATTCCAATGCTACACTCCAGGTTTACTGTATCCCTTGGACCTTCTTATTGACGATGAAAAACAGAAATTGCATCGGAATTAGATACAAAAGGCACATTGCCGACATAAGTACAAGAAGACTGACTCTTCTTACTGACTATGTTTTGAACCATTCCTGTGACACTAGTTATAGATTCCGATGCTTCACTTCAGGATTACTGTATCCCTCTGACCTTCTTAGTGACGATGAAACACAGAAATTGCATCGGAATTAAATAGAAAAGCACAATGCCGACTTACCTACAAGAAGACAGACGCTTCATACTGTCTATGTTTTGAACCAATCCTGTGACACTAGTTGTAGATTCCGATGCTTCAATTCAGGTTTACTGTATCCCTTGGACCTTCTTATTGACGATGATACACAGAAATTGCATCGGAATGAAATACAAAACGCACAATGCCGACTTAAGTACAAGAACACTGACTCTTCCTACTGTCTATGATTTGAACCATTCCTCTGACACTAGTTATAGATTCCGACGCTTCACTTCAGGTTTACTGTATCCCTTGTACCGTCTTATTGACGATGAAACACATAAATTGCATCGGAATTAAATGCAAAAGGCACAATGCCGACTTAAGTACATGAAGACCGACTCTTCTTATTGACAATGATTTTAACCATTCCTGTGTTACTAGTCATAGATTCCGATGCTTCACTTCAGGGTTACTGTATCCCTTGGATACTCTTATTGACGATGAAACACAGAAATTGCTTCGGAATTAAATACAAAAGGCACAATGCCGACTTAAGTACAAGAAGACTGACTCTCCTTACTGTCTATGTTTTGAACCATTCCTGTGACACTAGTTATAGATTCCGATGCTTCACTCCAGGTTTACTATATCCCTTGGACCGTCTTATTGACGATGAAACACAGAAATTGCATCGGAAATAAATACAAAAGGCACAATGCCGACTTAAGTACAAGAAGACTGACTCTTCTTACTGACTATGCTTTGAACCATTCCTGTGACACTAGTTATAGATTCCTATGCTTCACTTCTGGTTTACTGTATCCCGTGGACCTTGTTATTGACGATAAAACACAGAAATTGCATCGGAATTAGATACAAAAGGTAAAATGCCGACTTATGTACACGAAGACTGACTCTTCTTACTGTCCATGCTTTGAACCATTCTTGTGACACTAGTTATGGATTCCAATGCTACAATCCAGGTTTACTGTATCCCTTGGACCTTCTTATTGACGATGAAACACAGAAATTGCATCGGAATTAGATACAAAAGGCACAATGCCGACATAAGTACAAGAAGACTGACTCTTCTTACTGACTATGTTTTGAACCATTCCTGTGACACTAGTTATAGATTCCGATGCCTCACCTCAGTTTTATTGTATCCCTCTGACCTTCTTATTGACGATGAAACACAGAAATTGCATCGGAATTAAATAGAAAAGGCACAATGCCGACTTAAGTACAAGAAGACTGACTCTTCTTACTGTCCTTGTTTTGAACCTTTCCTGTGACACTTATTACAGATTCCGATGCTTCACTCCAGGTTTACTGTATCCCATGGACCTTCTTATTGACGATGAAACACAGATATTGCATCGGAATTCAATAGAAAATGCACAATGCCGACTTAAGTACAAGTAGACTGACTCTTCTTACTGATTATAGTTTGAACCATTCCTGTGACACTAGTTATAGATTGCGATGCTTTACGTCAGGTTTACTGTATACCTTGGACCTTCTTATTGACGATGAAACACAGAAATTGCATCTGAATTAAATACAAAAGGCACAATGCCGACATACGTACAAGAAGACTGACTCTTCCTACTGTCTATGTTTTGAACCATTCCTGAGACACTAGTTTTGGATTCCGATGTTTCGCTTCAGGTTTACTGTATCCCTCTGACCTTATTGACGATGAAACACAGAAATTGCATCGGAATTAAATACAAAAGGCAAAATGCCGACTTAAGTACACGAAGACTGACTCTTCCTACTGTCTATGTTTTGAACCATTCCTGGGACACTAGTTATAGATTCCGATGCTTCACTTTAGGTTTTCTGTATCCCTTCGACCTTATTGCCGATGAAACTCAGGAATTGCATCGGAATTAAATACAAAAGGCACAATGCCGACTTAAGGACAAGAAGACTGACTCTTCTTACTGATTATGTTTGAACCATTCCTGTGACACTAGTTATACATTCCGATGCTTCACTTCAGGTTTACTGTATCCCTTTGACCTTCTTATTGACGATGAAACACAGAAATTGCATCGGAACTAATTACAAAAGCCACAATGCCGACTTAAGTACAAGAAGACTGTCTCATCGTACTGTCTATCTGTGAGACCATTCCTGTGACACTAGTTATAGATTCCGATGCTTCAGGTTTACTGTTTCCCTTGGACCTTCTTATTGACGATGAAACACAGATATTGAATCGGAATTAAATACAAAAGGCACAATGCCCACTTAAGTATGAGATGACGGACTTTTCGTACTGTCTATGTTTTGAACCATTTCTGTGACACTAGTTATAGAGTCCGATGCTTTATTTCAGGTTTACTGTATCCCTTGGACCTTCTTATTGACTATGAATCACAGAAATTGCATCGGAATTAAATACAAAAGGCACAATGCCGACTTAAGTACAAGAGGACCGACCCTTCTTACTGTCTATATTTTGAGCCATTACTGTGACTCTAGTTATAGATTCCGGTACTTCACACCTGGTTTACTGTATCCCTTGGACCTACTTATTGACGATGAAACACAGAAATTGCATCGGAATAAAATACAAAAGGCTCAAAGCCGACGTAAGGACAAGAAGACTGAATCTTCTTACTGACTATGTTTTGAACCATTCCTGTGACACTAGTTATAGATTCCGATGCTTCACTTCATGATTACTGTAACCCTCTGACCCTCTTATTGACGATGAAACACAGAAAATGCATCGGAATGAAATACAAAAGGCACAATGCCGACTTAAGTACAAGAAGACTGAATCTTCTTACTGTATATGTTTGAACCATTCCTGTGACACTAGTTATAAATTCCGATGCTTCACTTCAGGTTTACTGTATCCCTATGACCTTTCTATTGACGGTGAAACACAGAAATTGCATCGGAATTAAATACGAAAGGCACAATGCCGACTTAAGTACAAGATGATGGTTTCTTCTTACTGACTATGTTTTGAACCATTCCTGTGACACTAGTTATAGATTGCGATGCTTCACTTCAGGTTTACTGTATCCCTTGGTACTTCTTATTGACGATGAAACACAGTAATTGCATCGGAATTAAATAGAAAAGGCACAATGCCGAATTAAGTACAAGAAGACTGCCTCTTCCTACTTTCTATGTTTTGAAACAATCCTGTGACACTAGTTGTTGATTCCGATGCTTCACTTCAGGTTTACTGTATCCCTTGGAACTTCTTATTGACGATGAAACACAGAAATTGCATCGGAATTAAATACAAAAGGCACAATGCCGACTTACGTACAAGAAAACTGACTCTTCTTACTGTCTATGTTTTGAACCATTCCTGTGACACTAGTTTTGGATTCCGATGCTTCACTTCAGGTTTACTGTATCCCTCTGACCTTATTGCCGATGAAACACAGAAATTGCATCGGAATTAAATACAAAAGGCACAATGCCGACTTAAGGACAAGAAGACTGACTCTTCTTACTGACTATGTTTAGAACCATTCCTGTGACACTAGTTATACATTCCGATGCTTCTCTTCAGGTTTACTGTATCCCTCTGACCTTCTTATTGACGATGAAACACAGAAATTGCATCGGAATTAAATACAAAAGGCAAAATGACGACTTAAGTACACGAAGACTGACTCTTCTTACTGTCTATATTTTGAACCAATCCTGTGACACTAGTTATAGATTCCGATGCTACACTCCAGGTTTACTGTATCCCTTGGACCTTCTTATTGACGATGAAACACAGAAATTGCATCGGAATTAAATACAAAAGGCACAATGCCGACTTAAGGACAAGAAGACTGACTCTACTTAGTGACTTTGTTTTGAACCATTGGTGTGACACTAGTTATAGATTCCGATGCTTCAATCCAGGTTTACTGTATACCTTGGACCTTCTTATAGACGATGAAACATAGAAACTGCATGGGCATTAAATACAAAAGGCACAATGCCGACTTAAGTACAAGAAAACTGACACTTCGTACTGACTATGTTTTGAACCATTCCTGTGACACTAGTTATAGATTCCGATGCTTCACTTCAGGTTTACTGTATCCCTCTGACTTACTTAGTGACGATGAAACACAGAATTTGCATCGGAATTAAATAGTAAAGGCACAATGCCGACATAAGTACAAGAAGACTGACTCTTCTTACTGTTTATGTTTTGAACCAATCCTGTGATACTAGTTGTAGATTCCGATGCTTCACTTCAGGTTTATTGTATCACTTGGACCTTCTTATTGACGATGAAACACAGAAATTGCATCGGAATTAAATACAAAATACAAAATGTCGACTTAAGTACAAGAACACTGACTCTTCCAACTGGCTATGTTTTGTACCATTCCTGTGATACTAGTTATAGATTCCGATGCTTCACTTCAGGTTTACTGTATCATTTGGACATTCTTATTGACGATGAAACACAGAAATTGCATCGGAATTAAATACAAAAGGCACAATGCCAACTTAAGTACAAGAAGACTGAATCTTCTTACTGACTATAGTTTGAACCATTCCTGTGACACCAGTTATAGATTCCGATGCTTTACGTCAGGTTTACTGTATACCTTGGACCTTCTTATTGACGATGAAACACAGAAATTGCATCGGAATTAAATAGAAAGGCACAATGCCGACTGAAGTACAAGAAGACTGACTCTTCTTACTGACTATGCTTTGAACCATTCCTGTGACACTAGTTATTGATGCCGATGCTTCACTTCAGGTTTGCTGTATACCTTGGACCTTCATATTGACGATGAAACACTGAAATTGCATCGGAATTAAATACAAAAGGCACAATGCCGACTTACAGACAAGAAAACTGACTCTTCTTACTGTCTATGTTTTGAACCATTCCTGTGACACTAGTTTTGGATTCCGATGCTTCACTTCAGGTTTACTGTATCCCTCTGACCTTATTGCCGATGAAACACAGAAATTGCATCGGAATTAAATACAAAAGGCACAATGCCGACTTAAGGACAAGAAGACTGACTCTTCTTACTGACTAAGTTTAGAACCATTCCTGTGACACTAGTTATACATTCCGATGCTTCTCTTCAGGTTTACTGTATCCCTCTGACCGTCTAATTGACGATGAAACACAGAAATTGCATCGGATTTAAATACAAAAGTCACAATGCCGAGTTAAGTACAATGAGACTGACTCTTCTTACTGTCTATGTTTGAACCATTACTGTGACACTAGTTATAGATACCGATGCTTCAATTCAGATTTACTGTATCCCTCCGACCTTTTTATTGACGGTGAAACACAGAAATTGCATCGGAATTAAATACGAAAGGCAGAATGCAGACTTAAGTACAAGAAGACTGACACTTCGTACTGACTATGTTTTGAACCATTCGTGTGACACTAGTTACAGATTCCGATGCTTCACTTTAGGGTTACTGAATCCCTTGGACATTCTTGTTGACGATGAAACACAGAAATTGCATCGGAATTAAATACAAAAGGCACAATGCCGACTTAAGTACAAGAAGACTGACTCTTCTTACTGACTATGTTTTGAACCATTCCTGTGACACTAGTTAAAGATTCCGATGCTTCACTTCAGGTTTACTGCATCCCTTGGACCTTCTTATTGACGATGAAACACAGAAATTGCATCGGAATTAAATACAAAAGGCAAAATGACGACTTAAGTACACGAAGACTGACTCTTCTTACTGTCTATATTTTGAACCAATCCTGTGACACTAGTTATAGATTCCGATGCTACACTCCAGGTTTACTGTATCCCTTGGATCTTCTTATTGACGATGAAACACAGAAATTGCATCGGAATTAAATACAAAAGGCACAATGCCGACTTAAGGACAAGAAGATTGACACTTCGTACTGACTATGTTTTGAACCATTCCTGTGACACTAGTTATAGATTCCGATGCTTCATTTCAGGTTTACTGTATCCCTCTGACTTACTTAGTGACGATGAAACACAGAAATTGCATCGGAATTAAATAGAAAAGCCACAATGCCGACATAAGTACAAGAAGACTGACTCTTCTTACTGTTTATGTTTTGAACCAATCCTGTGACACTAGTTGTAGATTCCGATGCTTCACTTCAGGTTTACTGTATCACTTGACGATGAAACACAGAAATTGCATCGGAATTAAATACAAAATACAAAATGTCGACTTAAGTACAAGAACACTGACTCTTCCTACTGGCTATGTTTTGTACCATTCCTGTGATACTAGTTATAGATTCCGATGCTTCACTTCTGGTTTACTGTATCCCTTGGACATTCTTATTGACGATGAAACACAGAATATGCATCGGTATTAAATACAAAAGAAACAATGCCGTCTTAAGTACAAGAAGACTGAATCTTCTTACTGACTATAGTTTGAACCATTCCTGTGACACCAGTTATAGATTCCGATGCTTTACGTCAGGTTTACTGTATACCTTGGACCGTCTTATTGACGATGAAACACAGAAATTGCATCGGAATTAAATACAAAAGGCACAATGCCGACTGAAGTACAAGAGGACTGCCTCTTCCTACTTTCTATGTTTTGAACCGTTCCTGTTACTCTAGTTGTGGATTCCGATGCTTCACTTCAGGTTTACTGTATCCCTTGGACCTTCTTTTTGACGATGAAACACAGAAATTGCAACGGAATTAAATACAAAAGGCAAAATGCCGACTTAAGTACACGAAGACTGACGATTCCTACTGTCTATGTTTTGAACCATTCCTGTGACACTAGTTATTGATTCCGATGCTTCACTTCAGATTTACTGTATCCCTTCGACCTTATTGCCGATGAAACTCAGAAATTGCATCGGAATTAAATACAAAAGGCACAATACCGACTTAAGGACAAGAAGACTGACTCTTTTTACTGATTATGTTTGAACCATTCCTGTGACACTAGTTATACATTCCGATGCTTCACTTCAGGTTTACTGTATCCCTTTGACCTTCTTATTGACGATGAAACACAGAAATTGCATCGGATTTAAATACAAAAGTCACAATGCCGAGTTAAGTACAATGAGACTGACTCTTCTTACTGTCTATGTTTGAACCATTACTGTGACACTAGTTATAGATTCCGATGCTTCACTTCAGGTTTACTGTATCCCTCTGACCGTCTTATTGATGATGAAACACAGTAATTGCATCGGAATTAAATAGAAAAGGCACAATGCCGAATTAAGTACAAGAAGACTGACTCTTCTTACTGTCTATGTTTTGAACCATTCCTGTGACACTAGTTAAAGATTCCGATGCTTCACTTCAGGTTTACGGTATCCCTTGGACCTTCTTATTGAAGATGAAACACAGAAATTGCATCGGAATTAAATACAAAAGGCAAAATGACGACTTAAGTACACGAAGACTGACTCTTCTTACTGTCTATATTTTGAACCAATCCTGAGACACTAGTTATAGATTCCGATGCTACACTCCAGGTTTACTGTATCCCTTGGACCTTCTTACTGACGATGAAACACAGAAATTGCATCGGAATTAAATACAAAAGGCACAATGCCGACTTAAGGACAAGAAGACTGACTCTACTTAGTGACTTTGTTTTGAACCATTAGTGTGACACTAGTTATAGATTCCGATGCTTCAATCCAGGTTTACTGTATACCTTGGACCTTCTTATAGACGATGAAACATAGAAACTGCATGGGCATTAAATACAAAAGGCACAATGCCGACTTAAGTACAAGAAAACTGACACTTCGTACTGACTATGTTTTGAACCATTTCTGTGACACTAGTTATAGATTCCGATGCTTCACTTCAGGTTTACTGTATCCCTCTGACTTACTTAGTGACGATGAAACACAGAAATTGCATCGGAATTAAATAGTAAAGGCACAATGCCGACATAAGTACAAGAAGACTGACTCTTCTTACTGTTTATGTTTTGAACCAATCCTGTGATACTAGTTGTAGATTCCAATGCTTCACTTCAGGTTTACTGTATCACTTGGACCTTCTTATTGACGATGAAACACAGAAATTGCATCGGAATTAAATACAAAATACAAACTGTCGACTTAAGTACAAGAACACTGACTCTTCCTACTGGCTATGTTTTGTACCATTCCTGTGATACTAGTTATAGATTCCGATGCTTCACATCAGGTTTACTGTATCATTTGGACATTCTTATTGACGATGAAACACAGAAATTGCATCGGAATTAAATACAAAAGGCACAATGCCAACTTAAGTACAAGAAGCCTGAATCTTCTTACTGACTATAGTTTGAACCATTCCTGTGACACCAGTTATAGATTCCGATGCTTTACGTCAGGTTTACTGTATACCTTGGACCTTCTTATTGACGATGAAACACAGAAATTGCATCGGAATTAAATAGAAAGGCACAATGCCGACTGAAGTACAAGAAGACTGCCTCTTCCTACTTTCTATGTTTTGAACCGTTCCTGTTACTCTAGTTGTGGATTCCGATGCTTCACTTCAGGTTTACTGTATCCCTTGGACCTTCTTATTGACGATGAAACACAGAAATTGCATCGGAATTAAATACAAAAGGCACAATGACGACTTACTTACAAGAAAACTGACTCTTCTTACTGTCTATGTTTTGAACCATTCCTGTGACACTAGTTTTGGATTCCGATGCTTCACTTCAGGTTTACTGTATCCCTCTGACCTTATTGCCGATGAAACACAGAAATTGCATCGGAATTAAATACAAAAGGCACAATGCCGACTTAAGGACAAGAAGACTGACTCTTCTTACTGACTATGTTTAGAACCATTCCTGTGACACTAGTTATACATTCCGATGCTTCTCTTCAGGTTTACTGTATCCCTCTGACCTTCTTATTGACGATGAAACACAGAAATTGCATCGGAATTAAATACAAAAGGCAAAATGACGACTTAGGTACACGAAGACTGACTCTTCTTACTGTCTATATTTTGAACCAATCCTGAGACACTAGTTATAGATTCCGATGCTACACTCCAGGTTTACTGTATCCCTTGGACCTTCTTATTGACGATGAAACACAGAAATTGCATCGGAATTAAATACAAAAGGCACAATGCCGACTTAAGGACAAGAAGACTGACTCTACTTAGTGACTTTGTTTTGAACCATTAGTGTGACACTAGTTATAGATTCCGATGCTTCAATCCTGGTTTACTGTATACCTTGGACCTTCTTATAGACGATGAAACATAGAAATTGCATCGGAATTAAATACAAAAGGCACAATGCCGACTTAAGTACAAGAAAACTGACACTTCGTACAGACTATGTTTTGAACCATTCCTGTGACACTAGTTATAGATTCCGATGCTTCACTTCAGGTTTACTGTATCCCTCTGACTTACTTACTGACGATGAAACACAGGAATTGCATCGGATTTAAATAGTAAAGGCACAATGCCGACATAAGTACAAGAAGACTGACTCTTCTTACTGTTTATGTTTTGAACCAATCCTGTGATACTAGTTGCAGATTCCGATGCTTCACTTCAGGTTTACTGTATCACTTGGACCTTCTTATTGACGATGAAACACAGAAATTGCATCGGAATTAAATACAAAATACAAAATGTCGACTTAAGTACAAGAACACTGACTCTTCCTACTGGCTATGTTTTGTACCATTCCTGTGATACTAGTTATAGATTCCGATGCTTCACTTCAGGTTTACTGTATCATTTGGACATTCTTATTGACGATGAAACACAGAAATTGCATCGGAATTAAATACAAAAGGCACAATGCCAACTTAAGTACAAGAAGACTGAATCTTCTTACTGACTATAGTTTGAACCTTTCCTATGACACCAGTTATAGATTCCGATGCTTTACGTCAGGTTTACTGTATACCTTGGACCTTCTTATTGACGATGAAACACAGAAATTGCATCGGAATTAAATAGAAAGGCACAATGCCGACTGAAGTACAAGAAGACTGACTCTTCTTACTGACTATGCTTTGAACCATTCCTGTGACACTAGTTATAGATGCCGATGCTTCACTTCAGGTTTGCTGTATACCTTGGACCTTCTTATTGACGATGAAACACAGAAATTGCATCGGAATTAAATACGAAAGGCACAATGCCGACTTACGTACAAGAAAACTGACTCTTCTTACTGACTATGTTTTGAACCATTCGTGTGACACTAGTTATAGATTCCGATGCTTCACTTTAGGTTTACTGAATCCCTTGGACATTCTTGTTGACGATGAAACACAGAAATTGCATCGGAATTAAATACAAAAGGCACAATGCCGACTTAAGTACAAGAAGACTGACTCTTCTTACTGACTATGCTTTGAACCATTCCTGTGACACTAGTTATAGATTCCGATGCTTCACTTCAGGTTTTCTGTATACCTTGGACCTTCTTATTGACGATGAAACATAGAAACTGCATGGGCATTAAATACAAAAGGCACAATGCCGACTTAAGTAAAAGAAGACTGACACTTCGTACTGACTATGTTTTGAACCATTCCTGTGACACTAGTTTTGGATTCCGATGCTTCACTTCAGGTTTACTGTATCCCTCTGACCTTCTTATTGACGATGAAACACAGAAATTGCATCGGAATTAAATACAAAAGGCACAATGCCGACTTAAGTACAAGAAGATTGACTCTTCCTACTGTCTATGTTTTGAACCATTCCTGTGACACTAGTTATAGATTCCGATGCTTCACTTCAGGTTTACTGTATCCCTTGGAAATTCTTATTGACGATGAAACACAGAAATTGCATCGGAATTAAATACAAAAGGCACAATGCCGACTTAAGTACAAGTAGACTGAATCTTCTTACTGACTATAGTTTGAACCATTCCTGTGACACTAGTTATAGATTTCGATGCCTTACGTCAGGTTTACTGTATACCTTGGACCTTCTTATTGACGATGAATCACAGAAATTGCATCGGAATTAAATACAAAAGGCACAATGCCGACTGAAGTACAAGAAGACTGCCTCTTCCTACTTTCTATATTTTGAACCGTTCCTGTGACTCTAGTTGTGGATTCCGATGCTTCACTTCAGGTTTACTGTATCCCTTGGACCTTCTTATTGACAATGAAACACAGAAATTGCATCGGAATTAAATACAAAAGGCAAAATGCCGACTTAAGTACACGAAGACTGACTCTTCCTACTGTCTATGTTTAGAACCATTCCTGTGACACTAGTTATAGATTCCGATGCTTCACTTCAGGTTTACTGTATCCCTTCGACCTTATTGCCGATGAAACTCAGAAATTGCATCGGAATTAAATACAAAAGGCACAATGCCGACTTAAATACAAGAAGATTGACTCTTTTTACTGATTACGTTTGAACCATTCCTGTGACACTAGTTATACATTCCGATGCTTCACTTCAGGTTTACTGTATCCCTTTGACCTTCTTATTGACGATGAAACACAGAAATTGCATCGGAATTAAATACAAAAGCCACAATGCCGACTTAAGTACAAGAAGACTGACTCTTCGTACTGTCTATGTGTGGGACCATTCCTGTGACACTAGTTATAGATTCCAATGCTTCACTTCAGGTTTACTGTTTCCCTTGGACCTTCTTATTGACGATGAAACACAGAAATTGAATCGGAATTAAATACAAAAGGCACAATGCCGACTTAAGTATGAGATGACTGACTCTTCGTACTGTCTATCTTTTTGAACCATTTCTGTGACACTAGTTATAGAGTCCGATGCTTCACTACAGGTTTACTGTATCCCTTGGACCTTCTTATTGACGATGAATCACATTAATTGCATCGGAATTAAATGCAAAAGGCACAATGCCGACTTAAGTACAAGAAGACTGACTCTTCTAACTGTCTATATTTTGAACCATTCCAGTGACACTAGTTATATATTCCGATGCTTCACTTCAGGATTACTGTATCCCTTGGACCTTCTTATTGACGATGAAACACAGAAATTGCATCGGAATTAAATATAAAAGGCACAATGCCGACTTAAGTGCAAGAAGACTGACTCTTCTTACTGTATATGTTTGAACCATTAGTGTGACACTAGTAATAGGTTCCGATGCTTCACTTCAGGTTTACTGTATCCCTCTGACCTTCTTATTGACGGTGAAACACAGTAATTGCATCGGAATTAAATACAAAAGGCACAATGCCGACTTACGTACAAGAAGACTGACTCTTCGTGCTGTCTATGTTTTGAACCATTCCTGTGACACTAGTTATAGATTCCGATGCTTCACATCAGGTTTACTGTTTCTCTTGGACCTTCTTATTGACGATTAAACACAGAAATTGCATCGGAATGAAATACAAAAGGCACAATGCCGACTTAAGTACAAGAAGACTGACTCTTCTTACTGTCAATGTTTTGAACCATTACTGTGACTCTAGTTATAGATTCCGATGCTTCACTCCAGGTTTACTGTATCCCTCTGACCGTCTTATTGACGATGAATTACTGAAATTGCATCGGATTTAAATACAAAAGTCACAATGCCGAGTTAAGTACAAGGAGACTGACTCTTCTTACTGTCTATGTTTGAACCATTACTGTGACACTAGTTATAGATTCCGATGCTTCACTTCAGGTTTACTGTATCCCTTGGACCTTCTTATTGACGATGAAACACAGAAATTGCATCGGAATTAAATACAAAATACAAAATGTCGACTTAAGTACAAGAACACTGACTCTTCCTACTGGCTATGTTTTGTACCATTCCTGTGATACTAGTTATAGATTCCGATGCTTCACTTCAGGTTTACTGTATCATTTGGACATTCTTATTGACGATGAAACACAGAAATTGCATCGGAATTAAATACAAAAGGCACAATGCCAACTTAAGTACAAGAAGACTGAATCTTCTTACTGACTATAGTTTGAACCTTTCCTATGACACCAGTTATAGATTCCGATGCTTTACGTCAGGTTTACTGTATACCTTGGACCTTCTTATTGACGATGAATCACAGAAATTGCATCGGAATTAAATAGAAAGGCACAATGCCGACTGAAGTACAAGAAGACTGACTCTTCTTACTGACTATGCTTTGAACCATTCCTGTGACACTAGTTATAGATGCGGATGCTTCACTTCAGGTTTGCTGTATACCTTGGACCTTCTTATTGACGATGAAACACAGAAATTGCATCGGAATTAAATACGAAAGGCACAATGCCGACTTACGTACAAGAAAACTGACTCTTCTTACTGACTATGTTTTGAACCATTCGTGTGACACTAGTTATAGATTCCGATGCTTCACTTTAGGTTTACTGAATCCCTTGGACATTCTTGTTGACGATGAAACACAGAAATTGCATCGGAATTAAATACAAAAGGCACAATGCCTCTTCTTACTGACTATGTTTTGAACCATTCCTGTGACACTAGTTATAGATTCCGATGCTACACTCCAGGTTTACTGTATCCCTTGGATCTTCTTATTGACGATGAAACACAGAAATTGCATCGGAATTAAATACAAAAGGCACAATGCCGACTTAAGGACAAGAAGATTGACACTTCGTACTGACTATGCTTTGAACCATTCCTGTGACACTAGTTATAGATTCCGATGCTTCATTTCAGGTTTACTGTATCCCTCTGACTTACTTAGTGACGATGAAACACAGAAATTGCATCGGAATTAAATAGAAAAGCCACAATGCCGACTTAAGTACAAGAAGACTGACTCTTCTTACTGACTATGTTTTGAACCATTCCTGTGACACTAGTTATAGATTCCGATGCTTCACTTCAGGTTTACTGTATACAAAAGGCACAATGCCGACTTAAGTACAAGAAGACTGACTCTTCTTACTGACTATGTTTTGAACCATTCCTGTGACACTAGTTATAGATTCCGATGCTACACTCCAGGTTTACTGTATCCCTTGGATCTTCTTATTGACGATGAAACACAGAAATTGCATCGGAATTAAATACAAAAGGCACAATGCCGACTTAAGGACAAGAAGATTGACACTTCGTACTGACTATGCTTTGAACCATTCCTGTGACACTAGTTATAGATTCCGATGCTTCATTTCAGGTTTACTGTATCCCTCTGACTTACTTAGTGACGATGAAACACAGAAATTGCATCGGAATTAAATAGAAAAGCCACAATGCCGACTTAAGTACAAGAAGACTGACTCTTCTTACTGACTATGTTTTGAACCATTCCTGTGACACTAGTTATAGATTCCGATGCTTCACTTCAGGTTTACTGTATCCCTTGGACCTTCTTATTGACGATAAAACACAGAAATAGCATCGGAATTAAATACAAAAGGCAAAATGACGACTTAAGTACACGAAGACTGACTCTTCTTACTGTCTATGTTTTGAACCATTTCTGTGACACTAGTTATAGATTCCGATGCTACACTCCAGGTTTACTGTATCCCTTGGACCTTCTTATTGACGATGAAACACAGAAATTGCATCGGAATTAAATACAAAAGACACCATGCCGGCCTAAGGACAAGAAGACTGACTCTTCTTAGTGACTTTGTTTTGAACCATTAGTGTGACACTAGTTATAGATTCCGATGCTTCACTCCAGGTTTACTGTATCCCTTGGACCTTGTTATTGATGATGAAACACAGAAATTGCATCGGAATTAAGTAGAAAAGGCACAATGTCGACTTAAGTACAAGAAGACTGACTCTTCTTACTGTCTATCTTTTGAACCATTCCTGTGACACTTGTGATGGATTCCGATGCTTCACTCCAGGTTTACTGTATCCCTTGGACCTTCTTATTGACGATGAAACACAGAAATTGCATCGGAATTAAATAGAAAAGGCTTAATGCCGACTTAAGTACAAGAAGACTGACTCTTCTTACTGACTATGCTTTGAACCATTCCTGTGACACTAGTTATAGATTCCGATGCTTCACTTCAGGTTTTCTGTATACCTTGGACCTTCTTATTGACGATGAAACATAGAAACTGCATGGGCATTAAATACAAAAGGCACAATGCCGACTTAAGTAAAAGAAGACTGACACTTCGTACTGACTATGTTTTGAACCATTCCTGTGACACTAGTTTTGGATTCCGATGCTTCACTTCAGGTTTACTGTATCCCACTGACCTTCTTATTGACGATGAAACACAGAAATTGCATCGGAATTAAATACAAAAGGCACAATGCCGACTTAAGTACAAGAAGATTGACTCTTCCTACTGTCTATGTTTTGAACCATTCCTGTGACACTAGTTATAGATTCCGATGCTTCACTTCAGGTTTACTGTATCCCTTGGAAATTCTTATTGACGATGAAACACAGAAATTGCATCGGAATTAAATACAAAAGGCACAATGCCGACTTAAGTACAAGAAGACTGAATCTTCTTACTGACTATAGTTTGAACCATTCCTGTGACACTAGTTATAGATTCCGATGCCTTACGTCAGGTTTACTGTATACCTAGGACCTTCTTATTGACGATGAATCACAGAAATTGCATCGGAATTAAATACAAAAGGCACAATGCCGACTGAAGTACAAGAAGCTTGCCTCTTCCTACTTTCTATATTTTGAACCGTTCCTGTGACTCTAGTTGTGGATTCCGATGCTTCACTTCAGGTTTACTGTATCCCTTGGACCTTATTGCCGATGAAACTCAGAAATTGCATCGGAATTAAATACAAAAGGCACAATGCCGACTTAAGGACAAGAAGATTGACTCTTTTTACTGATTACGTTTGAACCATTCCTGTGACACTAGTTATACATTCCGATGCTTCACTTCAGGTTTACTGTATCCCTTTGACCTTCTTATTGACGATGAAACACAGAAATTGCATCGGAATTAAATACAAAAGCCACAATGCCGACTTAAGTACACGAAGACTGACTCTTCCTACTGTCTATGTTTAGAACCATTCCTGTGACACTAGTTATAGATTCCGATGCTTCACTTCAGGTTTACTGTATCCCTTCGACCTTATTGCCGATGAAACTCAGAAATTGCATCGGAATTAAATACAAAAGGCACAATGCCGACTTAAGGACAAGAAGATTGACTCTTTTTACTGATTACGTTTGAACCATTCCTGTGACACTAGTTATACATTCCGATGCTTCACTTCAGGTTTACTGTATCCCTTTGACCTTCTTATTGACGATGAAACACAGAAATTGCATCGGAATTAAATACAAAAGCCACAATGCCGACTTAAGTACAAGAAGACTGACTCTTCGTACTGTCTATGTGTGGGACCATTCCTGTGACACTAGTTATAGATTCCAATGCTTCACTTCAGGTTTACTGTTTCCCTTGGACCTTCTTATTGACGATGAAACACAGAAATTGAATCGGAATTAAATACAAAAGGCACAATGCCGACTTAAGTATGAGATGACTGACTCTTCGTACTGTCTATCTTTTTGAACCATTTCTGTGACACTAGTTATAGAGTCCGATGCTTCACTTCAGGTTTACTGTATCCCTTGGACCTTCTTATTGACGATGAATCACAGAAATTGCATCGGAATTAAATGCAAAAGGCACAATGCCGACTTAAGTACAAGAAGACTGACTCTTCTAACTGTCTATATTTTGAACCATTCCAGTGACACTAGTTATATATTCCGATGCTTCACTTCAGGATTACTGTATCCCTTGGACCTTCTTATTGACGATGAAACACAGAAATTGCATCGGAATTAAATATAAAAGGCACAATGCCGACTTAAGTGCAAGAAGACTGACTCTTCTTACTGTATATGTTTGAACCATTAGTGTGACACTAGTTATAGGTTCCGATGCTTCACTTCAGGTTTACTGTATCCCTCTGACCTTCTTATTGACGGTGAAACACAGTAATTGCATCGGAATTAAATACAAAAGGCACAATGCCGACTTACGTACAAGAAGACTGACTCTTCGTGCTGTCTATGTTTTGAACCATTCCTGTGACACTAGTTATAGATTCCGATGCTTCACATCAGGTTTACTGTTTCTCTTGGACCTTCTTATTGACGATTAAACACAGAAATTGCATCGGAATGAAATACAAAAGGCACAATGCCGACTTAAGTACAAGAAGACTGACTCTTCTTACTGTCAATGTTTTGAACCATTACTGTGAATCTAGTTATAGATTCCGATGCTTCACTCCAGGTTTACTGTATCCCTCTGACCGTCTTATTGACGATGAATTACAGAAATTGCATCGGATTTAAATACAAAAGTCACAATGCCGAGTTAAGTACAAGGAGACTGACTCTTCTTACTGTCTATGTTTGAACCATTACTGTGACACTAGTTATAGATTCCGATGCTTCACTTCAGGTTTACTGTATCCCTTGGACCTTCTTATTGACGATGAAACACAGAAATTGCATCGGAATTATATACAAAAGGCAAAATGACGACTTAAGCACACGAAGACAGACTCTTCTTACTGTCTATATTTTGAACCAATCCTGTGACACTAGTTATAGATTCCGTTGCTACACTCCAGGTTTACTGTATCCCTTGGACGTTATTGTTGACGATGAAACACAGAAATTGCATCGGAATTAAATACAAAAGGCACAATGCCGACTTAAGGACAAGAAGACTGACTCTTCTTATTGACTTTGTTTTGAACCATTAGTGTGACACTAGTTATAGATTCCGATGCTTCACTCCAGGTTTACTGTATCCCTTGCACCTTGTTATTGATGATGAAACACAGAAATTGCATCGGAATGAAATAGAAAAGGCACAATGTCGACTTAAGTACAACAAGACTGACTCTTCTTACTGTCTATGTTTTGAACCATTCCTGTGACACTAGTGATGGATTCCGATGCTTCACTCCAGGTTTACTGTATCCCTTGGACCTTCTTATTGACGATGAAACACAGAAATTGCATCGGAATTAAATAGAAAAGGCACAATGCCGACTTAAGTACAAGAAGACTGACTCTTCTTACTGACTATGCTTTGAACCATTCCTGTGTCACTAGTTATAGATTCCGATGCTTCATTTCAGGTTTTTCTGTATACCTTGGACCTTCTTATTGACGATGAAAGATAGAAACCTCATGGGCATTAAATACAAAAGGCACAATGCCGACTTAAGTACAAGAAGACTGACACTTCGTACTGACTATGTTTTGAACCATTCCTGTGACACTAGTTTTGGATTCCGATGCTTCACTTCAGGTTTACTGTATCCCTCTGACATTCTTATTGACGATGAAACACAAAAATTGCATCGGAATTAAATACAAAAGGCACAATGCCGACTTAAGTACAAGAAGATTGACTCTTCCTACTGTCTATGTTTTGAACCATTCCTGTGACACTAGTTATAGATTCCGATGCTTCACTTCAGGTTTACTGTATCCCTCTGACCTTCTTAGTGACGATGAAACACAGAAATTGCATCGGAATTAAATAGAAAAGGCACAATGCCGACTTAAGTACAAGAAGACTGCCTCTTCTTACTGTCTATGTTTGAACCATTCCTGTGACAATACCTATAGATTGCGATGTTTCTCTCCAGGTTTACAATATCCCGTGGACCTACTTATTGACGATGAAACACAGAAATTGCAACGAAATTAAATACAAAATGCAAAATGCCGACTTAAGTATACGAAGACTGACTCTTCTTACTGTCTATGTTTTGAACCATTCCTGTGACACTAGTTATATATTCCTATGCTACACTCCTGGTTTACTGTGTCCCTTGGACCTTCTTATTGACGATGAAACTCAGAAATTGCATCGGAATTAAATACAAAAGGCACAATGCTGACTTAAGGACAAGAAGACTGACTCTTTTTACTGATTACGTTTGAACCATTCCTGTGACACTAGTTATACATTCCGATGCTTCACTTCAGTTTTACTGTATCCCTTTGACCTTCTTATTGACGATGAAACACAGAAATTGCATCGGAATTAAATACAAAAGCCACAATGCCGACTTAAGTATAAGAAGACTGACTCTTCGTACTGTCTATGTGTGGGACCATTCCTGTGACACTAGTTATAGATTCCAATGCTTCACTTCAGGTTTACTGTTTCCCTTGGACCTTCTTATTGACGATGAAACACAGAAATTGAATCGGAATTAAATACAAAAGGCACAATGCCGACTTAAGTATGAGATGACTGACTCTTCGTACTGTCTATCTTTTTGAACCATTTCTGTGACACTAGTTATAGAGTCCGATGCTTCACTTCAGGTTTACTGTATCCCTTGGACCTTCTTATTGACGATGAATCACAGAAATTGCATCGGAATTAAATGCAAAAGGCACAATGCCGACTTAAGTACAAGAAGACTGACTCTTCTAACTGTCTATATTTTGAACCATTCCAGTGACACTAGTTATATATTCCGATGCTTCACTTCAGGATTACTGTATCCCTTGGACCTTCTTATTGACGATGAAACACAGAAATTGCATCGGAATTAAATATAAAAGGCACAATGCCGACTTAAGTGCAAGAAGACTGACTCTTCTTACTGTATATGTTTGAACCATTAGTGTGACACTAGTTATAGGTTCCGATGCTTCACTTCAGGTTTACTGTATCCCTCTGACCTTCTTATTGACGGTGAAACACAGTAATTGCATCGGAATTAAATACAAAAGGCACAATGCCGACTTACGTACAAGAAGACTGACTCTTCGTACTGTCTATGTTTTGAACCATTCCTGTGACACTAGTTATAGATTCCGATGCTTCACTTCAGGTTTAATGTATCCCTCTGACCGTCTTATTGACGATGAATCACAGAAATTGCATCGGATTTAAATACAAAAGTCACAATGCCGAGTTAAGTACAAGGAGACTGACTCTTCTTACTGTCTATGTTTGAACCATTACTGTGACACTAGTTATAGATTCCGATGCTTCACTTCAGGTTTACTGTATCCCTTGGACCTTCTTATTGACGATGAAACACAGAAATTGCATCGGAATTATATACAAAAGGCAAAATGACGACTTAGGTACACGAAGACAGACTCTTCTTACTGTCTATATTTTGAACCAATCCTGTGACACTAGTTATAGATTCCGTTGCTACACTCCAGGTTTACTGTATCCCTTGGACGTTCTTATTGACGATGAAACACAGAAATTGCATCGGAATTAAATACAAAAGGCACAATGCCGACTTAAGGACAAGAAGACTGACTCTTCTTATTGACTTTGTTTTGAACCATTAGTGTGACACTAGTTATAGATTCCGATGCTTCACTCCAGGTTTACTGTATCCCTTGGTCCTTGTTATTGATGATGAAACACAGAAATTGCATCGGAATGAAATAGAAAAGGCACAATGTCGACTTAAGTACAACAAGACTGACTCTTCTTACTGTCTATGTTTTGAACCATTCCTGTGACATTAGTGATGGATTCCGATGCTTCACTCCAGGTTTACTGTATCCCTTGGACCTTCTTATTGACGATGAAACACAGAAATTGCATCGGAATTAAATAGAAAAGGCACAATGCCGACTTAAGTACAAGAAGACTGACTCTTCTTACTGTCTATGCTTTGAACCATTCCTGTGTCACTAGTTATAGATTCCGATGCTTCATTTCAGGTTTTCTGTATACCTTGGACCATCTTATTGACGATGAAAGATAGAAACCTCATGGGCATTAAATACAAAAGGCACAATGCCGACTTAAGTACAAGAAGACTGACACTTCGTACTGACTATGTTTTGAGCCATTCCTGTGACACTAGTTTTGGATTCCGATGCTTCACTTCAGGTTTACTGTATCCCTCTGACATTCTTATTGACGATGAAACACAAAAATTGCATCTGAATTAAATACAAAAGGCACAATGCCGACTTAAGTACAAGAAGATTGACTCTTCCTACTGTCTATGTTTTGAACCATTCCTGTGACACTAGTTATAGATTCCGATGCTTCACTTCAGGTTTACTGTATCCCTCTGACCTTCTTAGTGACGATGAAACACAGAAATTGCATCGGAATTAAATAGAAAAGGCACAATGCCGACATAATTACAAGAAGACTGACTCTTCTTACTGTCTATGTTTTGAACCAATCCTGTGACACTAGTTATTTTTTCCTATGCTACACTCCTGGTTTACTGTGTCCCTTGGACCTTCTTATTGACGATGAAACACAGAAATTGCATCGCAATTAAATACAAAGAGCACAATGCCGACTTAAGTACAAGAAGACTGACTCTTGCTACTGCATATGTTTTGAATCATTCCTGTGACACTAGTTGTGGATTCCGATGCTTCACTTCCGGTTTACTGTATCCCTCTTAACTTCATATTGACGAAGAAACACATAAATTGCATCGGAATTAAATACAAAAGGCACAATGCCAACTTAAGGACAAGAAGACTGACTCTTCTTACTGACTATGATTTGAACCATTCCTGTGACACTAGTTATAGATTCCGATGCTTCACATCAGGTTTACTGTTTCTCTTGGACCTTCTTATTGACGATTAAACACAGAAATTGCATCGGAATGAAATACAAAAGGCACAATGCCGACTTAAGTACAAGAAGACTGACTCTTCTTACTGTCAATGTTTTGAACCATTACTGTGACTCTAGTTATAGATTCCGATGCTTCACTCCAGGTTTACTGTATCCCTCTGACCGTCTTATTGACGATGAATTACAGAAATTGCATCGGATTTAAATACAAAAGTCACAATGCCGAGTTAAGTACAAGGAGACTGACTCTTCTTACTGTCTATGTTTGAACCATTACTGTGACACTAGTTATAGATTCCGATGCTTCACTTCAGGTTTACTGTATCCCTTGGACCTTCTTATTGACGATGAAACACAGAAATTGCATCGGAATTAAATACAAAATACAAAATGTCGACTTAAGTACAAGAACACTGACTCTTCCTACTGGCTATGTTTTGTACCATTCCTGTGATACTAGTTATAGATTCCGATGCTTCACTTCAGGTTTACTGTATCATTTGGACATTCTTATTGACGATGAAACACAGAAATTGCATCGGAATTAAATACAAAAGGCACAATGCCAACTTAAGTACAAGAAGACTGAATCTTCTTACTGACTATAGTTTGAACCTTTCCTATGACACCAGTTATAGATTCCGATGCTTTACGTCAGGTTTACTGTATACCTTGGACCTTCTTATTGACGATGAAACACAGAAATTGCATCGGAATTAAATAGAAAGGCACAATGCCGACTGAAGTACAAGAAGACTGACTCTTCTTACTGACTATGCTTTGAACCATTCCTGTGACACTAGTTATGGATGCGGATGCTTCACTTCAGGTTTGCTGTATACCTTGGACCTTCTTATTGACGATGAAACACAGAAATTGCATCGGAATTAAATACGAAAGGCACAATGCCGACTTACGTACAAGAAAACTGACTCTTCTTACTGACTATGTTTTGAACCATTCGTGTGACACTAGTTATAGATTCCGATGCTTCACTTTAGGTTTACTGAATCCCTTGGACATTCTTGTTGACGATGAAACACAGAAATTGCATCGGAATTAAATACAAAAGGCACAATGCCGACTTAAGTACAAGAAGACTGACTCTTCTTACTGACTATGTTTTGAACCATTCCTGTGACACTAGTTATAGATTCCGATGCTACACTCCAGGTTTACTGTATCCCTTGGATCTTCTTATTGACGATGAAACACAGAAATTGCATCGGAATTAAATACAAAAGGCACAATGCCGACTTAAGGACAAGAAGATTGACACTTCGTACTGACTATGCTTTGAACCATTCCTGTGACACTAGTTATAGATTCCGATGCTTCATTTCAGGTTTACTGTATCCCTCTGACTTACTTAGTGACGATGAAACACAGAAATTGCATCGGAATTAAATAGAAAAGCCACAATGCCGACTTAAGTACAAGAAGACTGACTCTTCTTACTGACTATGTTTTGAACCATTCCTGTGACACTAGTTATAGATTCCGATGCTTCACTTCAGGTTTACTGTATCCCTTGGACCTTCTTATTGACGATAAAACACAGAAATAGCATCGGAATTAAATACAAAAGGCAAAATGACGACTTAAGTACACGAAGACTGACTCTTCTTACTGTCTATGTTTTGAACCATTTCTGTGACACTAGTTATAGATTCCGATGCTACACTCCAGGTTTACTGTATCCCTTGGACCTTCTTATTGACGATGAAACACAGAAATTGCATCGGAATTAAATACAAAAGACACCATGCCGGCCTAAGGACAAGAAGACTGACTCTTCTTAGTGACTTTGTTTTGAACCATTAGTGTGACACTAGTTATAGATTCCGATGCTTCACTCCAGGTTTACTGTATCCCTTCGACCTTGTTATTGATGATGAAACACAGAAATTGCATCGGAATTAAGTAGAAAAGGCACAATGTCGACTTAAGTACAAGAAGACTGACTCTTCTTACTGTCTATCTTTTGAACCATTCCTGTGACACTAGTGATGGATTCCGATGCTTCACTCCAGGTTTACTGTATCCCTTGGACCTTCTTATTGACGATGAAACACAGAAATTGCATCGGAATTAAATAGAAAAGGCTTAATGCCGACTTAAGTACAAGAAGACTGACTCTTCTTACTGACTATGCTTTGAACCATTCCTGTGACACTAGTTATAGATTCCGATGCTTCACTTCAGGTTTTCTGTATACCTTGGACCTTCTTATTGACGATGAAACATAGAAACTGCATGGGCATTAAATACAAAAGGCACAATGCCGACTTAAGTAAAAGAAGACTGACACTTCGTACTGACTATGTTTTGAACCATTCCTGTGACACTAGTTTTGGATTCCGATGCTTCACTTCAGGTTTACTGTATCCCTCTGACCTTCTTATTGACGATGAATCACAGAAATTGCATCGGAATTAAATGCAAAAGGCACAATGCCGACTTAAGTACAAGAAGACTGACTCTTCTAACTGTCTATATTTTGAACCATTCCAGTGACACTAGTTATATATTCCGATGCTTCACTTCAGGATTACTGTATCCCTTGGACCTTCTTATTGACGATGAAACACAGAAATCGCATCGGAATTAAATATAAAAGGCACAATGCCGACTTAAGTGCAAGAAGACTGACTCTTCTTACTGTATATGTTTGAACCATTAGTGTGACACTAGTTATAGGTTCCGATGCTTCACTTCAGGTTTACTGTATCCCTCTGACCTTCTTATTGACGGTGAAACACAGTAATTGCATCGGAATTAAATACAAAAGGCACAATGCCGACTTACGTACAAGAAGACTGACTCTTCGTACTGTCTATGTTTTGAACCATTCCTGTGACACTAGTTATAGATTCCGATGCTTCACTTCAGGTTTAATGTATCCCTCTGACCGTCTTATTGACGATGAATCACAGAAATTGCATCGGATTTAAATACAAAAGTCACAATGCCGAGTTAAGTACAAGGAGACTGACTCTTCTTACTGTCTATGTTTGAACCATTACTGTGACACTAGTTATAGATTCCGATGCTTCACTTCAGGTTTACTGTATCCCTTGGACCTTCTTATTGACGATGAAACACAGAAATTGCATCGGAATTATATACAAAAGGCAAAATGACGACTTAGGTACACGAAGACAGACTCTTCTTACTGTCTATATTTTGAACCAATCCTGTGACACTAGTTATAGATTCCGTTGCTACACTCCAGGTTTACTGTATCCCTTGGACGTTCTTATTGACGATGAAACACAGAAATTGCATCGGAATTAAATACAAAAGGCACAATGCCGACTTAAGGACAAGAAGACTGACTCTTCTTATTGACTTTGTTTTGAACCATTAGTGTGACACTAGTTATAGATTCCGATGCTTCACTCCAGGTTTACTGTATCCCTTGGTCCTTGTTATTGATGATGAAACACAGAAATTGCATCGGAATGAAATAGAAAAGGCACAATGTCGACTTAAGTACAACAAGACTGACTCTTCTTACTGTCTATGTTTTGAACCATTCCTGTGACATTAGTGATGGATTCCGATGCTTCACTCCAGGTTTACTGTATCCCTTGGACCTTCTTATTGACGATGAAACACAGAAATTGCATCGGAATTAAATAGAAAAGGCACAATGCCGACTTAAGTACAAGAAGACTGACTCTTCTTACTGTCTATGCTTTGAACCATTCCTGTGTCACTAGTTATAGATTCCGATGCTTCATTTCAGGTTTTCTGTATACCTTGGACCATCTTATTGACGATGAAAGATAGAAACCTCATGGGCATTAAATACAAAAGGCACAATGCCGACTTAAGTACAAGAAGACTGACACTTCGTACTGACTATGTTTTGAGCCATTCCTGTGACACTAGTTTTGGATTCCGATGCTTCACTTCAGGTTTACTGTATCCCTCTGACATTCTTATTGACGATGAAACACAAAAATTGCATCTGAATTAAATACAAAAGGCACAATGCCGACTTAAGTACAAGAAGATTGACTCTTCCTACTGTCTATGTTTTGAACCATTCCTGTGACACTAGTTATAGATTCCGATGCTTCACTTCAGGTTTACTGTATCCCTCTGACCTTCTTAGTGACGATGAAACACAGAAATTGCATCGGAATAAATAGAAAAGGCACAATGCCGACATAATTACAAGAAGACTGACTCTTCTTACTGTCTATGTTTTGAACCAATCCTGTGACACTAGTTATTTTTTCCTATGCTACACTCCTGGTTTACTGTGTCCCTTGGACCTTCTTATTGACGATGAAACACAGAAATTGCATCGCAATTAAATACAAAGAGCACAATGCCGACTTAAGTACAAGAAGACTGACTCTTCCTACTGCATATGTTTTGAATCATTCCTGTGACACTAGTTGTGGATTCCGATGCTTCACTTCCGGTTTACTGTATCCCTCTTAACTTCATATTGACGAAGAAACACATAAATTGCATCGGAATTAAATACAAAAGGCACAATGCCAACTTAAGGACAAGAAGACTGACTCTTCTTACTGACTATGATTTGAACCATTCCTGTGACACTAGTTATAGATTCCGATGCTTCACATCAGGTTTACTGTTTCTCTTGGACCTTCTTATTGACGATTAAACACAGAAATTGCATCGGAATGAAATACAAAAGGCACAATGCCGACTTAAGTACAAGAAGACTGACTCTTCTTACTGTCAATGTTTTGAACCATTACTGTGACTCTAGTTATAGATTCCGATGCTTCACTCCAGGTTTACTGTATCCCTCTGACCGTCTTATTGACGATGAATTACAGAAATTGCATCGGATTTAAATACAAAAGTCACAATGCCGAGTTAAGTACAAGGAGACTGACTCTTCTTACTGTCTATGTTTGAACCATTACTGTGACACTAGTTATAGATTCCGATGCTTCACTTCAGGTTTACTGTATCCCTTGGACCTTCTTATTGACGATGAAACACAGAAATTGCATCGGAATTAAATACAAAATACAAAATGTCGACTTAAGTACAAGAACACTGACTCTTCCTACTGGCTATGTTTTGTACCATTCCTGTGATACTAGTTATAGATTCCGATGCTTCACTTCAGGTTTACTGTATCATTTGGACATTCTTATTGACGATGAAACACAGAAATTGCATCGGAATTAAATACAAAAGGCACAATGCCAACTTAAGTACAAGAAGACTGAATCTTCTTACTGACTATAGTTTGAACCTTTCCTATGACACCAGTTATAGATTCCGATGCTTTACGTCAGGTTTACTGTATACCTTGGACCTTCTTATTGACGATGAAACACAGAAATTGCATCGGAATTAAATAGAAAGGCACAATGCCGACTGAAGTACAAGAAGACTGACTCTTCTTACTGACTATGCTTTGAACCATTCCTGTGACACTAGTTATAGATGCGGATGCTTCACTTCAGGTTTGCTGTATACCTTGGACCTTCTTATTGACGATGAAACACAGAAATTGCATCGGAATTAAATACGAAAGGCACAATGCCGACTTACGTACAAGAAAACTGACTCTTCTTACTGACTATGTTTTGAACCATTCGTGTGACACTAGTTATAGATTCCGATGCTTCACTTTAGGTTTACTGAATCCCTTGGACATTCTTGTTGACGATGAAACACAGAAATTGCATCGGAATTAAATACAAAAGGCACAATGCCGACTTAAGTACAAGAAGACTGACTCTTCTTACTGACTATGTTTTGAACCATTCCTGTGACACTAGTTATAGATTCCGATGCTACACTCCAGGTTTACTGTATCCCTTGGATCTTCTTATTGACGATGAAACACAGAAATTGCATCGGAATTAAATACAAAAGGCACAATGCCGACTTAAGGACAAGAAGATTGACACTTCGTACTGACTATGCTTTGAACCATTCCTGTGACACTAGTTATAGATTCCGATGCTTCATTTCAGGTTTACTGTATCCCTCTGACTTACTTAGTGACGATGAAACACAGAAATTGCATCGGAATTAAATAGAAAAGCCACAATGCCGACTTAAGTACAAGAAGACTGACTCTTCTTACTGACTATGTTTTGAACCATTCCTGTGACACTAGTTATAGATTCCGATGCTTCACTTCAGGTTTACTGTATCCCTTGGACCTTCTTATTGACGATAAAACACAGAAATAGCATCGGAATTAAATACAAAAGGCAAAATGACGACTTAAGTACACGAAGACTGACTCTTCTTACTGTCTATGTTTTGAACCATTTCTGTGACACTAGTTATAGATTCCGATGCTACACTCCAGGTTTACTGTATCCCTTGGACCTTCTTATTGACGATGAAACACAGAAATTGCATCGGAATTAAATACAAAAGACACCATGCCGGCCTAAGGACAAGAAGACTGACTCTTCTTAGTGACTTTGTTTTGAACCATTAGTGTGACACTAGTTATAGATTCCGATGCTTCACTCCAGGTTTACTGTATCCCTTCGACCTTGTTATTGATGATGAAACACAGAAATTGCATCGGAATTAAGTAGAAAAGGCACAATGTCGACTTAAGTACAAGAAGACTGACTCTTCTTACTGTCTATCTTTTGAACCATTCCTGTGACACTAGTGATGGATTCCGATGCTTCACTCCAGGTTTACTGTATCCCTTGGACCTTCTTATTGACGATGAAACACAGAAATTGCATCGGAATTAAATAGAAAAGGCTTAATGCCGACTTAAGTACAAGAAGACTGACTCTTCTTACTGACTATGCTTTGAACCATTCCTGTGACACTAGTTATAGATTCCGATGCTTCACTTCAGGTTTTCTGTATACCTTGGACCTTCTTATTGACGATGAAACATAGAAACTGCATGGGCATTAAATACAAAAGGCACAATGCCGACTTAAGTAAAAGAAGACTGACACTTCGTACTGACTATGTTTTGAACCATTCCTGTGACACTAGTTTTGGATTCCGATGCTTCACTTCAGGTTTACTGTATCCCTCTGACCTTCTTATTGACGATGAAACACAGAAATTGCATCGGAATTAAATACAAAAGGCACAATGCCGACTTAAGTACAAGAAGATTGACTCTTCCTACTGTCTATGTTTTGAACCATTCCTGTGACACTAGTTATAGATTCCGATGCTTCACTTCAGGTTTACTGTATCCCTTGGAAATTCTTATTGACGATGAAACACAGAAATTGCATCGGAATTAAATACAAAAGGCACAATGCCGACTTAAGTACAAGAAGACTGAATCTTCTTACTGACTATAGTTTGAACCATTCCTGTGACACTAGTTATAGATTCCGATGCCTTACGTCAGGTTTACTGTATACCTAGGACCTTCTTATTGACGATGAATCACAGAAATTGCATCGGAATTAAATACAAAAGGCACAATGCCGACTGAAGTACAAGAAGACTGCCTCTTCCTACTTTCTATATTTTGAACCGTTCCTGTGACTCTAGTTGTGGATTCCGATGCTTCACTTCAGGTTTACTGTATCCCTTGGACCTTCTTATTGACAATGAAACACAGAAATTGCATCGGAATTAAATACAAAAGGCAAAATGCCGACTTAAGTACACGAAGACTGACTCTTCCTACTGTCTATGTTTAGAACCATTCCTGTGACACTAGTTATAGATTCCGATGCTTCACTTCAGGTTTACTGTATCCCTTCGACCTTATTGCCGATGAAACTCAGAAATTGCATCGGAATTAAATACAAAAGGCACAATGCCGACTTAAGGACAAGAAGATTGACTCTTTTTACTGATTACGTTTGAACCATTCCTGTGACACTAGTTATACATTCCGATGCTTCACTTCAGGTTTACTGTATCCCTTTGACCTTCTTATTGACGATGAAACACAGAAATTGCATCGGAATTAAATACAAAAGCCACAATGCCGACTTAAGTACAAGAAGACTGACTCTTCGTACTGTCTATGTGTGGGACCATTCCTGTGACACTAGTTATAGATTCCAATGCTTCACTTCAGGTTTACTGTTTCCCTTGGACCTTCTTATTGACGATGAAACACAGAAATTGAATCGGAATTAAATACAAAAGGCACAATGCCGACTTAAGTATGAGATGACTGACTCTTCGTACTGTCTATCTTTTTGAACCATTTCTGTGACACTAGTTATAGAGTCCGATGCTTCACTTCAGGTTTACTGTATCCCTTGGACCTTCTTATTGACGATGAATCACAGAAATTGCATCGGAATTAAATGCAAAAGGCACAATGCCGACTTAAGTACAAGAAGACTGACTCTTCTAACTGTCTATATTTTGAACCATTCCAGTGACACTAGTTATATATTCCGATGCTTCACTTCAGGATTACTGTATCCCTTGGACCTTCTTATTGACGATGAAACACAGAAATTGCATCGGAATTAAATATAAAAGGCACAATGCCGACTTAAGTGCAAGAAGACTGACTCTTCTTACTGTATATGTTTGAACCATTAGTGTGACACTAGTTATAGGTTCCGATGCTTCACTTCAGGTTTACTGTATCCCTCTGACCTTCTTATTGACGGTGAAACACAGTAATTGCATCGGAATTAAATACAAAAGGCACAATGCCGACTTACGTACAAGAAGACTGACTCTTCGTGCTGTCTATGTTTTGAACCATTCCTGTGACACTAGTTATAGATTCCGATGCTTCACATCAGGTTTACTGTTTCTCTTGGACCTTCTTATTGACGATTAAACACGGAAATTGCATCGGAATGAAATACAAAAGGCACAATGCCGACTTAAGTACAAGAAGACTGACTCTTCTTACTGTCAATGTTTTGAACCATTACTGTGACTCTAGTTATAGATTCCGATGCTTCACTCCAGGTTTACTGTATCCCTCTGACCGTCTTATTGACGATGAATTACAGAAATTGCATCGGATTTAAATACAAAAGTCACAATGCCGAGTTAAGTACAAGGAGACTGACTCTTCTTACTGTCTATGTTTGAACCATTACTGTGACACTAGTTATAGATTCCGATGCTTCACTTCAGGTTTACTGTATCCCTTGGACCTTCTTATTGACGATGAAACACAGAAATTGCATCGGAATTATATACAAAAGGCAAAATGACGACTTAAGCACACGAAGACAGACTCTTCTTACTGTCTATATTTTGAACCAATCCTGTGACACTAGTTATAGATTCCGTTGCTACACTCCAGGTTTACTGTATCCCTTGGACGTTATTGTTGACGATGAAACACAGAAATTGCATCGGAATTAAATACAAAAGGCACAATGCCGACTTAAGGACAAGAAGACTGACTCTTCTTATTGACTTTGTTTTGAACCATTAGTGTGACACTAGTTATAGATTCCGATGCTTCACTCCAGGTTTACTGTATCCCTTGCACCTTGTTATTGATGATGAAACACAGAAATTGCATCGGAATGAAATAGAAAAGGCACAATGTCGACTTAAGTACAACAAGACTGACTCTTCTTACTGTCTATGTTGTGAACCATTCCTGTGACACTAGTGATGGATTCCGATGCTTCACTTCAGGTTTACTGTATCCCTCTGACCTTCTTAGTGACGATGAAACACAGAAATTGCATCGGAATTAAATAGAAAAGGCACAATGCCGACTTAAGTACAAGAAGACTGCCTCTTCTTACTGTCTATGTTTGAACCATTCCTGTGACAATACCTATAGATTGCGATGTTTCTCTCCAGGTTTACAATATCCCGTGGACCTACTTATTGACGATGAAACACAGAAATTGCAACGAAATTAAATACAAAATGCAAAATGCCGACTTAAGTATACGAAGACTGACTCTTCTTACTGTCTATGTTTTGAACCATTCCTGTGACACTAGTTATATATTCCTATGCTACACTCCTGGTTTACTGTGTCCCTTGGACCTTCTTATTGACGATGAAACTCAGAAATTGCATCGGAATTAAATACAAAAGGCACAATGCTGACTTAAGGACAAGAAGACTGACTCTTTTTACTGATTACGTTTGAACCATTCCTGTGACACTAGTTATACATTCCGATGCTTCACTTCAGGTTTACTGTATCCCTTTGACCTTCTTATTGACGATGAAACACAGAAATTGCATCGGAATTAAATACAAAAGCCACAATGCCGACTTAAGTATAAGAAGACTGACTCTTCGTACTGTCTATGTGTGGGACCATTCCTGTGACACTAGTTATAGATTCCAATGCTTCACTTCAGGTTTACTGTTTCCCTTGGACCTTCTTATTGACGATGAAACACAGAAATTGAATCGGAATTAAATACAAAAGGCACAATGCCGACTTAAGTATGAGATGACTGACTCTTCGTACTGTCTATCTTTTTGAACCATTTCTGTGACACTAGTTATAGAGTCCGATGCTTCACTTCAGGTTTACTGTATCCCTTGGACCTTCTTATTGACGATGAATCACAGAAATTGCATCGGAATTAAATGCAAAAGGCACAATGCCGACTTAAGTACAAGAAGACTGACTCTTCTAACTGTCTATATTTTGAACCATTCCAGTGACACTAGTTATATATTCCGATGCTTCACTTCAGGATTACTGTATCCCTTGGACCTTCTTATTGACGATGGAACACAGAAATTGCATCGGAATTAAATATAAAAGGCACAATGCCGACTTAAGTTCAAGAAGACTGACTCTTCTTACTGTATATGTTTGAACCATTAGTGTGACACTAGTTATAGGTTCCGATGCTTCACTTCAGGTTTACTGTATCCCTCTGACCTTCTTATTGACGGTGAAACACAGTAATTGCATCGGAATTAAATACAAAAGGCACAATGCCGACTTACGTACAAGAAGACTGACTCTTCGTACTGTCTATGTTTTGAACCATTCCTGTGACACTAGTTATAGATTCCGATGCTTCACTTCAGGTTTAAAGTATCCCTCTGACGGTCTTATTGACGATGAATCACAGAAATTGCATCGGATTTAAATACAAAAGTCACAATGCCGAGTTAAGTACAAGGAGACTGACTCTTCTTACTGTCTATGTTTGAACCATTACTGTGACACTAGTTATAGATTCCGATGCTTCACTTCAGGTTTACTGTATCCCTTGGACCTTCTTATTGACGATGAAACACAGAAATTGCATCGGAATTATATACAAAAGGCAAAATGACGACTTAGGTACACGAAGACAGACTCTTCTTACTGTCTATATTTTGAACCAATCCTGTGACACTAGTTATAGATTCCGTTGCTACACTCCAGGTTTACTGTATCCCTTGGACGTTCTTATTGACGATGAAACACAGAAATTGCATCGGAATTAAATACAAAAGGCACAATGCCGACTTAAGGACAAGAAGACTGACTCTTCTTATTGACTTTGTTTTGAACCATTAGTGTGACACTAGTTATAGATTCCGATGCTTCACTCCAGGTTTACTGTATCCCTTGGTCCTTGTTATTGATGATGAAACACAGAAATTGCATCGGAATGAAATAGAAAAGGCACAATGTCGACTTAAGTACAACAAGACTGACTCTTCGTACTGTCTATGTTTTGAACCATTCCTGTGACACTAGTGATGGATTCCGATGCTTCACTCCAGGTTTACTGTATCCCTTGGACCTTCTTATTGACGATGAAACACAGAAATTGCATCGGAATTAAATAGAAAAGGCACAATGCCGACTTAAGTACAAGAAGACTGACTCTTCTTACTGTCTATGCTTTGAACCATTCCTGTGTCACTAGTTATAGATTCCGATGCTTCATTTCAGGTTTTCTGTATACCTTGGACCATCTTATTGACGATGAAAGATAGAAACCTCATGGGCATTAAATACAAAAGGCACAATGCCGACTTAAGTACAAGAAGACTGACACTTCGTACTGACTATGTTTTGAGCCATTCCTGTGACACTAGTTTTGGATTCCGATGCTTCACTTCAGGTTTACTGTATCCCTCTGACATTCTTATTGACGATGAAACACAAAAATTGCATCTGAATTAAATACAAAAGGCACAATGCCGACTTAAGTACAAGAAGATTGACTCTTCCTACTGTCTATGTTTTGAACCATTCCTGTGACACTAGTTATAGATTCCGATGCTTCACTTCAGGTTTACTGTATCCCTCTGACCTTCTTAGTGACGATGAAACACAGAAATTGCATCGGAATTAAATAGAAAAGGCACAATGCCGACATAATTACAAGAAGACTGACTCTTCTTACTGTCTATGTTTTGAACCAATCCTGTGACACTAGTTATTTTTTCCTATGCTACACTCCTGGTTTACTGTGTCCCTTGGACCTTCTTATTGACGATGAAACACAGAAATTGCATCGCAATTAAATACAAAGAGCACAATGCCGACTTAAGTACAAGAAGACTGACTCTTCCTACTGCATATGTTTTGAATCATTCCTGTGACACTAGTTGTGGATTCCGATGCTTCACTTCCGGTTTACTGTATCCCTCTTAACTTCATATTGACGAAGAAACACATAAATTGCATCGGAATTAAATACAAAAGGCACAATGCCAACTTAAGGACAAGAAGACTGACTCTTCTTACTGACTATGATTTGAACCATTCCTGTGACACTAGTTATAGATTCCGATGATTCACTTCAGGTTTACTGTATCCCTTGGACCTTCTTATTGACGATGAAACACAGAAATTGCATCGGAATTAAATACAAATGGCAATATGCCGACTTAAGTACAAGAACACTGACTCTTCCTACTGGCTATGTTTTGAACATTCCTGTGATACTAGATATAGATTCCGATGCTGCACTTCAGGTTTACTGTATCCCTTGGACATTCTTATTGACGATTAAACACAGAAATTGCATCGGAATTAAATACAAAAGGCACAATGCCGACTTAAGTACAAGAAGACTGCCTCTTCTTACTGTCTATGTTTGAACCATTCCTGTGACAATACCTATTGATTGCGATGTTTCTCTCCAGGTTTACTATATCCCGTGGACCTACTTATTGACGATGAAACACAGAAATTGCAACGAAATTAAATACAAAATGCAAAATGCCGACTTAAGTATACGAAGACTGACTCTTCTTACTGTCTATGTTTTGAACCATTCCTGTGACACTAGTTATATATTCCTATGCTACACTCCTGGTTTACTGTGTCCCTTGGACCTTCTTATTGACGATGAAACACAGAAATTGCATCGGAATTAAATACAAAGAGCACAATGCCGACTTAAGTACAAGAAGACTGACTCTTCCTACTGCATATGTTTTGAACCATTCCTGTGACACTAGTTGTGGATTCCGATGCTTCACTTCCGGTTTACTGTATCCCTCTTAACTTCATATTGACGAAGAAACACATAAATTGCATCGGAATTAAATACAAAAGGCACAATGCCATCTTAAGGACAAGAAGACTGACTCTTCTTACTGACTATGATTTGAACCATTCCTGTGACACTAGTTATAGATTCCGATGATTCACTTCAGGTTTACTGTATCCCTTGGACCCCCGTAATTACGATGAAACACAGAAATTGCATCGGAATTAAAAACAAAGTCACAATGCCGACTTAAGTACAACAAGACTGACTCTTCTTACTGTCTATGTTTTGAACCATTCCTGTGACGCTAGTGATGGATTCCGATGCTTCACTCCAGGTTTGCTATATGCCTTGGACCTTCTTATTGACGATGAAACACAGAAATTGCATCGGAATTAAATAGAAAAGGCACAATGCCGACTTAAGTACAAGAAGACTGACTCTTCTTACTGACTATGCTTTGAACCATTCCTGTGTCACTACTTATAGATTCCGATGCTTCATTTCAGGTTTTTCTGTATACCTTGGACCTTCTTATTGACGATGAAAGTTAGAAACCTCATGGGCATTAAATGCAAAAGGCACATGCCGACTTAAGTACAAGAAGACTGACACTTCGTACTGACTATGTTTTGAACCATTCCTGTGACAGTAGTTTTGGATTCCGATGCTTCACTTCAGGTTTACTGTATCCCTCTGACATTCTTATTGACGATGAAACACAAAAATTGCATCGGAATTAAATACAAAAGGCACAATGCCGACTTAAGTACAAGAAGATTGACTCTTCCTACTGTCTATGTTTTGAACCATTCCTGTGACACTAGTTATAGATTCCGATGCTTCACTTCAGGTTTACTGTATCCCTCTGACCTTCTTAGTGACGATGAAACACAGAAATTGCATCGGAATTAAATAGAAAAGGCACAATGCCGACATAATTACAAGAAGACTGACTCTTCTTACTGTCTATGTTTTGAACCAATCCTGTGACACTAGTTGTAGATTCCGATACTTCACTTCAGGTTTACTGTATCCCTTGGACCTTCTTATTGACGATGAAACACAGAAATTGCATCGGAATTAAATACAAAAGGCACAATGCCGACTTAAGTACAAGAAGACTGCCTCTTCTTACTGTCTATGTTTGAACCATTCCTGTGACAATACCTATAGATTGCGATGTTTCTCTCCAGGTTTACTATATCCCGTGGACCTACTTATTGACGATGAAACACAGAAATTGCAACGAAATTAAATACAAAATGCAAAATGCCGACTTAAGTATACGAAGACTGACTCTTCTTACTGTCTATGTTTTGAACCATTCCTGTGACACTAGTTATATATTCCTATGCTACACTCCTGGTTTACTGTGTCCCTTGGACCTTCTTATTGACGATGAAACTCAGAAATTGCATCGGAATTAAATACAAAAGGCACAATGCTGACTTAAGGACAAGAAGACTGACTCTTTTTACTGATTACGTTTGAACCATTCCTGTGACACTAGTTATACATTCCGATGCTTCACTTCAGGTTTACTGTATCCCTTTGACCTTCTTATTGACGATGAAACACAGAAATTGCATCGGAATTAAATACAAAAGCCACAATGCCGACTTAAGTACAAGAAGACTGACTCTTCGTACTGTCTATGTGTGGGACCATTCCTGTGACACTAGTTATAGATTCCAATGCTTCACTTCAGGTTTACTGTTTCCCTTGGACCTTCTTATTGACGATGAAACACAGAAATTGAATCGGAATTAAATAGAAAAGGCACAATGCCGACTTAAGTATGAGATGACTGACTCTTCGTACTGTCTATCTTTTTGAACCATTTCTGTGACACTAGTTATAGAGTCCGATGCTTCACTTCAGGTTTCCTGTATCCCTTGGACCTTCTTATTGACGATGAATCACAGAAATTGCATCGGAATTAAATGCAAAAGGCACAATGCCGACTTAAGTACAAGAAGACTGACTCTTCTAACTGTCTATATTTTGAACCATTCCAGTGACACTAGTTATATATTCCGATGCTTCACTTCAGGATTACTGTATCCCTTGGACCTTCTTGTTGACGATGAAACACAGAAATTGCATCGGAATTAAATATAAAAGGCACAATGCCGGCTTAAGTGCAAGAAGACTGACTCTTCTTACTGTATATGTTTGAACCATTAGTGTGACACTAGTTATAGGTTCCGATGCTTCACTTCAGGTTTACTGTATCCCTCTGACCTTCTTATTGACGGTGAAACACAGTAATTGCATCGGAATTAAATACAAAAGGCACAATGCCGACTTACGTACAAGAAGACTGACTCTTCGAACTGTCTATGTTTTGAACCATTCCTGTGACACTAGTTATAGATTCCGATGCTTCACATCAGGTTTACTGTTTCCCTTGGACCTTCTTATTGACGATTAAACACAGAAATTGCATCGGAATTAAATACAAAAGGCACAATGCCGACTTAAGTACAAGAAGACTGACTCTTCTTACTTTTAATGTTTTGAACCATTACTGTGACTTTAGTTATAGATTCCGATGCTTCACTCCAGGTTTACTGTATCCCTCGGACCGTCTTATTGACGATGAATCACAGAAATAGCATCGGATTTAAATACAAAAGTCACAATGCCGAGTTAAGTACAAGGAGACTGACTCTTCTTACTGTCTATGTTTGAACCATTACTGTGACACTAGTTATAGATTCCGATGCTTCACTTCAGGTTTACTGTATCCCTTGGACCTTCTTATTGACGATGAAACACAGAAATTGCATCGGAATTATATACAAAAGGCAAAATGACGACTTAGGTACACGAAGACAGACTCTTCTTACTGTCTATATTTTGAACCAATCCTGTGACACTAGTTATAGATTCCGTTGCTACACTCCAGGTTTACTGTATCCCTTGGACGTTCTTATTGACGATGAAACACAGAAATTGCATCGGAATTAAATACAAAAGGCACAATGCCGACTTAAGGACAAGAAGACTGACTCTTCTTATTGACTTTGTTTTGAACCATTAGTGTGACACAAGTTATAGATTCCGATGCTTCACTCCAGGTTTACTGTATCCCTTGGACCTTGTTATTGATGATGAAACACAGAAATTGCATCGGAATGAAATAGAAAAGGCACAATGTCGACTTAAGTACAACAAGACTGACTCTTCTTACTGTCTATGTTTTGAACCATTCCTGTGACACTAGTGATGGATTCCGATGCTTCACTCCAGGTTTACTGTATCCCTCTGACATTCTTATTGACGATGAAACACAGAAATTGCATCGGAAATAAATAGGAAACGCACAATGTCGACTTAAGTACAAGAAGACTGAATCTTCTTACTGTCTATGTTTTGAACCAATCCTGTGACACTAGTTGTAGATTCCGATACTTCACTTCAGGTTTACTGTATCCCTTGGACCTTCTTATTGACGATGAAACACAGAAATTGCATCGGAATTAAATACAAATGGCAATATGCCGACTTAAGTACAAGAACACTGACTCTTCCTACTGGCTATGTTTTGAACATTCCTGTGATACTAGATATAGATTCCGATGCTGCACTTCAGGTTTACTGTATCCCTTGGACATTCTTATTGACGATGAAACACAGAAATTGCATCGGAATTAAATACAAAAGGCACAATGCCGACTTAAGTACAAGAAGACTGCCTCTTCTTACTGTCTATGATTGAACCATTCCTGTGACAATACCTATAGATTGCGATGTTTCTCTCCAGGTTTACTATATCCCGTGGACCTACTTATTGACGATGAAACACAGAAATTGCAACGAAATTAAATACAAAATGCAAAATGCCGACTTAAGTATACGAAGACTGACTCTTCTTACTGTCTATGTTTTGAACCATTCCTGTGACACTAGTTATATATTCCTATGCTACACTCCTGGTTTACTGTGTCCCTTGGACCTTCTTATTGACGATGAAACACAGAAATTGCATCGGAATTAAATACAAAGAGCACAATGCCGACTTAAGTACAAGAAGACTGACTCTTCCTACTGCATATGTTTTGAACCATTCCTGTGACACTAGTTGTGGATTCCGATGCTTCACTTCCGGTTTACTGTATCCCTCTTAACTTCATATTGACGAAGAAACACATAAATTGCATCGGAATTAAATTCAAAAGGCAGAATGCCAACTTAAGGACAAGAAGACTGACTCTTCTTACTGACTATGATTTGAACCATTCCTGTGACACTAGTTATAGATTCCGATGATTCACTTCAGGTTTACTGTATCCCTTGGACCCTCGTAATTACGATGAAACACAGAAATTGCATCGGAATTAAATACAAAGTCACAATGCCGACTTAAGTACACGAAGACTGACTCTTCTTACTGTCTATGTTTTGAACCATTCCTGTGACACTAGTTATAGATTCCGATGCTTCACTTTAGGTTTATTGTATCCCTCTGACCTTCTTATTGACGATGAAACACAGAAATTGCATCGGAAATAAATAGGAAACGCACAATGTCGACTTAAGTACAAGAGGACTGACTCTTCTTACTGTCTATGTTTTGAACCATTCCTGTGACTCTAGTGATAGATTCCGATGCTTCACTCCAGGTTTACTGTATCCCTTGGAGATTCTTATTGACGATGAAACACAGAAATTGCATCGCAATTAAATAGAAAAGGCACAATGCCGGCTTAACTACAAGAAGACTGACTCTTCTTACTGACTATGATTTGAACCATTCCTGTGACACTAGTTATAGATTGCGCTGCATCAGTTCAGGTTTGCGGTATACCTTGGAATTTCTTATTGACGATGAAACACAGAAATTGCATCTGAATTAAATACAAAAGACACAATGCTGACTTACGTACAAGAAGACTGACTCTTCTTCCTGACTATGTTTTGAGCCATTCCTGTGACACTAGTTATAGATTCCGATGCTTCACCTCAGGTTTACTGTATCCCTCTGACCTTCTTATTGACGATGAAACACAGAAATTGCATCGGAATAAAATAGAAAAAGGCACAATGCCGACATAAGTACAAGAAAACTGACTCTACTTACTGTCTATGTTTTGAACCTTTCCTGTGACACTTGTTATAGATTCCGATGCTTCACTCCAGGTTACTGTATCCCTTGGACCTTCTTAATGACGATTAAACACAGAAATTGCATCGGAATTAAATAGAAAAGGCACAATGCTGACTTAAGTACAAAAACACTGACTCTTCTGACTGATTATAGTTTGAACCAATCCTGTGAGACTAGTTATAGATTTCGATGCTTTACGTCAGGTTTACTGTATACCTTGGACCTTCTAATTGACGATGAAACACCGAAATTGCATCGGAATTAAATACAAATGGCACAATGCCAACTTAAGGATAAGAAGACTGACTCCTCTTACTGACTATGTTTTGAACCATTCCTGTGACACTAGTTATAGATACCGATGCTTCACTTCAGGTTTACTGTATCCCTTGGACGTTCGTATTGACGATGAAACACAGAAATTGCATCGGATATAATACAAAAGGCAAAATGCCGACTTAAGTACACGAAGACTGACTCCTCTTACTGTCTATGTTTTGAACCATTCCTGTGACACTAATTATAGATTCTGATGCTTCACTTCAGGTTTATTGTATCCCTCTGACCTTCTTATTGACGATGAAACACAGAAATTGCATCGGAAATAAATAGAAAAGGCACAATGTCGACTTAAGTTCATGAAGACCGACATTTCCTACAAAAGGCAAAATGCCGACTTAAGAACACGAAGACTGACTCTTCTTACTGTCTATGTTTTGAACCATTCCTGTGACACTAGTTATAGATTCCGATGCTTCACTTCAGGTTTGCTGTATACCTTGGACCTTCTTATTGACGATGAAACACAGAAATTGCATCGGAATTAAACACAAAAGGCACAATGCCGACTTACGTACAAGAAGACTGACACTTCCTACTGTCTATGTTTTGAACCATTCCTGTGACACTAGTTATAGATACCGATGCTTCACTTCAGGTTTACTGTATCCCTTGGACGTTCGTATTGACGATGAAACACAGAAATTGCATCGGATATAATACAAAAGGCAAAATGCCGACTTAAGTACACGAAGACTGACTCCTCTTACTGTCTATGTTTTGAACCATTCCTGTGACACTAATTATAGATTCTGATGCTTCACTTCAGGTTTATTGTATCCCTCTGACCTTCTTATTGACGATGAAACACAGAAATTGCATCGGAAATAAATAGAAAAGGCACAATGTCGACTTAAGTTCATGAAGACCGACATTTCCTACAAAAGGCAAAATGCCGACTTAAGAACACGAAGACTGACTCTTCTTACTGTCTATGTTTTGAACCATTCCTGTGACACTAGTTATAGATTCCGATGCTTCACTTTAGGTTTATTGTATCCCTCTGACCTTCTTATTGACGATGAAACACAGAAATTGCATCGGAAATAAATAGGAAACGCACAATGTCGACTTAAGTACAAGAGGACTGACTCTTCTTACTGTCTATGTTTTGAACCATTCCTGTGACTCTAGTGATAGATTCCGATGCTTCACTCCAGGTTTACTGTATCCCTTGGAGATTCTTATTGACGATGAAACACAGAAATTGCATCGCAATTAAATAGAAAAGGCACAATGCCGGCTTAACTACAAGAAGACTGACTCTTCTTACTGACTATGATTTGAACCATTCCTGTGACACTAGTTATAGATTGCGCTGCATCAGTTCAGGTTTGCGGTATACCTTGGAATTTCTTATTGACGATGAAACACAGAAATTGCATCTGAATTAAATACAAAAGACACAATGCTGACTTACGTACAAGAAGACTGACTCTTCTTCCTGACTATGTTTTGAGCCATTCCTGTGACACTAGTTATAGATTCCGATGCTTCACCTCAGGTTTACTGTATCCCTCTGACCTTCTTATTGACGATGAAACACAGAAATTGCATCGGAATAAAATAGAAAAAGGCACAATGCCGACATAAGTACAAGAAAACTGACTCTACTTACTGTCTATGTTTTGAACCTTTCCTGTGACACTTGTTATAGATTCCGATGCTTCACTCCAGGTTACTGTATCCCTTGGACCTTCTTAATGACGATTAAACACAGAAATTGCATCGGAATTAAATAGAAAAGGCACAATGCTGACTTAAGTACAAAAACACTGACTCTTCTGACTGATTATAGTTTGAACCAATCCTGTGAGACTAGTTATAGATTTCGATGCTTTACGTCAGGTTTACTGTATACCTTGGACCTTCTAATTGACGATGAAACACCGAAATTGCATCGGAATTAAATACAAATGGCACAATGCCAACTTAAGGATAAGAAGACTGACTCTTCTTACTGACTATGTTTTGAACCATTCCTGTGACACTAGTTATAGATACCGATGCTTCACTTCAGGTTTACTGTATCCCTTGGACGTTCGTATTGACGATGAAACACAGAAATTGCATCGGATATAATACAAAAGGCCAAATGCCGACTTAAGTACACGAAGACTGACTCCTCTTACTGTCTATGTTTTGAACCATTCCTGTGACACTAATTATAGATTCTGATGCTTCACTTCAGGTTTATTGTATCCCTCTGACCTTCTTATTGACGATGAAACACAGAAATTGCATCGGAAATAAATAGAAAAGGCACAATGTCGACTTAAGTTCATGAAGACCGACATTTCCTACAAAAGGCAAAATGCCGACTTAAGAACACGAAGACTGACTCTTCTTACTGTCTATGTTTTGAACCATTCCTGTGACACTAGTTATAGATTCCGATGCTTCACTTCAGGTTTGCTGTATACCTTGGACCATCTTATTGACGATGAAACACAGAAATTGCATCGGAATTAAACACAAAAGGCACAATGCCGACTTACGTACAAGAAGACTGACACTTCCTACTGTCTATGTTTTGAACCATTCCTGTGACACTAGTGATGGATTCCGATGCTTCACTCCAGGTTTACTGTATCCCTAGGACCTTCTTATTGACGATGAAACACAGAAATTGCATCGGAATTAAATAGAAAAGGCACAATGCCGACTTAAGTACACGAAGACTGACTCCTCTTACTGTCTATGTTTTGAACCATTCCTGTGACACTAGTTATAGATTCCGATGCTTCACTTCAGGTTTATTGTATCCCTCTGACCTTCTTATTGACGATGAAACACAGAAATTGCATCGGAATTAAATAGAAAAGGCACAATGCCGACTTAAAGACAAGAAGACTGACTCTTCTTAGTGACTTTGTTTTGAACCATTAGTGTGACACTAGTTATAGATTACGATGCTTCACTCCAGGTTTACTGTATCCCTTTGGACTTTGTTATTGATGATGAAACACAGAAATAGCATCGGAATTAAATAGAAAAGGCACAATGTCGACTTAAGTACAACAAGACTGACTCTTCTTACTGACTATGTTTTGAACCATTCCTGTGACACTAGTTTTGGATTCCGATGCTTCACTTCAGGTTTACTGTATCCTTCTGACCTTCTTATTGACGATGAAACACAGAAATTGCATCGGAATTAAATACAAAAGGCACAATGCCGACTTAAGTACAAGAAGATTGACTCTTCCTACTGTCTATGTTTTGAACCATTCCTGTGACACTAGTTATAGAATCCGATGCTTCACTTCAGGTTTACTGTATCCCTCTGACCTTCTTAGTGACGATGAAACACAGAAATTGCATCGGAATTAAATAGAAAAGGCACAATGCCGACATAAGTACAAGAAGACTGACTCTTCTTACTGTCAATGTTTTGAATCTATCCTGTGCCACTAGTTGGAGATTCCGATGCTTCACTTCAGGTTTACTGTATCCCTTGGACCTTCTTATTGACGATGAAACACAGAAATTGCATCGCAATAAATACAAAGGGCACAATGCCGACTTAAGTACAAGAAGACTGACTCATCTTCCTGACTGTGTTTTGAACCATTCCTGTGACACTAGTTATGGATTCCGATGCTTCACCTTAGGTTTACTGTATCCCTCTGACCTTCTTATTGACGATGAAACACAGAAATTGCATCGGAATTAAATACAAAAGGCACAATGCCGACTTAAGTACACGAAGACTGACCCTTCTTACTGTCTATGTTTTGAACCATTCCTGTGACACTAGTTATAGATTCCGATGCTTCACTTCAGGTTTATTGTATCCCTCTGACCTTCTTATTGACGATGAAACACAGAAATTGCATCGGAAATAAATAGAAAAAGCACAATGTCGACTTAAACACAAGAGGACTGACTCTCCTTACTGTCTATGTTTTGAACCATTCCTGTGACTCTAGTGATAGATTCCGATGCTTCACTCCAGGATTACTGTATCCCTTGGAGCTTCTTATTGACGATGAAACACACAGAAATTGCATCGGAATTAAATAGAAAAAGCACAATGCCGGCTTAACTACAAGAAGACTGACTCTTCTTACTGACTATGATTTGAACCATTCCTGTGACACTAGTTATAGATTCCGATGCATCACTTCAGGTTTGCTTTATACCTTGGACTTTCTTATTGACGATGATTTACAGAAATTGCATCGGAATTAAATACAAAAGGCACAATGCCGACTTACGTACAAGAAGACTGACTCTTCTTACTGACTATGTTTTGAGCCATTCCTGTGACACTAGTTATAGATTCCGATGCTTCACCTCAGGTTTACTGTATCCCTCTGACCTTCTTATTGACGATGAAACACAGAATTTGCATCGGAATTAAATAGAAAAGGCACAATGCCGACATAAGTACAAGAAAACTGACTCTTCTTACTGTCTATGTTTTGAACCTTTCCTGTGAACTTTTTATAGATTCCGATGCTTCACTCCAGGTTTACTGTATCCCTTGGACCTTCTTATTGACGATGAAACACAGAAATTGCATCGGAATTAAATAGAAAAGGCACAATGCTGACTTAAGTACAAAAAGACTGACTCTTCTGACTGATTATAGTTTGAACCAATCCTGTGACAGTAGGTATAGATTCCGATGTTTTACGTCAGGTTTACTGTATACCTTGGACCTTCTAATTGACGATGAAACACCGAAATTGCATCGGAATTAAATACAAAAGGCACAATGCCAACTTAAGGATAAGAAGACTGACTCTTCTTACTGACTATGTTTTGAACCATTCCTGTGACACTAGTTATAGATACCGATGCTTCACTTCAGGTTCACTGTATCCCTTGGACCTTCGTATTGACGATGAAACACAGAAATTGCATCGGATTTAAATACAAAAGGCAAAATGCCGACTTAAGTACACGAAGACTGACTCCTCTTACTGTCTATGTTTTGATCCATTCCTGTGACACTAGTTATAGATTCCGATGCTTCACTTCAGGTTTATTGTATCCCTCTGACCTTCTTATTGACGATGAAACTCAGAAATAGCATCGAAATTAAATACAAAAGGCACAATGCCGACTTAAGTACAAGAAGACTAACTCTTCTTGCTGTCTATGTTTTGAACCATTCCATTGACACTAGTTACAGATTCCGATGCTTCACTGCAGGTTTGCTGTATCCCTTGGACTTTCTTGTTGACGCTGAAACACAGAAATTGCATCGGAATTAAATAGAAAAGGCACAATGCCGACGTAAGTACCAGAAGACTGACTCTTCTTACTGATTATGTTTTGAACCATTCCTGTGACACTAGTTATAGATTCAGATGCTTCACTTCAGGTTTACTGTATCCCTTGGACCTTCTTATTGACGATGAAACACAGAAATTGCATCGGAATTAAATACAAAAGGCAAAATGCCGACTTAAGTATACGGAGACTGACTCTTCTTACTGTCTATGTTTTGAACCATTCCTGTGACACTTGTTATAGATTCCTATGCTACACTCCAGGTTTGCTGTATCCCTTGGACCGTCTTATTGACGATGAAACACAGAAATTGCATCGGAATTAAGTACAAAGGGCACAATGCCGACTTAAGTACAAGAAGACTGACTCTACTTCCTGACTGTGTTTTGAACCAATCCTGTGACACTAGTTATAAATTCCGATGCTTCACCTCAGGTTTACTGTATCCCTCTGACCTTCTTATTGACGATGAAAGACAGAAATTGCATCGGAATTAAATAGAAAAGGCACAATGCCGACTTAAGTACAAGAAGGCTGACTCTTCTTACTGTCTATGTTTTGAACCTTTCCTGTGACACTTGTTATAGATTCCGATGCTTCATTCCAGGTTTACTGAATCCCTTGGACCTTCTTATTGACGATGAAACACAGAAATTGCATCGGAATTAAATAGAAAAGGCACAATGCCGACATAAGTACAAAAAGACTGACTCTTCTTACTGATTATAGTTTGAACCAATCCTGTGACACTAGTTATAGATTCCGATGCTTTACGTCAGGTTTACTGTATACCTTGGACCTTCTTATTGACGATGAAACACAGAAATTGCATCGGAATTAAATACAAAAGGCACAATAACAACTTAAGAATAAGAAGACTGACTCTTCTTACTGACTATGTTTTGAACCATTCCTGTGACATTAGTTATAGATTGCAATGTTTCACTCCAGGTTTACTATATCCCGTGGACCTTCTTATTGACAATGAAACACAGAAATTGCATCGGAATTAAATACAAAAGGCACAATGCCGACTTAAGGACAAGAACACTGACTCTTCTTACTGACTATGTTTTGAACCATTCCTGTGACACTAGTTATAGAATCCGATGCTTCACTTCAAGTTTACTGTATCCCTCTGACCTTCGTATTGACGATGAAACTCAAAAATAGCAACGGAATTAAATACAAAAGGCACAATGCCGACTTAAGTACAAGAAGACTGACTCTTCTTGCTGTCTATGTTTTGAAACATTCCATTGACACTAGTTACAGATTCCGATGCTTCACTCCAGGTTTACTGTATCCCTTGGACCTTCTTGTTGACGATGAAACACAGAAATTGCATCGGAATTAAATAGAAAAGGCACAATGCCGACGTAAGTACAAGAAGACTGACTCTTCTTACTGATTATAGTTTGAACCAATCCTGTGACACTAGTTATATATTCCGATGTTTTACGTCAGGTTTACTGTATACCTTGGACCTTCTTATTGACGATGAATCACAGAAATTGCATCGGAATTAAATACAAAAGGCACAATAACAACTTAAGAATAAGAAGACTGACCTTTCTTACTGACTATGTTTTGAACCATTCCTGTGACACTAGTTATAGATACCGCTGCTTCACTTCAGGTTTACTGTATCCCTTGGACCTTCGTATTGACGATGAAACACAGAAATTGCATCGGATTAAAATACAAAAGGCAAAATGCCGACTTAAGTACACGAAGACTGACTCTTCTTACTGTCTATGTTTTGAACCATTCCTGTGAGACTAGTTATAGATTCCGATGCTTCACTTCAGGGTTATTGTATCCCTCTGACCTTATTATTGACGATGAAACACAGAAATTGCATCGGAAATAAATAGAAAAGGCACAATGTCGACTTCAGTACATGAAGACCGACTCTTCCTACAAAAGACAAAATGCCGACTTAAGTACACGAAGAATGACTCTTCTTACTGTCTATGTTTTGAACCATTCCTGTGACTCTAGTGATAGATTCCGATGCTTCACTCCAGGTTTACTGTATCCCTTGGACCTTCTTATTGACGATGAAACACAGAAATTGCATCGGAATTAAATACAAAAGGCACAATGCCGACTTAAGTACAAGGAGACCGACTCTTCTTACTGACTATGTTTTGAACCATTGCTGTGACACTAGTTATAGAATCCGATGCTTCACTTCAGGATTACTGTATCCCTCTGACCTTCTTATTGACGATGAAACTCAGAAATAGCATCGGAATTAAATACAAAAGGCACAATGCCGACTTAAGTACAAGAAGACTGACTCTTCTTGCTGTCTATGTTTTGAACCATTCCATTGTCACTAGTTACAGATTCCGATGCTTCACTCCAGGTTTACTGTATCCCTTGGACCTTCTTATTGACGATGAAACTCAGAAATTGCATCGGAATGAAATACAAAGGGCACAATGCCGACTTAGGTAGAAGAAGACTGACTCTTCTTCCTGACTGTGTTTTCAAACATTCCTGTGACACTAGTTATAGATTCCGATGCTTCACCTCAGGTTTACTGTATCCCTCTGACCTTCTTTTTGACGATGAAACACAGAAATTGCTTCGGAATTAAATAGAAAAGGCACAATGCAGACTTAAGTACAAGAAGACTGACTCTTCTTACTGTCTATGTTTTGAACCATTCCTGTGACACTAGTTATAGATTCCTATGCTCACTCCAGGTTTACTGTATCCCTTGGACCTTCTTATTGACGATGAAACACAGAAATTGCATCGGAATTAAATACAAAGGGCACAATGCCGACTTAAGTACAAGAAGACTGACTCTTCTTCCTGACTGTGTTTTCAAACATTCCTGTGACACTAGTTATAGAATCCGATGCTTCACCTCAGGTTTACTGTATCCCTCTGACCTTCTTTTTGACGATGAAACACAGAAATTGCTTCGGAATTAAATAGAAAAGGCACAATGCAGACTTAAGTACAAGAAGACTGACTCTTCTTACTGTCTATGTTTTGAACCTTTCCTGTGACACTTGTTATAGATTCCAATGCTTCACTCCAGGTTTACTGTATCCCTTGGACCTTCTTATTGACGATGAAACACAGAAATTGCATCGGAATTAAATAGAAAAGGCACAATGCCGACTTAAGTACAAAAAGACTGACTCATCTTACTGATTATAGTTTGAACCATTCCTGTGACACTAGTTATAGATACCGATGCTTTACGTCAGGTTTACTGTATACCTTGGACCTTCTTATTCAAGATGAAACTCAGAAATTGCATCGGAATTAAATACAAAGGGCACAATGCCGACTTAAGTACAAGATGACTGACTCTTCTTCCTGACTGTGATTTGAACCATTCCTGTGACACTAGTTATAGATTCCGATGCTTCACTTCAGGTTTACTGTATCCCTTGGACCTTCGTATTGACGATGAAACACAGAAATTGCATCGGAATTAAATACAATAGGCACAATGCCGACTTCAGTACACGAAGAATGACTCTTCTTAATGTCTATATTTTTAACCATTCCTGTGACACTAGTTATAGATTCCGATGCTTCACTTCAGGTTTATTGTATCCCTCTGACCTTCTTACTGACGATGAAACACAGAAATTGCATCGGAAATAAATAGAAAAGGCACAATGTCGACCTAAGTACAAGAGGACTGACTCTTCTTACTGTCTATGTTTTTAACCATTCCTGTGACTCTAGTTATAGATTCAGATGCTTCACTTCAGGTTTACTGTATCCCTTGGACCTTCTTATTGACGATGAAACACAGAAATTGCATCGGAATTAAATAGAAAAGCCACAATGCCGACTGAACTACAAGAAGACTGACTCTTCTTACTGACTATGTTTGAACCATTCCTGTGACACTAGTTATAGATTCCGATGCATCACTTCAGGTTTGCTGTATACCTTGGACCTTCTTATTGACGATGAAACACAGAAATTGCATCGGAATTAAATACAAAAGGCACAATGCCGACTTACGTACAAGTAGACTGACACTTCCTACTGTCTATGCTTTGAACCATTCCTGTGACACTAGTTTTGGATTACGATGCTTCACTTCAGGTTTACTCTATCCCTCTGACCTTCTTATTGACGATGAAACACAGAAATTGCATCGGAATTAAATAGAAAAGGCACAATGCAGACTTAAGGACAAGAAGACTGACTCTTCTTACTGACTATGTTTGAACCATTCCTGTGACACTAGTTATAGATTCCGATGCTTCACATCAGGTTTACTGTTTCCCTTGGACTTTCTTATTGACGATGATACACAGAAATTGCATCGGAATTAAATACAAAAGGCACAATGCCGACTTACGTACAAGAAGACTGACTCTTCTTACTGACTATGTTTTGAGCCATTCCTGTGACACTAGTTATAGATTCCAATGCTTCACCTCAGGTTTACTGTATCCCTCTGACCTTCTTATTGACGATGAAACACAGAAATTGCATCGGAATTAAATAGAAAAGGCACAATGCCGACATAAGTATAAGAAAACTGACTCTTCTTACTGTCTATGTTTTGAACCTTTCCTGTGAACTTGTTATAGATTCCGATGCTTCACTCCAGGTTTACTGTATCCCTTGGACCTTCTTATTGACGATGAAACACAGAAATTGCATCGGAATTAAATAGAAAAGGCACAATGCTGACTTAAGTACAAAAAGACTGACTCTTCTGACTGATTATAGTTTGAACCAATCCTGTGACACTAGGTATAGATTCCGATGTTTTACGTCAGGTTTACTGTATACCTTGGACCTTCTAATTGACGATGAAACACCGAAATTGCATCGGAATTAAATACAAAAGGCACAATGCCAACTTAAGGATAAGAAGACTGACTCTTCTTACTGACTATGTTTTGAACCATTCCTGTGACACTAGTTATAGATACCGATGCTTCACTTCAGGTTCACTGTATCCCTTGGACCTTCGTATTGACGATGAAACACAGAAATTGCATCGGATTTAAATACAAAAGGCAAAATGCCGACTTAAGTACACGAAGACTGACTCCTCTTACTGTCTATGTTTTGATCCATTCCTGTGACACTAGTTATAGATTCCGATGCTTCACTTCAGGTTTATTGTATCCCTCTGACCTTCTTATTGACGATGAAACTCAGAAATAGCATCGGAATTAAATACAAAAGGCACAATGCCGACTTAAGTACAAGAAGACTAACTCTTCTTGCTGTCTATGTTTTGAACCATTCCATTGACACTAGTTACAGATTCCGATGCTTCACTGCAGGTTTGCTGTATCCCTTGGACTTTCTTGTTGACGCTGAAACACAGAAATTGCATCGGAATTAAATAGAAAAGGCACAATGCCGACGTAAGTACCAGAAGACTGACTCTTCTTACTGATTATGTTTTCAACCATTCCTGTGACACTAGTTATAGATTCTGATGCTTCACTTCAGGTTTACTGTATCCCTTGGACCTTCTTATTGACGATGAAACACAGAAATTGCATCGGAATTAAATACAAAAGGCAAAATGCCGACTTAAGTATACGGAGACTGACTCTTCTTACTGTCTATGTTTTGAACCATTCCTGTGACACTTGTTATAGATTCCTATGCTACACTCCAGGTTTGCTGTATCCCTTGGACCGTCTTATTGACGATGAAACACAGAAATTGCATCGGAATTAAGTACAAAGGGCACAATGCCGACTTAAGTACAAGAAGACTGACTCTACTTCCTGACTGTGTTTTGAACCAATCCTGTGACACTAGTTATAAATTCCGATGCTTCACCTCAGGTTTACTGTATCCCTCTGACCTTCTTATTGACGATGAAAGACAGAAATTGCATCGGAATTAAATAGAAAAGGCACAATGCCGACTTAAGTACAAGAAGGCTGACTCTTCTTACTGTCTATGTTTTGAACCTTTCCTGTGACACTTGTTATAGATTCCGATGCTTCATTCCAGGTTTACTGAATCCCTTGGACCTTCTTATTGACGATGAAACACAGAAATTGCATCGGAATTAAATAGAAAAGGCACAATGCCGACTTAAGTACAAAAAGACTGACTCTTCTTACTGATTATAGTTTGAACCAATCCTGTGACACTAGTTATAGATTCCGATGCTTCACTTCAGGGTTATTGTATCCCTCTGACCTTATTATTGACGATGAAACACAGAAATTGCATCGGAAATAAATAGAAAAGGCACAATGTCGACTTCAGTACATGAAGACCGACTCTTCCTACAAAAGACAAAATGCCGACTTAAGTACACGAAGAATGACTCTTCTTACTGTCTATGTTTTGAACCATTCCTGTGACTCTAGTGATAGATTCCGATGCTTCACTCCAGGTTTACTGTATCCCTTGGACCTTCTTATTGACGATGAAACACAGAAATTGCATCGCAATTAAATACAAAAGGCACAATGCCGACTTAAGTACAAGGAGACCGACTCTTCTTACTGACTATGTTTTGAACCATTCCTGTGACACTAGTTATAGATTCCTATGCTCACTCCAGGTTTACTGTATCCCTTGGACCTTCTTATTGACGATGAAACACAGAAATTGCATCGGAATGAAATACAAAGGGCACAATGCCGACTTAGGTAGAAGAAGACTGACTCTTCTTCCTGACTGTGTTTTCAAACATTCCTGTGACACTAGTTATAGATTCCGATGCTTCACCTCAGGTTTACTGTATCCCTCTGACCTTCTTTTTGACGATGAAACACAGAAATTGCTTCGGAATTAAATAGAAAATGCACAATGCAGACTTAAGTACAAGAAGACTGACTCTTCTTACTGTCTATGTTTTGAACCATTCCTGTGACACTAGTTATAGATTCCTATGCTCACTCCAGGTTTACTGTATCCCTTGGACCTTCTTATTGACGATGAAACACAGAAATTGCATCGGAATTAAATACAAAGGGCACAATGCCGACTTAAGTACAAGAAGACTGACTCTTCTTCCTGACTGTGTTTTCAAACATTCCTGTGACACTAGTTATAGAATCCGATGCTTCACCTCAGGTTTACTGTATCCTTTCTGACCTTCTTTTTGACGATGAAACACAGAAATTGCTTCGGAATTAAATAGAAAAGGCACAATGCAGACTTAAGTACAAGAAGACTGACTCTTCTTACTGTCTATGTTTTGAACCTTTCCTGTGACACTTGTTATAGATTCCAATGCTTCACTCCAGGTTTACTGTATCCCTTGGACCTTCTTATTGACGATGAAACACAGACATTGCATCGGAATTAAATAGAAAAGGCACAATGCCGACTTAAGTACAAAAAGACTGACTCATCTTACTGATTATAGTTTGAACCATTCCTGTGACACTAGTTATAGATACCGATGCTTTACGTCAGGTTTACTGTATACCTTGGACCTTCTTATTCAAGATGAAACACAGAAATTGCATCGGAATTAAATACAAAGGGCACAATGCCGACTTAAGTACAAGATGACTGACTCTTCTTCCTGACTGTGATTTGAACCATTCCTGTGACACTAGTTATAGATTCCGATGCTTCACCTCAGGTTTACTGTACCCCTCTGACCTTCTTATTGACGATGAAACACAGAAATTACATCGGAATTAAATACAAATGGCACAATGCCGACTTAAGTACAAGAAGACTGACTCGTCCTACTGCATATGTTTTCAACCATTCCTGTGACACTAGTTGTGGATTCCGATGTTCACTTCCGGTTTACTGTATCCCTCTGAACTTCATATTGACGATGAAACACAGAAATTGCATCGGAATTAAATACAAAAGGCACAATGCCAACTTAAGGACAAGAAGACTGACTCTTCTTACTGACTATGTTTTGAACCATTCCTGTGACACTAGTTATAGATTCCGATGCTTTACGTCAGGTTTACTGTATACCTTGGACCTTCTTATGGATGATGAAACACAGAAATTGCATCGGAATTATATACAAAAGGCACAATGCCGACTTAAGTACAAGAAGACTGCCTCTTCCTACTTTCTATGTTTTGAACCGTTCCTGTGACACTAGTTATAGATTCCGATGCCTCACCTCAGTTTTATTGTATCCCTCTGACCTTCTTATTGACGATGAAACACAGAAATTGCATCGGAATTAAATAGAAAATGCACAATGCCGACTTAAGTACAAGAAGACTGACTCTTCTTACTGTCCTTGTTTTGAACCTTTCCTGTGACACTTATTACAGATTCCGATGCTTCACTCCAGGTTTACTGTATCCCATGGACCTTCTTATTGACGATGAAACACAGATATTGCATCGGAATTCAATAGAAAAGGCACAATGCCGACTTAAGTACAAGAAGACTGACTCTTCTTACTGATTATAGTTTGAACCATTCCTGTGACACTAGTTATAGATTGCGATGCTTTACGTCAGGTTTACTGTATACCTTGGACCTTCTTATTGACGATGAAACACAGAAATTGCATCGGAATTAAATACAAAACACACAATGCCGACTTAAGTACAAGAAGACTGCCTCTTCCTACTGTCTATGTTTTGAACCATTCCTGTGACACTAGTTGTGGATTCCGATGCATCACTTCAGGTTTACTGTATCCCTCTGACCTTCTTATTGACGATGAAACACAGAAATTGCATCGGAATTAAATGCAAAAGGCAAAATGCCGACTTAAGTACCCGAAGACTGACTCCTCTTACTGTCTATGATTTGAACCATTCCTGTGACACTAGTTATAGATTCCGATGCTTCCCTCCAGCTTTACTGTATCCCATGGACCTTCGTATTGACGATGAAACACAGAAATTGCATCGGAATTAAATAGAAAAGGCACAATGTCGACTTAAGTACAAGAGGACTGACTCTTCTTACTGTCTAAGTTTGAACCATTCCCTTCACTATAGTGATAGATTTCGATGCTTCACTCCAGGTTTACTGTATCCCTTGTACCTTCTTATTGACGATGAGACACAGAAATTGCATCGGAATTAAATAGAAAAGGCACAATGCCGACTTAAGTACAAGAAGACTGACTCTTCTTACTGATTATGTTTGAACCATTCCTGTGATTCTAGTTATAGATGCCGATGCTTCACTTCAGGTTTGCTGTATACCTTGGACCTTCTTATTGACGATGAAACACAGAAATTGCATCGGAATTAAATACAAAAGGCACAATGCCGACATACGTACAAGAAGACTGACTCTTCCTACTGTCTATGTTTTGAACCATTCCTGAGACACTAGTTATAGATTCCGATGCTTTACGTCAGGTTTACTGTATACCTTGGACCTTCTTATGGATGATGAAACACAGAAATTGCATCGGAATTATATACAAAAGGCACAATGCCGACTTAAGTACAAGAAGACTGCCTCTTCCTACTTTCTATGTTTTGAACCGTTCCTGTGAATCTAGTTGTGGATTCCGATGCTTCACTTCAGGTTTACTGTATCCCTTGGACCTTCTTATTGACGATGAAACACAGAAATTGCATCGGAATTAAATACAAAAGGCAAAATGCCGACTTAAGTACACGAAGACTGACTCTTCCTACTGTCAACGTTTTGAACCATTCCTGGGACACTAGTTATAGATTCCGATGCTTCACTTTAGGTTTTCTGTATCCCTTCGACCTTATTGCCGATGAAACTCAGGAATTGCATCGGAATTAAATACAAAAGGCACAATGCCGACTTAAGGACAAGAAGACTGACTCATCTTACTGATTATGTTTGAACCATTCCTGTGACACTAGTTATACATTCCGATGCTTCACTTCAGGTTTACTGTATCCCTTTGACCTTCTTATTGACGATGAAACACAGAAATTGCATCGGAACTAATTACAAAAGCCACAATGCCGACTTAAGTACAAGAAGACTGTCTCATCGTACTGTCTATCTGTGAGACCATTCCTGTGACACTAGTTATAGATTCCGATGCTTCACTTCAGGTTTACTGTTTCCCTTGGACCTTCTTATTGACGATGAAACACAGATATTGAATCGGAATTAAATACAAAAGGCACAATGCCGACTTAAGTATGAGATGACGGACTTTTCGTACTGTCTATGTTTTGAACCATTTCTGTGACACTAGTTATAGAGTCCGATGCTTAACTTCAGGTTTACTGTATCCCTTGGACCTTCTTATTGACGATGAATCACAGAAATTGCATCGGATTAAATACAAAAGGCACAATGCCGACTTAAGTAGAAGAGGACCGACCCTTCTTACTGTCTATATTTTGAACCATTACTGTGACTCTAGTTATAGATTCCGGTACTTCACACCTGGTTTACTGTATCCCTTGGACCTACTTATTGACGATGAAACACAGAAATTGCATCGGAATAAAATACAAAAGGCTCAAAGCCGACTTAAGGACAAGAAGACTGAATCTTCTTACTGACTATGTTTTGAACCATTCCTGTGACACTAGTTATAGATTCCGATGCTTCACTTCATGATTACTGTAACCCTCTGACCCTCTTATTGACGATGAAACACAGAAATTGCATCGGAATGAAATACAAACAGCACAATGCCGACTTAAGTACAAGAAGACTGACTCTTCTTACTGTATATGTTTGAACCATTCCTGTGACACTAGTTATAAATTCCGATGCTTCACTTCAGGTTTACTGTAGCCCTCTGACCTTTTTATTGACGGTGAAACACAGAAATTGCATCGGAATTAAATACGAAAGGCACAATGCCGACTTAAGTACAAGAAGATGGTTTCTTCTTACTGACTATGTTTTGAACCATTCCTGTGACACTAGTTATAGATTCCGATGCTTCACTTCAGGTTTACTGTATCCCTTGGAACTTCTTATTGACGATGAAACACAGTAATTGCATCGGATTTAAATAGAAAAGGCACAATGCCGATTTAAGTAAAAGAAGACTGACTCTTCTTACTGTCTATGTTTGAAACAATCCTGTGACACTAGTTGTTGATTCCGATGCTTCACTTCAGGTTTACTGTATCCCTTGGAACTTCTTATTGACGATGAAACACAGATATTGCATCGGAATTAAATAGAAAATGCACAATGCCGACTTAAGTACAAGACGACTGACTCTTCTTGCTGACTACGTTATGAACCATTCCTGTGACACTAGTTATAGATTCCGATGCTTCACTTCAGGTTTACTGTATACTTTGGACCTTCTTATTGACGATGAAACACAGAAATTGCATCGGAATTAAATACAAAAGGCACAATGCCGACTTACGTACAAGAAAACTGACTCTTCTCACTGTCTATGTTTTGAACCATTCCTGTGACACCAGTTTTGGATTCCGATGCTTCACTTCAGGTTTACTGTATCCCTCTGACCGTATTGCCGATGAAACACAGAAATTGCATCGGAATTAAATACAAAAGGCACAATGCCGACTTAAGGACAAGAAGACTGACACTTCTTACTGACTATGTTTTAAACCATTCCTGTGACACTAGTTATACATTCCGATGCTTCTCTTCAGGTTTACTGTATCCCTCTGACCTTCTTATTGACGATGAAACACAGAAATAGCATCGGAATTAAATACAAAAGCCACAATGGCGACTTAAGTACCAGAAAACTGACTCTTCGTACTGTCTATGTTTTGAACCATTCCTGTGACACTAGTTATAGATTCCGATGCTTCACATCAGGTTTACTGTTTCCCTTGGACCTTCTTATTGACGATTAAACACAGAAATTGGATCGGAATTAAATACAAAACGCACAATGCCGAATTAAGTACATGAAGACTGACTCTTCTTACTGTCTATGTTTTGAACCATTACTATGACTCTAGTTATAGATTCCGATGCTTCACTCCAGGTTTACTGTATCCCTCTGACCGTCTAATTGACGATGAAACACAGAAATTGCATCGGATTTAAATACAAAAGTCACAATGCCGAGTTAAGTACAATGAGACTGACTCTTCTTCCTGTCTATGTTTTGAACCATTCCTGTGACACTAGTTATAGATTCCGATGCTTCACTTCAGGTTTACTGTATCCCTCTGACTTACTTAGTGACGATGAAACACAGAAATTGCATCGGAATTAAATAGTAAAGGCACAATGCCGACATAAGTACAAGAACACTGACTCTTCCTACTGGCTATGTTTTGTACCATTCCTGTGATACTAGTTATAGATTCCGATGCTTCACTTCAGGTTTAGTGTATCCCTTGGACATTCTTATTGACGATGAAACACAGAAATTGCATCGGAATTAAATACAAAAAGTACAATGCCAACTTAAGTACAAGAAGACTGAATCTTCTTACTGACTATAGTTTGAACCATTCCTGTGACACCAGTTATAGATTCCGATGCTTTACGTCAGGTTTACTGTATACCTTGGACCTTCTTATTGACGATGAAACACAGAAATTGCATCGGAATTAAATAGAAAGGCACAATGCCGACTGAAGTACAAGAAGACTGCCTCTTCTTAATTTCTATGTTTTGAACCGTTCCTGTTACTCTAGTTGTGGATTCCGATGCTTCACTTCAGGTTTACTGTATCCCTTGGACCTTCTTATTGACGATGAAACACAGAAATTGCATCGGAATTAAATACAAAAGGCACAATGCCGACTTACGTACAAGAAAACTGACTCTTCTTACTGTCTATGTTTTGAACCATTCCTGTGACACTAGTTTTGGATTCCGATGCTTCACTTCAGGTTTACTGTATCCCTCTAACCTTATTGCCGATGAAACACAGATATTGCATCGGATTTAAATACAAAAGGCACAATGCCGACTTAAGGACAAGAAGACTGACTCTTCTTACTGACTATGTTTAGAACCATTCCTGTGACACTAGTTATACATTCCGATGCTTCTCTTCAGGTTTACTGTATCCCTCTGACCTTCTTATTGACGATGAAACACAGAAATAGCATCGGAATTAAATACAAAAGCCACAATGGCGACTTAAGTACCAGAAAACTGACTCTTCGTACTGTCTATGTTTTGAACCATTCCTGTGACACTAGTTATAGATTCCGATGCTTCACATCAGGTTTACTGTTTCCCTTGGACCTTCTTATTGACGATTAACACAGAAATTGCATCGGAATTAAATACAAAAGGCACAATGACGACTTAAGTACATGAAGACTGACTCTTCTTACTGTCTATGTTTTGAACCATTACTGTGACTCTAGTTATAGATTCCGATGCTTCACTCCAGGTTTACTGTATCCCTCTGACCGTCTAATTGACGATGAAACACAGAAATTGCATCGGATTTAAATACAAAAGTCACAATGCCGAGTTAAGTACAATGAGACTGACTCTTCTTACTGTCTATGTTTGAACCATTACTGTGACACTAGTTATAGATACCGATGCTTCAATTCAGATTTACTGTATCCCTCCGACCTTTTTATTGACGGTGAAACACAGAAATTGCATCGGAATTAAATACGAAAGGCAGAATGCAGACTTAAGTACAAGAAGACTGACACTTCGTGCTGACTATGTTTTGAACCATTCGTGTGACACTAGTTATAGATTCCGATGCTTCACTTTAGGTTTACTGAATCCCTTGGACATTCTTGTTGACGATGAAACACAGAAATTGCATCGGAATTAAATACAAAAGGCACAATGCCGACTTAAGTACAAGAAGACTGACTCTTCTCACTGACTATGTTTTGAACCATTCCTGTGACACTAGTTAAAGATTCCGATGCTTCACTTCAGGTTTACTGTATCACTTGGACCTTCTTATTGACGATGAAACACAGAAATTGCATCGGAATTAAATACAAAAGGCAAAATAACGACTTAAGTACACGAAGACTGACTCCTCTTACTGTCTATATTTTGAACCAATCCTGTGCCACTAGTTATAGATTCCGATGCTACACTCCAGGTTTACTGTATGCCTTGGATCTTCTTATTGACGATGAAACACAGAAATTGCATCGGAATTAAATACAAAAGGCACAATGCCGACTTAAGAACAAGAAGACTGACACTTCGTACTGACTATGTTTTGAACCATTCCTGTGACACTAGTTATAGATTCCGATGCTTCATTTCAGGTTTACTGTATCCCTCTGACTTACTTAGTGACGATGAAACACAGAAATTGCATCGGAATTAAATAGAAAAGCCACAATGCCGACATAAGTACAAGAAGACTGACTCTTCTTACTGTTTATGATTTGAACCAATCCTGTGACACTAGTTGTAGATTCCGATGCTTCACTTCAGGTTTACTGTATCACTTGGACCTTCTTATTGACGATGAAACACAGAAATTGCATCGGAATTAAATACAAAATACAAAATGTCGACTTAAGTACAAGTACACTGACTCTTCCTACTGGCTATGTTTTGTACCATTCCTGTGATACTAGTTATAGATTCCGATGCTTCACTTCAGGTTTACTGTATCCCTTGGACATTCTTATTGACGATGAAACACAGAAATTGCATCGGAATTAAATACAAAAGAAACAATGCCGACTTAAGTACAAGAAGACTGAATCTTCTTACTGACTATAGTTTGAACCATTCCTGTGACACCAGTTATAGATTCCGATGCTTTACGTCAGGTTTACTGTATACCTTGGACCTTCTTATTGACGATGAAACACAGAAATTGCATCGGAATTAAATACAAAAGGCACAATGCCGACTGAAGTACAAGAAGACTGCCTCTTCCTACTTTCTATGTTTTGAACCGTTCCTGTTACTCTAGTTGTGGATTCCGATGCTTCACTTCAGGTTTACTGTATCCCTTGGACCTTCTTATTGACGATGAAACACAGAAATTGCAACGGAATTAAATACAAAAGGCAAAATGCCGACTTAAGTACACGAAGACTGACGATTCCTACTGTCTATGTTTTGAACCATTCCTGTGACACTAGTTATAGATTCCGATGCTTCACTTCAGGTTTACTGTATCCCTTCGACCTTATTGCCGATGAAACTCAGAAATTGCATCGGAATTAAATACAAAAGGCACAATACCGACTTAAGGACAAGAAGACTGACTCTTTTTACTGATTATGTTTGAACCATTCCTGTGACACTAGTTATACATTCCGATGCTTCACTTCAGGTTTACTGTATCCCTTTGACCTTCTTATTGACGATGAAACACAGAAATTGCATCGGAATTAAATACAAAAGCCACAATGCCGACTTAAGTACAAGAAGACTGACTCTTCGAACTGTCTATGTGTGAGACCATTCCTGTGACACTAGTTATAGATTCCGATGCTTCACTTCAGGTTTACTGTTTCCCTTGGACCTTCTTATTGAGGATGAAACACAGAAATTGAATCGTAATTAAATACAAAAGGCACAATGCCGACTTAAGTATGATATGACTGACTCTTCGTACTGTCTATGTTCTGAACCATTTCTGTGACCCTAGTTATAGAGTCCGATGCTTCACTTCAGGTTTACTGTATCCCTTGGACCTTCTTATTGACGATGAATCACAGAAATTGCATCGGAATTTAATACAAAAGGCACAATGCCGACTTACGTACAAGAAAACTGACTCTTCTTACTGTCTATGTTTTGAACCATTCTTGTGACACTAGTTTTGGATTCCGATGCTTCACTTCAGGTTTACTGTATCCCTCTGACCTTATTGCCGATGAAACACAGAAATTGCATCGGAATTAAATACAAACGGCACAATGCCGACTTAAGGACAAGAAGACTGACTCTTTTTACTGATTATGTTTGAACCATTCCTGTGACACTAGTTATACATTCCGATGCTTCACTTGAGGTTTACTGTATCCCTTTGACCTTCTTATTGACGATGAAACACAGAAATTGCATCGGAATTAAATACAAAAGCCACAATGCCGACTTAAGTACAAGAAGACTGACTCTTCGTACTGTCTACGTGTGGGACCATTCCTGTGACACTAGTTATACATTCCGATGCTTCACTTCAGGTTTACTGTTTCCCTTGGACCTTCGTATTGACGATGAAACACAGAAATTGAATCGGAATTAAATACAAAAGGCACAATACCGACTTAAGAATGAGATGACTGATTCTTCGTACTGTCTATGTTTTGAACCATTTCTGTGACACTAGTTATAGAGTCCGATGCTTCACTTCAGGTTTACTGTATCCCTTGGACCTTCTTATTGACGATGAAACACAGAAATAGCATCGGAATTAAATACAAAAGCCACAATGGCGACTTAAGTAACAGAGAACTGACTCTTCGTACTGTCTATGATTTGAACCATTCCTGTGACACTAGTTATAGATTCCGATGCTTCACATCAGATTTACTGTTTCCCTTGGACCTTCTTATTGACGATGAATCACAGAAATTGCATCGGAATTAAATACAAAAGGCACAATGCCGACTTAAGTACAAGAAGACCGACCCTTCTTACTGTCTATATTTTGAACCATTACTGTGACTCTAGTTATAGATTCCGGTGCTTCACTCCAGGTTTACTGTATCCCTTGGACCTACTTATTGACGATGAAACACAGAAATTGCATCGGAATAAAATACAAAAGGCTCAAAGCCGACTTAAGGACAAGAAGACTGAATCTTCTTACTGACTATGTTTTGAACCATTCCTGTGACACTAGTTATAGGTTCCGATGCTTCACTTCATTTTTACTGTAACCCTCTGAACCTCTTATTGACGATGAAACACAGAAATTGCATCGGAATGAAATACAAAAGGCACAATGCCGACTTAAGTACAAGAAGACTGACTCTTCTTACTGTATATGTTTGAACCATTCCTGTGACACTAGTTATAAATTCCGATGTTTCACTTCAGGTTTACTGTATCCCTCTGACTTTTTTATTGACGGTGAAACACAGAAATTGCATCGGAATTAAATACGAAAGGCACAACGCCGACTTAAGTACAAGAAGATGGTTTCTTCTTACTGACTATGTTTTGATTCATTCCTGTGACACTAGTTATAGATTCCGATGCTTCACTTCAGGTTTACTGTATCCCTCTGACCGTCTTATTGATGATGAAACACAGTAATTGCATCGGAATAAAATAGAAAAGGCACAATGCCGAATTAAGTACAAGAAGACTGACTCTTCTTACTGTCTATGTTTGAAACAATCCTGTGACACTAGTTGTAGATTCCAATGCTTCACTTCAGGTTTACTGTATCCCTTGGAACTTCTTATTGACGATGAAACACAGATATTGCATCGGAATTAAATAGAAAATGCACAATGCCGTCTTAAGTACAAGACGACTGACTCTTCTTGCTGACTATGTTATGAACCATTCCTGTGACACTAGTTATAGATTCCGATGCTTCACTTCAGGTTTACTGTATACTTTGGACCTTCTTATTGACGATGAGACACAGAAATTGCATCGGAATTAAATACAAAAGGCACAATGCCGACTTACGTACAAGAAAACTGACTCTTCTTACTGTCTATGTTTTGAACCATTCCTGTGACACTAGTTTTGGATTGCGATGCTTCACTTCAGGTTTACTGTATCCCTCTGACCTTATTGCCGATGAAACACAGAAATTGCATCGGAATTAAATACAAAAGGCACAATGCCGACTTAAGGACAAGAAGACTGACTCTTCTTACTGACTATGTTTTGAACCATTCCTGTGACACTAGTTATACATTCCGATGCTTCTCTTCAGCTTTACTGTATCCCATTGACCCTCTTATTGACGATGAAACACAGAAATAGCATCGGAATTAAATACAAAAGCCACAATGGCGACTTAAGTACCAGAAAACTGACTCTTCGTACTGTCTGTGTTTTGAACCATTCCTGTGACACTAGTTATAGATTCCGATGCTTCACATCAGGTTTACTGTTTCCCTTGGACCTTCTTATTGACGATTAAACACAGAAATTGCATCAGAATTAAATACAAAAGGCACAATGCCGACTTAAGTACATGAAGACTGACTCTTCTTACTGTCTATGCTTTGAACCATTACTGTGACTCTAGTTATTGATTCCGATGCTTCACTCCAGGTTTACTGTATCCCTCTGACCGTCTAATTGACGATGAAACACAGAAATTGCATCGCATTTAAATACAAAAGTCACAATGCCGAGTTAAGTACAAGGAGACTGACTCTTCTTACTGTCTATGTTTGAACCATTACTGTGACACTAGTTATCGATTCCGATGCTTCAATTCAGATTTACTGTTTCCCTTGGACCTTCTTATTGACGAGGAAACACAGAAATTGAATCGGAATTAAATACAAAAGGCACAATGCCGACTTAAGTATGATTTGACTGACTCTTCGTACTGCCTATGTTTTGAACCATTTCTGTGACACTAGTTATAGAGTCCGATGCTTCACTTCAGGTTTACTGTATCCCTTGGACCATCTTATTGACGATGACACACAGAAATTGCATCGGAATTAAATACAAAAGGCACAATGCCGACTTAAGTACAAGAAAACTGACTCTTCTTACTGTCTATGTTTTGAACCATTCCTGTGACACTAGTTTTGGATTCCGATGCTTCACTTCAGGTTTACTGTATCCCTCTGACCTTATTGCCGATGAAACACAGAAATTGCATCGGAATTAAATACAAAAGGCACAATGCCGACTTAAGGACAAGAAGACTGACTCTTTTTACTGATTATGTTTGAATATTCCTGTGACACTAGTTATACATTCCGATGCTTCACTTGAGGTTTACTGTATCCCTTTGACCTTCTTATTGACGATGAAACACAGAAATAGCATCGGAATTAAATACAAAAGCCAAAATGCCGACTTAAGTACAAGAAGACTGACTCTTCGTACTGTCTATGTGTGGGACCATTCCTGTGACACTAGTTATAGATTCCGATGCTTCACTTCAGGTTTACTGTTTCCCTTGGACCTTCTTATTGACGATGAAACACAGAAATTGAATCGGAATTAAATACAAAAGGCACAATGCCGACTTAAGAAAGAGATGACTTCCTCTTCGTACTGTCTATGTTTTGAACCATTTCTGTGACACTAGTTATAGAGTCCGATGTTTCACTTCAGGTTTACTGTATCCCTTGGACCTTCTTATTGACGATGAAACACAGAAATAGCAACGGAATCAAATACAAAAGCCACAATGGCGACTTAAGTAACAGAAAACTGACTCTTCGTACTGTCTATGATTTGAACCATTCCTGTGACACTAGTTATAGATTCCGATGCTTCACATCAGGTTTACTGTTTCCCTTGGACCTTCTTATTGACGATTAAACACAGAAATTGCATCGGAATTAAATACAAAAGGCACAATGCCGACTTAAGTACATGAAGACTGACTCTTCTTACTGTCTATGTTTGAACCATTGTGACTCTAGTTATAGATTCCGATGCTTCACTCCAGGTTTACTGTATCCCTCTGACCGTCTAATTGACGATGAAACACAGAAAATGCATCGGATTTAAATACAAAAGTCACAATGCCGAGTTAAGTACAAGGAGACTGACTCTCCTCACTGTCTATGTTTGAACCATTACTGTGACACTAGTTATAGATTCCGATGCTTCACTTCAGGTTTACTATATCCCTCTGACCTTTTTATTGACGGTGAAACACAGAAATTGCATCGGAATTAAATACGAAAGGCAGAATGCAGATTTAAGTACAAGAAGACTGACACTTCGTACTGACTATGTTTTGAACCATTCCTGTGACACTAGTTATAGATTCCGATGCTTCACTTTAGGTTTACTGTATCCCTTGGACATTCTTATTGACGATGAAACACAGAAAGTGCATCGGAATTAAATACAAAAGGCACAATGCCGACTTAAGTACAAGAAGACTGACTCTTCTTACTGACTATGTTTTGAACCATTCCTGTGACACTAGTTATAGATTCCGATGCTTCACTTCAGGTTTACTGTATCCCTTGGACCTTCTTATTGACGATGAAACAATGAAATTGCATCGGAATTAAATACAAAAGGCAAAATGACGATTTAAGAACACGAAGACTGACTCTTCTTACTGTCTATGTTTTGAACCATTCCTGTGACACTAGTTATAGATTCCGATGCTACACTCCAGGTTTACTGTATCCCTTGGACCTTCTTATTGACGATGAAACACAGAAATTGCATCGGAATTAAATACAAAAGACACAATGCCAGCTTAAGGACAAGAAGACTGACTCTTCTTAGTGACTTTGTTTTGAACCATTAGTGTGACACTAGTTATAGATTCCGATGCTTCACTCCAGGTTTACTGTATCCCTTGGACCTTGTTATTGATGATGAAACACAGAAATTGCATCGGAATTAAATAGAAAAGGCACAATGTCGACTTAAGTACAAGAAGACTGACTCTTCTTACTGTCTATGTTTTGAACCATTCCTGTGACACTAGTGATGGATTCCGATGTTTCACTCCAGGTTAACTGTATCCCTTGGACCTTCTTATTGACGATGAAACACAGAAATTGCATCGGAATTAAATAGAAAAGGCTTAATGCCGACTTAAGTACAAGAAGACTGACTCTTCTTACTGACTATGCTTTGAACCATTCCTGTGACACTAGTTATAGATTCCGATGCTTCACTTCAGGTTTTCCGTATACCTTGGACCTTCTTATTGACGATGAAACTTAGAAACTGCATGGGCATTAAATACAAAAGGCACAATGCCGACTTAAGTAAAAGAAGACTGACCCTTCGTACTGACTATGTTTTGAACCATTCCTGTGACACTAGTTTTGGATTCCGATGCTTCACTTCAGGTTTACTGTATCCCTCTGACCTTCTTATTGACGATGAAACACAGAAATTGCATCGGAATTAAATACAAAAGGCACAATGCCGACTTAAGTACAAGAAGATTGACTCTTCCTACTGTCTATGTTTTGAACCATTCCTGTGACACTAGTTATAGATTCCGATGCTTCACTTCAGGTTTACTGTATCCCTTGGACATTCTTATTGACGATGAAACACAGAAATTGCATCGGAATTAAATACAAGAGGCACAATGCCGACTTAAGTACAAGAAGACTGAATCTTCGTACTGTCTATGTGTGGGACCATTCCTGTGACAGTAGTTATAGATTCCGATGCTTCGCTTCAGGTTTACTGATTCCCTTGACCTTCTTATTGACGATGAAACACAGAAATTGCATCGGAATTAAATACAAAAGGCAAAATGCCGACTTAAGTACACGAAGACTGACTCTTCCTACTGTCTATGTTTAGAACCATTCCTGTGACACTAGTTATAGATTCCGATGCTTCACTTCAGGTTTACTGTATCCCTTCGACCTTATTGCCGATGAAACTCAGAAATTGCATCGGAATTAAATACAAAAGGCTCAATGCCGACTTAAGGACAAGAAGACTGACTCTTTTTACTGATTACGTTTGAACCATTCCTGTGACACTAGTTATACATTCCGATGCTTCACTTCAGGTTTACTGTATTCCTTTGACCTTCTTATTGACGATGAAACACAGAAATTGCATCGGAATTAAATACAAAAGCCACAATGCCGACTTAAGTACAAGAAGACTGACTCTTCGTACTGTCTATGTGTGGGACCATTCCTGTGACACTAGTTATAGATTCCGATGCTTCCCTTCAGGTTTACTGATTCCCTTGGACCTTCTTATTGACGATGAAACACAGAATTTGAATCGGAATTAAATACAAAAGGCACAATGCCGACTTAAGTACAAGGAGACTGACTCTTCGTACTGTCTATGTTTTGAACCATTTCTGTGACACTAGTTATAGAGTCCGATGCTTCACTTCAGGTTTACTGTATCCCTTGGACCTTCTTATTGACGATGAATCACAGAAATTGCATCGGAATTAAATGCAAAAGGCACAATGCCGACTTAAGTACAAGAAGACTGACTCTTCTAACTGTCTATATTTTGAACCATTCCAGTGACACTAGTAATTTATTCCGATGCTTCACTTCAGGATTACTGTATCCCTTGGACCTTCTTATTGACGATGAAACACAGAAATTGCATCGGAATTAAATACAAAAGGCACAATGCCGACTTAAGTACATGAAGACTGACTCTTCTTACTGTCTATGCTTTGTACCATTACTGTGACTCTAGTTATAGATTCCGATGCTTCACTCCAGGTTTACTGTATCCCTCTGACCGTCTAATTGACGATGAAACACAGAAATTGCATCGGATTTAAATACAAAAGTCACAATGCCGAGTTAAGTACAAGGAGACTGACTCTTCTTACTGTCTATGTTTGAACCATTACTGTGACACTAGTTATCGATTCCGATGCTACAATTCAGATTTACTGTATCCCTCCGACCTTATTGCCGATGAAACACAGAAATTGCATCGGAATTAAATACAAAAGGCACAATGCCGACTTAAGGACAAGAAGACTGATTCTTTTTACTGATTATGTTTGAATCATTCCTGTGACACTAATTATACATTCCGATGCTTCACTTGAGGTTTACTGTATCCCTTTGACCTTCTTATTGACGATGAAACACAGAAATTGCATCGGAATTAAATACAAAAGCCACAATGCGGACTTAAGTACAAGAAGACTGACTCTTCGTACTGTCTATGTGTGGGACCATTCCTGTGACACTAGTTATAGATTCCGATGCTTCACTTCAGGTTTACTGTTTCCCTTGGACCTTCTTATTGACGATGAAACACAGAAATTGATTCGGAATTAAATACAAAAGGCACAATGCCGACTTAAGTATGATATGACTGACTCTTCGTACTGCCTATGTTTTGAACCATTTCTGTGACACTAGTTATAGAGTCCGATGCTTCACTTCAGGTTTACTGTATCCCTTGGACCTTCTTATTGACGATGACACACAGAAATTGCATCGGAATTAAATACAAAAGGCACAATGCCGACTTACGTACAAGAAAACTGACTCTTCTTACTGTCTATGTTTTGAACCATTCCTGTGACACTAGTTTTGGATTCCGATGCTTCACTTCAGGTTTACTGTATCCCTCTGACCTTATTGCCGATGAAACACAGAAATTGCATCGGAATTAAATACAAAAGGCACAATGCCGACTTAAGGACAAGAAGACTGACTCTTTTTACTGATTATGTTTGAATCATTCCTGTGACACTAGTTATACATTCCGATGCTTCACTTGAGGTTTACTGTATCCCTTTGACCTTCTTATTGACGATGAATCACAGAAATTGCATCGGAATTAAATACAAAAGCCACAATGCCGACTTATGTACAAGAAGACTGACTCTTCGTACTGTCTATGTGTGGGACCATTCCTGTGACACTAGTTATAGATTCCGAAGCTTCACTTCAGGTTTCCTGTTTCCCTTGGACCTTCTTATTGACGATGAAACACAGAAATTGAATCGGAATTTAATACAAAAGGCACAATGCCGACTTAAGTATGAGATGACTTCCTCTTCGTACTGTCTATGTTTTGAACCATTTCTGTGACACTAGTTATAGAGTCCGATGTTTCACTTCAGGTTTACTGTATCCCTTGGACCTTCTTATTGACGATGAAACTCAGAAATAGCAACGGAATTAAATACAAAAGCCACAATGGCGACTTAAGTAACAGAAAACTGACTCTTCGTACTGTCTATGATTTGAACCATTCCTGTGACACTAGTTATAGATTCCGATGCTTCACATCAGGTTTACTGTTTCCCTTGGACCGTCTTATTGACGATTAAACACAGAAATTGCATCGGAATTAAATACAAAAGGCACAATGCCGACTTAAGTACATGAAGACTGACTCTTCTTACTGTCTATGTTTGAACCATTACTGTGACTCTAGTTATAGAGTCCGATGCTTCACTCCAGGTTTACTGTATCCCTCTGACCGTCAAATTCACGATGAAACACAGAAAATGCATCGGATTTAAATACAAAAGCCACAATGCCGAGTTAAGTACAAGGAGACTGACTCTCCTCACTGTCTATGTTTGAACCATTACTGTGACACTAGTTATTGATTCCGATGCTTCACTTCAGGTTTACTATATCCCTCTGACCTTTTTATTGACGGTGAAACACAGAAATTGCATCGGAATTAAATACGAAAGGCAGAATGCAGACTTAAGTACAGGAAGACTGACACTTCGTACTGACTATGTTTTCAACCATTCCTGTGACACTAGTTATAGATTCCGATGCTTCACTTTAGGTTTACTGTATCCCTTGGACATTCTTATTGACGATGAAACACAGAAATTGCATCGGAATTAAATACAAAAGGCAAAATGACGACTTAAGAAAACGAAGACTGACTCTTCTTACTGTCTATGTTTTGAACAATTCCTGTGACACTAGTTATAGATTCCGATGCTACACTCCAGGTTTACTGTATCCCTTGGACCTTCTTATTGACGATGAAACACAGAAATTGCATCGGAATTAAATACAAAAGACACAATGCCGGCTTAAGGACAAGAAGACAGACTCTTCTTAGTGACTTTGTTTTGAACCATTAGTGTGACACTAGTTATAGATTCCGATGCTTCACTCCAGGTTTACTGTATCCCTTGGACCTTGTTATTGATGATGAAACACAGAAATTGCATCGGAATTAAATAGAAAAGGCAAAATGTCGACTTAAGTACAAGAAGACTGACTCTTCTTACTGTCTATGTTTTGAACCATTCCTGTGACACTAGTGATGGATTCCGATGCTTCACTCCAGGTTTACTGTATCCCTTGGACCTTCTTATTGACGATGAAACACAGAAATTGCATCGGAATTAAATAGAAAAGGCTTAATGCCGACTTAAGTACAAGAAGACTGACTCTTCTTACTGACTATGCTTTGAACCATTCCTGTGACACTAGTTATAGATTCCGATGCTTCACTTCAGGTTTTCTGTATACCTTGGACCTTCTTATTGACGATGAAACATAGAAACTGCATGGGCATTAAATACAAAAGGCACAATGCCGACTTAAGTAAAAGAAGACTGACACTTCGTACTGACTATGTTTTGAACCATTCCTGTGACACTAGTTTTGGATTCCGATGCTTCACTTCAGGTTTACTGTATCCCTCTGACCTTCTTATTGACGATGAAACACAGAAATTGCATCGGAATTAAATACAAAAGGCACAATGCCGACTTAAGTACAAGAAGATTGACTCTTCCTACTGTCTATGTTTTGAACCATTCCTGTGACACTAGTTATAGATTCCGATGCTTCACTTCAGGTTTACTGTATCCCTTGGACCTTCTTATTGACAATGAAACACAGAAATTGCATCGGAATTAAATACAAAAGGCACAATGCCGACTTATGTACAAGAAGACTGAATCTTCTTACTGACTATAGTTTGAATCATTCCTGTGACACTAGTTATAGATTCCGATGCTTTACGTCAGGTTTACTGTATACCTTGGACCTTCTTATTGACGATGAAACACAAAAATTGCATCGGAATTAAATACAAAAGGCACAATGCCGACTGAAGTACAAGAAGACTGCGTCTTCCTACTTTCTATATTTTGAACCGTTCCTGTGACTCTAGTTGTGGATTCCGATGCTTCACTTCAGGTTTACTGTATCCCTTGGACCTTCTTATTGACAATGAAACACAGAAATTGCATCGGAATTAAATACAAAAGCAAAATGCCGACTTAAGTACATGAAGACTGACTCTTCCTACTGTCTATGTTTAGAACCATTCCTGTGACACTAGTTATAGATTCCGATGCTTCACTTCAGGTTTACTGTATCCCTTCGACCTTATTGCCGATGAAACTCAGAAATTGCATCGGAATTAAATACAAAAGGCACAATGCCGACTTAAGGACAAGAAGACTGACTCTTTTTACTGATTACGTTTGAACCATTCCTGTGACACTAGTTATACATTCCGATGCTTCACTTCAGGTTTACTGTATCCCTTTGACCTTCTTATTGACGATGAAACACAGAAATTGCATCGGAATTAAATACAAAAGCCACAATGCCGACTTAAGTACAAGAAGACTGACTCTTCGTACTGTCTATGTGTGGGACCATTCCTGTGACACTAGTTATAGATTCCGATGCTTCACTTCAGGTTTACTGTTTCCCTTGGACCTTCTTATTGACGATGAAACACAGAAATTGAATCGGAATTAAATACAAAAGGCACAATGCCGACTTAAGTATGAGATGACTGACTCTTCGTACTGTCTATGTTTTGAACCATTTCTGTGACACTAGTTATAGAGTCTGATGCTTCACTTCAGGTTTACTGTATCCCTTGGACCTTCTTATTGACGATGAATCACAGAAATTGCATCGGAATTAAATGCAAAAGGCACAATGCCGACTTAAGTACAAGAAGACTGACTCTTCTAACTGTCTATATTTTGAACCATTCCAGTGACACTAGTTATATATTCCGATGCTTCACTTCAGGATTACTGTATCCCTTGGACCTTCTTATTGACGATGAAACACAGAAATTGCATCGGAATTAAATATAAAAATCACAATGCCGACTTAAGTACAAGAGGACTGACTCTTCTTTCTGTATATGTTTGAACCATTAGTGTGACACTTGTTATAGGTTCCGATGCTTCACTTCAGGTTTACTGTATCCCTCTGACCTTCTTATTGACGGTGAAACACAGTAATTGCATCGGAATTAAATACAAAAGGCACAATGCCGACTTACGTACAAGAAGACTGACTCTTCGTACTGTCTATGTTTTGAACCATTCCTGTGACACTAGTTATAGCTTCCGATGCTTCACATCAGGTTTACTGTTTCCCTTGGACCTTCTTATTGACGATTAAACACAGAAATTGCATCGGAAATAAATACAAAAGGCACAATGCCGACTTAAGTACAAGAAGACTGACTCTTCTTACTGTGTATGTTTTGAACCATTACTGTGACTCTAGTTATAGATTCCGATGCTTCACTCCAGGTTTACTGTATCCCTCTGACCGTCTTATTGACGATGAATCACAGAAATTGCATCGGATTTAAATACAAAAGTCACAATGCCGAGTTAAGTTCAAGGAGACTGACTCTTCTAACTGTCTATGTTTCAACCATTACTGTGACACTAGTTATAGATTCCGATGCTTCACTTCAGGTTAACTGTATCCCTTGGACCTTCTTATTGACGACGAAACACAGAAATTGCATCGGAATTATATACAAAAGGCAAAATGACGACTTAAGTACACGAAGACAGACTCTTCTTACTGTCTATATTTTGAACCAATCCTGTGACACTAGTTATAGATTCCGATGCTACACTCCAGGTTTACTGTATCCCTTGGACGTTCTTATTGACGATGAAACACAGAAATTGCATCGGAATTAAATACAAAAGGCACAATGCCGACTTAAGGACAAGAAGACTGACTCTTCTTATTGACTTTGTTTTGAACCATTAGTGTGACACTAGTTATAGATTCCGATGCTTCACTCCAGGTTTACTGTATCCCTTGGACCTTGTTATTGATGATGAAACACAGAAATTGCATCGGAATGAAATAGAAAAGGCACAATGTCGACTTAAGTACAACAAGACTGACTCTTCTTACTGTCTATGATTTGAACCATTCCTGTGACACTAGTGATGGATTCCGATGCTTTTCGTCAGGTTTACTGTATCCCTTGGACCTTCTTATTGACGATGAAACACAGAAATTGCATCGGAATTAAATAGAAAAGGCACAATGCCGACTTAAGTACAAGAAGACTGACTCTTCTTACTGACTATGCTTTGAACCATTCCTGTGTCACTAGTTACAGATTCCGATGCTTCATTTCAGGTTTTCTGTATACCTTGGACCTTCTTATTGACGATGAAAGATAGAAACCTCATGGGCATTAAATACAAAAGGCACAATGCCGACTTAAGTACAAGAAGACTGACACTTCGTACTGACTATGTTTTGAACCATTCCTGTGACACTAGTTATAGATTCCGATGCTTCACTTCAGGTTTACTGTATCCCTCTGACCTTCTTAGTGACGATGAAACACAGAAATTGCATCGGAATTAAATACAAAGAGCACAATGCCGACTTAAGTACAAGAAGACTGACTCTTCCTACTACATATGTTTTGAACCATTCCTGTGACACTAGTTGTGGATTCCGATGCTTCACTTCCGGTTTACTGTATCCCTCTGAACTTCATATTGACGAAGAAACACATAAATTGCATCGGAATTAAATACAAAAGGCACAATGCCAACTTAAGGACAAGAAGACTGACTCTTCTTACTGACTATGATTTGAACCATTCCTGTGACACTAGTTATAGATTCCGATGATTCACTTCAGGTTTACTGTATCCCTTGGACCCTCGTAATTACGATGAAACACAGAAATTGCATCGGAATTAAATACTAAGGCACAATGCCGACTTAAGTACACGAAGACTGACTCTTCTTACTGTCTATGTTTTGAACCATTCCTGTGACACTAGTTATAGATTCCGATGCTTCACTTCAGGTTTATTGTATCCCTCTGACCTTCTTATTGACGATGAAACACAGAAATTGCATCGGAAATAAATAGGAAACGCACAATGTCGACATAAGTACAAGAGGACTGACTCTTCTTACTGTCTATGTTTTGAACCATTCCTGTGACTCTAGTGATAGATTCCGATGCTTCACTCCAGGTTTACTGTATCCCTTGGAGCTTCTTATTGACGATGAAACACAGAAATTGCATCGGAATTAAATAGAAAAGGCACAATGCCGGCTTAAGTACAAAAAGACTGACTCTTCTGACTGATTATAGTTTGAACCAATCCTGTGAGACTAGTTATAGATTTCGATGCTTTACGTCAGGTTTACTGTATACCTTGGACCTTCTAATTGACGATGAAACACCGAAATTGCATCGGAATTAAATACAAAAGGCACAATGCCAACTTAAGGATAAGAAGACTGACTCTTCTTACTGACTATGTTTTGATCCATTCCCGTGACACTAGTTATAGATTCCGATGCTTCACTTCAGGTTTACTGTATCCCTTGGACGTTCGTATTGACGATGAAACACAGAAATTGCATCGGATTTAAATACAAAAGGCAAAATGCCGACTTAAGTACACGAAGACTGACTCCTCTTACTGTCTATGTTTTGAACCATTCCTGTGACACTAGTTATAGATTCCGATGCTTCACTTCAGGTTTATTGTATCCCTCTGACCTTCTTATTGACGATGAAACACAGAAATTGCATCGGAAATAAATAGAAAAGGCACAATGTCGACTTAAGTTCATGAAGACCGACATTTCCTACAAAAGACAAAATGCCGACTTAAGTACACGAAGACTGACTCTTCTTACTGTCTATGTTTTGAACCATTCCTGTGACACTAGTTATAGATTCCGATGCTTCACTTCAGGTTTGCTGTATACCTTGGACCTTCTTATTGACGATGAAACACAGAAATTGCATCGGAATTAAACACAAAAGCACAATGCCGACTTACGTACAAGAAGACTGACACTTCCTACTGTCTATGTTTTGAACCATTCCTGTGATACTAGTGATGGATTCCGATGCTTCACTCCAGGTTTACTGTATCCCTTGGACGTTCTTATTGACGATGAAACACAGAAATTGCATCGGAATTAAATACAAAAGGCACAATGCCAACTTAAGGACAAGAAGACTGACTCTTCTTAGTGACTTTGTTTTGAACCATTAGTGTGACACTAGTTATAGATTACGATGCTTCACTGCAGGTTTACTGTATCCCTTTGGACCTTGTTATTGATGATGAAACACAGAAATTGCATCGGAATTAAATAGAAAAGGCACAATGTCGACTTAAGTACAACAAGACTGACTCTTCTTACTGTCTATGTTTTGAACCATTCCTGTGACACTAGTGATGGATTCCGATGCTTCACTCCAGGTTTACTGTATCCCTAGGACCTTCTTATTGACGATGAAACACAGAAATTGCATCGGAATTAAATAGAAAAGGCACAATGCCGACTTAAGTACAAGAAGACTGACTCTGCTTACTGACTATGCTTTGAACCATTCCTGTGTCACTAGTTATAGATTCCGATGCTTCACTTCAGGTTTTCTGAATACCTTGGACCTTCTTATTGACGATGAAACATAGAAACTGCATGGGCATTAAATACAAAAGGCACAATGGCGACTTAAGTACAAGAAGACTGACACTTCGTACTGACTATGCTTTGAACCATTCCTGTGACACTAGTTTTGGATTCCGATGCTTCACTTCAGGTTTACTGTATCCCTCTGACCTTCTTATTGACGATGAAACACAGAAATTGCATCGGAATTAAATACAAAATGCACAATGCCGACTTAAGTACAAGAAGATTGACTCTTCCTACTGTCTATGTTTTGAACCATTCCTGTGACACTAGTTATAGATTCCGATGCTTCACTTCAGTTTTACTGTATCCCTCTGACCTTCTTAGTGACGATGAAACACAGAAATTGCATCGGAATTAAATAGAAAAGGCACAATGCCGACATAAGTACAAGAAGACTGACTCTTCTTACTGTCTATGTTTTGAATCAATCCTGTGACACTAGTTGGAGATTCCGATGCTTCACTTCAGGTTTACTGTATCCCTTGGACCTTCTTATTGACGATGAAACACAGAAATTGCATCGGAATAAATACAACGGGCACAATGCCGACTTAAGTACAAGAAGACTGACTCTTCTTCCTGACTGTGTTTTGAACCATTCCTGTGACACTAGTTATGGATTCCGATGCTTCACCTTAGGTTTACTATATCCCTCTGACCTTCTTATTGACGATGAAACACAGATATTGCATCGGAATTAAATACAAAAGGCACAATGCCGACTTAAGTACACGAAGACTGACTCTTCTTACTGTCTATGTTTTGAACCATTCCTGTGACACTAGTTATAGATTCCGATGCTTCACTTCAGGTTTATTGTATCCCTCTGACCTTCTTATTGACGATGAAACACAGAAATTGCATCGGAAATAAATAGAAAAAGCACAATGTCGACTTAAGTACAAGAGGACTGACTCTCCTTACTGTCTATGTTTTGAACCATTCCTGTGACTCTACTGATAGATTCCGATGCTTCACTCCAGGTTTACTGTATCCCTTGGAGCTTCTTATTGACGATGAAACACAGAAATTGCATCGGAATTAAATAGAAAAAGCACAATGCCAGCTTAACTACAAGAAGACTGACTCTTCTTACTGACTATGATTTGAACCGTTCCTGTGACACTAGTTATAGATTCCGATGCATCACTTCAGGTTTGCTTTATACCTTGGACTTTCTTATTGACGATGATACACAGAAATTGCATCGGAATTAAATACAAAAGGCACAATGCCGACTTACGTACAAGAAGACTGACTCTTCTTACTGACTATGTTTTGAGCCATTCCTGTGACACTAGTTATAGATTCCGATGCTTCACCTCAGGTTTACTGTATCCCTCTGACCTTCTTATTGACGATGAAACACAGAAATTGCATCGGAATTAAATAGAAAAGGCACAATGCCGACATAAGTACAAGAAAACTGACTCTTCTTAACTGTCTATGTTTTGAACCTTTCCTGTGACACTTGTTATAGATTCCGATGCTTCACTCCAGGTTTACTGTGTCCCTTGGACCTTCTTATTGACGATGAAACACAGAAATTGCATCGGAATTAAATACAAAAGGCACAATGCTGACTTAAGTACAAAAAGACTGACTCTTCTGACTGATTATAGTTTGAACCAATCCTGTGACACTAGGTATAGATTCCGATGCTTTTCGTCAGGTTTACTGTATACCTTGGACCTTCTAATTGACGATGAAACACCGAAATTGCATCGGAATTAAATACAAAAGGCACAATGCCAACTAAAGGATAAGAAGACTGACTCTTCTTACTGACTATGTTTTGAACCATTCCTGTGACACTAGTTATAGATACCGATGCTTCACTTCAGGTTCACTGTATCCTTGGACCTTCGTATTGACGATGAAACACAGAAATTGCATCGGATTTAAATACAAAAGGCAAAATGCCGACATACGTACAAGAAGACTGACACTTCCTACTGTCTATGTTTTGAACCATTCCTGTGACACTAGTGATGGATTCCGATGCTTCACTCCAGGTTTACTGTATCCCTTGGACGTTCTTATTGACGATGAAACACAGAAATTGCATCGGAATTAAATACAAAAGGCACAATGCCGACTTAAGGACAAGAAGACTGACTCTTCTTAGTGACTTTGTTTTGAACCATTAGTGTGACACTAGTTATAGATTACGATGCTTCACTGCAGGTTTACTGTATCCCTTTGGACCTTGTTATTGATGATGAAACACAGAAATTGCATCGGAATTAAATAGAAAAGGCACAATGTCGACTTAAGTACAACAAGACTGACTCTTCTTACTGTCTATGTTTTGAACCATTCCTGTGACACTAGTGATGGATTCCGATGCTTCACTCCAGGTTTACTGTATCCCTAGGACCTTCTTATTGACGATGAAACACAGAAATTGCATCGGAATTAAATAGAAAAGGCACAATGCCGACTTAAGTACAAGAAGACTGACTCTTCTTACTGACTATGCTTTGAACCATTCCTGTGTCACTAGTTATAGATTCCGATGCTTCACTTCAGGTTTTCTGTATACCTTGGACCTTCTTATTGACGATGAAACATAGAAACTGCATGGGCATTAAATACAAAAGGCACAATGGCGACTTAAGTACAAGAAGACTGACACTTCGTACTGACTATGTTTTGAACCATTCCTGTGACACTAGTTTTGGATTCCGATGCTTCACTTCAGGTTTACTGTATCCCTCTGACCTTCTTATTGACGATGAAACACAGAAATTGCATCGGAATTAAATACAAAAGGCACAATGCCGACTTAAGTACAAGAAGATTGACTCTTCCTACTGTCTATGTTTTCAACCATTCCTGTGACACTAGTTATAGATTCCGATGCTTCACTTCAGGTTTACTGTATCCCTCTGACCTTCTTAGTGACGATGAAACACAGAAATTGCATCGGAATTAAATAGAAAAGGCACAATGCCGACTTAAGTACAAAAAGACTGACTCTTCTGACTGATTATAGTTTGAACCAATCCTGTGACACTAGGTATAGATTCCGATGCTTTACGTCAGGTTTACTGTATACCTTGGACCTTCTAATTGACGATGAAACACCGAAATTGCATCGGAATTAAATACAAAAGGCACAATGCCAACTAAAGGATAAGAAGACTGACTCTTCCTACTGTCTATGTTTTCAACCATTCCTGTGACACTAGTTATAGATTCCGATGCTTCACTTCAGGTTTACTGTATCCCTCTGACCTTCTTAGTGACGATGAAACACAGAAATTGCATCGGCTTTAAATACAAAAGGCAAAATGCCGACTTAAGTACACGAAGACTGACTCCTCTTACTGTCTATGTTTTGAACCATTCCTGTGAAACTAGTTATAGATTCCGATGCTTCACTTCAGGTTTATTGTATCCCTCTGACCTTCTTATTGACGATGAAACACAGAAATTGCATCGGAATTAAACACAAAAGGCACAATGACGGCTTACGTACAAGAAGACTGACACTTACTACTGTCTATGTTTGAACCATTCCTGTGACACTAGTTTTGGATTACGATGCTTCACTTCAGGTTTACTGTATCCCTTGGACATTCTTATTGACGATGAAACACAGAAAATGCATCGGAATTAAATACAAAAGGCACAATGCCGTCTTAAGTAAAAGAAGACTGACTTTTCTTACTGTCTATGTTTGAACCATTCCTGTGACACTAGTTATAGATTGCGATGTTTCACTCCAGGTTTACTGTATCCCGTGGACCTTCTTATTGTTGATGAAACACAGAAATTGCATCGGAATTAAATACAAAAGGCACAATGCCGACTTAAGGACAAGAACACTGACTCTTCTTACTGACTATGTTTGAACCATTCCTGTGACACTAGTTATAGAATCCGATGCTGCACTTCAGGTTTACTGTATCCCTCTGACTTTCGTATTGACGATGAAACTCAGAAATTGCATCGGAATTAAATACAAAAGGCAAAATGCCGACTTAAGTATACGGAGACTGACACTTCGTACTGACTATGTTTTTGAACCATTCCTGTGACACTAGTTTTGGATTCCGATGCTTCACTTCAGGTTTACTGTATCCCTCTGACCTTCTTATTGACGATGAAACACAGAAATTGCATCGGAATTAAATACAAAAGGCACAATGCCGACTTAAGTACAAGAAGATTGACTCTTCCTACTGTCTATGTTTTCAACCATTCCTGTGACACTAGTTATAGATTCCGATGCTTCACTTCAGGTTTACTGTATCCCTCTGACCTTCTTAGTGACGATGAAACACAGAAATTGCATCGGAATTAAATAGAAAAGGCACAATGCCGACTTAAGTACAAAAAGACTGACTCTTCTGACTGATTATAGTTTGAACCAATCCTGTGACACTAGGTATAGATTCCGATGCTTTACGTCAGGTTTACTGTATACCTTGGACCTTCTAATTGACGATGAAACACCGAAATTGCATCGGAATTAAATACAAAAGGCACAATGCCAACTAAAGGATAAGAAGACTGACTCTTCCTACTGTCTATGTTTTCAACCATTCCTGTGACACTAGTTATAGATTCCGATGCTTCACTTCAGGTTTACTGTATCCCTCTGACCTTCTTAGTGACGATGAAACACAGAAATTGCATCGGCTTTAAATACAAAAGGCAAAATGCCGACTTAAGTACACGAAGACTGACTCCTCTTACTGTCTATGTTTTGAACCATTCCTGTGAAACTAGTTATAGATTCCGATGCTTCACTTCAGGTTTATTGTATCCCTCTGACCTTCTTATTGACGATGAAACACAGAAATTGCATCGGAATTAAACACAAAAGGCACAATGACGGCTTACGTACAAGAAGACTGACACTTACTACTGTCTATGTTTGAACCATTCCTGTGACACTAGTTTTGGATTACGATGCTTCACTTCAGGTTTACTGTATCCCTTGGACATTCTTATTGACGATGAAACACAGAAAATGCATCGGAATTAAATACAAAAGGCACAATGCCGTCTTAAGTAAAAGAAGACTGACTTTTCTTACTGTCTATGTTTGAACCATTCCTGTGACACTAGTTATAGATTGCGATGTTTCACTCCAGGTTTACTGTATCCCGTGGACCTTCTTATTGTTGATGAAACACAGAAATTGCATCGGAATTAAATACAAAAGGCACAATGCCGACTTAAGGACAAGAACACTGACTCTTCTTACTGACTATGTTTGAACCATTCCTGTGACACTAGTTATAGAATCCGATGCTGCACTTCAGGTTTACTGTATCCCTTTGACTTTCGTATTGACGATGAAACTCAGAAATTGCATCGGAATTAAATACAAAAGGCAAAATGCCGACTTAAGTATACGGAGACTGACTCTTCTTACTGTCTATGTTTTGAACCATTCCTGTGACACTTGTTATAGATTCCTATGCTACACTCCAGGTTTGCTGTATCCCTTGGACCGTCTTATTGACGATGAAACACAGAAATTGCATCGGAATTAAGTACAAAGGGCACAATGCCGACTTAAGTACAAGAAGACTGACTCTACTTCCTGACTGAGTTTTGAACCAATCCTGTGACACTAGTTATAAATTCCGATGCTTCACCTCAGGTCTACTGTATCTCTCTGACCTTCTTATTGACGATGAAAGACAGAAATTGCATCGGAATTAAATAGAAAAGGCACAATGCCGACTTAAGTACAAAAAGACTGACTCTTCTTACTGATTATAGTTTGAACCAATCCTGTGACACTAGTTATAGATACCGATGCTTCACTTCAGGTTTACTGTATCCCTTGGACCTTCGTATTGACGATGAAACACAGAAATTGCATCGGATTAAAATACAAAAGGCAAAATGCCGACTTAAGTACACGAAGACTGACTCTTCTTACTGTCTATGTTTTGAACCATTCCTGTGAGACTAGTTATAGATTCCGATGCTTCACTTCAGGGTTATTGTATCCCTCTGACCTTATTATTGACGATGAAACACAGAAATTGCATCGGAAATAAATAGAAAAGGCACAATGTCGACTTCAGTACATGAAGACCGACTCTTCCTACATAAGGCAAAATGCCGACTTAAGTACACGAAGAATGACTCTTCTTACTGTCTATGTTTTGAACCATTCCTGTGACCCTAGTGATAGATTCCGATGCTTCACTCCAGGTTTACTGTATCCCTTGGACCTTCTTATTGACGATGAAACACAGAAATTGCATCGGAATTAAATACAAAAGGCACAATGCTGACTTAAGTACAAGGAGACGGACTCTTCTTACTGACTATGTTTTGAACCATTGCTGTGACACTAGTTATAGAATCCGATGCTTCACTTCAGGTTTACTGTATCCCTCTGACCTTCTTATTGACGATGAAACTCAGAAATAGCATCGGAATTAAATACAAAAGGCACAATGCCGACTTAAGTACAAGAAGACTGACTCTTCTTGCTGTCTATGTTTTGAACCATTCCATTGACACTAGTTACAGATTCCGATGCTTCACTCCAGGTTTACTGTATCCCTTGGACCTTCTTGTTGACGATGAAACACAGAAATTGCATCGGAATTAAATAGAAAAGGCACAATGCCGACGTAAGTACAAGAAGACTGACTCTTCTTACTGACTATGTTTTGAACCATTCCTGTCACACTAGTTATAGATTCCTATGCTCACTCCAGGTTTACTGTATCCCTTGGACCTTCTTATTGACGATGAAACACAGAAATTGCATCGGAATTAAATACAAAGGGCACAATGCCGACTTAAGTACAAGAAGACTGACTCTTCTTTATGACTGTGTTTTCAAACATTCCTGTGACACTAGTTATAGATTCCGATGCTTCACCTCAGGTTTACTGTATCCCTCTGACCTTCTTTTTGACGATGAAACACAGAAATTGCTTCGGAATTAAATAGAAAAGGCACAATGCAGACTAAAGTACAAGAAGACTGACTCTTCTGACTGTCTATGTTGTGAACCATTCCTGTGACACTAGTTATAGATTCCTATGCTCACTCCAGGTTTACTGTATCCCTTGGACCTTCTTATTGACGATGAAACACAGAAATTGCATCGGAATTAAATACAAAGGGCACAATGCCGACTTAAGTACAAGAAGACTGACTCTTCTTCCTGACTGTGTTTTCAAACATTCCTGTGACACTAGTTATAGATTCCGATGCTTCACCTCAGGTTTACTGTATCCCTCTGACCTTCTTTTTGACGATGAAACACAGAAATTGCTTCGGAATTAAATAGAAAAGGCACAATGCAGACTTAAGTACAAGAAGACTGACTCTTCTTACTGTCTATTTTTTGAACCTTTCCTGTGACACTTGTTATAGATTCCAATGCTTCACTCCAGGTTTACTGTATTACTTGGACCTTCTTATTGACGATGAAACACAGAAATTGCATCGGAATTAAATAGAAAAGGCACAATGCCGACTTAAGTACAAAAAGACTGACTCATCTTACTGATTATAGTTTGAACAATTCCTGTGACACTAGTTATAGATACCGAAGCTTTACGTCAGGTTTACTGTATACCTTGGACCTTCTTATTGACGATGAAACACAGAAATTGCATCGGAATTAAATACAAAGGGCACAATGCCGACTTAAGTACAAGATGACTGACTCTTCTTCCTGACTGTGATTTGAACCATTCCTGTGACACTAGTTATAGATTCCGATGCTTCACCTCAGGTTTACTGTATCCCTCTGACCTTCTTATTGACGATGAAACACAGAAATTACATCCGAATTCAATACAAATGGCACAATGCCGACTTAAGTACAAGAAGACTGACTCGTCCTACTGCATATGTTTTGAACCATTCCTGTGACACTAGTTGTGGATTCCGATGTTCACTTCCGGTTTACTGTATCCCTCTGAACTTCATATTGACGAAGAAACACAGAAATTGCATCGGAATTAAATACAAAAGGCACAATGCCAACTTAAGGACAAGAAGACTGACTCTTCTTACTGACTATGATTTGAACCATTCCTGTGACACTAGTTATAGATTCCGATGCTTCACTTCAGGTTTACTGTATCCCTTGGACCTTCGTATTGACGATGAAACACAGAAATTGCATCGGAATTAAATGCAATAGGCACAATGCCGACTTCAGTACACGAAGACTGACTCTTCTTAATGTCTATATTTTTAACCATTCCTGTAACACTAGTTATAGATTCCGATGCTTCACTTCAGGTTTATTGTATCCCTCTGACCTTCTTATTGACGATGAAACACAGAAATTGCATCGGAAATAAATAGAAAAGGCACAATGTCGACCTAAGTACAAGAGGACTGACTCTTCTTACTGTCTATGTTTTTAACCATTCCTGTGACTCTAGTTATAGATTCCGATGCTTCACTTCAGGTTTACTGTATCCGTTGGACCTTCTTATTGACGATGAAACACAGAAATTGCATCGGAATTAAATAGAAAAGGCACAATGCCGACTTAACTACAAGAAGACTGACTCTTCTTACTGACTATGTTTGAACCATTCCTGTGACACTAGTTATAGATTCCGATGCTTCACCTCAGGTTTACTGTATCCCTCTGACGTTCTTATTGACGATGAAACACAGAAATTGCATCGGAATTAATTACAAAAGCCACAATGCCGAGTTAAGTACAAGAAGACTGACTCTTCGTACTGTGTATGTGTGGAACCATTCCTGTGACACTAGTTACAGATTCCGATGCTTCACTCCAGGTTTACCGTATCCCTTGGACCTTCTTAATGACGATGAAACACAGAAATTGCATCGGAATTAAATAGAAAAGGCACAATGCCGACGTAAGCACAAGATGATGACTCTTCTTGCTGACTATGTTTTAACCATTCCTGTGACACTAGTTATAGATTCCGATGCATCACTTCAGGTTTGCTGAATACCTTGGACCTTCTTATTGACGATGAAACACAGAAATTGCATCGGAATTAAATACAAAATGCACAATGCAGACTTACTTACAAGAAGACTGACACTTCCTTCTGTCTATGTTTTGTACCATTCCTGTGACACTAGTTTTGGATTACGATGCTTCACTTCAGGTTTACTCTATCCCTTTGACCTTCTTATTGACGATGAAACACAGAAATTGCCTCGGAATTAAATAGAAAAGACACAATGCCGACTTAAGGACAAGAAGACTGAATCTTCTTACTGACTATGTTTTGAACCATTCCTGTGACACTAGTTATAGATTCCGATGTTTCACCTCAGGTTTACTGTATCCCTCTGCCGTTCTTATTGACGATGAACACAGAAGTTGCATCGGAATTACATACAAAAGCCACAATGCCGACTTAAGTACAAGAAGACTGACTCTTCGTACTGTCTATGTGTGGAACCATTCCTGTGACACTAGTTACAGATTCCGATGCTTCACTCCAGGTTTACTGTATCCCTTGGACCTTCTTGATGACGATGAAACACAGAAATTGCATCGGAATTAAATACAAAATGCACAATGCAGACTTACTTACAAGAAGACTGACACTTCCTTCTGTCTATGTTTTGTACCATTCCTGTGACACTAGTTATAGATTCCGATGCTTCACTTCAGGTTTACTGTATCCCTCTGACCTTCTTATTGACGATGAAACACAGAAATTGCATCGGAATTAAATAGAAAAGGCACAATGCCGACTTAAGTACCAAAAGACTGACTCTTCTTACTGTCTATGTTTTGTACCTTTCCTGTGACACTTGTTATACATTCCGATGCTTCACTCCAGGTTTACTGTATCCCTTGGACCTTCTTATTGACGATGAAACACAGAAATTGCATCGGAATTAAATAGAAAAGGTACAATGCCGACTTAAGTACAAAAAGACTGACTCTTCTTACTGATTATAGTTTGAACCAATCCTGTGACACTAGTTATAGATTCCGATGCTTTACGTCAGGTTTACTGTATACCTTGGACCTTCTTATTTACGATGAAACATAGATAATGCATCGGAATTAAATACAAAAGTCCCAATGCCAACTTAAGGACAAGAAGACTGACTCTTCTTACTGACTAAGTTTTGAACCATTCCTGTGACACTAGTTATAGATTCCGATGCTTCACTTCAGGTTTACTGTGTCCCTTGGACCTTCGTATTGACGATGAAACACAGAAATTGCATCGGATTTAAATACAAAAGGCAAAATGCCGACTTAAGTACACGAAGACTGACTCCTCTTACTGTCTATGTTTTGAACCTTTCCTGTGACACTTGTTATAGATTCCGATGCTTCACTTCAGGTTTACTGTATACCTCTGACGTTCTTATTGACGATGAAACACAGAAATTTCATCGGAATTAAATACAAAAGCCACAATGCCGACTTAAGTACAGGTAGACTGACTCTTCGTACTGTCTATGTGTGGAACCTTTCCTGTGACACTAGTTATGGATTCCGATGCTTCACTTCAGGTTTACTGTTTCCCTTGGATCTTCTTGTTGACGATGAAACACAGAAATTGCATCGGAATTAAATAGAAAAGGCACAATGTCGATTTAAGTACAAGACGACTGACTCTTCTTACTGTCTATGTTTTGAACCATTCCTGTGACTCTAGTGATAGATTCCGATGCTTCACTCCAGGTTTACTATATCCCTTGGACCTTCTTATTGACGATGAAACACAGAAATTGCATCGGAATTAAATAGAAAAGGCACAATGCCGACTTAAGTACAAGATGACTGACTCTTCTTACTGACTATGTTTTGAACCATTCCTGTGACACTAGTTATAGATTCCGATGCTTCACTTCAGGTTTGCTGTATACTTTGGACCTTCTTATTGACGATGAGACACAGAAATTGCATCAGACTTAAATACAAAAGGCACAATGGCGACATACGTACAAGAAGACTGACACTTCCTACTGTCTATGTTTTGAACCATTCCTGTGACACTAGTTTTGGATTCCGATGCTTCACTTCAGGTTTACTGTATCCCTCTGACCTTCTTATTAACGATGAAACACAGAAATTGCATCGGAATTAAATACAGAAGGCACAATGGCGACTTAAGTACAAGAAAACTGACTCTTCCTACTGTCTATATTTGAACCATTCCTGTGACACTAGTTATGGATTCCGATGCTTCACTTCAGGTTTACTGTATCCCTCTGACCTTATTGCCGATGAAACACAGAAATTGCATCGGAATTAAATACAAAAGGCACAATGCCGACTTAAGGACAAGAAGACCGACTCTTCTTACTGTCTATGTTTTGAACCATTCCTGTGACACTAGTTATAGATTCCGATGCGTCACTTCAGGTTTACTGTTTCCCTTTGACCTTCTTGTTGACGATGAATCACAGAAATTGCATCGGAATTAAATAGAAAAGGCACAATGCCGACTTAAGTACAAGAAGACTGACTCTTCATACTGTCTATATTTTGAACCATTCCAGTGACACTAGTTATAGATTCCGATGCTTCACTTCAGATTTACTGTATCCCTTGGACCTTCTTATTGACGATGAAACACTGATATTGCATCGGAATTAAATACAAAAGGCACAATGCCGACTTCAGTACAAGAAGACCGACTCTTCTTACTGTCTATGATTTGAACCATTACTGTGACTCTAGTTATAGATTCCGGTGCTTCACTCCAGGTTTACTGTATCCCTTAAACCTACTTATTGACGATGAAACACAGAAATTAAACGGAATTAAATACAAAAGGCACAATGCCGACTTAAGGACAAGAAGACTGATTCTTCTTACTGACTATGTTATGAACCATTCCTGTGACACTAGTTATAGACTCCGATGCTTGACTTCGAGTTTACTGTATCCCTATGACCCTCTTATTGACGATGAAACACAGAAATTGCATCGGAATTAAATACAAAAGGCACAATGCCGACTTTAGTACAAGAAGACTGCCTCTCCTTACTGTATAAGTTTGAACCATTCCTGCTACACTGGTTATAGATTCCGATGCTTCACTTCAGGTTTACTGTATCCCTCGGACTTTCTTATTGACGGTGAAACACAGAAATTGCATCGGAATTAAATACGAAAGGCACAATGCCGACTTAAGTACAAGAAGACTCACTCTTCTTACTTACTATGTTTTGAACCATTCCTGTGACACTAGTTATAGATTCCGATGCTTCACTTCAGGTTTACTGTATCCCTCTGACCTTCTTAGTGACGATGAAACACAGAAATTGCATCGGAATTAAATAGAAAAGGCACAATGCCGACTTAAGTACAAGAAGACTGACTCTTCTTACTGTCTATGTTTTGAACCAATCCTGTGACACTAGTTGTAGATTCCGATGCTTCACTTCAGGTTTACTGTATCCCTTGGACCTTCTTATTGACGATGAAATACAGAAATTGCATCCGAATTAAATACAAAAGGCACAATGCCGACTTAAGTACAAGAAACCTGACTCTTCCTACTGGCTATGTTTTGAACCATTCCTGTGACACTAGTTATAGATTCCGACGCTTCACTTCAGGTTTACTGTATCCCTTGTACCTTCTTATTGACGATGAAACACAGCAATTGCATCGGAATTAAATACAAAAGGCAAAATGCCGATTTAAGTATACGAAGACTGACTCTTCTTACTATCTATGTTTTGAACCATTCTTGTGACACTAGTTATAGATTCCTATGCTACACTCCAGGTTTACTGTATCCCTTGGACCTTCTTATTGACGATGAAACTCAGAAATTGCATGGGAATTAAATACGAAGGGCACTATGCCGACTTAAGTACAAGAAGACTGACTCTTCTTCCTGACTATGTTTTGAACCATTCCTGTGACACTAGTTATAGATTCCGATGCTTCTCGTCAGGTTTACTGTATCCCTCTGACCTTCTTATTGACGATGAAACACAGAAATTGCATCGGAATTAAATAGAAAAGGCACAATGCCGACTTAAGTACAAGAAGACTGACTCTTCTTACTGTCTATGTATTGAACCTTTCCTGTGACACTTGTTATAGATTCCGAGGCTTCACTCCAGATTTACAGTTTCCCTTGGATCTTGTTATTGACGATGAAACACAGAAATTGCGTCGGAATTAAATAGAAAATGCACAAAGCCGACTTAAGTACAAAAAGACTGACTCTTCTTACTGACTATGCTTTGAACCATTCCTGTGACACCAGTTATAGATTCCGATGCTTCACTTCAGGTTTGCTGTATACCTTGGACCTTCTTATTGACGATGAAACACAGAAATTGCATCGGAATTATATACAAAAGGCACAATGCCGACTTATGTACAAGAAGACTGACTCATCCTACTGTCTATGTTTTGAACCATTCCTGTGACACTACTTTTGGATTCCGATGCTTCACTTCAGTTTTACTGTATCCATCTGACCTTCATATTGACGATGAATCACAGAAATTGTATCGGAATTAAATACAGAATGCACAATGCCGACTTAAGTACAAGAAGACTGACTCTTGCTACTGTCTATGTTTTGACCCATTCCTGTGTCACTAGTTATGGATTCCGATGCTTCACTTCAGGTTTACTGTATCCCTCTGACCTAATTGCCGATGAAACACATAAATTGCATCGGAATTAAATACAAAAGGCACAATGCCGACTTAAGGACAAGAAGACTGACTCTTCTTACTGACTATGTTTTGAAACTTTCCTGTGACACTAGTTATAGATTCCGATGCTTCACCTCAGGTTTACTGTATCCCTCTGACGTTCTTAATGACGATGAAACACAGAAATTGCATCGGAATTAAATACAAAAGATACAATGCCGACTTAAGTACAAGAAGACTGACTCTTCGTACTGTCTATGAGTGGAACCATTCCTGTGACACTAGTTATAGATTCCGATGCTTCACTTTCGGTTTACTGCTTCCCTTGGACCTTCTTAATGACGATGAAACACAGAAATGGCATCGGAATTAAATACAAAAGGCACAATGCCGACTTAAGTATGAGATGACTGACTCTTTCTACTTGCTATGTTTTGAACCATTTCTGTGACACTAGTTATAGCGTCCGATGCTTCACTTCAGGTTTACTGTATCCCTTGGACCTTCTTATTGACGATGAATCACAGAAATTGCATCGGAATTAAATACAAATGGACAATGCCGACTTAAGAAGACTGACTCTTCTTACTGCCAATGTTTTGAACCATACCTGTGACACTAGTTATAGAATCCGATGCTTCACTTCGGGTTTACTGTATACCTCTGACCTTCTTATTGACGATGAAACACCGAAATTGCATCGGAATTAAATACAAAAGCCACAATGCCGACGTAAGTAGAAGAAGACTGACTCTTCGTACTGTCTATGTTTGGAACCATTCCTGTGACACTAGTTATAGATTCCGATGCGTCACTTCAGGTTTACTGTTTCCCTTGGACCTACTTATTGACGATGAAACACAGAAATTGCATAGGAAATAAATAGAAAAGGCACAATGTCGACTTAAGTTCAAGAGGACTGACTCTTCTTACTGTCTATGTTTGAACCATTCCTGTGACTCTAGTGATAGAATCCGATACTTCACTCCAGGTTTACTGTATCCCTTGGACCTTCTTATTGACGATGAAACACAGAAATTGCATTGGAATTAAATAGAAAAGGCACAATGCCGACTTAAGTACAAGAAGACTGACTCTTCTTATTGACTATGTTTTTAACCATTCCTGTGACACTAGTTATAGATTCCGATGCTTCAGTTCAGGTTTGCTGTATACCTTGGACCTTCTTATTGACGATGAAACACAGAAGTTGCATCGGAATTAAATACAAAAGGCACAATGCCGACTTACGTACAAGAAGACTGACTCTACGTACTGTCTATGTTTTGAACCATTCCTGTGACACTAGTTGTGGATTCCGATGCTTCACTTCAGGTTTAATTTATCCCTTGGACCTTCTTATTGACGATGAAACACTGATATTGCTTTGGAATTAAATACAAAAGGCACAATGCAAACTTAAGTACAAGAAGACCTACTCTTCTTACTCTCTGTGTTTGAACCATTACTGTGACTCTAGTTATAGATTCCGGAGCTTCACTCGAGGTTTACTGTATCCCTTGAACCTACTTATTGACGATGAAACACAGAAATTGCATCGGAATTAAATACAATTGGCACAATGCCGACTTAAGGACAAGGATACTGATTCTTCTTACTGACTATGTTTTGAACCATTCCTGTGACACTAGTTATAGACTCCGATGCTTGACTTCATGTTTACTGTATCCCTATGACCCTCTTATTGACGATGAAACACAGAAATTGCATCGGAATTAAATACAAAAGGCACAATGCCGACTTTAGTACAAGAAGACTGACTCTTCTTACTGTATATGTTTGAACCTTTCCTGCTACACTGGTTATAGATTCCGATGCTTCACTTCAGGTTTACTGTATCCCTCTGACCTTCTTATTGACGGTGAAACACAGAAATTGCATCGGAATTAAATACGAATGGCACAATGCCGACTTAAGTACAAGAAGACTGACTCTTATTATTGACTATGTTTTGAACCATTCCTGTGACACTAGTTACAGTTTCCGATGCTTCACTTCAGGTTTTCTGTATCCCTCTGACCTTCATAGTGACGATGAAACACAGAAATTGTATCGGAATTAAATAGAAAAGGCACAATGCCGACTTAAGTACAAGAAGACTGACTCTTCTTGCTGTCTATGTTTTGAACCAATCCTGTGACACTAGTTGTAGATTCCGATGCTTCACTTCAGGTTTACTGTATCCCTTGGACCTTCTTATTGACGATGAAACACAGAAATTGCATCGGAATTAAATACAAAATGCACAATGCCGACTTAAGTACAAGAACACTGACTCCTCCTACTGGCATTGCTTTGAACCATTCCTGTGACACTAGTTATAGATTCCGACGCTTCACTTCAGGTTTACTGTATCCCTTGTACCTTCTTATTGACGACGAAACACTGAAATTGCATCGAAATTAAATACAAAAGGCTAAATGCCGACTTAAGTATACGAAGACAGACTCTTCTTACTGTCTATGTTTTGAACCATTCCTGTGACACTAGTTACAGATTCCTATGCAACACTCCAGGTTTACTGTATCCCTTGGACCTTCTTATTGACGATGAAACACAGAAATTGCATCGGAATTAAATACGAAGGGCACTATGCCGACTTAAGTACAAGAAGACTGACTCTTCTTCCTGACTATGTTTGAACCATTCCTGTGACACTAGTTATAGATTCCGATGCTTCACTTCAGGTTTACTGTATCCCTCTGACCTTCTTATTGACGATGAATCGCAGAAATTGCATCGGAATTAAATACAAAAGGCACAATGCCGACTTAAGGACAAGAAGACTGACTCTTCTTATTAACTATGTTTTGAACCATTCCTGTGACACTAGTTATAGATTCCGATGCTTCACTTCAGGTTTACTGTATACCTCTGACCTTCTTATTGACGATGAAACACAGAAATTGCATTGGAATTAAATACAAAAGCCACAATGACGACTTAAGTACAAGAAGACTGACTCTTCGTACTGTCTATGTTTGGAACCGTTCCTGTGACACTAGTTATAGATTCCGATGCGTCACTTCAGGTTTACTGTTTCCCTTGGACCTTCTTATTCACGATGAATCACAGAAATTGCATTGGAATTAAATACAAAAGCCACAATGCCGAATTAAGTACAAGAAGACTGACTATTCGTACTGTCTATGTTTGGAACCATTCCTGTGACACTAGTTATAGATTCCGATGCTTCACTTCAGGTTTACTGTTTCCCTTGGACCTTCTTATTGACGATGAATCACAGAAATTGCATCGGAATTAAATACAAAAGGCACAATGCCGACATAAGTACAAGAAGACTGTCTCTTCCTACTGTCTATGTTTTGAACCAATCCTGTGACACTAGTTGTAGATTCCGATGCTTCACTTCAGGTTCACTGTATCCCTTGCACCTTCTTATTGACGATGAAACACAGAAACTGCATCGGAATTAAATACAAAAGCCACAATGCCGACTTAAGTACAAGAAGACTGACTCTTCGTACTGTCTATGTTTGGAACCATTCCTGTGACACTAGTTATAGATTCCGATGCGTCACTTCAAGTTTACTGTTTCCCTTGGACCTTCTTATTGACGATGAAACACAGAAATTGCGTCGGAATTAAATAGAAAAGGCACAAAGCCGACTTAAGTACAAAAAGACTGACTCTTCTTACTGATTATAGTTTGAACCATTCCTGTGACACTAGTTATAGATTCCGATGCTTTACGTCAAGTTTACTGTATACCTTGGACCTTCTTATTGACGATGAAACACAGAAATTGCATCGGAATTAAATACAAAATGCACAATGCCGACTTAAGTACAAGAACACTGACTCCTCCTACTGGCATTGCTTTGAACCATTCCTGTGACACTAGTTATAGATTCCGACGCTTCACTTCAGGTTTACTGTATCCCTTGTACCTTCTTATTGACGACGAAACACTGAAATTGCATCGAAATTAAATACAAAAGGCTAAATGCCGACTTAAGTATACGAAGACAGACTCTTCTTACTGTCTATGTTTTGAACCATTCCTGTGACACTAGTTACAGATTCCTATGCTACACTCCAGGTTTACTGTATCCGTTGGACCTTCTTATTGACGATGAAACACAGAAATTGCATCGGAATTAAATACGAAGGGCACTATGCCGACTTAAGTACAAGAAGACTGACTCTTCTTCCTGACTATGTTTGAACCATTCCTGTGACACTAGTTATAGATTCCGATGCTTCACTTCAGGTTTACTGTATCCCTCTGACCTTCTTATTGACGATGAATCGCAGAAATTGCATCGGAATTAAATACAAAAGGCACAATGCCGACTTAAGGACAAGAAGACTGACTCTTCTTATTAACTATGTTTTGAACCATTCCTGTGACACTAGTTATAGATTCCGATGCTTCACTTCAGGTTTACTGTATACCTCTGACCTTCTTATTGACGATGAAACACAGAAATTGCATTGGAATTAAATACAAAAGCCTCAATGCCGACTTAAGTACAAGAAGACTGACTCTTCGTACTGTCTATGTTTGGAACCGTTCCTGTGACACTAGTTATAGATTCCGATGCGTCACTTCAGGTTTACTGTTTCCCTTGGACCTTCTTATTCACGATGAATCACAGAAATTGCATTGGAATTAAATACAAAAGCCACAATGCCGAATTAAGTACAAGAAGACTGACTATTCGTACTGTCTATGTTTGGAACCATTCCTGTGACACTAGTTATAGATTCCGATGCTTCACTTCAGGTTTACTGTTTCCCTTGGACCTTCTTATTGACGATGAATCACAGAAATTGCATCGGAATTAAATACAAAAGGCACAATGCCGACATAAGTACAAGAAGACTGTCTCTTCCTACTGTCTATGTTTTGAACCAATCCTGTGACACTAGTTGTAGATTCCGATGCTTCACTTCAGGTTCACTGTATCCCTTGCACCTTCTTATTGACGATGAAACACAGAAACTGCATCGGAATTAAATACAAAAGCCACAATGCCGACTTAAGTACAAGAAGACTGACTCTTCGTACTGTCTATGTTTGGAACCATTCCTGTGACACTAGTTATAGATTCCGATGCGTCACTTCAAGTTTACTGTTTCCCTTGGACCTTCTTATTGACGATGAAACACAGAAATTGCATGGGATATAAATAGAAAAGGCACAATGCCGACTTAAGAACAAGAAGACTGACTCTTCTTACTGACTATGTTATGAACCATTCCTGTGACACTAGTTATAGATTCCGATGCTTCACCTCAGGTTTACTGTATCCCTCTGACGTTCTTATTGCCGATGAAACACAGAAATTGCATCGGAATTAAATACAAAAGGCACAATGCCGACTTAAGGACAAGAAGACTGACTCTTCTTACTGACTATGTTTTGAACCATTCCTGTGAGACTAGTTATAGATTCCGATGCTTCACCTTAGGTTTACTGTATCCCTCTGACGTTCTTATTGACGATGAAACACAGAAATTGCATCGGAATTAAATACAAATGCCACAATGCCGACTTAAGTACAAGAAGACTGACTCTTCGTACTGTCTATGTGTGGAACCATTCCTGTGACACTAGTTATAGATTCCGATGCTTCACTTCAGGTTTACTGTTTCCCTTGGACCTTCTTATTGCCGATGAAACACAGAAATTGCATCGGAATTAAATACAAAAGGCACAATGCCGACTTAAGTATGAGATGACTGACTCTTTCTACTGTCTATCTTTTGAACCATTTCTGTGACACTAGTTATAGAGTCCGATGCTTCACTTCAGGTTTACTGTATCCCTTGGACCTTCTTATTGACGATGAATCACAGAAATTGCATCGGAATTAAATACAAAAGACACAATGCCGACTTAAGGACAAGAAGACTGACTCTTCTTACTGACTATGTTTTGAACCATTCCTGTGACACTAGTTATAGATTCCGATGCTTCACTTCAGGTTTACTGTATACCTCTGACCTTCTTATTGACGATGAAACACAGAAATTGCATTGGAATTAAATACAAAAGCCACAATGCCGACTTAAGTACAAGAAGACAGACTCTTCGTATTGTCTATGTTTGGAACCATTCCTGTGACACTAGTTATAGACTCCGATGCGTCACTTCAGGTTTACTGATTCCCTTGGACCTTCTTATTGACGATGAATCACAGAAATTGCATTGGAATTAAATACAAAAGCCACAATGCCGACTTAACTACAAGAGGACTGACTCTTCGTACTGTCTATGTTTGGAACCATTCCTGTGACACTAGTTATAGATTCCGATGCTTCACTTCAGGTTTACTGTTTCCCTTGGACCTTCTCATTGACGATGAATCACAGAAATTGCATCGGAATTAAATACAAAAGGCACAATGCCGACTTAAGTACAAGAAGACTGTCTCTTCTTACTGTCTATGTTTTGAACCAATCCTGTGACACTAGTTGTAGATTCCGATGCTTCACTTCAGGTTCACTGTATCCCTTGGACCTTCTTATTGACGATGAAACACAGAAATTTCATCGGAATTAAATACACAAGGCACAATGCCCACTTAAGGACAAGAAGACTGACTCTTCTTACTGACTATGTTTTGAACCATTCGTGTGACACTAGTTATAGACTCAGATGCTTGACTTCATGTTTACTGTATCCCTATGACCCTCTTATTGACCATGAAACACAGAAATTGCATCGGAATTAAATACAAAAGGCACAATGCCAACTTTAGTACAAGAAGACTGACTCTTCTTACTGTATAAGTTTGAACCATTCCTGCTACACTGGTTATAGATTCCGATGCTTCACTTCAGGTTTACTGTATCCCTATGACCTTCTTATTGACGGTGAAACACAGAAATTGCATCGGAATTAAATACGAAAGGCACAATGCCGACTTAAGTACAAGAAGACTGACTCTTCTTACTGACTATGTTTGGAACCATTCCTGTGACACTAGTTATAGATTCCGATGCTTCACTTCAGGTTTACTGTATCCCTCTGACCTTCTTAGTGACGATGAAACACTGAAATGGCATCGGAATTAAATAGAAAAGGCACAATGCCGACTTAAGTACAAGAAGACTGACTCTTCTTACTGTCTATGTTTTGAACCAATCCTGTGACACTAGTTGTAGATTCCGATGCTTCACTTCAGGTTTACTGTAGCCCTTGGACATTCTTATTGACGATGAAACACAGAAATTGCATCGGAATTAAATACGAAGGGCACTATGCCGACTTAAGTACAAGATGACTGACGCTTCTTCCTGACTATGTTTTAAACCATTCCTGTGACACTACTTATAGATTCCGATTGTTCACCTCAGGTTTACTGTATCCCTCTGACCTTCTTATTGACGATGAAACACAGAAATTGCATCGGAATTAAATAGAAAAGGCACAATGCCGACTTAAGTACAAGAAGAGTTACTCTTCTTACTGTCTATGTTTTGAACCTTTCCAGTGACACTTGTTATAAATTCCGATGCTTCACTCCAGGTTTACTGTATCCCTTGGAACTTCTTATTGACGATGAAACACAGAAATTGCGTCGGAATTAAATAGAAAAGGTCGACTTAAGGACAAGAAGACTGACTCTTCTTACTGACTATGTTTTGAACCATTCCTGTGACACTAGTTATAGACTCCGATGCTTGACTTCATGTTTACTGATTCCCTATGACCCTCATATTGACGATGAAACACAGAAATTGCATCGGAATTAAATACAAAAGCCACAATGCCGACTTAAGTACAAGAGGACTGACTCTTCTTACTGTCTATGTTTTGAACCATTCCTGTGACTCTAGTGATAGATTCCGATGCTTCACTCCAGGTTTACTGTATCCCTTGGACCTTCTTATTGACGATGAAACACAGAAATTGAATCGGAATTAAATGGAAAAGGCACAATGCCGATTTAAGGACAAGAAGACTGACTCTTCTTACTGACTTTGTTATGAACCATTCCTGTGACACTAGTTATAGATTCCGATGCTTCACCTCAGGTTTACTGTACCCCTAGGACCTACTTAATGACGATGAAACACAGAAATTAATCGGAAATAAATAGAAAAGGCACATGTCGACTTAAGTACAAGAGGACTGAATCTTCTTACTGTCTATGTTTTGAACCATACCTGTGACTCTAGTGATAGATTCCGATGCTTCACTCCAGGTTTACTGTATCCCTTGGACCTACTTATTGACGATGAAACACAGATATTGCAACGGAATTAAATACAAAAGGCACAATGCCGACTTAAGGACAAGAAGACTGACTCTTCTTACTGACTATGTTTTGAACCATTCCTGTGACACTAGTTATAGACTCCGATGCTTGACTTCATGTTTACTGAATCCCTATGAACCTCTTATTGACGATGAAACACAGAAATTGCATCGGAATTAAATACAAAAGGCACAATGCCGACTTTAGTTCAAGAAGACTGACTCTTCTTACTGTATATGTTTGAACCATTCCTGCTACACTAGTTACAGATTCCGATGCTTCACTTCAGGTTTACTGTAACCGTCTGACCGTCTTATTGACGGTGAAACACAGAAATTGCATCGGAATTAAATACGAAAGGCACAATGCCGACTTAAGTACAAGAAGACTGACTCTTCTTACTGTCTATGTTTTGAACCAATCCTGTGACACTAGTTGTAGATTCCGATGCTTCACTTCAGGTTTACTGTATCCCTTGGACCTTCTTATTGACGGTGAAACACAGAAATTGCGTCGGAATTAAATAGAAAGGGCACAAAGCCGGGTTAAGTACAAAAAGGTTGACTCTTCTTACTGATTATAGTTTGAACCATTCCTGTGACACTAGTTATATATTCCGATTCTTTACGTCAGGTTTACTGTATACCTTGGACCTTCTTATTGACGATGAAACACAGAAATTGCATCGGAATTAAATACAAAAGGCACAATGCCGACTTTAGTACAAGAAGACTGACTCTTCTTACTGTATATGTTTGAACCATTCCTGCTACACTACTCATAGATTCCGATGCTTCACTTCAGGTTTACTGTATCCCTCTGACCGTCTTATTGACGGTGAAACACAGAAATTGCATCGGAATTAAATACGAAAGGCACAATGCCGACTTAAGTACAAGAAGACTGACTCTTCTTACTGACTATGTTTTGAACCATTCCTGTGACACTAGTTATAGATTCCGATGCTTCACTTCAGGTTTACTGTATCCCTCTGACCTTCTTAGTGACGATGAAACACAGAAATTGCATCGGAATTAAATAGAAAAGGCACAATGCCGACTTAAGTACAAGAAGACTGTCTCTCCTTACTGTCTATGTTTGAACGAATCCTGTGACACTAGTTGAAGATTCCGATGCTCCACTTCAGGTTTACTGTATCCCTTGGACCTTCTTATTGACGATGAAACACAGAAATTGCATCGGAATTAAATACAAAAGGCACAATGCCGACTTAAGTACAAGAACACTGACTCTTCCTACTGGCTATGTTTTGAACCATTCCTGTGACTCTAGTTATAGATTCCGACACTTCACTTCAGGTTTACTGTATCCCTTGTACCTTCTTATTGACGATGAAACACAGAAATTGCATCGGAATTAAATACAAAGGGCAAAATCCCGACTTCAGTATGAAGACTGACTCTTCTTACTGTCTATGTTTTGAACCATTCCTGTGACACTAGTAATAGATTCCTATGCTACACTTCATGTTTACTGTATCCCTTGGACCTTCTTATTGACGATGAAACACAGAAATTGCATCGGAATTAAATACGAAGGGCACTATGCCGACTTAAGTACAAGAAGACTGACTCTTCTTACTGACTATGTTTTGAACCATTCCTGTGACACTCGTTATAGGTTCTGATGCTTCACTTCAGGTTTACTGTATACCTCTGACCTTCTTATTGCCGATGGAACACAGAAATTGCATCGGAATTAAATACAAAAGCCTCAATGCCGACTTAAGTTCAAGAAGACTGACTCTTCGCACTGTCTATGTTTGGAACCATTCGTGTAACACTAGTTATAGATTCCGAGGCGTCACTTCAGGTTTACTGTTTCCCTTGGACCTTCTTACTGACGATGAATCACAGAAATTGCATCGGAATTAAATAGAAAAGGCACAATGCCGACTTAAGCACAAGAAGACTGACTCTTCTTACAGTCTATATTTTGAGCCATTCCAGTGACACTAGTTATAGATTCCGATGCTTCACTTCAGGTTTACTGTATCCCTTGGACCTTCTTATTGACGATGAAACACTGATATTGCATGGGAATTAAATACAAAAGGCACAATGCCGACGTAAGTACAAGAAGACCGACTCTTCTTACTGTCTCTGTTGTGAACCATTACTGTGACTCTAGTTATAGATTCCGGTGCTTCACTCCAGGTTTACTGTATCCCTTGGACCTACTTATTGACGAAGAAACAAAGAAATTGCATCGCAATTAAATACAAAAGGCACAATGCCGACTTAAGGACAAGAAGATTGAGTCTTCTTACTGACTATGTTTTGAACCATTTCTGTGACACTAGTTATAGACTCCGATGCTTGACTTCATGTTTACTGTATCCCTCTGACCCTCTTATTGACGATGAAACACAGAAATTGCATCGGAATTAAATACAAAAGGCACTATGCCGACTTAAGTACAAGAAGACTGACTCTTCCTACTGTCTATGTTTTGAACCAATCCTGTGACACTAGTTGTAGATTCCGATTTTTCACTTCAGGTTCACTGTATCCCTAGGAGCTTCTTATTGACGATGAAACACAGATATTGCACCGAAATTAAATACAAAAGGCACAATGCCGATTTAAGTACAAGAACACTAACTCTTCTTACTGTATAAGTTTGAACCATTCCTCTGACACTGGTTATAGATTCCGATGCTTCACTTCAGGTTTACTGTATCCCTCTGACCTTCTTATTGACGGTGAAACACAGAAATTGCATCGGAATTAAATACGAAAGGCACAATGCCAACTTAAGTACAAAAAGACTGACTCTTCTTACTGACTATGTTTTGAACCATTCCTGTGACACTAGTTATAGATTCCGACGCATCACTTCAGGTTTACTGTATCCCTTGTACCTTCTTATTGACGATGAAACACAGAAATTGCATCGGAATTAAATACAAAAGGCACTATGCCGACTTAAGTACAAGAAGACTGACTCTTCTTACTGTCAATGTTTTGAACCAATCCTGTGACACTAGTTGTAGGTTCCGATGCTTCACTTCAGGTTTACTGTATCCCTTGGACCTTCTACTTGACGATGAAACACTGAAATTGCATCGGAATTAAATATAAAAGGCAAAATGCCGACTTAAGTACAAGAAGACGGACTCTTCTTACTGTCTATGTTTTGAACCATTCCGGTGACACTAGTTATAGATTCCGACGCATCACTTCAGGTTTACTGTATCGCTTGTACCTTCTTATTGACGATGAAACACAGAAATTGCATCGGAATTAAATACAAAATGGCAAAATGCCGACTTAAGTATACGAAGACTGACTCTTCTTACTGTCTATGTTTTGAAACATTCCTGTGACACTAGTTATAGATTCCTACGCTACACTCCAGGTTTATTGTATGCCTTGGACCTTCTTATTGACGGCGAAATACAGAAATTGCACCGGAATTAAATACGAAGGGCACTATGCCGACTTAAGTACAAGAAGACTGACTCTTCTTCCTGACTATGTTTCGAACCTTTCCTGTGACACTAGTTATAGATTCCGATGCTTCACCTCAGGGTTACTGTATCCCTCTGACCTTCTTATTGACGAAGAAACACAGAAATTGCATCGGAATTAAATAAAAAAGGCACAATGCCGACTTAAGTACAAGAAGACTGACTCTTCTTACTGTCTATGTTTTGAACTAATCCTGTGACACTAGTTGTAGATTCCGATGCTTCACTTCAGGTTCACTGTATCCCTTGGACCTTCTTATTGACGATGAAACACAGAAATTGCATCGGAATTAAATACAAAAGCCACAATGCCGACTTAAGTACAAGAAGACTGACTCTTCGTACTGTCTATGTTTGGAACCATTCCTGTGACACTAGTTATAGATTCCGATGCGTCACTTCAGGTTTACTGTTTCCCTTGGACCTTCTTATTGACGATGAATCACAGAAATAGCATCGGAATTAAATAGAAAAGGCTCAATGCCGACTTAAGTACAAGAAGACTGACTCTTCTTACTGTCTATATTTTGAACCATTCCAGTGACACTAGTTATAGATTCCGATGCTTCACTTCAGGTTTACTGTATCCCTCTGACGTTATTGCCGGTGAAACACAGAAATAGCATCGGAATTAAATACAAAAGGCACAATGCAGACTTAAGGACAAGAAGACTGACTCTTCTTACAGACTATGTTTTGAACCATTCCTGTGACACTAGTTATAGATTCCGATGCTTCACTTCAGGTTTACTGTATCCCTCTGCCGTTCTTATTGACGATGAAACACAGAAATTGCATCGGAATTAAATACAAAAGCCACAATGCCGACTTAAGTACAAGAAGACTGACTCTTCGTAATGTCTATGTGTGGAACCATTCCTGTGACACTAGTTATAGATTCTGATGCTTCACTTCGGGTTTACTGTTTCCCTTTGACCTTCTTATTGACGATGAAACACAGAAATTGCATCGGAATTAAATACAAAAGGCACAATGCCGGTTTAAGTATGAGATGACTGACTCTTCCTACTGTCTATGTTTTGAACCATTTCTGTGACACTAGTTATAGAGTCCGATGCTTCACTTCAGGTTTACTGTATCCCTTGGACCTTCTTATTGACGATGAATCACAGAAATTGCATCGGAATTAAATAGAAAAGGCACAATGCCGACTTAAGTACAAGAAGACTGACTCTTCTTACTGTCTATATTTTGAACTATTCCAGTGACACTAGTTATAGATTCCGATGCTTCACTACATGTTTACTGTATCCCTTGGACCTTCTTATTGACGATGAAACACAGAATTTGCATCGGAATTAAATACAAAAGGCACAATGCCAACTTAAGTTGATCGGAGGAAATCCTCTCTGGCTTGCGGCGGCTATCTGATTTGGTGAAGACTGCCAGTCTCGCTAGCGGGATGAAAGCAGAGCTCACCATCTGCAGCATCGTCGACAGGACTGACTGCGGACCTTTGGTACAGAGCCGAGTGGAGGGTCTGAATCAGAGGCTGAGACGGTTCTGCGACCGTGTGGGCTGCAGATTCCTCGACTTGCGCCATAGGGTGGTGGGGTTTAGGGTTCCGCTGGATAGGTCAGGAGTCCACTACACGCAACAAGCGGCTACACTGGTAGCAGGGGTTGTGTGGCTTGGGCTGCGCTGTTTTTTAGGTTAGATGGCCTTGGGCAAGTACAGAAAGGGCAACAGCCTCAACGGGTGCGGGGCAAAGTCAGGACATGCGGGGACCAAGCAGCAATCGGTATTGTAATTGTCAACTGTCGAAGCTGCGTTGGTAAAGTACCGGAACTTCAAGCGCTGATAGAAAGCACCGAAGCTGAAATCGTTATAGGTACAGAAAGCTGGCTTAAGCCAGAGATAAATTCTGCCGAAATTTTTACAAAGGTACAGACGGTGTTTAGAAAGGATAGATTGCATGCAACCGGTGGTGGAGTGTTCATCGCTGTTAGTAGTAGTTTATCCTGTAGTGAAGTAGAAGTGGATAGTTCCTGTGAATTATTATGGGTGGAGGTTACACTAAACAACCGAACTAGGTTGATAATTGGCTCCTTTTACCGACCTCCCGACTCAGCACCATTAGTGGCAGAACAACTGAGAGAAAATTTGGAATACATTTCACATAAATCTTCTCAGCATGTTATAGTCTTAGGTGGATATTTCAATTTACCAGATATAGACTGGGACACTCAGATGTTTTGGACGGGTGGTAGGGACAGAGCATCGAGTGACATTATACTGAGTGCACTATCCGAAAATTACCTCGAGCAATTAAACAGAGAACCGATTCGTGGAGATAACATATTGGACCTACTGATAACAAACAGACCCGAACTTTTCGACTCTGTATGTACAGAATAGGGAATCAGTGATCATAAGGCCGTTGCAGCATCCCTGAATATGGAAGTTAATAGGAATATAAAAAAAGAGAGGAAGGTTTATCTGTTTAGCAAGAGTAATAGAAGGCAGATTTCAGACTACCTAACAGATCAAAACGAAAATTTCTGTCCCGACACTGACAATGTTGAGTGTTTATGGAAAAAGTTCAAGGCAATCGTAAAATGCGTTTTAGACAGGTACGTGCCGAGTAAAACTGTGAGGGAGGGAAAAACCCACCGTGGTACAACAACAAAGTTAGGAAACTACTGCGAAAGCAAAGAGAGCTCCACTCCAAGTTTAAACGCAGCCAAAACCTCTCAGACAAACAGAAGCTAAACGATGTCAAAGTTAGCATAAGGAGGGCTATGCGTGAAGCGTTCATTGAATTCGAAAGTAAAATTCTATGTACCGACTTGACAGAAAATCCTAGGAAGTTCTGGTCTTGCGTTAAATCAGTAAGTGGCTCGAAACAGCATATCCAGACACTACGGGATGATGATGGCATTGAAACAGAGGATGACACGCGTAAAGCTGAAATACTAAACACCTTTTTCCAAAGCTGTTTCACAGAGGAAGACCGCACTGCAGTTCCTTCTCTAAATCCTCGCACAAACGAAAAAATGGCTGACATCGAAATAAGTGTCCAAGGAATAGAAAAGCAACTGGAATCACTCAATAGAGGAAAGTCCACTGGACCTGACGGGATACCAATTCGATTCTACACAAAGTACGCGAAAGAACTTGCCCCCCTTCTAACAGCCGTGTACCGCAAGTCTCTAGAGGAACGGAGGGTTCCAAATGATTGGAAAAGAGCACAGATAGTCCCAGTCTTCAAGAAGGGTCGTCGAGCAGATGCGCAAAACTATAGACCTATATCTCTTACGTCGATCTCTTGTAGAATTTTAGAACATGTTTTTTGCTCGCGTATCATGTTATTTCTGGAAACCCAGAATCTACTATGTAGGAATCAACATGGATTCCGGAAACAGCGATCGTGTGAGACCCAACTCGCCTTATTTGTTCATGAGACCCAGAAAATATTAGATACAGGCTCCCAGGTAGATGCTATTTTTCTTGACTTCCGGAAGGCGTTCGATACAGTTCCGCACTGTCGCCTGATAAACAAAGTAAGAGCCTACGGAATATCAGACCAGCTGTATGGCTGGATTGAAGAGTTTTTAGCAAACAGAACACAGCATGTTGTTATCAATGGAGAGACGTCTACAGACGTTAAAGTAACCTCTGGCGTGCCACAGGGGAGTGTAATGGGACCATTGCTTTTCACAATATATATAAATGACTTAGCAGATAGTGTCGGAAGTTCCATGCGGCTTTTCGCGGATGATGCTGTAGTATACAGAGAAGTTGCTGCATTAGAAAATTGTAGCGAAATACAGGAAGATCTGCAGCGGATAGGCACTTGGTGCAGGTAGTGGCAACTGACCCTTAACATAGACAAATGAAATGTATTGCGAATACATAGAAAGAAGGATCCTTTATTGTATGATTATATGATAGCGGAACAAACACTGGTAGCAGTTACTTCTGTAAAATATCTGGGAGTATGCGTACGGAACGATTTGAAGTGGAATGATCATATAAAATTAATTGTTGGTAAGGCGGGTACCAGGTTGAGATTCATTGGGAGAGTGCTTAGAAAATGTAGTCCATCAACAAAGGAGGTGGCTTACAAAACACTCGTTCGACCTATACTTGAGTATTGCTCATCAGTGTGGGATCCGTACCAGGTCGGGTTGACAGAGGAGATAGAGAAGATCCAAAGAAGAGCGGCGCGTTTCGTCACCGGGTTATTTGGTAACCGTGATAGCATTACGGAGATGTTTAATAAACTCAAGTGGCAGACTCTGCAAGAGAGGCGCTCTGCATCGCGGTGCAGCTTGCTCGCCAGGTTTCGAGAGGGTGCGTTTCTGGATGAGGTGTCGAATATATTGCTTCCCCCTACTTATACTTCCCGAGGAGATCACGAATGTAAAATTAGAGAGATTAGAGCGCGCACGGAGGCTTTCAGACAGTCGTTCTTCCCGCGAACCATATGCGACTTGAACAGGAAAGGGAGGTAATGACAGTGGCACGTAAAGTGCCCTCCGCCACACACCGTTGGGTGGCTTGCGGAGTATCAATGTAGATGTAGATGTAGATGTAACTACAAGAAGACCTACTCTTCTTACTGTCTATGTTTTGATCCATTACTGTGACTCTAGTTATAGATTCCCGTGCTTCACTCCAGGTTTACTGTATCCCTTGGACCTACTTATTGACGATGAAACACAGAAATTGCATCGGAATTAAATACAAAAGGCACAATGGCGACATAAGGACAAGAAGACTGAATCTTCTTACTGACTATGTTTTGAACCATTCCTGTGACACTAGTTATAGATTCCGATGCTTCACTTCATGTTTACTGTGTCCCTCTGACCCTCTTATTGACGATGAAACACAGAAATTGCATCGGAATTAAATACAAAAGGCACAATGCCGACTTAAGTACAAGAAGACTGACTCTTCTTACTGTATATGTTTGAACCATTCCTGTGACACTAGGTATAGATTCCGATGCTTCACTTCAGGTTTACAGTATCCCTCTGACCTTCTTATTGACGGTGAAACACAGAAATTGCATGGGAATTAAATACGAAAGGCACAATGCCGACTTAAGTACAAGAAGACGGTCTCTTCTTACTGACTATGCTTTGACCCATTCCTGTGACACTAGTTATAGATTCCGATGCTTCACTTCAGGTTTACTGTCTACCTCTGACCTTCTTATTGACGATGAAACACAGAAATTGCATCGGAATTAAATAGAAAAGGCACAATGCCGACTTAAGTACAAGAAGATTGACTCTTCTTACTATTTATGTTTTGAACCAATCCTGTGACACTAGTTGTAGCTTCCGATGCTTCACTTCAGGTTTACTGTATCCCTTGGACCTACTTATTGACGATGAAACACAGAAATTGCATCGGAATTAAATACAAAAGGCACAATGCCGACTTAAGTACAAGAACACTGACTCTCCCTACTGTCTATGTTTTGAACCATTCCTGTGGCACTAGTTATAGATTCCGACGCTTCACTTCAGGTTAACTGTATCCCATGTACCTTCTTATTGACGATGAAACACAGAAATTGCATTGGAATTAAATACAAAAAGCACAATGCCGACTTAAGTACAAGAAGACTGACTCTTCATACTGTCTATACTTTGAACCATTCCAGTGACACTAGTTATAGATTCCGATGCTTCACTTCTGGTTTACTGTATCTCTTGGACCTTCTTATTGACGATGAAACACAGAATTTGCATCGGAATTAAATACAAAAGGCACAATGCCAACTTAAGTACAAGAAGACATACTCTTCTTACTGTCTATGTTTTGATCCATTTCTGTGACTCTAGTTATAGATTCCCGTGCTTCACTCCAGGTTTACTGTATCCCTTGGACCTACTTATTGACGATGAAACACAGAAATTACATCGGAATTAAATACAAAAGGCACAATGCCGACTTAAGTACAAGAAGACTGTCTCTTCTTACTGACTATGTTTTGAACCATTCCTGTGACACTAGTTACAGATTCCGATGCTTCACTTCAGGTTTACTGTATCCCTCTGACCTTCTTATTGACGATGAAACTCAGAAATAGCATCGGAATTAAATAAAAAAGGCTCAATGCCGACTTAAGTACAAGAAGACTGACTCTTCTTAATCACTATGTTTTTAACCATTCCATTGACACTAGTTACAGATTCCGATGCTTCACTCCAGGTTTACTGTATCCCTCTGACCTTCTTATTGACGGTGAAACACAGAAATTGCATCGGAATTAAATACGAAAGGCACAACGCCGACTTAAGTACAAGAAGACTGACTCTTCTTACTGACTATGTTTTGAACCATTCCTGTGATACTAGTTATAGATTCCGATGCATCACTTGAGGTTTACTGTATCCCTCTGTCCCTCTTATTGTCGATGAAACACAGAAATTGCATCGGAATTAAATACGAAAGGCACAATGCCGACTTAAGTACAAGAAGACTGACTCTTCTTACTGTCTATGTTTTGAACCAATCCTGTGACACTAGTTGTAGATTCCGATGCTTCACTTCTGGTTTACTGTATCCCTTGGACCTTCTTATTGACGATGAAACACAGAATTTGCATCGGAATTAAATAAAAAAGGCACAATGCCAACTTAAGTACAAGAAGACCTACTCTTCTTACTGTCTATGTTTTGATCCATTTCTGTGACTCTAGTTATAGATTCCCGTGCTTCACTCCAGGTTTACTGTATCCCTTGGACCTACTTATTGACGATGAAACACAGAAATTGCATCGGAATTAAATACAAAAGGCACAATGCCGACTTAAGTACAAGAAGACTGTCTCTTCTTACTGACTATGTTTTGAACCATTCCTGTGACACTAGTTACAGATTCCGATGCTTCACTTCAGGTTTACTGTATCCCTCTGACCTTCTTATTGACGATGAAACTCAGAAATAGCATCGGAATTAAATAAAAAAGGCTCAATGCCGACTTAAGTACAAGAAGACTGACTCTTCTTAATCACTATGTTTTTAACCATTCCATTGACACTAGTTACAGATTCCGATGCTTCACTCCAGGTTTACTGTATCCCTCTGACCTTCTTATTGACGGTGAAACACAGAAATTGCATCGGAATTAAATACGAAAGGCACAACGCCGACTTAAGTACAAGAAGACTGACTCTTCTTACTGACTATGTTTTGAACCATTCCTGTGATACTAGTTATAGATTCCGATGCATCACTTGAGGTTTACTGTATCCCTCTGTCCCTCTTATTGTCGATGAAACACAGAAATTGCATCGGAATTAAATACGAAAGGCACAATGCCGACTTAAGTACAAGAAGACTGACTCTTCTTACTGTCTATGTTTTGAACCAATCCTGTGACACTAGTTGTAGATTCCGATGCTTCACTTCTGGTTTACTGTATCCCTTGGACCTTCTTATTGACGATGAAACACAGAATTTGCATCGGAATTAAATACAAAAGGCACAATGCCAACTTAAGTACAAGAAGACCTACTCTTCTTACTGTCTATGTTTTGATCCATTTCTGTGACTCTAGTTATAGATTCCCGTGCCTCACTCCAGGTTTACTGTATCCCTTGGACCTACTTATTGACGATGAAACACAGAAATTGCATCGGAATTAAGTACAAAAGGCACAATGGCGACTTAAGGACAAGAAGACTGAATCTTCTTACTGACTATGTTTTGAACCATTCCTGTGACACTAGTCATAGATTCCGATGCTTCACTTCATGTTTACTGTGTCCGTCTGACCCTCTTATTGACGATGAAACACAGAAATTGCATCGGAATTAAATACAAAAGGCACAATGCCGACTTAAGTACAAGAAGACTGTCTCTTCTTACTGACTATGTTTTGAACCATTCCTGTGACACTAGTTACAGATTCCGATGCTTTACTTCAGGTTTACTGTATCCCTCTGACCTTCTTATTGACGATGAAACTCAGAAATAGCATCGGAATTAAATACAAAAGGCTCAATGCTGACTTAAGTACAAGAAGACTGACTCTTCTTAATGACTATGTTTTGAACCATTCCATTGACACTAGTTACAGATTCCGATGCTTCACTCCAGGTTTACTGTATCCCTCTGACCTTCTTGTTGACGGTGTAACACAGAAATTGCATCGGAATTAAATACGAAAGGCACAACGCCGACTTAAGTACAAGAAGACTGACTCTTCTTACTGACTATGTTTTGAACCATTCCTGTGATACTAGTTATAGATTCCGACGCTTCACTTGAGGTTTACTGCATCCCTCTGTCCCTCTTATTGTCGATGAAACACAGAAATTGCATCGGAATTAAATAGAAAAGGCACAATGACGACTTAAGTACAAGAAGACTGACTCTTCTTACTGTCTATGCTTTGAACCAATCCTGTGACACTAGTTGTAGATTCCGATGCTTCACTTCAGGCTTACTGTATCCCTTGGACCTTCTTATTGACGATGAAACACAGAAATTGCATCGAAATTAAATACAAAAGGCACTATGCCGACTTAAGGTCAAGAAGACCGACCCTTCTTACTGTCTATGCTTTGAACCATTACTGTGACTCTAGTTATAGATTCCGATGCTTCACTCCAGGTTAACAGTATCCCTTAGACCTACTTATTGACGATGAAACACAGAAATTGCATCGTAATTAAATACAAAAGGCCCAAACCCGACTTTACGACCAGAAGACTGACTCTTCTTACCGACTATGTTTTGAACCATTCCTGTGACACTAGTTATAGATTCCGATGCTTCACTTCATGTTTACTGTATCCCTCTGACCCTCTTATCGACGATGAAACACAGACATTGCATCGGAATTAAATACAAAAGGCACAATGCCGACTTAAGTACAAGAAGACTGACTCTTCTTACTGTATATGTTTGAACCATTCCTGTGACACTAGTTATAGATTCCGATGCTTCACTTCAGGTTTACTGTATCCCTCTGACCTTCTTATTGACGGTGAAACACAGAAATTGCATCGGAATTAAATACGAAAGGCACAATGCCGACTTAAGTACAAGAAGACTGACTCTTCTTACTGACTATGGTTTGAACCATTCCTGTGATACTAGTTATAGATTCCGATGCTTCACTTGAGGTTTACTGTATCCCTCTGACCCTCTTATTGATGATGAAACACAGAAATTGCATCGGAATTAAATAGAAAAGGCACAATGACAACTTAAGTACAAGAAGACTGGCTCTTCTTACTGTCTATGGTTTGAACCAATCCTGTGACACTAGTTGTAGATTCCGATGGATCACTTCAGGCTTACTGTATCCCTTGGACCTTCTTATTGACGATGAAACACAGAAATTGCATCGGAATTAAATACAAAAGGCACAATGCCGACTTAAGTACAAGAACACTGACTCTTGCTACTGTCTATGTTGTGAACCATTCCTGTGGCACTAGTTATAGATTCCGACGCTTCACTTCAGGTTAACTGTATCCCATGTACCTTCTTATTGACGATGAAACACAGAAATTGCATCGGAATTAAATACAAAAGGCACAATGCCGACTGAAGTACATGAAGACCGACTCTTCTTATTGACAATGATTTGAACCATTCCTGTGATACTAGTTATAGATTCCGATGCTTCACTTCAAGTTTACTGTATCCCTTGGACCTTCTTATTGACGATGAAACACAGAAATTGCATCGGAATTAAATACAAAAGGCACAATGCCGACTTAAGTACAAGAAGACTGACTCTTCTTACTGTCTATGATTTGAACCATTCCTGTGACACTAGTTATAGATTCCGATCCTTCACTCCAGGTTTACTATATCCCTTGGACCTCCTTATTGACGATGAAACATAGAAATTGCATCGGAATCAAATACAAAAGGCACAATGCCGACTTAAGGACAAGACGACTGTCTCTTCTTACTGACTATGTTTTGAACCATTCCTCTGACACTAGTTACAGATTCCGATGCTTCACTTCAGGTTTACTGTATCCCTCTGACCTTCTTATTGACGATGAAACCTAGAAATAGCATCGGAATTAAATAGAAAAGGCCGAATGCCGACTTAAGTACAAGAAGACTGACTCTTCTTACTGACTATGTTTTGAACCATTCCTGTGACACTAGTCATAGATTCCGATGCTTCACTTCAGGTTTACTGTATCCCTTGGACCTTCTTATTGACGATGAAACACAGAAATTGCATCGGAATTAAATACAAAAGGCAAAATGCCGACTTAAGTACACGAAGACTGACTCTTCTTATTGTCTATTCTTTTAACCATTCCTGTGACACTAGTTATAGATTCCGATGCTACACTCCAGGTTTACTGTATCCCTCTGACCTTCTTATTGACGATGAAACACAGAAATTGCATCGGAATTAAATAGAAAAGGCACAATGCCGACTTAAGTACAAGAAGGCTGACTCTTCTTACTGTCTATGATTTGAACCTTTCCTGTGACACTAGTTATAGATTCCGAAGCTTCACTCCAGGTTTACTGTATCTCCTGGACCTTCTTATTGACGATGAAACACAGAAACTGCATCGGAATTAAATAGAAAAGGCACACTGCCGACTTAAGTACAAGAAGAAAGAAACTTCTTACTGTCTATGTTTTGAACCATTATTGTGACTCTAGTTATAGATTCCGATGCTTCACTCCAGGTGTACTGTATCCCTGAGACCTACTTATTGACGATGAAACACAGAAATTGCATCGGAATTAAATACAAAAGGCACAAAGCCGACCTTACGACCAGAAGACTGACTCTTCTTACTGACTATGTTTGGAACCATTCCTGTGACACTAGTTATAGATTCCGATGCTTCACTTCATGTTTACTGTATCTCTCTGACCCTCTTATCGACGATGAAACACAGACATTGCATCGGAATTAAATACAAAAGGCACAATGCCGACTTAAGTACAAGAAGACTGACTCTTCTTACTGTATATGTTTGAACCATTCCTGTGACACTAGTTATAGATTCCGATGCTTCACTTCAGGTTTACTGTATCCCTCTGACCTTCTTATTGACGGTGAAACACAGAAATTGCATCGGAATTAAATACGAAAGGCACAGTGCCGACTTAAGTACAAGAAGACTGACTCTTCTTACTGACTATGTTTTGAACCATTCCTGTGATACTAGTTATAGATTCCGATGCTTCACTTGAGGTTTACTGTATCCATCTGACCCTCTTATTGATGATGAAACACAGAAATTGCATCGGAATTAAATAGAAAAGGCACAATGACAACTTAAGTACAAGAAGACTGGCTCTTCTTACTGTCTATGGTTTGAACCAATCCTGTGACACTAGTTGTAGATTCCGATGGATCACTTCAGGCTTACTGTATCCCTTGGACCTTCTTATTGACGATGAAACACAGAAATTGCATCGGAATTAAATACAAAAGGCACAATGCCGACTTAAGTACAAGAACACTGACTCTTGCTACTGTCTATGTTGTGAACCATTCCTGTGGCACTAGTTATAGATTCCGACGCTTCACTTCAGGTTAACTGTATCCCATGTACCTTCTTATTGACGATGAAACACAGAAATTGCATCGGAATTAAATACAAAAGGCACAATGCCGACTGAAGTACATGAAGACCGACTCTTCTTATTGACAATGATTTAAACCATTCCTGTGATACTAGTTACAGATTCCGATGCTTCACTTCAAGTTTACTGTATCCCTTGGACCTTCTTATTGACGATGAAACACAGAAATTGCATCGGAATTAAATACAAAAGGCACAATGCCGACTTAAGTACAAGAAGACTGACTCTTCTTACTGTCTATGATTTGAACCATTCCTGTGACACTAGTTATAGATTCCGATCCTTCACTCCAGGTTTACTATATCCCTTGGACCTCCTTATTGACGATGAAACATAGAAATTGCATCGGAATCAAATACAAAAGGCACAATGCCGACTTAAGGACAAGACGACTGTCTCTTCTTACTGACTATGTTTTGAACCATTCCTCTGACACTAGTTACAGATTCCGATGCTTCACTTCAGGTTTACTGTATCCCTCTGACCTTCTTATTGACGATGAAACCTAGAAATAGCATCGGAATTAAATACAAAAGGCTCAATGCTGACTTAAGTACAAGAAGACTGACTCTTCTTAATGACTATGTTTTGAACCATTCCATTGACACTAGTTACAGATTCCGATGCTTCACTCCAGGTTTACTGTATCCCTTGGACCTTCTTATTGACGATGAAACACAGAAATTGCATCGGAATTAAATAGAAAAGGCCGAATGCCGACTTAAGTACAAGAAGACTGACTCTTCTTACTGACTATGTTTTGAACCATTCCTGTGACACTAGTTATAGATTCCGATGCTTCACTTCAGGTTTACTGTATCCCTTGGACCTTCTTATTGACGATGAAACACAGAAATTGCATCGGAATTAAATACAAAAGGCAAAATGCCGACTTAAGTACACGAAGACTGACTCTTCTTATTGTCTATTCTTTTAACCATTCCTGTGACACTAGTTATAGATTCCGATGCTACACTCCAGGTTTACTGTATCCCTCTGACCTTCTTATTGACGATGAAACACAGAAATTGCATCGGAATTAAATAGAAAAGGCACAATGCCGACTTAAGTACAAGAAGGCTGACTCTTCTTACTGTCTATGATTTGAACCTTTCCTGTGACACTAGTTATAGATTCCGAAGCTTCACTCCAGGTTTACTGTATCTCCTGGACCTTCTTATTGACGATGAAACACAGAAACTGCATCGGAATTAAATAGAAAAGGCACACTGCCGACTTAAGTACAAGAAGAAAGAAACTTCTTACTGTCTATGTTTTGAACCATTATTGTGACTCTAGTTATAGATTCCGATGCTTCACTCCAGGTGTACTGTATCCCTGAGACCTACTTATTGACGATGAAACACAGAAATTGCATCGGAATTAAATACAAAAGGCACAAAGCCGACCTTACGACCAGAAGACTGACTCTTCTTACTGACTATGTTTGGAACCATTCCTGTGACACTAGTTATAGATTCCGATGCTTCACTTCATGTTTACTGTATCTCTCTGACCCTCTTATCGACGATGAAACACAGACATTGCATCGGAATTAAATACAAAAGGCACAATGCCGACTTAAGTACAAGAAGACTGACTCTTCTTACTGTATATGTTTGAACCATTCCTGTGACACTAGTTATAGATTCCGATGCTTCACTTCAGGTTTACTGTATCCCTCTGACCTTCTTATTGACGGTGAAACACAGAAATTGCATCGGAATTAAATACGAAAGGCACAGTGCCGACTTAAGTACAAGAAGACTGACTCTTCTTACTGACTATGTTTTGAACCATTCCTGTGATACTAGTTATAGATTCCGATGCTTCACTTGAGGTTTACTGTATCCATCTGACCCTCTTATTGATGATGAAACACAGAAATTGCATCGGAATTAAATAGAAAAGGCACAATGACAACTTAAGTACAAGAAGACTGGCTCTTCTTACTGTCTATGGTTTGAACCAATCCTGTGACACTAGTTGTAGATTCCGATGGATCACTTCAGGCTTACTGTATCCCTTGGACCTTCTTATTGACGATGAAACACAGAAATTGCATCGGAATTAAATACAAAAGGCACAATGCCGACTTAAGTACAAGAACACTGACTCTTGCTACTGTCTATGTTGTGAACCATTCCTGTGGCACTAGTTATAGATTCCGACGCTTCACTTCAGGTTAACTGTATCCCATGTACCTTCTTATTGACGATGAAACACAGAAATTGCATCGGAATTAAATACAAAAGGCACAATGCCGACTGAAGTACATGAAGACCGACTCTTCTTATTGACAATGATTTAAACCATTCCTGTGATACTAGTTACAGATTCCGATGCTTCACTTCAAGTTTACTGTATCCCTTGGACCTTCTTATTGACGATGAAACACAGAAATTGCATCGGAATTAAATACAAAAGGCACAATGCCGACTTAAGTACAAGAAGACTGACTCTTCTTACTGTCTATGATTTGAACCATTCCTGTGACACTAGTTATAGATTCCGATCCTTCACTCCAGGTTTACTATATCCCTTGGACCTCCTTATTGACGATGAAACATAGAAATTGCATCGGAATCAAATACAAAAGGCACAATGCCGACTTAAGGACAAGACGACTGTCTCTTCTTACTGACTATGTTTTGAACCATTCCTCTGACACTAGTTACAGATTCCGATGCTTCACTTCAGGTTTACTGTATCCCTCTGACCTTCTTATTGACGATGAAACCTAGAAATAGCATCGGAATTAAATACAAAAGGCTCAATGCTGACTTAAGTACAAGAAGACTGACTCTTCTTAATGACTATGTTTTGAACCATTCCATTGACACTAGTTACAGATTCCGATGCTTCACTCCAGGTTTACTGTATCCCTTGGACCTTCTTATTGACGATGAAACACAGAAATTGCATCGGAATTAAATAGAAAAGGCCGAATGCCGACTTAAGTACAAGAAGACTGACTCTTCTTACTGACTATGTTTTGAACCATTCCTGTGACACTAGTTATAGATTCCGATGCTTCACTTCAGGTTTACTGTATCCCTTGGACCTTCTTATTGACGATGAAACACAGAAATTGCATCGGAATTAAATACAAAAGGCAAAATGCCGACTTAAGTACACGAAGACTGACTCTTCTTATTGTCTATTCTTTTAACCATTCCTGTGACACTAGTTATAGATTCCGATGCTACACTCCAGGTTTACTGTATCCCTCTGACCTTCTTATTGACGATGAAACACAGAAATTGCATCGGAATTAAATAGAAAAGGCACAATGCCGACTTAAGTACAAGAAGGCTGACTCTTCTTACTGTCTATGATTTGAACCTTTCCTGTGACACTAGTTATAGATTCCGAAGCTTCACTCCAGGTTTACTGTATCTCCTGGACCTTCTTATTGACGATGAAACACAGAAACTGCATCGGAATTAAATAGAAAAGGCACAATGCCGACTTAAGTACAAGAAGAAAGAAACTTCTTACTGTCTATATTTTGAACCATTATTGTGACTCTAGTTATAGATTCCGATGCTTCACTCCAGGTTAACAGTATCCCTTAGACCTACTTATTGACGATGAAACACAGAAATTGCATCGTAATTAAATACAAAAGGCCCAAACCCGACTTTACGACCAGAAGACTGACTCTTCTTACCGACTATGTTTTGAACCATTCCTGTGACACTAGTTATAGATTCCGATGCTTCACTTCATGTTTACTGTATCCCTCTGACCCTCTTATCGACGATGAAACACAGACATTGCATCGGAATTAAATACAAAAGGCACAATGCCGACTTAAGTACAAGAAGACTGACTCTTCTTACTGTATATGTTTGAACCATTCCTGTGACACTAGTTATAGATTCCGATGCTTCACTTCAGGTTTACTGTATCCCTCTGACCTTCTTATTGACGGTGAAACACAGAAATTGCATCGGAATTAAATACGAAAGGCACAATGCCGACTTAAGTACAAGAAGACTGACTCTTCTTACTGACTATGGTTTGAACCATTCCTGTGATACTAGTTATAGATTCCGATGCTTCACTTGAGGTTTACTGTATCCCTCTGACCCTCTTATTGATGATGAAACACAGAAATTGCATCGGAATTAAATAGAAAAGGCACAATGACAACTTAAGTACAAGAAGACTGGCTCTTCTTACTGTCTATGGTTTGAACCAATCCTGTGACACTAGTTGTAGATTCCGATGGATCACTTCAGGTTAACTGTATCCCATGTACCTTCTTATTGACGATGAAACACAGAAATTGCATCGGAATTAAATACAAAAGGCACAATGCCGACTGAAGTACATGAAGACCGACTCTTCTTATTGACAATGATTTGAACCATTCCTGTGATACTAGTTATAGATTCCGATGCTTCACTTCAAGTTTACTGTATCCCTTGGACCTTCTTATTGACGATGAAACACAGAAATTGCATCGGAATTAAATACAAAAGGCACAATGCCGACTTAAGTACAAGAAGACTGACTCTTCTTACTGTCTATGATTTGAACCATTCCTGTGACACTAGTTATAGATTCCGATCCTTCACTCCAGGTTTACTATATCCCTTGGACCTCCTTATTGACGATGAAACATAGAAATTGCATCGGAATCAAATACAAAAGGCACAATGCCGACTTAAGGACAAGACGACTGTCTCTTCTTACTGACTATGTTTTGAACCATTCCTCTGACACTAGTTACAGATTCCGATGCTTCACTTCAGGTTTACTGTATCCCTCTGACCTTCTTATTGACGATGAAACCTAGAAATAGCATCGGAATTAAATAGAAAAGGCCGAATGCCGACTTAAGTACAAGAAGACTGACTCTTCTTACTGACTATGTTTTGAACCATTCCTGTGACACTAGTCATAGATTCCGATGCTTCACTTCAGGTTTACTGTATCCCTTGGACCTTCTTATTGACGATGAAACACAGAAATTGCATCGGAATTAAATACAAAAGGCAAAATGCCGACTTAAGTACACGAAGACTGACTCTTCTTATTGTCTATTCTTTTAACCATTCCTGTGACACTAGTTATAGATTCCGATGCTACACTCCAGGTTTACTGTATCCCTCTGACCTTCTTATTGACGATGAAACACAGAAATTGCATCGGAATTAAATAGAAAAGGCACAATGCCGACTTAAGTACAAGAAGGCTGACTCTTCTTACTGTCTATGATTTGAACCTTTCCTGTGACACTAGTTATAGATTCCGAAGCTTCACTCCAGGTTTACTGTATCTCCTGGACCTTCTTATTGACGATGAAACACAGAAACTGCATCGGAATTAAATAGAAAAGGCACACTGCCGACTTAAGTACAAGAAGAAAGAAACTTCTTACTGTCTATGTTTTGAACCATTATTGTGACTCTAGTTATAGATTCCGATGCTTCACTCCAGGTGTACTGTATCCCTGAGACCTACTTATTGACGATGAAACACAGAAATTGCATCGGAATTAAATACAAAAGGCACAAAGCCGACCTTACGACCAGAAGACTGACTCTTCTTACTGACTATGTTTGGAACCATTCCTGTGACACTAGTTATAGATTCCGATGCTTCACTTCATGTTTACTGTATCTCTCTGACCCTCTTATCGACGATGAAACACAGACATTGCATCGGAATTAAATACAAAAGGCACAATGCCGACTTAAGTACAAGAAGACTGACTCTTCTTACTGTATATGTTTGAACCATTCCTGTGACACTAGTTATAGATTCCGATGCTTCACTTCAGGTTTACTGTATCCCTCTGACCTTCTTATTGACGGTGAAACACAGAAATTGCATCGGAATTAAATACGAAAGGCACAGTGCCGACTTAAGTACAAGAAGACTGACTCTTCTTACTGACTATGTTTTGAACCATTCCTGTGATACTAGTTATAGATTCCGATGCTTCACTTGAGGTTTACTGTATCCATCTGACCCTCTTATTGATGATGAAACACAGAAATTGCATCGGAATTAAATAGAAAAGGCACAATGACAACTTAAGTACAAGAAGACTGGCTCTTCTTACTGTCTATGGTTTGAACCAATCCTGTGACACTAGTTGTAGATTCCGATGGATCACTTCAGGCTTACTGTATCCCTTGGACCTTCTTATTGACGATGAAACACAGAAATTGCATCGGAATTAAATACAAAAGGCACAATGCCGACTTAAGTACAAGAACACTGACTCTTGCTACTGTCTATGTTGTGAACCATTCCTGTGGCACTAGTTATAGATTCCGACGCTTCACTTCAGGTTAACTGTATCCCATGTACCTTCTTATTGACGATGAAACACAGAAATTGCATCGGAATTAAATACAAAAGGCACAATGCCGACTGAAGTACATGAAGACCGACTCTTCTTATTGACAATGATTTAAACCATTCCTGTGATACTAGTTACAGATTCCGATGCTTCACTTCAAGTTTACTGTATCCCTTGGACCTTCTTATTGACGATGAAACACAGAAATTGCATCGGAATTAAATACAAAAGGCACAATGCCGACTTAAGTACAAGAAGACTGACTCTTCTTACTGTCTATGATTTGAACCATTCCTGTGACACTAGTTATAGATTCCGATCCTTCACTCCAGGTTTACTATATCCCTTGGACCTCCTTATTGACGATGAAACATAGAAATTGCATCGGAATCAAATACAAAAGGCACAATGCCGACTTAAGGACAAGACGACTGTCTCTTCTTACTGACTATGTTTTGAACCATTCCTCTGACACTAGTTACAGATTCCGATGCTTCACTTCAGGTTTACTGTATCCCTCTGACCTTCTTATTGACGATGAAACCTAGAAATAGCATCGGAATTAAATACAAAAGGCTCAATGCTGACTTAAGTACAAGAAGACTGACTCTTCTTAATGACTATGTTTTGAACCATTCCATTGACACTAGTTACAGATTCCGATGCTTCACTCCAGGTTTACTGTATCCCTTGGACCTTCTTATTGACGATGAAACACAGAAATTGCATCGGAATTAAATAGAAAAGGCCGAATGCCGACTTAAGTACAAGAAGACTGACTCTTCTTACTGACTATGTTTTGAACCATTCCTGTGACACTAGTTATAGATTCCGATGCTTCACTTCAGGTTTACTGTATCCCTTGGACCTTCTTATTGACGATGAAACACAGAAATTGCATCGGAATTAAATACAAAAGGCAAAATGCCGACTTAAGTACACGAAGACTGACTCTTCTTATTGTCTATTCTTTTAACCATTCCTGTGACACTAGTTATAGATTCCGATGCTACACTCCAGGTTTACTGTATCCCTCTGACCTTCTTATTGACGATGAAACACAGAAATTGCATCGGAATTAAATAGAAAAGGCACAATGCCGACTTAAGTACAAGAAGGCTGACTCTTCTTACTGTCTATGATTTGAACCTTTCCTGTGACACTAGTTATAGATTCCGAAGCTTCACTCCAGGTTTACTGTATCTCCTGGACCTTCTTATTGACGATGAAACACAGAAACTGCATCGGAATTAAATAGAAAAGGCACAATGCCGACTTAAGTACAAGAAGAAAGAAACTTCTTACTGTCTATATTTTGAACCATTATTGTGACTCTAGTTATAGATTCCGATGCTTCACTCCAGGTGTACTGTATCCCTGAGACCTACTTATTGACGATGAAACACAGAAATTGCATCGGAATTAAATGCAAAAGGCACAAAGCCGACTTTACGACCAGAAGACTGACTCTTCTTACTGACTATGTTTGGAACCATTCCTGTGACACTAGTTATAGATTCCGATGCTTCACTTCATGTTTACTGTATCTCTCTGACCCTCTTACCGACGATGAAACACAGACATTGCATCGGAATTAAATACAAAAGGCACAATGCCGACTTAAGTACAAGAAGACTGACTCTTCTTACTGACTATGTTTTGAACCATTCCTCTGACACTAGTTACAGATTCCGATGCTTCACTTCAGGTTAACTGTATCCCTCTGACCTTCTTATTGACGATGAAACTCAGAAATAGCATCGGAATTAAATACAAAAGGCTCAATGCTGACTTAAGTACAAGAAGACTGACTCTTCTTAATGACTATGTTTTGAACCATTCCATTGACACTAGTTACAGATTCCGATGCTTCACTCCAGGTTTACTGTATCCCTTGGACCTTCTTATTGACGATGAAACACAGAAATTGCATCGGAATTAAATAGAAAAGGCCGAATGCCGACTTAAGTACAAGAAGACTGACTCTTCTTACTGACTATGTTTTGAACCATTCCTGTGACACTAGTTATAGATTCCGATGCTTCACTTCAGGTTTACTGTATCCCTTGGACCTTCTTATTGACGATGAAACACAGAAATTGCATCGGAATTAAATACAAAAGGCAAAATGCCGACTTAAGTACACGAAGACTGACTCTTCTTATTGTCTATTCTTTTAACCATTCCTGTGACACTAGTTATAGATTCCGATGCTACACTCCAGGTTTACTGTATCCCTCTGACCTTCTTATTGACGATGAAACACAGAAATTGCATCGGAATTAAATAGAAAAGGCACAATGCCGACTTAAGTACAAGAAGGCTGACTCTTCTTACTGTCTATGATTTGAACCTTTCCTGTGACACTAGTTATAGATTCCGAAGCTTCACTACAGGTTTACTGTATCTCCTGGACCTTCTTATTGACGATGAAACACAGAAACTGCATCGGAATTAAATAGAAAAGGCACAATGCCGACTTAAGTACAAGAAGAAAGAAACTTCTTACTGTCTATGTTTTGAACCATTATTGTGACTCTAGTTATAGATTCCGATGCTTCACTCCAGGTGTACTGTATCCCTGAGACCTACTTATTGACGATGAAACACAGAAATTGCATCGGAATTAAATACAAAAGGCACAAAGCCGACTTTACGACCAGAAGACTGACTCTTCTCACTGACTATGTTTGGAACCATTCCTGTGACACTAGTTATAGATTCCGATGCTTCACTTCATGTTTACTGTATCTCTCTGACCCTCTTATCGACGATGAAACACAGACATTGCATCGGAATTAAATACAAAAGGCACAATGCCGACTTAAGTACAAGAAGACTGACTCTTCTTACTGTATATGTTTGAACCATTCCTGTGACACTAGTTATAGATTCCGATGCTTCACTTCAGGTTTACTGTATCCCTCTGACCTTCTTATTCACGGTGAAACACAGAAATTGCATCGGAATTAAATACGAAAGGCACAATGCCGACTTAAGTACAAGAAGACTGACTCTTCTTACTGACTATGTTTTGAACAATTCCTGTGATACTAGTTATAGATTCCGATGCTTCACTTGAGGTTTACTGTATCCCTCTGACCCTCTTATTGATGATGAAACACAGAAATTGCATCGGAATTAAATAGAAAAGGCACAATGACAACTTAAGTACAAGAAGACTGGCTCTTCTTACTGTCTATGGGATGAACCAATCCTGTGACACTAGTTGTAGATTCCGATGGATCACTTCAGGCTTACTGTATCCCTTGGACCTTCTTATTGACGATGAAACACAGAAATTGCATCGGAATTAAATACAAAAGGCACAATGCCGACTTAAGTACAAGAACACTGACTCTTGCTACTGTCTATGTTGTGAACCATTCCTGTGGCACTAGTTATAGATTCCGACGCTTCACTTCAGGTTAACTGTATCCCATGTACCTTCTTATTGACGATGAAACACAGAAATTGCATCGGAATTAAATACAAAAGGCACAATGCCGATTGAAGTACATGAAGACCGACTCTTCTTATTGACAATGATTTGAACCATTCCTGTGATACTAGTTATAGATTCCGATGCTTCACTTCAAGTTTACTGTATCCCTTGGACCTTCTTATTGACGATGAAACACAGAAATTGCATCGGAATTAAATACAAAAGGCACAATGCCGACTTAAGTACAAGAAGACTGACTCTTCTTACTGTCTATGATTTGAACCATTCCTGTGACACTAGTTATAGATTCCGATCCTTCACTCCAGGTTTACTATATCCCTTGGACCTCCTTATAGACGATGAAACATAGAAATTGCATCGGAATCAAATACAAAAGGCACAATGCCGACTTAAGGACAAGACGACTGTCTCTTCTTACTGACTATGTTTTGAACCATTCCTCTGACACTAGTTACAGATTCCGATGCTTCACTTCAGGTTTACTGTATCCCTCTGACCTTCTTATTGACGATGAAACTCAGAAATAGCATCGGAATTAAATACAAAAGGCTCAATGCTGACTTAAGTACAAGATGACTGACTCTTCTTAATGACTATGTTTTGAACCATTCCATTGACACTAGTTACAGATTCCGATGCTTCACTCCAGGTTTACTGTATCCCTTGGACCTTCTTATTGACGATGAAACACAGAAATTGCATCGGAATTAAATAGAAAAGGCCGAATGCCGACTTAAGTACAAGAAGACTGACTCTTCTTACTGACTATGTTTTGAACCATTCCTGTGACACTAGTTATAGATTCCGATGCTTCACTTCAGGTTTACTGTATCCCTTGGACCTTCTTATTGACGATGAAACACAGAAATTGCATCGGAATTAAATACAAAAGTCAAAATGCCGACTTAAGTACACGAAGACTGACTCTTCTTATTGTCTATTCTTTTAACCATTCCTGTGACACTAGTTATAGATTCCGATGCTACACTCCAGGTTTACTGTATCCCTCTGACCTTCTTATTGACGATGAAACACAGAAATTGCATCGGAATTAAATAGAAAATGCAAAATGCCGACTTAAGTACAAGAAGGCTGACTCTTCTTACTGTCTATGATTTGAACCTTTCCTGTGACACTAGTTATAGATTCCGAAGCTTCACTCCAGGTTTACTGTATCTCCTGGACCTTCTTATTGACGATGAAACACAGAAACTGCATCGGAATTAAATAGAAAAGGCACAATGCCGACTTAAGTACAAGAAGAAAGAAACTTCTTACTGTCTATGTTTTGAACCATTATTGTGACTCTAGTTATAGATTCCGATGCTTCACTCCAGGTGTACTGTATCCCTGAGACCTACTTATTGACGATGAAACACAGAAATTGCATCGGAATTAAATACAAAAGGCACAAAGCCGACTTTACGACCAGAAGACTGACTCTTCTTACTGACTATGTTTGGAACCATTCCTGTGACACTAGTTATAGATTCCGATGCTTCACTTCATGTTTACTGTATCTCTCTGACCCTCTTATCGACGATGAAACACAGACATTGCATCGGAATTAAATACAAAAGGCACAATGCCGACTTAAGTACAAGAAGACTGACTCTTCTTACTGTATATGTTTGAACCATTCCTGTGACACTAGTTATAGATTCCGATGCTTCACTTCAGGTTTACTGTATCCCTCTGACCTTCTTATTGACGGTGAAACACAGAAATTGCATCGGAATTAAATACGAAAGGCACAATGCCGACTTAAGTACAAGAAGACTGACTCTTCTTACTGACTATGTTTTGAAGCATTCCTGTGATACTAGTTATAGATTCCGATGCTTCACTTGAGGTTTACTGTATCCCTCTGACCCTCTTATTGATGATGAAACACAGAAATTGCATCGGAATTAAATAGAAAAGGCACAATGACAACTTAAGTACAAGAAGACTGGCTCTTCTTACTGTCTATGGTTTGAACCAATCCTGTGACACTAGTTGTAGATTCCGATGGATCACTTCAGGCTTACTGTATCCCTTGGACCTTCTTATTGACGATGAAACACAGAAATTGCATCGGAATTAAATACAAAAGGCACAATGCCGACTGAAGTACATGAAGACCGACTCTTCTTATTGACAATGATTTGAACCATTCCTGTGATACTTGTTATAGATTCCGATGCTTCACTTCAAGTTTACTGTATCCCTTGGACCTTCTTATTGACGATGAAACACAGAAATTGCATCGGAATTAAATACAAAAGGCACAATGCCGAATTAAGTACAAGAAGACTGTCTATGATTTGAACCATTCCTGTGACACCAGTTATAGATTCCGATCCTTCACTCCAGGTTTACTATATCCCTTGGACCTCCTTATTGACGATGAAACATAGAAATTGCATCGGAATCAAATACAAAAGGCACAATGCCGACTTAAGTACAAGAAGACTGACTCTTCTTACTGACTATGTTTTGAACCATTCCTGTGACACTAGTTATAGATTCCGATGCTTCACTTCAGGTTTACTGTATCCCTTGGACCTTCTTATTGACGATGAAACACAGAAATTGCATCGGAATTAAATACAAAAGGCAAAATGCCGACTTAAGTACACGAAGACTGACTCTTCTTATTGTCTATTCTTTTAACCATTCCTGTGACACTAGTTATAGATTCCGATGCTACACTCCAGGTTTACTGTATCCCTCTGACCTTCTTATTGACGATGAAACACAGAAATTGCATCGGAATTAAATAGAAAAGGCACAATGCCGACTTAAGTACAAGAAGGCTGACTCTTCTTACTGTCTATGATTTGAACCTTTCCTGTGACACTAGTTATAGATTCCGAAGCTTCACTCCAGGTTTACTGTATCTCCTGGACCTTCTTATTGACGATGAAACACAGAAACTGCATCGGAATTAAATAGAAAAGGCACAATGCCGACTTAAGTACAAGAAGAAAGAAACTTCTTACTGTCTATGTTTTGAACCATTATTGTGACTCTAGTTATAGATTCCGATGCTTCACTCCAGGTGTACTGTATACCTGAGACCTACTTATTGACGATGAAACACAGAAATTGCATTGGAATTAAATACAAAAGGCACAAAGCCGACTTTACGACCAGAAGACTGACTCTTCTTACTGACTATGTTTGGAACCATTCCTGTGACACTAGTTATAGATTCCGATGCTTCACTTCATGTTTACTGTATCTCTCTGACCCTCTTATTGACGATGAAACACAGAAATTGCATCGGAATTAAATACAAAAGGTACAATGCCGACTTAAGTACAAGAAGACTGACTCTTCTTACTGTATATGTTTGAACCATTCCTGTGACACTAGTTATAGATTCCGATGCTTCACTTCAGGTATACTGTATCCCTCTGACCTTCTTATCGACGGTGAAACTCAGAAATTGCATCGGAATTAAATACGAAAGGCACAATGCCGACTTAAGTACAAGAAGACTGACTCTTCTTACTGACTATGTTTTGAACCATTCCTGTGACACTAGTTATAGATTCCGATGCTTCACTTGAGGTTTACTGTATCCCTCTGACCCTCTTATTGACGATGAAACACAGAAAATGCATCGGAATTAAATAGCAAAGGCACAATGCCGACTTAAGTACAAGAAGACTGACTCTTCTTACTGTCTATGTTTTGAACCAATCCTGTGACACTAGTTGTAGATTCCGATGCTTCACTTCAGGTTTACTGTATCCCTTGGACCTACTTATTGACGATGAAACACAGAAATTGCATCGGAATTAAATACAAAAGGCACAATGCCGACCTAAGTACAAGAACACTGACTCATGCTACTGTCTATGTTTTGAACCATTCCTGTGTGACTAGTTATAGATTCCGACGCTTCACTTCACGTTAACTGTATCCCTTGTACCTTCTTATTGACGATGAAACACAGACATTGCATCGGAATTAAATACAAAAGGCTCAATGCCGACTTAAGTACAAGATGAGTGACTCTTCTTAATGACTATGTTTTGAACCATTCCATTGACACTAGTTACAGATTCCGATGCTTCACTCCAGGTTTACTGTATCCCTTGGACCTTCTTATTGACGATGAAACACAGAAATTGCATCGGAATTGAATAGAATAGGCCGAATGCCGACTTAAGTACAAGAAGACTGACTCTTCTTACTGACTATGTTTTGAACCATTCCTGTGACACTAGTTATAGATTCCGATGCTACACTCCAGGTTTACTGTATCCCTCTGACCTTCTTATTGACGATGAAACACAGAAATTGCATCGGAATGAAATAGTAATGGCACAATGCCGACTTAGGTACAAGAAGGCTGACTCTTCTTACTGATTATAGTTTGAACCATTCCTGTGACACTAGTTATAGATTCCGATGCTTTACTTCAGGTTTACTGTATACCTTGGACCTTCTTATTGACGATGAAACACAGAAATTGCATCGGAATTAAATACAAAAGGCACAATGCCAACTTAAGGACAAGAAGACTGACTCTTCTTACTGACTTTGTTTTGAACCATTCCTGTGACACTAGTTATAGATTCCGATGCTTCACTCCAGGTTTACTGTATCCCTTGGACTTTGTTATTGACGATGAAACACAGAAATTGAATCTGAATTAAATAGAAAAGGAACAATGCCGACTTAAGTACAAGAAGACTGACTCTTCGTACTGTCTATGGTTTGAACCATTCCTGTGACACTAGTTATAGATTCCGATGCTTCACTTCAGGTTTACTGTTTCCCTTGGACCTTCTTATTCACGATGAAACACAGAAATTGCATCGGAATTAAATACAAAAGGCACAATGCCGACCTAAGTACAAGAACAGTGACTCATGCTACTGTCTATGTTTTGAACCATTCCTGTGGCACTAGTTATAGATTCCGACGCTTCACTTCACGTTAACTGTATCCCTTGTACCTTCTTATTGACGATGAAACACAGACATTGCATCGGAATTAAATACAAAAGGCTCAATACCGACTTAAGTACAAGAAGACTGACTCTTCTTAATGACTATGTTTTGAACCATTCCATTGACACTAGTTACAGATTCCGATGCTTCACTCCAGGTTTACTGTATCCCTTGGACCTTCTTATTGACGATGAAACACAGAAATTGCATCGGAATTAAATAGAAAAGGCCGAATGCCGACTTAAGTACAAGAAGACTGACCCTTCTTACTGACTATGTTTTGAACCATTCCTGTGACACTAGTTATAGATTCCGATGCTTCACTTCAGGTTTACTGTATCCCTTGGACCTTCTTATTGACGATGAAACACAGAAATTGCATCGGAATTAAATACAAAAGGCAAAATGCCGACTTAAGTACACGAAGACTGACTCTTCTTATTGTCTATGCTTTGAACCATTCCTGTGACACTAGTTATAGATTCCGATGCTACACTCCAGGTTTACTGTACCCCTCTGACCTTCTTATTGACGATGAAACACAGAAATTGCATCGGAATTAAATAGAAAATGCACAATGCCGACTTAAGTACAAGAAGGCTGACTCTTCTTACTGTCTATGATTTGAACCTTTCCTGTGACACTAGTTATAGATTCCGATGCTTCACTCCAGGTTTACTGTATCCCTTGGACCTTCTTATTGACGATGAAACACAGAAACTGCATCGGAATTAAATAGAAAAGGCACAATGCCGACCTAAGTACAAGAAGACTGACTCTTCTTACTGATTATAGTTTGAACCATTCCTGTGACACTAGTTATAGATTCCGATGCTTTACTTCAGGTTTACTGTATACCTTGGACCTTCTTATTGACGATGAAACACAGAAATTGCATCGGAATTAAATACAAAAGGCACAATGCCGACTTAAGTACAAGAAGACTGACTCTTCCTACTGTCTATGTTTTGAACCATTCCTGTGACACTAGTTGTGGATTCCGATGCTTCACTCCAGGTTTACTGTATACCTCCGTCCTTCTTATTGACGATGAAACACAGAAATTGCATCGGAATTAAATACAAAAGGCACAATGCCAACTTAAGGACAAGAAGACTGACTCTTCTTACTGACATTGTTTTGAACCATTCCTGTGACACTAGTTATAGATTCCGATGCTTCACTCCAGATTTACTGTATCCCTTGGACCTTGTTATTGACGATGAAACACAGAAATTGAATCTGAATTAAATAGAAAAGGAACAATGCCGACTTAAGTACAAGAAGACTGACTCTTCGTACTGTCTATGTTTTGAACCATTCCTGTGCCACTAGTTATAGATTCCGATGCTTCACTTCAGGTTTACTGTTTCCCTTGGACCTTCTTATTGACGATGAATCACTGAAATTGCATCGGAATTAAATACAAAAGCCACAATGCCGACTTGAGTACAGGAAGACTGACTCTTCTTACTGTCTATATTTAGAACCATTCCAGTGACACTAGTTATAGATTTTTAAGCTTCACTTCAGGTTTACTGTATACCTTGGACCTTCTTATTGACGATGAAACACAGAAATTGCTTCGGAATTAAATAGAAAAGGCACAATGCCGACTTAAGTACAAGAAGACTGACTCTTCTTACTGATTATAGTTTGTACCATTCCTGTGACACTAGTTATAGATTCCGATGCTTTACTTTAGGTTTACAGTATACCTTGGACCTTCTGATTGACGATGAAACACAGAAATTGCATCGGAATTAAATACAAAAGGCCAATGCCAACTTAAGTACAAGAAGACCTACTCTTCTTACTGTCTATGTTTTGATCCATTACTGTGACTCTAGTTATAGATTCCCGTGCTTCACTCCAGGTTTACTGTATCCCTTGGACCTACTTATTGACGATGCAACACAGAAAATGCATCAGAATTAAATACGAAAGGCACAATGGCGACTTAAGGACAAGACGTCTGGCTCTTCTGACTGACTATGTTTTGAACCAATCCTGTGACACTAGTTGTAGATTCCGATGCTTCACTTCAGGTTTACTGTATCCCTTGGACCTTCTTATTGACGATGAAACACAGAAATTGCATCGGAATTAAATACAAAAGGCACAATGCCGACTTAAGTACAAGAACACTGACTCATGCTACTGTCTATGTTTTGAACCATTCCTGTGGCACTAGTTATAAATTCCGACGCTTCACTTCACGTTAACTGTATCCCCAGTACCTTCTTATTGACGATGAAACACAGACATTGCATCGGAATTAAATACAAATGGCACAATGCCGACTTAAGTACAAGAATACTGACTCTTCTTACTGTTAACGATTTGAACCATTCCTGTGACACTAGTTATAGATTCCGATCCTTCACTCCAGGTTTACTATATCCCTTGGACCTTCTTATTGACGATGAAACATAGAAATTGCAACGGAATTAAATACAAAAGACACAATGCCGACTTAAGGACAAGACGTCTGGCTCTTCTTACTGACTATGTTTTGAAACATTCCTGTGACACTAGTTATAGATTCCGATGTTTCACTTCAGGTTTACTGTATCCCTCTGACCTTTTTATTGACGATGAAACTCAGAAATTGCATCGGAATTAAATAGAAAAGGCCGAATGGCGACTTAAGTACAAGAAGACTGACTCTTCTTACTGACTATGTTTTGAACCATTCCTGTGACACTAGTTATAGATTCCGATGCTTCACTTCAGGTTTACTGTATCCCTTGGAACTTCTTATTGACGATGAAACACAGAAATTGCATCGGAATTAAATACAAAAGGCAAAATGTCGACTTAAGTACACGAAGACTGACTCTTCTTATTGTCTATGTTTTGAACCATTCCAGTGACACTAGTTGTGGATTCCGATGCTTCACTTCAGGTTTACTGTATACCTCTGTCCTTCTTATTGACGATGAAACACAGAAATTGCATCGGAATTAAATACAAAAGGCACAATGCCAACTTAAGGACAAGAAGACTGACTCTTCTTACAGACATTGTTTTGAACCATTCCTGTGACACTAGTTATAGATTCAGATGCTTCACTCCAGGTTTACTGTATCCCTTGGACCTTGTTATTGACGGTGAAACACAGAAATTGAATCTGAATTAAATAGAAAAGGAACAATGCCGACTTAAGTACAAGAAGACTGACTCTTCGTACTGTCTATGTTTTGAACCATTCCTGTGACACTAGTTATAGATTCCGATGCTTCACTTCAGGTTTACTGTTTCCCTTGGACCTTCTTATTGACGATGAATCACTGAAATTGCATCGGAATTAAATACAAAAGCCACAATGCCGACTTAAGTACAGGAAGACTGACTCTTCTTACTGTCTATATTTAGAACCATTCCAGTGACACTAGTTATAGATTTTTAAGCTTCACTTCAGGTTTACTGTATACCTTGGACCTTCTTATTGACGATGAAACACAGAAATTGCTTCGGAATTAAATAGAAAAGGCACAATGCCGACTTAAGTACAAGAAGACTGACTCTTCTTACTGATTATAGTTTGTACCATTCCTGTGACACTAGTTATAGATTCCGATGCTTTACTTCAGGTTAACTGTATACCTTGGACCTTCTGATTGACGATGAAACACAGAAATTGCATCGGAATTAAATACAAAAGGCTCAATGCCAACTTAAGTACAAGAAGACCTACTCTTCTTACTGTCTATGTTTTGATCCATTACTGTGACTCTAGTTATAGATTCCCGTGCTTCACTCCAGGTTTACTGTATCCCTTGGACCTACTTATTGACGATGAAACACAGAAAATGCATCAGAATTAAATACGAAAGGCACAATGCCGACTTAAGTACAAGAAGACTGATTCTTCTTACTGTCTATGTTTTGAACCATTCCTGTGACACTAGTTATAGATTCCGATGCTTCACTTCAGGTTTACTGTATCCCTTGGACCTTCTTATTAACGATGAAACACAGAAATTGCATCGGAATTAAATACAAAAGGCACAATGCCGACTTAAGTACAAGAACACTGACTCATGCTACTGTCTATGTTTTGAACCATTCCTGTGGCACTAGTTATAAATTCCGACGCTTCACTTCACGTTAACTGTATCCCTTGTACCTTCTTATTGACGATGAAACACAGACATTGCATCGGAATTAAATACAAAAGGCACAATGCCGACTTAAGTACAAGAATACTGACTCTTCTTACTGTCTATGATTTGAACCATTCGTGTGACACTAGTTATAGATTCCGATCCTTCACTCCAGGTTTACTATATCCCTTGGACCTTCTTATTGACGATGAAACATAGAAATTGCAACGGAATTAAATACAAAAGGCACAATGCCGACTTAAGGACAAGACGTCTGGCTCTTCTTACTGACTATGTTTTGAACCATTCCTGTGACACTAGTTATAGATTCCGATGCTTCACTTCAGGTTTACTGTATCCCTCTGACCTTTTTATTGACGATGAAACTCAGAAATTGCACCGGAATTAAATAGAAAAGGCCGAATGGCGACTTAAGTACAAGAAGACTGACTCTTCTTACTGACTATGTTTTGAACCATTCCTGTGACACTAGTTATAGATTCCGATGCTTCACTTCAGGTTTACTGTATCCCTTGGAACTTCTTTTTGACGATGAAACACAGAAATTGCATCGGAATTAAATACAAAAGGCACAATGCCAACTTATGTACAAGAAGACCTACTCTTCTTACTGTCTATGTTTTGATCCATTACTGTGACTCTAGTTATAGATTCCCGTGCTTCACTCCAGGTTTACTGTATCCCTTGGACCTACTTATTGACGATGAAACACAGAAATTACATCGGAATTTAATACAAAAGGCACAATGGCGACTTAAGGACAAGAAGACTGAATCTTCTTACTGTATACGTTTGAAAAATTCCTGTGGCACTAGTTATAGATTCCGATGCTTCACTTCAGGTTTACTGTATCCCTCTGATCTTCTTATTGACGGTGAAACACAGAAATTGCATCGGAATTAAATACGAAAGGCACAATGCCGACTTCAGTACAAGAGGACTGACTCTTCTTACTGACTACGTTTTGAACCATTCCTGTGACACTAGTTATAGATTCCGATGCTTCACTTCATGTTTACTGTATCCCTCTGACCCTCTTATTGACGATGAAACACAGAAATTGCATCGGAATTAAATACAAAAGGCACAATGCCGACTTAAGTACAAGAAGACTGACTCTTCTTACTGTATATGTTTGAACCATTCCTGTGACACTAGTTATAGATTCCGATGCTTCACTTCAGGTTTACTGTATCCCTCTGACCTTCTTATTGACGGTGAAACACAGAAATTGCATCGGAATTAAATACGAAATGCACAATGCCGACTGAAGTACAAGAAGACGGTCTCTTCTTACTGACTATGTTTTGAACCATTCCTGAGTCACTAGTTATAGATTCCGATGCTTCACTTCAGGTTTACTGTATCCCATGTACCTTCTTATTGACGATGAAACACAGAAATTGCATCGGAATTAAATAGAAAAAGCACAATGCCGACTTAAGTACAAGAAGATTGACTCTTCTTACTGTCTATACTTTCAACCATTCCAGTGACACTAGTTATAGATTCCGATGCTTCACTTCTGATTTACTGTATCCCTTGGACCTTCTTATTGACGATGAAACACAGAAATTGCATCGGAATTAAATATAAAAGGCACAATGCCGACTTAAGTACAAGAAGACCGACCCTTCTTACTGTCTATCTTTTGAACCATTATTGTGACTCTAGTTATAGATTCCGATGCTTCACTCCAGGTTTACTGTATCCCTTAGAGCTACTTATTGACGATGAAACACAGATATTGCATCGGAATTAAATACAAAAGGCACAAAGCCTTCTTTACGACCAGAAGACTGACTCTTCTCACTGACTATGTTTTGAACCATTCCTGTGACCCTAGTTATAGATTGCGATGCTTCACTTCATGTTTACTGTATCCCTCTGACCCTCTTATTGACGATGAAACACAGAAATGGCATCGGAATTAAATACAAAATGTACAATGCCGACTTAAGTACAAGAAGATTGACTCTTCTTACTGTCTATGTTTTGAACCAATCCTGTGACACTAGTTGTAGATTCCGATGCTTCACTTCAGGTTTACTGTATCACTTGGACCTTCTTATTGACGATGAAACACAAAAATTGCATCGGAATTAAATACAAAAGGCACAAAACCGACTTAAGTACAAGAACACTGACTCTTGCTACTGTCTATGTTTTGAACCATTCCTGTGGCACTAGTTATAGATTCCGACGCTTCACTTCACGTTAACTGTATCCCTTGGACCTTCTTATTGACGATGAAACACAGAAATTGCATCGGAAATAAATAGGAAACGCACAATGTCGACTTAAGTACAAGAGGACTGACTCTTCTTACTGTCTATGTTTTGAACCATTCCTGTGACTCTAGTGATAGATTCCGATGCTTCACTCCAGGTTTACTGTATCCCTTGGAGCTTCTTATTGACGATGAAACACAGAAATTGCATCGGAATTAAATAGAAAAGGCACAATGCCGGCTTAAGTACAAAAAGACTGACTCTTCTGACTGATTATAGTTTGAACCAATCCTGTGAGACTAGTTATAGATTTCGATGCTTTACGTCAGGTTTACTGTATACCTTGGACCTTCTAATTGACGATGAAACACCGAAATTGCATCGGAATTAAATACAAAAGGCACAATGCCAACTTAAGGATAAGAAGACTGACTCTTCTTACTGACTATGTTTTGATCCATTCCCGTGACACTAGTTATAGATTCCGATGCTTCACTTCAGGTTTACTGTATCCCTTGGACGTTCGTATTGACGATGAAACACAGAAATTGCATCGGAATTAAATATAAAAGGCACAATGCCAACTTAAGGACAAGAAGACTGACTCTTCTTACTGACTATTTTTTGAACCAATCCTGTGACACTAGTTATAGATTCCGATGCATCACTCCAGATTTACTGTACCCCTTGGACCTTGTTATTGACGATGAAACACAGAAATTGCATCTGACTTAAATAGAAAAGGAACAATGCCGACTTAAGTACAAGAAGACTGACTCTTCGTAATGTCTATGTTTTGAACCATTCCTGTGACACTAGTTATAGATTCCGATGCTTCACTTCAGGTTTACTGTTTCCCTTGGAGCTTCTTATTGACGATGAATCACTGAAATTGCATTGGAATTAATTACAAAAGCCACAATGCCGACTTAAGTACAGGAAGACTGACTCTTCTTACTGTCTATATTTAGAACCATTCCAGTGACACTAGTTATAGATTCCGATGCTTCACTTCAGGTTTACTGTATCCCTTGGACCTTCTTATTGACGATGAAACACAGAAACTGCATCGGAATTAAATAGAAAAGGCACAATGCCGACTTAAGTACAAGAAGACTGACTCTTCTTAATGACTATGTTTTGAACCATTCCTGTGACACTAGTTATAGATTCCGATGCTTCACTTCAGGTTTACTGTATCCCTTGGCCCTTCTTATTGACGATGAAACACAGAAATTGCTTCGGAATTCAATAATAAAGGCACAATGCCGACTTAAGTACAAGAACACTGACTCTTCTCACTGTCTATGTTTTGAACCTTTCCTGTGACTCTAGTTATAGGTTCCGATGCTTCACTCCAGGTTTACTGTATCCCTTTGGACCTTCTTATTGACGATGAAACACAGAAATTGCCTTGGAATTAAGTAGAAAAGGCACAATGCCGACTTAAGTACAAGAAGACTGACTCTTCTTACTGATTATAGTTTGAACCATTCCTGTGACACTAGTTATGGATTCCGATGCTTTACTTCAGGTTTACTGTATAACTTGGACCGTCTTATGGACGATGAAACACCGAAATTGCATCGGAATTAAATACAAAAAGCACAATGCCGACTTAAGTACAAGAAGACTGACTCTTCCTACTGTCTATGTTTTGAACCATTCCTGTGACACTAGTTGTGGATTCCGATGCTTCACTTCAGGTTTACTGTATACCTCTGACCTTCTTATTGACGATGAAATACAGAAATTGCATCGGAATTAAATACAAAAGGCACAAAGCCAACTTAAGGACAAGAAGACTGACTCTTCTTACTGACTATGCTTTGAACCATTCCTGTGACACTAATTATAGATTCCGATGCTTCACTCCAGGTTTACGGTATCCCTTGGACCTTGTTATTGACGATGAAACACAGAAATTGCATCGGAATTAAATACAAAAGGCACAATGCCAACTTAAGGACAAGAAGACTGACTCTTCTTACTGACTTTGTTTTGAACCATTCCTGTGACACTAGTTATAGATTCCGATGCTTCACTCCAGGTTTACTGTATCCCTTGGACCTTGTTATTGACAATGAAACACAGAAATTGAATCTGAATTAAATAGAAAAGTAACAATGCCGACTTAAGTACAAGAAGACTGACTCTTCTTACTGTCTATATTTAGAACCATTCCAGTGACACTAGTTATAGATTTCTAAGCTTCACTTCAGGTTTACTGTATCCCTTGGACCTTCTTATTGACGATGAAACACAGAAATTGCATCGGAATTAAATACAAAAGGCACAATGCCGACCTAAGTACAAGAACACTGACTCATGCTACTGTCTATGTTTTGAACCATTCCTGTGGCACTAGTTATAGATTTCGACGCTTCACTTCACGTTAACTGTATCCCTTGTACCTTCTTATTGACGATGAAACACAGACATGCATCTGAATTAAATAGAAAAGGAACAATGCCGACTTAAGTACAAGAAGACTGACTCTTCGTACTGTCTGTGTTTTGAACCATTCCTGTGACACTAGTTATAGATTCCGATGCTTCACTTCAGGTTTACTGTTTCCCTTGCACCTTCTTATTGACGATGAATCACCGAAATTGCATCGGAAATAAATACAAAAGTCACAATGCCGACTTCAGTACAGGAAGACTGACTCTTCTTACTGTCTATATCTAGAACCATCCCAGTGACACTTGTTATAGATTTTGATGCTTCACTTCAGGTTTACTGTATCCCTTGGACCTTCTTATTGACGATGAAACACAGAAACGGCATCGGAATTAAATAGAAAAGGCACAATGCCGACTAAAATACAAGAGACTGGCTCTTCTTACTGATTATAGTTTGAACCATTCCTGTGACACTAGTTATAGATGCCGATGCTTTATTTCAGGTTTATTGTATACCTTGGACCTTCTTATTGACGATGAAACACAGAAATTGCATCGGAATTAAATACAAAAGGCACAATGCCAACTTATGTACAAGAAGACCTACTCTTCTTACTGTCTATGTTTTGATCCATTACTGTGACCCTAGTTATAGATTCCCGTGCTTCACTCCAGGTTTACTGTATCCCTTGGACCTACTTATTGACGATGAAACACAGAAATTGCATCGGAATTTAATACAAACGGCACAATGGCGACTTAAGTACAAGAAGACTGACTCTTCTTACTGTATATGTTTGAACCATTCCTGTGACACTAGTTATAGATTCCGATGCTTCACTTCAGGTTTACTGTATCCCTCTGACCTTCTTATTGACGGTGAAACACAGAAATTGCATCGGAATTAAATACGAAATGCACAATGCCGACTGAAGTACAAGAAGACGGTCTCTTCTTACTGACTATGTTTTGAACCATTCCTGAGTCACTAGTTATAGATTCCGATGCTTCACTTCATGTTTACTGTATCCCTCTGACCCTCTTATTGACGATGAAACACAGAAATTGCATCGGAATTAAATACAAAAGGCACAATGCCGACTTAAGTACAAGAAGACTGACTCTTCTTACTGTATATATGTTTGAACCATTTCTGTGACACTAGTTATAGATTCCGATGCATCACTCCAGGTTTACTGTATCCCTTGGACCTTGTTATTGACGATGAAACACAGAAATTGCATCTGACTTAAATAGAAAAGGAACAATGCCGACTTAAGTACAAGAAGACTGACTCTTCGTAATGTCTATGTTTTGAACCATTCCTGTGACACTAGTTATAGATTCCGATGCTTCACTTCAGGTTTACTGTTTCCCTTGGACCTTCTTATTGACGATGAAACACAGAAACTGCATCGCAATTAAATAGAAAAGGCACAATGCCGACTTAAGTACAAGAAGACTGACTCTTCTTAATGACTATGATTTGAACCATTCCTGTGACACTTGTTATAGATTCCGATGCTTCACTTCAGGTTTACTGTATCCCTTGCCCCTTCTTATTGACGATGAAACACAGAAATTGCTTCGGAATTAAATAATAAAGGCACAATGCCGACTTAAGTACAAGAACACTGACTCTTCTCACTGTCTATGTTTTGAACCTTTCCTGTGACTCTAGTTATAGGTTCCGATGCTTCACTCCAGGTTTACTGTATCCCTTGGACCGTCATATTGACGATGAAACACAGAAATTGCCTTGGAATTAAGTAGAAAAGGCACAATGCCGACTTAAGTACAAGAAGACTGACTCTTCTTACTGATTATAGTTTGAACCAGTCCTGTGACACTAGTTATAGATTCCGATGCTTTACTTCAGGTTTACTGTATAACTTGGACCGTCTTGTGGACAATGAAACACAGAAATTGCATCGGAGTTAAATACAAAAGGCACAATGCCGACTTAAGTACAAGAAGACTGACTCTTCCTACTGTCTATGTTTTGAACCATTCCTGTGACACTAGTTGTGGATTCCGATGCTTCACTTCAGGTTTACTGTATACCTCTGACCGTCTTATTGACGATGAAATACAGAAATTGCATCGGAATTAAATACAAAAGGCACAAAGCCAACTTAAGGACAAGAAGACTGACTCTTCTTACTGACTATGTTTTGAACCATTCCTGTGACACTAATTATAGATTCCGATGCTTCACTCCAGGTTTACTGTATCCCTTGGACCTTGTTATTGACGATGAAACACAGAAATTGCATCGGAATTAAATACAAAAGGCACAATGCCAACTTAAGGACAAGAAGACTGACTCTTCTTACTGACTTTGTTTTGAACCATTCCTGTGACACTAGTTATAGATTCCGATGCTTCACTCCAGATTTACTGTATCCCTTGAACCTTGTTATTGACAATGAAACACAGAAATTGAATCTGAATTAAATAGAAAAGGAACAATGCCGACTTAAGTACAAGAAGACTGACTCTTCGTACTGTCTATGTTTTGAACCATTCCTGTGACACTAGTTATAGATTCCGATGCTTCACTTCAGGTTTACTGTTTCCCTTGGACCTTCTTATTGACGATGAATCACTGAAATTGCATCGGAATTAAATACAAAAGCCACAATGCCGACTTAAGTACAGGAAGACTGACTCTTCTTACTGTCTATATTTAGAACCATTCCAGTGACACTAGTTATAGATTTTTAAGCTTCACTTCAGGTTTACTGTATCCCTTGGACCTTCTTATTGACGATGAAACACAGAAATTGCATCGGAATTAAATACAAAAGGCACAATGCCGACCTAAGTACAAGAACACTGACTCATGCTACTGTCTATGTTTTGAACCATTCCTGTGGCACTAGTTATAGATTCCGACGCTTCACTTCACGTTAACTGTATCCCTTGTACCTTCTTATTGACGATGAAACACAGACATTGCATCGGAATTAAATACAAAAGGCTCAATGCCGACTTAAGTACAAGAAGACTGACTCTTCTTAATGACTATGTTTCGAACCATTCCATTGACACTAGTTACAGATTCCGATGCTTCACTCCAGGTTTACTGTATCCCTTGGAACTTCTTATTGACGATGAAACACAGAAATTGCATCGGAATTAAATAGAAAAGGCCGAATGCCGACTTAAGTACAAGAAGACTGACTCTTCTTACTGACTATGTTTTGAACCATTCCTGTGACACTAGTTATAGATTCCGATGCTTCACTTCAGGTTTACTGTATCCCTTGGACCTTCTTATTGACGATGAAACACAGAAATTGCATCGGAATTAAATACAAAAGGCAAAATGCCGACTTAAGTACACGAAGACGGACTCTTCTTATTGTCTATGCTTTGAACCATTCCTGTGACACTAGTTATAGATTCCGATGCTACACTCCAGGTTTACTGTACCCCTCTGACCTTCTTATTGACGATGAAACACAGAAATTGCATCGGAATTAAATAGAAAAGGCACAATGCCGACTTAAGTACAAGAAGGCTGACTCTTCTTACTGTCTATGATTTGAACCTTTCCTGTGACACTAGTTATAGATTCCGATGCTTCACTCCAGGTTTACTGTATCCCTTGGACCTTCTTATTGACGATGAAACACAGAAACTGCATCGGAATTTAATAGAAAAGGCACAATGCCGACCTAAGTACAAGAAGACTGACTCTTCTTACTGATTATAGTTTGAACCATTCCTGTTACACTAGTTATAGATTCCGATGCTTTACTTCAGGTTTACTGTATACCTTGGACCTTCTTATTGACGATGAAACACAGAAATTGCATCGGAATTAAATACGAAAGGCACAATGCCGACTTAAGTACAAGAAGACTGACTCTTCCTACTGTCTATGTTTTGAACCATTCCTGTGACACTAGTTGTGGATTCCGATGCTTCACTTCAGGTTTACTGTATACCTCTGTCCTTCTTATTGACGATGAAACACAGAAATTGCATCGGAATTAAATACAAAAGGCACAATGCCAACTTAAGGACAAGAAGACGGACTCTTCTTACTGACATTGATTTGAACCATTCCTGTGACACTAGTTATAGATTCCGATGCTTCACTCCAGATTTACTGTATCCCTTGGACCTTGTAATTGACGATGAAACACAGAAATTGAATCTGAATTAAATAGAAAAGGAACAATGCCGACTTAAGTACAAGAAGACTGACTCTTCGTACTGTCTATGTTTTGAACCATTCCTGTGACACTAGTTATAGATTCCGATGCTTCACTTCAGGTTTACTGTTTCCCTTGGACCTTCTTATTGACGATGAATCACTGAAATTGCATCGGAATTAAATACAAAAGCCACAATGCCGACTTAAGTACAGGAAGACTGACTCTTCTTACTGTCTATATTTAGAACCATTCCAGTGACACTAGTTATAGATTTTTAAGCTTCACTTCAGGTTTACTGTATACCTTGGACCTTCTTATTGACGATGAAACACAGAAATTGCTTCGGAATTAAATAGAAAAGGGACAATGCCGACTTAAGTACAAGAAGACTGACTCTTCTTACTGATTATAGTTTGTACCATTCCTGTGACACTAGTTATAGATTCCGATGCTTTACTTCAGGTTTACTGTATACCTTGGACCTTCTTATTGACGATGAAACACAGAAATTGCATCGGAATTAAATACAAAAGGCTCAATGCCAACTTAAGTACAAGGAGACCGACTCTTCTTACTGTCTGTGTTTTCATCCATTACTGTGACTCTAGTTATAGATTCCCGTGCTTCACTCCAGGTTTACTGTATCCCTTGGACCTACTTATTGACGATGAAACACAGAAAATGCATCAGAATTAAATACGAAAGGCACAATGGCGACTTAAGGACAAGAATACTGAATCTTCTTACTGACTATGTTTTGAACCATTCCTGTGACACTAGTTATAGATTCCGATACTTCACTTCATGTATACTGTATCCCTGTGACCCTCTTATTGACGATGAAACACAGAAATTGCATCGGAATTAAATACAAAAGGCACAATGCCGACTTAAGTACAAGAAGACTGACTCTTCTTACTGTCTATGTTTTGAACCAATCCTGTGACACTAGTTGTAGATTCCGATGCTTCACTTCAGGTTTACTGTATCCCTCTGACCTTTTTATTGACGATGAAACTCAGAAATTGCATCGGAATTAAATAGAAAAGGCCGAATGGCGACTTAATTAAAAGAAGACTGACTCTTCTTACTGACTATGTTTTGAACCATTCCTGTGACACTAGTTATAGATTCCGATGCTTCACTTCAGGTTTACTGTATCCCTTGGAACTTCTTATTGACGATGAAACACAGAAATTGCATCGGAATTAAATACAAAAGGCAAAATGTCGACTTCAGTACACGAAGACTGACTCTTCTTAATGTCTATGTTTTGAACCATTCCTGTGACACTTGTTATAGATTCCGATGCTTTACTTCAGGTTTACTGTATATCTTGGACCTTCTTATTGACGATGAAACACAGAAATTGCATCGGAATTAAATACAAAATGCACAATGCCGACTTAAGTACAAGAAGACTGACTCTTCTTACTGACTATGTTTTGAACCATTCCTGTGACACTAGTTATAGATTCCGATGCTTCACTCCAGGTTTACTGTATCCCTTGGACCTTGTTATTGACGATGAAACACAGAAATTGCATCTGAATTAAATAGAAAAGGAACAATGCCGACTTAAGTACAAGAAGACTGACTCTTCGTACTGTCTATGTTTTGAACCATTCCTGTGACACTAGTTATAGATTCCGATGCTTTACCTCAGGTTTACTGTTTCCCTTGCACCTTCTTATTGACGATGAATCACTGAAATTGCATCGGAAATAAATACAATAGTCACAATGCCGACTTCAGTACAGGAAGACTGACTCTTCTTACTGTCTATATTTAGAACCATCCCAGTGACACTAGTTATAGATTTTGATGCTTCACTTCAGGTTTACTGTATCCCTTGGACCCTCTTATTGACGATGAAACACAGAAACGGCATCGGAATTAAATAGAAAAGGCACAATGCCGACTAAAATACAAGAGACTGACTCTTCTTACTGATTATAGTTTGAACCATTCCTGTGACACTAGTTATAGATGCCGATGCTTTACTTCAGGTTTATTGTATACCTTGGACATTCTTATTGACGATGAAACACAGAAATTGCATCGGAATGAAATACAAAAGGCACAATGCCAACTTATGTACAAGAAGACCTACTCTTCTTACTGTCTATGTTTTGATCCATTACTGTGACTCTAGTTATAGATTCCCGTGCTTCACTCCAGGTTTACTGTATCCCTTGGACCTACTTATTGACGATGAAACACAGAAATTGCATCGGAATTTAATACAAAAGGCACAATGGCGACTTAAGGACAAGAAGACTGAATCTTCTTACTGTATACGTTTGAAAAATTCCTGTGACACTAGTTATAGTTTCCGATGCTTCACTTCAGGTTTACTGTATCCCTCTGACCTTCTTATTGACGGTGAAACACAGAAATTGCATCGGAATTAAATACGAAAGGCACAATGCCGACTTCAGTACAAGAGGACTGTCTCTTCTTACTGACTACGTTTTGAACCATTCCTGTGACACTAGTTATAGATTCCAATGCTTCACTTCTTGTTTACTGTATCCCTCTGACCCTCTTATTGACGATGAAACACAGAAATTGCATCGGAATTAAATACAAAAGGCACAATGCCGACTTAAGTACAAGAAGACTGACTCTTCTTACTGTATATGTTTGAACCATTCCTGTGACACTAGTTATAGATTCCGATGCTTCACTTCAGGTTTACTGTATCCCTCTGACCTTCTTATTGACGGTGAAACACAGAAATTGCATCGGAATTAAATACGAAATGCACAATGCCGACTGAAGTACAAGAAGACGGTCTCTTCTTACTGACTATGTTTTGAACCATTCCTGAGTCACTAGTTATAGATTCCGATGCTTCACTTCAGGTTTACTGTATCCCTCTGACCTTCTTATTGACGATGAAACACAGAAATTGCATCGGAATTAAATACAAAAGGCACAATGCCGACTTAAGTAGAAGAAGATTGATTCTTCTTCCTGTCTATGTTTTGAACCAATCCTGTGACACTAGTTGTGGATTCCGATGCTTCACTCCAGCTTTACTGTATCCCTTGGACCTACTTATTGACGATGAAACACAGAAATGGCATCGGAATTAAATACAAAAGGCACAATGCCGACTTAAGTACAAGAACACTGACTCTTCCTACTGTCTATGTTTTGCACCATTCCTGTGGCACTAGTTATAGATTCCACGCTTCACTTCAGGTTGACTGTATCCCATGTACCTTCTTATTGACGATGAAACACAGAAATTGCATCGGAATTAAATACAAAAGGCACAATGCCGACTTAAGTACAAGAGGACTGACTCTTCTTACTGTCTATACTTTCAACCATTCCAGTGACACTAGTTATAGATTCCGATGCTTCACTTCTGGTTTACTGTATCCCTTGGACCTTCTTATTGACGATGAAACACAGAAATTGCATCGGAATTAAATATAAAAGGCACAATGCCGACTTAAGTACAAGAAGACCGACCCTTCTTACTGTCCATCTTTTGAACCATTATTGTGACTCTAGTTATAGATTCCGATGCTTCACTCCAGGTTTACTGTATCCCTTAGAGCTACTTATTGACGATGAAACACAGATATTGCATCGGAATTAAATACAAAAGGCACAAAGCCTTCTTTACGACCAGAAGACTGACTCTTCTCACTGACTATGTTTTGAACCATTCCTGTGACCCTAGTTATAGATTCCGATGCTTCACTTCATGTTTACTGTATCCCTCTGACCCTCTTATTGACGATGAAACACAGAAATTGCATCGGAATTAAATACAAAATGTACAATGCCGACTTAAGTACAAGAAGATTGACTCTTCTTACTGTCCATGTTTTGAACCAATCCTGTGACACTAGTTGTAGATTCCGATGCTTCACTTCTGGTTTACTGTATCACTTGGACCTTCTTATTGACGATGAAACACAGAAATTGCATCGGAATTAAATACAAAAGGCACAATGCCGACTTAAGTACAAGAACACTGACTCTTGCTACTGTCTATGTTTTGAACCATTCCTGTGGCACTAGTTATAGATTCCGACGCTTCACTTCACGTTAACTGTATCCCTTCTACCTTCTTATTGACGATGAAACACAGAAATTGCATCGGAATTAAATACAAAAGGCACAATGCCGACTTAAGTTCATGAAGACCGACTCTTCTTATTGACAATGATTTGAACCATTCCTGTGATACTAGTTATAGATTCCGATTCTTCACTTCAGGTTTACTGTATCCCTTGGACCTTCTTATTGACGATGAAACACAGAAATTGCATCGGAATTAAATACAAAAGGCACAATGCCGACTTAAGTACAAGAAGACTGATTGTTCTTACTGTTTATGATTTGAACCATTCCTGTGACACTAGTTATGGATTCCGATCCTTCACTCCAGGTTTACTATATCCCATGGACCATCTTATTGACGATGATGCATAGAAATTGCATCGGAATTAAATACAAAAGGCACATTGCCGACTTAAGGACAAGACGACTGATTCATCTTACTGACCATGTTTTGAACCATTCCTGTGACACTAGTTATGGATTCCGATGCTTCACTTCACGTTTACTGTATCCCTCTGTCCTTCTTATTGACGATGAAACTCAGAAATAGCATCGGAATTAAATACACAAGGCTCAATGCCGACTTAAGTACAAGAAGACTGACTCTTCTTAATGTCTATGTTCCGAACCATTCCATTGACACTAGTTACAGATTCCGATGCTTCGCTCCAGGTTTACTGTGTCCCTTGGACCTTCTTATTGACGATGAAACACAGAAATTGCATCGGAATTAAATAGAAAAGGCCCAATGCCGACTTAAGTACAAGAAGACTGACTCTTCTTACTGACTATGTTTTGAACCATTACTGTGACACTAGTTACTGATTCCGATGCTTCACTTCAGGTTTACTATATCCCTTGGACCTTCTTGTTGACGATGAAACACAGAAATTGCATCGGAATTATATACAAAAGGCAAAATGCCGACTTAAGTACACGAAGACTGACTCTTCTTACTGTCTATGTTTTCAACCATTCCTGTGACACTAGTTATAGATTCCGATGCTACACTCCAGGTTTACTGTATCCCTCTGACCTACTTATTGACGATGAAACACTGAAATCGCATCGGAATTAAATAGAAAAGGCACAATGCCGACTTTAGTACAAGAAGACTGACTCTTCTTACTGCCTATGATTTGAACCTTTCCTGTGACACTAGTTATAGATTCCGATGCTTCACTCCACGTTTACTGTATCCCTTGGACCTTCTTATTGACGATGAAACACAGAAATTGCATCTGAATTAAATAGAAAAGGAACAATGCCGACTTAAGTACAAGAAGACTGACTCTTCGTACTGTCTATGTATTGAACCATTCCTGTGACATTAGTTATAGATTCCGATGCTTCACTTCAGGTTTACTGTTTCCCTCGGACCTTCTTATTGACGATGAATCACTGAAATTGCATCGGAATTAAAACCAAAAGCCACAATGCCGACTTAAGTACAGGAAGACTGACTCTTCTTACTGTCTATATTTAGAACCATTCCAGTGACACTAGTTATAGATTCCGATGCTTTACTTCAGGTTTACTGTATCCCTTGGACCTTCTTATTGACTATGAAACACAGAAACTGCATCGGAATTAAATAGAAAAGGCACAATGCCGACTTAAGTACAAGAAGACTGACTCTTCTTAATGACTATGTTTTGAACCATTCCTGTGACACTAGTTATAGATTCCGATGCTTCACTTCAGGTTTACTGTATCCCTTGGACCTTCTTATTGACGATGAAACACAGAAATTGCTTCGGAATTAAATAATAAAGGCACAATGCCGACTTAAGTACAAGAAGACTGACTCTTCTCAGTGTCTATTTTTTGAACCTTTCCTGTGACTCTAGTTATAGGTTCCGATGCTTCACTCCAGGTATACTGTATCCCTTGGACCTTGTTATTGACGATGAAACACAGAAACTGCATGGGAATTAAATAGAAAAGGCACAATGCCGACTTAAGTACAAGAAGACTGACTCTTCTTATTGTCTATGTTTTGAACCATTCCTGTGACACTAGTTATAGATTCCGATGCTACACTCCAGGTTTACTGTATCCCTCTGACCTTCTTATTGACGATGAAACAGTGAAATTGCATCGGAATTGAATAGAAAAGGCACAATGAAGACTTAAGTACAAGAAGACTGAATCTTCTTACTGTCTATGATTTGAACCTTTCCTGTGACACTAGTTATAGATTCCGATGCTTCACTCCAGGTTTATTGTATCCCTTGGACCTTCTTATTGACGATGAAACACAGAAACTGCATGGGAATTAAATAGAAAAGGCACAATGCCGACTTAAGTACAAGAAGACTGACTCTTCTGACTGATTATAGTTTGAAACATTCCTGTGACACTAGTTATAGATTCCGATGCTTTAATTCAGGTTTACTGTATACCTTGGACCTTCTTATTGACGATGAAACACAGAAATTGCATCGGAATTAAATACAAAAGGCACAATGCCGACTTAAGTACAAGAAGACTGACTCTTCCTACTGTCTATGTTTTGAACCATTCCTGTGACACTAGTTGTGGATTCCGATGCTTCACTTCAGGTGTACTGTATACCTCTGACCTTCTTATTGACGATGAAACACAGAAATTGCATCGGAATTAAATAGAAAAGGCCGAATGGCGACTTAAGTACAAGAAGACTGACTCTTCTTACTGACTATGTTTTGAACCATTCCTGTGACACTAGTTATAGATTCCGATGCTTCACTTCAGGTTTACTGTATCCCTTGGAACTTCTTATTGACGATGAAACACAGAAAATGCATCGGAATTAAATACAAAAGGCAAAATGTCGACTTCAGTACACGAAGACTGACTCTTCTTATTGTCTATGTTTTGAACCATTCCTGTGACACTTGTTATAGATTCCGATGCTTTACTTCAGGTTTACTGTATATCTTGGACCTTCTTATTGACGATGAAACACAGAAATTGCATCGGAATTAAATACAAAATGCACAATGCCGACTTAAGTACAAGAAGACTGACTCTTCTTACTGACTATGTTTTGAACCATTCCTGTGACACTAGTTATAGATTTTGATGCTTCACTTCAGGTTTACTGTATCCCTTGGACCTTCTTATTGACGATGAAACACAGAAACGGCATCGGAATTAAATAGAAAAGGCACAATGCCGACTAAAATACAAGAGACTGACTCTTCTTACTGATTATAGTTTGAACCATTCCTGTGACACTAGTTATAGATGCCGATGCTTTACTTCAGGTTTATTGTATACCTTGGACCTTCTTATTGACGATGAAACACAGAAATTGCATCGGAATGAAATACAAAAGGCACAATGCCAACTTATGTACAAGAAGACCTACTCTTCTTACTGTCTATGTTTTGATCCATTACTGTGACTCTAGTTATAGATTCCCGTGCTTCACTCCAGGTTTACTGTATCCCTTGGACCTACTTATTGACGATGAAACACAGAAATTGCATCGGAATTTAATACAAAAGGCACAATGGCGACTTAAGGACAAGAAGACTGAATCTTCTTACTGTATACGTTTGAAAAATTCCTGTGACACTAGTTATAGTTTCCGATGCTTCACTTCAGGTTTACTGTATCCCTCTGATCTTCTTATTGACGGTGAAACACAGAAATTGCATCGGAATTAAATACGAAAGGCACAATGCCGACTTCAGTACAAGAGGACTGACTCTTCTTACTGACTACGTTTTGAACCATTCCTGTGACACTAGTTATAGATTCCGATGCTTCACATCATGTTTACTGTATCCCTCTGACCCTCTTATTGACGATGAAACACAGAAATTGCATCGGAATTAAATACAAAATGCACAATGCCGACTTAAGTACAAGAAGACTGACTCTTCTTACTGTATATGTTTGAACCATTCCTGTGACACTAGTTATAGATTCCGATGCTTCACTTCAGGTTTACTGTATCCCTCTGACCTCCTTATTGACGGTGAAACACAGAAATTGCATCGAAATTAAATACAAAATGTACAATGCCGACTTAAGTACAAGAAGATTGACTCTTCTTACTGTCTATGTTTTGAACCAATCCTGTGACACTAGTTGTAGATTCCGATGCTTCACTTCAGGTTTACTGTATCCCTTGGACCTACTTATTGACGATGAAACACAGAAATTGCATCGAAATTAAATACAAAATGTACAATGCCGACTTAAGTACAAGATGATTGACTCTTCTTACTGTCTACGTTTTGAACCAATCCTGTGACACTAGTTGTAGATTCCGATGCTTCACTTCAGGTTTACTGTATCACTTGGACCTTCTTATTGACGATGAAACACAGAAATTGCATCGGAATTAAATACAAAAGGCACAATGCCGACTTAAGTACAAGAACACTGACTCTTGCTACTGTCTATGTTTTGAACCATTCCTGTGGCACTAGTTATAGATTCCGACGCTTCACTTCACGTTAACTGTATCCCTTGGACCTTCTTATTGACGATGAAACACAGAAATTGCATCGGAATTAAATACAAAAGGCACAATGCCGACTTAAGTACAAGAACACTGACTCTTTCTACTGTCTATGTTTTGAACCATTCCTGTGGCACTAGTTATAGATTCCGACGCTTCACTTCACGTTAACTGTATCCCTTCTACCTTCTTATTGACGATGAAACACAGAAATTGCATCGGAATTAAATACAAAAGGCACAATGCCGACTTAAGTACATGAAGACCGACTCTTCTTATTGACAATGATTTGAACCATTCCTGTGATACTAGTTATAGATTCCGATGCTTCACTTCAGGTTTACTGTATCCCTTGGACCTTCTTATTGACGATGAAACACCGAAATTGCATCGGAATTAAATACAATAGGCACAATGCCGACTTAAGTACAAGAAGACTGATTGTTCTTACTGTTTATGATTTGAACCATTCCTGTGACACTAGTTATGGATTCCGATCCTTCACTCCAGGTTTACTATATCCCATGGACCATCTTATTGACGATGATGCATAGAAATTGCATCGGAATTAAATACAAAAGGCACATTGCCGACTTAAGGAGAAGACGACTGATACTTCTTACTGACCATGTTTTGAACCATTCCTGTGACACTAGTTATAGATTCCGATGCTTCACTTCAGGTTTACTGTATACCTCTGTCCTTCTTATTGACGATGAAACTCAGAAATAGCATCGGAATTAAATACACAAGGCTCAATGCCGACTTAAGTACAAGAAGACTGACTCTTCTTAATGTCTATGTTCTGAACCATTCCATTGACACTAGTTACCGATTCCGATGCTTCGCTCCAGGTTTACTGTGTCCCTTGGACCTTCTTATTGACGATGAAACACAGAAATCGCATCGGAATTAAATAGAAAAGGCCCAATGCCGACTTAAGTACAAGAAGACTGACTCTTCTTACTGACTATGTTTTGAACCATTACTGTGACACTAGTTATTGATTCCGATGCTTCACTTCAGGTTTACTATATCCCTTGGACCTTCTTGTTGACGATGAAACACAGAAATTGCATCGGAATTATATACAAAAGGCAAAATGCCGACCTAAGTACACGAAGACTGACTCTTCTTACTGTCTATGTTTTGAACCATTCCTGTGACACTAGTTATAGATTCCGATGCTACACTCCAGGTTTACTGTATCCCTCTGACCTACTTATTGACGACGAAACACTGAAATTGCATCGGAATTAAATAGAAAAGGAACAATGCCGACTTTAGTACAAGAAGACTGACTCTTCTTACTGCCTATGATTTGAACCTTTCCTGTGACACTAGTTATAGATTCCGATGCTTCACTCGACGTTTACTGTATCCCTTGGACCTTCTTATTGACGATGAAACACAGAAATTGCATCTGAATTAAATAGAAAAGGAACAATGCCGACTTAAGTACAAGAAGACTGACTCTTCGTACTGTCTATGTATTGAACCATTCCTGTGACATTAGTTATAGATTCCGATGCTTCACTTCAGGTTTACTGTTTCCCTCGGACCTTCTTATTGACGATGAATCACTGAAATTGCATCGGAATTAAAACCAAAAGCCACAATGCCGACTTAAGTACAGGAAGACTGACTCTTCTTACTGTCTATATTTAGAACCATTCCAGTGACACTAGTTATAGATTCCGATGCTTTACTTCAGGTTTACTGTATCCCTTGGACCTTCTTATTGACGATGAAACACAGAAACTGCATCGGAATTAAATAGAAAAGGCACAATGCCGACTTAAGTACAAGAAGACTGACTCTTCTTAATGACTATGTTTTGAACCATTCCTGTGACACTAGTTATAGATTCCGATGCTTCACTTCAGGTTTACTGTATCCCTTGGACCTTCTTATTGACGATGAAACACAGAAATTGCTTCGGAATTAAATAATAAAGGCACAATGCCGACTTAAGTACAAGAAGACTGACTCTTCTCAGTGTCTATGTTTTGAACCTTTCCTGTGACTCTAGTTATAGGTTCCGATGCTTCACTCCAGGTTTACTGTATCCCTTGGACCTTGTTATTGACGATGAAACACAGAAACTGCATGGGAATTAAATAGAAAAGGCACAATGCCGACTTAAGTACAATAAGACTGACTCTTCTTATTGTCTATGTTTTGAACCATTCCTGTGACACTAGTTATAGATTCCGATGCTACACTCCAGGTTTACTGTATCCCTCTGACCTTCTTATTGACGATGAAACAGTGAAATTGCATCGGAATTAAATAGAAAAGGCACAATGAAGACTTAAGTACAAGAAGACTGAATCTTCTTACTGTCTATGATTTGAACCTTTCCTGTGACACTAGTTATAGATTCCGATGCTTCACTCCAGGTTTATTGTATCCCTTGGACCTTCTTATTGACGATGAAACACAGAAACTGCATGGGAATTAAATAGAAAAGGCACAATGCCGACTTAAGTACAAGAAGACTGACTCTTCTGACTGATTATAGTTTGAACCATTCCTGTGACACTAGTTATAGATTCCGATGCTTTAATTCAGGTTTACTGTATACCTTGGACCTTCTTATTGACGATGAAACACAGAAATTGCATCGGAATTAAATACAAAAGGCACAATGCCGACTTAAGTACAAGAAGACTGACTCTTCCTACTGTCTATGTTTTGAACCATTCCTGTGACACTAGTTGTGGATTCCGATGCTTCACTTCAGGTTTACTGTATACCTCTGACGTTCTTATTGACGATGAAACACAGAAATTGCATCGGAATTAAATAGAAAAGGCCGAATGGCGACTTAAGTACAAGAAGACTGACTCTTCTTACTGACTATGTTTTGAACCATTCCTGTGACACTAGTTATAGATTCCGATGCTTCACTTCAGGTTTACTGTATCCCTTGGAACTTCTTATTGACGATGAAACACAGAAAATGCATCGGAATTAAATACAAAAGGCAAAATGTCGACTTCAGTACACGAAGACTGACTCTTCTTATTGTCTATGTTTTGAACCATTCCTGTGACACTTGTTATAGATTCCGATGCTTTACTTCAGGTTTACTGTATATCTTGGACCTACTTATTGACGATGAAACACAGAAACGGCATCGGAATTAAATAGAAAAGGCACAATGCCGACTAAAATACAAGAGACTGACTCTTCCTACTGATTATAGTTTGAACCATTCCTGTGACACTAGTTATAGATGCCGATGCTTTACTTCAGGTTTATTGTATACCTTGGACCTTCTTATTGACGATGAAACACAGAAATTGCATCGGAATGAAATACAAAAGGCACAATGCCAACTTATGTACAAGAAGACCTACTCTTCTTACCGTCTATGTTTTGATCCATTACTGTGACTCTAGTTATAGATTCCCGTGCTTCACTCCAGGTTTACTGTATCCCTTGGACCTACTTATTGACGATGCAACACAGAAATTGCATCGGAATTTAATACAAAAGGCACAATGGCGACTTAAGGACAAGAAGACTGAATCTTCTTACTGTATACGTTTGAAAAATTCCTGTGACACTAGTTATAGTTTCCGATGCTTCACTTCAGGTTTACTGTATCCCTCTGATCTTCTTATTGACGGTGAAACACAGAAATTGCATCGGAATTAAATACGAAAGGCACAATGCCGACTTTAGTACAAGAGGACTGACTCTTCTTACTGACTACGTTTTGAACCATTCCTGTGACACTAGTTATAGATTCCGATGCTTCACTTCATGTTTACTGTATCCCTCTGACCCTCTTATTGACGATGAAACACAGAAATTGCATCGGAATTAAATACAAAAGGCACAATGCCGACTTAAGTACAAGAAGACTGACTCTTCTTACTGTATATGTTTGAACCATTCCTGTGACACTAGTTATAGATTCCGATGCTTCACTTCAGGTTTACTGTATCCCTCTGACCTTCTTATTGACGGTGAAACACAGAAATTGCATCGGAATTAAATACGAAATGCACAATGCCGACTGAAGTTCAAGAAGACGGTCTCTTCTTACTGACTATGTTTTGAACCATTCCTGAGTCACTAGTTATAGATTCCGATGCTTCACTTCAGGTTTACTGTATCCCTCTGACCTTCTTATTGACGATGAAACACAGAAATTGCATCGGAATTAAATAGAAAAGGCACAATGCCGACTTAAGTACAAGAAGATTGATTCTTCTTACTGTCTATGTTTTGAACCAATCCTGTGACACTAGTTGTGGATTCCGATGCTTCACTTCAGGTTTACTGTATCCCTTGGACCTACTTATTGACGATGAAATACAGAAATTGCATCGGAATTAAATACAAAAGGCACAATGCCGACTTAAGTACAAGAACACTGACTCTTCCTACTGTCTATGTTTTGAACCATTCCTGTGGCAGTAGTTATAGATTCCACGCTTCACTTCAGGTTAACTGTATCCCATGTACATTCTTATTGACGATGAAACACAGAAATTGCATCGGAATTAAATATAAAAGGCACAATGCCGACTTAAGTACAAGAAGACCGACCCTTCTTACTGTCTATCTTTTGAACCATTATTGTGACTCTAGTTATAGATTCCGATGCTTCACTCCAGGTTTACTGTATCCCTTAGAGCTACTTATTGACGATGAAACACAGATATTGCATCGGAATTAAATACAAAAGGCACAAAGCCTTCTTTACGACCAGAAGACTGACTCTTCTCACTGACTATGTTTTGAACCATTCCTGTGACCCTAGTTATAGATTCCGATGCTTCACTTCATGTTTACTGTATCCCTCTGACCCTCTTATTGACGATGAAACACAGAAATTGCATCGGAATTAAATACAAAATGTACAATGCCGACTTAAGTACAAGAAGATTGACTCTTCTTACTGTCTATGTTTTGAACCAATCCTGTGACACTAGTTGTTGATTCCGATGCTTCACTTCAGGTTTACTGTATCACTTGGACCTTATTATTGACGATGAAACACAGAAATTGCATCGGAATTAAATACAAAAGGCACAATGACGACTTAAGTACAAGAACACTGACTCTTGCTACTGTCTATGTTTTGAACCATTCCTGTGGCACTAGTTATAGATTCCGACGCTTCACTTCACGTTAACTGTATCCCTTGGACCTTCTTATTGACGATGAAACACAGAAATTGCATCGGAATTAAATACAAAAGGCACAATGCCGACTTAAGTACAAGAACACTGACTCTTTCTACTGTCTATGTTTTGAACCATTCCTGTGGCACTAGTTATAGATTCCGACGCTTCACTTCACGTTAACTGTATCCCTTCTACCTTCTTATTGACGATGAAACACAGAAATTGCATCGGAATTAAATACAAAAGGCACAATGCCGGCTTAAGTACATGAAGACCGACTCTTCTTATTGACAATGATTTGAACCATTCCTGTGATACTAGTTATAGATTCCGATGCTTCACCTCAGGTTTACTGTATCCCTTGGACCTTCTTATTGACGATGAAACACAGAAATTGCACCGGAATTAAATACAAAAGGCACAATGCCGACTTAAGTACAAGAAGACTGATTGTTCTTACTGTTTATGATTTGAACCATTCCTGTGACACTAGTTATGGATTCCGATCCTTCACTCCAGGTTTACTATATCCCATGGACCATCTTATTGACGATGATGCATAGAAATTGCATCGGAATTAAATACAAAAGGCACATTGCCGACTTAAGGACAAGACGACTGATTCATCTTACTGACCATGTTTTGAACCATTCCTGTGACACTAGTTATAGATTCCGATGCTTCACTTCAGGTTTACTGTATCCCTCTGTCCTTCTTATTGACGATGAAACTCAGAAATAGCATCGGAATTAAATACTCATGGCTCAATGCCGACTTAAGTACAAGAAGACTGACTCTTCTTAATGTCTATGTTCTGAACCATTCCATTGACACTAGTTACAGATTCCGATGCTTCGCTCCAGGTTTACTGTGTCCCTTGGACCTTCTTATTGACGATGAAACACAGAAATTGCATCGGAATTAAATAGAAAAGGCTAAATGCCGACTTAAGTACAAGAAGACTGACTCTTCTTACTGACTATGCTTTGAACCATTCCTGTGACACTAGTTATTGATTCCGATGCTTCACTTCAGGTTTACTATATCCCTTGGACCTTCTTGTTGACGATGAAACACAGAAATTGCATCGGAATTATATACAAAAGGCAAAATGCCGACTTAAGTACACGAAGATTGACTCTTCTTACTGTCTATGTTTTGAACCATTCCTGTGACACTAGTTATAGATTCCGATGCTACACTCCAGGTTTACTGTATCCCTCTGACCTACTTATTGACGATGAAACACTGAAATTGCATCGGAATTAAATAGAAAAGGCACAATGCCGACTTAAGTACAAGAAGACTGACTCTTCTTAATGACAATGTTTTGAACCATTCCTGTGACACTAGTTATAGATTCCGATGCTTCACTCCACGTTTACTGTATCCCTTGGACCTGCTTATTGACGATGAAACACAGAAATTGCATCTGAATTAAATAGAAAAGGAACAATGCCGACTTAAGTACAAGAAGACTGACTCTTCGTACTGTCTATGTATTGAACCATTCCTGTGACATTAGTTATAGATTCCGATGCTTCACTTCAGGTTTACTGTTTCCCTCGGACCTTCTTATTGACGATGAATCACTGAAATTGCATCGGAATTAAAACCAAAAGCCACAATGCCGACTTAAGTACAGGAAGACTGACTCTTCTTACTGTCTATATTTAGAACCATTCCAGTGACACTAGTTATAGATTACGATGCTTTACTTCAGTTTTACTGTATCCCTTGGACCTTCTTATTGACGATGAAACACAGAAACTGCATCGGAATTAAATAGAAAAGGCACAATGCCGACTTAAGTACAAGAAGACTGACTCTTCTTAATGACAATGTTTTGAACCATTCCTGTGACACTAGTTATAGATTCCGATGCTTCACTTCAGGTTTACTGTATCCCTTGGACCTTCTTATTGACAATTAAACACAGAAATTGCTTCGGAATTAAATAATAAAGGCACAATGCCGACTTAAGTACAAGAAGACTGACTCTTCTCACTGTCTATGTTTTGAACCTTTCCTGTGACTCTAGTTATAGATTCCGATGCTTCACTTCAGTTTTACTGTATCCCTTGGACCTTCTTATTGACGATGAAACACAGAAATTGCATTGGAATTAAGTAGAAAAGGCAAAATGCCGACTTAAGTACAAGATGACAGACTCTTCTTACTGATTATAGTTTGAACCATTCCTGCGACACTAGTTATGGATTCCGATGCTTTACTTCAGGTTTACTGTATAACTTGGACCTTCTTATGGACGATGAAACACAGAAATTGCATCGGAATTAAATACAAAATGCACAATGCCGACTTAAGTACAAGAAGACTGACTTTTCCTACAGTCTATGTTTTGAACCATTCCTGTGACACTAGTTGTGGATTCCGATGCTTTACTTCAGGTTTACTGTGTACCTCTGACCTTCTTATTGACGATGAAACACAGAAATTGCATCGGAATTAAATACAAAAGGCACAAAGCCAACTTAATGACAAGAAGACTGACTCTTCTTACTGACTATGTTTTGAACCATTGCTGTGACACTAGTTATATATTCCGATGCTTCACTCCAGGTTTACTGTATCCCTTGGACCTTGTTATTGACGATGAAACACAGAAATTGCATCAAATTAAATAGAAAAAGGCACAATGCCGACTTAAGTACAAGAAGACTGACTCTTCGTACTGTCTATATTTTGAACCATTCCTATGACACTAGTTATAGATTCCGATGCTTCACTTCAGGTTTACTGTTTCCCTTGGACCTTCGTATTGACGAAGAATCACAGAAATTGCTTCGGAATTAAATACAGAAGCCACAATGCCGACTTAAGTACAGTAAGACTGGCTCTTCTTACTGTCTATATTTAGTACCATTCCAGTGACACTAGTTATAGGTTCCGATGCTTCACTTCAGGTTTACTGTATCCCTTGGACCTTCTTATTGACGATGAAACACAGAAATTTCATCGGAATCAAATACAAAAGGCACAATGCCGACTTAAGTACAGGAAGACTTACTCTTCTTACTGTCTATGTTTTGAAACATTACTGTGACACTAGTTATAGATTCCGATGCTTCACTTCAGGTTTACTGTATCCCTCTGATCTTCTTATTGACGATGAAACACAGAATTTGCATCGGAATTAAATAGAAAAGGAACAATGCCGACATAAGTACAAGAAGACTGACTCTTCTTACTGATTATAGTTTAAACCATTCCTGCGACGCTAGTTATAGATTCCGATGCTTTACTTCAGGTTTACTGTATACCTTGGACCTTCTTATTGACGATGAAACACAGAAATTGCATCGGAATTAAATAGAAAAGGCACAATGCCGACTTAAGTGCAAGAAGACTGAATCTTCTTACTGACTATGTTTGAACCATTCCTGTGACAGTAGTTATAGGTTCCGATGCTTCACTTCAGGTTTACTGTATCCCTTGGACCTTCTTATTGACGATGAAACACAGAAATTGCATCCGAATTAAATAGAAAAGGCACAATGCCGACTTGAGTTCAAGAAGACTGACTCTTCTCACTGTCTATGTTTTGAACCTTTCCTGTGACTCTAGTTATAGATTCCGATGCTTCACTTCAGTTTTACTGTATCCCTTGGACCTTCTTATTGACGATGAAACACAGCAATTGCATTGGAATTAAGTAGAAAAGGCACAATGCCGACTTAAGTACAAGATGACAGACTCTTCTTACTGATTATAGTTTGAACCATTCCTGTGACACTAGTTATAGATTCCGATGCTTTACTTCAGGTTTACTGTATCCCTCTGACCTTCTTATTGCCGATGAAACACAGAAATTGCATCGGAATTAAATACAATAGGCACAATGCCAACTTAAGGACAAGAAGACTGACTCTTCTTACTGACCATGTTTTGAACCATTCCTGTGACACTAGTTATAGATTCCGACGCTTCACTCCAGGTTTACTGTATCCCTTGGACCTTCTTATTGACGATGAAACACAGAAATTGCATCGGAATTAAATACAAAATGCACAATGCCGACTTAAGGACAAGAAGACTGATTCTTCTTACTGTCTATGTTTTGAACCATTCCTTTGACACTAGTTACAGATTCCGATGCTTCACTTCAGGTTTACTGTATTCCTTGGACCTTCTTATTGACGATGAAACACAGAAATTGCATCGGAATAAAATAGAAAAGGCACAATGCCGACTTAAGAACAAGAAGACTGACTCTTCTTACTGACTATGTTTTGAACCATTCCTGTGACACTAGTTATAGATTCCGATGCTTCACTTCAGGTTTACTGCATCCCTCTGACCTTCTTATTGACGATGAAACACAGAAATTGCATCGGAATTAAATAGAAAAGGCACAATGCCGACTTAAGTACAAGAAGACTGACTCTTCTTACTGTCTATGCTTTGAACCTTTCCTGTGACACTAGTTATAGATTCCGATGCTTCACTCCAGGTTTACTGTATCACTTGGACCTTCTTATTGACGATGAAACACAGAAATTGCATCGGAATTAAGTAGAAATGGCACAATGCCGACTTAAGTACAAGAAGACTGACTCTTCTTACTGATTATAGTTTGAACCATTTCTGTGACACTAGTTATGGATTCCGATGCTTTACTTCAGGTTTACTGTATACCTTGGACCTTCTTATTGACAATGAAACACAGAAATTGCATCGGAATTACAATAGGCACAATGCCGACTTATGTACAAGAAGTATGAATCTTCCTACTGTCTATGTTTTGAACCATTCTTGTGACACTAGTTTGTGGATTCCGATGCTTCACTTCAGTTTACTGTATCCGTCTGACCTTCTTATTGACGATGAAACACAGAAATTGCATCGGAATTAAATACAAATGGCACAGTGCCAACTTAAGGACAAGGAGGCTGACTCTTCTTACTGACTATGTTTTCAACCATTCCTGTGACACTAGTTATAGATTCCGATGCTTCACTCCAGGTTTACTGTATCCCTTGGACCTTCTTATTGACGATGAAACACAGAAATTGCATCGGAATTAAATACAAAATGCACAATGCCGACTGAAGGACAAGAAGACTGATTCTTCTTACTGTCTATGTTTTGAACCATTCCATTGACACTAGTTACAGATTCCGATGCTTCACTTCTGGTTTACTGTATTCCTTGGACCTTCTTATTGACGATGAAACACAGAAATTGCATCGGAAATAAATAGAAAAGGCACAATGCCGGCTTAAGAACAAGAAGACTGACTCTTCTTACTGACTATGTTTTGAACCATTCCTGTGACACTAGTTATAGATTCCGATGCTTCACTTCAGGTTTACTGCATCCCTCTGACCTTCTTATCGACGATGAAACACAGAAATTGCATCGGAATTAAATAGAAAAGACACAATGCCGACTCAAGTACAAGAAGACTGACTCTTCTTACTGTCTATGCTTTGAACCTTTCCTGTGACACTAGTTATAGATTCCGATGCTTCACTTCAGGTTTACTCTATCCCTCTGACCTTCTTATTGACGGTGAAACACAGAAATTGCATAGGAATTAACTACGAAATGCACAATGCCGACTGAAGTACAAGAAGACGGTCTCTTCTTACTGACTATGTTTTGAACCATTCCTGAGTCAATAGTTATAGATTCCGATGCTTCACTTCAGGTTTACTGTATACCTTGGACCTTCTTATTGACAATGAAACACAGAAATTGCATCGGAATTAAATACAAAAGGCACAATGCCGACTTATGTACAAGAAGTATGACTCTTCCTACTGTCTATGTTTAGAACCATTCCTGTGACACTAGTTGTGGATTCCGATGCTTCACTTCAGTTTACTGTATCCGTCTGACCTTCTTATTGACGATGAAACACAGAAATTGCATCGGAATTAAATACAAAAGGCACAGTGCCAACTTAAGGGCAAGGAGACTGACTCTTCTTACTGACTATGTTTTCAACCATTCCTGTGACACTAGTTATAGATTCCAATGCTTCACTCCAGGTATACTGTATCCCTTGGACCATGTTATTGACGATGAAACACAGAAATTGCGTAGCAGTTAAATAGAAAAGGCACAATGCCGACTTAATTACAAGAAGACTGACTCTTCGTACTGTCTATGCTTTGAACCATTCCTGTGACACTAGTTATAGATTCCGATGCTTCCCTTCAGGTTTACTGTTTCCCTTGGACCTTCTTATTGACAATGAATCGCAGAAATTGCATCCGAATTAAATACAAAAGGCACAATGCCGACTTAAGTACAAGAAGATTGACTCTACTTAGTGACTGTGCTTTGAACCATTCCTGTGACACTAGTTAGAGATTCCGATGCGTCACTTCAGGTTTACTGTATTCCTTGGACCTTCTTATTGACGATGAAACACAGAAATTGCATCGGAATTAACTACAAAAGGCACAATGCCGACTAAAGTACAAGCACACTGACTCTTCGTACTGTCTATGATTTGAACCATTCCTGTGACACTAGATATAGATTCCGACGCTTCACTACAGGTTTACTGTATCCCTTGTACCTTCTTATTGACGATGAAACATAGAAATTGCATCGGAATTAAATACAAAAGGCACAATGCCGACTTAAGTACAAGAAGATTGACTCTACTTAGTGACTGTGTTTTGAACCATTCCTGTGACACTAGTTAGAGATTCCGATGCTTCACTTCAGGTTTACTGTATCCCTCTGACCTTCTTATTGACGATGGAACACAGAAATTGCATCGGAATTAAATACGAAAGTCACAATGCCGACTTAAGTACAAGAAGACTGACTCTTCTTACTGTCTATGTTTTGAACCATTCCTGTGACACTAGTTATAGATTCCGATGCTTCACATCCAGGTTTACTGTATACCTTGGACCTTCTTTTTGACGATGAAACACAGAAATAGCATCGGAATGAAATACAAAAGCACAATGCCAACTTAAGTACAAGAAGACTGACTCTTCTTACTGATTATAGTTTGATCCATTCCTGTGACACTAGTTATTGATTCCGATGCTTTACTTCAGGTTTACTGTATTCCTTGGACCTTCTTATTGACGATGAAACACAGAAATTGCATCGGAATTAAATACAAAAGGCACAATGCCGACTTAAGTACAAGATGACTGACTCTTCCTACTGTCTATGCTTTGAACCATTCCTGTGACACTAGTTGTGGATTCCGATGCATCTCTTCAGGTTTACTGTATCCCTCTGACCTTTTTATTGACGATGAAACACAGAAATTGCACCGGAATTAAATACAAAAGGCACAATGCCGACTTAAGAACAAGAGGACTGAGTCTTCTTACTGACTATGTTTTGAACCATTCCTTTGACCCTATTAGTAGATTCCGATGCTTCACTCCAGGTTTACTGTATCACTTGGACCTTCTTATTGACGATGAAACACAGAAATTGCATCGGAAATAAGTAGAAATGGCACAATGCCGACTTAAGTACAAGAAGTATGACTCTTCCTACTGTCTATGTTTTGAACCATTCCTGTGACACTAGTTTGTGGAATCCGATGCTTCACTTCAGTTTACTGTATCCGTCTGACCTTCTTATTGACGATGAAACACAGAAATTGCATCGGAATTAAATACAAAAGGCACAGTGCCAACTTAAGGACAAGGAGACTGACTCTTCTTACTGACTATGTTTTCAACCATTCCTGTGACTCTAGTTATAGATTCCGATGCTTCACTCCAGGTTTACTGTATCCCTTGGACCTTCTTATTGACGATGAAACACAGAAATTGCAACGGAATTAAATACAAAATGCACAATGCCGACTTAAGGACAAGAAGACTGATTCTTCTTACTGTCTATGTTTTGAACCATTCCATTGACACTAGTTACAGATTCCGATGCTTCACTTCAGGTTTACTGTATTCCTTGGACCTTCTTATTGACGATGAAACACAGAAATTGCATCGGAATTAAATACAAAAGGCACAGTGCCAACTTAAGGACAAGGAGACTGACTCTTCTTACTGACTATGTTTTCAACCTTTCCTGTGACACTAGTTATAGATTCCGATGCTTACCTCCAGGTTTACTGTATCCCTTGGACCATGTTATTGACGATGAAACACAGAAATTGCATAGCAGTTAAATAGAAAAGGCACAATGCCGACTTAATTACAAGAAGACAGACTCTTCGTACTGTCTATGCTTTGAACCATTCCTGTGACACTAGTTATAGATTCCGATGCTTCACTTCAGGTTTACTGTTTCCCTTGGACCTTCTTATTGACAATGAATCACAGAAATTGCATAGGAATGAAATACAAAAGCCACAATGCCGACTTAAGTACAAGAAGACTGACTCTTCTTACTGTCTATATTTTGAACCATTCCAGTGACACTAGTTATAGATTCCGATGCTTCACTTCAGGTTTACTGTATTCCTTGGACCTTCTTATTGACGATGAAACACAGAAATTGCATCGGAATTAAATACAAAAGGCACAGTGCCAACTTAAGGACAAGGAGACTGACTCTTCTTACTGACTATGTTTTCAACCTTTCCTGTGACACTAGTTATAGATTCCGATGCTTCACTCCAGGTTTACTGTATCCCTTGGACCATGTTATTGACGATGAAACACAGAAATTGCATAGCAGTTAAATAGAAAAGGCACAATGCCGACTTAATTACAAGAAGACAGACTCTTCGTACTGTCTATGCTTTGAACCATTCCTGTGACACTAGTTATAGATTCCGATGCTTCACTTCAGGTTTACTGTATCCCTTGGACCTTCATATTGACGATGAAACACAGAAATTGCATCCGAATTAAATACAAAAGGCACAATGCCGACTTAAGTACAAGAAGACTGACTCTTCTTACTGTCTATGTTTTGAACCAATCCTGTGACACTAGTTGTAGATTCCGATGCTTCACTTCAGGTTTACTGTATCCCTTGGACCTTCTTATTGACGATGAAACACAGAAATTGCATAGGAATTAAATACAAAAGGCACAATGCCGACTAAAGTACAAGCACACTGACTCTTCGTACTGTCTATGATTTGAACCATTCCTGTGACACTAGATATAGATTCCGACGCTTCACTTCAGGTTTACTGTATCCCTTGTACCTTCTTATTGACGATGAAACATAGAAATTGCATCGGAATTAAATACAAAAGGCACAATGCCGACTTAAGTACATGAAGATTGACTCTACTTACTGACTGTGTTTTGAACCATTCCTGTGACACTAGTTAGAGATTCCGATGCTTCACTTCAGGTTTACTGTATCCCTCTGACCTTCTTATTGACGATGGAACACAGAAATTGCATCGGAATTAAATACGAAAGGCACAATGCCGACTTAAGTACAAGAAGACTGACCCTTCTTACTGTCTATGTTTTGAACCATTCCTGTGACACTAGTTATAGATTCCGATGCTTCACATCCAGGTTACTGTATACCTTGGACCTTCTTTTTGACGATGAAACACAGAAATAGCATCGGAATGAAATACAAAAGCACAATGCCGACTTAAGTACAAGAAGGCTGACTCTTCTTACTGATTATGGTTTGATCCATTCCTGTGACACTAGTTATTGATTCCGATGCTTTACTTCAGGTTTACTGTATTCCTTGGACCTTCTTATTGACGATGAAACACAGAAATTGCATCGGAATTAAATACAAAAGGCACAATGCCGGCTTAAGTACAAGATTACTGACTCTTCCTACTGTCTATGCTTTGAACCATTCCTGTGACACTAGTTGTGGATTCCGATGCTTCTCTTCAGGTTTACTGTATCCCTCTGACCTTTTTATTGACGATGAAACACAGAAATTGCACCGGAATTAAATACAAAAGGCACAATGCCGACTTAAGAACAAGAGGACTGAGTCTTCTTACTGACTATGTTTTGAACCATTCCTGTGACACTAGTTATAGATTCCGATGCTTCACTTCAGGTTTACTGTATCCCTTGGACCTTCTTATTGACGATGAAACACATAAATTGCATCGGAATTAGTTACAAAAGGCAAAATGACGACTTAAGTACACGAAGACTGACTCTTCTTACTGTCTATGTTTTCAACCATTGCTGTTACACTAGTTATAGATTCCGATGCTACACTCCAGTTTTATTGTATCCCTTGGACCGTCTTATTGACGATGAAACACAGAAAATGCATCGGAATTAAATACAAAAGCCACAAGGCCGACTTAAGGACAAGAAGACAGACCCTTCTTACTGTCTATGGTTTGAACCATTTCTGTGGCACTAGTTGTGGATTCCGATGCTTCTCTTTAGGTTTACTGCATCCCTCTGACCTTCTTATTGACGATGAATCACAGAAATTGCATCGGAATTAAATACAACAGGCACAATGCCACCTTAAGGACAAGAAGACTGACTCTTCTTACTGACTATGTTTTGAACCATTCCTGTGACACTAGTTATAAATTCCGATGCTTCACTCCAGCTTTACTGTATCCCTTGGACCTTGTTATTGTCGATGAATCACAGAAATTGCATCGGAAGTAAATAGAAAAGGCACAATGCCGACTTAAGTACAAGAAGACTGACTCTTCTTACCGATTATAGTTTGAACCATTCCTGTGACACAAGTTGTAGATTCCGATGCTTTACTTCAGGTTTACTGTATACCTTGGACCTTCTTATTGACGATGAAACACCGCAATTGCATCGGAATTAAATACAAAAGGCACAATGCCGACTTAAGTCAAGAAGACTGACTCTTCCTACTGTCTATGCTTTGAACCATTCCTGTTAAACTAGTTATAGATTCCGATGCTACACTCCAGTTTTATTGTATCCCTTGGACCTTCTTATTGACGATGAAACACAGAAATTGCATCGGAATTAAATACAAAAGGCACAATGCCACCTCAAGGACAAGAAGACTGACTCTTCTTACTGACTATGTTTTGAACCATTCCTGTGACACTAGTTATTGATTCCGATGCTTCACTCCAGCTTTACTGTATCCCTTGGACTTTGTTACTGACGATGAAACACAGAAATTGCATCGGAATTAAATAGAAAAGGCACAATGCCGACTTAAGGACAAGAAGACTGACTCTTCTTACTGACTATGTTTTGAACCATTCCTGTGACACTAGTTATAGATTCCGATGCTTCACTTCAGGTTTACTGTATCCCTTGGACCTTCTTAATGGCGAAGAAACACAGAAATTGCATCGGAATTAAATACAAAAGGCAAAATGCCGAGTTAAGTACACGAACACTGATTCTTCTTACTGTCTATGCTTTGAACCACTCCTGTGACACTAGTTGTGGATTCCGATGCTTCTCATCTGGTTTACTATATCCCTCTGACCTTCTTATTGACGATGAAACACAGAAATTGCATCGGAATTAAATACAAAAGGCACAATGCCGACTTAAGTAAATGAAGACTGACTCTTCTTACTGACTATGTTTTGAACCATTCCTGTGACACTAGTTATAGATTCCGATGCTTCACTCCAGCTTTACTGTATCCCTTGGACCTTGTTATTGACGATGAAACACATAAATTGCATCGGAATTAAATAGAAAAGGCACAATGCCGACATAAGGACAAGAAGACTGACTCTTCTTACTGACTATGTTTTGAACCATTCCTGTGACACTAGTTATAGATTCCGATGCTTCACTTCAGGTTTACTGTATCTCTTGGACCTTCTTAATGACGATGAAACACAGAAATTGCATCGGAATTAAATACAAAAGGCAAAATGCCGAGTTAAGTACACGAACACTGACTCTTCTTACTGTCTATGCTTTGAACCATTCCTGTGGCACTAGTTATAGATTCCGATGCTACACTCCAGGTTTATTGTATCCCTTGGACCTTCTTATTGTTGATGAATCACAGAAATTGTAACGGAATGAAATACAAAAGGCACAATACCGACTTAAGTACAAGACGACTGACCCTTCTTAATGTCTATGTTTTGAACCATTCCTGTGACACTAGTTATAGATTCCGATGCTTCACTCCAGGTTTACTGTATCCCTTGGACCTTGTTATTGACGATGAAACACAGAAATTGCATCGCAGTTAAATAGATAAGGCACAATGCCGACTTAAGTACAAAAGACTGACTCTTCGTACTGTCTATGTATTGAACCATTCCTGTGACCCTAGTTGTAGATTCCGATGCTTCACTTCAGGTTTACTGTTTCCCTTGGACCTTCTTATTGACAATGAATCACAGAAATCGCATCGGAATTAAATACAAAAGCTACAATGCCGACTTAAGTACAAGGAGACTGACTCTTCTTACAGTCTATATTTTGAACCACACCAGGGACACTACTTATAGATTCCGATGCTTCACTTCAGGTTTACTGTAACCCTTGGACCTTCATATTGACGATGCAACACAGAAATTGCATCGGAAATAAATACAAAAGGCACAATGCCGACTTAAGGACAAGAAGACAGACTCTTCCTACCAACTATGCTTTGAACCATTCCTGTGACACTAGTTGTGGATTCCGATGCATCTCATCTGGCTTACTATATCCCTCTGACCTTCTTATTGACGATGAAACACAGAAATTGCATCGGAATTAAATACAAAAGGCACAATGCCGACTTAAGTAAATGAAGACTGACTCTTCTTACTGACTATGTTTTGAACCATTCCTGTGACACTAGTTACAGATTCCGATGCTTCACTCCAGCTTTACTGCATTCCCTTGGACCTTGTTATTGACGATGAAACACAGAAATTGCATCGGAATTAAATAGAAAAGGCACAATGCCGACTTAAGGACAAGAAAACTGACTCTTCTTACTGACTATGTTTTGAACCATTCCTGTGACACTAGTTATAGATTCCGATGCTTCACTTCAGGTTTACTGTATCCCTTGGACCTTCTTAATAACGATGAATCACAGAAATTGCATCGGAATTTAATACAAAACGCAAAATGCCGACTTAAGTACACGAACACTGACTCTTCTTACTGTCTATGCTTTGAAAAATTCCTGTGACACTAGTTATAGATTCCGATGCTACACTCCAGGTTTATTGTATCCCTTGGACCTTCTTATTGATGATGAAACACAGAAATTGTATCGGAATTATATACAAAAGGCACAATACCGACTTAAGTACAAGACGTTTGACCCTTCTTAATGTCTATGTTTTGAACCATTCCTGTGGCACTAGTTATAGATTCCGATGCTTCACTCCAGGTTTACTGTATCCCTTGGACCTTGTTATTGACGATGAAACACAGAAATTGTATCGCAGTTAAATAGATAAGGCACAATGCCGACTTAAGTACAAAAGACTGACTCTTCGTACTGTCTATGTTTTGAACCATTCCTGTGACACTAGTTATAGATTCCGATGCTTCACTTCAGGTTTACTGTTTCCCTTGGACCTTTTTATTGACAATGAATCACAGAAATTGCATCGGAATTAAATACAAAAGCCACAATGCCGACTTAAGTACAAGAAGACTGACTCTTCTTACTGTCTATATTTTGAACCATTCCAGTGACACTAGTTATAGATTCCGATGCTTCACTTCAGGTTTACTGTATCCCTTGGACCTTCATATTGACGATGAAACACAGAAATTGCATCCGAATTAAATACAAAACGCACAATGCCGAATTAAGTACATGAAGACTGACTCTTCTTACTGTCTATGTTTTGAACTAATCCTGTGACACTAGTTGTAGATTCCGATGCTTCACTTCAGGTTTACTGTATCCCTTGGACCATCTTATTGACGATGAAACACAGAAATTGCATCGGAATTAAATACAAAAGGCACAATGCCGACTAAAGTACAAGCACACTGACTCTTCGTACTGTCTATGATTTGAACCATTCCTGTGACTATAGATATAGATTCCGACGCTTCACTTCAGGTTTACTGTATCCCTTGTACCTTCTTATTGACGATGAAACATAGAAATCGCATCGGAATTAAATAGAAAAGGCACAATGCCGACTTAAGTACAAGAAGATTGACTCTACTTATTGACTGTGTTTTGAACCATTCCTGTGACACTAGTTAGAGATTCCGATGCTTCACTTCAGGTTTACTGTATCCCTCTGACCTTCTTATTGACGATGGAACACAGAAATTGCATCGGAATTAAATACGAAAGGCACAATGCCGACTTAAGTACAAGAAGACTGACTCTTCTTACTGTCTATGTTTTGAACCATTCCTGTGACACTAGTTATAGATTCCGATGCTTCACATCCAGGTTTACTGTATACCTTGGACCTTCTTTTTGACGATGAAACACAGAAGTAGCATCGGAATGAAATACAAAAGCACAATGCCGAGTTAAGTACAAGAAGACTGACTCTTCTTACTGATTATAGTTTGATCCATTCCTGTGACACTAGTTATTGATTCCGTTGCTTTACTTCAGGTTTACTGTATTCCTTGGACCTTCTTATTGACGATGAAACACAGAAATTGCATCGGAATTAAATACAAAAGGCACAATGCCGACTTAAGTACAAGATGACTGACTCTTCCTACTGTCTATGCTTTGAACCATTCCTGTGACACTAGTTGTGGATTCCGATGCTTCTCTTCAGGTTTACTGTATCCCTCTGACATTTTTATTGACGATGAAACACAGAAATTGCACCGGAATTAAATACAAAAGGCACAATGCCGACTTAAGAACAAGAGGACTGAGTCTTCTTACTGACTATGTTTTGAACCATTCCTGTGACACTAGTTATAGATTCCGATGCTTCACTTCAGGTTTACTGTATCCCTTGGACCTTCTTATTGACGATGAAACACATAAATTGCATCGAAATTAGATACAAAAGGCAAAATGACGACTTAAGTACACGAAGACTGACCCTTCTTACTGTCTATGCTTTCAACCATTGCTGTTACACTAGTTATAGATTCCGATGCTACACTCCAGTTTTATTGTATCCCTTGGACCGTCTTATTGACGATGAAACACAGAAAATGCATCGGAATTAAATACAAAAGCCACAAGGCCGACTTAAGAACAAGAAGACTGACGCTTCTTACTGACTATGTTTTGAACCATTCCTGTGACACTAGTTATAGATTCCGATGCTTCACTTCAGGTTTACAGTATCCCTTGGACCTTCTTATTGACGATGAAACACAGAAATTGCATCGGAATTAAATAGAAAAGGCACAATGCCGACTTAAGAACAAGAAGACTGACGCTTCTTACTGACTATGTTTTGAACCATTCCTGTGACACTAGTTATAGATTCCGATGCTTCACTTCAGGTTTACAGTATCCCTTGGACCTTCTTATTGACGATGAAACACAGAAATTGCATCGGAATTAAATAGAAAAGGCACAATGCCGACTTAAGTACAAGAAGACTGACTCTTCTTACCGATTATAGATTGAACCATTCCTGCGACACAAGTTGTAGATTCCGAAGCTTTACTTCAGGTTTACTGTATACCTTGGACCATCTTATTGCCGATGAAACACCGCAATTGCATCGGAATTAAGTACAAATGGCACAATGCCGACTTAGGTACAAGAAGACTGACTCTTCCTACTGTCTATGCTTTGAACCATTCCTGTTACACTAGTTATAGATTCCGATGCTACACTCCAGTTTTATTGTATGCCTTGGACCTTCTTATTGACGATGAAACACAGAAATTGCATCGGAATTAAATACAAAAGGCACAATGCCACCTTAAGGACAAGAAGACTGACTCTTCTTACTGACTATGTTTTGAACCATTCCTGTGACACTAGTTATAGATTCCGATGCTTCACTCCAGCTTTACTGTATCCCTTGGACTTTGTTATTGACGATGAAACACAGAAGTTGCATCGGAATTAAAAAGAAAAGGCACAATGCCGACTTAAGGACAAGAAGACTGACTCTTCTTACTGACTATGTTTTGAACCATTCCTGTGACACTAGTTATAGATTCCGATGCTTCACTTCAGGTTTACTGTATCCCTTGGACCTTCTTAATGACGATGAAACACAGAAATTGCATCGGAATTAAATACAAAAGGCAAAATGCCGAGTTAAGTACACGAACACTGACTCTTCTTACTGTCTATGCTTTGAACCACTCCTGTGACACTAGTTATAGATTCCGATGCTTCACTTCAGGTTTACTGCTTCCCTTGGACCTTCTTATTGACAATGAATCACAGAAATTGCATCGGAATTAAATACAAAAGCCACAATGCCGACTTAAGTACAAGGAGACTGACTCTTCTTACTGTCTATATTTTGAACCACACCAGGGACACTACTTATAGATTCCGATGCTTCACTTCAGGTTTACTGTAACCCTTGGACCTTCATATTGACGATGCAACACAGAAATTGCATCGGAATTAAATACAAAAGGCACAATGCCGACTTAAGGACAAGAAGACAGACTCTTCCTACCGTCTATGCTTTGAACCATTCCTGTGACACTAGTTGTGGATTCCGATGCTTCTCATCTGGTTTACTATATCCCTCTGACCTTCTTATTGACGATGAAACACAGAAATTGCATCGGAATTAAATACAAAAGGCACAATGCCGACTTAAGTAAATGAAGACTGACTCTTCTTACTGACTATGTTTTGAACCATTCCTGTGACACTAGTTATACATTCCGATGCTTCACTCCAGCTTTACTGTATCCCTTGGACCTTGTTAGTGACGATGAAACACAGAAAATGCATCGGAATTAAATAGAAAAGGCACAATGCCGACTTAAGGACAAGAAGACTGACTCTTCTTACTGACTATGTTTTGAACCATTCCTGTGACACTAGTTATAGATTCCGATGCTTCACTTCATGTTTACTGTATCCCTTGGACCTTCTTAATGACGATGAAACACAGAAATTGCATCGGAATTAAATACAAAAGGCAAAATACCGACTTAAGTACATGAACACTGACTCTTCTTACTGTCTATGCTTTGAACCATTCCTGTGACACTAGTTATAGATTCCGATGCTACACTCCAGGTTTATTGTATCCCTTGGACCTTCTTATTGATGATGAAACACAGAAGTTGTATCGGAATTATATACAAAACTCACAATACCGACTTAAGTACAAGACGACTGACCCTTCTTAATGTCTATGTTTTGAACCATTCCTGTGACACTAGTTATAGATTCCGATGCTTCACTCCAGGTTTACTGTATCCCTTGGACCTTGTTATTGACGATGAAACACAGAAATGGCATCGCAGTTAAATAGATAAGGCACAATGCCGACTTAAGTACAAAAGACTGACTCTTCGTATTGTCTATGTGTTGAACCATTCCTGTGGCACTAGTTGTGAATTCCGATGCTTCTCTTCAGGTTTACTGTTTCCCTCTGACCTTCTTATTGACCATGAAACACAGAAATTGCATCGGAATTAAATACAAAAGGCACAATGCCACCTTAAGGACAAGAAGACTGACTCTTCTTACTGACAAAGTTTTGAACCATTCCTGTGACACTAGTTATAGATTCCGATGCTTCACTCCAGCTTTACTGTATCCCTTGGACCTTGCTATTGACGATGAATCACAGATATTGCATCGGAATTAAATAGAAAAGCACAATGCCGACTTAAGAACAAGAAGACTGACTCTTCTTACTGACTATGATTTGAACCATTCCTGTGACACTAGTTATAGATTCCGATGCTTCACTTCAGGTTTACTGTATCCCTTGGACCTTGTTATTGACGATGAAACACCGAAATTGCATCGGAATTAAATAGAAAAGGCACAATGCCGACTTAAGTACAAGAAGACTGACTCTTCTTACTGATTATAGTTTGAACCATTCCTGTGACACTAGTTATAGATTCCGATGCTTTACTTCAGGTTTACTGTATACCTTGGGCATTCTTATTGACGATGAAACACCGATATTGCATCGGAATTAAATACAAAAGGCAAAATGCCGACTTAAGTACACGAGGACTGACTCTTTTTACTGTCTATGCTTTGAACCATTCCTGTTACACTAGTTATAGATTCCGATGCTACACTCCAGTTTTATTGTATCCCTTGGACCTTCTTATTGACGATGAAACACAGAAACTGCATCGGAATTAAATACAAAAGGCACAAAACCGACTTAAGGACAAGAAGACAGACTCTTCCTACAGTCTATGTTTTGAACCAATCCTGTGACACTAGTTGTGGATTCCGATGCTTCTCTTCAGGTTTACTGTATCCCTCTGACCTTCTTATTGACGATGAAACACAGTAATTGCATCGGAATTAAATACAAAAGGCACAATGCCACCTTAAGGACAAGAAGACTGACTCTTCTTACTGACTATGTTTTGAACCATTCCTGTGACACTAGTTATAGATTCCGATGCTTCACTTCAGGTTTACTGCATCCCTTGGACCTTCTTATTGACGATGAAACCCAGAAATTGCATCAGAATTAAACACAAAAGGCACAATGCCGACTTAAGTACAAAAAGACTGACTCTTCTTACTGACTATGTTTTGAACCATTGCTGTGACACTAGTTATGGATGCCGATGCTTCACTTCAGGTTTACTGTATCCCTCTGACCTTCTTATTGACGATGAAACACAGAAATTGCATCGGAATTAAATACAAAAGGCACAATGCCAACTTAAGTACAAGAAGACTGACTCTTTTTACTGACTATGTTTTAAACCATACCTGTGACACTAGTTATAGATTCCGATGCTTCACTTCAGGTTTTCTGTATCCCTTGGACCTTCTTATTGACGATGAAACACAGAAATTGCATCGGAATTAAATACAAAAGGCACAATACTGACTTAAGTACAAGAAGACTGACTCTTCTTACTGACTATGTTTTGAACCATTCCTGTGACACTAGTTATAGATTCCGATGCTTGACTTCAGCTTTACTGTATCCCTTGGAACTTCTTATTGACGACGAAACACAGAAATTGCATCGGAATTAAATACAAATGGCACAATGCCGACTTAAGTACAAGAAAACTATTCTTACTGTCTATGTTTTGAACCATTCCTGTGACACTAGTTATAGATTCCGATGCTACACTCCAGGTTTACTGCATCCCTTGGACCTTCTTATTGGCAATGAAACACAGAAACTGCATCGGAATTAAATACAAAAGGCACAATGCCGACTTAAGGACTGGAAGACTGATTCTTCTTACTGACTATGTTTGAACCATTCCTGAGACACTAGTTATTGATTCAGATGCTTCACTTCAGGTTTACTGTATCCCTTGGACCTTCTTACTGACGATGAAACACAGAAATTGCATCGGAATTAAATACAAAAGGCACAATGCCGACTAAAGACAAGAAGACTGACTCTTCCTATTGTCAATGATTTGAACCATTCCTGTGACACTAGTTATAGATTCCGATGCTTCACTTCTGGTTTAATGTGTCCCTCTGATCTTCGTATTGACGATGAAACACAGATATTGCATCGGAATTAAATACAAATGGCACAATGCCAACTTAAGTACAAGAATACTGACTCTCCTTACTGTCTATGTTTTGAACCATCTTTGTGACACTAGTTATAGATTCCGATGCTTCACTCCAGGTGTACTGTATCCCTGGGACCTTCTTATTGACGATGAAACACAGAAATTGCATCGGAATTAAATACAAAAGGCACAATGCGCGACTTAAGTACAAGAAGACTGACTCTTCTTACTGTCTATGATTTGAACCTTTCCTGTGACACTAGTTATAGATTCCGATGCTTCACTCCAGTTTTACTGTATCCCTTGGACCTTCTTATTGACGATGAAACACAGAAACTGCATGGGAATTAAATAGAAAAGGCACAATGCCGACTTAAGTACAAGAAGACTGACTCTTCTGACTGATTATAGTTTGAACCATTCCTGTGACACTAGTTATAGATTCAGATGCTTTAATTCAGGTTTACTGTATACCTTGGACCTTCTTATTGACGATGAAACACAGAAATTCCATCGGAATTAAATACAAAAGGCACAATGCCGACTTAAGTACAAGAAGACTGACTCTTCCTACTGTCTATGTTTTGAACCATTCCTGTGACACTAGTTGTGGATTCCGATGCTTCACTTCAGGTTTACTGTATACCTCTGACCTTCTTATTGACGATGAAACACAGAAATTGCATCGGAATTAAATACAAAAGGCACAATGCCAACTTAAGGACAAGAAGACTGACTCTTCTTACTGACTATGATTTGAACCATTCCTGTGACACTAGTTATAGATTCCGATGCTTCACTCCAGGTTTACTGTATCTCTTGGACCTTGTTATTGACGATGAAACACAGAAATTGCATCTGAATTAAATAGAAAAGGAACAATGCCGACTTAAGTACAAGAAGACTGACTCTTCGTACTGTCTATGTATTGAACCATTCCTGTGACATTAGTTATAGATTCCGATGCTTCACTTCAGGTTTACTGTTTCCCTCGGACCTTCTTATTGACGATGAATCACTGAAATTGCATCGGAATTAAAACCAAAAGCCACAATGCCGACTTAAGTACAGGAAGACTGACTCTTCTTACTGTCTATATTTAGAACCATTCCAGTGACACTAGTTATAGATTCCGATGCTTCACTTCAGGTTTACTGTATCCCTTGGACCTTCTTATAGACGATGAAACACAGAATCTGCATCGGAATTAAATAGAAAAGGCACAATGCCGACTTAAGTACAAGAAGACTGACTCTTCTTACTGATTATAGTTTGAACCATTCCTGTGACGCTAGTTATAGATTCCGATGCTTTACTTCAGGTTTACTGTATACCTTGGACCTTCTTATTGACGATGAAACACAGAAATTGCATCGGAATTAAATAGAAAAGGCACAATGCCGACTTGAGTGCATGAAGACTGAATCTTCTTACTGACTATGTTTGAACCATTCCTGTGACACTAGTTATAGGTTCCGATGCTTCACTTCAGGTTTACTGTATCCCTTGGACCTTCTTATTGACGATGAAACACAGAAATTGCATCCGAATTAAATAGAAAAGGCACAATGCCGACTTGAGTACAAGAAGACTGACTCTTCTCACTGTCTATGTTTTGAACCTTTCCTGTGACTCTAGTTATAAATTCCGATGCTTCACTTCAGTTTTACTGTATCCCTTGGACCTTCTTATTGACGATGAAACACAGAAATTGCATTGGAATTAAGTAGAAAAGGCACAATGCCGACTTAAGTACAAGATGACAGACTCTTCTTACTGATTATAGTTTGAACCATTCCTGTGACACTAGTTATAGATTCCGATGCTTTACTTCAGGTTTACTGTATAACTTGGACCTTCTTATGGACGATGAAACACAGAAATTGCATCGGAATTAAATACAAAATGCACAATGCCGGCTTAAGTACAAGAAGACTGACTCTTCCTACTGTCTATGTTTTGAACCATTCCTGTGACACTAGTTGTGGATTCCGATGCTTTACTTCAGGTTTACTGTGTACCTCTGACATTCTTATTGACGATGAAACACAGAAATTGCATCGGAATTAAATACAAAAGGCACAAAGCCAACTTAATGACAAGAAGACTGACTCTTCTTACTGACTATGTTTTGAACCATTGCTGTGACACTAGTTATATATTCCGATGCTTCACTCCAGGTTTACTGTATCCCTTGGACCTTGTTATTGACGATGAAACACAGAAATTGCATCAAATTAAATAGAAAAAGGCACAATGCCGACTTAAGTACAAGAAGACTGACTCTTCGTACTGTCTATATTTTGAACCATTCCTATGACACTAGTTATAGATTCCGATGCTTCACTTCAGGTTTACTGTTTCCCTTGGACCTTCGTATTGACGATGAATCACAGAAATTGCTTCGGAATTAAATACAGAAGCCACAATGCCGACTTAAGTACAGTAAGACTGACTCTTCTTACTGTCTATATTTGGTGCCATTCCAGTGACACTAGTTATAGGTTCCGATGCTTCACTTCAGGTTTACTGTATCCCTTGGACCTTCTTATTGACGATGAAACACAGAAATTTCATCGGAATCAAAGACAAAAGGCACAATGCCGACTTAAGTACAGGAAGACTGACTCTTCTTACTGTCTATGTTTTGAAACATTACTGTGACACTAGTTATAGATTCCGATGTTTCACTTCAGGTTTACTGTTTCCCTCGGACCTTCTTATTGACGATGAATCACAGAAATTGCTTCGGAATTAAATACAGAAGCCACAATGCCGACTTAAGTACAGTAAGACTGACTCTTCTTACTGTCATTATTTAGTACCATTCCAGTGACACTAGTTATAGGTTCCGATGCTTCACTTCAGGTTTACTGTATCCCTTGGACCTTCTTATTGACGATGAAACACAGAAATTGCATCGGAATCAAATACAAAAGGCACAATGCCGACTTAAGTACAGGAAGACTGACTTTTCTTACTGTCTATGTTTTGAAACATTACTGTGACACTAGTTATAGATTCCGATGCTTCACTTCAGGTTTACTGTATCCCTCTGACCTTCTTATTGACGATGAAACACAGAATTTGCATCGGAATTAAATAGAAAAGGCACAATGCCGACTTAAGTACAAGAAGACTGACTCTTCTTACTGTCCATGCCTTAAACCAATCCTGTGACACTAGTTGTGGATTCCGATGCCTTACTTCAGGTTTACTGTATCCGTTGGACCTTCTTATTGACGATGAAACACAGAAATTGCATCGGAATTAAATACAAAAGGCACAATAAAGACTTAAGTACAAGCAGACTGACTCTTTCTACTGTCTATGTTTTTAACCATTCCTGTGACACTAGTTGTGGATTCCGATGCTTCACTTCAGGTTTACTGTATCCCTCTGACCTTCTTATTGGCGATGAAACACAGAAATTGCATCGGAATTAAATACAATAGGCACAATGCCAACTTAAGGACAAGAAGACTGACTCTTCTTACTGACTATGTTTTGAACCATTCCTGTGACACTAGTTATAGATTCCGATGCTTCACTCCAGGTTTACTGTATCCCTTGTACCTTCTTATTGACGATGAAACATAGAAATTGCATCGGAATTAAATAGAAAAGGCACAATGCCGACTTAAGTACAAGAAGATTGACTCTACTTACTGACTGTGTTTTGAACCATTCCTGTGACACTAGTTAGAGATTCCGATGCTTCACTTCAGGTTTACTGTATCCCTCTGACCTTCTTATTGACGATGGAACACAGAAATTGCATCGGAATTAAATACGAAAGGCACCATGCCGACTTAAGTACAAGAAGACTGACTCTTCTTACTGTCTATGTTTTGAACCATTCCTGTGACACTAGTTATAGATTCCGATGCTTCACATCCAGGTTTACTGTATACCTTGGACCTTCTTTTTGACGATGAAACACAGAAATAGCATCGGAATGAAATACAAAAGCACAATGCCGACTTAAGTACAAGAAGACTGACTCTTCTTACTGATTATAGTTTGATCCATTCCTGTGACACTAGTTATTGATTCCGTTGCTTTACTTCAGGTTTACTGTATTCCTTGGACCTTCTTATTGACGATGAAACACAGAAATTGCATCGGAATTAAATACAAAAGGCACAATGCCGACTTAAGTACAAGATGACTGACTCTTCCTACTGTCTATGCTTTGAACCATTCCTGTGACACTAGTTGTGGATTCCGATGCTTCTCTTCAGGTTTACTGTATCCCTTTGACATTTTTATTGACGATGAAACACAGAAATTGCACCGGAATTAAATACAAAAGGCACAATGCCGACTTAAGAACTAGAGGACTGAGTCTTCTAACTGACTATGTTTTGAACCATTCCTGTGACACTAGTTATAGATTCCGATGCTTCACTTCAGGTTTACTGTATCCCTTGGACCTTCTTATTGACGATGAAACACATAAATTGCATCGAAATTAGATACAAAAGGCAAAATGACGACTTAAGTACACGAAGACTGACCCTTCTTACTGTCTATGCTTTCAACCATTGCTGTTACACTAGTTATAGATTCCGATGCTACACTCCAGTTTTATTGTATCCCTTGGACCGTCTTATTGACGATGAAACACAGAAAATGCATCGGAATTAAATACAAAAGCCACAAGGCCGACTTAAGGACAAGAAGACAGACTCTTCTTACTGTCTATGGTTTGAACCATTTCTGTGGCACTAGTTGTGGATTCCGATGCTTCTCTTTAGGTTTACTGTATCCCTCTGACCTTCTTATTGACGATGAAACACAGAAATTGCATCGGAATTAAATACAAATGGCACAATGCCACCTTAAGGACAAGAAGACTGACTCTTCTTACTGACTATGTTTTGAACCATTCCTGTGACACTAGTTATAAATTCCGATGCTTCACTCCAGCTTTACTGTATCCCTTGGACCTTGTTATTGACGATGAATCACAGAAATTGCATCGGAATTAAATAGAAAAGGCACAATGCCGACTTAAGAACAAGAAGACTGACGCTTCTTACTGACTATGTTTTGAACCATTCCTGTGACACTAGTTATAGCTTCCGATGCTTCACTTCAGGTTTACAGTATCCCTTGGACCTTCTTATTGACGATGAAACACAGAAATTGCATCGGAATTAAATAGAAAAGGCACAATGCCGACTTAAGTACAAGAAGACTGACTCTTCCTACCGATTATAGTTTGAACCATTCCTGTGACACAAGTTGTAGATTCCGATGCTTTACTTCAGGTTTACTGTATACCTTGGACCATCTTATTGACGATGAAACACCGCAATTGCATCGGAATTAAGTACAAATGGCACAATGCCGACTTAGGTACAAGAAGACTGACTCTTCCTACTGTCTATGCTTTGAACCATTCCTGTTACACTAGTTATAGATTCCGATGCTACACTCCAGTTTTATTGTATCCCTTGGACCTTCTTATTGACGATGAAACACAGAAATTGCATCGGAATTAAATACAAAAGGCACAATGCCACCTTAAGAACAAGAAGACTGACTCTTCTTACTGACCATGATTTGAACCATTCCTGTGACACTAGTTATAGATTCCGATGTTTCACTCCAGTTTTACTGTATCCCTTGGACTTTGTTATTGACGAAGAAACACAGAAGTTGCATCGGAATTAAATAGAAAAGGCACAATGCCGACTTAAGGATAAGAGGACTGACTCTTCTTACTGACTATGTTTTGAACCATTCCTGTGACACTAGTTATAGATTCCGATGCTTCACTTCAGGTTTACTGTATCCCTTGGACCTTCTTAATGACGATGAAAGACAGAAATTGCATCGGAATTAAATACAAAAGGCAAAATGCCGAGTTAAGTACACGAACACTGACTCTTCTTACTGTCTATGCTTTGAACCATTCCTGTGACACTAGTTATAGATTCCGATGCTACACTCCAGGTTTGTTGTATCTCTTGGACCTTCTTATTGTTGATGAAACACAGAAATTGTAACGGAATTAAATACAAAAGGCACAATACCGACTTAAGTACAAGACGACTAACCCTTCTTAATGTCTATGTTTTGAACCATTCCTGTGACACTAGTTATAGATTCCGATGCTTCACTCCAGGTTTACTGTATCCCTTGGACCTTGTTATTGACGATGAAACACAGAAATTTCATCGCAGTTAAATAGATAAGGCACAATGCCGACTTAAGTACAAAAGACTGACTCTTCGTACTGTCTATGTATTGAACCATTCCTGTGACCCTAGTTATAGATTCCGATGCTTCACTTCAGGTTTACTGCTTCCCTTGGACCTTCTTATTGACAATGAATCACAGAAATTGCATCGGAATTAAATACAAAAGCCACAATGCCGACTTAAGTACAAGGAGACTGACTCTTCTTACTGTCTATATTTTGAACCACACCAGGGACACTACTTATAGATTCCGATGCTTCACTTCAGGTTTACTGTAACCCTTGGACCTTCATATTGACGATGCAACACAGAAATTGCATCGGAATTAAATACAAAAGGCACAATGCCGACTTAAGGACAAGAAGACAGACTCTTCCTACCGTCTATGCTTTGAACCATTCCTGTGACACTAGTTGTGGATTCCGATGCTTCTCATCTGGTTTACTATATCCCTCTGACCTTCTTATTGACGATGAAACACAGAAATTGCATCGGAATTAAATACAAAAGGCACAATGCCGACGTAAGTAAATGAAGACTGACTCTTCTTACTGACTATGTTTTGAACCATTCCTGTGACACTAGTTATAGATTCCGATGGTTCACTCCAGCTTTACTGTATCCCTTGGACCTTGTTAGTGACGATGAAACACAGAAATTGCATCGGAATTAAATAGAAAAGGCACAATGCCGACTTAAGGACAAGAAGACTGACTCTTCTTACTGACTATGTTTTGAACCATTCCTGTGACACTAGTTATAGATTCCGATGCTTCACTTCATGTTTACTGTATCCCTTGGACCTTCTTAATGACGATGAAACACAGAAATTGCATCGGAATTAAATACAAAAGGCAAAATGCCGACTTAAGTACACGAACACTGACTCTACTTACTGTCTATGCTTTGAACCATTCCTGTGACACTAGTTATAGATTCCGATGCTACACTCCAGGTTTATTGTATCCCTTGGACCTTCTTATTGATGATGAAACACAGAAGTTGTATCGGAATTATATACAAAACTCACAATACCGACTTAAGTACAAGACGACTGACCCTTCTTAATGTCTATGTTTTGAACCATTCCTGTGACACTAGTTATAGATTCCGATGCTTCACTCCAGGTTTACTGTATCCCTTGGACCTTGTTATTGACGATGAAACACAGAAATGGCATCGCAGTTAAATAGATAAGGCACAATGCCGACTTAAGTACAAAAGACTGACTCTTCGTACTGTCTATGTGTTGAACCATTCCTGTGACACTAGTTATAGATTCCGATGCTTCACTTCTGGTTTACCGTTTCCCTTGGACCTTCTTATTGACAATGAATCACAGAAATTGCATCGGAATTAAATACAAAAGCCACAATGCCGACTTAAGTACAAGAAGACTGACTCTTCTTACTGTCTATATTTTGAACCACTCCAGTGACACTAGTTATAGATTCCGATGCTTCACTTCAGGTTTACTGTATCCCTTGGACCTTCATATTGACGATGCAACACAGAAATTGCATCGGAATTAAATACAAAAGGCACAATGCCGACTTAAGTACAAGAAGACTGACTCTTCTTACTGTCTATGTTTTGAACTAATCCTGTGACCCTAGTTGTAGATTCCGATGCTTCACTTCAGGTTTACTGTATCCCTTGGACCTTCTTATTGACGATTAAACACAGAAATTGCATCGGAATTAAATACAAAAGGCACAATGCCGACTTAAGTACAAGCACACTGACCCTTCCTATTGGCTATAATATGAACCATTCCTGTGACACTAGTTATAGATTCCGACGCTTCACTCCACGTTTACTGTATACCTTGGACCTTCTTATTGACGATGAAACACAGAAATAGCATCGGAATTAAATAGAAAAGGCACAATGCCGACTTAGGTACAAGAAGACTGACACTTCTTACTGATTATAGTTTGAACCATTCCTGTTACACTAGTTATAGATTCCGATGCAACACTCCAGTTTTATTGTATCTCTTGGGCCGTCTTATTGACGATGAAACACAGAAATTGCATTGGAATTAAATACAAAAGGCACAAAGCTGACTTATCTGTATCCCTTGGACCTTGTTATTGACGATGCAACACAGAAATTGCATCGGAATTAAATAGAAAAGGCACAATGCCGACTTAAGAACAAGAAGACTGAGTCTTCTTACTGACTATGTTTTGAACCATTCCTGTGACACTAGTTATAGATTCCGATGCTTCACTTCAGTTTTACTGTATCCCTTGGACCTTCTTATTGACGATGAAACACATAAATTGCATCGGAATTAAATACAAAAGACAAAATGCCGACTTAAGTACACGAAGACTGACTCTTGTTACTGTCTATGCTTTGAACCATTCCTGTTACACTAGTTATAGATTCCGATGCTTCACTCCAGTTTTATTGTATCTCTTAGACCGTCTTATGGACGATGAAACACAAAAATTGCATCGGAATTAAATACAAAAGGCACAAAGCCGACTTAAGGACAAGAAGACAGAGACTTCTTACTGTCTATGTTTGAACCATTCCTGTGGCACTAGTTGTGAATTCCGATGCTTCTCTTCAGGTTTACTGTTTCCCTCTGACCTTCTTATTGACCATGAAACACAGAAATTGCATCGGAATTAAATAGAAAAGGCACAATGCCACCTTAAGGACAAGAAGACTGACTCTTCTTACTGACAAAGTTTTGAACCATTCCAGTGACACTAGTTATAGATTCCGATGCTTCACTCCAGCTTTACTGTATCCCTTGGACCTTGCTATTGACGATGAATCACAGATATTGCATCGGAATTAAATAGAAAAGCACAATGCCGACTTAAGAACAAGAAGACTGACTCTTCTTACTGACTATGTTTTGAACCATTCCTGTGACACTAATTATAGATTCCGATGCTTCACTTCAGGTTTACTGTATCCCTTGGACCTTGTTATTGACGATGAAACACAGAAATTGCATCGGAATTAAATAGAAAAGGCACAATGCCGACTTAAGTACAAGAAGACTGACTCTTCTTACTGATTATAGTTTGAACCATTCCTGTGACACTAGTTATAGATTCCGATGCTTTACTTCAGGTTTACTGTATACCTTGCACATTCTTATTGACGATGAAACACCGATATTGCATCGGAATTAAATACAAAAGGCAAAATGCCGACTTAAGTACACGAGGACTGACTCTTTTTACTGTCTATGCTTTGAACCATTCCTGTTACACTAGTTATAGATTCCGATGCTACACTCCAGTTTTATTGTATCCCTTGGACCTTCTTATTGACGATGAAACACAGAAACTGCATCGGAATGAAATACAAAAGGCACAAAACCGACTTAAGGACAAGAAGACAGACTCTTCCTACAGTCTATGTTTTGAACCAATCCTGTGACACTAGTTGTGGATTCCGATGCTTCTCTTCAGGTTTACTGTATCCCTCTGACCTTCTTATTGACGATGAAACACAGTAATTGCATCGGAATTAAATACAAAAGGCACAATGCCACCTTAAGGACAAGGAGACTGACTCTTCTTACTGACTATGTTTTGAACCATTCCTGTGACACTAGATATAGATTCCGATGCTTCACTTCAGGTTTACTGCATCCCTTGGACCTTCTTATTGACGATGAAACCCAGAAATTGCATCAGATTTAAACACAAAAGGCACAAAGCCGACTTAAGTACAAAAAGACTGACTCTTCTTACTGACTATGTTTTGAACCATTGCTGTGACACTAGTTATGGATGCCGATGCTTCACTTCAGGTTTACTGTATCCCTCTGACCTTCTTATTGACGATGAAACACAGAAATTGCATCGGAATTAAATACAAAAGGCACAATGCCAACTTAAGTACAAGAAGACTGACTCTTTTTACTGACTATGTTTTAAACCATACCTGTGACACTAGTTATAGATTCCGATGCTTCACTTCAGGTTTTCTGTATCCCTTGGATCTTCTTATTGACGATGAAACACAGAAATTGCATCGGAATTAAATACAAAAGGCACAATACTGACTTAAGTACAAGAAGACTGACTCTTCTTACTGACTATGTTTTGAACCATTCCTGTGACACTAGTTATAGATTCCGATGCTTGACTTCAGCTTTACTGTATCTCTTGGAACTTCTTATTGACGACGAAACACAGAAATTGCATCGGAATTAAATACAAATGGCACAATGCCGACTTAAGTACAAGAAAACCATTCTTACTGTCTATGTTTTGAACCATTCCTGTGACACTAGTTATTGATTCCGATGCTACACTCCAGGTTTACTGCATCCCCTGGACCTTCTTATTGGCGATGAAACACAGAAATTGCATCGGAATTAAATACAAAAGGCACAATGCCGACTTAAGGACTAGAAGACTGATTCTTCTTACTGACTATGTTTTGAACCATTCCTGTGACACTAGTTATTGATTCAGAAGCTTCACTTCAGGTTTACCGTATCCCTTGGACCTTCTTATTGACGATGAAACACAGAAATTGCATCGGAATTAAATACAAAAGGCACAATGCCGACTAAAGTCAAGAAGACTGACTCTTCCTATTGTCAATGATTTGAACCATTCCTGTGACACTAGTTATAGATTCCGATGCTTCACTTCTGGTTTACTGTGTCCCTCTGATCTTCGTATTGACGATGAAACACAGATATTGCATCGGAATTAAATACAAAAGGCACAATGCCAACTTAAGTACAAGAATACTGACTCTCCTTACTGTCTATGTTTTGAACCATCTTTGTGACACTAGTTATAGATTCCGATGCTTCACTCCAGGTTTACTGTATCCCTGGGACCTTCTTATTGACGATGAAACACAGAAATTGCATCGGAATTAAATACAAAAGGCACAATGCCGACTTAAGTACAAGAAGACTGACTCTTCTTACTGTCTATGATTTGAACCTTTCCTGTGACACTAGTTATAGATTCCGATGCTTCACTCCAGTTTTACTGTATCCCTTGGACCTTCTTATTGACGATGAAACACAGAAACTGCATGGGAATTAAATAGAAAAGGCACAATGCCGACTTAAGTACAAGAAGACTGACTCTTCTGACTGATTATAGTTTGAACCATTCCTGTGACACTAGTTATAGATTCCGATGCTTTAATTCAGGTTTACTGTATACTTTGGACCTTCTTATTGACGATGAAACACAGAAATTGCATCGGAATTAAATACAAAGGGCACAATGCCGACTTAAGTACAAGAAGACTGACTCTTCCTGCTGTCTATGTTTTGAACCATTCCTGTGACACTAGTTGTGGATTCCGATGCTTCACTTCAGGTTTACTGTATACCTCTGACCTTCTTATTGACGATGAAACACAGAAATTGCATCGGAATTAAATACAAAAGGCACAATGCCAACTTAAGGACAAGAAGACTGACTCTTCTTACTGACTATGATTTGAACCATTCCTGTGACACTAGTTATAGATTCCGATGCTTCACTCCCGGTTTACTGTATCCCTTAGACCTTGTTATTGACGATGAAACACAGAAATTGCATCTGAATTAAATAGAAAAGGAACAATGCCGACTTAAGTACAAGAAGACTGACTCTTCGTACTGTCTATGTATTGAACCATTCCTGTGACATTAGTTATTGATTCCGATGCTTCACTTCAGGTTTACTGTTTCCCTCGGACCTTCTTATTGACGATGAATCACTGAAATTGCATCGGAATTAAAACCAAAAGCCACAATGCCGACTTAAGTACAGGAAGACTGACTCTTCTTACTGTCTATATTTAGAACCATTCCAGTGACACTAGTTATAGATTCCGATGCTTCACTTCAGGTTTACTGTATCCCTTGGACCTTCTTATAGACGATGAAACACAGAATCTGCATCGGAATTAAATAGAAAAGGCACAATGCCGACTTAAGTACAAGAAGACTGACTCTTCTTACTGATTATAGTTTGAACCATTCCTGTGACGCTAGTTATAGATTCCGATGCTTTACTTCAGGTTTACTGTATACCTTGGACCTTCTTATTGACGATGAAACACAGAAATTGCATCGGAATTAAATAGAAAAGGCACAATGCCGACTTGAGTGCAAGAAGACTGAATCTTCTTACTGACTATGTTTGAACCATTCCTGTGACACTAGTTATCGGTTCCGATGCTTCACTTCAGGTTTACTGTATCCCTTGGACCTTCTTATTGACGATGAAACACAGAAATTGCATCCGAATTAAATAGAAAAGGCACAATGCCGACTTGAGTACAAGAAGACTGACTCTTCTCACTGTCTATGTTTTGAACCTTTCCTGTGAATCTAGTTATAGATTCCGATGCTTCACTTCAGTTTTACTGTATCCCTTGGACCTTCTTATTGACGATGAAACACAGAAATTGCATTGGAATTAAGTAGAAAAGGCACAATGCCGACTTAAGTACAAGATGACAGACTCTTCTTACTGATTATAGTTTGAACCATTCCTGTGACACTAGTTATAGATTCCGATGCTTTACTTCAGGTTTACTGTATAACTTGGACCTTCTTATGGACGATGAAACACAGAAATTGCATCGGAATTAAATACAAAATGCACAATGCCGACTTAAGTAAAAGAAGACTGACTCTTCCAACTGTCTATGTTTTGAACCATTCCTGTGACACTAGTTGTGGATTCCGATGCTTTACTTCAGGTTTACTGTGTACCTCTGACATTCTTATTGACGATGAAACACAGAAATTGCATCGGAATTAAATACAAAAGGCACAAAGCCAACTTAATGACAAGAAGACTGACTCTTCTTACTGACTATGTTTGAACCATTGCTGTGACACTAGTTATATATTCCGATGCTTCACTCCAGGTTTACTGTATCCCTTGGACCTTGTTATTGACGATGAAACACAGAAATTGCATCAAATTAAATAGAAAAAGGCACAATGCCGACTTAAGTTCAAGAAGACTGACTCTTCGTACTGTCTATATTTTGAACCATTCCTATGACACTAGTTATAGATTCCGATGCTTCACTTCAGGTTCACTGTTTCCCTTGGACCTTCGTATTGACGATGAATCACAGAAATTGCTTCGGAATTAAATACAGAAGCCACAATGCCGACTTAAGTACAGTAAGACTGACTCTTCTTACTGTCTATATTTAGTGTCATTCCAGTGACACTAGTTATAGGTTCCGATGCTTCACTTCAGGTTTACTGTATCCCTTGGACCTTCTTATTGACGATGAAACACAGAAATTTCATCGGAATCAAATACAAAAGGCACAATGCCGACTTAAGTACAAGAAGACTGACTCTTCTTACTGTCTATGTTTTGAAACATTACTGTGACACTAGTTATAGATTCCGATGCTTCACTTCAGGTTTACTGTTTCCCTCGGACCTTCTTATTGACGATGAATCACTGAAATTGCATCGGAATTAAAACCAAAAGCCACAATGCCGACTTAAGTACAGGAAGACTGACTCTTCTTACTGTCTATATTTAGAACCATTCCAGTGACACTAGTTATAGATTCCGATTCTTCACTTCAGGTTTACTGTATCCCTTGGACCTTCTTATAGACGTTGAAACACAGAATCTGCATCGGAATTAAATAGAAAAGGCACAATGCCGACCTAAGTACAAGAAGACTGACTCTTCTTACTGATTATAGTTTGAACCATTCCTGTGACGCTAGTTATAGATTCCGATGCTTTACTTCAGGTTTACTGTATACCTTGGACCTTCTTATTGACGATGAAACACAGAAATTGCATCGGAATTAAATAGAAAAGGCACAATGCCGACTTAAGTGCAAGAAGACTGAATCTTCTTACTGACTATGTTTGAACCATTCCTGTGACACTAGTTATAGGTTCCGATGCTTCACTTCAGGTTTACTGTATCCCTTGGACCTTCTTATTGACGATGAAACACAGAAATTGCATCGGAATTAAATAGAAAAAGCACAATGCCGACTTGAGTACAAGAAGACTGACTCTTCTCACTGTCTATGTTTTGAACCTTTCCTGTGACTCTAGTTATAGATTCCGATGTTTCACTTCAGTTTTACTGTATTCCTTGGACCTTCTTATTGACGATGAAACACAGAAATTGCATTGGAATTAAGTAGAAAAGGCACAATGCCGACTTAAGTACAAGATGACAGACTCTTCTTACTGATTATAGTTTGAACCATTCCTGTGACACTAGTTATAGATTCCGATGCTTTACTTCAGGTTTACTGTATAACTTGGACCTTCTTATGGACGATGAAACACAGAAATTGCATCGGAATTAAATACAAAAGGCACAAAGCCAACTTAAGGACAAGAAGACTGACTCTTCTTACTGACTATGTTTTGAACCATTCCTGTGACACTAGTTATAGATTCCGATGCTTCACTCCAGGTTTACTGTATCCCTTGGACCTTGTTATTGACTATGAAACACAGAAATTGCATCAAATTAAATAGAAAAAGGCACAATGCCGACTTAAGTACAAGAAGACTGACTCTTCATACTGTCTATATTTTGAACCATTCCTGTGGCACTAGTTATAGTTTCCGATGCTTCACTTCAGGTTTACTGTTTCCCTTGGACCTTCGTATTGACGATGAATCACAGAAATTGCTTCGGAATTAAATACAGAAGCCACAATGCCGACTTAAGTACAGTAAGACTGACTCTTCTTACTGTTATTATTTAGTACCATTCCAGTGACACTAGTTATAGGTTCCGATGCTTCACTTCAGGTTTACTGTATCCGTTGGACCTTCTTATTGACGATGAAACACAGAAATTGCATCGGAATCAAATACAAAAGGCACAATGCCGACTTAAGTACAGGAAGACTGACTTTTCTTACTGTCTATGTTTTGAAACATTACTGTGACACTAGTTATAGATTCCGATGCTTCACTTCAGGTTTACTGTATCCCTCTGACCTTCTTATTGACGATGAAACACAGAATTTGCATCGGAATTAAATAGAAAAGGCACAATGCCGACTTAAGTACAAGAAGACTGACTCTTCTTACTGTCCATGCTTTAAACCAATCCTGTGACACTAGTTGTGGATTCCGATGCCTTACTTCAGGTTTACTGTATCCGTTGGACCTTCTTATTGACGATGAAACACAGAAATTGCATCGGAATTAAATACAAAAGGCACAATGAAGACTTAAGTACAAGCAGACTGACTCTTTCTACTGTCTATGTTTTTAACCATTCCTGTGACACTAGCTGTGGACTCCGATGCTTCACTTCAGGTTTACTGTATCCCTCAGACCTTCTTATTGGCGATGAAACACAGAAATTGCATCGGAATTAAATACAATAGGCACAATGCCAACTTAAGGACAAGAAGACTGACTCTTCTTACTGACTATGTTTTGAACCATTCCTGTGACACTAGTTATAGATTCCGTTGCTTCACTCCAGGTTTACTGTATCCCTTGGACCTTCTTATTGACGATGAAACACAGAAATTGCATCGGAATTAAATAGAAAAGGCACAATGCCGACTTAGGTACAAGAAGACTGACACTTCTTACTGATTATAGTTTGAACCATTCCTGTGACACTAGTTATAGATTCCGATGCTTTACTTCAAGTTTACTGTATACCTTGGGCCTTCTTATTGACGATGAAACACAGAAATTGCATCGGAATTAAATACAAAAGGCACAATGCCGACTTAAGTACAAGATGACTGACTCTTCCTACTGTCTATGCTTTGAACCATTCCTGTGACACTAGTTGTGGATTCCGATTCTTCTCTTCAGGTTTACTGTATCCCTCTGACATTCTTATTGACGATGAATCACAGAAATTGCATCGGAATTAAATACAAAAGGACAATGCCAACTTACGGACAAGAAGACTGACTCTTCATACTGACTATGTTTTGAACCATTCATGTGACACTAGTTATAGATTCCGATGCTTCACTTCCGGTTTACTGTATCCCTTGGACCTTCTTATTGAAGATGAAACACATAAATTGCATCGGAATTAAATACAAAAGGCAAAATGCCGACTTAAGTACACGGAGACTGACTCATCTTACTGTCTATGCTTTGAACCATTCCTGTTACACTAGTTATAGATTCCGATGCAACACTCCAGTTTTATTGTATCTCTTGGGCCGTCTTATTGACGATGAAACACAGAAATTACATTGGAATTAAATACAAAAGGCACAAAGCTGACTTATCTGAATCCCTTGGACCTTGTTATTGACGATGCAACACAGAAATTGCATCGGAATTAAATACAAAAGGCACAATGCCACCTTAAGGACAAGAAGACTGACTCTTCTTACTGACAAAGTTTTGAACCATTCCTGTGACACTAGTTATAGATTCCGATGCTTTACTTCAGGTTTACTGTATACCTTGGACATTCTTATTGACGATGAAACACCGATATTGCATCGGAATTAAATACAAAAGGCAAAATGCCGACTTAAGTACACGAGGAGTGACTCTTTTTACTGTCTATGCTGTGAACCATTCCTGTTACACTAGTTATAGATTCCGATGCTACACTCCAGTTTTATTGTATCCCTTGGACCTTCTTATTGACGATGAAACACAGAAACTGCATCGGAATTAAATACAAAAGGCACAAAACCGACTTAAGGACAAGAAGACAGACTCTTCCTACAGTCTATGTTTGGAACCAATCCTGTGACACTAGTTATAGATTCCGATGCTTCTCTTCAGGTTTACTGTATCCCTCTGACCTTCTTAATGACGATGAAACACAGTAATTGCATCGGAATTAAATACAAAAGGCACAATGCCACCTTAAGGACAAGAAGACTGACTCTTCTTACTGACTATGTTTTGAACCATTCCTGTGACACTAGTTATAGATTCCGATGCTTCACTTCAGGTTTACTGCATCCCTTGGATCTTCTTATTGACGATGAAACCCAGAAATTGCATCAGAATTAAACACAAAAGGCACAATGCCGACTTAAGTACAAAAAGACTGACTCTTCTTACTGACTATGTTTTGAACCATTGCTGTGACACTAGTTATGGATGCCGATGCTTCACTTCAGGTTTACTGTATCCCTCTGACCTTCTTATTGACGATGAAACACAGAAATTGCATCGGAATTAAATACAAAAGGCACAATGCCAACTTAAGTACAAGAACACTGACTCTTTTTACTGACTATGTTTTAAACCATACCTGTGACACTAGTTATAGATTCCGATGCTTCACTTCAGGTTTTCTGTATCCCTTGGACCTTCTTATTGACGATGAAACACAGAAATTGCATCGGAATTAAATACAAAAGGCACAATACTGACTTAAGTACAAGAAGACTGACTCTTCTTACTGACTATGTTTTGAACCATTCCTGTGACACTAGTTATAGATTCCGATGCTTGACTTCAGCTTTACTGTATCCCTTGTTACTTCTTATTGACGACGAAACACAGAAATTGCATCGGAATTAAATACAAATGGCACAATGCCGACTTAAGTACAAGAAAACTATTCTTACTGTCTATGTTTTGAACCATTCCTGTGACACTAGTTATAGATTCCGATGCTACACTCCAGGTTTACTGCATCCCTTGGACCTTCTTATTGGCGATGAAACACAGAAATTGCATCGGAATTAAATACAAAAGGCACAATGCCGACTTAAGGACTAGAAGACTGATTCTTCTTACTGACTATGTTTTGAACCATTCCTGTGACACTAGTTATTGATTCAGATGCTTCACTTCAGGTTTACTGTATCCCTTGGACCTTCTTATTGACGATGAAACACAGAAATTGCATCGGAATTAAATACAAAAGGCACAATGCCGACTAAAGTCAAGAAGACTGACTCTTCCTATTGTCAATGATTTGAACCATTCCTGTGACACTAGTTATTGATTCAGATGCTTCACTTCTGGTTTACTGTGTCCCTCTGATCTTCGTATTGACGATGAAACACAGATATTGCATCGGAATTAAATACAAAAGGCACAATGCCAACTTAAGTACAAGAATACTGACTCTCCTTCCTGTCTATGTTTTGAACCATCTTTGTGACACTAGTTATAGATTCCGATGCTACACTCCAGGTTTACTGTATCCCTGGGACGTTCTTATTGACGATGAAACACAGAAATTGCATCGGAATTAAATACAAAAGGCACAATGCCGACTTAAGTACAAGAAGACTGACTCTTCTTACTGTCTATGATTTGAACCTTTCCTGTGACACTAGTTATAGATTCCGATGCTTCACTCCAGTTTTACTGTATCCCTTGGACCTTCTTATTGACGATGAAACACAGAAACTGCATGGGAATTAAATAGAAAAGGCACAATGCCGACTTAAGTACAAGAAGACTGACTCTTCTGACTGATTATAGTTTGAACCATTCCTGTGACACTAGTTATAGATTCCGATGCTTTAATTCAGGCTTACTGTATACCTTCGACCTTCTTATTGACGATGAAACACAGAAATTGCATCGGAATTAAATACAAAAGGCACAATGCCGACTTAAGTACAAGAAGACTGACTCTTCCTACTGTCTATGTTTTGAACCATTCCTGTGACACTAGTTGTGGATTCCGATGCTTCACTTCAGGTTTACTGTATACCTCTGACCTTCTTATTGACGATGAAACACAGAAATTGCATAGGAATTAAATACAAAAGGCACAATGCCAACTTAAGGACAAGAAGACTGACTCTTCTTACTGACTATGATTTGAACCATTCCTGTGACACTAGTTATAGATTCCGATGCTTCACTCCAGGTTTACTGTATCCCTTGGACTTTGTTATTGACGATGAAACACAGAAATTGCATCTGAATTAAATAGAAAAGGCACAATGCCGACTTAGGTACAAGAAGAGTGACTCTTCTTACTGATTATAGTTTGAACCATTCCTGTGACGCTAGTTATAGATTCCGATGCTTTACTTCAGGTTTACTGTATACCTTGGTCCTTCTTATTGACGATGAAACACAGAAATTGCATCGGAATTAAATAGAAAAGGCACAATGCCGACTTGAGTGCAAGAAGACTGAATCTTCTTACTGACTATGTTTGAACCATTCCTGTGACACTAGTTATAGGTTCCGATGCTTCACTTCAGGTTTACAGTATCCCTTGGACCTTCTTATTGACGATGAAACACAGAAATTGCATCCGAATTAAATAGAAAAGGCACAATGCCGACTTGAGTACAAGAAGACTGACTCTTCTCACTGTCTATGCTTTGAACCTTTCCTGTGACTCTAGTTATAGATTCCGATGCTTCACTTCAGTTTTACTGTATCCCTTGGACCTTCTTATTGACGATGAAACACAGAAATTGCATTGGAATTAAGTAGAAAAGGCACAATGCCGACTTAAGTACAAGATGACAGACTCTTCTTACTGATTATAGTTTGAACCATTCCTGTGACACTAGTTATAGATTCCGATGCTTTACTTCAGGTTTACTGTATAACTTGGACCTTCTTATGGACGATGAAACACAGAAATTGCATCGGAATTAAATACAAAATGCACAATGCCGACTTAAGTACAAGAAGACTGACTCTTCCTACTGTCTATGTTTTGAACCATTCCTGTGACACTAGTTGTGGATTCCGATGCTTTACTTCAGGTTTACTGTGTACCTCTGACATTCTTATTGACGATGATACACAGAAATTGCATCGGAATTAAATACAAAAGGCACAAAGCCAACTTAATGACAAGAAGACTGACTCTTCTTACTGACTATGTTTTGAACCATTGCTGTGACACTAGTTATATATTCCGATGCTTCACTCCAGGTTTACTGTATCCCTTGGACCTTGTTATTGACGATGAAACACAGAAATTGCATCAAATTAAATAGAAAAAGGCACAATGCCGACTTAAGTACAAGAAGACTGACTCTTCGTACTGTCTATATTTTGAACCATTCCTATGACACTAGTTATAGATTCCGATGCTTCACTTCAGGTTTACTGTTTCCCTTGGACCTTCGTATTGACGATGAATCACAGAAATTGCTTCGGAATTAAATACAGAAGCCACAATGCCGACTTAAGTACAGTAAGACTGACTCTTCTTACTGTCTATATTTAGTGCCATTCCAGTGACACTAGTTATGGGTTCCGATGCTTCACTTCAGGTTTACTGTATCCCTTGGACCTTCTTATTGACGATGAAACACAGAAATTTCATCGGAATCAAATACAAAAGGCACAATGCCGACTTAAGTACAGGAAGACTGACTCTTCTTACTGTCTATGTTTTGAAACATTACTGTGACACTAGTTATAGATTCCGATGCTTCACTTCAGGTTTACTGTTTCCCTCGGACCTTCTTATTGACGATGAATCACTGAAATTGCATCGGAATTAAAACCAAAAGCCACAATGCCGACTTAAGTACAGGAAGACTGACTCTTCTTACTGTCTATATTTAGAACCATTCCAGTGACACTAGTTATAGATTCCGATTCTTCACTTCAGGTTTACTGTATCCCTTGGACCTTTTTATAGACGATGAAACACAGAATCTGCATCGGAATTAAATAGAAAAGGCACAATGCCGACTTAAGTACAAGAAGACTGACTCTTCTTACTGATTATAGTTTGAACCATTCCTGTGACGCTAGTTATAGATTCCGATGCTTTACTTCAGGTTTACTGTATACCTTGGACCTTCTTATTGACGATGAAACACAGAAATTGCATCGGAATTAAATAGAAAAGGCACAATGCCGACTTAAGTGCAAGAAGACTGAATCTTCTTACTGACTATGTTTGAACCATTCCTGTGACACTAGTTATAGTTCCGATGCTTCACTTCAGGTTTACTGTATCCCTTGGACCTTCTTATTGACGATGAAACACAGAAATTGCATCGGAATTAAATAGAAAAGGCACATTGCCGACTTGAGTACAAGAAGACTGACTCTTCTCACTGTCTATGTTTTGAACCTTTCCTGTGACTCTAGTTATAGATTCCGATGTTTCACTTCAGTTTTACTGTATCCCTTGGACCTTCTTATTGACGATGAAACACAGAAATTGCATTGGAATTAAGTAGAAAAGGCACAATGCCGACTTAAGTACAAGATGACAGACTCTTCTTACTGATTATAGTTTGAACCACTCCTGTGACACTAGTTATAGATTCCGATGCTTTACTTCAGGTTTACTGTATAACTTGGACCTTCTTATGGACGATGAAACACAGAAATTGCATCGGAATTAAATACAAAATGCACAATGCCGACTTAAGTACAAGAAGACTGACTCCTCCTACTGTCTATGATTTGAACCATTCCTGTGACACTAGTTGTGGATTCCGATGCTTCTCTTCAGGTTTACTATGTACCTCTGGCCTTCTTATTGACGATGAAACACAGAAATTGCATCGGAATTAAATACAAAAGGCACAAAGCCAACTTAAGGACAAGAAGACTGACTCTTCTTACTGACTATGTTTTGAACCATTCCTGTGACACTAGTTATAGATTCCGATGCTTCACTCCAGGTTTACTGTATCCCTTGGACCTTCTTATTGACTATGAAACACAGAAATTGCATCAAATTAAATAGAAAAAGGCACAATGCCGACTTAAGTACAAGAAGACTGACTCTTCATACTGTCTATATTTTGAACCATTCCTGTGACACTAGTTATAGTTTCCGATGCTTCACTTCAGGTTTACTGTTTCCCTTGGACCTTCGTATTGACGATTAATCACAGAAATTGCTTCGGAATTAAATACAGAAGCCACAATGCCGACTTAAGTACAGTAAGACTGACTCTTCTTACTGTCATTATTTAGTACCATTCCAGTGACACTAGTTATAGGTTCCGATGCTTCACTTCAGGTTTACTGTATCCCTTGGACCTTCTTATTGACGATGAAACACAGAAATTGCATCGGAATCAAATACAAAAGGCACAATGCCGACTTAAGTACAGGAAGACTGACTTTTCTTACTGTCTATGTTTTGAAACATTACTGTGACACTAGTTATTGATTCCGATGCTTCACTTCAGGTTTACTGTATCCCTCTGACCTTCTTATTGACGATGAAACACAGAATTTGCATCGGAATTAAATAGAAAAGGCACAATGCCGACTTAAGTACAAGAAGACTGACTCTTCTTACTGTCCATGCTTTAAACCAATCCTGTGACACTAGTTGTGGATTCCGATGCCTTACGTCAGGTTTACTGTATCCGTTGGACCTTCTTATTGATGATGAAACACAGAAATTGCATCGGAATTAAATACAAAAGGCACAATGAAGACTTAAGTACAAGCAGACTGACTCTTTCTACTGTCTATGTTTTTAACCATTCCTGTGACACTAGTTGTGGATTCCGATGCTTCACTTCAGGTTTACTGTATCCCTCTGACCTTCTTATTGGCGATGAAACACAGAAATTGCATCGGAATTAAATACAATAGGCACAATGCCAACTTAAGGACAAGAAGACTGACTTTTCTTACTGACTATGTTTTGAACCATTCCTGTGACACTAGTAATAGATTCCGATGCTTCACTCCAGGTTTACTGTATCCCTTGGACTTTCTTATTGACGATGAAACACAGAAATTGCATCGGAATTAAATACAAAATGCACAATGCCGACTTAAGGACAAGAAGACTGATTCTTCTTACTGTCTATGTTTTGAACCATTCCATTGACACTAGTTACAGATTCCGATGCTTCACTTCAGGTTTACTGTATTCCTTGGACCTTCTTATTGACGATGAAACACAGAAATTGCATCGGAATTAAATAGAAAAGGCACATTGCCGACTTAAGAACAAGCAGACTGACTCTTCTTACTGACTATGTTTTGAACCATTCCTGTGACACTACTTATAGATTCCGATGCTTCACTTCATGTTTACTGTATCCCTCTGACCTTCATATTGACGATGAAACACAGAATTTGCATCGGAATTAAATACAAAAGCCACAATGCCGACTTAAGTACAAGAAGACTGACTCTTCTTACTGTCTATGTTTTGAACCAATCCTGTGACACTAGTTGTAGATTCCGATGCTTCACTTCAGGTTTACTGTATCCCTTGGACCTTCTTATTGACGATGAAACACAGAAATTGCATCGGAATTAAATACAAAAGGCACAATGCCGACTAAAGTACAAGCACACAGACTCTTCGTACTGTCTATGATTTGTACCATTCCTGTGACACTAGATATAGATTCCGACGCTTCACTTCAGGTTTACTGTATCCCTTGTACCTTCTTACTGACGATGAAACATAGAAATTGCATCGGAAATAAATACAAAAGGCACAATGCCGACTTAAGTACAAGAAGACTGACTCTTCTTACTGTCTATGTTTGAACCAATCCTGTGACACTAGTTGTAGATTCCGATGCTTCACTTCAGGTTTACTGTATCCCTTGGACCTTGTTATTGAAGATGAAACACAGAAATTGCATCGGAATTAAATACAAAAGGCACAATGCCGACTAAAGTACAAGCACACTGACTCTTCGTACTGTCTATGATTTGTACCATTCCTGTGACACTAGATATAGATTCCGACGCTTCAATTCACGTTTACTGTATCCGTTGTACCTTCTTATTGACGATGAAACACCGAAATTGCATCGGAATTAATTACAAAAGGCACATTGCCGACTTAAGTACAAGAAGACTGACTCTTCCTACTGTCTATGCTTTGAACCATTCCTGTTACACTAGTTATAGATTCCGATGCTACACTCCAGTTTTATTGTATCCCTTGGACCTTCTTATTGACGATGAAACACAGAAATTGCATCGGAATTAAATACAAAAGGCACAATGCCACCTTAAGGACAAGAAGACTGACTCTTCTTACTGACTATGTTTTGAACCATTCCTGTGACACTAGTTATAGATTCCGATGCTTCACTCCAGCTTTACTGTATCCCTTGGATCTTGTTATTGACGATGAAACACAGAAATTGCATCGGAATTAAATACAAAAGGCACAATGCCGACGTAAGGACAAGAAGACTGACTCTTCTTACTGACTATGTTTTGAACCATTCCTGTGACACTAGTTATAGATTCCGATGCTTCACTTCAGGTTTACTGTATCCCTTGGACCTTCTTAATGACGATGAAACACAGAAATTGCATCGGAATTAAATACAAAAGGCAAAATGCCGACTTAAGTACACGAACACTGACTCTTCTTACTGTCTATGCTTTGAACCATTCCTGTGACACTAGTTATAGATTCCGGTGCTACACTCCAGGTTTATTGTATCCCTTGGACCTTCTTATTATTGATGAAACACAGAAATTGTATCGGAATTAAATACAAAAGGCACAATACCGACTTAAGTACAAGACGACTGACCCTTCTTAATGTCTATGCTTTGAACCATTCCTGTGACACTAGTTATTGATTCCGATGCTTCACTCCAGGTTTACTGTATCCCTTGGACCATGTTATTGACGATGAAACACAGAAATTGCATCGCAGTTAAATAGATAAGGCACAATGCTGACTTCAGTACAAAAGACTGACTCTTCGTACTGTCTATGTTTTGAACCATTCCTGTGACACTAGTTATAGTTTCCGATGCTTCACTTCAGGTTTACTGTTTCCCTTCGACCTTCTTATTGACAATGAATCACAGAAATTGCATCGGAATTAAATACAAAAGCCACAATGCCGACTTAAGTACAAGAAGACTGACTCTTCTTAATGTCTATATTTTGAACCACACCAGGGACACTAGTTATAGATTCCGATGCTTCACTTCAGGTTTACTGTATCCCTTGGACCTTCATATTGACGATGCAACACAGAAATTGCATCGGAATTAAATACAAAAGGCACAATGCCGACTTAAGGACAAGAAGACAGACTCTTCCTACCGTCTATGCTTTGAACCATTCCTGTGACACTAGTTGTGGATTCCGATGCTTCTCATCAGGTTTACTATATCCCCCTGACCTTCTTATTGACGATGAAACACAGAAATTGCATCGGAATTAAATACAAAGGCACAATGCCGACTTAAGTACAAGAAGACTGACTCTTCTTACTGACTATGTTTTGAACCATTCCTGTGACACTAGTTATAGATTCCGATGCTTCACTCCAGCTTTACTGTATCCCTCGGACCTTGTTATTGACGATGAAACACAGAAATTACATCGGAATTAAATAGAAAAGGCACAATGCCGACTTAAGGACAAGAAGACTGACTCTTCTTACTGTCTATGTTTTGAACTAATCCTGTGACCCTATTTGTAGATTCCGATGCTTCACTTCAGGTTTACTGTATCCCTTGGACCATCTTATTGACGATGAAACACAGAAATTGCATCGGAATTAAATACAAAGGCACAATGCCGACTTAAGTACAAGAAGACTGACTCTTCTTACTGACTATGTTCTGAACCATTCCTGTGACACTAGTTATAGATTCCGATGCTTCACTCCAGCTTTACTGTATCCCTCGGACCTTGTTATTGACGATGAATCACAGAAATTGCATCGGAATTAAATACAAAAGGACAATGCCAACTTAAGTACAAGAAGACTGACTCTTCATACTGACTATGTTTTGAACCATTCCTGTGACACTAGTTATAGATTCCGATGCTTCACTGACTATGTTATGAACCATTCCTGTGACACTAGTTATAGATTCCGATGCTTCACTTCACGTTTACTGTATCTCTTGGACCTTCTTATTGAGGATGAAACACATAAATTGCATCGGAATTAAATACAAAAGGCAAAATGCCGACATAACTACACGAAGACTGACTCTTCTTATTGTCTATGCTTTGAACCATTCCTGTTACACTAGTTATAGATTCCGATGCTACACTCAACTTTTATTGTATCTCTTGGGCCGTCTCATTGACGATGAAACACAGAAATTGCATTGGAATTAAATACAAAAGGCACAAAGCTGACTTATCTGTATCCCTTGGACCTTGTTATTGGCGATGCAACACAGAAATTGCATCGGAATTAAATAGAAAAGGCACAATGCCGACTTAAGAACAAGAAGACTGAATCTTCTTACTGACTATGTTTGAACCATTCCTGTGACACTAGTTATAGATTCCGATGCTTCACTTCAGGTTTACTGTATCCCTTGGACATTCTTATTGACGATGAAACACATAAATTGCATCGGAATTAAATACAAAAGACAAAATGCCGACTTAAGTACACGAAGACTGACTCTTCTTACTGTCTATGCTTTGAACCATTCCTGTTACACTAGTTATAGATTCCGATGCTACACTCCAGTTTTATTGTATCTCTTGGACCGTCTTATGGACGATGAAACACAAAAATTGCATCGGAATTAAATGCAAAAGGCACAAAGAAGACTTAAGGACAAGAAGACAGAGTCTTCATACTGTCTATGTTTTGAACCATTCCTGTGGCACTAGTTGTTGATTCCGATGCTTCTCTTCAGGTTTACTGTATCCCTCTGACCGTCTTATTGACCATGAAACACAGAAATTGCATCGGAATTAAATACAAAAGGCACAATGCCACCTTAAGGACAAGAAGACTGACTCTTCTTACTGACTAAGTTTTGAACCATTCCTGTGACACTAGTTATAGATTCCGATGCTTCACTCCAGCTTTACTGTATCCCTTGGACCTTGTTATTGTCGATGAATCACAGATATTGCATCGGAATTAAATAGAAAAGCACAATGCCGACTTAAGAACAAGAAGACTGACTCTTCTTACTGACTATGTTTTGAACCATTCCTGTGACACTAGTTATAGATTCCGATGCTTCACTTCAGGTTTACTGTATCCCTTGGACCTTCTTATTGACGATGAAACACAGAAATTGCATCGGAATTAATTAAAAGGCACAATGCCGACTTAAGTACAAGAAGACTGACTCTTCTTACTGATTATAGTTTGAACCATTCCTGTGACACTGGTTATAGATTCCGATGCTTTACTTCAGGTTTACTGTATACCTTGGACATTCTTATTGTCGATGAAACACCGAAATTACATCGGAAAAAATACATAAGGCAAAATGCCGACTTAAGTACACGAGGACTGACCCTTCTTACTGTCTATGCTTTGAACCATTCCTGTTACACTAGTTATAGATTCCGATACTACACTCCAGTTTTATTGTATCCCTTAGACCTTCTTATTGACGATGAAACACAGAAACTGCATCGGAATTAAATACAAAAGGCACAAAACCGACTTAAGGACAAGAAGACAGACTCTTCCTAAAGTCTATGTTTTGAACAAATCCTGTGACACGACTTGTGGATTCCGATGCTTCTCTTCAGGTTTACTGTAACCCTCTGACCTTCTTATTGACGATGAAACACAGTAATTGTATCGGAATTAAATACAAAAGGCACAATGCCACCTTAAGGACAAGAAGGCTGACTCTTCTTACTGACTATGTTTTGAACCATTCCTGTGACACTAGTTATGGATTCCGATGCTTCTCTTCAGGTTTACTGTATCCCTCTGACCTTCTTATTGACGATGAAACACAGAAATTGCATCGGAATTAAATACAAAAGGGACAACTCCGACTTAAGGACAAGAAGACTGACTCTTCTTACTGACTATGTTTTGAACCATTCCTGTGACACTAGTTATAGATTCCGATGCTTCACTCCAGCTTTACTGTATCCCTTGGAACCTGGTATTGACGATGAAACACAGAAATTGCATCGGAATTAAATAGAAAAGGCACAATGCCGACTTAAGAACAAAAAGACTGAGTCTTCTTACGGACTATGTTTGAACCATTCCTGTGACACTACTTATAGATTCCGATGCTTCACTTCAGGTTTACTGTATCCCTTGGACCTTCTTATTGACGATGAAGCACAGAACTTGCATCGGAATTAAACACAAAAGGCAAAATGCCGACTTAAGAACACGAAGACTGACTCTTCTTACTGTCTATGCTTTGAACCATTCATGTTACACTACTTATAGATTCCGATGCTACACTCCAGTTTTATTGTATCCCTTGGACCTTCTTATTGACGATGAAACACAGAAATTGCATCGGAATTAAATACAAAAGGCACAATGCCACCTTAAGGACAAGAAGACTGACTCTTCTTACTGACTATGATTTGAACCATTCCTGTGACACTAGTTATAGATTCCGATGCTTCACTTCAGGTTTACTGTATCCCTTGGACCTTCTTATTGTCGATAAAACACAGAAATTGCATCGGAATTAAATGCAAAATACAAAATGCCGCCTTAAGTACACGAACACTGACTCTTCTTACTGTCTATGTTTTGAACCATTCCTGTGACACTAGTTATAGATTCCGATGCTACTCTCCAGGTTTATTGGATCCCTTGGACCTTCTTATTGACGATGAAACACAGAAATTCCATCGGAATTAAATACAAGAGGCACAATGCCGACTTAAGAACAAGAAGACTGACTCTTCCTATGGTCAATGATTTGAACCATTCCTGTGACACTAGTTATAGATTCCGATGCTTCACTTCAGGTTTACTGCATCCCTTGGACCTTCTTATTGACGATGAAACATAGAAATTGAATCGGAATTAAATACAAAAGGCACAATGCCGAAATAAGTACAAGAAGACTGACTCTTCTTACTGGCTATGTTTTGAACCATTCCTGTGACACTAGTTATAGATTCCGATGCTTCACTTCAGGTTTTCTGCATCCCTTGGACCTTCTTATTGACGATGAAACACAGAAATTGCATCAGAATTAAACACAAAAGGCACAATGCCGACTTAAGTACAAAAAGACTGACTCCTCATACTGACTGTGTTTTGAACCATTCCTGTGACACTAGTTATGGATGCCGATGGTTCACTTCAGGTTTACTGTATCCCTCTGACCTTCTTATTGACGATGAAACACAGAAATTGCATCGGAATTAAATACAAAAGGCACGATGCCATCTTAAGTACAAGAAGACTGACTCTTTTTACTGACTATGTTTTAAACCATTCCTGTGACACTAGTTATAGATTCCGATGCTTCACTTCAGGTTTTCTGTATCCCTTGGACCTTCATATTGACGATGAAACACAGAAATTGCATCGGAATTAAATACAAAAGGCACAATGCCGACTTAAGTACAAGAAGACTGACTCTTCTTACTGACTATGTTTTGAACCATTCCTGTGACACTAGTTATAGATTCCGATGCTTGACTTCAGCTTTACTGTATCCCTTGGAACTTCTTATTGACGACGAAACACAGAAATTGCATCGGAATTAAATACAAATGGCACAATGCCGACTTAAGTACAAGAAAACTATTCTTACTGTCTATGTTTTGAACCATTCCTGTGACACTAGTTATAGATTCCGATGCTACACTCCAGGTTTACTGCATCCCTTGGACCTTCTTATTGACGATGAAACACAGAAATTGCATCGGAATTAAATACAAAAGGCACAATGCCGATTTAATGACTAGAAGACTGACTCTTCTTACTGACTATGTTTTGAACCATTCCTGTGACAATAGTTATTGATTCAGATGCTTCACTTCCGGTTTACTGTATCCCTTGGACCTTCTTATTGACGATGAAACACAGAAATTGCATCGGAATTAAATACGAAAGGCACAATGCCGACTTAAGTCAAGAAAACTGACTCTTCCTATTGTCAATGATTTGAACCATTCCTGTGACACTAGTTATAGATTCCGATGCTTCACTTCTGGTTTACTGTGTCCCTCTGATCTGCGTATTGACGATGAAACACAGATATTGCATCGGAATTAAATACAAAAGGCACAATGCCAACTTAAGTACAAGAATACTGACTCTCCTTACTGTCTATGTTTTGAACCATCTTTGTGACACTAGTTTAAGATTCCGATGCTTCACTCCAGGTTTACTGTACCCCTGGGACCTTCTTATTGACGATGAAACACGGAAATTGCATCGGAATTAAATACAAAAGGCACAATGCCGACTTAAGTACAAGAAGACTGACTCTTCTTACTGACTATGCTTTGAACCATTCCTGTGACACTAGTTATAGATTCCGATGCCTCACTTGAGGTTTACTGTATGCCTCTGACCTGCTTACTGACGATGCAACACAGAAATTGCATCGGAATTAAATACAGAAGGCACAATGCCGACTTAAGTACAAGTAGACTAACTATTCTTGCTGGCTATGCTTTGAACCATTCCTGTGACACTAATTATAGATTCCGATGCTTCACTTCAGTTTTACTATATCCCTTGGATCTTCGTATTGACGACGAAACACAGAAATTGCATCGGAATTAAATACAAAAGGCACAATGCCGACTTATGTATAAGAAGACTGACCCTTCTTACTGTCTATGTTTCGAACCATTCCTGAGACACTAGTTATAGATTCCAATTCTTCACTTCAGGTTTACTGTATCCCTTGGACCTTCTTATTGACGATGAAACACAGAAATTGCATCAGAATTAAACACAAAAGGCACAATGCCGACATAAGTACAAAACGACTGACTCTTCTTACTGACTATGTTTTGAACCATTCCTGTGACACTAGTTATAGATTCCGATGCTTCACTTCAGGTATACTGCATCCCTCTGACCTTCTTATTGACGATGAAACACAGAAATTGCATCGGAATTAAACACAAAAGGCACAATGCCGACTTAAGTACAAGAAGACTGACTCTTATTGCTGACTATGTTTTGCACCATTCCTGTGACACTAGTTATAGATTCCGATGCTTCACTTCAGGTTTACTGTATCGCTTGGACCTTCTTATTGACGATGAAACACAGAAATTGCCTCGGAATTAAATACAAAAGGCACAGTGCCGAATTAAGTACAAGAAGACTGACTCTTCTTACTGACTATGTTTTGAACCATTCCTGTGACACTAGTTATAGATTCCGATGCTTGACTTCCGTTTTACTGTATCCCTTGGACCTTCTTATTGACGACGAAACACAGAAATTGCATCGGAATTAAATACAAAAGGCACAATGCCGACCTAAGTACAAGAAGGCTGACCCTTCTTAATGTCTAGGTTCGAACCATTCCTTTGACACTAGTTATAGATTCCGATTCTTCACCTCAGGTTTACTGTATCCCTTGGACCTTCTTATTGACGATGAAACAAAGAAATTGCATCGGAATTAAATACAAAAGGCACAATGCCGACTTAAGTACAAGAAGACTGACTCTTCCTACTGTCTATGTTTTGAACCATTCCTGTGACACTAGTTATAGATTCTGATGCTTCACGTCACGTTTACTATATCCCTTGCACCTTCTTATTGACGATGAAACACAGAAATTGCATCGGGATTAAATACAAAAGGCACTTGCTGACTTCAGTACATGGAGACCGACTCTTCCCACTGACTAAGTTTTGAACCATTCCTGTGACACTAGTTATAGATTCCGATGCTTCACTTGAAGTGTACTGCATCCCTTGGACCTTGTTATTGACGTGAAACACAGAAATTGCATCAGAATTAAACACAAAAGCACAATGCAAACTTAAGTACAAAAAGACTGACTCTTCTTACTGACTATGTTTTGAACCATTCCTGTGACACTAGTTATAGATTCCGATGCTACACTTCAGGTTTACTGTATCCCTTGGACCTACTTATTGACGATGAAACACAGAAATTGCATCGGAATTAAATAGAAAAGGCACAATGCTGACTTAAGTACAAGAAGACTGACTCTTCTTACGTTCTATGTTTTGAACCATTCCTGTGACACTAGTTATGGATTCTGATGCTTCACTTCAGGTTTACTGTAATCCTTGGACCTTCTTATTGACGATGAATCATAGAAATTGCCTCGGAATTAAATACAAAAGGCACAATACCGCATTAAGTACAAGAAGACTGACTCTTCTTACTGTCTATGTTTTGAACCATTCCTGTGACACTAGTTATTGATTCCGATGCTTCACTTCAGGTTTACTGTATCCCTTGGAGCTTCTTATTGACGATGAAACACAGAAATTCCATCGGAATTAAGTACAAAAGGCACCATGCCGACTTAAGTACAAGAAGACTGACTCTTCCTACAGTCAGTGATTTGAACCATTCCTGTGACACTAGTTATAGATTCCGATGCTTCACTTCAGGTTTCCTGTATCCCTCTGATCTTCTTATTGACGATGAAACACAGAAATTGCATCGGAATGAAATACAAAAGGCACAATGCCGACTTAAGTACAAAAATACTGACTCTTCTTACTGACTATGTTTCGAACCATTCCTGTGACACTAGTTATAGATTACGATGCTTCACTTCAGGTTTACTGTATCCCTCTGACCATCTTATTGACGATGAAACACGGAAATGGCATCGGAATTAAATACAAAAGGCACTATGCCGACTTAAGTACAAGAAGACTGACTCTTCTTATTGTCTATGTTTTGAACCATTCCTGTGACACTAGTTATAGATTCCCATGCTTTCCTTCAGATTTACTGTATCCCTTGGACCTTCTTATTGACGATGAAACACAGAAATTGCATGGGAATTAAATACAAAAGGCACAATGCGGACTTAAGTACAAGAAGACTGACTCTTCCTACTGTCTATGTTTTCAACCATTCCTGTGACACTAGTTATAGATTACGATGCTTCACTTCACGTTTACTGTATCCCTTGGACCTTGTTATTGACGATGAAACACTGAAATTGCATCGGAATTAAATACAAAAGGCACAATGCCGACTTAAGTACATGAAGACCGACTCTTCCTACTGACTATGTTTTGAACCATTCGTGTGACACTAGTTATAGATTCCGATGCTTCACTTGAGGTTTACTGTATCCCTTGGACCTTCTTATTGACGAAGAAACACACAAATTGCATCGGAATTAAATAGAAAAGGCAAAATGTCGACTTAAGTACAAGGAGACTGACTCTTCTTACTGTCTATGTTATGAACCATTCCTGTGACACAGGTTATAGATTCCGATGCTTCACTCCAGGTTTACTGGATCCCTTGGACCTTCTTATTGACGATGAAACACAGAAATTGCATCGGAATTAATTAGAAAAGGCACAATGCCGACTTAAGTAGAAGAAGACTGACTCTTCTTACTGTCTGTGTTTTGATCCATTCCTGTGACACTAGTTATAGATTCCGATGCTTCACTTCAGGTTTTCTGCATCCCTTGGACCTTCTTATTGACGATGAAACACAGAAATTGCATCAGAATTAAACACAAAAGGCACAATGCCGACTTAAGTACAAAAAGACTGACTCCTCTTACTGACTGTGTTTTGAACCATTCCTGTGACACTAGTTATGGATGCCGATGGTTCACTTCAGGTTTACTGTATCCCTCTGACCTTCTTATTGACGATGAAACACAGAAATTGCATCGGAATTAAATACAAAAGGCACGATGCCATCTTAAGTACAAGAAGACTGACTCTTTTTACTGACTATGTTTTAAACCATTCCTGTGACACTAGTTATAGATTCCGATGCTTCACTTCAGGTTTTCTGTATCCCTTGGACCTTCATATTGACGATGAAACACAGAAATTGCATCGGAATTAAATACAAAAGGCACAATGCCGACTTAAGTACAAGAAGACTGACTCTTCTTACTGACTATGTTTTGAACCATTCCTGTGACACTAGTTATAGATTCCGATGCTTGACTTCAGCTTTACTGTATCCCTTGGAACTTCTTATTGACGACGAAACACAGAAATTGCATCGGAATTAAATACAAATGGCACAATGCCGACTTAAGTACAAGAAAACTATTTTTACTGTCTATGTTTTGAACCATTCCTGTGACACTAGTTATAGATTCCGATGCTACACTCCAGGTTTACTGCATCCCTTGGACCTTCTTATTGACGATGAAACACAGAAATTGCATCGGAATTAAATACAAAAGGCACAATGCCGATTTAATGACTAGAAGACTGACTCTTCTTACTGACTATGTTTTGAACCATTCCTGTGACAATAGTTATTGATTCAGATGCTTCACTTCCGGTTTACTGTATCCCTTGGACCTTCTTATTGACGATGAAACACAGAAATTGCATCGGAATTAAATACGAAAGGCACAATGCCGACTTAAGTCAAGAAAACTGACTCTTCCTATTGTCAATGATTTGAACCATTCCTGTGACACTAGTTATAGATTCCGATGCTTCACTTCTGGTTTACTGTGTCCCTCTGATCTGCGTATTGACGATGAAACACAGATATTGCATCGGAATTAAATACAAAAGGCACAATGCCAACTTAAGTACAAGAATACTGACTCTCCTTACTGTCTATGTTTTGAACCATCTTTGTGACACTAGTTTAAGATTCCGATGCTTCACTCCAGGTTTACTGTACCCCTGGGACCTTCTTATTGACGATGAAACACGGAAATTGCATCGGAATTAAATACAAAAGGCACAATGCCGACTTAAGTACAAGAAGACTGACTCTTCTTACTGACTATGCTTTGAACCATTCCTGTGACACTAGTTATAGATTCCGATGCCTCACTTGAGGTTTACTGTATGCCTCTGACCTGCTTACTGACGATGCAACACAGAAATTGCATCGGAATTAAATACAGAAGGCACAATGCCGACTTAAGTACAAGTAGACTAACTATTCTTGCTGGCTATGTTTTGAACCATTCCTGTGACACTAATTATAGATTCCGATGCTTCACTTCAGTTTTACTATATCCCTTGGATCTTCGTATTGACGACGAAACACAGAAATTGCATCGGAATTAAATACAAAAGGCACAATGCCGACTTATGTATAAGAAGACTGACCCTTCTTACTGTCTATGTTTCGAACCATTCCTGAGACACTAGTTATAGATTCCAATTCTTCACTTCAGGTTTACTGTATCCCTTGGACCTTCTTATTGACGATGAAACACAGAAATTGCATCAGAATTAAACACAAAAGGCACAATGCCGACATAAGTACAAAACGACTGACTCTTCTTACTGACTATGTTTTGAACCATTCCTGTGACACTAGTTATAGATTCCGATGCTTCACTTCAGGTATACTGCATCCCTCTGACCTTCTTATTGACGATGAAACACAGAAATTGCATCGGAATTAAACACAAAAGGCACAATGCCGACTTAAGTACAAGAAGACTGACTCTTATTGCTGACTATGTTTTGCACCATTCCTGTGACACTAGTTATAGATTCCGATGCTTCACTTCAGGTTTACTGTATCGCTTGGACCTTCTTATTGACGATGAAACACAGAAATTGCCTCGGAATTAAATACAAAAGGCACAGTGCCGAATTAAGTACAAGAAGACTGACTCTTCTTACTGGCTATGTTTTGAACCATTCCTGTGACACTAGTTATAGATTCCGATGCTTGACTTCCGTTTTACTGTATCCCTTGGACCTTCTTATTGACGACGAAACACAGAAATTGCATCGGAATTAAATACAAAAGGCACAATGCCGACCTAAGTACAAGAAGGCTGACCCTTCTTAATGTCTAGGTTCGAACCATTCCTTTGACACTAGTTATAGATTCCGATTCTTCACCTCAGGTTTACTGTATCCCTTGGACCTTCTTATTGACGATGAAACAAAGAAATTGCATCGGAATTAAATACAAAAGGCACAATGCCGACTTAAGTACAAGAAGACTGACTCTTCCTACTGTCTATGTTTTGAACCATTCCTGTGACACTAGTTATAGATTCTGATGCTTCACGTCACGTTTACTATATCCCTTGCACCTTCTTATTGACGATGAAACACAGAAATTGCATCGGGATTAAATACAAAAGGCACTTGCTGACTTCAGTACATGGAGACCGACTCTTCCCACTGACTAAGTTTTGAACCATTCCTGTGACACTAGTTATAGATTCCGATGCTTCACTTGAAGTGTACTGCATCCCTTGGACCTTGTTATTGACGTGAAACACAGAAATTGCATCAGAATTAAACACAAAAGCACAATGCAAACTTAAGTACAAAAAGACTGACTCTTCTTACTGACTATGTTTTGAACCATTCCTGTGACACTAGTTATAGATTCCGATGCTACACTTCAGGTTTACTGTATCCCTTGGACCTACTTATTGACGATGAAACACAGAAATTGCATCGGAATTAAATAGAAAAGGCACAATGCTGACTTAAGTACAAGAAGACTGACTCTTCTTACGTTCTATGTTTTGAACCATTCCTGTGACACTAGTTATGGATTCTGATGCTTCACTTCAGGTTTACTGTAATCCTTGGACCTTCTTATTGACGATGAATCATAGAAATTGCCTCGGAATTAAATACAAAAGGCACAATACCGCATTAAGTACAAGAAGACTGACTCTTCTTACTGTCTATGTTTTGAACCATTCCTGTGACACTAGTTATTGATTCCGATGCTTCACTTCAGGTTTACTGTATCCCTTGGAGCTTCTTATTGACGATGAAACACAGAAATTCCATCGGAATTAAGTACAAAAGGCACCATGCCGACTTAAGTACAAGAAGACTGACTCTTCCTACAGTCAGTGATTTGAACCATTCCTGTGACACTAGTTATAGATTCCGATGCTTCACTTCAGGTTTCCTGTATCCCTCTGATCTTCTTATTGACGATGAAACACAGAAATTGCATCGGAATGAAATACAAAAGGCACAATGCCGACTTAAGTACAAAAATACTGACTCTTCTTACTGACTATGTTTTGAACCATTCCTGTGACACTAGTTATAGATTACGATGCTTCACTTCAGGTTTACTGTATCCCTCTGACCATCTTATTGACGATGAAACACGGAAATGGCATCGGAATTAAATACAAAAGGCACTATGCCGACTTAAGTACAAGAAGACTGACTCTTCTTATTGTCTATGTTTTGAACCATTCCTGTGACACTAGTTATAGATTCCCATGCTTCCCTTCAGATTTACTGTATCCCTTGGACCTTCTTATTGACGATGAAACACAGAAATTGCATGGGAATTAAATACAAAAGGCACAATGCGGACTTAAGTACAAGAAGACTGACTCTTCCTACTGTCTATGTTTTCAACCATTCCTGTGACACTAGTTATAGATTACGATGCTTCACTTCACGTTTACTGTATCCCTTGGACCTTGTTATTGACGATGAAACACTGAAATTGCATCGGAATTAAATACAAAAGGCACAATGCCGACTTAAGTACATGAAGACCGACTCTTCCTACTGACTATGTTTTGAACCATTCGTGTGACACTAGTTATAGATTCCGATGCTTCACTTGAGGTTTACTGTATCCCTTGGACCTTCTTATTGACGAAGAAACACACAAATTGCATCGGAATTAAATAGAAAAGGCAAAATGTCGACTTAAGTACAAGGAGACTGACTCTTCTTACTGTCTATGTTATGAACCATTCCTGTGACACAGGTTATAGATTCCGATGCTTCACTCCAGGTTTACTGGATCCCTTGGACCTTCTTATTGACGATGAAACACAGAAATTGCATCGGAATTAATTAGAAAAGGCACAATGCCGACTTAAGTAGAAGAAGACTGACTCTTCTTACTGTCTGTGTTTTGATCCATTCCTGTGACACTAGTTATAGATTCCGATGCTTCCCTTCAGATATACTGTATCCCTTGGTCCTTCTTATTGACGATGAAACACAGAAATTGCATCGGAATTAAATACAATAGGCACAATGCCGACCTAAGTACAAGAAGACTGACTCTTCCTACTGTCTATGTTTTCAACCATTCCTGTGACACTAGTTATAGATTACGATGCTTCACTTCACGTTTACTGTATCCCTTGGACCTTCTTATTGACGATGAAACACAGAAATTGCATCGGAATTAAATACAAAAGGCACAATGCCGACTTAAGGACTAGAAGACTGACTCTTCTTACTTACTATGTTTTGAACCATTCCTGTGACACTAGTTATTGATTCCGATGCTTTACTTAAGGTTTACTGTATCCCTTGGACCTTACTATTGACGATGAAACACAGAAATTGCATCGGAAGTAAATAAAAAAGGCAAAATGCCGACTTAAGTACACGAAGACTGACACTTCTTACCGTCTATGTTTTGAACCATTCCTGTGACACTAGTTATAGATTCCGAAGCTACACTCCAGGTATACTGTATCCCTCTGACCTTCTTATTGACGAAGAAACACAGAAATTGCATCGGAATTAAATAGCAAAGGCACAATGTCGACTTATGTACAAGGAGACTGACTCTTCTTACTGTCTATGTTATGAACCATTCCTGTGACACTAGTTATAGATTCCGATGCTTCACTCCAGGTTTACTGGATCCCTTGGACCTTCTTATTGACGATGAAACTGAGAAATTGCATCGGAATTAAATAGAAAAGGCACAATGCCGACTTAAGTAGAAGAAGACTGACTCTTCTTACTGTCTGTGTTTTGATCCATTCCTGTGACACTAGTTATAGATTCCGATGCTTCCCTTCAGATATACTGTATCCCTTGGTCCTTCTTATTGACGATGAAACACAGAAATTGCATCGGAATTAAATACAATAGGCACAATGCCGACCTAAGTACAAGAAGACTGACTCTTCCTACTGTCTATGTTTTCAACCATTCCTGTGACACTAGTTATAGATTACGATGCTTCACTTCACGTTTACTGTATCCCTTGGACCTTCTTATTGACGATGAAACACAGAAATTGCATCGGAATTAAATACAAAAGGCACAATGCCGACTTAAGGACTAGAAGACTGACTCTTCTTACTTACTATGTTTTGAACCATTCCTGTGACACTAGTTATTGATTCCGATGCTTTACTTAAGGTTTACTGTATCCCTTGGACCTTACTATTGACGATGAAACACAGAAATTGCATCGGAAGTAAATAAAAAAGGCAAAATGCAGACTTAAGTACACGAAGACTGACACTTCTTACCGTCTATGTTTTGAACCATTCCTGTGACACTAGTTATAGATTCCGAAGCTACACTCCAGGTATACTGTATCCCTCTGACCTTCTTATTGACGAAGAAACACAGAAATTGCATCGGAATTAAATAGCAAAGGCACAATGTCGACTTAAGTACAAGGAGACTGACTCTTCTTACTGTCTATGTTATGAACCATTCCTGTGACACTAGTTATAGATTCCGATGCTTCACTCCAGGTTTACTGGATCCCTTGGACCTTCTTATTGACGATGAAACTGAGAAATTGCATCGGAAGTAAATAGAAAAGGCACAATGCCGACTTAAGTACAAGAAGACTGACTCTTCTTACTGACTATGTTTTGAACCATTCCTGTGACACTAGTTATAGATTCCGATGCTTCACTTCAGGTTTACTGTATCCCTTGGACCTTCTTATTGACGATGAAACACAGAAATTGCATCGGAATTAAATACAAAAGGCACAATGCAGACTTAAGTACAAGAAGACAGACTCTTCTTACTGTCTATATTTTGAACCATTCCTGTGACACTAGTTATAGATTCCGATGCTTCACTTCAGGATTACTGTATCCCTTAGTACCTTGTTATTGACGCTGAAACACAGTAATTGCATCGAAATTAAACACAAAAGGCAAAATGCCGACTTAAGTACAAAAGTACTGACTCTTCTTACTGACTATGTTTTGAACCATTCCTGTGACACTAGTTATAGATTGCGATGCTTCACATCAACTGTACTGTATCCCTCTGACCATCTTATTGACGATGAAGCACAGAAATTGCATCGGAATTAATTACAAAAGGCACTATGCCGACTTAAGTACAAGAAGACTGACTCTTCTTACTGTCTATGTTTTGAACCATTCCTGTGACACTAGTTATAGATTCCGATGCTTCACTTCAGGTTTACTCTATCCCTCTGATCTTCTTATTGACGATGAAACACAGAAATTGCATCGGAATTAAATACAAAAGGCACAATGCCGACTTAAGTACAAGAAGACTGACTGTTCTTACTGACTATGTTTTGAACCATTCCTGTGACACTAGTTAAAGATTCCGGTGCTTCACTTCAGGTTTAATGTATCCCTTGGACCTTCTTATTGACGATGAAACACAGAAATTGCATCGGAATTATATACAAAAGGCACAATGCCAACTTAAATACAAGAATACTGACTCTACTTACTGTCTATGTTTTGAACCATCCCTGTGATACTAGTTATAGATTCCGATGCTTCACTTGAGGTTTACTGTATGCCTCTGACCTTCTTATTGACGACGAAACACAGAAATTGCATCTGAATTAAACACAAAAGGCACAATGCCGGCTTAAGTACAAGAAGACTGACTGTTCTCACTGACTATGTTTTGAACCATTCCTGTGACACTAGTTAAAGATTCCGGTGCTTCACTTCAGGTTTACTGTATCCCTTGGACCTTCTTATTGACGATGAAACACAGAAATTGCATCGGAATTAAATACAAAAGGCACAATGCCGACTTAAGGAGTAGAAGACTGACTCTTCTTACTTACTATGTTTTGAACCATTCCTGTGACACTAGTTATTGATTCCGATGCTTTACTTCAGGTTTACTGTATCCCTTGGACCTTATTATTGACGATGAAACACAGAAATTGCATCGGAAGTAAATAAAAAAGGCAAAATGCCGACTTAAGTACACGAAGACTGACTCTTCTTACCGTCTATGTTTTGAACCATTCCTGTGACACTAGTTATAGATTCCGAAGCTACACTCCAGGTATACTGTATCCCTCTGACCTTCTTATTGACGAAGAAACACAGAAATAGCATCGGAATTAAATAGCAAAGGCACAATGTCGACTTAAGTACAAGGAGACTGACTCTTCTTACTGTCTATGTTATGAACCATTCCTGTGACACTAGTTATAGATTCCGATGCTTCACTCCAGGTTTACTGGATCCCTTGGACCTTCTTATTGACGATGAAACTGAGAAATTGCATCGGAATTAAATAGAAAAGGCACAATGCCGACTTAAGTACAAGAAGACTGACTCTTCTTACTAACTATGTTTTGAACCATTCCTGTGACACTAGTTATAGATTCCGATGCTTCACTTCAGGTTTACTGTATACCTTGGACCTTCTTATTGACGATGAAACACAGAAATTGCATCGGAAATAAATACAAAAGGAACAATGCCGCCTTATGTACAAGAAGACTGACTCGTCCTACTCTCTATGTTTTGAACCATTCCTGTGACACTAGTTTTGGATTCCGATGCTTCACTTCAGGATTACTGTATCCCTTAGTACCTTGTTATTGACGCTGAAACACAGTAATTGCATCGAAATTAAACACAAAAGGCAAAATGCCGACTTAAGTACAAAAGTACTGACTCTTCTTACTGACTATGTTTTGAACCATTCCTGTGACACTAGTTATAGATTGCGACGCTTCACATCAACTGTACTGTATCCCTCTGACCATCTTATTGACGATGAAGCACAGAAATTGCATCGGAATTAAATACAAAAGGCACTATGCCGACTTAAGTACAAGAAGACTGACTCTTCTTACTGTCTATGTTTTGAACCATTCCTGTGACACTAGTTATAGATTCCGATGCTTCACTTGAGGTTTACTGTATCCCTTGGACCTTCTTATTGACGATGAAACACAGAAATTGCATCGGAATTTAATACAAAAGGCACAATGCCGACTTAAGTACACGATGACTGACTCTTTTTACTGTCTATGTTTTGAACCATTCCTGTGACACTAGTCATAGATTCCGATGCTACACTCCAGGTTTACTGTATCCCTTGGACCTTCTTATTGACGATGAAACACAGAAATTGCATCGGAATTAAATACAAAAGGCACAATGCCGACTTAAGGACAAGAAGACAGACTCTTCTTACTGACTATGTTTTGAACCATTCCTGTGACACTAGTTATAGATTCCGATTCTTCACTTCAGGTTTATTGTATTCCTCTGACCTTCTTATTGACGATGAAACACAGAAATTGCATCGGAATTAAATAGATAAGGCACAATGTCGACTTAAGTACAAGGAGACTGACTCATCTTACTGTCTATGATTTGATCCATTCCTGTGACACTAGTTATAGATTCCGATGCTTCACTTCAGGTTTACTGTATCCTTTGGACCTTGTTATTGACGCTGAAACACAGAAATTGCATCGGAATTAAACACAAAAGGCACAATGCCGACTTAAGTACAAATATACTGACTCTTCTTACTGACTTTGTTTTGAACCATTCCTGTGACACTAGTTATAGATTCCGATGCTTCACTTCAGGTTTACTGTATCCCTCTGACCATCTTATTGACGATGAAACACGGAAATTGCATCGGAATTAAATACAAAAGGTACTATGCCGACATAAGTACAAGAAGACTGACTCTTCTTACTGTCTATGTTTTCAACCATTCCTGTGACACTAGTTATGGATTCCGATGCTTCCCTTCAGATTTACTGTATCCCTTGGACCTTCTTATTGGCGATGAAACACAGAAATTGCATCGGAATTAAATACAAAAGGCACAATGCCGACTTAAGTACAAGAAGACTGACTCTTCCTACTGTCTATGATTTCAACCATTCCTGTGACACTAGTTATAGATTACGATGCTTCACTTCACGTTTACTGTATCCCTTGAACCTTCTTATTGACGATGAAACACAGAAATTGCATCGGAATTAAATACAAAAGGCACAATGCCGACTTATGTACAAGAAGACTGACTCTTCTTACTGACTATGTTTTGAACCATTCCTGTGACACTAGTTATATATCCCGGTGCTTAACTTCAGGTTCACTGTATCCCTCTGACCTTCTTATTGACGAGGAAACACAAAAATTGCATCGGAATTAAATAGAAACGCCACAATGCCCACTTAAGTACAAGATGACTGACCCTTCTTACTGTCTATGTTTTGAACCATTCCTGTGACACTAGTTATAGATTCCGAAGCTTCACTTCATGTATACTGTATCCCTTGGACCTACTTATTGACGATGAAACACAGAAATTGCATCGGAATTAAATAGAAAAGGCACAATGCTGACTTAAGTACAAGAAGACTGACTCTTCTTACTGTCTATGCTTTGAACCACTCCTGTGACACTAGTTATGGATTCTGATGCTTCACTTCAGGTTTACTGTATTCCTTGGACCTTCTAATTGACGATGAATCATAGAAATTGCCTCGGAATTAAATACAAAAGGCACAATACCGCCTTAAGTACAAGAAGACTGACTCTTCTTACTGTCTATGTTTTGAACCATTCCTGTGACCCTAGTTATAGATTCCGATGCTTCACTTCAGGTTTTCTGTATCCCCTGGACCTTCTCATTGACGATGGAACACAGAAAGTCCATCGGAATTAAGTACAAAGGGCACCATGCCTACTTAAGTACAAGAAGATTGACTCTTCCTACAGTCAGTGATTTGAACCATTCCTGTGACACTAGTTATAGATTCCGATGCTTCACTTCAGGTTTACTCTATCCCTCTGATCTTCTTATTGACGATGAAACACAGAAATTGCATCAGAATTAAATACAAAAGGCACAATGCCGACGTAAGTACAAGAAGACTGACTGTTCTTACTGACTATGTTTTGAACCATTCCTGTGACACTAGTTAAAGATTCCGGTGCTTCACTTCAGGTTTACTGTATCCCTTGGACCTTCTTATTGACGATGAAACACAGAAATTGCATCGGATTTATATACAAAAGGCACAATGCGAACTTAAATTCAAGAATACTGACTCTACTTACTGTCTATGTTTTGAACCATCCCTGTGATACTAGTTATAGATTCCGATGCTTCACTGGAGGTTTACTGTATGCCTCTGACCTTCTTATTGACGACGAAACAGAGAAATTGCATCGGAATTAAACACAAAAGGCACAATGCCGGCTTAAGTACAAGAAGACTGACTGTTCTTACTGACTATGTTTTTGAACCATTCCTGTGACACTAGTTAAAGATTCCGGTGCTTCACTTCAGGTTTACTGTATCCCTTGGACCTTCTTATTGACGATGAAACACAGAAATTGCATCGGAATTATATACAAAAGGCACAATGCCAACTTAAATACAAGAATACTGACTCTACTTACTGTCTATGTTTTGAACCATCCCTGTGACACTAGTTATAGATTCCGATGCTTCACTGGAGGTTTACTGTATGCCTCTGACCTTCTTATTGACGATGAAACACAGAAATTGCATTGGAATTAAATACAAAGGGCACAATGCCGAATTAAGTGCAAGAAGACTGACTCTTCTTACTGTCTATGTTTTGAACCATTCCTGTGACACTAGTTATAGATTCCGATGCTTGACTTAAGTTTTACTGTATCCCTTGGACCTCCTTATTGACGACGAATCACAGAAATTGCATCGGAATTAAATACAAAAGGCACAATGCCGACTTAAGTCCAAGAAGACTGACACTTCCTACTGACAATGTTTTGAACCATTCCTGTGACTCTAGTTATTGATTCCGATGCTTCACTTCAGGTTTATTGTATCCCTCTGATCTTCTTATTGACGATGAAACACAGAAATTGCATCGGAATTAAATACAAAAGGCACAACGCCGACTTAAGTACAAGATGACTGACTCATCTTACTGTCTATGTTTTTAGCCATTCCTGTGATACTAGTTATAGATTCCGATGCTACACTCCAGGTTTACTGTATCCCTTGGACCATCTTATTGACGATGAAACACAGAAATTGCATCGGAATTAAATACAAAAGGCACAATGCCGACTTAAGGACAAGAAGACTGACTGTTCTTACTGACTATGCTTTGAACCATTCCTGTGACACTAGTTATAGATTCCGATGCTTCACTTCAGGTTTATTGTATCCCTCTGACCTTCTTATTGACGATGAAACACAGAAATTGCATCGGAATTAAATAGAAAAGGCACAATGTCGACTTAAGTACAAGGAGACTGACTCATCTTACTGTCTATGTTTTGAACCATTCCTGTGATACTAGTTATAGATCCCGATGCTTCACTTCAGGTTTACTGTATCCCTTGGACCTTGTTATTGACGCTGAAACACAGCTATTGCATCGGTATTAAACACAAAAGGCACAATGCCGACTTAAGTACAAAAATACTGACTCTTCTTACTGACTATGTTTTGAACCATTCCTGTGACACTAGTTATAGATTCCGATGCTACACTCCAGGTTTACTGTATCCCTTGGACCTTCTTATTGACGATGAAACACGGAAATTGCATCGGAATTAAATACAAAAGGCACAATGCCGACTTAAGAACTAGAAGTCGGACTCTTCTTACTTACTATGTTTTGAACCATTCCTTTGACACTAGTTATTGATTCCGATGCTTCACTTCAGGTTTACCGTATCCCTTGGACCTTATTATTGACGATGAAACACAGATATTGCATCGGAAGTAAATAAAAAAGGCAAAATGCCGACTTAAGTACACGAAGACTGACTCTTCTTACCGTCTATGTTTTGAACCATTCCTGTGACACTAGTTATAGATTCCGTTGCTACACTCCAGGTTTACTGTATCCCTTGGACCTTCTTATTGACGATGAAACACAGAAATAGCATCGGAATTAAATACAAAAGGCACAATGCCGACTTAAGGACAAGTAGACTGACTGATCTTACTGTCTATGTTTTGAACCATTCCTGTGACACTAGTTATAGATTCCGAAGCTACACTCCAGGTATACTGTATCCCTCTGACCTTCTTATTGACGAAGAAACATAGAAATTGCATCGGAATTAAATAGAAAAGGCACAATGTCGACTTAAGTACAAAGAGACTGACTCTTCTTACTGTCTATGTTATGAACCATTCCTGTGACACTAGTTATAGATTCCGATGCTTCACTCCAGGTTTACTGGATCCCTTGGACCTTCTTATTGACGATGAAACACAGAAATTGCATCGGAATTAAATAGAAAAGGCACAATGCCGACTTAAGTACAAGAAGACTGACTCTTCTTACTGACTATGTTTTGAACCATTCCTGTGACACTAGTTATAGATTCCGATGCTTCACTTCAGGTTTACTGTATACCTTGGACCTTCTTATTGACGATGAAACACAGAAATTGCATCGGAATTAAATACAAAAGGAACAATGCCGCCTTATTTACAAGAAGACTGACTCGTCCAACTCTCTATGTTTTGAACCATTCCTGTGACAATAGTTTTGGATTCCGATGGTTCACTTCAGGTTTACTGTATCCCTCTGACCTTGTTATTGACGATGAAACACAGAAATTGCATCGGAATTAGATACAAATGGCACAAAGCCGACTTAAGTACAAGAAGACTGACTATTCCTACTGTCTATGTTTTGAACCATTCCTGTGACACTAGTTTTAGATTCCGATACTTCACTTCAGGTTTACTGTATCCCTCTGATCTTATTGCCGATGAAACACAGAAATTGCATCGGAATTAAATACAAAAGGCACAATGCCGACTTAAGGACAAGAAGGCTGACTCTTCTTACTGACTATGTTTTGAACCATTCCTGTGACACTAGTTATAGATTCCGATGCTTCACTTCAGTATTACTGTTTCCCTTGGACCTTCTTATTGACGATGAAACATAGAAATCGCATCGGAATGAAATACAAGAGGCACAATGCCGACTTAAGAAAAAGAAGACTGACTCTTCTTACTGTCTATGTTTTGAACCATTCCTGTGACACTAGTTATAGATTCCGATGCTTCCCTTCAGATTTACTGTATCCCTCGGACCTTCTTATTGACGATGAAACACAGATATTGCATCGGAATTAAATACAAATGGCACAATGCCGACTTAAGTACAAGAAGACTGACTCTTCCTACTGTCTATGTTTTCAACCATTCCTGTGACACTAGTTATAGATTACGATGCTCCACTTCACGTATACTGTATCCCTTGGAACTTCTTATTGACGATGAAACACAGAAATTGCATCGGAATTAAATACAAAAGGCACAATGCCGACTTAAGTACATGAAGACCGACTCTTCCTACTGACTATGTTTTGAACCATTCGTGTGACACTAGTTATAGATTCCGATGCTTCACTTGAGGTTTACTGTATCCCTTGGACCTTCTTATTGACGAAGAAACACAGAAATTGCATCGGAATTAAATAGAAAAGGCACAATGTCGACTTAAGTACAAGGAGACTGACTATTCTTACTGTCTATATTATGAACCATTCCTGTGACACTAGTTATAGATTCCGATGCTTCACTCCAGGTTTACTGGATCCCTTGGACCTTCTTATTGACGATGAATCACAGAAATTGCATCGGAATTAAATACAATAGGCACAATGTAGACTTAAGTACAAGAATAATGACTCTTCCTACTGTCTATGTTTTCAACCATTCCTGTGACACTAGTTATAGATTACGATGCTTCACTTCACGATTACTGTATCCCTTGGACCTTCGTATTGACGATGAAACACAGAAATTGCATCGGAATTAAATACTAAAGGCACAATGCCGACTTAAGTACATGAAGACCGACTCTTCCTACTGACTATGTTTTGAACCATTCGTGTGACACTAGTTATAGATTCCGATGCTTCACTTGAGGTTTACAGTATCCCTTGGACCTTCTTATTGACGAAGAAACACAGAAATTGCATCGGAATTAAATAGAAAATGCACAATGTTGACTTAAGTACAAGGAGACTGACTCTACTTACTGTCTATGTTATGAACCATTCCTGTGACACTAGTTATAGATTCCGATGCTTCACTCCAGGTTTACTGGATCCCTTTTACCTTATTATTGACGATGAAACACAGAAATTGCATCGGAATTAAATAGAAAAGGCACAATGCTTACTTAAGTACAAGAAGACTCACTCTTCTTACTGTCTATGTTTTGATCCATTCCTGTGACACTAGTTATAGATTCCGATGCTTCCGTTCAGATTTACTGTATCCCTTGGACCTTCTTATTGACGATGAAACACAGAAATTGCATCGGAATTAAATACAATAGGCACAATGCCGACTTAAGTACAAGAAGACTAACTCTTCCTACTGTCTATATTTTCAACCATTCCTGTGACACTAGTTATAGATTACGATATTTCACTTCACGTTTACTGTATCCCTTGGACCTTCTTATTGACGATGAGACACAGAAATTGCATCGGAATTATATACAAAAGGCACAATGCCGACTTAAGTACATGAAGACCGACTCTTCCTACTGACTATGTTTTGAACCATTCGTGTGACACTAGTTATAGATTCCGATGCTTCACTTGAGGTTTACTGTATCCCTTGGACCTTCCTATTGACGAAGAAACACAGAAATTGCATCGGAATTAAATAGAAAAGGCACAATGTCGACTTAAGTACAAGGAGACTGACTCTTCTTACTGTCTATGTTATGAACCATTCCTGTGACACTAGTTATAGATTCCGATGCTTCACTCCAGGTTTACTGGATCCCTTGGACCTTCTTATTGACGATGAAACACAGAAATTGCATCGGAATTAAATAGAAAAGGCACAATGCCGACTTAAGTACAAGAAGACTGTCTCTTCTTACTGTCTATGTTTTGATCCATTCCTGTGACACTAGTTATAGATTCCGATGCTTCCCTTCAGATTTACTGTATCCCTTGGACCTTCTTATTGACGATGAAACACAGAAATTGCATCGGAATTAAATACAATAGGCACAATGCCGACATAAGTACAAGAAGACTGACTCTTCCTACAGTCTATGTTTTCAACCATTCCTGTGACACTAGTTATAGATTACGATGCTTCACTTCACGTTTACTGTATCCCTTGGACCTTCGTATTGGCGATGAAACACAGAAATTGCACCGGAATTAAACACAAAAGGCAAAATGCCGACTTAAGTACAAAAATACTGACTCCTCTTACTGACTATGTTTTGAACCATTCCTGTGACACTAGTTATAGATTTGGATGCTTCACATCAGGTTTACTGTATCCCTCTGACCATCTTATTGACGATGAAGCACAGAAATTGCATCGGAATTAAATACAAAAGGCACTATGCCGACTTAAGTAAAAGAAGACTGACTCTTCTTACTGTCTATGTTATGAACCATTCCTGTGACACTAGTTGTAGATTCCGATGCTTCACTTCAGGTTTACTGTATCCCTTGGACCTTCTTATTGACGATGAAACACAGCAATTGCATCGAAATTAAATACAAAAGGCACAATGCCGACTTAAGTACAAGAAGACTGACTCTTCCTACTGTCTATGTTTTGAACCATGCCTGTGACACTAGTTATAGATTCCGATGCTTCCCTTCACGTTTACTGTATCCCTTGGACCTTCTTAATGACGATGAAACACAGAAATTGCATCGGAATTAAATACAAAAGGCACAATGCCGACTTAAGTACATGAAGACCGACTCTTCCTACTGACTAAGTTTTGAACCATTCCTGTGACACTAGTTATAGATTCCGATGCTTCACTTGAGGTTTACTGTATCCCTTGGACCTTCTTATTGACCATGAAACACAGAAATTGCATCGGAATTTAATACAAAAGGCACGATGCCGACTTAAGTACATGATGACTGACTCTTCTTACTGTCTATGTTTTGAACCATTCCTGTGACACTAGTTTTAGATTCCGATGCTACACTCCAGGTTTACTGTATCCCTTGGACCTTCGTATTGACGATGAAACTCAGAAATTGCATCGGAATTAAATACAAAAGGCACAATGCCGACTTAAGGACAAGAAGACTGACTGTTCTTACTGACAATGTTTTGAACCATTCCTGTGACTCTAGTTATTGATTCCGATGCTTCACTTCTGGGTTATTGTATCCCTCTGATCTTCTTATTGACGATGAAACACAGAAATTGCATCGGAATTAAATACAAAAGGCACAACGCCGACTTAAGTACAAGATGACTGACTCATCTTACTGTCTATGTTTTTAGCCATTCCTGTGATACTAGTTATAGATTCCGATGCTTCACTTCAGGATTACTGTATCCCTTAGGACCTTGTTATTGACGCTGAAACACAGAAATTGCATCGGAATTAAACACAAAAGGCACAATGCTGACTAAAGTACAAAAATACTGACTCTTCTTACTGACTATGTTTTGAACCATTCCTGTGACACTAGTTATAGATTGCGATGCTTCACTTCAGGTTTACTGTATCCCTCTGACCATCTTATTGACGATGAAACACGGAAATTGCATCGGAATTAAATACGAAAGGCACTATGCCGACTTAAGTACAAGAAGACTGACTCTTCTTACTGTCTACGTTTTGAACCACTCCTGTGACACTAGTTATAGATTCCGATGCTTCCCTTCATATTTACTGTATCCCTTGGACCTTCTTATTGACGATGAAACACAGACATTGCATCGGAATTAAATAGAAAAGGCACAATGCCGACTTAAGTACAAGAAGACTGACTCTTCTTACTGTCTATGCTTTGATCCATTCCTGTGACATTAGTTATAGATTCCGATGCCTCCCTTCAGATTTACTGTATCCCTTGGACCTTCTTATTGACGATGAAACACAGAAATTGCATCGGAATTAAATACAACAGCCACAATGCCGACTTAAGTACAAGAAGACTGACTCTTCCTACTGTCTATGTTTTCAACCATTCCTGTGATACTAGTTATAGATTACGATGCTTCACTTCACGTTTACTGTATCCCTTGGACCTTCTTATTGACGATGAAACACAGAAATTACATCGGAATTAAATACAAAAGGCACAATGCCGACTTAAGGACTATCAGTCGGACTCTTCTTACTTACTATGTTTTGAACCATTCCTGTGACACTAGTTATTGATTCCGATGCTTCACTTCAGGTTTACTGTATCCCTTGTACCTTATTATTGACGATGAAACACAGATATTGCATCGGAAGTAAATAAAAAAGGCAAAATGCCGACTTAAGTACACGAAGACTGACTCTTCTTACCGTCTATGTTTTGAACCATTCCTGTGACACTAATTATAGATTCCGTTGCTACACTCCAGGTTCACTATATCCCTTGGACCTTCTTATTGACGATGAAACACAGAAATTGCATCGGAATTTAATACAAAAGGCACAATGCCGACTTAAGGACAAGAAGACTGACTGATCTTACTGTCTATGTTTTGAACCTTTCCTGTGACACAACTTATAGATTCCGAAGCTACACTCCTGGTATACTTTATCCCTCTGACCTTCTTATTGACGAAGAAACACAGAAATTGCATCGGAATTAAATAGAAAAGGCACAATGTGGCCTTAAGTACAAGGAGACTGACTCTTCTTACTGTCTATGTTATGAACCATTCCTGTGACGCTAGTTATAGATTCCGATGCTTCACTCCAGGTTTACTGGATCCCTTGGACCTTCTTATTGACGATGAAACACAGAAATTGCATCGGAATTAATTAGAAAAGGCACAATGCCGACTTAAGTACAAGAAGACTGACTCTTCTTACTGACTATGTTTTGAACCATTCCTGTGACACTAGTTATAGATTCCGATGCTTCACTTCAGGTTTACTGTATACCTTGGACCTTCTTATTGACGATGAAACACAGAAATTGCATCGGAATTAAATACAAAAGGAACAATGCCGCCTTATTTACAAGAAGACAGACTCGTCCTACTCTCTATGTTTTGAACCATTCCTGTGACAATAGTTTTGGATTCCGATGGTTCACTTCAGGTTCACTGTATCCCTCTGACCTTGTTATTGACGATGAAACACAGAAATTGCATAGGAATGAAATACAAGAGGCACAATGCCGACTTTAGTACAAGAAGACTGACTCTTCTTACTGTCTATGTTTCGAACCATTCCTGTGACACTAGTTATAGATTCCGATGCTTCCCTTCAGATTTACTGTATCCCTTGGACCTTCTTATTGACGATGAAACACAGAAATTGCATCGGAATTAAATACAAAAGGCACAATGCCGACTTAAGTACAAGAAGACTGACTCTTCCTACTGTCTATGTTTTCAACCATTCCTGTGACACTAGTTATAGATTACGATGCTTCACTTCACGTTTACTGTATCCCTTGGAGCTTCTTATTGACGATGAAACACAGAAATTGCATCGCAATTAAATACAAAAGGCACAATACCGACTAAAGCACATGAAGACCGACTCTTCCTACTGACTATGTTTTGAACCATTAGTGTGACACTAGTTATAGATTCCGATGCTTCACTTGAGGTTTACTGTATCCCTTGGACCTTCTTATTGACGAAGAAACACAGAAATTGCATCGGAATTAAATAGAAAAGGCACAATGTCGACTTATGTACAAGGAGACTGACTCTTCATACTGTCTATATTATGAACCATTCCTGTGACACTAGTTATAGATTCCGATGCTTCACTCCAGGTTTACTGGATCCCTTGGACCTTCTTATTGACGATGAAACACAGAAATTGCATCGGAATTAAATAGAAAAGGCGCAATGCCGACTTAAGTACTAGAAGACTGTCTCTTCTTACTGTCTATGTTTTGATCCATTCCTGTTACACTAGTTATAGATTCAGATGCTTCCCTTCAGATTTACTGTATCTCTTGGACCTTCTTATTGACGATGAAACACAGAAATTGCATCGGAATTAAATACAATAGGCACAATGTCGACTTAAGTACAAGAAGAATGACTCTTCCTACTGTCTATGTTTTCAACCATTCCTGTGACACTAGTTATAGATTACGATGCTTCACTTCACGTTTACTGTATCCCTTGGACCTTCGTATTGGCGATGAAACACAGAAATTGCATCGGAATTAAATACAAAAGGCACAATGCCGACTTAAGTACATGAAGACCGACTCTTCCTACTGACTATGTTATGAACTATTCCTGTGACACTAGTTATAGATTCCGATGCTACACTCCAGGTTTACTGGATCCCTTGGACCTTCTTATTGACGATGAAACACAGAAATTGCATCGGAATTAAATAGAAAAGGCACAATGCCGACTTAAGTACAAGAAGACTGCCTCTTCTTACTGTCTATGTTTTGATCCATTCCTGTGACACTAGTTATAGATTCCGATGCTTCCCTTCAAATTTACTGTATCCCTTGGACCTTCTTATTGACGATGAAACACAGAAATTGCATCGGAATTAAATACAATAGGCACAATGCCGACTTAAGTACAAGAAGACTGACTCTTCCTACTGTCTATGTTTTCAACCATTCCTGTGACACTAGTTATAGATTACGATGCTTCACTTCGCGTCAACTGTATCCCTTGGACCTTCGTATTGACGATGAAACACAGAAATTGCATCGGAATTAAATACAAAAGGCACAATGCCGACTTAAGTACAAGAAGACTGTCTCTTCCTACTGTCTTTGTTTTGAACCATTCCTGTGACACTAGTTTTAGATTCCGATACTTCACTTCAGGTTTACTGTATCCCTCTGACCTTGTTATTGACGATGAAACACAGAAATTGCATCGGAATTAGATACAAAAGGCACAATGCCGACTTAAGTACAAGAAGACTGACTCTTCCTACTGTCTATGTTTTGAACCATTCCTGTGACACTAGTCTTAGATTCCGATACTTCACTTCAGGTTTACTGTATCCCTCTGACCTTATTGCCGATGAAACACAGAAATTGCATCGGAATTAAATACAAAAGGCACAATGTCGACTTATGTACAAGGAGACTGACTCTTCATACTGTCTATATTATGAACCATTCCTGTGACACTAGTTATAGATTCCGATGCTTCACTCCAGGTTTACTGGATCCCTTAGACCTTCTTATTGACGATGAAACACAGAAATTGCATCGGAATTAAATAGAAAAGGCGCAATGCCGACTTAAGTACAAGAAGACTGTCTCTTCTTACTGTCTATGCTTTGATCCATTCCTGTGACATTAGTTATAGATTCCGATGCCTCCCTTCAGATTTACTGTATCCCTTGGACCTTCTTATTGACGAAGAAACACAGAAATTGCATCGGAATTAAATACAACAGCCACAATGCCGACTTAAGTACAAGAAGACTGACTCTTCCTACTGTCTATGTTTTCAACCATTCCTGTGACACTAGTTATAGATTACGATGCTTCACTTCACGTCTACTGTATCCCTTGGACCTTCGTATTGACGATGAAACACAGAAATTGCATCGGAATTAAATACAAAAGGCACAATGCCGACTTAAGTACAAGAAGACTGTCTCTTCCTACTGTCTTTGTTTTGAACCATTCCTGTGACACTAGTTTTAGATTCCGATACTTCACTTCAGGTTTACTGTATCCCTCTGACCTTGTTATTGACGATGAAACACAGAAATTGCATCGGAATTAGATACAAAAGGCACAATGCCGACTTAAGTACAAGAAGACTGACTCTTCCTACTGTCTATGTTTTGAACCATTCCTGTGACACTAGTCTTAGATTCCGATACTTCACTTCAGGTTTACTGTATCCCTCTGACCTTATTGCCGATGAAACACAGAAATTGCATCGGAATTAAATACAAAAGGCACAATGCCGACTTAAGGACAAGAAGACTGACTCTTCTTACTGACTATGTTTTGACCCATTCCTGTGACACTAGTTATAGATTCCGATGCTTCCCTTTAAATTTACTGTATCCCTTGGACCTTCTTATTGACGATGAAACACAGAAATTGCATCGGAATTAAATAGAAAAGGCACAATGCCGACTTAAGTACAAGAAGACTGACTCTTCTTACTGTCTATGCTTTGATCCATTCCTGTGACATTAGTTATAGATTCCGATGCCTCCCTTCAGATTTACTGTATCCCTTGGACCTTCTTATTGACGATGAAACACAGAAATTGCATCGGAATTAAATACAACAGCCACAATGCCGACTTAAGTACAAGAAGACTGACTCTTCCTACTGTCTATGTTTTCAACCATTCCTGTGATACTAGTTATAGATTACGATGCTTCACTTCACGTTTACTGTATCCCTTGGACCTTCTTATTGACGATGAAACACAGAAATTACATCGGAATTAAATACAAAAGGCACAATGCCGACTTAAGGACTATCAGTCGGACTCTTCTTACTTACTATGTTTTGAACCATTCCTGTGACACTAGTTATTGATTCCGATGCTTCACTTCTGGCTTACTGTATCCCTTGTACCTTATTATTGACGATGAAACACAGATATTGCATCGGAAGTAAATAAAAAAGGCAAAATGCCGACTTAAGTACACGAAGACTGACTCTTCTTACCGTCTATGTTTTGAACCATTCCTGTGACACTAATTATAGATTCCGTTGCTACACTCCAGGTTTACTATATCCCTTGGACCTTCTTATTGACGATGAAACACAGAAATTGCATCGGAATTTAATACAAAAGGCACAATGCCGACTTAAGGACAAGAAGACTGACTGATCTTACTGTCTATGTTTTGAACCATTCCTGTGACACAACTTATAGATTCCGAAGCTACACTCCAGGTATACTGTATCCCTCTGACCTTCTTATTGACGAAGAAACACAGAAATTGCATCGGAATTAAATAGAAAAGGCACAATGTGGCCTTAAGTACAAGGAGACTGACTCTTCTTACTGTCTATGTTATGAACCATTCCTGTGACGCTAGTTATAGATTCCGATGCTTCACTCCAGGTTTACTGGATCCCTTGGACCTTCTTATTGACGATGAAACACAGAAATTGCATCGGAATTAATTAGTAAAGGCACAATGCCGACTTAAGTTCAAGAAGACTGACTCTTCTTACTGACTATGTTTTGAACCATTCCTGTGACACTAGTTATAGATTCCGATGCTTCACTTCAGGTTTACTGTATACCTTGGACATTCTTATTGACGATGAAACACAGAAATTGCATCGGAATTAAATACAAAAGGAACAATGCCGCCTTATTTACAAGAAGACTGACTCGTCCTACTCTCTATGTTTTGAACCATTCCTGTGACAATAGTTTTGGATTCCGATGGTTCACTTCAGGTTTACTGTATCCCTCTGACCTTGTTATTGACGATGAAACACAGAAATTGCATAGGAATGAAATACAAGAGGCACAATGCCGACTTAAGTACAAGAAGACTGACTCTTCTTACTGTCTATGTTTCGAACCATTCCTGTGACACTAGTTATAGATTCCGATGCTTCCCTTCAGATTTACTGTATCCCTTGGACCTTCTTATTGACGATGAAACACAGAAATTGCATCGGAATTAAATACAAAAGGCACAATGCCGACTTAAGTACAAGAAGACTGACTCTTCCTACTGTCTATGTTTTCAACCATTCCTGTGACACTAGTTATAGATTACGATGCTTCACTTCACGTTTACTGTATCCCTTGGAGCTTCTTATTGACGATGAAACACAGAAATTGCATCGCAATTAAATACAAAAGGCACAATACCGACTAAAGCACATGAAGACCGACTCTTCCTACTGACTATGTTTTGAACCATTCGTGTGACACTAGTTATAGATTCCGATGCTTCACTTGAGGTTTACTGTATCCCTTGGACCTTCTTATTGACGAAGAAACACAGAAATTGCATCGGAATTAAATAGAAAAGGCACAATGTCGACTTATGTACAAGGAGACTGACTCTTCATACTCTCTATATTATGAACCATTCCTGTGACACTAGTTATAGATTCCGATGCTTCACTCCAGGTTTACTGGATCCCTTGGACCTTCTTATTGACGATGAAACACAGAAATTGCATCGGAATTAAATACAATAGGCACAATGTCGACTTAAGTACAAGAAGAATGACTCTTCCTACTGTCTATGTTTTCAACCATTCCTGTGACACTAGTTATAGATTACGATGCTTCACTTCACGTTTACTGTATCCCTTGGACCTTCGTATTGACGATGAAACACAGAAATTGCATCGGAATTAAATACAAAAGGCACAATGCCGACTTAAGTACATGAAGACCGACTCTTCCTACTGACTATGTTATGAACTATTCCTGTGACACTAGTTATAGATTCCGATGCTACACTCCAGGTTTACTGGATCCCTTGGACCTTCTTATTGACGATGAAACACAGAAATTGCATCGGAATTAAATAGAAAAGGCACAATGCCGACTTAAGTACAAGAAGACTGCCTCTTCTTACTGTCTATGTTTTGATCCATTCCTGTGACACTAGTTATAGATTCCGATGCTTCCCTTCAAATTTACTGTATCCCTTGGACCTTCTTATTGACGATGAAACACAGAAATTGCATCGGAATTAAATACAATAGGCACAATGCCGACTTAAGTACAAGAAGACTGACTCTTCCTACTGTCTATGTTTTCAACCATTCCTGTGACACTAGTTATAGATTACGATGCTTCACTTCACGTCTACTGTATCCCTTGGACCTTCGTATTGACGATGAAACACAGAAATTGCATCGGAATTAAATACAAAAGGCACAATGCCGACTTAAGTACAAGAAGACTGTCTCTTCCTACTGTCTTTGTTTTGAACCATTCCTGTGACACTAGTTTTAGATTCCGATACTTCACTTCAGGTTTACTGTATCCCTCTGACCTTGTTATTGACGATGAAACACAGAAATTGCATCGGAATTAGATACAAAAGGCACAATGCCGACTTAAGTACAAGAAGACTGACTCTTCCTACTGTCTATGTTTTGAACCATTCCTGTGACACTAGTCTTAGATTCCGATACTTCACTTCAGGTTTACTGTATCCCTCTGACCTTATTGCCGATGAAACACAGAAATTGCATCGGAATTAAATACAAAAGGCACTATGCCGACTTAAGTACAAGAAGACTGACTCTTCCTACGGTCTATGTTTTCAACCATTCCTGTGACACTAGTTATAGATTACGATGCTTCACTTCACGTTTACTGTATCCCTTGGACCTTCTTATTGACGATGAAACACAGAAATTCCATCGGAATTAAATAAAAAAGGCACAATGCCGACTTAAGTACATGAAGACCGACTCTTCCTACTGACTATGTTTTGAACCATTCGTGTGACACTAGTTATAGATTCCGATGCTTCACTTGAGGTTTACTGTATCCCTTGGACCTTCTTATTGACGAAGAAACACAGATATTGCATCGGAATTAAATAGAAAAGGCACAATGTCGACTTAAGTACAAGGAGACTGACTCTTCTTATAATCTATGTTATGAACCATTCCTGTGACACTAGTTATAGATTCCGATGCTTCACTCCAGGTTTACTGGATCCCTTGGACCTTCTTATTGACGATGAAACACAGAAATTGCATCGGAATTAAATATAAAAGGCACAATGCCGACTTAAGTACAAGAAGACTGTCTCTTCTTACTGTCTATGTTTTGATCCATTCCTGTGACACTAGTTATAGATTCCGATGCTTTCCTTCAGATTTACTGTATCCCTTGGACCTTCTTATTGACGATGAAACACAGAAATTGCATCGGAATTAAATACAATAGGCACAATGCCGACTTAAGTACAAGAAGACTGACTCTTCCTACTGTCTATGTTTTCAACCATTCCTGTGACACTAGTTATAGATTACGATGCTTCACTTCACGTTTACTGTATCCCTTGGACCTTCGTATTGACGATGAAACACAGAAATTGCATCGGAATTAAATACAAAAGGCACAATGCCGACTTAAGTACATGAAGACCGACTCTTCCTACTGACTATGTTTTGAACCATTCGTGTGACACTAGTTATAGATTCCGATGCTTCACTTGAGGTTTACTGTATCCCTTGGACCTTCTTATTGACGAAGAAACACAGAAATTGCATCGGAATTAAATAGAAAAGGCACAATGTCGACTTAAGTACAAGCAGACTGACTCTTCTTACTGTCTATGTTATGAACCATTCCTGTGACACTAGTTATAGATTCCGATGCTTCACTCCAGGTTTACTGGATCCCTTGGACCTTCTTAATGACGATGAAACACAGAAATTGCATCGGAATTAAATAGAAAAGGCACAATGCCGACTTAACTACAAGAAGACTGTCTCTTCTTATTGTCTATGATTTGATCCATTCCTGTGACACTAGTTATAGATTCCGGTGCTTCCCTTCAGGTTTACTGTATCCCTTGGACCATCTTATTGACGATGAAACACAGAAATTGCATCGGAATTAAATACAAAAGGCACAATGCCGACTTAAGTATATGAAGACCGACTCTTCCTACTGACTAAGTTTTGAACCATTCCCGTGACACTAGATATAGATTCCGATGCTTCACTTGAGGTTTACTGTATCCCTTGGACCTTCTTATTGACTATGAAACACAGAAATTGCATCGGAATTTAATACAAAAGGCGCAATGCCAACTTAAGTACATGATGACTGACTCTTCTTACTGTCTATGTTTTGAACCATTCCTGTGACACTAGTTATAGATTCCGATGCTACACTCCAGGTTTACTGTATCCCTTGGACCTTCGTATTGACGATGAAACACAGAAATTGCATCGGAATTAAATACAAAAGGCACAATGCCGACTTAAGGACAAGAAGACTGAATGTTCTTACTGACTATGTTTTGAACCATTCCTGTGACACTAGTTATAGATTCCGATGCTTCACATCAGGTTTATTGTATCCCTCTGACCTTCTTATTGACGATGAAACACAGAAATTGCATCGGAATTAAATACAAAAGGCACAATGTCGACTTAAGTACAAGGAGACAGACTCATCTTACTGTCTATATTTTGAACCATTCCTGTGACACTAGTTATAGATTCCGATGCTTCACTTCAGGTTTACTGTATCCCTTGGACCTTGTTATTGACGCTGAAACACAGAAATTGCATCGGAATGAAACACAAAATGCACAATGCCGACTTAAGTACAAAATTACTGACTCTTCTTACTGACTATGTTTTGAACCATTCCTGTGACTCTAGTTATAGATTGCGATGCTTTACTTCAGGTTTACTGTATCCCTCTGACCATCTTATTGACGATGACAAACGGAAATTGCATCGGAATTAAATACAAAAGGCACTATGCCGACTTAAGTACAAGAAGACTGACTCTTCTTACTGTCTATGTTTTGAACCATTCCTGTGACACTAGTTATAGATTCCGATGCTTCCCTTCAGATTTACTGTATCCCTTGGACCTTCTTATTGACGATGAAACACAGAAATTGCATCGGAATTAAATACAAAAGGCACAATGCCGACTTAAGTACAAGAAGACTGACTCTTCCTACGGTCTATGTTTTCAACCATTCCTGTGACACTAGTTATAGATTACGATGCTTCACTTCACGTTTACTGTATCCCTTGGACCTTCTTATTGACGATGATATACAGAAATTCCATCGGAATTAAATACAAAAGGCACAATGCCGACTTAAGTACATGAAGACCGACTCTTCCTACTGACTATGTTTTGAACCATTCGTGTGACACTAGTTATAGATTCCGATGCTTCACTTGAGGTTTACTGTATCCCTTGGACCTTCTTATTGACGAAGAAACACAGATATTGCATCGGAATTAAATAGAAAAGGCACAATGTCGACTTAAGTACAAGGAGACTGACTCTTCTTATAGTCTATGTTATGAACCATTCCTGTGACACTAGTTATAGATTCCGATGCTTCACTCCAGGATTACTGGATCCCTTGGACCTTCTTATTGACGATGAAACAGAGAAATTGCATCGGAATTAAATTGAAAAGGCACAATGCCGACTTAAGTACAAGAAGACTGTCTCTTCTTACTGTCTATGTTTTGATCCATTCCTGTGACACTAGTTATAGATTCCGATGCTTCCCTTCAGATTTACAGTATCCCTTGGACCTTCTTATTGACGATGAAACACAGAAATTGCTTCGGAATTAAATACAAGAGGCACAATGCCGACTTAAGTACAAGAAGACTGACTCTTTCTACTGTCTATGTTTTCAACCATTCCTGTGACACTAGTTATAGATTACGATGCTTCACTTCACGTTTACTGTATCCTTTGGACCTTCGTATTGACGATGAAACACAGAAATTGCATCGGAATTAAATACAAAAGGCACAATGCCGACTTAAGTACATGAAGACCGACTCTTCCTACTGACTATGTTTTGAACCATTCGTGTGACACTAGTTATAGATTCCGATGCTTCATTGGAGGTTTACTGTATCCCTTGGACCTTCTTATTGACGAAGAAACACAGAAATTGCATCGGAATTAAATAGAAAAGGCACAATGTCGAATTAAGTACAAGGAGACTGACTCTTCTTACTGTCTATGTTATGAACCATTCCTGTGACACTAGTTATAGATTCCGATGCTTCACTCCAGGTTTACTGGATCCCTTGGACCTTCTTATTGACGATGAAACACAGAAATTGCATCGGAATTAAATAGAAAAGGCACAATGCCGACTTAAGTACAAGAAGACTGTCTCTTCTTATTGTCTATGATTTGATCCATTCCTGTGACACTAGTTATAGATTCCGGTGCTTCCCTTGAGATTTACTGTATCCCTTGGACCTTCTTATTGACGATGAAACACAGAAATTGCATCGGAATTAAATACAAAAGGCACAATGCCGACCTAAGTACAAGAAGACTGACTCTTCCTACTGTCTATGTTTTGAACCATTTCTGTGAAACTAGTTATAGAGTCCGATGCTTCACTTCAGGTTTACTGTATCCCTTGGGCCTTCTTATTGACGATGAATCACAGAAATTGCATCGGAATTAAATACAAAAGGCACAATGCAGACTTAAGTACAAGAAGACTGACTCTTCTTACTGTCTATATTTTGAACCATTCCTGTGACACTAGTTATAGATTCGGATGCTTCACTTCAGGATTACTGTATCCCTTAGGACCTTGTTATTGACGCTGAAACACAGTAATTGCATCGGAATTAAACACAAAAGGCAAAATGCCGACTTAAGTACAAAAATACTGACTCTTCTTACTGACTATGTTTTGAACCGTTCCTGTGACACTAGTTATAGATTGCGATGCTTCACATCAGGTTTACTGTATCCCTCTGACCATCTTATTGACGATGAAGCACAGAAATTGTATCGGAATTAAATACAAAAGGCACTATGCCGACTGAAGTACAAGAAGACTGACTCATCTTACTGTCTATGTTTTGAACCATTCCTGTGACACTAGTTATAGATTCCGATGCTACCCTTCAGATTTACTGTATCCCTTGGATCTTCTTATTGACGATGAAACACAGAAATTGCATCGGAATTAAATACAAAATTCACAATGCCGACTTAAGTACAAGAAGACTGACTCTTCCTACTGTCTATGTTTTCAACCATTCCTGTGACACTAGTTATAGATTACGATGCTTCACTTCACGTTTACTGTATCCCTTGGACCTTCTTATTGACGATGAAACACAGAAATTGCATCGGAATTAAATACAAAAGGCACAATGCCGACTTAAGTACATGAAGACCGACTCTTCCTACTGACTATGTTTTGAACCATTCGTGTGACACTAGTTATAGATTCCGATGCTTCACTTGAGGTTTACTGTATCCCTTGGACCTTCTTATTGACGAAGAAACACAGAAATTGCATCGGAATTAAATAGAAAAGGCACAATGCCGACTTAAGTACGAGAAGACTGACTCTTTTTACTGTCTATGTTTTGATCCATTCCTGTGACACTAGTTATAGATTCCGATGCTTCCCTTCAGATTTACTGTATCCCTTGGACCTTCTTATTGACGATGAAACACAGAAATTGCATCGGAATTAAATACAATAGGCACATTGCCGACTTCACTACAAGAAGACTGACTCTTCCTACTGTCTATGTTTTCAACCATTCCTGTGACACTAGTTATAGATTACGATGCTTCACTTCACGTTTACTGTATCCCTTGGACCTTCGTATTGACGATGAAACACAGAAATTGCATCGGAATTAAATACAAAAGGCACAATGCCGACTTAAGTACATGAAGACCGACTCTTCCTACTGACTATGTTTTGAACCATTCGTGTGACACTAGTTATAGATTACGATGCTTCACTTCACGTTTACTGTATCCCTTGGACCTTCGTATTGACGATGAAACACAGAAATTGCATCGGAATTAAATAGAAATGGCACAATGTCGACTTAAGTACAAGGAGACTCACTCTTCTTACTGTCTATGTTATGAACCATTCCTGTGACACTAGTTATAGATTCCGATGTTTCACTCCAGGTTTACTGGATCCCTTGGACCTTCTTATTGACGATGAAACACAGAAATTGCATCGGAATTAAATAGAAAAGGCACAATGCCGACTTAAGTTCAAGAAGACTGTCTCTTCTAACTGTCTATGTTTTGATCCATTCCTGTGAAACTAGTTATAGATTCCGATGCTTCCCTTCAGATTAACTGAATCCCTTGGACCTTCTTATTGAAGATGAAACACAGAAATTGCATCGGAATTAAATACAATAGGCACAATGCCGACTTAAGTACAAGAAGACTGACTCTTCCTACTGTCTATGTTTTCAACCATTCCTGTGACACTAGTTATAGTTTACGATGCTTCACTTCACGTTTACTGTATCCCTTGGACCTTCGTATTGACGTTGAAACACAGAAATTGCATCGGAATTTAATACAAAAGGCACAATGCCGATTTAAGTACACGAAGACTGACTCTTCCTACTGTCTATGTTTTGAACCATTTCTGTGAAACTAGTTATAGAGTCCGATGCTTGACTTCAGGTTTACTGTATCCCTTGGACCTTCTTATTGACGATGAAACACAGAAATTGCATCGGAATTAAATACAAAAGGCACAATGCCGACTTATGTACAGCAAGACTGACTCGTCCTACTGTCTATGTTTTGAACCATTCCTGTGACACTAGTTTTCGATTCCGAAGTTTCACTTCAGGTTTACTGTATCCCTCTGACCTTCTTATTGACGATGAAACACAGAAATTGCATCGGAATTAGATACAAAAGGCACAATGCCGACTTAAGTACAAGAAGACTGACTCTTCCTACTGTCTATGATTTGAACCATTCCTGTGACACTAGTTATAGATTCCGATGCTTCACTTCAGGTTTACTGTATCCCTTGGACCTTATTATTGACGATGAAACACAGAAATTGCATCGCAATTAAATAAAAAAGGCAATATGCCGACTTAAGTACACGAAGACAGACTCTTCTTACCGTCTATGTTTTGAACCATTCGTTTGACACTAGTTATAGATTCCGATGCTTCACGTCAGGTTTACTGTATACCTTGGACCTTCTTATTGACAATGAAAACACAGAAATTGCATCGAAATTAAATACAAAAGGCACAATGCCGACTTAATTACATGATGTCTGACTCTTCTTACTGTCTATGTTTTGAACCATTCCTGTGACACTAGTTATAGATTCCGATGCTTCACTTCAGGTTTACTGTATCCCTTGGACCTTCTTATTGACGATGAAACACAGAAATTGCATCGGAATTAAATACAAAAGGCACAATGCCGACTTAAGTACATGAAGACCGACTCTTCCTACTGACTATGTTTTGAACCATTCCTGTGACACTTGTTATAGATTCCGATGCTTCACTTCAGGATTACTGTATCCCTTAGGACCTTGTTATTGACGCTGAAACACAGTAATTGCATCGGAATTAAACACAAACGGCAAAATGCCGACTTAAGTACAAAAATACTGACTCTTCTTACTGACTATGTTTTGAACCGTTCCTGTGACACTAGTTATAGATTGCGATGCTTCACATCAGGTTTACTGTATCCCTCTGACCATCTTTTTGACGATGAAGCACAGAAATTGCATCGGAATTAAATACAAAAGGCACTATGCCGACTGAAGTACAAGAAGACTGACTCATCTTACTGTCTATGTTTTGAACCATTCCTGTGACACTAGTTATAGATTCCGATGCTACCCTTCAGATTTACTGTATCCCTTGGATCTTCTTATTGACGATGAAACACAGAAATTGCATCGGAATTAAATACAAAATTCACAATGCCGACTTAAGTACAAGAAGACTGACTCTTCCTACTGTCTATGTTTTCAACCATTCCTGTGACACTAGTTATAGATTACGATGCTTCACATCACGTTTACTGTATCCCTTGGACCTTCTTATTGACGATGAAACACAGAAATTGCATCGGAATTAAATACAAAAGGCACAATGCCGACTTAAGTACATGAAGACCGACTCTTCCTACTGACTATGTTATGAACCATTCGTGTGACACTAGTTATAGATTCCGATGCTTCACTTGAGGTTTACTGTATCCCTTGGACCTTCTTATTGACGAAGAAACACAGAAATTGCATCGGAATTAAATAGAAAAGGCACAATGTCGACTTAAGTACAAGGAGACTGACTCTTCTTACTGTCTATGTTATGAACCATTCCTGTGACACTAGTTATAGATTCCGATGCTACACTCCAGGTTTACTGTATCCCTTGGACCTTCTTATTGACGATGAAACACAGAAATTGCATCGGAATTAAATAAAAAAGGAAAAATGCCGACTTAAGTACACGAAGACTGACTCTTGTTTCCGTCTATGTTTTGAACCATTCCTGTGACACTAGTTATAGATTCCGATGCTACACCCCAGGTTTACTGTATCCCTCTGACCTCCTTATTGACGATGAAACACAGAAATGGCATCGGAATTAAATACAAAAGGCACAGTGCCGACTTAAGTACAAGAAGACTGACTCTTCCTACTGTCTATATTTTGAACCATTCCTGTGACACTAGTTATAGATTCCGATACATCACTTCAGGTTTACTGTATCCCTCCGACCTTATTGCCGATGAAACACAGAAATTGCATCGGAATTAAATACAAAAGGCACAATGCCGACTTAAGGACAAGAAGACTGACTCTTCTTACTGACTATGTTTTGAACCATTCCTGTGACACTAGTTATAGATTCCGATGCTTCACTTCAGTATTACTGTTTCCCTTGGACCTTCTTATTGACGATGAAACACAGAAATTGCATCGGAATTAAATAGAAAACGCACAATGCCGACTTAAGTAGAAGAAGACTGACTCTTTTTACTGTCTATGTTTTGATCCATTCCTGTGACACTAGTTATAGATTCCGATGCTTCCCTTCAGATTTACTGTATCCCTTGGACCTTCTTATTGACGATGAAACACAGAAATTGCATCGGAATTTAATACAAAAAGCACAATGCCGATTTAAGTACACGAAGACTGACTCTTCCTACTGTCTATGTTTTGAACCATTTCTGTGAAACTAGTTATAGAGTCCGATGCTTGACTTCAGGTTTACTGTATCCCTTGGACCTTCTTATTGACGATGAAACACAGAAATTGCATCGGAATTAAATACAAAAGGCACAATGCCGACTTATGTACAGCAAGACTGACTTGTCCCACTGTCTATGTTTTGAACCATTCCTGTGACACTAGTTTTCGATTCCGATGGTTCACTTCAGGTTTACTGTATCCCTCTGACCTTCTTATTGACGATGAAACACAGAAATTGCATCGGAATTAGATACAAAAGGCACAATGCCGACTTAAGTACAAGAAGACTGACTCTTCCTACTGTCTATGTTTTGAACCATTCCTGTGACACTAGTTATAGATTCCGATGCTTCACTTCAGGTTTACTGTATCCCTTGGACCTTATTATTGACGATGAAACATAGAAATTGCATCGCAATTAAATAAAAAAGGCAATATGCCGAATTAAGTACACGAAGACTGTCTCTTCTTACCGTCTATGTTTTGAACCATTCCTTTGACACTAGTTATAAATTCCGATGCTACACTCCAGGTTTACTGTATCCCTTCGACCTTCTTATTGACGATGAAACACAGAAATTGCATCGGAATTAAATGCAAAAGGCACAATGCCGACTTAAGGACAAGAAGACTGACTGTTCTTACTGACTATGCTTTGAATTATTCCTGTGACACTAGTCATAGATTCCGATGCTTCACTTCAGGTTTATTGTATCCCTCTGACCTTCTTATTGACGAAGAAACACAGAAATTGCATCGGAATTAAATTGAAAAGGCACAATGTCGACTTAAGTACAAGGAGACTGAGTCTTCTTACTGTCTATGTTATGAACCATTCCTGTGACACTAGTTATAGATTCCGATGCTTCACTCCAGGTTTACTGGATCCCTTGGTCCTTCTTATTGACGATGAAACACAGAAATTGCATCGGAATTAAATAGAAAAGGCACAATGCCGACTTGAGTACAAGAAGACTGACTCTTCTTACTGACTATGTTTTGAACCATTCCTGTGACACTAGTTATAGATTCCGATGCTTCACGTCAGGTTTACTGTATACCTTGGACCTTCTTATTGACAATGAAACACAGAAATTGCATCGGAATTAAATACAAAAGGCACAATGCCGACTTAAGTACATGATGTCTGACTCTTCTTACTGTCTATGTTTTGAACCATTCCTGAGTCACTAGTTATAGATTCCGATGCTTCACTTCAGGTTTACTGTATCCCTTGGACCTTCTTATTGACGATGAAAAACAGAAATTGCATCGGAATTTAATACAAAAGGCACAATGCCGACTTAAGTACAAAATGACTGACTCTTCTTACTGTCTATGTTTTGAACCATTGCTGTGACTCTAGTTATAGATTCCGATGCTACACTCCAGGTTTACTGTATCCCTTGGACCTTCTTATTGACGATGAAACACAGAAATTGCATCGGAATTAAATAAAAAAGGAAAAATGCCGACTTAAGTACACGAAGACTGACTCTTGTTTCCGTCTATGTTTTGAACCATTCCTGTGACACTAGTTATAGATTCCGATGCTACACCCCAGGTTTACTGTATCCCTCGGACCTCCTTATTGACGATGAAACACAGAAATTGCATCGGAATTAAATACAAAAGGCACAGTGCCGACTTAAGTACAAGAAGACTGACTCTTCCTACTGTCTATATTTTGAACCATTCCTGTGACACTAGTTATAGATTCCGATACATCACTTCAGGTTTACTGTATCCCTCCGACCTTATTGCCGATGAAACACAGAAATTGCATCGGAATTAAATACAAAAGGCACAATGCCGACTTAAGGACAAGAAGACTGACTCTTCTTACTGACTATGTTTTGAACCATTCCTGTGACACTAGTTATAGATTCCGATGCTTCACTTCAGTATTACTGTTTCCCTTGGACCTTCTTATTGACGATGAAACACAGAAATTGCATCGGAATGAAATGCAAAAGGCACAATGCCGACTTAAGTACAAGAAGACTGACTCTTCCTACTGTCTATGTTTTGAACCATTTCTGTGAAACTAGTTATAGAGTCCGATGCTTCACTTCAGGTTTATTGTATCCCTTGGGCCTTCTTATTGACGATGAATCACAGAAATTGCATCGGAATTAAATACAAAAGGCACAATGCAGACTTAAGTACAAGAAGACTGACTCTTCTTACTGTCTATATTTTGAACCATTCCTGTGACACTAGTTATACATTCCGATACTTCACTTCAGGTTTACAGTATCCCTTGCACCTTCCTATTGCCAATGAAACACAGAAATTGCATCGGGATTAAACACAAAAGGCACAATGCGACTTAAGTACAAGACGTCTGATTCTTCTTACTGTCTATGTTTTGCACCATTACTGTGACACTAGTTATAGATTCCGATGCTTCACTCCAGGTTTACTGTAACCCTTGGACCTTCTTATTGACGATGAAACACAGAAATTGCATCGGAATTAAATACAAAAGGCACAATGCCCACATAAGGCAAAGAAGACTGTCTCTACTTACTGACTATGTTTTGAACCATTCCTGTGACACTAGTTATAGATTCCGATGCTTCACTTCAGGTTTACTGTATACCTCGGACCTTCTTATTGCCGATGAAAAACAGAAATTGCATCGGAATTAAATACAAAAGACACAACGCCGACTTAAGTACCAGAAGACTGACTGTTCCAACTGTGTACGTTTGAACCATTCCTGTGACACTAGTTATAGATTCCGATGCTTCACTTCAGGTTTACTGTATCCCTCTGACAGTCTTATTGACGATGAAACACAGAAATTGCATCGGAATCAAATAGAAAAGGCACAATGCCGACTTAAGTACTAGAAGCCTGACTCTTCCTACTGTCTATGTTTTGAACCATTCCTGTGACACTAGTTATAGATTCCGATGCTACACCCCAGGTTTACTGTATCCCTTGGACCTTCTTATTAACGAAGAACATTGAAATTGCGTTGGAATTCAGTACAAAAGGCACAATACCGACTTAACTACAGGAAGACAGACTCTTCTTACTGACTATGCTTTGAACCATTCCTGTGACACTAGTTATAGATGCCGATGCTTCACTTTAGGATTACTGTATCCCTCTGACCTTCTTATTGACGATGAAACACAGATATTGTATCGGAATTAAATACAAAAGGCACAATGGCGACTTAAGTACCAGATGACTGACTCTTCTTACAGACTATGTTTTGATCCATTCCTGTGACACTAGTTATAAATTCCGATGCTTCAATTCAGGTTTACTGTATCCCTTGGATCTTCTTATTGACGATGAAACACAGAGATTGCATCGGAATTAAATACAAAAGGCACAATGCAGAATTAAGTACAAAAAGACTGACTCTTCTAACTGTCTATGTTTTGAACCATTCCTGCGACACTAGTTATAGATTCCGATGCTTCACTTCAGGTTTACTGTATCCCTTGGACCTTTTCGTTGACTATTAAACACAGAAATTGCATCGGAATTAAATACAAAAGGCACAATGCCGACTTAAGTACAAGAAGACTGACTCTTCTTACTGTCTATGTTTTGAACCATTCCTGCGACACTAGTTATAGATTCCGATGCTTCACTTCAGGTTTACTGTATCCCTTGCACCTTTTTGTTGACTATGAAACACAGTAATTGCATCGGAATTAAATACAAAAGGCACAATGCCGACTTAAGGACAAGAAAACTGACTCTTCTTACTGACTATGTTTTGAACCATTCCAGTGACACTAGCTATAGATTCCGATGCTTCACTTCAGGTTTACTGTGTCACTCTGACCTTCTTATTGACGACGAAACACAGAAATTGCATCGGAATTAAATAGAAAAGGCACAATGCCGACTTAAGTACAAGAAGACTGACTCTTCCTGCAGTCTACGTTTTGAACCATTCCTGTCACTCTAGTTATAGATTCCGATGATTCACTTCAGGTTTACTGTATTCCTCTGACCTTATTGCCGATGTAACACAGAAATTGCATCGGAATTAAATACAAAAGGCACAATGCCGACTTAAGGACCAGAAGACTGACTCTTCTTACTGTCTATGTTTTGAACCATTCCTGTGACACTAGTTATAGATTCCGGTGCTTGACTTCAGGTTTACTGTATCCCTCTGACCTTCTTATTGCCGGTGAAACACAGAAATTGCATCGGATTTAAATACGAATGGCACAATGCCAACAAAAGTACAAGAAGACTGACTCTCCTTACTGACTATGTTTTGAACCATTCCTGTGACACTAGTTATAGATTCCGATGCTTCACTCCAGGTTTACTGTATCCCTTGGACCTTCGTATTGACGATGAAACACAGAAATTGCATCAGAATTAAATAGAAAATGCACAATGATGACTTAAGTACTAGAAGACTGACTCTTCTTACTGTCTATGTTTTGAACTATTCCTGTGACACTAGTTATAGATTCCGATGCTTCACTTCAGGATTAAAGTATCCCTCTGACCTTCTTATTGACGATGAAACACAGAAATTGCATCGGAATTAAATACAAACGGCACAATGCCGACTAAAGTACAAGAAGTCTGACTCTTCTTACTGTCTATGTTTTGAACCATCCCTGTGACACTAGTTATAGTTTCCGATGCTTCACTGCAGGTTTACTGTATCCCTTGGTCCTTCTTATTGACGATGAAACAGAGAAATTGCATCGGAATTAAATATAAAAAGCACAATGCCGACTTAAGTACAAGAAGACTGACTCTTCTTGCTGACTATGTTTTGAACCGTTCCTGTGACACTAGTGATAAATTCCGATGCTCACTTCAGGTTTACTGTATCCCTTGGACCTTCTTATTGACGATGAAACACAGATATTGCATCGGAATTAAATAGAAAAGGCACAATGCCGACTTAAGTACAAGAAGACTGAGTCTTCTTACCGTTTATGTTTTGAACCATTCCTGTGACACTAGTTATAGATTCCGATGCTTCACTCCAGGTTTACTGTATCCCTTGGACATTCTTATTGACGATGAAACACAGAAATTGCATCGGAATTAAATACAAAAGGCACAACGCCGACTTAAGTACAAGAAGACTGACTGTTCCAACTGTCTATGTTTTGAACCATTCCTGTGACACTAGTTATAGATTCCGATGCTTCACTTCAGGTTTACTGTATCCTTCTGACCGTCTTATTGACGATGAAACACAGAAATTGCATCGGAATCAAATAGAAATGGCACAATGCCGACTTAAGTTCTAGAAGCCTGACTCTTCCTACTGTCTATGTTTTGAACAATTCCTATGACACTAGTTATAGATTCCGATGCTTCACTTCAGGTTTACTGTATCCCTTGGACCTTCTTATTGACGATGAAACACAGAAATTGCATTGGAATTCAGTACAAAAGTCACAATGCCGAATTAACTACAAGAAGACTGACTCTTCTTACTGACTATGCTTTAAACCAATCCTGTGACACTAGTTATAGAATCCGATGCTTAACTTCAGGATTACTGTATCCCTCTGACCTCCCTAGTGACAATGAAACACAGAAATTGCAACGGAATTAAATACAAAAAGCACAATGCCGACTTAAGTACAAGAATACTGACTCATCTTACAGTCTATGTTTTGAACCGTCCCTGTGACACTAGTTATAGATTCCGATACTTCACTCCAGGTTTACTGTATCCCTTGGACCTTCTTATTGTCGATGAAACACAGAAATTGCATCGGAATTAAATACAAAAGGCACAATGCCGACTTAAGTGAAAGAAGTCTGACTCTTGTTACTGTCTATGATTTGAACCATTCCTGTGACACTAGTTATAGATTCCGATGCTTCACTCCAGGTTTACTGTATCCCTTGATCCTTCTTATTGACGATGAAACACAGAAATTGCATCCGAATTAAATAGAAAATGCACAATGATGACATACGTACAAGAAGACTGACTCTTCTTACTGACTATGTTTTGATCCATTCCTGAGACACTAGTTATAAATTCCGATGCTTCACTTCAGGTTTACTGTATCCCTTGGATCTTCTTATTGACGATGAAACACAGAAATTGTATCGGAATTAAATACAAAAGACACAACGCTGACTTAAGAACCAGAAGACTGACTGTTCCAACTGTGTACGTTTGAACCATTCCTGTGACACTAGTTATAGATTCCGATGCTTCACTTCAGGTTTACTGTATCCCTCTGACCGTCTTATTGACGATGAAACACAGAAATTGCATCGGAATCAAATAGAAAAGGCACAATGCCGACTTAAGTACTAGAAGCCTGACTCTTCCTACTGTCTATGTTTTGAACCATTCCTGTGACACTAGTTATAGATTCCGATGCTACACCCCAGGTTTACTGTAACCCTTGGACCTTCTTATTGACGAAGAAACACAGAAATTGCGTTGGAATTCAGTACAAAAGGCACAATGCCGACTTAAGTACAAGAAGACTGACTAATCTTACTGACTATGCTTTAAACCATTCCTGTGACACTAGTTATAGATGCCGATGCTTCACTTTAGGATTACTGTATCCCTCTGACCTTCTTATTGACGATGAAACACAGATATTGTATCGGAATTAAATACAAAAGGCACAATGGCGACTTAAGTACCAGATGACTGACTCTTCTTACAGACTATGTTTTGATCCATTCCTGTGACACTAGTTATAAATTCCGATGCTTCACTTCAGGTTTACTGTATCCCTTGGATCTTCTTATTGACGATGAAACACAGAGATTGCATCGGAATTAAATACAAAAGGCACAATGCAGAATTAAGTACAAAAAGACTGACTCTTCTTACTGTCTATGTTTTGAACCATTCCTGCGACACTAGTTATAGATTCCGATGCTTCACTTCAGGTTTACTGTATCCCTTGGACCTTTTTGTTGACTATTAAACACAGAAATTGCATCGGAATTAAATACAAAAGGCACAATGCCGACTTAAGTACAAGAAGACTGACTCTTCTTACTGTTTATGTTTTGAACCATTCCTGCGACACTAGTTATAGATTCCGATGCTTCACTTCAGGTTTACAGTATCCCTTGGACCTTATTGTTGACTATGAAACACAGTAATTGCATCGGAATTAAATACAAAAGGCACAATGCCGACTTAAGGACAAGAAAACTGACTCTTCTTACTGACTATGTTTTGAACCATTCCAGTGACACTAGCTATAGATTCCGATGCTTCACTTCAGGTTTACTGTGTCACTCTGACCTTCTTATTGACGACGAAACACAGAAATTGCATCAGAATTAAATACAAAAGGCACAATGCCGACTTAAGTACAAGAAGACTGACTCTTCCTGCAGTCTACGTTTTGAACCATTCCTGTGACACTAGTTATAGATTCCGATGATTCACTTCAGGTTTACTGTATTCCTCTGACCTTATTGCCGATGTAACACAGAAATTGCATCGGAATTAAATACAAAAGGCACAATGCCGACTTAAGGACCAGAAGACTGACTCTTCTTACTGTCTATGTTTTGAACCATTCCTGTGACACTAGTTATAGATTCCGGTGCTTGACTTCAGGTTTACTGTATCCCTCTGACCTTCTTATTGCCGGTGAAACACAGAAATTGCATCGGATTTAAATACGAAAGGCACAATGCCAACATAAGTACAAGAAGACTGACTCTCCTTACTGACTATGTTTTGAACCATTCCTGTGACACTAGTTATAGATTCCGATGCTTCACTCCAGGTTTACTGTATCCCTTGGACCTTCGTATTGACGATGAAACACAGAAATTGCATCAGAATTAAATAGAAAATGCACAATGATGACTTAAGTACTAGAAGACTGACTCTTCTTACTGACTATGTTTTGAACTATTCCTGTGACACTAGTTATAGATTCCGATGCTTCACTTCAGGATTACTGTATCCGTCTGACCTTCTTATTGACGATGAAACACAGAAATTGCATCGGAATTAAATACAAACGGCACAATGCCGACTAAAGTACAAGAAGTCTGACTCTTCTTACTGTCTATGTTTTGAACCATCCCTGTGACACTAGTTATAGTTTCCGATGCTTCACTACAGGTTTACTGTATTCCTTGGTCCTTCTTATTGACGATGAAACAGAGAAATTGCATCGGAATTAAATACAAAAGGCACAATGCCGACTTAAGTACAAGAAGACTGACTCTTCTTACTGACTATGTTTTGAACCGTTCCTGAGACACTAGTTATAAATTCCGATGCTTCACTTCAGGTTTACTGTATCCCTTGGACCTTCTTATTGACGATGAAACAGAGATATTGCATCGCAATTAAATAGAAAAGGCACAATGCCGACTTAAGTACAAGAAGACTGAGTCTTCTTACTGTTTATGTTTTGAACCATTCCTGTGACACTAGTTATAGATTCCGATGCTTCACTCCAGGTTTACTGTATCCCTTGGACATTCTTATTGACGATGAAACACAGAAATTGCATCGGAATTAAATACAAAAGGCACAAAGCCGACTAAAGTACAAGAAGATTGACTCTTATTACAGTCTATGATTTGAACCATTCCTGTGACAATAGTTATAGATTCCGATGCTTCACTTCAGATTTACTGTATACCTCGGACCTTCTAATTGACGATGAAACACAGAAATTGCATCAGAATTAAATACAAAAGACACAACGCCGACTTAAGTACAAGAAGACTGACTGTTCCAACTGTCTATGTTTTGAACCATTCCTGTGACACTAGTAATAGATTCCGATGCTTCACTTCAGGTTTACTGTATCCTTCTGACCGTCTTATTGACGATGAAACACAGAAATTGCATCGGAATCAAATAGAAATGGCACAATGCCGACTTAAGTTCTAGAAGCCTGACTCTTCCTACTGTCTATGTTTTGAACAGTTCCTATGACACTAGTTATAGATTCCGATGCTTCACTTCTGGTTTACTGTATCCCTTGGACCTTCTTATTGACGATGAAACACAGAAATTGCATTGGAATTCAGTACAAATGGCACAATGCCGAATTAACTACAAGAAGACTGACTCTTCTTACTGACTATGCTTTGAACCATTCCTGTGACACTAGTTATAGATTCCGATGCTTAACTTCAGGATTACTGTATCCCTCTGACCTTCTTAGTGACGATGAAAAAGAGAAATTGCATCGGAATTAAATACAAAAACACAATGCCGACTTAAGTACAAGAATACTGACTCATCTTACAGTCTATGTTTTGAACCGTCCCTGTGACACTAGTTATAGATTCCGATACTTCACTCCAGGTTTACTGTATCCCTTGGACCTTCTTATTGTCGATGAAACACAGAAATTGCATCGGAATTAAATAAAAAAGGCACAATGCCGACTTAAGTGAAAGAAGTCTGACTCTTCTTACTGTCTATGATTTGAACCATTCCTGTGACACTAGTTATAGATTCCGATGCTTCACTCCAGGTTTACTGTATCCCTTGATCCTTCTTATTGACGATGAAACACAGAAATTGCATCCGAATTAAATAGAAAATGCACAATGATGACATACGTACAAGAAGACTGACTCTTCTTACTGACTATGTTTTGATCCATTCCTGAGACACTAGTTATAAATTCCGATGCTTCACTTCAGGTTTACTGTATCCCTTGGACCTTCTTATTGACGATGAAACACAGAAATTGCATCGGAATTAAATACAAAAGGCATAATGCCGACCTAAGTACAAGAACCTTGACTCTTCTTACTGTCTATGTTTTGAACCATTCCTGTGACACTAGTTAGATTCCGATGCTTCACTCCAAGTTTACTGTATCCCTTGGTCCTTCTTATTGACGATGAAACACAGAAATTGCATCGGAATTAAATAGAAAAGGCACAATGCCGACTTAAGTACAAGAAGACTGACTCTTCTTACAGACTATGTTTTGAACCGTTCCTGTGACACTAGTTATAAATTCCGATGCTTCACTTCAGGTTTACTGTATCCCTTGGACCTTCTTATTGACGATGAATCACAGATATTGCTTCGGAATTAAATAGAAAAGGCACAATGCCGACTTAAGTACAAGAAGACTGAGTCTACTTACAGTTTATGTTTTGAACCATTCCTGTGACACTAGTTATAAATTCCGATGTTTCACTTCAGGTTTACTGTATCCCTTGGACCTTCTTATTGACGATGAAACACAGATATTGCTTCGGAATTAAGTTGAAAAGGCACAATGCCGACTTAAGTACAAGAAGACTGAGTCTACTTACAGTTTATGTTTTGAACCATTCGTGTGACACTAGTTATACATTCCGATGCTTCACTCCAGGTTTACTGTATCCCTTGGACCTTCTTATTGACGATGAAACACAGAAATTGCATCGGAATTAAATACAAAAGGCACAATGCCGACTAAAGTACAAGAAGACTGACTCTTCTTATAGTCTATGATTTGAACCATTCCTGTGACACTAGTTATAGATTCCGATGCTTCACTTCAGGTTTACTGTATACCTCGGACCTTCGTATTGACAATGAAACACAGAAATTGCATCAGAATTAAATACAAAAAACACAACGCCAACTTAAGTACAAGAAGACTCACTGTTCCAACTGTCTATGTTTTGAAACATTCCTGTGACACTAGTTATTGATTCCGATGCTTCACTTCAGGTTTACTGGATCCCTCTGACCGTCTTATTGACGATGCAACACAGAAATTGCATCGGAATCAAGTAGAAAGGGCACAATGCCGACTTAAGTTCTAGAAGCCTGACTCTTCCTACTGTCTATGTTTTGAACAATTCCTATGACACTAGTTATAGATTCCGATGCTTCACTTCAGGTTTACTGTATCCCTTGGACCTTCTTATTGACGATGAAACACAGAAATTGCATTGGAATTCAGTACAAATGGCACAATGCCGAATTAACTACAAGAAGACTGACTCTTCTTACTGACTATGCTTTGAACCATTCCTGTGACACTAGTTATAGATTCCGATGCTTAACTTCAGGATTACTGTATCCCTCTGACCTTCTTAGTGACGATGAAAAAGAGAAATTGCATCGGAATTAAATACAAAAACACAATGCCGACTTAAGTACAAGAATACTGACTCATCTTACTGTCTATGTTTTGACCGTCCCTGTGACACTAGTTATAGATTCCGACGCTTCACTCCAGGTTTACTGTATCCCTTGGACCTTCTTATTGTCGATGAAACACAGAAATTGCATCGGAATTAAATACAAAAGGCACAATGCCGACTTAAGTGAAAGAAGTCTGACTCTTCTTACTGTCTATGATTTGAACCATTCCTGTGACACTAGTTATAGATTCCGATGCTTCACTACAGGTTTACTGTATCCCTTGAACCTTCTTATGGACGATGAAACACAGAAATTGCATCCGAATTAAATAGAAAATGCACAATGATGACATAAGTACAAGAAGACTGACTCTTCTTACTTTCTATGTTTTGATCCATTCCTGTGACACTAGTTATAAATTCCGATGCTTCACTTCTGGTTTACTGTATCCCTTGGCTCTTCTTATTGACGATGAAACACAGAAATTGCATCGGAATTAAATACAAAAGGCACAATGCAGAATTAAGTACAAGAAGACTGACTCTTCTTACTGTGTATGTTTTGATCCATTCCTGTGACACTAGTTATAGATTCCGATGCTTCATTCCAGGTTTACTGTATCCCTTGGACCTTCTTATTTACGATGAAACACAGAAATTGCATCGGAATTAAATACAAAAGGCACAATGCCGACTAAAGTACAAGAAGACTGACTCTTCTAACAGTCTATGTTTTGAACCATTCCTGTGACACTAGATATAGATTCCGTTTCTTCACTCCAGGTTTACTGTTACCCTTGGACCTTCTTATTGACTATGAAACACAGGAATTGCATCATAATTAAATAGAAAAGGCACAATTCCGACTTAAGTACAAGAAGACTGACGCTTCTTACTGACTATGTTTTAAACCATTCCTGTGACACTAGTTAAAGATTCCGATGCTTCACTTGAGGTTTACTGTATCCCTTGGACCTTCGTATTGACGATGAAACACAGAAATTGCATCGGAATTAAATACAAAAGGCACAATGCCGACCTAAGTACAAGAAGACTGACTCTTCTTACTGTCTATGTTTTGAACCATTCCTGTGACACTAGTTATAGATTCCGATGCTTCACTCCAGGTATACTGTATCCCTTGGACCTTCGTGTTGACTATGAAACACAGAAATTGCATCGGAATTAAATACAAAAGCACAATGCCGACTTAAGGACAAGAAGACTGACTCTCCTTACTGACTATGCTTTGAACCATTCCAGTGACACTAGCTATAGATTCCGATGCTACACTTCAGGTTTACTGTAACCCTCTGACCTTCTTATTGACGATGAAACACAGAAATTGCATCGGAATTAAATAGGAAAGGCACAATGAGGACTTAAGTACAAGAAGACTGACTCTTCTTCATGACTATGTTTTAAACCATTACTGTGACACTACTTATAGATTCCGATGCTTCACTTCAGGTTTATTGTATCCCTCTGACCTTCTTATTGACGATGAAACACTGAAATTGCATCGGAATTAAGTAGAAACGGCACAATTTCGACTTAAGTACAAGAAGACTGACTATTCTTATTGTCTATGTTTTGAACCATTCCTGTGACACTAGTTATAGGTTCCGATGCTTCACTCCAGTTTTACTGTATCCCTAGGACCTTCGTATTGACGATGAAACACAGAAATTGCATCGGAATTAAATTGAAAAAGCACAATGCCGACTTAAGTAAAAGAAGACTGACTCTTCTTACTGACTATGTTTTGAACCATTCCTGTGACACTAGTTATATATTACGATGCTTCACTTCAGGTTTTCTGTATACCTTGGACCTTCTTATTGACGATGAAACATAGAAATTGCATCGGAATTAAATTCAAAAGGCAAAATGCCGACTTAAGTACAAGAAGACTGACTCTTCCTACTGTCTATGCTTTGAACCATTCATGTGACACTAGTTTAGGATTCCGATGCTTCACTTCCGGTTTACTCTATCTCACTGATCTTCTTATTGACGATGAAAGACAGAAATTGCATCGGAATTATATACAAAAGGCACAATGCCGACTTAAGGCCAAGAAGACTGACTCTTCTTACTGACTGTGTTTTGAACTATTCCTGTGACACTAGTTATAGATTCCGATGCTTCACTTCAGGTTTACTGTAGACCTCAGACCTTATTGCCGATGAAACACAGAAATTGCATCGGAATTAAATACAAAAAGCACAATGCCGACTTAAGTACAAGAATACTGACTCATCTTTCTGTCTATGTTTTGAACCGTCCCTGTGACACTAGTGATAGATTCCGTTGCTTCAATCCGGGTTTACTGTTTCCCTTGGACCTTCTTATTGACGATGAAACACAGGAATTGCATCATAATTAAATAGAAAAGGCACAATTCCGACTAAACTACAAGAGACTGACTCTTCTTACTGACTATGCTTTGAACCATTCCTGTGACACTAGTTATAGATTCCGATGCTTCACTTCAGGATTACTGTATCCCTCTGACCTTCTTAGTGACGATGAAACACAGAAATTGCATCGGAATTAATTAAAAAAGCACAATGCCGACTTAAATACAAGAATGCTGACTCATCTTACTGTCTTTGTTTTGAACCGTCCATGTGACACTAGTTATAGATTCCGATGCTTCACTCCATGTTTACTGTATTCCTTGGACCTTCTTGTTGACGATGAAACACAGAAATTGCATCGGAATGAAATACAAAAGGCACAATGCCGACATAAGTACAAGAAGACTGACTCTTCCTACTGTCTATGATTTGAACCATTCCTGTGACTCTAGTTATGGATTCCGATGCTTCACTCCAGTTTTACTGTATCCCTTGGACCTTCTTATTGACAATGAAACACAGAAATTGCATCCGAATTAAATTGAAAATGCACAATGATGACTTAAGTACAAGAAGACTGACTATTCTTACTGACTATGCTTTGAACCATTCCTGTGACACTAGTTATAGATTCCGATGCTTCAAATTATAATTACTGTATCCCTCTGACCTTCTAATTGACGATGAAACACAGATATTGTATCCGAATTAAATACAAAAGGCACAATGCCGACTTAAGTACAAGAAGACTGACTCTTCTTACTGACTATGCTTTGGTCCATTCCTGAGACACTAGTTATAAATTCCGATGCCTCACTTCAGGTTTACTGTATCCCTTGGATCTTCTTATTGACGATGAAACACAGAGATTGCATCGGAATTAAATACAAAAGGCACAATGCAGAATTAAGTACAAGAAGACTGACTCTTCTTACTGTCTATGTTTTGATCCATTCCTGTGACACTAGTTATAGATTCCGATTCTTCTCTCCAGGTTCACTGTATCCCTTGGACCTTCTTATTGACGATGAAACACAGAAATTGCATCGGAATTAAATAGAAAAGGCACAATGCCGTCTTAAGTAAAAGAAGACTGACTCATCTTACTGACTATGTTTTGAACCATTCCTGTGACACTAGTTATAGATTACGATGCTTCACTTCAGGTTTACAGTATACCTTGGACCTTCTTATTGACGATGAAACACAGAAATTGAATCGGAATTAAATTCAAAAGGCAAAATGCCGACTTAAGTACAAGAAGACTTACTCTTCCTACTGTCTATGTTTTGAACCATTCCTGTGACACTAGTTTTGGATTCCGATGCTTCACTTCAGGTTTACTGTATCCGACTGACCTTCTTATTGACGATGAAAGACAGAAATTGGATCGGAATTAAATACAAACGGCACAATGCCGACTTAAGGCAAAGAAGACTGACTGTTCTTACTGACTATGTTTTGAACTATTCCTGTGACACTAGTTATAGATTCCGACGCTTCACTCCAGGTTTACTGTATCCCTTGGACCTTCTTATTGTCGATGAAACACAGAAATTGCATCGGAATTAAATACAAAAGGCACAATGCCGACTTAAGTGAAAGAAGTCTGACTCTTCTTACTGTCTATGATTTGAACCATTCCTGTGACACTAGTTATAGATTCCGATGCTTCACTACAGGTTTACTGTATCCCTTGAACCTTCTTATTGACGATGAAACACAGAAATTGCATCCGAATTAAATAGAAAATGCACAATGATGACATAAGTACAAGAAGACTGACTCTTCTTACTTTCTATGTTTTGATCCATTCCTGTGACACTAGTTATAAATTCCGATGCTTCACTTCAGGTTTACTGTATCCCTTGGCTCTTCTTATTGACGATGAAACACAGAAATTGCATCATAATTAAATAGAAAAGGCACAATTCCGACTTAAGTACAAGAAGACTGACGCTTCTTACTGACTATGTTTTAAACCATTCCTGTGACACTAGTTAAAGATTCCGATGCTTCACTTGAGGTTTACTGTATCCCTTGGACCTTCTTATTGACGATGAAACACAGAAATTGCATCGGAATTAAATACAAAAGGCACAATGCCGACCTAAGTACAAGAAGACTGACTCTTCTTACTGTCTATGTTTTGAACCATTCCTGTGACACTAGTTATAGATTCCGATGCTTCACTCCAGGTATACTGTATCCCTTGGACATTCGTGTTGACTATGAAACACAGAAATTGCATCGGAATTAAATACAAAAGCACAATGCCGACTTAAGGACAAGAAGACTGACTCTCCTTACTGACTATGCTTTGAACCATTCCAGTGACACTAGCTATAGATTCCGATGCTACACTTCAGGTTTACTGTAACCCTCTGACCTTCTTATTGACGATGAAACACAGAAATTGCATCGGAATTAAATAGGAAAGGCACAATGAGGACTTAAGTACAAGAAGACTGACTCTTCTTCATGACTATGTTTCAAACCATTACTGTGACACTAGTTATAGATTCCGATGCTTCACTTCAGGTTTATTGTATCCCTCTGACCTTCTTATTGACGATGAAACACTGAAATTGCATCGGAATTAAGTAGAAACGGCACAATTTCGACTTAAGTACAAGAAGACTGACTATTCTTATTGTCTATGTTTTGAACCATTCCTGTGACACTAGTTATAGATTCCGATGCTTCACTCCAGTTTTACTGTATCCCTTGGACCTTCGTATTGACGATGAAACACAGAACTTGCATCGGAATTAAATAGAAAAGGCACAATGCCGACTTAAGTAAAAGAAGACTGACTCTTCTTACTGACTATGTTTTGAACCATTCCTGTGACACTAGTTATATATTACGATGCTTCACTTCAGGTTTTCTGTATACCTTGGACCTTCTTATTGACGATGAAACATAGAAATTGCATCGGAATTAAATTCAAAAGGCAAAATGCCGACTTAAGTACAAGAAGACTGACTCTTCCTACTGTCTATGCTTTGAACCATTCATGTGACACTAGTTTAGGATTCCGATGCTTCACTTCCGGTTTACTGTATCTCACTGATCTTCTTATTGACGATGAAAGACAGAAATTGCATCGGAATTATATACAAAAGGCACAATGCCGACTTAAGGCCAAGAAGACTGACTCTTCTTACTGACTGTGTTTTGAACTATTCCTGTGACACTAGTTATAGATTCCGATGCTTCACTTCAGGTTTACTGTAGACCTCAGACCTTATTGCCGATGAAACACAGAAATTGCATCGGAATTAAATACAAAAAGCACAATGCCGACTTAAGTACAAGAATTCTGACTCATCTATCTGTCTGTGTTTTGAACCGTCCCTGTGACACTAGTTATAGATTCCGTTGCTTCAATCCAGGTTTACTGTTTCCCTTGGACCTTCTTATTGACGATGAAACACAGGAATTGCATCATAATTAAATAGAAAAGGCACAATTCCGACTAAACTACAAGAGACTGACTCTTCTTACTGACTATGCTTTGAACCATTCCTGTGACACTAGTTATAGATTCCGATGCTTCACTTCAGGATTACTGTATCCCTCTGACCTTCTTAGTGACGATGAAACACAGAAATTGCATCGGAATTAATTAAAAAAGCACAATGCCGACTTAAATACAAGAATGCTGACTCATCTTACTGTCTTTGTTTTGAACCGTCCATGTGACACTAGTTATAGATTCCGATGCTTCACTCCATGTTTACTGTATTCCTTGGACCTTCTTGTTGACGATGAAACACAGAAATTGCATCGGAATGAAATACAAAAGGCACAATGCCGACATAAGTACAAGAAGACTGACTCTTCCTACTGTCTATGATTTGAACCATTCCTGTGACACTAGTTATGGATTCCGATGCTTCACTCCAGTTTTACTGTATCCCTTGGACCTTCTTATTGACAATGAAACACAGAAATTGCATCCGAATTAAATTGAAAATGCACAATGATGACTTAAGTACAAGAAGACTGACTATTCTTACTGACTATGCTTTGAACCATTCCTGTGACACTAGTTATAGATTCCGATGCTTCAAATTATAATTACTGTATCCCTCTGACCTTTTAATTGACGATGAAACACAGTTATTGTATCCGAATTAAATACAAAAGGCACAATGCCGACTTAAGTACAAGAAGACTGACTCTTCTTACTGACTATGCTTTGGTCCATTCCTGAGACACTAGTTATAAATTCCGATGCCTCACTTCAGGTTTACTGTATCCCCTGGATCTTCTTATTGACGATGAAACACAGAGATTGCATCGGAATTAAATACAAAAGGCACAATGCAGAATTAAGTACAAGAAGACTGACTCTTCTTACTGTCTGTGTTTTGATCCACTCCTGTGACACTAGTTATAGATTCCGATTCTTCACTCCAGGTTCACTGTATCCCTTGGACCTTCTTATTGACGATGAAACACAGAAATTGCATCGGAATTAAATAGAAAAGGCACAATGCCGTCTTAAGTAAAAGAAGACTGACTCTTCTTACTGACTATGTTTTGAACCATTCCTGTGACACTAGTTATAGATTACGATGCTTCACTTCAGGTTTACAGTATACCTTGGACCTTCTTATTGACGATGAAACACAGAAATTGAATCGGAATTAAATTCAAAAGGCAAAATGCCGACTTAAGTACAAGAAGACTTACTCTTCCTACTCTCTATGTTTTGAACCATTCCTGTGACACTAGTTTTGGATTCCGATGCTTCACTTCAGGTTTGCTGTATCCGACTGACCTTCTTATTGACGATGAAAGACAGAAATTGGATCGGAATTAAATACAAACGGCACAATGCCGACTTAAGGCAAAGAAGACTGACTGTTCTTACTGACTACGTTTTGAACTATTCCTGTGACACTAGTTATAGATTCCGATGCTTCACTTCAGGTTTACTGTAGACCTCATACCTTATTGCCGATGAAACACAGAAATTGCATCGGAATTAAATACAAAAGGCACAATGCCGACTTAAGTACAAGAAGACTGACTCTTCTTACTGACTATGTTTTGAACCGTTCCTGTGACACTAGTTATAGATTCCGATGCTTCACTTCAGGATTACTGTATCCCTTGGACCTTCTTATTGACGATGAAACACAGAAATTGCATTGGAATTCAGAACAAAAGGCACAATGCCGACTTAACTACAAGAGACTGACTCTTCTTACTGACTATGCTTTGAACCATTCCTGTGACACTAGTTATAGATTCCGATGCTTCACTTCAGGATTACTGTATCCCTCTGACCTTCTTAGTGACAATGAAACACAGAAATTGCATCGGAATTAATTAAAAAAGCACAATGCCCACTTAAATACAAGAATACTGACTCATCCTACTGTCTATGTCTTGAACCGTCCCTGTGACAATAGTTATAGATTCCGATGCTTCACTCCAGGTTTACTGTATCCCTTAAACCTTCTTATTGACGATGAAACACAGAAATTGCATCGGAATGAAATACAAAAGGCACAATGCAGACATAAGTACAAGAAGACTGACTCTTCCTACTGTCTATAATTTGAACCATTCCTGTGACACTAGTTATGGATTCCGATGCTTCACTCCAGTTTTTCTGTATCCCTTGGACCTTCTTATTGACGATGAAACACAGAAATTGCATCCGAATTAAATAGAAAATGCACAATGATGACTTAAGTACAAGAAGACTGACTATTCTTTCTGACTATGCTTTGAACCATTCCTGTGACACTAGTTATAGATTCCGATGCTTCAAATTAGGATTACTGTATCCCTCTGACCTTCTAATTGACGATGAAACACAGATATTGTATCCGAATTAAATACAAAAGGCACAATGCCGACTTAAGTACAAGAAGACTGACTCTTCTTACTGACTATGTTTTGATCCATTCCTGAGACACTAGTTATACGTTCCGATGCCTCACTTCTGGTTTACTGTATCCCTTGGATCTTCTTATTGACGATGAAACACAGAGATTGCATCGGAATTAAATACAAAAGGCACAATGCAGAATTAAGTACAAGAAGACAGACTCTTCTTACTTTCTATGTTTTGAACCAATTCTGTGACACTAGTTATAGATTCCGGTGCTTCACTCCCGGTTTACTGATTCCCTTTGACCTTCTTATTGACGATGAAACACAGGAATTGCATCGGAATGAAACAGAAAGGGCTCAATGCAGACTTAAGTTCTAGAAGCCTGACTCTTCCTACTGTCTATGTTTTGAACCATTCCTGTGACACTAGTTATAGATTCCGATGCTTCACTTCAGGTTTAATGTATCCCTTGGACCTTCTTATTGACGATGAAACACAGAAATTGCATCGGAATTAAATACAAAAGGCACAATGCCGACTTAAGTACAAGAAGACTGACTCTTCTTACTGACTATGCTTTTTAACCATTCCTGTGACACTAGTTGTAGATTCCGATGCTTAACTTCAGGATTACTGTATCCCTCAGAACTTCTTAGTGACGATGAAACACAGAAATTGCATCGGAATTAAATACAAAAGGCAAAATTCCGACTTAAGTACAAGAAGACTGACTCTTCTTACTGACTATGTTTTGATCCATTCCTGTGACACTAGTTATAAATTGCGATGCTTCACTTCAGGTTTACTGTATCCCTTGGATCTTCTTATTGACGATGAATCACAGAAATTGCATCGGGATTAAATACAAAAGGCACAATGCCGACTAAAGTAAAAGAGGACTGACTCTTCTTACAGTCTATGTTTTGAACCACTCTTGTGACACTAGTTACAGATACCGGTGCTTCACTCCAGGTTTACTGTATCCCTTGGACCTTCTTATTGACGATGAAACACAGAAATTGCATCAGAATTAAATAGAAAGGGCACAATGCTGACTTAAGTGCAAGAAGACTGACTCTTCTTACTGACTATGTTTTGAACTATTCCTGTGACACTAGTTATAGATTCCGATGCTTCACTTCAGGTTTACTGTAGACCTCAGACCTTATTGCCGATGAAACACAGAAATTGCATCGGAATTAAATACAAAAAGCACAATGCCGACTTAAGTATAAGAATACTGACTCATCTTACTGTCTATGTTTTGAACCGTCCCTGTGACACTAGTTATAGATTCCGATGCTTCACTCCAGGTTTACTGTATCACTTGGACATACTTATTGTCCATGAAACACAGAAATTGCATCGGAATTAAATACAAAAGGCACAATGCCGACTTAAGTGAAAGAAGTCTGACTCTTCTTACTGTCTATGATTTGAACCATTCATGTGACACTAGTTATAGATTCCGATGCTTCACTCCAGGTTTACTGTATCCCTTGAACCTTCTGATTGACGATAAATCACAGAAATTGCATCCGATTTAAATAGAAAATGCACAATGATGACATAAGTACAAGAAGACTGACTCTTCTTACTGACTATGTTTTGATCCATTCCTGTGACACTAGCTATAAAGTCCGATGCTTCACTTCAGGTTTACTGTATCCCTTGGATCTTCTTATTGACGATGAAACACAGAAATTGCATCGCTATTATATACAAAAGGCACAATGCAGAATTAATTACAAGAAGACTAACTCTTCTTACGGTCTATGTTTTGATCCATTCCTGTGACACTAGTTATAGATTCCGATGCTTCATTCCAGGTTTACTGTATCCCTTGCACCTTCTTATTGACGATGAAACACAGAAATTGCATCGGAATTAAAAACAAAAGGCACAATGCTGACTAATGTACAAGAAGACTGACTCTTCTAACAGTCTATGTTTTGAACCATTCCTGTGACACTAGTTATAGATTCCGTTGCTTCACTCCAGGTTTACTGTTTCCCTTGGACCTTCTTATTGACGATGAAACACAGGAATTGCATCATAATTAAATGCAAAAGGCACAATGCCGAACTAAGTACAAGAAGACTGACTCTTCTTACTGTCTATGTTTTGAACCATTCCTGTGACACTAGTTATGGATTCCGATGCTTCACTCCAGGTATACTGTATCTCTTGGACCTTCGTGTTGACTATGAAACACAGAAATTGCATCGGAATTAAATACAAAAGCACAATGCCGACTTAAGGACAAGAAGACTGTCTCTCCTTACTGACTATGTTTTGAACCATTCCAGTGACACTAGCTATAGATTCCGATGCTACACTTCAGGTTTACTGTAACCCTCTGACCTTCTTATTGACGATGAAACACAGAAATTGCATCGGAATTAAATAGGAAAGGCACAATGAGGACTTAAGTACAAGAAGACTGACTCTTCTTCATGACTATGTTTTAAACCATTACTGTGACACTAGTTATAGATTCCGATGCTTCACTTCAGGTTTTTTGTATCCCTCTGACCTTCTTATTGACGATGAAACACTGAAATTGCATCGGAATTAAGTAGAAACGGCACAATTTCGACTTAAGTACAAGAAGACTGACTATTCTTATTGTCTATGTTTTGAACCATTCCTGTGACACTAGTTATAGATTCCGATGCTTCACTCCAGTTTTACTGTATCATTTGGACCTTCGTATTGACGATGAAACACAGAAATTGCATCGGAATTAAATTCAAAAGGCAAAATACCGACTTAAGTACAAGAAGACTGACTCTTCCTACTGTCTATGCTTTGAACCATTCAAGTGACACTAGTTTTGGATTCCGATGCTTCACTTCAGATTTACTGTATCCCACTGATCTTCTTATTGACGATGAAAGACAGAAATTGCATCGGAATTATATACAAAAGGCACAATGCGGACTTAAGGCCAAGAAGACTGACTCTTCTTACTGACTGCGTTTTGAACTATTCCTGTGACACTAGTTATAGATTCCGATGCTTCACTTCAGGTTTACTGTAGACCTCAGACCTTATTGCCGATGAAACACAGAAATTGCATCGGAATTAGATACAAAAAGCACAATGCCGACTTAAGTACAAGAATACTGACTCGTCTTTCTGTCTATGTTTTGAACCGTCCCTGTGAATCTAGTTATAGATTCCGTTGCTTCACTCCAGGTTTACTGTTTCCCTTGGACCTTCTTATTGACGATGAAACACAGGAATTGCATCATAATTAAATAGAAAAGGCACAATTCCGACTAAACTACAAGAGACTGACTCTTCTTACTGACTATGCTTTGAACCATTCCTGTGACACTAGTTATAGATTCCGATGCTTCACTTCAGGATTACTGTATCCCTCTGACCTTCTTAGTGACGATGAAACACAGAAATTGCATCGGAATTAATTAAAAAAGCACAATGCCGACTTAAATACAAGAATACTGACTCATCTTACTGTCTATGTTTTGAACCGTCCATGTGACACTAGTTATAGATTCCGATGCCTCACTCCATGTTTACTGTATTCCTTGGACCTTCTTATTGTCGATGAAACACAGAAATTGCATCGGAATGAAATACAAAAGGCACAATGCCGACATAAGTACAAGAAGACTGACTCTTCCTACTGTCTATGATTTGAACCATTCCTGTGACCCTAGTTATGGATTCCGATGCTTCACTCCAGTTTTACTGTATCCCTTGGACCTTCTTATTGACGATGAAACACAGAAATTGCATCCGAATTAAATAGAAAATGCACAATGATGACTTAAGTACAAGAAGACTGACTATTCTTACTGACTATGCTTTGAACCATTCCTGTGACACTAGTTATAGATTCCGATGCTTCAAATTAGGATTACTGCATCCCTCTTACCTTCTAATTGACGATGAAACACAGATATTGTATCCGAATTAAATACAAAAGGCACAATGTCCACTTAAGTACAAGAAGACTGACTCTTCTTACTGACTATGCTTTGAACCATTCCTGTGACACTAGTTATAGATTCCGATGCTTCACTTCAGGATTACTGTATCCCTCTGACCTTCTTAGTGACGATGAAACACAGAAATTGCATCGGAATTAATTAAAAAAGCACAATGCCGACTTAAATACAAGAATACTGACTCATCTTACTGTCTGTGTTTTGAACCGTCCATGTGACACTAGTTATAGATTCCGATTCTTCACTCCAGGTTCACTGTATCCCTTGGACCTTCTTATTGACGATGAAACACAGAAATAGCATCGGAATTATAATAGAAAAGGCACAATGCCGACTTAAGTAAAAGAAGACTGACTCTTCTTACTGACTATGTTTTGAACCATTCCTGTGACACTAGTTATAGATTACGATGCTTCACTTCAGGTTTACAGTATACCTTGGACCTTCTTATTGACGATGAAACACAGAAATTGAATCGGAATTAAATTCAAAAGGCAAAATGCCGACTTAAGTACAAGAAGACTTACTCTTCCTACTGTCTATGTTTTGAACCATTCCTGTGACACTAGTTTTGGATTCCGATGCTTCACTTCAGGTTTACTGTATCCGACTGATCTTCTTATTGACGATGAAAGACAGAAATTGGATCGGAATTAAATACAAACGGCACAATGCCGACTTAAGGCAAAGAAGACTGACTGTTCTTACTGACTATGTTTTGAACTATTCCTGTGACACTAGTTATAGATTCCGATGCTTCACTTCAGGTTTACTGTATCCCTTGGATCTTCTTATTGACGATGAATCACAGAAATTGCATCGGGATTAAATACAAAAGGCACAATGCCGACTAAAGTAAAATAAGACTGAGTCTTCTTACAGTCTATGTTTTGAACCACTCTTGTGACACTAGTTACAGATACCGGTGCTTCACTCCAGGTTTACTGTATCCCTTGGACCTACTTATTGACGATGAAACACAGAAATTGCATCAGAATTAAATAGAAAGGGCACAATGCTGACTTAAGTGCAAGAAGACTGACTCTTCTTACTGACTATGTTTTGAACTATTCCTGTGACACTAGTTATAGATTCCGATGCCTCACTTCAGGTTTACTGTAGACCTCAGACCTTATTGCCGATGAAACACAGAAATTGCATCGGAATTAAATACAAAAAGCACAATGCCCTCTTAAGTATAAGAATACTGACTCATCTTACTGTCTATGTTTTGAACCGTCCCTGTGACACTAGTTATAGATTCCGATGCTTCACTCCAGGTTTACTGTATCACTTGGACATACTTATTGTCCATGAAACACAGAAATTGCATCGGAATTAAATACAAAAGGCACAATGCCGACTTAAGTGAAAGAAGTCTGACTCTTCTTACTGTCTATGATTTGAACCATTCATGTGACACTAGTTATAGATTCCGATGCTTCACTCCAGGTTTACTGTATCCCTTGAACCTTCTTATTGACGATAAATCACAGAAATTGCATCCGATTTAAATAGAAAATGCACAATGATGACATAAGTACAAGAAGACTGACTCTTCTTACTGACTATGTTTTGATCCATTCCTGTGACACTAGTTATAAATTCCGATGTTTCACTTCAGGTTTACTGTATCCCTTGGATCTTCTTATTGACGATGAAACACAGAAGTTGCATCGCTATTATATACAAAAGGCACAATGCAGAATTAATTACAAGAAGACTAACTCTTCTTACGGTCTATGTTTTGATCCATTCCTGTGACACTAGTTATAGATTCCGTTGCCTCACTCCAGGTTTACTGTTTCCCTTGGACCTTCTTATTGACGATGAAACACAGGAATTGCATCATAATTAAATACAAAAGGCACAATGCCGACCTAAGTACAAGAAGACTGACTCTTCTTACTGTCTATGTTTTGAACCATTCCTGTGACACTAGTTATAGATTCCGATGCTTCACAACAGGTATACTGTATCCCTTGGACCTTCGTGTTGACTATGAAACACAGAAATTGCATCGGAATTAAATACAAAAGCACAATGCCGACTTAAGGACAAGAAGACTGTCTCTCCTTACTGACTATGTTTTGAACCATTCCAGTGACACTAGCTATAGATTCCGATGCTACACTTCAGGTTTACTGTAACCCTCTGACCTTCTTATTGACGATGAAACACAGAAATTGCATGGGAATTAAATAGGAAAGGCACAATGAGGACTTAAGTACAAGAAGACTGACTCTTCTTCATGACTATGTTTTAAACCATTACTGTGACACTAGTTATAGATTCCGATGCTTCACTTCAGGCTTTTTGTATCCCTCTGACCTTCTTATTGACGATGAAACACTGAAATTGCATCGGAATTAAGTAGAAACGGCACAATGTCGACTTAAGTACAAGAAGACTGACTATTCTTATTGTCTATGTTTTGAACCATTCCTGTGACACTAGTTATATATTACGATGCTTCACTTCAGGTTTTCCGTATACCTTGGACCTTCTTATTGTCGATGAAACACAGAAATTGCATCGGAATTAAATTCAAAAGGCAAAATACCGACTTAAGTACAAGAAGACTGACTCTTCCTACTGTCTATGCTTTGAACCATTCATGTGACACTAGTTTTGGATTCCGATGCTTCACTTCAGGTTTACTGTATCCCATGGATCTTCTTATTGACGATGAAACACAGAAATTGCATCGGAATTAAATACAAAAAGCACAATGCCGACTTAAGTACAAGAATACTGACTCATCTTTCTGTCTATGTTTTGAACCGTCCCTGTGAATCTAGTTATAGATTCCGTTTCTTCACTCCAGGTTTACTGTTTCCCTTGGACCTTCTTATTGACGATGAAACACAGGAATTGCATCATAATTAAATAGAAAAGGCACAATTCCGACTAAACTACAAGAGACCGACTCTTCTTACTGACTATGCTTTGAACCATTCCTGTGACACTAGTTATAGATTCCGATGCTTCACTTCAGGATTACTGTATCCCTCTGACCTTCTTAGTGACGATGAAACACAGAAATTGCATCGGAATTAATTAAAAAAGCACAATGCCGACTTAAATACAAGAATACTGACTCATCTTACGTTCTATGTTTTGAACCGTCCATGTGACACTACTTATAGATTCCGATGCTTCACTCCATGTTTACTGTATTCCTTGGACCTTCTTATTGACGATGAAACACAGAAATTGCATCGGAATGAAATACAAAAGGCACAATGCCGACATAAGTACAAGAAGACTGACTCTTCCTACTGTCTATGATTTGAACCATTCCTGTGACACTAGTTATGGATTCCGATGCTTCACTCCAGTTTTACTGTATCCCTTGGACCTTCTTATTGACGATGAAACACAGAAATTGCATCCGAATTAAATAGAAAATGCACAATGATGACTTAAGTACAAGAAGACTGACTATTCTTACTGACTATGCTTTGAACCATTCGTGTGACACTAGTTACAGATTCCGATGCTTCAAATTAGGATTACTGCATCCCTCTTACCTTCTAATTGACGATGAAACACAGATATTGTATCCGAATTAAATACAAAAGGCACAATGCCGACTTAAGTACAAGAAGACTGACTCTTCTTACTGACTATGCTTTGGTCCATTCCTGAGACACTAGTTATAAATTCCGATGCCTCACTTCAGGTTTACTGTATCCCTTGGATCTTCTTATTGACGATGAAACACAGAGATTGCATCGGAATTAAATACAAAAGGCACAATGCAGAATTAAGTACAAGAAGACTGACTCTTATTACTGTCTATGTTTTGATCCAGTCCTGTGACACTAGTTATAGATTCCGATTCTTCACTCCAGGTTCACTGTATCCCTTGGACCTTCTTATTGACGATGAAACACAGAAATTGCATCGGAATTAAATAGAAAAGGCACAATGCCGACTTAAGTAAAAGAAGACTGACTCTTCTTACTGACTATGTTTTGAACCATTCCTGTGACACTAGTTATAGATTACGATGCTTCACTTCAGGTTTACAGTATACCTTGGACCTTCTTATTGACGATGAAACACAGAAATTGAATCGGAATTAAATTCAAAAGGCAAAATGCCGACTTAAGTACAAGAAGACTTACTCTTCCTACTGTCTATGTTTTGAACCATTCCTGTGACACTAGGTTTGGATTCCGATGCTTCACTTCAGGTTTACTGTATCCGACTGATCTTCTTATTGACGATGAAAGACAGAAATTGGATCGGAATTAAATACAAAAGGCACAATCCCGACTTAAGTACAAGAAGACTGACTCTTCTTATTGACTATGTTTTGAACCGTTCCTGTGACACTAGTTATAGATTCCGATGCTTCACTTCAGGATTACTGTATCCCTTGGACCTTCTTATTGACGATGAAACACAGATATTGGATTGGAATTCAGAACAAAAGGCACAATGCCGACTTAACTACAAGAGACTGACTCTTCTTACTGACTATGCTTTGAACCATTCCTGTGACACTAGTTATAGATTCCGATGCTTCACTTCAGGATTACTGTATCCCTCTGACCTTCTTAGTCACGATGAAACACAGAAATTGCATCGGAATTAATTAAAAAAGCACAATCCCGACTTAAATACAAGAATACTGACTCATCTTACTGTCTATGTTTTGAACCGTCCCTGTGACAATAGTTATAGATTCCGATGCTTCACTCCAGGTTTACTGTATCCCTTAAACCTTCTTATTGACGATGAAACACAGAAATTGCATCGGAATGAAATACAAAAGGCACAATGCCGACATAAGTACAAGAAGACTGACTCTTCCTACTGTCTATAATTTGAACCATTCCTGTGACACTAGTTATGGATTCCGATGCTTCACTCCAGTTTTACTGTATCCCTTGGACCTTCTTATTGACGATGAAACACAGAAATTGCATCCGAATTAAATAGAAAATGCACAATGATGACTTAAGTACAAGAGGACTGACTATTCTTACTGACTATGCTTTGAGCCATTCCTGTGACACTAGTTATAGATTCCGATGCTTCAAATTAGGATTACTGTATCCCTCTGACCTTCTAATTGACGATGAAACACAGATATTGTATCCGAATTAAATACAAAAGGCACAATGCCGACTTAAGTACAAGAAGACTGACTCTTCTTACTGACTATGTTTTGATCCATTCCTGAGACACTAGTTATACGTTCCGATGCCTCACTTCGTGTTTACTGTATCCCTTGGATCTTCTTATTGACGATGAAACACAGAGATTGCATCGGAATTAAATACATAAGGCACAATGCAGAATTAAGTACAAGAAGACTGACTCTTCTTACTGTCTATGTTTTGAACCAATTCTGTGACACTAGTTATAGATTCCGGTGCTTCACTCCCGGTTTACTCATTCCCTTTGACCTTCTTATTGACTATGAAACACAGGAATTGCATCGGAATGAAACAGAAAGGGCTCAATGCAGACTTAAGTTCTAGAAGCCTGACTCTTCCTACTGTCTATGTTTTGAACCATTCCTGTGACACTAGTTATAGATTCCGATGCTTCACTTCAGGTTTACTGTATCCCTTGGACCTTCTTATTGACGATGAAACACAGAAATTGCATTGGAATTCAGTACAAAAGGCACACTGCCGACTTAACTACAAGAAGACTGACTCTTCTTACTGACTATGCTTTGAACCATTCCTGTGACACTAGTTATAGATTCCGATGCTTAACTTCAGGATTACTGTATCCCTCAGACCTTCTTAGTGACGATGAAACACAGAAATTGCATCGGAATTAAATACAAAAAGCACAATGCCGACTTAAGTACAAGAATACTGACTCATCTTACTGTCTATGTTTTGAACCGTTCCTGTGACACTAGTTATAGTTTCCGATGCTTCACTCCAGGTTTACTGTATCCCTTGGACATTCATATTGACGATGAAACACAGAAATTGCATCGGAATTAAATACAAAAGGCACAATGCCGACTTAAGTACAAGAAGACTGGCTCTTCTTACTGACTATGTTTTGAACCATTCCTGTGACACTAGTTATGGATTCCGATGCTTCACTTCAGGTTTACTGTATCCCTTGGACCTTCTTATTGACGATGAACCACAGAAATTGCATCCGAATTAAATAGAAAATGCACAATGATGACTTAAGTACAAGAAGACTGACTAATCTTACTGACTATGCTTTGAACCATTCCTGTGACACTAGTTATAGATTCCGATACTTCACTTTAGGATTACTGTATCTCTCTGACCTTCTTAGTGACGATGAAACACAGAAATTGCTTCGGAATTAAATACAAAAGGCAAAATTCCGACTTAAGTACAAAAAGACTGACTCTTCTTACTGACTATGTTTTGATCCATTCCTGTGACACTAGTTATAAATTGCGATGCTTCACTTCAGGTTTACTGTATCCCTTGGATCTTCTTATTGACGATGAATCACAGAAATTGCATCGGGATTAAATACAAAAGGCACAATGCCGACTAAAGTAAAAGAAGACTGACTCTTCTTACAGTCTATGTTTTGAACCACTCTTGTGACACTAGTTACAGATACCGGTGCTTCACTCCAGGTTTACTGTATCCCTTGGACCTTCTTATTGACGATGAAACACAGAAATTGCATCAGAATTAAATAGAAAGGGCACAATGATGACTTAAGTACAAGAAGACTGACTATTCTTACTGACTATGCTTTGAACCATTCCTGTGACACTAGTTATAGATTCCGATGCTTCAAATTAGGATTACTGCATCCCTCTTACCTTCTAATTGACGATGAAACACAGATATTGTATCCGAATTAAATACAAAAGGCACAATGCCTCCTTTAGTACAAGAAGACTGACTCTTCTTACTGACTATGCTTTGGTCCATTCCTGAGACACTAGTTATAAATTCCGATGCCTCACTTCAGTTTTACTGTATCCCTTGGATCTTCTTATTCACGATGAAACACAGAGATTGCATCGGAATTAAATACAAAAGGCACAATGCAGAATTAAGTACAAGAAGACTGACTCTTATTACTGTCTATGATTTGATCCATTCCTGTGACACTAGTTATAGATTCCGATTCTTCACTCCAGGTTCACTGTATCCCTTGGAGCTTCTTATTGACGATGAAACACAGAAATTGCATCGGAATTAAATAGAAAAGGCACAATGCCGACTTAAGTAAAAGATGACTGACTCTTCTTACTGACTATGTTTTGAACCATTCCTGTGACACTAGTTATAGATTACGATGCTTCACTTCAGGTTTACAGTATACCTTGGACCTTCTTATTGACGATGAAACACAGAAATTGAATCGGAATTAAATTCAAAAGGCAAAATGCCGACTTAAGTACAAGAAGACTTACTCTTCCTACTGTCTATGTTTCGAACCATTCCTGTGACACTAGTTTTGGATTCCGATGCTTCACTTCAGGTTTACTGTATCCGACTGATCTTCTTATTGACGATGAAAGACAGAAATTGGATCGGAATTAAATACAAACGGCACAATGCCGACTTAAGGCAAAGAAGACTGACTGTTCTTACTGACTATGTTTTGAACTATTCCTGGGACACTAGTTATAGATTCCGATGCTTCACTTCAGGTTTACTGTAGACCTCTGACCTTATTGCCGATGAAACACAGAAATTGCATCGGAATTAAATACAAAAGGCACAATGCCGACTTAAGTAATAGAAGACTGACTCTTCTTACTGACTATGTTTTGAACCGTTCCTGTGACACTAGTTATAGATTCCGATGCTTCACTTCAGGATTACTGTATCCCTTGGACCTTCTTATTGACGATGAAACACAGATATTGCATTGGAATTCAGAACAAAAGGCACAATGCCGACTTAACTACAAGAGACTGACTCTTCTTACTGACTATGTTTTGAACCATTCCTGTGACACTAGTTATAGATTCAGATGCTTCACTTCAGGATTACTGTATCCCTCTGACCTTCTTAGTCACGATGAAACACAGAAATTGCATCGGAATTAATTAAAAAAGCACAATGCCGACTTAAATACAAGAATACTGACTCATCTTACTGTCTATGTTTTGAACCGTCCCTGCGACAATAGTTATAGATTCCGATGCTTCACTCCAGGTTTACTGTATCCCTTAAACCTTCTTATTGACGATGAAACACAGAAATTGCATCGGAATGAAATACAAAAGGCACAATGCCGACATAAGTACAAGAAGACTGACTCTTCCTACTGTCTATAATTTGAACCATTCCTGTGACACTAGTTATGGATTCCGATGCTTCACTCCAGTTTTACTGTATCCCTTGGACCTTCTTATTGACGATGAAACACAGAAATTGCATCCGAATTAAATAGAAAATGCACAATGATGACTTAAGTACAAGAAGACTGACTATTCTTACTGACTATGATTTGAGCCATTCCTGTGACACTAGTTATAGATTCCGATGCTTCAAATTAGGATTACTGTATCCCTCTGACCTTCTAATTGACGATGAAACACAGATATTGTATCCGAATTAAATACAAAAGGCACAATGCCGACTTAAGTACAAGAAGACTGACTCTTCTTACTGACTATGTTTTGATCCATTCCTGAGACACTAGTTATACGTTCCGATGCCTCACTTCAGGTTTACTGTATCCCTTGGATCTTCTTATTGACGATGAATCACAGAGATTGCATCGGAATTAAATACATAAGGCACAATGCAGAATTAAGTACAAGAAGACTGACTCTTCTTACTGTCTATGTTTTGAACCAATTCCGTGACACTAGTTATAGATTCCGGTGCTTCACTCCCGGTTTACTGATTCCCTTTGACCTTCTTATTGACGATGAAACACAGGAATTGCATCGGAATGAAACAGAAAGGGCTCAATGCAGACTTAAGTTCTAGAAGCCTGACTCTTCCTACTGTCTATGTTTTGAACCATTCCTGTGACACTAGTTATAGATTCCGATGCTTCACTTCAGGTTTACTGTTTCCCTTGGACCTTCTTATTGACGATGAAACACAGAAATTGCATTGGAATTCAGTACAAAAGGCACAATGCCGACTTAACTACAAGAAGACTGACTCTTCTTACTGACTATGCTTTGAACCATTCCTGTGACACTAGTTATAGATTCCGATGCTTAACTTCAGGATTACTGTATCCCTCAGACCTTCTTAGTGACGATGAAACACAGAAATTGCATCGGAATTAAATACAAAAAGCACAATGCCGAATTAAGTACAAAAATACTGACTCATCTTACTGTCTATGTTTTGAACCGTTCCTGTGACACTAGTTATAGTTTCCGATGCTTCACTCCAGGTTTACTGTATCCCTTGGACATTCATATTGACGATGAAACACAGAAATTGCATCGGAATTAAATACAAAAGGCACAATGCCGACTTAAGTACAAGAAGACTGGCTCTTCTTACTGACTATGTTTTGAACCATTCCTGTGACACTAGTTATGGATTCCGATGCTTCACTTCAGGTTTACTGTATCCCTTGGACCTTCTTATTGACGATGAAACACAGAAATTGCATCCGAATGAAATAGAAAATGCACAATGATGACTTAAGTACAAGAAGACTGACTAATCTTACTGACTATGCTTTGAACCATTCCTGTGACACTAGTTATAGATTCCGATCCTTCACTTTAGGATTACTGTATCCCTCTGACCTTCTTAGTGACGATGAAACACAGAAATTGCATCGGAATTAAATACAAAAGGCACAATGCCGACTTAAGTACAAGAAGACTGACTCTTCTTACTGACTATGCTTTTTAACCACTCTTGTGACACTAGTTACAGATACCGGTGCTTCACTCCAGGTTTACTGTATCCCTTGGACCTTCTTATTGACGATGAAACACAGAAATTGCATCAGAATTAAATAGAAAGGGCACAATGCTGACTTAAGTGCAAGAAGACTGACTCTTCTTACTGACTATGTTTTGAACCATTCCGGTTGACACTAGCTATAGATTCCGATGCTACACAATGCCAACTAAAGTACAAGAAGAGTGACTCCTCTTACAATCTATGTTTGGAACCATTCTTGTGACACTAGTTATAGATACCGGTGCTTCACTCCAGGTTTACTGTATCCCTTTGACCTTCTTATTGACGATGAAACACAGAAATTGCATCAGAATTAAATAGAAAAGGCACAATGCTGACTTAAGTACAAGAAGACTGACACTTCTTACTGACTATGGTTTGAACCATTCCAGTGACACTAGCTATAGATTCCGATGCTTAACTTCAGGATTACTGTATCCCTCAGACCTTCTTAGTGACGATGAAACACAGAAATTGCATCGGAATTAAATACAAAAAGCACAATGCCGACTTAAGTACAAGAATACTGACTCATCTTACTGTCTATGTTTTGAACCGTTCCTGTGACACTAGTTATAGTTTCCGATGCTTCACTCCAGGTTTACTGTATCCCTTGGACATTCATATTGACGATGAAACACAGAAATTGCATCGGAATTAAATACAAAAGGCACAATGCCGACTTAAGTACAAGAAGACTGGCTCTTCTTACTGACTATGTTTTGAACCATTCCTGTGACACTAGTTATGGATTCCGATGCTTCACTTCAGGTTTACTGTATCCCTTGGACCTTCTTATTGACGATGAACCACAGAAATTGCATCCGAATTAAATAGAAAATGCACAATGATGACTTAAGTACAAGAAGACTGACTAATCTTACTGACTATGCTTTGAACCATTCCTGTGACACTAGTTATAGATTCCGATACTTCACTTTAGGATTACTGTATCTCTCTGACCTTCTTAGTGACGATGAAACACAGAAATTGCTTCGGAATTAAATACAAAAGGCAAAATTCCGACTTAAGTACAAAAAGACTGACTCTTCTTACTGACTATGTTTTGATCCATTCCTGTGACACTAGTTATAAATTGCAATGCTTCACTTCAGGTTTACTGTATCCCTTGGATCTTCTTATTGACGATGAATCACAGAAATTGCATCGGGATTAAATACAAAAGGCACAATGCCGACTAAAGTAAAAGAAGACTGACTCTTCTTACAGTCTATGTTTTGAACCACTCTTGTGACACTAGTTACAGATACCGGTGCTTCACTCCAGGTTTACTGTATCCCTTGGACCTTCTTATTGACGATGAAACACAGAAATTGCATCAGAATTAAATAGAAAGGGCACAATGATGACTTAAGTACAAGAAGACTGACTATTCTTACTGACTATGCTTTGAACCATTCCTGTGACACTAGTTATAGATTCCGATGCTTCAAATTAGGATTACTGCATCCCTCTTACCTTCTAATTGACGATGAAACACAGATATTGTATCCGAATTAAATACAAAAGGCACAATGCCTCCTTTAGTACAAGAAGACTGACTCTTCTTACTGACTATGCTTTGGTCCATTCCTGAGACACTAGTTATAAATTCCGATGCCTCACTTCAGTTTTACTGTATCCCTTGGATCTTCTTATTCACGATGAAACACAGAGATTGCATCGGAATTAAATACAAAAGGCACAATGCAGAATTAAGTACAAGAAGACTGACTCTTATTACTGTCTATGATTTGATCCATTCCTGTGACACTAGTTATAGATTCCGATTCTTCACTCCAGGTTCACTGTATCCCTTGGAGCTTCTTATTGACGATGAAACACAGAAATTGCATCGGAATTAAATAGAAAAGGCACAATGCCGACTTAAGTAAAAGATGACTGACTCTTCTTACTGACTATGTTTTGAACCATTCCTGTGACACTAGTTATAGATTACGATGCTTCACTTCAGGTTTACAGTATACCTTGGACCTTCTTATTGACGATGAAACACAGAAATTGAATCGGAATTAAATTCAAAAGGCAAAATGCCGACTTAAGTACAAGAAGACTTACTCTTCCTACTGTCTATGTTTCGAACCATTCCTGTGACACTAGTTTTGGATTCCGATGCTTCACTTCAGGTTTACTGTATCCGACTGATCTTCTTATTGACGATGAAAGACAGAAATTGGATCGGAATTAAATACAAACGGCACAATGCCGACTTAAGGCAAAGAAGACTGACTGTTCTTACTGACTATGTTTTGAACTATTCCTGGGACACTAGTTATAGATTCCGATGCTTCACTTCAGGTTTACTGTAGACCTCTGACCTTATTGCCGATGAAACACAGAAATTGCATCGGAATTAAATACAAAAGGCACAATGCCGACTTAAGTACAAGAAGACTGACTCTTCTTACTGACTATGTTTTGAACCGTTCCTGTGACACTAGTTATAGATTCCGATGCTTCACTTCAGGATTACTGTATCCCTTGGACCTTCTTATTGACGATGAAACACAGATATTGCATTGGAATTCAGAACAAAAGGCACAATGCCGACTTAACTACAAGAGACTGACTCTTCTTACTGACTATGTTTTGAACCATTCCTGTGACACTAGTTATAGATTCAGATGCTTCACTTCAGGATTACTGTATCCCTCTGACCTTCTTAGTCACGATGAAACACAGAAATTGCATCGGAATTAATTAAAAAAGCACAATGCCGACTTAAATACAAGAATACTGACTCATCTTACTGTCTATGTTTTGAACCGTCCCTGCGACAATAGTTATAGATTCCGATGCTTCACTCCAGGTTTACTGTATCCCTTAAACCTTCTTATTGACGATGAAACACAGAAATTGCATCGGAATGAAATACAAAAGGCACAATGCCGACATAAGTACAAGAAGACTGACTCTTCCTACTGTCTATAATTTGAACCATTCCTGTGACACTAGTTATGGATTCCGATGCTTCACTCCAGTTTTACTGTATCCCTTGGACCTTCTTATTGACGATGAAACACAGAAATTGCATCCGAATTAAATAGAAAATGCACAATGATGACTTAAGTACAAGAAGACTGACTATTCTTACTGACTATGATTTGAGCCATTCCTGTGACACTAGTTATAGATTCCGATGCTTCAAATTAGGATTACTGTATCCCTCTGACCTTCTAATTGACGATGAAACACAGATATTGTATCCGAATTAAATACAAAAGGCACAATGCCGACTTAAGTACAAGAAGACTGACTCTTCTTACTGACTATGTTTTGATCCATTCCTGAGACACTAGTTATACGTTCCGATGCCTCACTTCAGGTTTACTGTATCCCTTGGATCTTCTTATTGACGATGAATCACAGAGATTGCATCGGAATTAAATACATAAGGCACAATGCAGAATTAAGTACAAGAAGACTGACTCTTCTTACTGTCTATGTTTTGAACCAATTCCGTGACACTAGTTATAGATTCCGGTGCTTCACTCCCGGTTTACTGATTCCCTTTGACCTTCTTATTGACGATGAAACACAGGAATTGCATCGGAATGAAACAGAAAGGGCTCAATGCAGACTTAAGTTCTAGAAGCCTGACTCTTCCTACTGTCTATGTTTTGAACCATTCCTGTGACACTAGTTATAGATTCCGATGCTTCACTTCAGGTTTACTGTTTCCCTTGGACCTTCTTATTGACGATGAAACACAGAAATTGCATTGGAATTCAGTACAAAAGGCACAATGCCGACTTAACTACAAGAAGACTGACTCTTCTTACTGACTATGCTTTGAACCATTCCTGTGACACTAGTTATAGATTCCGATGCTTAACTTCAGGATTACTGTATCCCTCAGACCTTCTTAGTGACGATGAAACACAGAAATTGCATCGGAATTAAATACAAAAAGCACAATGCCGAATTAAGTACAAAAATACTGACTCATCTTACTGTCTATGATTTGAACCGTTCCTGTGACACTAGTTATAGTTTCCGATGCTTCACTCCAGGTTTACTGTATCCCTTGGACATTCATATTGACGATGAAACACAGAAATTGCATCGGAATTAAATACAAAAGGCACAATGCCGACTTAAGTACAAGAAGACTGGCTCTTCTTACTGACTATGTTTTGAACCATTCCTGTGACACTAGTTATGGATTCCGATGCTTCACTTCAGGTTTACTGTATCCCTTGGACCTTCTTATTGACGATGAAACACAGAAATTGCATCCGAATGAAATAGAAAATGCACAATGATGACTTAAGTACAAGAAGACTGACTAATCTTACTGACTATGCTTTGAACCATTCCTGTGACACTAGTTATAGATTCCGATCCTTCACTTTAGGATTACTGTATCCCTCTGACCTTCTTAGTGACGATGAAACACAGAAATTGCATCGGAATTAAATACAAAAGGCACAATGCCGACTTAAGTACAAGAAGACTGACTCTTCTTACTGACTATGCTTTTTAACCACTCTTGTGACACTAGTTACAGATACCGGTGCTTCACTCCAGGTTTACTGTATCCCTTGGACCTTCTTATTGACGATGAAACACAGAAATTGCATCAGAATTAAATAGAAAGGGCACAATGCTGACTTAAGTGCAAGAAGACTGACTCTTCTTACTGACTATGTTTTGAACCATTCCGGTTGACACTAGCTATAGATTCCGATGCTACACAATGCCAACTAAAGTACAAGAAGAGTGACTCCTCTTACAATCTATGTTTGGAACCATTCTTGTGACACTAGTTATAGATACCGGTGCTTCACTCCAGGTTTACTGTATCCCTTTGACCTTCTTATTGACGATGAAACACAGAAATTGCATCAGAATTAAATAGAAAAGGCACAATGCTGACTTAAGTACAAGAAGACTGACACTTCTTACTGACTATGGTTTGAACCATTCCAGTGACACTAGCTATAGATTCCGATGCTACACTTCAGGTTTACTGTATTCCTCTGACCCTCTTATTGCCGATGAAACACAGAAATTGCATCGGAATTAAATAGGAAAGGCACAATGCTGACTTAATTACAAGAAGACTGACTCTTCTTACTGACTATGTTTTGAACCATTCCTGTGACAATAGTTACCGATTCCGATGCTTCACTTCGGGTGTATTGTATCCCTTGGACCTTCTTATAGACGATGAAACACAGAAATTGCATCAGAATTAAATAGGAAAGGCACAATACTGACTTAAGTACAAGAAGACTGACTCTTCCTAATGTCTATGTTTTGAACCATTCCTGTGACTCTAGTTTTGGATTATGATGCTCCACTTCAGGTTTACTATATCCCTCTGATCTTCTTATTGACGATGAAAGACAGACATTGCATCGGAATTAAATACAAAAGGCATAATGCCGACTTAAGGACAAGAAGACTGACTCTTCTTACTGACTATGTTTTGAACCATTCCTGTGACACTAGTTATAGATTACGATGCTTCACTTCAGGTTTACTGTAGACCTCTGACCTTGTTGCCGATGAAACACAGAAATTGCGTCGGAATTAAATACTAAAGGCACAATGCCGACTAAAGTACAAGAAGAGTGACTCCTCTTACAGCCTATGTTTTGAACCATTCTTGTGACACTAGTTATAGATAACGGTGCTTCACTCCAGGTTTACTATATCCCTTGGACCTCCTTATTGACGATGAAAGACAGAAATTGCATCGGAATTAAATACAAAAGGCACAATGCCGACTAAAGTACAAGAAGACTGACTCTTCTTACAGTCTATGTTTTGAACCATTCTTGTGACACTAGTTATAGATACCGGTGCTTCACTCCAGGTTCACTGTATCCCTTGGACCTTCTTATTGACGATGAAACACAGAAATTGCATCAGAATAAAATAGGAAAGGTACAATGCTGACTTAAGTACAAGAAGACTGACACTTCTTACTGACTTTGTTTTGAACCATTCCAGTGACACTAGCTATAGATTCCGATGCTACACTTCAGGTTTACTGTATTCCTCTGACCCTCTTATTGACGATGAAACACAGAAATTGCATCGGAATTAAATAGGAAAGGCACAATGAGGACTTAAGTACAAGAAGACTGACTCTACTTACTCACTATGTTTTGAACCATTCCAGTGACACTAGCTATAGATTCCGATGCTACACTTCAGGTTTACTGAATCCCTCTGACATTCTTATTGACGATGAAACACGGAAATTGCATCGGAATTAAGTAGAAAAGGCACTAAGTCGACTTAAGTACAAGAAGACTGACTCTTCTTATTGTCTATGTATTGAACCATTCCTGTGACACTAGTTATAGATTCCGATGCTTCACTTCAGGTTTACCCTTTCCCTTGGACCTTCTTATTGACGATGAAACACAGAAATTGCATCGGAATTAAATACAAAAGGCACAATGTCGACTTAAGTACAAGAAGACTGACTCTTCCTACTGTCTATATATGAACCATTCCTGTGACACTAGTTATAGATTCCGATGCTTGACTTTAGGATTACTGTATCCCTCTGACCTTCTTACTGACGATGAAACACAGATATTGCATCGGGATTAAATACAAAAGCCACAATGCCGACTTAAGTACAAGAAGACTGACTCTTCTTACTGTTTATGTTTTGAACCATTCCTGTGACACTAGTTATACATTCGGATGCTTCACTCCAGGTATACTGTATCCCTTGGACCTTCTTAGTGACGATGAAACACAGAAATTGCATCAGAATTAAATAGAAAAGGCACAATGCCGACTTAACTACAAGAAGACTGACTCTTATTACTGTCTATGTTTTGAACCATCCCTGTGACACTAGTTATAGATTCCGATGCTACACTCCAGGTTTACTGTATCCCATGGTCCTTCTTATTGACGACGAAAAACAGAAATTGCATCGGAATTAAATACAAAAGTCAAAATTCCGACTTAAGTACAAGGAGACTGACTCTTCTTACTGAATATGTTTTCATCCATTCCTGTGACACTAGTTATAAATTCCGATGCTTCACTTCAGGTTTACTGTATCCCTTGGATCTTCTTATTGACGATGAAACACAGAAATTGCATCGGAATTAAATACAAAAGGCACAATGCCGACTAAAGTACAAGAAGACTGACTCTTCTTACAGTCTATGTTTTGAACCATTCTTGTGACACTAGTTATAGATACCGGTGCTTCACTCCATGTTTACTGTATCCCTTGGACCGTCTTATTGACGATGAAACACAGAAATTGCATCAGAATTAAATACAAAAGGCACAATGCTGACTTAAGTACAAGAAGACTGACTCTTCTTACTGACTATGTTTTGAACCATTCCAGTGACACTAGCTATAGATTCCGATGCTACACTTCAGGTTTACTGTATCCCTCTGACCTTCTTATTGACGATGAAACACTGAAATTGCATCGGAATTAAATAGGAAAGGCACAATGAGGACTTAAGTACAAGAAGACTGACTCTTCTTACTGACTATGTTTTGAACCATTCCTGTGACACTAGTTATAAATTCCGATGCTTCACTTCAGGTTTACTGTATCCCTTGGATCTTCTTATTGACCATGAAACACAGAAATTGCATCTGAATTAAATACAAAAGGCACAATGCCGACTAAAGTACAAGAAGACTGACTCTTCTTACAGTCTATGTTTTGAACCATTCTTGTGACACTAGTTATAGATACCGGTGCTTCACTTCAGGTTTATTGTATCCCTTTGACCTTCTTATTGACGAGGAAACACGGAAATTGCATCTGAATTAAGTAGAAAAGGCTCTATGTCGACTTAAGTACAAGAAGACTGACTCTTCTTATTGTCTATGTTTTGAACCATTCCTGTGACACTAGTTATAGATTCGGATGCTACACTCCAGGTTTACTGTATCCCTTGGACCTTCTTATTGACGATGAAACACAGAAATTGCATCGGAATTAAATAGAAAAGGCACAATGCCGACTAAAGAAAAAGAAGACAGACTCTTCTTACTGACTATGTCTTCAACCTTTCCTGTGACACTAGCTATAGATTACGATGCTTCACTTCAGGTTTACTGTATACCTTGGACCTTCTTATTGACGATGAAACACAGAAATTGCATCGGAATTAAATTCAAGAGGCAATATGCTGACTTAAGTACAAGAAGACTGACTCTTCCTACTGTCTATGTTTTGAACCATTCCTGTGAGACTAGTTTTGGATTCCGATGCTTCACTCAGGTTTACTGTATCCCTCTGATCTTCTTATTGACGATGAAAGACAGATATTGCATCGGAATTAAATACAAAAGGCATAATGCCGACTTAATGACAAGAAGACTGACTCTGCTTACTGACTATGTTTTGAACTATTCCTGTGACACTAGTTATAGATTCCGATGCTTCACTTCAGGTTTACTGTGGACCTCTGACCTTGTTGCCGATGAAACATAGAAATTGCGTCGGAATTAAATACAAAAGGCACAATGCCGACTTTACTACAAGAAGACTGACCCTTCTTACTGACTATGTTTTGAACTATTCCTGTGACACTAGTTATAGATTCCGATGCTTCACTTCAGGTTTACTGAATCCCTCGGACCTTCTTATTGACGATGAAACACAGAAATTGCATCGGAATTAAATACAAAAGCCACAATGCCGACTTAAGTACAAGAAGACTGACTCTTCTTACTGTCTATGTTTGAACCATTCCTGTGACACTAGTTATAGATTCCGATGCATCACTTCAGGTTTACCGTTTCCCTTGGATTTTTTTATTGACGATGAAACACAGAAATTGCATCGGAATTAAATACAAAAGGCACAATGCCGACTTAAGTACAAGAAGACTGACTCTTCCTACTGTCTATGTTTGAACCATTCCTGTGACACTAGTTATAGATTCCGATGCTTGACTTCACGTTTACTGTATCCCTCTGACCTTCTTATTGCCGGTGAAACACAGAAATTGCATCGCATTTAAACACGAAAGGAACAATGCCAACTTAAGTGCAACAAGACTGACGCTTCTTACTGACTATGTTTGAACCATTCCTGTGACACTATTTATAGATTCCGATGCTTCACTCCAGGTTTACTGTATCCCTTGGACCTTCTTATTGACGATGAAACACAGAAATTGCATCAGAATTAAGTAGAAAATGCACAATGATGACTTACGTACTAGAAGAGTGCGTCTTCTTACTGACTATGATTTGAACCATTCCTGTGACGCAAGTTATAGATTCCGATGCTTCACTTCAGGATTACTGTATCCCTCTGACCTTCGTATTGACGGTGAAACACAGATATTGCATCGGAATTAAATACAAAAGGCACAATGCCGACTAAAGTACAAGAAGACTGACTCTTCTTACTGTCTATGTTTTGAACCATCCCTGTGACACTAGTAATAGATTCCGATGCTTCACTCCAGGTTTACTGTATCCCTCTGACCTTCTTATTGACGATGAAACACAGAAATTGAATCGGAATTAAATAGGAAAGGCACAATGAGGACTTAAGTACAAGAAGACTGACCCTTCTTACTGACTATGTTTTGAACCATTCCTGTGACACTAGTTATAGATTCCGATGCTTCACTTCAGGTTTATTGTATCCCTCTGACATTCTTATTGACGATGAAACACGGAAATTGCATCGGAATTAAGTAGAAAAGGCACTATGTCGACTTAAGTACAAAAAGACTGACTCTTATTATTGTCTATCATTTGAACCATTCCTGTGACACTAGTTATAGATTCCGATGCTTCACTCCAGGTTTACTGTATCCCTTGGACCTTCTTATTGACGATGAAACACAGAAATTGCATCGGAATTAAATAGAAAAGGCACAATGCCGACTTAAGTAAAAGAAGACAGACTCTTCTTACTGACTATGCTTTGAACCATTCCTGTGACACTAGTTATAGATTACGATGCTTCACTTCAGGTTTACTGTATACCTTGGACCTTCTTATTGACGATGAAACACAGAAATTGCATCGGAATTATATTCAAAAGGCAAAATGCTGACTTAAGTACAGGAAGACTGACTCTTCCTACTGTCTACGTTTTGAACCATTCCTGTGACACTAGTTCTGGATTCCGATGCTTCACTTCAGGTTTACTGTATCCCTCTGATCTTCTTATTGACGATGAAAGACAGAAATTGCATCGGAATTAAATACAAAAGACACAATGCCGACTTAAGGACAAGAAGACTGACTCTTCTTACTGACTATGTTTTGAACTATTCCTGTGACACTAGTTATAGATTCCGATGCTTCACTTCAGGTTTACTGTAGACCTCTGACCTTATTGCCGATGAAACACAGAAATTGCGTCGGAATTATATACAAAAGGCACAATGCCGACTTTAGGACAATGAGACTGACTCTTCTTACTGACTATGCTTTGAACTATTCCTACGATACTCGTTATAGCTACCGATGCTTCACTTCAGGTTTACTGTATCCCTCTGACCTTCTTATTGACGATGAAACACAGAAATTGCATTGGATTTAATACAAAAGCCACAATGCCGACTTAAGTACAAGAAGACTGACTCTTCTTACTGTCTATGTTTGAACCATTCCTGTGACACTAGTTATAGATTCCGATGCTTCACTTCAGGTTTACCGTTTCCCTTGGACCTCCTTATTGACGATGAAACACAGAAATTGCATCGGAATTAAATACAAAAGGCACAATGCCGACTTAAGTACAAGAAGACTGACTCTTTCTACTGTCTATGTTTGAACCATTCCTGTGACACTAGTTATAGATTCCGATGCTTCACTTTAGGATTACTGTATCCCTCTGACCTTCTTACTGACGATGAAACACAGATATTGCATCGGAATTAAATACAAAAGGCACAATGTTGACCTAAGTACAAGAAGACTGACTCTTATTACTGTCTATGTTTTGAACCATCCCTGTGACACTAGTTATAGATTCCGATGCTACACTCCAGGTTTACTGTATCCCTTGGTCCTTCTTATTGACGATGAAACACAGAAATTGCATCTGAATTAAATACAAAAGGCAAAATTCCGACTTAAGTACAAGAAGACTGACTCTTCTTACTGACTATGTTTTGATCCATTCCTGTGACACTAGTTATAAATTCCGATGCTTCACTTCAGGTTTACTGTATCCCTTGGATCTTCTTATTGTCGATGAAACACAGAAATTGCATCGGAATTAAATACAAAAGGCACTATGCAGACTAAAGTACAAGAAGACTGACTCTTCTTACAGTCTATGTTTTGAACCATTTTTGTGACACTAGTTATATATACCGGTGCTTCACTGCAGGTTTACTGAATCCCTTGGACCTTCTTATTGACGATGAAACACAGATATTGCATCAGAATTAAATAGAAAAGGCGCAATGCTGACTTAAGTACATGAAGACTGACTCTTCTTACTGACTATGTTTTGAACCATTCCAGTGACACTAGCTATAGATTCCGATGCTACACTTCAGGTTTACTCTATCCCTCTGACCTTCTTATTGACGATGAAACACAGAAATTGCATCGGAATTAAATAGGAAAGGCACAATGAGGACTTAAGTACAAGAAGACTGACTCTTCTTACTGACTATGTTTTGAACCATTCCTGTGACACTAGTTATAGATTCCGATGCTTCACTTCAGGTTTATTGTATCCCTCTGACCTTCTTATTGAAGATGAAACACGGAAATTGCATCGGAATTAAGTAGAAAAAACACTATGTCGACTTAAGTACAAGAAGACTGACTCTTCTTATTGTCTATGTTTTGAACCATTCCTGTGACAATAGTTATAGATTCCGATGCTTTACTCCAGGTTTACTGTATCCCTTGGACCTTCTTATTGACGATGAAACACAGAAATTGCATCGGAATTAAATAGAAAATGCACAATGCCGACTTAAGTAAAAGAAGACAGACTCTTCTTACTGACTATGTTATGAAACATTCCAGTGACACTAGTTATAGATTACGATGCTTCACTTCAGGTTTACTGTATACCTTGGACCTTCTTATTGACGATGAAACACAGAAATTGCATCGGAATTAAATTCAAAAGGCAAAATGCTGTCTTAAGTACCAGAAGACTGACTCTTCCTACTATCTATGTTTTGAACCATTCCTGTGACACTAGTTTTGGATTCCGATGCTTCACTTCAGGTAACTGTATCGCTCTGATCTTCTTATTGACGATGAAAGACAGAAATTGCATCGGAATTAAATACAAAAGGCACAATGCCGACTTAAGGACAAGATGACTGACTCTTCTTACTGACTATGTTTTGAACTATTCCTGTGACACTAGTTATAGATTCCGATGCTTCACTTTAGGTTTACTGTAGACCTCTGACCTTATTGCCGATGGAACACAGAAATTGCGTCGGAATTAAATACAAAACGCACAATGCCGACTTTAGGACAGGAAGACTGACTCTTCTTACTGACTATGTTTTGAACTATTCCTGTGACACTAGTTATAGCTTCCTATGCTTCACTTCAGGTTTACTAAACCCTCGGACCTTCTTATTGACGATGAAACACAGAAATTGCATCGGAATTAAATACAAAAGCCACAATGCCGACTTAAGTACAAGAATACTGACTGTTCTTACTGTCTATGTTTGAACCATTCCTGTGACACTAGTTATAGATTCCGATGCTTCACTTCAGGTTTACCGTTTCCCTTGGACCTTCTTATTGACGATGAAACACAGAAATTGCATCGGAATTAAATACAAAAGGCACAATGCCGACTTAAGTACAAGAAGACTGACTCTTCCTACTGTATATGTTTGAACCATTCCTGTGACACTAGTTATAGATTCCGATGCTTCACTTCAGGTTTACTGTATCCCTCTGACCTTCTTATTACCGGTGAAACACAGAAATTGCATCGCATTTAATTACGAAAGGCACAATGCCAACTTAAGTACAAGAAGACTGACTCTTCTTACTGACTATGTTTTGAACCATTCCTGTGACACTAGTTATAGATTCCGATGTTTCACTCCAGGTTTACTGTATCCCTTGGACCTTCTTATTGACGATGAAACACAGAAATTGCATCAGAATTAAGTACAAAATGCACAATGATGACTTAAGTACTAGAAGAGCGCGTCTTCTTACTGACTATGATTTGAACCATTCCTGAGACGCTAGTTATAGATTCCGATGCTTCACTTCAGGATTACTGTATCCCTCTGACCTTCTTATTGACGATGAAACACAGAAATTGCATCGGAAATAAATACAAAAGGCACAATGACGACTTAGGTACAAGAAGACTGACTCTTCTTACTGACTATGTTTTGAACCGTTCCTGTGACACTAGTTATAAATTCCGATGCTTCACTTCAGGTTTACTGTATCCCTTGGACCTTCTTATTGACGATGAAACACAGATGTTGCATCGGAATTAAATAGAAATGGCACAATGCCGACTTAAGTACAAGAAGACTGACACTTCTTACTGTCTATGTTTTGAACCTTTCCTGTGACACTAGTTATTGATTCCAATGCTCCACTTCAGGTTTACTGTACCCTCTGACCTTCCTATTGCCGATGAAACACAGAAATTTCTTCGGAAATAAATACAAAAGGCACAATGCCGACTTCAGTACAAGAAGACTGACTCTTCTTACTGACTATGGTTCGAACCATTCTTGTGACACTAGTTATAGATTCCGATGCTTCACTCCCGGTTTACTGTATCCCTTGGACCTTCTTATAGACAATGAAACACAGAAATTGAATCGGAATTAAATAAAAAAGGCATAATGCCGAATTTAGTTCATGAAGACTGACTCTTCTTACTGTCTATGTTTTGAACCATTCATGTGACTCTAGTTATAGATTCCGATGCTTCACTTCAGGTTTCCTGTATCCCTCTGACCTTCCTATTGATGATGAAACACAGAAATTGCATCGGAATTAAATATAAATGGCACAATGCCGACTTAAGTACAAGAAGACTGACTCTTCCAACTGTCTATGTTTTGATCATTCCTGTGACACTAGTTATGGATTCCGAAGCTTCACTTCAGGTTTACTGAATCCCTCTGACCTGCTTATTGACGATGAAACACAGACATTGCATCGGAATTAATTACAAAAGGCACAATGCCGACTTAACTACAAGAAGACTGGCACTTCTTAATGACTATGTTTGAACCATTCTTGTGACACAAAATATAGATTCCGATGCTTCGCTTCAGGATTACTGTATCCCTTGGACCTTCTTATTGACAATGAAACACAGAAATTGCATCGGAATTAAATACAAAAGGCACAATGCCGACTTTAGTTCAAGAAGACTGACTCTTCTTACTGTCTATGTTTTGAACCATTCCTGTGACTCTAGTTATAGATTCCGATGCTTCACTTCAGGTTTACTGTATCCCTTGGACCTTCTTATTGACGACGACACACAGAAGTTGCATCGGAATTAAATACAAGAGGCACAATGCCGACTCAAGTACAAGAAGACAGTCTCTTCTTACTGTCAATGCTCTGAACCTTTCCTGTGAGACCGGTTTTAGATTCCGATGCTTCATTTCAGGTTTACTGTATCCCTCTGACCTTCTTATTGACGACGAAAGACAGAAATTGCATCGGAATTAAATACAAAAGGCACAATGCCGACTTTAGTTCAAGAAGACTGACTCTTCTTACTGTCTATGTTTAGAACCATTCCTGTGACTGTAGTTATAGATTCCGATGCTTCACTTCAGGTTTACTGTATCCCTCTGACCTTCTTATTGACGATGGCACTCAGAAATTGCATCGGAATTAAATACAAAAGGCACAATGCCGACTTAAGTACAAGAAAAGTTACTCTTCTTACTGTCTATGTTTTGAACTAATCCTGTGACACTAGTTATAGATTCCGATGCTTCACTTCAGGATTACTGTATCCCTCTGACCTTCTTATTGACGATGAAACACAGAAATTGCATCGGAATGAAATACTAAAAGCTCATTGCCGACTTAAGTACAGGAAAACTGACACTTCTTACTGTCTATGTTTTGAACTATTCCTGTGACACTAGTTATAGATTCCGATGCTTCACTTCACGATTACTGTATCCCTCTGACCTTCTTATTGACGATAAGACACAGAAATATGCATCGGAATTAAACAGAAAGGCACAATGCCGACTTAAGTACAAGAAGACTGGCTCTTCTTACTGTCTATGTTTTGAACAATTCCTGTGAGACCAGTTTGAGATTCCGATGCTTATCTTCAGGTTTACTGTATCCCTCTGACCTTCTTATTGACGATGAAACACAGAAATTGCATCGGCATTAAATACAACCTGCACAATGCCGACTTAAGTACAAGGAGACTGACTCTTCTTACTGTCTATGTTATGAGCCATTCCTGTGAGACCGGTTTTAGATTCCGATGCTTCAGTTCAGGTTTACTGTAACCCTTGGACCTTCTTATTGACGACGAGACTCAGAAAATGCATAGGAATTAAATAGAAAAGGCACAATGCCGACTTAAGTACAAGATAACTGACTCTTCTTACTGTCAATGTTTTGAGCCATTCCTGTGACACTAGTTGTAGATTCCGATGCTTCACTTCTGGTTTACTTTATCTCTCTGACCTTCTTATTGACGATGAAACACAGAAATTGCATCGGAATTAAGTACAAAGGAGACAATGCCGACATAAGTACAGGAAGACTGGCTCTTCTTACTGTCTATGTTTTGAAACACTCCTGTGACACTAGTTATAGATTCTGATGCTTCACTTCAGGTTTACTGTATCCCTTGGACCTTCTTATTGACGACGAAACACAGAAGTTGCATCGGAATTAAATACAAAAGGCACAATGCCGACTCAAGCACAAGAAGACAGTCTCTTCTTACTGTCTATGCTTTGAACCTTTCCTGTGAGACCGGTTTTTGATTCCGATGCTTCATTTCTGGTTTACTGTATCCCTCTGACCTTCTTATTGACGACGAAAGACAGAAATTGCATGGGAATTAAATACTAAAGGCACAATGCCGAGTCAAGTACAAGAGGACTGGCTCTTCTTACTGTCTATGATTGAACCTTTTCTGTGAGACCCGTTTTACATTCCGATGCTTCACTTCAGGTTTACTGTATCCCTCTGCCCTTCTTATTGACGATGAAACACAGAAATTGCATCGGAATTAAATACAAAAGGCACAATGTCGACATAAGTACAAGAAGACTGACCCTTCTTACTGTCTATGTTTTGAACCATTCCTGTGACACTAGTTATAGATTCCGATGCTTCACTTCAGGTTTACTGTATCCCTCTGACCTTCTTAATGATGATGAATCACAGAAATTGCTTCGGAATTAAATACAAAAGGCACAATGCCGACATAAGTACAAGAAGACTGACTCTCCTTACTGTCTATGTTTTGAACCATTCCTGTGACACTGGTTATAGATTCCGATGCCTCACTTCAGGTTTACTGTATCCCTCTGACCTTCTTATTGACGATGAATCACAGAAATTGCATCGGAATTAATCACAAAAAGCACAATGCCGACTTAAGTACAAGAGGACTGACTCTTCTTACTGACTAAGTTTTGAACATTTCCTGTGAGACTACTTTTAGATTCCCATGCTTCACTATATGTTTACTGTATCCGTTGGACCCTCTTATTGTCGATGAAACACAATAATTGCATCGGAATTTAATACAAAAGGCACAATGTCGACATAAGTACAAGAAGACTGACTCTCCTTACTGTCTATGATTTGAACCATTCCTGTGACACTGGTTATAGATTCCGATGCCTCACTTCAGGTTTACTGTATCCCTCTGACCTTCTTATTGACGATGAATCACAGAAATTGCATCGGAATTAATCACAAAAAGCACAATGCCGACTTAAGTACAAGAGGACTGACTCTTCTTACTGACTAAGTTTTGAACATTTCCTGTGAGACTACTTTTAGATTCCCATGCTTCACTATATGTTTACTGTATCCGTTGGACCTTCTTATTGTCGATGAAACACAATAATTGCATCGGAATTTAATACAAAAGGCACAATGCCGACATAAGTAGAGGGAGACTTGCTCTTCTTACTGCCTATGTTTTGAACCACTCCTGTGATACTAGTTATAGATTCCGATGCTTCACTCCAGGTTTACTGTATCCCTTGCACCCTGTTATTGACGACGAAACACAGAAATTGCATCGGAATTGTATACAAAAGGCACAATGCCGACTTAAGTACAGGAAGACTGGCTCTTCTTACTGTCCATGCCTTGAACCATTCCTGTGACACTAGTTATAGATTCCGATGCTTCACTTCAGGTTTACTGTTTCCCTTGGACCTTTTTATTGACGACGAAAAACAGAAGTTGCATCGGAATTAAATACGAAAGGCACAATGCCGACTCAAGTACAAGTTAACTGACTCTTCTTACTGTCTATGTTTTGGACCATTCCTGTGACACTAGTTGTAGATTCCGATGCTTCACTTCAGGGTTACTGTATCTCTCTGACCTTCTTGTTGACGATAAAACACAGATATTGCATCGGAATTAAATACAAAAGGCACAATGCCGACTTAAGTACAAGAGGACTGACTCTTCTTACTGTCTATGTTTTTAACCATTCCTGTGATACTAGTTATAGATTCCGATGCTTCACTTCATGTTTACTGTATCTCTCTGACCTTCTTATTTGCGATGAAACACAGAAATTGCATTGGCATTAAATAGAAAAGGCACAATGCCGACTTAAGTACAAGGGCACTGGCTCTTATTACTGTCTATGTTTGAACCATTCCTGTGAGACCAGTTTTAGATTCCGATGCCTGACTTCAGGCTTACTGTATCCCTCTGACCTTCCTATTGACGATGAAACACAGAAATAGCAACGGAATTAAATACAAACGGCACAATGCCGACTCAAGTACAAGAGGACTGACTCTTCTTACTGTCTATGCTTTGAACCTTTCCTGTTTGCAGGGTTTTAGATTCCAATGCAACACTTTAGGTTTACTCTATCCCTTGGACCTTCTTATTGACGACGAAACACAGAAATTGCGTCGGAATTAAATAAAAAAGGCACAATGCCGACTTAAGTACAATAAAACTGACTCTTAATACAGTCTATATTTTGAACCATTGCGGTAACACTAGTTATAGATTCCGATGCTTCACTTCAGGTTTACTGTATCCCTCTGACCTTCTTATTGACGATGAAACACAGAAATTGCAACGGAATTAAATAGAAAAGGCACAATGCCGACTTAAGTACAAGAAGACTGACTCTTCTTTCTGATTATAGTTTGAATCATTCCTGTGACACTAGTTATAGATTCCGATGCTTTACTTCAGGTTTACTGGATACCTTGGACCTTCTTATTGACGATGAAACACAGAAATTGCATCGGAATTATATGCAAAAGGCACAATGACGACTTAAGTACAAGAAGACTGACTCTTCATACTGTCTATGTTTTGAACCATTCCTGTCACACTAGTTATAGATTCCGACGCTTCACTTCGGGTTTACTGTATCCCTCTGATATTAATGCCGATGAAACACAGAAATTGCATCGGAATTAAATAGAAAAGGCACAATGCCGACTTTAGTACAAGAAGACTGACTTTTCTTACTGACTATGTTTTGAACCATTCTTGTGAAACTAGTTATAGATTCCGATGCTTCACTTCAGTTTTACTGTAACCGACTGACTTTCTTATTGACGATGAAACTCAGAAATTGCATCGGAATTAAATACAAAAGGCACAATGCCTACTTAAGTATAAGAAGACTGACTCTTCTTACTGTCTATGTTTTGAACCATTCCATTGACTCTAGTTATAGATTCCGATGCTACACTTCAGGTTTACTGTATCCCTTGGACCTTCTTATTGACGATGAAACACAGAAATTGCATCGGAATTAAATAGACAAGGCACAATGCCGACTAAGGTACAAGAAGACTGACTCTTCTTACTGACTATGTTTTGAACCATTCCTGTGACACTAGTTATTGATTCCGATGCTTCAATTCAGGTTTACTGTATCCCTTGGACCTTCTTATTGACGATGAAACACAGAAATTGCATCGGAATTAAATACAAAACGAAAAATGCCGACTTAAGTACACGAAGACTGACTCTTCTTACTGTCTATGTTTCGAACCATTCCTGTGACACTAGTTATAGATTACGATGCTACACTCCAGGTTTACTGTATCCCTTGGACCTTCTTATTGACGACGAAACTCAGAAATTGCATCGGAATTAAATATGGAAGACACAATGCCGACATAAGTACAAAAAAACTTACTCTTCTTACTGTCTATGTTTTGAACCATTCCTGTGACACTAGTTATGGATTCCGCTGCTTCACTTCAGGTTTACTGTATTCCTCTGACCTTCTTATTGACGATGAAACACAGAAATTGCATCGGAATTAAATACAAAAGGCACAAGGGGGTCTTAAGTATAAGAATACTGATTCTACTTACTGTCTATATTTTTAACCTTCCGTGTGACACTAGTTATAGATTCCGATGCTTCACTTCTGGTTTACTGTATCCCTCTGACCTACTTATGGACGATGAAACACATAAATTGCATCGCAATTAAATAGAAAAGGCACAATGCCGAGTTAGGTACATGAGGACTGGCTCTTCTTACTGTCTATGTTTTGAACCATTCCTGTGAGACCGGTTTTAGATTCCGATGCTTCAGTACAGGTTTACTGTAACCCGTGGACCTTCTTATTGACGACGAAACTCAGAAATTGCATCGGAATTAAATTGAAAAAGCACAATGCCGAATTAAGTACAAGATAACTGACTCTTCTTACTGTCTATGTTTTGAACCACTCCTGTGACACTAGTTATAGATTCCGATGCTTCACTTCAGGTTTACTGTATTCCTCTGACATTCTTATTGACGATGAAACACAGAAATTGCTTCGGAATTAAATAGAAAAGGCACAATGCCGACTTAAATACAAGAGGACTGGCTCTTCTTACTGTCTATGTTTTAAACCATTCCTGTAAGACCAGTTTTTGATTCCGATGCTTCACTACAGGTTACTGTATCCCTACGACCTTCTTATTGACGACGAAAAACAGAAATTGCGTCGGAATTAAATCCAAAAGGCACAATGGGGTCTTAAGTACAAGAATACTGACTCTACTTACTGTCTATATTTTGAACCTTCCCTGTGACACTAGTTATAGCTTCCGATGCTTCACTTCTGGTTAACTGTATCCCTTGGACCTTCTTATTGACGACGTAACACAGAAATTGCATCGGAATTAATTATAAATGTCACAATGCCGACTTAAGTACAAAAAAGCATACTCCTCCTACTGTCTATGCTTTGAACCATTCCTGTGACACTAGTTATAGATTCCGATGCTTCACTTCAGGTTTACTGTATTCCTCTGACATTCTTATTGACGATGAAACACAGAAATTGCTTCGGAATTAAATAGAAAAGGCACAATGCCGACTTAAGTACAAGACGACTGGCTCTTCTTACTGTCTATGTTTTATACCATTCCTGTGAGACCAGTTATAGATTCCGATGCTTCGCTTCAGGTTTACTGTATCCCTCTGAACTTCTTGTTGACGATGAAACACAGAAATTGCATCGGAATTAAATACAAAAGGCACAATGCCGAATTAAGTACAAGGAGACTGACTCTTCTTACTGTCTATGTTTTGAACCATTCCTGTGACACTAGTTATAGATTCAGATGCTTCACTTCGGGTTTACTGTATCCCTCTGACCTTCTTATTGACGATGAAACACAGCAATTGCACCGCAATTAAATAGGAAAGGCACAATGCCGACTTAGGTCCAAGAGGACTGGCTCTTCTTACTGTCTATGTTTTGAACCATTCCTGTGACACTAGTTATACATTCCGCTGCTTAACTTCGGGTTTACTATATTCCTCTGACCTTCTTATTGACGATGAAACACAGAAATTGCTTCGGAATTAAATAGAAAAGGCACAATGCCGACTTAAGTACAAGAAGACTGACTCTTCTTACCGTCTATGTTTTGAACCATTCCTGTCATACTAGTTATAGATTCCGATGCTTCACGTCAGGTTTACTGTAACCCTTGGACCGTCTTATTGACGTCGAAACACAGAAATTACATCGGAATTAAATACAAAAAGCACATTGCCGACATAAGTACAAGAAGACTGACTCTTCTTACTATCTATATTTTGAATCTCTCCTGTGAGACCGGTTTCAGATTCCGACGCTTCACTTCAGGATTACTGTATCTCTTGGACCTTCCTATTGACGACGTAACACAGAAATTGCATTGGAATTAATTATAAAAGTCACAATGCCGACTTAAGTACAAGAAGACTGACTCTTCTTACTGTCTATGTTTTGAACCATTCCTGTGACACTAGTTATGGATTCCGATGCTTCACTAGAGTTTTACAGTATCCCTCTGACCTTCTTGTTGACGATGAAACACAGAAATTGCATCGGAATTAAATAGAAAAAGCACAATGCCGACTTAAGTACTAGAATACTGACTCTTCTTATTGTCTATGCTTTGAACCTTTCCTGTGAGACCGGTTTTAAATTCCGATGCGTCACTTCAGGTTTACTGTATCCCTTGGACCTTCTTATTGACGACGAAACAGAGAAATTGCATCGGAATTAAATACAAAAGGCACAATGCCGACATAAGTACAGGACGACTGCCTCTTCTTACTGTCTATGTTTTGAACCATTCCTGTGACACTAGTTAAGGATACCGATGCATCACGTCAGGTTTACTGTATCCTTCTGACATTCTTATTGACGACGAAACACAGAAATTGCATCGAAATTAAATACAAAAGGCACAATGCCGACTCAAGTACAAGAAGACTTCCTCTTCTTACTGTCTATGTATTGAACCATTCCTGTGAGACCGATTTTAGATTCCGATGATTCACTTCAGGTTTACTGTATCCCTTGGACCTTCTTATTGAAGATGAAACACAGAAATTGCATCGGAATTAAATTCAAAAGGCACAATACCGACTTACATACATGAAGACTTACTCTTCTTACTGACTATGTTTTGAACATTCCTGTGAGACCAGTTTTAGATTCCGATGCTTCACTATATGTTTACTGCATCCCTTGGACCTTCTTATTGACGATGAAACACAGAAATTGCATCGGAATCTAATACAAAAGGCACAATGCCGACTTAAGTACAGGAAGACTGGCTCTTCTCACTGTCTATGTTTTGAACCATTTGTGTGACACTATTTGTGGATTCCGATGCTTCACTTTAGGTTTACTGTATCCCTCTGACCTTCTTATTGACGATATAACACAGAAATTGAATCGGAAATAAATACAAAAGGCATAATGCCGACTTAAGTACAAGAAGACTGACTTTTCTCACTGTCTATGTGATGAACCATTCCTGGGACACTAGGTATGGATTCCGATGCTTCACTTCAGGTTTACTATATCCCTCTGACCTTCTTGTTGACGATGAAACACAGAAACTGCAATGGAATTAAATAGAAAAGGCACAATGTCGACATAAGTACAAGAAGGCTGATTCTTCTTATTGTCTATGTTTTGAACCTTTCCTGTAAGACCGGTTTTGGATTCCGATTCGTCACTTCATGTTTACTGTATCCCTTGGACCTTCTTATTGACGACGAAACACAGAAATTGCATCGGAATTAAATACAAAAGCACAATGCCGACATAAGTACAGGAAGACTGGCTTTTCTTACTGTCTATGCTTTGAACCATTCCTGTGACACTAGTTATAGATTCCGATGATTCACTTCAGGTTTACTGTATCCCTCTGACCTTCTTATTGACGATGAAACACAGAAATCGCATCAGAATTAAATAGAAAAGGCAGAATTCCGACTTAAGTACAAGAAGACTGACTCTTCTTACTGTCTATGTTGTGAACCATTCCTGTGACACTAGTTATGGATTCCGATGCTTCACTTCAGGTTTACTGTAACCCTCTGACCTCCTTATTGACGACGAAACACAGAAATAGCATCGGAATTAAATACAAAATGCACAATGCCGACTCAAGTACAAGAAGACAGGCTCTTGTTACTGTCTCTGTTTCGAACCTTTCCTATGAGACCGGTTTTAGATTCCGATGCTTCACTTCATGTTTACTGTATCGCTCTGACCTTCTTATTGACGACGAAAGATGGAAATCGCATCGGAATTAAATACAAAAGGCACAATGCCGGCTCAAGTACAAGAAGACTGGCTCTTCTTACTGTGTATGATTTGAACCTTTCCTGTGAGACCGGTTCTAGATTCCGATGCTTCACTTCTGGTTAGCTGTATCCCGTGGACCTTCTTATTGACGACGAAACACAGAAATTGCACCGAAATTAAATACAAAATGCACAATGCCGATTTAAGTAGAAGAAAACTGACTCTTCTTACTGTCTATGTTTTGAACCATTCCTGTGCCTCTAGTTAAGGATTCCGATGCTTCACTTCACGTTTACTGTATCCCACTGACCTGCTTATAAACGATGAAACACAGAAATTGCATCGGAATTAAATACAAAAGGCACAATGTCGACTTAAGTACAAGAAAGCTGACTCTTCTTACTGTCTTTGTTTTGAACCTTTCCTGTGAGACCAGTTTTAGATTCCGATGCTTCAATTCAGGTTTACTGTATCCCTTGGACCTTGATATAGGCGATGACACACAAAAATCGCATCGGAATTCAATACAAAAAGCACAATGCCGACTTAAGTACAAGAAAAGTGACTCTTCTTACTGTCTATATATTGAACCATTCCTGTGACACTAGTTATAGATTCCGATGCTTCACTTCAGGTTTACTGTATCCCTCTGACCCTCTTATTGATAATGAAACACAGAAATATGCATCGGAATTAAATAGAAAAGTGACAATGCCGACTTAAGTACAAGAAGACTGACCCTTCTTACTGTATATGTTTTGAACAATTCCTGTGAGACCAGTTTTAGATTCCGATGTTTCACTTCAGGTTTACTGGATACCTCTGACCTTTTTATTGACGATGAAACACAGAAATGGCATCGAAATTTAATAGAAAAGGCACAATGCCCACTTAAGTACAAGAAGACTGGCTCTTCTTACTGTATATGTTTTGACCATTCCTGTGAGACCAGTTTGAGATTCTGATGCTTCACTTCAAGTTTACTGTATTCCTCTGTCCTTCTTATTGACGATGAAACACAGAAATTGCATCGGCATTAAATACAAAAGGCACAATGCCGACTTAAGTACAAGGAGACTGACTCTTCTTACTGTCTATGTTTTGAACCATTCCTGTGAGACCAGTTTTAGATTCCGATGTTTAGTTCAGGTTTACTGTAACTCTTGGACCTTCTTATTGACGACGAAACTCAGAAATTGCAACGGAATTAAAAAGAAAAGGCACAAAGCCGACTTAAGTACAAGAGGACTGGCTCTTCTTACTGTCTATGTTTTGGGCCATTCCTGTGAGACCAGTTTTAGATTTCGATGCCTCACTTCAGGTTTACTGTATCCCTCTGACCTTCTTGATGACGATGAAACACAGAAATTGCATCGGAATTAAATAGAAAAGGCACAATGCCGACTAAAGTACAAAAGACTGACTCTTCTTACTGTCTATGATTGAACCTTTCCTGTGAGACCGGCTTTACATTCCGATGCTTCACTTCAGGTTTACTGTATCCCTCTGACCTTCGTATTGACGATGAAACACAGTAATTGCTTCGGAATTAAATACAAAAGGCACAATGCCGACTTAGGTACAAGAAGACTGACTCTTCTTACTGTCGATGCTTTGAACCATTCCTGTAATACTAGTTATAGATTCCGATGCTTCACTTCAGGTTTACTGTAACCCTTGGACCGTCTTATTGACGACGAAACGCAGAAATTACATGGGAATTACATACAAAATGCACAATGCCGACTTAAGTACAGGAAGACTGGCTCTTCTTACTGTCTATGATTTGAACCAATCCTGTGACGCTAGTTATGGATTCCGATGCTTCACTACAGGTTTATTGTATCCCTCTGACCTTCTTGTTGGCGATGAAACACAGATATTGCATCGGAATAAAATAGAAAAGGCACAATGACGACTTAAGTACATTAAGACTGACTCTTCTTATTGTCTATGTTTTGAAACTTTCCTGTGAGACCAGTTTTAGATTCCGATGCGCCACTTCAGCTTTACTGTATCCCTTGGACCTTCTTATTGACGACGAAACACAGAAATTGCATCGGAATTAAATACAAAAGGCACAATGCCGACATAAGTACAGGAAGACTGGCTCTTCTTACTGTCTATGTTTTGAACCATTCCTGTGACACGAGTTATAGATTCCGATGCTTCACTTCAGTTTTACTGTATCCCTCTGACCTTCTTATAGACGATGAAACACAGAAATTGCATCGGAATTAAATAGAAAAGGCACAATGCCGACTTACGTACAAAAGACAGACTCTTCTTTTTGTCTATGTTGTGAACCATTCCTATGACACTAGTTATGGATTCCGATGCTTCACTTCAGGTTTACTGTATCCCTCTGACCTTCTTATTGACGACGAAACACAGAAATTGCATTTGAATTAAATACAAAATGCCCAATGCCGACTCAAGTACAAGAAGACAGGCTCTTCTTACTGTCTATGTTTTGAACCTTTCCAGTGAGACCGGCTTTACATTCCGATGCTTCACTTCAGGTTTACTGTATCCCTCTGCCCTTCTTATTGACGATGAAACACAGAAATTGCATCGGAAATAAATACAAAAGGCACAGTGCCGACATAAGTACAAGAAGACTGACTCTTCTTACTGTCTATGATTTGAACCATTCCAGTGACACTAGTTATAGATTACGATGCTTCACTTCAGGTTTACTGTATCCCTCTGACCTTCTTATTGACGATGAATCACAGAAATTGCATCGGAATTAAATACAAAACGCATAATGCCGACTCAAGTACAAGAAGACTGGCTCTTCTTACTGTCTATGCTTTGAACCTTTCCTGTGAGACCAGTTTTAGTTTCCGATGCTTCACTTCAGGTTTACTGTATTACTTGGACCTTCTTATTGACGATGAAACACAGAAATTGCGTCGGAATTGAATACAAAATGCACAAAGCCGACTTAAGTACAAGAAAACTGACTCTTCTTACTCTCTATGTTATGAACTTTTCCCGTGTGACCAGTTTTTGATTCCGTTGCTTCACTTTAGGTTTACTGTATCCCTTGGACCTTCTTATCGACGTTGAAACACAGAAATTTCATCGGAATGAAATACAAAAGGCATAATGCCGACTTAAGTACAAGAGGACTGACTCTTCTTACATTCTATGATTTGAACCATTCCAGTGAGGCCAGTTTTAGATTCCGATGTTTCACTTCAGGTTTGCTGTATAACTTGGACCTTCTTATTGACGATGAAACACAGAAATTGCATCGGAATGATATACATAGGGCATAATGCCGACTTAAGTACAAGACGACTGACTCTTCTCACTGTCTATGTGATGAACCATTCCTGTGACACTAGGTATGGATTCCGACGCTTCACTTCAGGTTTACTGTATCCCTCTGACCTTCTTATTGACGACGAAAGACAGAAATTGCATCGGAATTAAATACAAAAGGCACAATGCCGACACAAGTACAAGAGGACTTGCTCTTCTTACTGTCTATGATTGAACCTTTCCTGTGAGACCGGTTTTACATTCTGATGCTTCACTTCAGGTTTAGTGTATCCCTCTGCCCTTCTTATTGACGATGAAACACAGAAATTGCATCGGAATTAAATAGAAAAGGCACAATGCCGACATAAGTACAAGAAGACTGGCTCTTCTTACTGTCTATGCTTTGAACCTTTCCTGTGAGACCAGTTTTAGATTCCGATGCTTCACTTCAGGTTTACTGTGTAACTTGGACCTTCTTATTGACGATGAAACACAGAAATTGCGTCGGAATTGATACAAAAGACACAATGCCGACTTAAGTACAAGAAGACTGACTCTTCTTACTGTCTATGCTTTGAACCTTTCCTGTGAGACCAGTTTAAGTTTCCGATGCTTCATTTCTGGTTTACTGTATTACTTGGACCTTCTTATTGACGATGAAACACAGAAATTGCATCGGATTTAAATACGAAGGGCATAATGCTGACTTAAGTACAAGTAGACTGACTCTTCTCACTGTCTATGTGATGAACCATTCCTGTGACACTAGGTACGGATTCCGATGCTTCACTTCAGGTTTACTGTATCCCTCTGACCTTCTTGTTGACGATGAAACACAGAAATTGCATCGGAATTAAATACAAAGTGCACAATGCCGACATAAGTACAGGAAGACTGGCTCCCCTTACTGTCTATGATTAGAACCATTCCTGTGTCACTAGTTATGGATTCCGATGCTTCACTTCAGGTTTACTTTATCCCTCTGACCTTCTTATTGACGACGAAACACAGAAATGGCATCGGAATTAAATACAAAAGGCACAATGCCGACTCAAGTACAAGAAGACAGGCTCTTCTTACTGTCTATGTTTGGAACCTTTCCTGTGAGACCGGTTTTAGATTCCGATGCTTCACTTCAGGTTTACTGTTTCGCTCTGACATTCTTATTGACGACGAAAGATAGATATTGCATCGGAATTAAAAACAAAAGGCACAATGGCGACTCAAGTACAAGAAGACTGGCTCTTCTTACTGTCTATGATTGAACCTTTCCTGTGAGACCGGTTCTAGATTCCGATGCTTCACTTCAGGTTTACTGTATCCATCCGCCGTTCTTATTGACGATGAAACACAGAAATTGCATCGGAATTAAATACCAAAGGCACAATATCGACATAAGTACAAGAAGACTGGCTCATCTTACTGTCTATGTTTTGAACCATTCCTGTGACACTAGTTAAGGATTCCGATGCTTCACTTGAGGTTTACTGTATCCCTCTGACCTTCTTATTGACGATAAAATCCAGAAGTTCAATCGGAATAAATTACAAAAGGCACAATGCCGACTCAAGTACAAGAAGACTGGCTCTTCTTACTGTCTATGATTTGAACCATTCCTGTGAGACCAGTCTTAGATTCCGATGCTTCACTTCTGGTTTGCTGTATCCCTTGGACCTTCTTATTGACGACGAAACACAGAAATTGCACCGAAATTAAATACAAAGGGCACAATGCCGATTTAAGCACATGAAGACTGAGTCTTCTTACTGTCTATGTTTTGAACCATTCCTGTGACACTAGTTAAGGATTCCGATGCTTCACTTCACGTTTACTGTATCCCACTGACCTGCTTATAAACGATGAAACACAGAAATTGTATCGGAATTAAATACAAAAGGCACAATGTTGACTTAAGTACAAGAAAGCTGACTCTTCTTACTGTCTTTGTTTCGAACCTTTCCTGTGAGACCAGTTTTAGATACCGATGCTTCAATTCAGGTTTACTGTATCCCTTGGACCTTGATATAGACGATGAAACACAGATATTGCATCGGAATTAAATACAAAAAGCACAATGCCGACTTAAGTACAAGAAAACTGACTCTTCTTACTGTCTATGTTTTGAACCATTCCTGTGACACTAGTTATAGATTCCGATGCTTCACTTCAGTTTTACTGTATCCCTCTGACCTTCTTATAGACGATGAAACACAGAAATTGCATCGGAATTAAATAGAAAAGGCACAATGCCGACTTACGTACAAAAGACAGACTCTTCTTTTTGTCTATGTTGTGAACCATTCCTATGACACTAGTTATGGATTCCGATGCTTCACTTCAGGTTTACTGTATCCCTCTGACCTTCTTATTGACGACGAAACACAGAAATTGCATTTGAATTAAATACAAAATGCCCAATGCCGACTCAAGTACAAGAAGACAGGCTCTTCTTACTGTCTATGTTTTGAACCTTTCCAGTGAGACCGGCTTTACATTCCGATGCTTCACTTCAGGTTTACTGTATCCCTCTGCCCTTCTTATTGACGATGAAACACAGAAATTTCATCGGAATGAAATACAAAAGGCATAATGCCGACTTAAGTACAAGAGGACTGACTCTTCTTACATTCTATGATTTGAACCATTCCAGTGACACTAGTTATAGATTACGATGCTTCACTTCAGGTTTACTGTATCCCTCTGACCTTCTTATTGACGATGAATCACAGAAATTGCATCGGAATTAAATACAAAACGCATAATGCCGACTCAAGTACAAGAAGACTGGCTCTTCTTACTGTCTATGCTTTGAACCTTTCCTGTGAGACCAGTTTTAGTTTCCGATGCTTCACTTCAGGTTTACTGTATTACTTGGACCTTCTTATTGACGATGAAACACAGAAATTGCGTCGGAATTGAATACAAAATGCACAAAGCCGACTTAAGTACAAGAAAACTGACTCTTCTTACTCTCTATGTTATGAACTTTTCCCGTGTGACCAGTTTTTGATTCCGTTGCTTCACTTTAGGTTTACTGTATCCCTTGGACCTTCTTATCGACGTTGAAACACAGAAATTTCATCGGAATGAAATACAAAAGGCATAATGCCGACTTAAGTACAAGAGGACTGACTCTTCTTACATTCTATGATTTGAACCATTCCAGTGAGGCCAGTTTTAGATTCCGATGTTTCACTTCAGGTTTGCTGTATAACTTGGACCTTCTTATTGACGATGAAACACAGAAATTGCATCGGAATGATATACATAGGGCATAATGCCGACTTAAGTACAAGACGACTGACTCTTCTCACTGTCTATGTGATGAACCATTCCTGTGACACTAGGTATGGATTCCGACGCTTCACTTCAGGTTTACTGTATCCCTCTGACCTTCTTATTGACGACGAAAGACAGAAATTGCATCGGAATTAAATACAAAAGGCACAATGCCGACACAAGTACAAGAGGACTTGCTCTTCTTACTGTCTATGATTGAACCTTTCCTGTGAGACCGGTTTTACATTCTGATGCTTCACTTCAGGTTTAGTGTATCCCTCTGCCCTTCTTATTGACGATGAAACACAGAAATTGCATCGGAATTAAATAGAAAAGGCACAATGCCGACATAAGTACAAGAAGACTGGCTCTTCTTACTGTCTATGCTTTGAACCTTTCCTGTGAGACCAGTTTTAGATTCCGATGCTTCACTTCAGGTTTACTGTGTAACTTGGACCTTCTTATTGACGATGAAACACAGAAATTGCGTCGGAATTGATACAAAAGACACAATGCCGACTTAAGTACAAGAAGACTGACTCTTCTTACTGTCTATGCTTTGAACCTTTCCTGTGAGACCAGTTTAAGTTTCCGATGCTTCATTTCTGGTTTACTGTATTACTTGGACCTTCTTATTGACGATGAAACACAGAAATTGCATCGGATTTAAATACGAAGGGCATAATGCTGACTTAAGTACAAGTAGACTGACTCTTCTCACTGTCTATGTGATGAACCATTCCTGTGACACTAGGTACGGATTCCGATGCTTCACTTCAGGTTTACTGTATCCCTCTGACCTTCTTGTTGACGATGAAACACAGAAATTGCATCGGAATTAAATACAAAGTGCACAATGCCGACATAAGTACAGGAAGACTGGCTCCCCTTACTGTCTATGATTAGAACCATTCCTGTGTCACTAGTTATGGATTCCGATGCTTCACTTCAGGTTTACTTTATCCCTCTGACCTTCTTATTGACGACGAAACACAGAAATGGCATCGGAATTAAATACAAAAGGCACAATGCCGACTCAAGTACAAGAAGACAGGCTCTTCTTACTGTCTATGTTTGGAACCTTTCCTGTGAGACCGGTTTTAGATTCCGATGCTTCACTTCAGGTTTACTGTTTCGCTCTGACATTCTTATTGACGACGAAAGATAGATATTGCATCGGAATTAAAAACAAAAGGCACAATGGCGACTCAAGTACAAGAAGACTGGCTCTTCTTACTGTCTATGATTGAACCTTTCCTGTGAGACCGGTTCTAGATTCCGATGCTTCACTTCACGTTTACTGTATCCATCCGCCGTTCTTATTGACGATGAAACACAGAAATTGCATCGGAATTAAATACCAAAGGCACAATATCGACATAAGTACAAGAAGACTGGCTCATCTTACTGTCTATGTTTTGAACCATTCCTGTGACACTAGTTAAGGATTCCGATGCTTCACTTGAGGTTTACTGTATCCCTCTGACCTTCTTATTGACGATAAAATCCAGAAGTTCAATCGGAATAAATTACAAAAGGCACAATGCCGACTCAAGTACAAGAAGACTGGCTCTTCTTACTGTCTATGATTTGAACCATTCCTGTGAGACCAGTCTTAGATTCCGATGCTTCACTTCTGGTTTGCTGTATCCCTTGGACCTTCTTATTGACGACGAAACACAGAAATTGCACCGAAATTAAATACAAAGGGCACAATGCCGATTTAAGCACATGAAGACTGAGTCTTCTTACTGTCTATGTTTTGAACCATTCCTGTGACACTAGTTAAGGATTCCGATGCTTCACTTCACGTTTACTGTATCCCACTGACCTGCTTATAAACGATGAAACACAGAAATTGTATCGGAATTAAATACAAAAGGCACAATGTTGACTTAAGTACAAGAAAGCTGACTCTTCTTACTGTCTTTGTTTCGAACCTTTCCTGTGAGACCAGTTTTAGATACCGATGCTTCAATTCAGGTTTACTGTATCCCTTGGACCTTGATATAGACGATGAAACACAGATATTGCATCGGAATTAAATACAAAAAGCACAATGCCGACTTAAGTACAAGAAAACTGACTCTTCTTACTGTCTATGTTTTGAACCATTCCTGTGACACTAGTTATAGATTCCGATGCTTCACTTCAGGTTTACTGTATCCCTCTGACCCTCTTATTGACAATGAAACACAGAAATATGCATCTTAATTAAATAGAAAAGGCACAATGCCGACTTAAGTACAAGAAGACTGGCTCTTCTTACTGTCTATGTTTGAACAATTCCTGTGAGACCAGTTTTAGATTCCGATGCTTCACTTCAGGTTTACTGGATACCTCTGACATTCTTATTCACGATTAAACACAGAAATTGCATCGGAATTAAATAGAAAAGGCACAATGCCCACTTAAGTACAAGAAGACCTTTCTCTTCTTACTGTCTATGTTTTGACCATTCCTGTGACACCAGTTTGAGATTCCGATGCTTCACTTCAGGTTTACTGTATCCCTCTGACCTTCTTATTGACGATGAAACACAGAAATTGCATCGGAATTAAATACAAAAGGCACAATGCCGACTTAAGTACAAGGAGACTGACTCTTCTTACTGTCTATGTTTTGAACCATTACTGTGAGACCGGTTTTAGATTCCGATGTTCAGTTCAGGTTTACTGTAACCCTTGGACCTTCTTATTGACGACGAAACTCAGAAATTGCATCGGAATTAAAAAGAAAAGGCACAATGCCTACTTAAGTACAAGATAACTGTTTCTTCTTACTGTCTATGATTTGAACCGTTCCTGTGACTCTAGTTATAGATTCCGATGCTTCACTTCAGGTGTACTGTATCCCTCTGACCTTCTTATTGACGATGAAACACAGAAATTGCATCGGAATTAAATAGAAAAGGAACAATGCCTACTTAAGTACAAGAGGACTGGCTCTTCTTACTGTCTATGCTTTGGGCCATTCTTGTGAGACCAGTTTTAGATTCCGATGCCTTACTTCAGGTGTCCTGTATCCCTCTGACCTTCTTATTGACGATGAAACACAGAACTCTCATTGGAATTAAATACAAAAGGCACAATGCCGACTTAAGTACAAAAAAACTTACTCTTCTTACTGTCTATGTTTTGAACTATTCCTGTGACACTAGTTATAGATTCCGATGCTTCACTACAGGTTTACTGTATCCCTTGGACCTTCTTATTGACGACGAAACACAGAAATTGCATCGAAATTAAATACAAAAGGCACAATGCCGACATATGTACAGGAAGACTGGCTCTTCTTACTGTCTATGTTTTGAACCATTCCTGTGACACTAGTTATGGATTCCGATGCTTCACTTCAGGTTTACTGTATCGCTCTGACCTTCTTATTGACGATGAAACACAGAAATAGCATCGGAATTAAATAGAAAAGGCACAATGCCGACTTAAGTACAAATGACTGACTCTTCTTACTGTCTATGTTGTGAACCATTCCTATGACACTAGTTATGGATTCCGATGCTTGACTTCAGGTTTACTGTATCCCTCTGACCTTCTTATTGACGACGAAACACAGAAATTGCATCGGAATTAAATACAAAAGGCACAATGCCGTCTCAAGTACAAGAAGACAGGCTTTTCTTACTGTCTATGTTTTGAACATTTCCAGCGAGACCGGTTTTAGATTCTATAAAGGCA